>NC_138780.1:63407592-64643842 GCF_965119305.1 Pelophylax lessonae
TTGGAGTTTAGCCACCCAGGGTTTAGTTGAGCTCTTTTAAATTTATCTCCCTTTGGAATGCACTGGCCAATCCCCTTGATAAGTATGCTCTTGAAGCACTCCCATTTTTCCTCCGTGTTCTTTGTTCCCAGGGTTCTATCCCATTTGATATTTTCTAGCAGCGAGCACAGTTTTGGGAAATTGGCTCTTTTGAAATTCAGTGTCCTTATATTACCCTTGTGTTTCCTATTACTGTAATTAATACTGAAACTTATTGACCTATGGTCACTGTTTCCTAAGTTGCCCTGTATTTCTATATCTGTGAGCAGGTCTGTTGGTAATCAGTAGGTCAAGTACCGCATTGTTTCTTGTCGGTGCATTCACCATCTGAACCATGAAATCGTCCTGCAAAACATTTAGGAACGGCCGAGCCTTGGCTGAATGCGCGGTTCCTTCTGCCCAATCTATATCTGGATAATTCAAGTCCCCCATTATAATGACACTTCCCATCCTTGCTGCCAATCCAATCTGTATAATGAGGTCCGCCTCACCCTCCTCCCTCTGGTTGGGGGGCATGTAGCATACGCCCAATATTACCTTCCCCACCGTGCCTTCCCTTTGAAGCTCTACCCATAGGGATTCTGCCTCGTCCATAGCTCCATTATTAATATCATCCCTCATATTTACCTGTACACTGTTCTTAATATACAGACATACCCCTCCCCCTTTTTTACCTTCTCTATCTCTGCGATAAAGGGAATACTCCTGAATGGTCGCCATCCAGTCATGAGAGCTGTCAAACCAAGTCTCTGTTATCCCCACAAAATCTAAGTCCTCCTCAAACATCAGCAGCTCCAGCTCTCCCATCTTGTTGGCCAGGCTTCTGGCATTGGTATATAAACCTCTTAATTTTGACCGGTTACACATATCCTCATTTGATGTTTTTAGGCTGCTCTCTTGATTTTTCCCCATACCCACCCTGGTGGGTAGTAAGTGTACAGCTTGTAAAACAGTGTACATTTGGTGTCCCCTCAGAATAACTCAACACACAGCCAATAATGTCTAAATCGCTGGCAACAAAAGTGAGTACACCCCTAAGTGAAAATGTCCAAATTGGGCCAAATAAGCCATTTTCCCTCCCCGGTGTCATGTGACTCGTTAGTGTTACAAGGTCTCAGGTGTGAATGGGGAGCAGGTGTGGTGAATTTGGTATTATCTCTCACTCTTTCATACTGGTCACTGAAAGTTCAATATGGCACCTCATGGAAAAGAACTCTGAGGATCTGAAAAAAAGAATTGCTGCTCTACATAAAGATGGCCTAGGCTATAAGAAGATTGACAAGACCCTGAAACTGAGCTGCAGCTCGGTGGCCAAGACCATACAGCGGTTTACGAGGACAGATTCCACTCAGAACAGGACTCGCCATGGTCAACCAAAGAAGTTGAGTGCACATGCTCAACATCATATCCAGAAGTTCTCTTTGGGAAAGAGAGGTGCTTATGCTGCATAGGTTGAAGGGGGGGGTCAGCCTGTCAGTGCTCAAACCATTCACCGTACACTGCATCAAATTGGCCTGCATGGCTGTCAGCCCAGAAGGAAGTCTCTTCTAAAGATGATGATTAAAGAGGTTGTAAACCCGTTTAAAATTTTTTTTTTTTTATTTTACATCCTGCAAGAGAAACACATAATGAGCTAGTATGCATCGCATACTAGCTCATTATGAAATACCTTAGAACGAGCCCCCGCCGTGCCGCTCACTCACCTGTATGACGAGCGACGTGTTCAGTCGCCCGTCTTCCGGGATCACGGCATCCGGCCATCTGATTGGCCGAAGCCGCGGTGACGTCACTCCCGCGCACGCGCGGGAGCCGATGGTCACGGCACGGGGCTCTGATGGAACGGCACGATCAGCCGTTCCTTCAGAGCGCATGCGCCAGTGACATCACTGGCTGCATTAAAGGTAAATATCTCCTAAACGGTACATGTTTAGGAGATATTTACAGTACCTATAGGTAAGCCTTATCATAGGCTTACCTATAGGTAGAACTTCCCGAGGAGGGTTTACTTCCTCTTTAAGAAAGCCCGCAACAGTTTATTTAAGATGAGCAGACTGAGGGCATTGATTACTGGAACCATGTCCTGTGGTCTGATGAGACCAAGATAAACTTATTTGGTTCAGATAGTGTCAAGCGTGTGTGGCTGCAACCAGGTGAGGAGTAATAAGACAAGTGTGTCTTGTCTACAGTCAAGCATGGTGGTGGGACTGTCACGGTCTGGTTCTGCATGAGTGCTGCCAACACTTGGAAGCTACAGTTCATTAAGGGAACCTTTAATGCCAACATGTACTGTGACAGCCGTCTTTGATCTGTACCTCCTGTATGCTGTGGTATTTTATCCTCTTCTCAAATATTTGCATTGGAGTGCGGCTGTCCAGACTGGGCCACATGGCAGTATTCCAACGTAACGACCCCAAACACACCTTAAGAAGATGAGGGTAAAGGTAATGGACTGGCCAAGCATATCTCCAGACCTAACCCTATTCTGCATCTGTGGGGCATCTTCAAACGGAAAGTGGAGGAGCACAAGGTCTCTAACATCCACCAGCTCTGTGATGTCATCATGGAGGAGTGGAAAAGGACTTCAGTGGCAATCTGTGAAGCTCTGGTGCACTCCATGCCAGGAGGGTTAAGGCAGTGCTGGAAAATGGTGGCTACACAAAACATTGACAAAATCTGTACACTCACTATTTCATATTGTAGCAAAGCGACATTTCTTCAGTGTTACATGAAAAGATAAAATAGTTACAAAAATGCAAGGGGTGTATTCACGTTTCTGAGATACTGTGTGTGTGTGTGTGTGTTTGTGTGTATGTATTTATGTATATGTATATATATATATATATATATATATATATATATATATAATGATATATCGAGGGCCGACATGCACTTTCCCCGATATATCAGAATCTGCCCCGGAGGTTGCTGATATTTCGGAAAGTGCTTGTACCTGAGTGATGCCTGCAGCTAGAGGCATCACACTGGTATCAGCTTCCATAGCCGACGGTCAGCTGGCTTGTAATGACAACTGATGCCCCCCCGGCGGCTCACCCGGGTCTCCTGTCCCACCGGGAGACCCAGGCAACCAGCCTGCACGGCCACCGAAGACCCGATCAAAGCCGCATTCGGCTCTGATCGGGTCTCCATGCAAAAACCCGGAAGTGATGTCATGACATCACTTCCGGGTACTGGCGCCAGATTAAAAAAAAAATGACCGCATTCAGAACACCCAAACTTGGTGTTTTGAATTATTTTAAGGGCAGAGGATGGGTTTGGGGTCTTTTAGATCCCCAGATCCTTCCACAAGAGTACCTGTAAAGTTAAAAAAAACAACAAAAAAAACATTTTTTCAAATGTACGAAAATATCGGCCGATACTGATACGTGATGACCAAAGTATCGCGATCGGCAAAGAAAAAACTATATTGGTTGGTCACTAGTATGTATGAATGTAATATATACACACACTCATGCATTCATGAAGTATTAAGACACCTGTCACTTTTTTCAATTTTGTTATGTTGCACCCTGATAATACAGACATAGTAATTCCTTTTTTTGTTTCTCCTTAACCCTTTTGCTACCTAGGCCATTATTGCGTTTTTTGCACAGGTTTAAAAAAATCATTTTAGGCCTGAAGATTGCATAAACCCCCAAAATGTTATGTTTTTTCTGAAAGCAGGCACCCTAAGGAATAAAATAGTGGTTCCAATTTTTATGCTACACAATATTACTATTTAGGGTACACAAATGCAATCAATTACCCAATCTTTGGTAAAATATAAAAGATGAGGTTGCACCAAGTAAATAGATACCCAAAATGTCAAAATTAAACTTGCGTGCGCATGTGAAATGGCAACAAACCTCAGTACTCTTCTATATTTTCTCTAGGCGATGCTTTAAAAGCCCCCTATAGGTCATCATTTTAGCATTACAAAGGAGGGCTGGTGCTAGAAATATTGTGTTTAGCCACCATGTAATAATAAAAAAAAGTCCCCTAGGTGATAATTTGTTCGTGACAGGCTCTCTTTAAAGTGAAGTTCTGGCCTATTTTGCAACTTTAGTGATTCCTGGAGTGCTCGCTATGCTGATCAACAATTGGGCATTTTCAATTTTTTTCGGGGGTCCCTTACCTTATTTTCAGGGCATTTTTGATTGAATTTCCTCCTTCTCCTCCCTCTCTGGCCACGGCCACCGACATCACTTCCGCTTTTGCATTGCATCCTGGGAGCTGTTTGTCATCACTCCCAGGAGGCTGGAATCAGGAAGAACTCACAGAACACTCTGGAATCAGGAAGAAGGACACAGCAGATTACACTGCGGCTTCAGATGCCCACATCCAAGATGGCCTCGCCCAGACAGATTTTGACTAAAATCCAATACTATACACGCAAGTATGAGAATAGTGGTTCTGTAAAGGGTGATGGATTAATATTATAAGGGCATTTTTAGTTAAAAAAAGGTTGATACCTGAACTCTGCTTTAATGAGATTTCCTGGGTCTAAAAGACAATAGATATATCCTCTGTGCTCCACTAAATGTAATACAATGGAGATCACCATGCTGTTCAGGGAAACTGAGAGGGAGAGGTGATGCGTGTCCACTCAGCTCCTTCCTCCTACCCGATGACACTCCCCACACCGGTCCCGGGCTCATGGATGGGTTAAGTGGCAATAGGGGGACAGCGTTACCAGGGGTATGGAAACAATTCGGCGCCATCTGACAGGCGACAGTGTGCGTGTCCGATTTACACACAATTTCAGTGATTGCATGTAAAACCCCCGCTGTTAGGTGGATCTGGCAGCAAAGGGTTTAATCTAGACAAAGAAGTGTTGATTTGTTAAAGCCACATCGGAAATGGATACAAAAAGAATGCGGCCTGACTAACTCAGAACCCACCTATAGAAAACCAGACTTTATAAGCTCAGTATAGGAAACCACACATCATTATAAAACAATATATATTTATTAATACACATAATATCGAAGATTAGGAACATGGGCACTAAGGCCTTAAAACAATTCACTTACAATATGTACATTTCAGCCAATGGCCTGTATTCAAAGATACACTTACTAGGATATTAAATTATATTTTCATCTATAAGAAATGTTTGGCCAGTTTTTGTGTTGTGAATATAAGAAGCCTGAAGCCAAAGAACCTATATCGGCCTTAAAATACCAACCCCCCCCTCCAAAGATTATTACACAGAGATATACCATGCCCGGGTAGGAGGCCAATGGTTTATGGAAAAAGGCAGCAACGATATGTTTAATTTCAAGTCCACCAGATGTCGTGTATCTCTAAATAAAACATGTACCATAAATCAGTAAAGGGTTATATTGTCTAAATTACAGATAAGAGTACACTATATTACCAAAAGTATTGGGATGCCAGCCTTTACATACACGTGAACTTGCCATCCCAGTCCTAGTCTGTAGAGTTCAATATTGAGTTTGCTTCATCTATTGCATCTATAACAGCTTCAACTCTTCTGTGAAGGCTGTCCACAAGGTTTAGGAGTGTGTCTATGGCAGTGGTGGGGAACCTTTTTTCTGCCAAGGGCCATTTGGATTTTTGTAACATCATTCGGGGGCCGTACAAAATAATCAACTTAAAAATTAGCCTGTTATATTTGACCACAGCGTGCCCCCTTTCAATGCAGAATGACCACAGCATGCCCCCTTACAATGCAGACTGACCACAGCGTGCCCCCTTACAATGCAGACTGACCATAGTGTGCCCCCTTACAATGCAGACTGACCACAGCATGCCCCCTTTCAATGCAGACTGACCACAGCATGCCCCTTTTCAATGCAGACTGACCACAGCTAGCCCCCTTACAATGCAGACTGACCACAGCGTGCCCCCTTTCAATGCAGACTGACCACAGCGTGCCCCCTTTCAATGCAGACTGACCACAGCGTGCCCCCTTACAATGCAGACTGACCACAGTGTGCCCCCTTACAACGCAGACTGACCACAGCGTGCCCCCTTACAACGCAGACTGACCAAAGCATGCCCCCTTCAATGCAGACTGACCACAGTGCAGAGTGAACAGCGTGCCCTGTTACAATGCAGAGTGAACAGCGTGCCCCCTTACAATGCAGAGTGAACAGTGTGCCAAGCCAACCAGACCAGTGCACTTGACTTACCTGTTGTAGCGGCGGCTTCCTCTCTTCAGTCCCCGCGTCTCTTCGAGTCCTCCCGTGTCCCGCCTCCTCCTCGGCAATGGCATTGGCCGAGGAGGAGGAGGATCCGTGAGTCAATAGCGAATTTTCATTCGCTATTGTCACTCAAATGGGCGGGCTCGAGGCGCACTGCTCTGCACCTCGGGTCCACCCTTTCGGGAGACTCAGTGACAGGACGGAGCCATCGGCTCCTTCTGACACAGCCGCACGGGGAGGCGGACATCACGATCGTGCGGGCCGGACGTCACGATCGTGCGTGCGGGCCGCAGGTTCCCCACCCCTGGTCTATGGCAGTGGTTCTCAATTCCGGTCCTCGGGACCCACTAACAGGCCAGATTTTAAGTATTACCTTGGGGAGATGCAGACTAGAATACTGCAATCACAGAGCAGCAAATGGGATCACCTGTGATGTAATTTAGTTATCTTGCAAACCTGGCCTGTTGGTGGGTCCCGAGGACCGGAGTTGAGAACCACTGGTCTATGGGAATGTTTGACTATTCTTCCAGAAGTGCATTTGTGAGGTCAGGCACTGATGTTGGAGAGAAGGTCTGGCTCGTAGTCCCTGCTGTAATTCATCCCAAAGGTGTTCTATAGGGTTGAGGTAAGGACTCTGTGCAGGCCAGTCATGTTCTTCTACCCAAAACTTGCTCATCCATGTCTTTATCGACCTTGCTTTGTGCACTGGTTCAATCATTTGGTTGAGGGTGGATTATGGTGTGGGGTTGTTCTTCAGGGGTTGGGCTTGGCCCTGGCCCTTTAGTTCCAGTGAAAGGAACTCTTAAGGCATCAGCAGACCAAGACATTTGGACAATTTCATGCTCCCAAATTTGTGGGAACAGTTTGGGGGTTGACCATTCCTGTTCAACATGACAGTGCACAAAGCAAGGTCCATAAAGACATGGTTGAGCAAGTTTGGGGTGGAGAAACTTAAATGGCCTGACCTCAACCCAATAGAACACCTTTAGGATGAATTAGACTGCATGCCTGTCCTTCTCTCCAACATCAGTGCCTGACCTCACAAATGTGCTTCTCGAAGAGTATTCAAACATTCCCATAGACACACTCCTACCCCTTGTGGACAGCCTTGCAAGAAGAGTTGAAGCGATTATATCTGCCAAGGGTGGGCCAACTCAATATTGAACCCTATGCACTAAGACTGGAATGCCATTAAAGGTCATGTGCATGTAAAGGTAGATGTCCCAATCCTTTTGGTAATATAGTGTATATAGCGGTCCAAACGCTATATATAGGATGTCAGCCAGCTCACCTGCCCCATAGCTGCAGAAGAGAACTGAGGCCACCAGCCAGGTCGCTGTGCTGGACCCAAAAGAGGCTTCTAATATACATCCACCATGCGTGACAATCCAAGGGGTCGCGGCCTTTGTGACATCACGCATGATGTGCAGAAGCACCACGTGTGACTAAGGAACCAAAGGAAAGCCCGTCCAAGACGGGCGGGGCCAACCAGGGACTGGAGTGACGTCATGCACAGTGTTTGTACGAGCGCTGCGCACAAGTGCTATGTGGCAAAGTTGGCTAAAGCAGCAAGAGCCACAGGGTAAAAACTTGCCCACATGGGGCAGGATAACCATGGAGATCCGCATGAGGGCCATACACAATGTATCAAAGGACACATCCTGGGTGCATTTGTGGGCACAGGTCACACAGAAGTCATCAAAGGAGCCAGAAGTTACAATGTACTACATTTTGGCAATAAACACAGCAATAAGCAATATTAAGCTTCAATTTTATGTTGTGTAATTGTGGATGCATGATGGACAAAAGGAAATAGTGGAAAATTCTAAAGAAAAACCCAGTAAAGGTGACAGCATATATCTAAGACTTTAGAAAGAATGGGGATTACAGGAAGGGCTCTAAACTCACTCTATCAATTAGGCCAGGTGGAGAGGTGGCTTTTAAATTATAAATCCATCTGCATTTACATTGCAGAATAATCCTATCCTAGTCCCCACCTCTGGGATTAGGCACGATGTGTTCCAACGCAGCAAATTTAACCACAGTAGGGTCATTCTTTTGTTCCAGGCTGATATGTCTACCTGTGAGTGTGAAGAGTTTATTGTATCTTCCATAGTTATACAAAGTATTTAATCCTCCACCAAAATTGGCATTTAGTTTTGCCAATGTAAAACCTACCACACTCACAGAACATGATTTAGACTATTCCTGTCTTCTGGCAGTCAACAAAGCGCGATATCTGATGTAGTCTGCCATAGGCATGTGCAGGGGGTGTGTCAGGTGTGCCTGGGCACACCCTAATCACTCTGTGCATTGCCCATTTCCCCTACTGCTCAGGCTTCCTCCTGTGTTGCACCCCCTGCAGTGCTGCTGGCTTTCCTCTCCTTTTCCCTCTGTTTTGGGGGATTTTTCAAGATGGAAAGCAGGGGAAGGGGCTAGTCAACATGTCATTTACCTGCCCCTTCCTTTTCTAAATGAACATAGTGCACACTCACTGTGTTCATAGCTGAAGCATAGTAAAGTGTTTTACTAAGTAAGTGTTTACTATGCTTCATTTTGTGAATGAACTGAAAGCTGCTTAGCACAGAGCAGTTCCCATTCATTCACTGTCCTGTGCAGCTGAGGCTACAGAGATAGGCATGTGTGTTTGAGCTTTGGGGTGCACACCCTAAGGCAATGGGCTGCGCACACCCATGTAGACTGCCATTCGGCAGGAAAAGCCCGGTTTTCAAAAATCCAATCACAGTAATTGCACCCCCCACCGATGGGGAGCGTATCTCAATAAAGTGGCTACTCGTCAATTTGTCTCTGAATGACTGTGCTCTTGGGAGAGGCCCAAAGCATTCATGAATCTCTCTAGTTTTATATTAGCTCCTGTCCAAAACATAACATCAATAAAGTAGTACCAAATGAATGTATTGCCAAACCTGGGAGAAGGTTTCATCCAAAAAGACTATCCGCTCCCACCCCCCACAGGTACAGGTTTGCGTCGGAGGACAGCATGTGCCCATAGCAATGTCCTGTACCTGGAGGTAGTGGGAGCCATTCAATGTAAATATGTTCCTTGTGAGTATATGTTCCAAAAGGGCCAAGATAGGTTGAGTATATTCAAACAAACTTGATGGTCTTTCTTATAGGACTGTAAACTATTTGCGCCTGCGCTATCAATTAAAGCAAGAAGATGGAAAACTGCTGCAAACACTGAATTAATCAGTGACTAATACGTTATAAATAAACCGTGTTGGTGTTGCTCTGTTGTAAAATCAATGTGATCGATGGGTAACATAAAAAAAAAAAATGGATACTGAAAAAAAACACATGCACATGAAACCGCAATAAAAACAAATAACCACAATCAAACAATTTGTGTAATCAGTGCCAACAACCTTTAAACTGTGCCACTTCTGCGTGCTTATATCAATATGGTGGCTAATATCCAAAACTCATGTGAAATAACATAACAGTGATAATAAAGAAAACAATCTATTGAAAGAGTCTATATTAAATGTGTGGTGATTAATAGTGCATCCCGTCACCATTTAGAATATGTTGTCTTATGTCTCTTCTTCCAGGTGATGTGACATCTATGTGCTCTTCTTCATAAGAGGACCCCTAGAGGCAGGAGGGGGCAGACCAAGCAACAGCAAAAGATACCTACATATGCGGTTACCTTACAGCAGTAAGGTGAGAGGCTAAGGAGCACATAGATGTCACATCGCTGGGAAGAAGAGACATTAGACAACATATTCTAATAGCCACACATTTATTATGGACTTTTTTAATCTTTATTATCACCGTTCTGTTATGTCACATGAGTTTTGGATTTTAGCCACCATATTGATATAAGCATATAGAAGTGGCACAGTTTAAAGCAGGGTTCATACGGTCATGAAAAACCTGGAAAAGTCATGGAATTTTAAAATGGCAATTTCCAGGCCTGGAAAAGTTTTAGAAAATAATTTAACCCACGTTTTGGAAAAGTCGTGGAACTTTGTTTCACAATCACTGTATATTCGAATATGCAGAAAAGAGAGAAAGGCGCCACTCAGTGTAGCAGATGTAAATCATTTTATTGACACATATTAAAAACTTACATGGAGATAAGTATCTATCTTCATAGCTCGGTGTCCTTCCGGGTCCACGGTGTTTCCGTCCCTGAGGCTGTCCAGCAGCCGGGAGATGACACTAGGGGAGAACCAATCGGGGGACTCAGTCAGATTGAGGCAGCGGTGAAGCGCATACCTCACTGGAGGGCCGCACAAACCTGATGACATGGGGGGGGGCGTTAACCTTACATAGTTACATAGTAGGTGAGGTTGAATAAAGACAATAGTCCATCCAGTTCAACCTGTGTAGGTGTGTGTGGCTGTAATCATCTCACATAGCCCTTAATGTCCTGATCCTTGAGATGTAAGTCTAAGAGTCTTTTGAAAGCCACCATACTACCCGCAGAAACCACCTCTTGTGGTAGAGAATTCCACAATCTTGTAGCCCTAACAGTAAAGAACCCTCCTCGTTGCCTGAGGTTAAAACGCTTCTCCTCTAAGCGCATTGTATGTCCTCGAGTCCTCATGCAATTCCTTCGAATGAACAGTTTTTTTTCTAAGCTGAGATCCCCATTAAGATATTTATAAATTGCTATCATGTCCCCCCGCAGACGTCTCTTCTACAGGGAGAATAAATCGAGCGATTGCAGCCGCTCTTCATAGTTAAGGTCCTCCAACCCCCTAATCAGTTTAGTTGCCCTTCTCTGGACTCTCTCCAGCTCCAACACATCCCTCCTGAGGACTGGCGACCAGAACTGGACAGAATACTCCAGATGCGGTCGGACCAGAGTTTTATAAAGTGGAAGGATTATAGTCCTATCTCTGGAATACATCCCTTTCTTTATGCATGCTAATATTCTGCTGGCTTTGGCAGCTGCCGCATGACATTGCATGCTATTGCCTAATCTATCATCAACCAAGACTCCCAGATCTTTCTCCATTTTTGATTCCCCCAAGGGTTCCCCTCCTAACGTGTATTGTGTTTTTATGTTTTTAGTCCCCAAGTGCAAAACCTTACACTTCTCCACTTTAAACCTCATTTGCCATGTCATTGCCCACTCCATTATTTTGTCCAGGTCATTCTGTAGGTTATCTGCTTCATGCTGTGCAGTTATTGCCCTGCCCAATTTTGTGTCATCTGCAAAAACTGATAACGAACTACTGATCCCATCCTCAATGCTGTTTATGAATAAATTGAACAAGGTTGGTCCCAGGACTGAGCCCTGGGGCACCCCGCTTACTACCCCAGACCAGTCTGGGTATGCGCTGTTTATTACCACCCTTTGGACACGCCCTTTTAGCCAGTTCCGTATCCAAGAGCAAACCCTGCTGTCGATACCTGCAGACCTTTTTTTTATAAATTAAGCGCTTATGGGGAACTGTATCAAACGCCTTAGCGAAATCCAGGTACACCACATCCACTGGTCTGCCCCTATCTAGCTCACAGCTCACCTCCTCGTAGAATGTTAAGAGATTGGTTTGACAAGAACGCCCATTTGTAAACCCGTGCTGATTACTGCTGATGATGTCTTTAGCAAACTCTACGATATAGTCCCTTATCATCCCCTCCAGAAGTTTACATACTACTGATGTCAAACTGACAGGCCTATAATTTCCTCTACCCCTTTTTGAATATAGGAATCACGTTAGCCTTCCTCCAATCCCCTGGTACATCTCCTGTCCTAATACTGTCAGCAAAGATCAGGATCTTTATTCCTACAGGTCTGTGATCCCTATAGAAAGATCCACAACTGAGCAAAGGTTACTGTGGCTGATTTCTGCAGTGATCTCTATTTCTACAGGTCGGCGATCCCTATAGAAAGATCCACAACTGAGCAAAGGTTACTGTGGCTGATTTCTGCAGTGATCTCTATTCCTACAGGTCTGTGATCCCTATAGAAAGATCCACAACTAAGCAAAGGTTACTGTGGGTGATATCTGCAGTGATCTCTATTCCTACAGGTCTGTGATCCCTATAGAAAGATCCACAACAGTAACCTTTGCTCAGTTGTGGATCTTTCTATAGGGATCGCCGACCTGTAGGAATAGAGATCACTGCAGAAATTAGCCACAGTAACCTTTGCTGAGTTGTGGATCTTTCTATAGGGATCACAGACCTGTAGGAATAGAGATCACTGCAGATATCAGCCACAGTAACCTTTGCTGAGTTGTGGATCTTTCTATAGGGATCTCAGACCTGTAGGAATAGAGATCACTGCAGAAATCAGCCACAGTAACCTTTGCTGAGTTGTGGATCTTTCTATAGGGATCTCAGACCTGTAGGAATATAGATCACTGCAGAAATCGGCCACAGTAACCTTTGCTCGGTTGTGGATCTTTCTATAGGGATCACAGACCTGTAGGAATAGAGATCACTGCAGATATCAGCCACTGTAACCTTTGCTCAGTTGTGGATCTTTCTATAGGGATCGCAGACCTGTAGGAATAGAGATCACTGCAGATATCACCCACAGTAACCTTTGCTTAGTTGTGGATCTTTCTATAGGTATCACAGACCTGTAGGAGTAGAGATCACTGCAAATATCAGCCACAGTAAACTTACTCAGTTGTGGATCTTTCTATAGGGATCACAGATCATCCATCTTCAGTGTTAGTGATTGGGTTTTCCTAGATGGCCAGTAGAGGGCCTCAGTCAGCGCTGGGAACATGAAGTGACCAGACCACACAGCAAGTTGTCACAACAAGTTCAAAGTTTATTCTGAGCCATTTGCTCTTTTATAGAGGCAATGACATAGTGAATGAAAAGCTTCTGACAAATCACAGTAATCAAAAGACATCAGTAGAAGTATCTTAACCAATAATATCATTACAGCATATAAGTTGGCAATAAGATATATGCCCAAAACATCGCATGATATTGAACATAAATAATTAACATGTTGCTGAGCCTAAAATGCAGTTTTTAGGTTAACACGACCCTGTAAGTCAACATTGGCATATTGACTCAAGCCTTGCAAAATTATCAGTAACTTATGAAATGAGATAAATGTCCTGTCAATGCAAAGTGAATTTTATGCTATTAAGTGAGGTGAAATGTTTGTGTTTAACCCCTTCCCTTCCTCACAATCCCCTCTTTCAAATAAAATTACAAAGTAATTTTCTTTTGAGACCCAGGACGGTGTCTCCTGCCAATTAGAAAAACAACAAATCTCCATACTAGATAGAGAAAGAGAAGGAAGAATAAACACATCAATATTAATGCACCAGCCTTTTTGAACCATAGAAAAATTCCTCCAAAAAAATCTCCAATGGCACTCAAACCCTTGAAAGGATTCCAACCTTCCTCAGCTATTTTCCTGGCCTTCTCTTGGAGGCTGGTGACCTCTTTCCTATGCTTACTAATTACGTCATAATAATCTGGAATTTCAAAACTTGTATTATATATCCATGTACAACATTCATAATCTTCTGTCATTTCACACAGTCCTGTCAATGCTGCACTCATAGGAAACAGCTAGAAGTCCAGAATCTAGCCATTGAGTCTAATAGCTCTCTGTTCCACACTTAAAAGTTCAATGTCTTCTGCGTTTCTCTCAATCATCTCATCTAATATACTTGAGTAATTATTCAACCTAATCATTACTTCCATTCCCCAACCTGACCAGGAGGGAAACCAGGCCCAAACTTTGTCAGCCTGTGTAAACAGCTCTCGTTTCTCCTTGTGTCTAAGTGGATATTTGGGATGAAGGCCTGCTTCTAGGTGATTTGCTGTTTTCCTTCTTCTCCTCCCAACACTCCCAGTACAGGTATTACATGGGCCAAATAACACCACCCTTTTGCTCTTATGGGGATCCAAGGGTAACAAACCTTCCCACAGCAAATATATGTGCTATTCTCAAGTGAGTAAGGGCGTCTGCTTAAGGCCCTTTGTGCATAAGTGGAAAATCCTGCTAAAGCTAGGAGAGCAATAACCTTCTTCAGAGTGGGGTTATTATCCTCAATCACGAGCCTATACATGGTTCTATTTAGTTCTGCATCCTGAGTGGTAAATACTGATGTCATATTTGTATCTAGGGAGAAATTTAACTTGGAGAGTGAAAAGAGACAGTATCATTATCATAGATTGCAGAGATATTAGTTAAAACCATGGGGGGGGTACCATTAAGGAAAGGAACTGCTCTTAAAGGGGAAGCTATTAAAGGAATTCTAGCAGAACCAGGGTGTAACTTACTACAGATCCAACCCTTATCATATCCTGATTTTTGTGCGTAAATATACTTTAGCTTAAGCAATATCATTCTTTCATTAAATATTTCTACATCATTATAAGCAGTTTCTCTTCTATTCCTGGTGTCGATGCTGGAAGTTCCACAAACGAGGCGGAACACCCCCAAGTCCTCTGGATGGTATATACAGTTAGTAATGATCCATGTGGGCAAGAACACCATCAGCACTAGAAGAAACAATCCACAAGTTGCCTTCCCAGAATTCTTAGGTAAGAGAATTGAGGACATCTTCTTCAGAGACTTTACCACCTACTTCACTCGCTCTTCAAGGTTTTATAACACCTGCTTCACCTCCTTTACCTGTGTCTTGCTTCTCAGGCCTGGGGGGAATCTTCTTCACTCTACTTGCGTGGATCCAGGTGTTAGCCTGTTCTGTCAACACAGCGGTCCGGGTCACGGCAATCACGGTGGTTGGTGGTCCAAAGGGGTACTCTTGCTTCTTATTCCGATTCAGCTGCTTAACGACCACTGCATCACCCGGTACCAAGGAATGCGTTGGTTCCTGTTGAGGCAAAGGAATAGTGCGAGCCACATTGCCATGGATACTGTTTAATTTCTCAATCAGATTTTTACAATACTCCTCCTGTATTTGCTCCTGGTCCCCTCTTTCTATCACTAGGGGCTTCTTGGTCCAAGGAGTGGGAAATGGTCTACCCATTAAAATCTCAAACGGGGAAAGACCAGTACTTTTTGAGGGGGTCATTCTGATCTCAGCCAGAACAGCGGGCAGTGAATTCTTCCACTTGTGATAAGTACCTCCTGTGGCCTTCCTAAGTTTGTCCTTTATCGTTCTATTCATTCTTTCCACTATCCCTGAGCTCTGTGGATGGTAGGGGATGTGAAACTTCCAGTCAATCTGGAGTAGCCTCACAAGCTCCTGACAAACTTTAGATGTGAATGCCGGTCCATTATCAGAGTTTATCTGGACCGGACATCCCCATCTCGAGATCACTTCCTGAGTTAAAACCTTTACTACAGTTCTTGCGTCCTCTCTGGTTGTCACGAAGCATTCCAACCAGCGAGAAAACATATCTGTTATGACCAAAAGATACTGTTGTCTTTTCCCTACTTTGGGCATGTGGGTGAAGTCAATCTGCAAATGTGTGAAAGGTGAGGTAGGATATTGTAGATGTTCATGTGAGGGCTTATTGGGAATGTTAGGATTGTTCCTAATGCATTCATTACATCGGGCCACAAATGTCTTGCAGAGTGAGGGAAGGTGAAAAATGTAGAAGTCTTTGGCTATCAGTTCTGCTGTGACTTTCCATCCCCTGTGTCCTACACCATGATACTGTGAAATGAACAAAACTGCACTACTCTGCGGGATACCAGGTTTCCCCTCTTTGGAGATGAGCCCTGTATCAGGGTCCAGCTCCAAACCTTGTGAAACCCAAAAGTCCATGTCCTCTTTGGGTGCAAAAGCCTGGAGATCCTGAAGTATCTGGTCCCAGGGCAGGGACGGGGCACTAAAGGAGGGAGCTGTACAAAAGCCTGACCAGCACTAGCAGCTGCTTTTGCAGTAGCATCTGCTAAAGCATTCCCTCTTGCAATTGAGTCTGTGCCATGAGTGTATGCTTTACAATGAATGATAGCTACTTTGGACGGGAGCTGAATAGATGACAGCAAGTCATCCACCAAGGATGAGTGTGATATGGCCTTCCCATCTGCTGCTATAAAGCCTCTTCTCTTCCAAATTAAACCATGATCGTGTGTTACTGAGAATGCATACTTTGAATCAGTGTAAATGTTCACTTCCTGTCCTTCAAAAATTTGACATGCCCTGTCAATGCAATCAGTTCTGCTGCTTGTGCAGACTGATAAGGAATTGCTTTCGCTTCCAGAACTGTCAGGCAGCTGTACCACAGCATACCCTGCATGATAAGTATTATCAATCTGGCGAGAACAGGAGCCATCCACAAAGACAGTCTGCACCCCCTCCATAGGGGAAGAAAGCATGTTTGCCCTTGGGGAGGTATCCTGATGAATGACTTCAATACAATCATGTAGGGGAGGCAACTCATCACCTTCTTTTTGTAAACTCAACATGGCATTTCGAATGGGGGCGGGACCTGAGGTGGGAGGGCTGTATGCAATTGTCAGGGAAGGGTTACCCAGGAGGATAACTTCATATCCACTGAGCCGCTGAGCAGACATGTGCTGTGTGTGCAAATTCTTCACCAGGAACATGATTTGATGCCTTGTGTGTAATGTCATGGGATGACCCAATGTAAGTGATGTGGCCATTTCTACTGCAATGGCACATGCAGCCAAAGCTCTCAAACATGCTGGAATTCCTTGGACAGGAACAGGTACCACTTTAGAAAAAAAAGCAACAGGCCTCAGTTTGCCTCAATGCTCCTTTGTTAGGACCCCAGCCATGGTTTTACAGTTGTCCCTCGCAAACAGATGAAACATTTTACAATAATCAGGAAGTCCCAAGACAGGAGCTGTAACCATTGAAGTTTTAAGATACACATAAGCATCAACCATTTCATCAGACCATTTGATAAAGTCAGGGCTTTCAGACAGAGTAGCTTGTCTCAAGATATTGTCATAATAAGCACACTGACTTATCCAATTTCTCAGGTAACTACACATCCCTAAGAATGTTAGCATATCTTTCTTAGTTTGTGGGCGCCCCAAACCCACGAGAGCCGCAGCTCTCTTGTGACTGATTTTTCGTTCACCAGGAGACAAAGTAAAACCCAAGTATTCAACAGTTTCCTGGCACCATTGTAATTTCTTTCTAGACACTTTGTGACCTGTCTGAGCTAAGTGTTCAAGCAGTGAACTTGAGTCTTTTACACATGAACTCCTGGTGGGACTTGTCAACAGTAGGTCATCGACATACTGAAGGAGGACGGAACCATGGCAAGGTGCCCAACCCTGAAGCGTAGCTTGTAGCGCTATTGAAAAGACTGCTGGAGAATCTATAAATCCTTGACTTAAACGTCCCCAGGTTAGTTGGCGCCCAAGAAACGTGAATGCAAGTAGTAATCGTGTTTCCTCATCCACAGGACAGGAATGAAATGCATTTGCCAAATCAATGACCGAAAAAAATCTAGCATCAGCAGGAATTGAGGTGATAAGAGATGGCACATCAGGTACAATTGGGGCAATGGGGATCAACAAATTATTGATGGCCCTTAGGTCTTGTACAAACCTATAAGATCCATCACTCTTCTTCACAGGATTGATGGGCATATTATAAGGAGATATGCCTGGTTTCAATATCCCCTTCTTCAGGAAGTGCTCTACCACGGGGGCTATTCCCTCCACCTTCATTTTTGACAAAGGGTACTGTTTGTTGTAGCTCTTTCTGCAGTAAAAGTTTAAGGTCTCCACCTCTGGGATTGGGGTGAACCAAATCAAGTGCTAGGAATTTAACCTCAGGTAAACGGTCGGGGTGTATTAACGCACTATGCCTACCTAATGGTAATTCAGGGTCTCTCTTGTATATACTGTTAATTTGTTTGGTTATTATTTTCCTGAAGTGAAGTTTTGTCTTGCTGACATAATAACATCCACAATTACAGGAAAGAAGGTATACAATCCCTGTGGACCTACAGTTAACAAAATGCTTAGCTTTAAACTGTTCACCATTGGGTAGGGTAATGATTTTTCTGGTGTCCATGCATTTGCACTGATTGCAATCCCCGCAAATTTACTCTGAACGAGCTTATCCCTGAGTGAGGGCGCTCGTTTAAAGGTGACGAGAGGTTGTGAGGGTATGAATTGGGATATGGAGGAATCCATTTCAAGGGAATGTCAGTATCTGCGCAAGATGCTTCTGTATTGTACACGTTGCGCAGTATACTGGGTTACAACTCTGAGTTTGTTGTCTGTTTTGACCTTCTTTTTTGAAAAAAGTAGTTCACAACATGATTTGGACATGGCTTTTTTATAGGCCTTTTTCAATGATTTCATCGGGTAACCTCTTTTCTATTTTTAATGTTGTTTGCCTCAATTTGGAATAATCTGTCTGTGGAACAATTTAGTCAAGCACGGATGTATTGTCCATATGGGATGGATGAAATGAGTGGCTTGGGGTGGAAACTAGACGCTTGAAGTATTGTGTTCCCAGCTTTTTGGTTTCTATATAACTGGGTAAATAATTGCCCATCATCTGTTTTGTCGACAATAACGTCCAAGAACGTGATGGAAGTAGTGTCATGTGACATAGTGAATTTTAGATTGTAGGGATTATCCATATTGATGAAATCAAAGAATGCAGTCAACAGGGGGAGAGGGCCGTCCCTCAGCATGAAGATGTCATCAATGTACCTATGCCACGCTATGGCGTGGCATGTGTACATCGAGGCATCTTCATCTGCAAATGGAGCTTGCTCTCACTCCCCCAGGTACAGGTTTGCGTATGTGGGGGCACAACAGGTCCCCATGGCAACACCCTGTACCTGGAGGTAGTGGTAGCCCAAAAAGGAAAAGAAAATGTGTCAGACAAAATCTAGCGAGTCCAAAATGAAGTGGTTGAATAGCCAATCATATCTCCTTTTTTGCGACAATACCTGTCGTGGGGGATTGAGCTATATAAGGCCTCCACATCAAGGGTCACCAATATGGTCTGAGCATCGACATAGAGGCCCTCTAAGATACAAACGAAATGTAGTGTATCTTTAACATGTGAGGGGAGACATTCCACAAATGGTTTGAGCTACATAGTTACATAGTTTGTGAGGTTGAAAAAATACATCAGTCCATCCAGTTCAACCTATGATGTGTGTGTGTGTGTTTGCTGTTAACCATACATTGTATACCCCTGTATGTTGTGGTCTTTAAGGTGCCCATCTAATAGTTTTTTGAAACTATCAATGCTCCCTGCTGATATGACGTGGAATTCCACATCCCCTCTGCTCTGACAGTGAAGAACCCCCTACGTATTTTAAGGTTAAACCGTTTTTCCTCAAGTTTTAGTGAGTGGCCAGGTGTCTTATTGTATTCCCTTTCTCTGAAAAGTTTATTCTTTATGCTAGGGTCACCAGTACAGTATAGCCGGATTTGGATACCCAAGCTTTAAACATCCCAAGGAGCACTGTGCAAGCGATAATATTGAAATGGAAGGAGTATCAGACCACTGCAAATCTACGAAGACCTGGCCGTCCCTCTAAACTTGCAGCTCATACAAGGAGAAGACTGATCAGAGATGCAGCCAAGAGGCCCATGATCACTCTGGATGAACTGCAGAGATCTACAGCTGAGGTGGGAGACTCTGTCCATAGGACAACAATCAGTCCTATACTGCACAAATCTGGCCTTTATGGAAGAGTGGCAAGAAGAAAGCCATTTCTTAAAGATATCCATAAAAAGTGTCGTTTAAAGTTTGCCACAAGCCACCTGGGAGACACACCAAACATGTGGAAGAAGGTGCTCTGGTCAGATGAAACCAAAATCGAATTTTTTGGCAACAATGCAAAACGTTATGTTTGGCCTAAAAGCAACACAGCTCATCACCCTGAACACACCGTCTCCACTGTCAAACATGGTGGTGGCAGCATCATGGTTTGGGCCTGCTTTTCTTCAGCAGGGTCAGGGAAGATGGTTAAAATTGATGGGAAGATGGATGGAGCCAAATACTGGACCATTCTGAAAGAAAACCTGATGGAGTCTGCAAAAGACCTGAGACTGGGACGGAGATTTGTCTTCCAACAAGACAATGATCCAAAATATAAAGCAAAATCTACAATGGAATGGTTCACAAATAAACATATCCAGGTGTTAGAATGGCCAAGTCAAAGTCCAGACCTGAATCCAATCGCGAATCTGTGGAAGGAACTGAAAACTGCTGTTCACAAATCCTGTCCATCCAAACTCACTGAACTTGAGCTGTTTTGCAAGGAGGAATGGGCAAAAATTTCAGTCTCTCGATGTGCAAAACTGATAGAGACATACCCCAAGCGACTTACAGTTGTAATCGCAGCAAAAGGTGGCGCTACAAAGTATTAACTTAAGGGAGCTGAATAATTTTGCACGCCCAATTTTTCAGTTTTTTATTTGTTAAAGTTTGAAATATCCAATAAATTTCAATCCACTTCATGATTGTGTCCCACTTGTTGATTCTTCACAAAAAATTACAATTTTATATCTTTATGTTTGAAGCCTGAAATGTGGCAAAAGGTCGAAAAGTTCAAGGGGGCCAAATACTTTCGCAAATCACTATATCTGTCTACAGAATTACAGACCAATTTCAATAATTAACAATGACCTCAAATTTTCCAGTAGACTTTTAGCCAATAGACTCTCTTTGGTAATTTCCTCTCTTATCTCCCCATTTCAGTCTGGTTTCATTTCAGGACATCAAATTACAGATAGCATACGTCTTGCAACTAATATAATACAGGATGCTAACACAAAATCAAACCCTCTCCTACTATTATTGAGCCTAGATATTAATAAGGCCTTCGATAGTGTTTTTTGGGACTACCTCAACAAGATTCTCCCTAGGTATGTTTTTTTTGGTGAATATCTCCATGGATTCCATGCTTTATATAATTACTCTCAGACTAAAATACACTTACCAGGCTGTAATTTAGACTTCTTCAAAGTCAGTGGAGGTACAAGACAGGGGTGCCCGCTTTCTCCCCTCCTCTTGGCACTAGCCATTGAACCATTAGCCACTGCCATTATCACAAATTCAGATATCAAAGGCTACACCTCCTCAAACAACACTTACAAATTAAGCATGTACGCAGACATGTTTTATTTATATCTCAACCTATCACCTCCCTGCCAAATTTACTGAACACACTTCAGAAATGTTCATCCATTTCAGGATTGTCAGTCAATATCTCAAAATCAATAGGAATGCCATTGAATATCCCCACTTCTAAATTCAGTAACCTAAAAAACTAATTTGACTTTTCCTGGTCCATGGATGCAATCTCTTATCTGGGAATACACCTTACTCCAGACTTAAAATTTTTATTCTCCAAAAACTACACACCATTACTCCTAAAAATCAGAAGATCCCTCAAGGCATCGAAATCTTACCACATTTCATTTCTAGGCAGAATAACAGCGATTAAAATTATAGTACTCCCTAAATAACTATATCTATTTAGGGCGATCCCCATCAGATTAAATAAAACTTACATCTCAAAATTTCAGAGAGAACTTAACAAATTTGTCTGGGCGGATGCGCATCCCCGTTTCTCTAAATCAGTTTTATATACATCACATGAGAGGGGGGGAGTCTTCCGGACTTTTGGTCATACTACTTGGCTTCACGCTTCACTCAAATGGCTCAATGGCATATCCCTGGTTCAATGATTCCATGGGTAAATTTTGAAAGGGACTCGATTCTCCCTTATCGGATTTCAGGAATATTGTGGTCCAGAAACATTCCTATCAATACTATGGCTTCACGTAATCTCTTGGTTTCACTATCCCTGTCACTATGGAGATTGTTAGGGGCTAAGTACAAATTAATTTAAAAAACCCCACCAAACACCACATACCTAGGTGATCCAAAGTTTCTCCCTGGTCTTCATAATAAAGATATTTTCAAAAGATATGACTACTTTGCAAAAATTCATAATGAACTCCACCTTTGCTACATATAGTTACATAGTTTGTGAGATCGAAAAAAGACATCAGTCCATCCAGTTCAACCTATGATGTGTGTGCTACGTTTGAGACACTTCAGTCCAAACACAAATTACCAAACAACAAACGGTGTAATTTCTTACAAATTAGGCATTTTTTCCATAAAAACATTATCAAACTACTGATGAAAGTAGAAAAACCTATGCGCTTGCTCCTATACCAGATGTAATAAATAGATCAAGTATTTAAATTATCAAACTACTGACACTGACCTTCCAACTTTCTATGAGAAAATCTGCCTAAATAACCCAAAAGGAAGGGGTATTATTTCTGAACTATATCAAAATATGATCAACACCTCTTCTAATGAAAAACTTCCTTACATGCTTAAATGGGAGGAAGAATGATGTAATTTACATCTCTCATTAGGGGAGTGGCATGAATGTGTGTTGAATCTCAAGAAGTGCCCCAGATCCCTCACGATACGTGAAACTCCATACAAGCTTATCACCAGATGGTATTTAACACCATCCAAATTAAACACCATTTTCCCCTCATCCTCACCTAATTGTTACAGAGAGTGCGCAGTCCTGGGCTCCTTCACACATATTTTTTGGGAATATGACAAAATTTCCTTTTATCTGGCGTAAGTTGGAGGGTTTTGCCTTCAGGATCTCAAACAGTCATATTACTCTCACCCTTCCTAACTGTCTTCTCTTGACTCCTATCACAAGCTTGTCTATTCTTTAGATGAGACTTATCCACACAATATGTGTAGCCATTCATTGCTGATTGCTGTAAACTGCAAATCCCCTTATTCCCCCCACCCAACTGAAAGCAAGACTTTTCTCTATAAACCAAATGGAAAGAATGTTTCACATTATCTACAACTCAACCAAATTCTACAATAACAAATGGAATCCTTGGTTTGATCACACTGATATCCTATTTCAATCCATTAATCTCTGAACTGAAATTTATACAGAATGTGTATTGGTTAACAATCTCCTTCCATTGGTTTGTCCTTTTGTCTTTGATAGTATAAGGACTTATGCTATATAATGTGTTCCTATATACATATCTCTCATGATATTATCATATACCTGACTTTTTCCATCCCATTTGGGGTTTTTCTCCTTTCCTGTTGTCTCAAATGTACTTAAGAAAAATATTTTTTTCTGATTTTGAAATAAGTTTTAATTTACCATTTGTTAATTACATTATGTATCGCTTTTTGTTAACCTCAATAAAAAAGTTTGTATATATAAAAAAAAAGAAGATATCCTTTTTAGGAGGATGATGGTCAAGGCCCAAGTTAGATGTGGGTTTTTCCCAAATCTCTTTTAATACCGATCTGGCTTTTGAGGATATGCAATGGATAAAAGAGCGGTTTCCCTGCTAAAAAAAAAAAGCCTGGGACTCAACTTTAGCCCACCTAAAACCAGCTATGGCTTCAACTCTGGTAGCCAGGAACCTGGAGCACTGACTGGAACAGTTGAAGGAGCACATTGAGGCCAGAACTTCCCAGAAAGATCTGTTGGATATCTTGCCGGTGTTACAGAAAGCAGTTGAATACTTGGCAGATGCCTCCATGGAATCCGTAAGAATGTTGGCTAGATCTTTAGCTTCAGTGAACTTGATGTGTACTGATTTATGGTATCAGTGGCGGCCTGTCTATAGAGGGCGCAGGGGCGCCGCCCCCCCCAAAAAAAAGAAAGAAAAAAAAAGATTTTAAAAAAATTTCAATTTTTAGCCCACTAGTGGTGGCATTGGGGTTCCCACCCCCACATGCGGCGGGCAGAGGCGCCGATTGGCGGCCTTCTGGGGGTCATCGGGCGCAGAGCAATGCGCCCCGACACTCCCCAGTTTTGTGATGTCCTGGCTGTGATTGGTCCAGACTCCAGCCTGGACCAATCACACAGGAGGACATCCCGGGTGACGTCACGTGATCACCTTCCCGCCCGCACCTTCCAGTCAGAGAGGAGAGCCGCACTGAGGATCGGATCGGAAGAAGAGTTCGTCTCCAGCCGCCCCGCGCCGACTCAGCTCAGCAGCAGCAGCACGCAGGTCAGGTCACCGCCCGGCGTCCGTGGACCGTGAGTGAGGTAAGGTAACGGTACCCCCACCCCCGGCCGCTCATGCCGTTCCTTCAGAGCCCCGTGCCGTGACCGTCGGCTCCCACGCACGTGCGCGGGAGTGATGTCACCGCGGCTCCGGCCAATCAGATGGCCGGATGCCGCGATCCCGGAAGACGGGCGACTGAACATGTCGCCCGTCATAGAGGTAAGCGGGCGGCACGGCGGGGGCTCGTTCTGAGGTATTTCATATATTTCATAATGAGCTAGTATGCGATGTATACTAGCTCATTATGTCTTTCTCTTTCAGGGTCATCAGTTAACAGTAATGATGTGCGGTAATCTCCAGCAACCAGAGAGCAATAATGATGTGCAGTAACCTCTAGCAACCAGTGAGTGGTAATTATGTGTAGTAACCTCTGGCAACCAATCCGTAAGTGGTAATAATGAGCAGTAAACTCTAGCATCCAGTGAGCAGAAATGTTGTGCTGTAATCTCTAGCAACTAATCAATGAGCTGTGTGTGTGCTGTAACCTCTGAAACCAATCGCAACTGCTACCTGATCTGCAAACTGATTTTGAGTCTAGCTGACCTTTACTGTATGTCTCAGACCAGACGGAGAGCGAAATTGCATTCTGGGGGCTGGGGGGGGGGGCTTGGTGCTGGGCTGGGGCCCAAGAAAATGTTTGCCCATATTATTAGATGGCCCTGTGTCAGATGACGTGCATCTCTGCATTGAAAGGGGGCATGATGGCATCTCTGCATTGAAAGGGGGCGTGCTGGCATCTCTGCATTGAAAGGGGGCATGATGGAATCTCTGCATTGAAGGGGGGCATCCTGGCATCTCTGCATTGAAAGGGGGCATGCTGGCATCTCTGCATTGAAAGGGGGCATGATGGAATCTCTGCATTGAAAGGGGGCTTCCTGGCATCTCTGCATTGAAAGGGGGCATGCTGGCATCTCTGCATTGAAAGGGGGCATGCTGGCATCTCTGCATTGAAAGGGGGCATGATGGCATCTCTGCATTGGAAGGGGGCATGCTGGCATCTCTACATTGAAAGGGGGCATGATGGCATCTCTGCATTGAAAGGGGGCATGATGGCATCTCTGCATTGAAAGGGGGCATGCTGGCATCTCTGTATTGAAAGGGGGCATGATGGCATCTCTGCATTGAAAGGGGGCACGCTGGCATCTCTGCATTGGAAGGGAGCACGCTGGTCACTGCATTTAAAGGGGGCATGCTGGTCTCTGTGCATTGAAAGGGGGCACGCTGGTCTCTGTGCATTGAAAGGGGGCACGCAGGTCTCTGTGCATTGAAAGGGGGCATGCTATACCTTAATTACTGAAGGCCCCTTTCACACTTTTGTGACCTCAAAGTCACACAATTTTTTACAGCGTTTTTTGCCGCAAAGCAATGCCTAATACATTTTTCTGTTTGCGCCCCCCCCCCCCCCCCCTCAAAAAATTTTTTGAGCACCAGCCGCCACTGGTTTAAGCTTTCTTCTTCATACAGAAGGCTGCTGTCCTCCATCTTGCTGACCATGTGCTTTCTGAAAAAGGGGTGTGTGAAAGGGGACTTGAGCAACTGTGAGGCTGAAAAACGGCACAAAAACGCTCATAAGGTTCTATTTCGGCATTTCAATACATTTTTATGGGACCAAAAACGCTTGTAATCTGCCCCAAAAGAAGCTTGTGTACTTTTTTGAGCTTTAGGCATTTCGCTTCAGACAACAAAATGCTCATTTGTGAACAGGGGCCATTGAAATGAATGGGATTTTGCTTGTTGGGAATTTTGGAACGTTTTGAATAAGCATTTTACGAGCTGAAAAACACTCGGGTGTGAACAGGGCCTAACCCTCATCTGTACCATAAGCAAACAAGAGGTTAGGGGGCACACCCTAAACATACATTTCTAAGGTTGGTGCTGCTATAAAGACCAATATACAAATTGAACCATAGAGAATAGCGCACACCTACACAAAAAAAGGTTGCTTTCAAATTTTGCAAGGCTACTGAAAAACACCTGATCTTAACCACTTAAGCCCCCGAGGATTTTCCTGCTCAAAGACCAGGGCCTATTTTGCGATTCGGCACTGCGTAACTTTAACGGACAATTGCGCGGTCATGCGACGCTGTATCCAAATGAAATTGACGTACTTTTTTTCCCCACAAACAGAGCTTTCTTTTGGTGGTATTTGATCACCTGTGTGATTTTTATTTTTTGCGCAATAAACAAAAAAAGAGCGTCAATTTTGAAAAAAACAACATTTTTCACATTTTTTATATGAAATTCCCCCCAAAAAATTTAAAAATCAAAATTTTTTAACATTTTAGGCCACTTTGTTTTCTGCTACATATTTTTGGTAAAAAAAAAAAATCGCAATTTTTTTGATTGGTTTGTGCAAAAGTTATTGCGTTTACTAACTAAGGGAAAGATTTATGTCATTTTTATTGTTTTTTTTTTTAAATTAGTAATGTCGGCGATCTGCGTGTTTTTTTTTTTTTTGCTGGACTGCGACATTGCGGCGGACAGATCGGACCCCTGACTGACATTTTTGACACTTTTGGGGGTACCAGTGACATTACTACAGTAATCAGTGCTATAAATATGCACTGTTACTTTAAAAATGACACTGACAGGGAAGGGGTTAACTTTATTAGAGATCCAGGGTGTCAGGTAACCACCAACAGTTTGGCTAATCAGCGCATTCGCGCATTGCATGCGCGGCCAACTCCGGGCAAACGCAACCAAGAATGTGCGTGCGCCAATGCGCACGCGCGCACGCAGGACGTAACGGCGCTTGGCGCCAAACGGCCTATTTAAGCTCAGCAATTACAGTCACTAGCTGCTGGATGATCTTCAGCTTCCCGTGTTTCCTTGTGCCTTGTTATGCCTGCTAATCTTGGATTTCCTGTTGCCGACCTGGACTGCTTGACCTCGACTCATAGTTACATAGTTACATAGTTAGTGAGGTTAAAAAAAGACATCAGTCCATCCAGTTCAACCTATGATGTGTGTGTGTGTTTGCTTTTAACCGTACATTGTATACCCCTGTATGTTGGTCTCTAAGGTGCCCATCTAATAGTTTTTTGAAACTATCAATGCTCCCTGCTGATACGACTGCCTGTGGAAGAGAATTCCACATCCTTACCGCTCTTACAGTGAAGAACCCCTTACGCACTTTAAGGTTAAACCGCCTTTCCTCTAGTTTTAGTGAGTGGCCACGTGTCTTATTGTATCTCCTTTCTCTGAATAGTTTGTTCCTTATGCTAGGGTCGCCAGTACAGTATTTGTACATTGATATCATATCCCCCCTCAATCGTCTCTTCTCCAGAGAGAATAGGTTCAGTGCTTGTAGCCTTTCCTCATAGCTGATGTCCTCCATTCTCCTAATCATTTTTGTTGCCCTTCTCTGGACTTTCTCAAGTTCCAACACATCCTTCCTGAGGACCAGTGCCCAGAACTGGACAGCATACTCCAGATGTGGCCGGACCAGAGTCTTGTAGAGTGGGAGAATAATCTCTTTATTTCTGGAGTGAATCCCCTTTTTTATACATCCCAGTATTCTGTTGGCTTTGCTTGCGGCGGCTTGGCATTGCATGCCACTGCCAAGCTTGTTGTCTACCAAAGTACAAAAATTCAGCCCAGCGCTCACTCCGAATGGGAAGACTGGCGTGCTACTCTCCTCAGGCAGGGAACTCCAATACGGGTACATAGAAGAGAAAGAAAGAGGAGGCGCAAACACCTAGTGCATTACCCGTGGTCAATTTGCAAATAGTTTAATAAAAAATGCCAAATGCATACTCACAGACGTAAAGATACGCGTTAGCGGTCCTGACTGAAGGACGTGTCCCAGTTCACACATGGTGGATTCTTGTAACATGTTTTTATCTTTACGTCTGTGAGTATGCATTTGGCATTTTTTATTAAACTATTTGCAAATTGACCACGGGTAATGCACTAGGTGTTTGCGCCTCCTCTTTATTCTCTTCTAAGCTTGTTGTCTACCAGTACCCCCAAGTCCTTTTCCATCCTAGACTCACCCAGAGGTTGCCCCCCTAGTGAGTAGCTTGCTTTCTGGTTTCTGGCCCCCAGGTGCATTACTTTACATTTTTCAACATTAAACCTCATCTGCCATGTAGTTGCCCACCCCGTTATTTTGTTCAGGTCCGCTTGCAAGGTTTCCACATCCTGCATAGAAGATATTGGCAAGCTTAGTTTAGTATCATCTGCAAATACTGAGATTGTACTAGATATCCCCTCCTCTAGATCATTTATGAATAAATTAAACAGGATTGGTCCCAGGACAGAACCCTGGGGGACTCCTCTTGAAACCTCTGGCTCTTGACCTTTTGGCTTGTCCCTGGACTCTCCTCTGCCTTCTCCAGTGTTTGACCCGGCTTGGCTCCTGACTCCGCATTATCATTATCCTGTGGGCTACCCAGCTTACCTCTGTTCCTGCAGCACACCTGCCTGGCTTGCCAAGTGTTCCAGATCCGCCTAGGACTTTACCACTCATTGGCTCCAGCCTCTATCTGGCTGTCCCAGCCGGCAACCCCTGCTACTTCGGGCACAGCACTCCCTGTCTCACCTCCAGGGATGCTCTGCACCTAGCCGCAAGGGGAGCCCTCTCTACACTCCTGCTTCGGATCAGGTACGTGACACAGGGGTTAAGTGTGTCCTTAGGGGCGTGGCTTTTGATGTAACCACAGAGACATACGATCGTACATAGCAGGATCATATGATCTCTGCTGTTACATCAGGGAGAATGACAGGCGGCTTTGTTTACATCAGCCGCCTGCCTTTCTCCCTCTCCAGCGGGAGATCGCGAGTGACCGGCGGACATTGGAGCCGCCGGTCACTCGCGCAGGGATGCCAGGGAATGAGCGGGGGCGGAAGCGCGCCCCCCCCTACAGGCTCCTGGGTGAGCGACGTAGTACTACGTCACTTTGCCCAGGAGGGGCTGACTGCCGCAGTAAATGTACTTGCGGCGGTCGGCAAGTGGTTAACCTCTTATTAACCACATATTAAGTAAATATGGGGATTGAGTCACACCGTATGGGCATACCGTGCTTAAAGTGGAGTTCCGGCCTATTTTGCGACTTTAGTGATTCCTGGAGTGCTCGCTATGCTGATCAACAATTGGACATTTAAAATTTTTTTCGGGGGTCCTTTACCTTATTTTCAGGGCATTTTTGATTGTACTTACTCCTTCTCCCCCCTCTGTGGCCACGGCCTCCGACATCACTTCCGCCTTTGCATTGCATCCTGGGAGCTGTTTGTCATCACTCCCAGGAGGCTGGAATCAGGAAGAACTCTCAGAACACTCCCTGGAATGAGGAAGAAGGACACAGCAGATTACACTGTGGCTTCAGATGCCCACATCCAAGATGGCCACGCCCAGACAGCGTTTTTAAAAGTAAGATTTTGACTAAAATTCAATACTATACACCTTGTAAGTATGAGAATAGCGGTTCTGTAAAGGGCGATGGATTAGTATTATAGGGGTATTTTTAGTTAAAAAAGTCTTACCAAGGGAAGGGGGATAAAATGGGGAACACCAGGAAATCAACTCAAAGCCCCTAGGTCGGGGTATGAGGATGTGACATTGATATTATAGAGTGTAACACCTATAACCCAACGGTATATGACCTGTGAGCCAAGCAACTGGAACAAGAATCAAATAAAAGAAAAAAAGAAAAAAGAAGTTGCAAATATGGCTCCAACAAGGGTATGGTCAGTAGCGTAGCAGCGTGTGACGTCGAAGAAGCGTGCTGCTACGCTACTGACTCCGCCCGCCACCCTGATCTTCACACGGACCACTCCAACGTCTGTCGGCTGTTTGGCGCCAAACCTACGTTGCTCAGCAGGAAGCTCCCACATCCTCTGGCGGACACATCTGCATACCTCCACTCCCAGGAAGCGGCACTTGACACCACGGCAGGACCGTTGCTTGATGATTCCAGACTGCTCGGATACCGGTGCATGGAACACAAATCAACAGGACTCTTACGGTCAGTAACCGGCTGCTCATTGTGAGAAAACGCCTGTTTGTTTGCTGCCATACAGCCTGTCATATTGCTTTCAGCTGCTGGCTGCACCTGTCCTGAGTCCCGACATACACCTACTGAATCAACCTGTGATTTACTATCACTGATTCCGGACTGCTTTATCCACCGCTATAGGTGATGATTAGCTCCTTGGTTGCATTTACCGGATAGGGACCTGGACTTGGAGAACTTTACATTTGCCAGACTACATGCATCTATACTGCTGCTTACTTCTTCATGCTTTTTTGCTTTGCTAAAGTCTGCTGCTGCTGATGTGCTGCTGTGCTTCTGCCGTGTTCTTGCCATATTTTGCCCCTACAGTACTATATTCAAGTGTTGGTGCTACAAATGGAATTCTATGTCCGCATGCCAGAGTGAACAGTGGTTGAGCCGCAAGCTGCAACATATATCTACTGTGGGTGTGAATATTATTCATCAAGTATTTACAAGTGTTGGCTCCTTTTGCCTATAAGCCGAGAAAACCCTCACACAGTCTGGCCACTGGATCAACATTGCCCACAGCTGGGGGTTCACCTTGCACTGGGAGCCTTTTGGAGCCAATACCCCATCTGGTCTCTCCACATCCCTAGTGGCAGATTCTCATTTATCTACTTCACATAGTGTGTAGATGGGGTGTGTAGATGGGGTGGTGGGTGGAGTCTTAGTTATGCGTAGCAGTGGTTTTATATGAGACAGGACCCTGTTCACATGATTTTATCCTTATGTCCATGAGCACACCTTCTATCATGTATTTTTGATATTGTTGGTTTTCATATGTTCAATTTTTTTGCCTCAATAAAGTACCCAATTTTACACACACCATACCCTTGTTGGAGCCATATTTGCAACTTCTTTTTTCTTTTTATTTAGTTAAAAAAGGTATTTGAGGCTGGAACTCCGCTTTAAGTCCACTACTGCGTCAAAGTACCCCATTTTGTGGGTACTACACTATTAATATACTGAACAAAATTATAAACGCAACACTTGTTTTTGCCCCTATTTTTCATGAGCTGAACTAAAAGATCTAAGACTTTTTCTATGTACACAAAAGGCCTATTTCTCTCAAATATTGTTGACAAATATGTCTAAATCATATCCTGAGGCTCATTGTTATGCCATTCCTCTATGACCATCTGTGAGGTGGATGGATTATCTCGGCAAAGTAGAAGTGCTCACTAACACAGATTTAGACAGATTTGTGAACAATATTTAAGAGAAATAGGCCTTTTGTGCACATAGAAAAAGTCTAAGATCTTTGAGTTCAGCTCATGAAAAATGGGGGCAAAAACCAAAGTGTTGCGTTTATAATTTTGTTCAGTGTAGAATAAAAGATGAATCCGATTTCTCAAAACCATGGGGCATACTCACTCCTTACATGGGAGAAGTGTGCTAGCTGCAGATTCCTCTGCTTTTTTTTTCACATTAATAAACTTTTATTGTAAGATTATGTTACAATTACACGATGCAAACGTATAATAGAAATAACACAATGTATGTAACAGAGTCATAAACATTTCGGTAAGTAAAGTTCATGGGCAAGTATAAAGAGGTTTAAGAAAACAATCGATCCAGTAACAGTTATAGGGAAAACATATTAACACTCAAGCTATATGAGTTCAATACCCTAGCTGCGTCCATGATGACCTGAGTTATGGGTCCCGATAACATTGGGGAACCAAAGAACCCATCGAGTCAGCCATGGAGGGATGGTTGACCCGAAAGGCAAACAAGAGAAAATGAGAAGTGAAAGAGGAAGAGAGAGGGGAAAAAAACACAAGAAAAAGATAGGTTTGCAGAGAATAAGGGCAACGATTTTCTTGTATCAACATACAGGAGGATTACTCCCGTCCGGTCGATTAGTTTTGTACCAGATCTTTATATGCTTCTGAAAGAACAAATGATTGCCAAGGACCCCAAAGCTTATGAAACTGATCATTTTTTTCCAGTTTGCTTGCCAAAGTTTCCTCCATATCATATATCCAGGAAACTTTAGAAGCCATTCAGATATTGTAGGTGTGTATTTAGAGTTCCAATGTAAAGAGATAGACGATTTAGCCGCATTACGGAGATGTCGTTTTAACTGCATTACGGAGAGGTCATGTGAGAGATATTTTATATTTTCTGTAGGGAAATTTGTTAATGTGCAACAAGCAGCATCCAGTTCTAAACTAGTTTCCGTGATGTATTTATTCCAGCGCGCAATCTCCTTCCAGAAACCTTGTAAATTCGGACAAGACCACCAAATTTGAAGAAATGTGCTCTTGGTGGAGTTACATCTCCAGCATAGGTCAGAATTTTGGGGGAACCAGAGTTTAACTTTAACAGGAGTCCTGTACCATTGAGTTCTTATTTTATAGGAGGTTTCCTGAAAGCCAGTGCTTAGAGAACATTTATGTGAAAAATAGCATGCTTTTTCCCATTGGATGGATGAAAATGAGCATCCTAAATCCTGTTCCCAAATTTGTATATATTTATCTGCAAAATCCATAGGAGCTTCAATAAGACACCTATAGGATTGAACGTGGATCTGGATCTGGTTAAGACAAATTTCTTTAAAGCTGGTCAAGAGTCTCGTTAGCAAATGTACCTGTTTACAATTGAGTCATGGATTTGTACATATGTCCAAAATTTCAATGGGTCACCTGGAGAACACAGCTCTTTTATACCTGAATAAGAGTGGAATTTTGAGTCATTGAAGCAGTGAATAACCAACATAGGGTGTATTTTGCCTTTGGTAGACACAAGTAGAGATGAGTTTCTAATACATGGGACAAAATCCGGATTATTTGAGTGGTGTGAGAGAACTAAGGTTTGTGGATAAATTGTGCCTAGTAGCCACTTTGTGAAAGATATTCAGAGTAGTATTGATCAAGGGATGTTGTTTGACAGCTGTTGGATAGTTATGGGGGTCAGACCACAAAAGAAAGTGTGAAAGGAAACCAGTCCAATGCACCTCCAGATTGACCCAGTCCTTGTTTTTGTCATGGCAATGCCAGTCAAGTACTCTCGTCAAATGTGTGGCATGATAGTACTTCTGAAAGTCAGGTACCCCCATACCACCGCTTAATTTTGGTAGTTGTAGGTATTTAAGTTGAATTCGAGGGAGTTTATTAGCCCAGATGAAAGCTCTTTGTAGTGTAGACAATTCGCGAAAAAAGGAAGATGGAATTGTGATTGGTAGTGCGTGAAATAAATATAAGAATCTGGGCAGAACAGTCATTTTTAAAATGGCAGCCCTACCAAACCATGAAAAGTTTTTAACGTTCCGGTTCTTTAAATCTTTCATTATCATTTTAAGTAAAGGCAAAAAGTTGGTCTCAAAAAGGGAGTCCAGGTTTGGGGGGAGTTTAATGCCCAAGTATTTTAAGGAGGATTTTTGCCATCTATAGGGGCAGTTAGTGATAGTTGCAATAGGTCAGGCGGGAGGGTTAGATTCAATGCTTCGGATTTACTATGATTTATTTTGAAGTTTGAGAGGTATCTAAAAATTGAAACTATTTTATTGAGGTTTGGGATGGAAATGTGTATCTGAGAAATATAAAAAAGTAGATCATCAGCGTAAGCCGAAAGTTTATATATTATATTATGTAATGTGGGCCTTATTTTGGAAGTAAACATTAGCCAATGTTACTGGTTTCCCATTGAGAGAACCTGATAAGATATTTCCCCTCAGGATCTGCCAACTGTGTCTGTCAATTGAGAAAGTAGAGTTTTTGCTAAATAAGATTGCTACACCCTTGGTCTTAGCCTGAGTATTAGAGGCAAAGAATGCTTTAGGGAAGTACTTATTAGTAAGTTTAGAAGTATCAGGTCCACGAAAGTGGGTTTCTTGCAAGAAAATGATCTGGGATTTACTCTTTTTAAGTTCATACAATAGACGCCTTCTCTTCTCTGGTATATTAAGGCCATTCACATTGTGGGAAAAAAGCAGGGGTTCCTTTCCCAAGTGCGAATAGGCCATGTTTTAGGAGTGAAGGAAAAGACAGAAAAAAAAAAGGTAGGAAAAAGACTTTGAAGTGAACTGTGATCACAGCAGCAAGTATGCTACTCGCGATTACCACAACCGGTAGGAATTTAACAGCAGCGGCTTTTTGGTGCTGGGTCTGGTGTCGCATGCTGGTTAGCACACATGCTTTCCACCCAGCCGCCCTTCTCACAAACCATGCCAGGGTGACGCTGGGAGCACCCGGCGGGCATGTCCGGCACACACACGGCACTCTGAGGGAGCATTCAACTCATGACACCCTCTTTCAATGGGTCGCGGATTTCTGTTTCAGTAGTTCAAATATCCTCTTGGGATTCAATAGGTAACCTCTCTGTGCTTGCCTTTGCACTCACTCTTTCTCCTCACTACATATTTTTTCTTTCTTAATTTCATATTTTACCATGGACTTCATTTTTTTTACCCTCTACATTTATTTTACACTCTTGACTCTATTGCTTCTTGCCATTTTTCACTTATTTCCATTAAAGCTTCTCACACGATTATTTATCCCCATTCACTTGCTTAGCCATCACTTTTACTACCTATCATTGGCCTGCACATCGGGCACATTGGTTCTACTTCTTACATGATATTCTTTCTTTGGCTATGACTTTACATGGTTGTTAGATGATGTTTACATGGGTTGGGCTCTTATTGCATTTCCCTTTTCACTCTCTTTCTATCCGAGATCACCACTTTTTTTCACCCTTTCTTTTGGGATGTTCACTCTTTGTCCTTTTTCATTTTTCTACTTCATCATGGTTGGATTAGGCTCCCCAGTTCTTTTCAGATATTTATATCTACATCACAGCAGTATTAACATTATACTCGTTTTATATTACATACTATTTTTTTACTACTATTTCTACAGACATACTGCTTTGCTGCTGTGTGTACATTTTTCCACTTTTTTTGTTGGGGACTTCCAATCCCTGGAGTGGTTTTGGTTATGTTTTGGACTGCTGCTGGCCATGCTCCCTCAGCTCCCGGGTTGGACATCATATTTCTCAGCCACCTGCTACCCTTATTACCATTCCAACTCTGAGCATATTTGTAAGTCATCATATATTTGCAGGTTTTTTTTTAGCTTTTTTGGAATAATTTTTATAGATACTCATGCATACACTTTTTTTGTAGACCCTTGTCCTGCATCTACTCCTGAGGAAGTGCGTTTAACGCATGAAACGCGTTGAGTGTCTATGATGCAGCTCTACCAATACTACATGATGTATTTTGTTTTTATTAATTATGATATGGTGCTATTTTTGGAATGATGTATTTATTCATCTGCTGTTATGTATTTATATACAACTGGCTTATACTTTTCCAACATGTACATTTTTTTGCTGTAAATGTTATGGTCTTTCTTGTCTTTATCAGATCATCAAATAAACACTACTGGTATACTTTTTATCAGCTGCATACCATTGCCTCATTTAAAGTCCCAATCCCCTTTTTTCTTGGTCATCTGACTTCCAGGGATGGAGATACTTCAGGGCTTGGACCAGGTTTCTCATTTAAAGTCCCAAATCCCCCCTTCTTGCAACCGGTAGGAATAAACCGAGATTTATTAAATGATAATGTCTTAACAGTAATTTCCTTTTGGGAAAAGTGAATAGCGCACCCGGGGAAATGACCACCCAGCGTGAAACAATGGTTAGTGTAACGAAGTTGTGGGCCGGTAGCAGTACAGTCTCCCATATAACAAGTGAAAGAGATCTGTAATGAGTAACGGCTGAGAATTTGGTAAGTGAATATCTCAGTAAGTGTGCAAATATCTTGGCAGCTAGACGTACTGTGTGAACGGAGAGGCATCCACACAAGCATATTTGTGGATAATGGAGTTGGCGTCTGACGAGATATTCCAAAGAGTCTCAGAAAGTGCTCAGTGCAATACTTTTCATCTTATGACAGCAACTCAAATTAGGCCACCCGCTAAGTAGAAATATGTTATCCAGTAAGGAGCAAAAGTGGAACAAAACATCGGGGTATCCACAATCACAGCACGCCGCCCCCCCCCCCCGGCGAAAACTGCTCAAGGGGGCGAAGGGAGCACCACCAGGCCCAGGGACACGGAACCAACCCCCCCTCCCCCCTCAAGACAGCAAGAGAAATCAACATATATGAGATGGTCAATAGCACAAATAAGATGCATAACTCTGCGTCAATACCATGCTGCTTTCATTGCAGGCTCTTCCCACCAAATCATAAACAAGATCAATTTGCTACCTAGCACTGGCAGTAAAAATAGAACAACTATGATAGGACAAAGGCAGATACTGTTACTGAGAAAAATAAAAGAAAAGCAAAAAAGAGGCAACGTTGGTAGGAAGGCCCAAAAAAAAGATCCTTAAATGACATCTCAGGTGAATAGACTATGCGTTCAAGTCACATGAGCCTGGGGGGGTAAGGAAGGTCCCGCAGAAACACATCCGGTTCCAATATGAACAGAGTTCCAAGGCTGTTGAATGACTATAAAACAGATGTCATATACTAATAGAATTAAATAGCATGTTTGTTTGTCAGCGCGTTGCTTGCTGGTGGAAAAATACTGATTGCAAATGTAGAGGGACCATGTATTATACAGTGCCTGTGTTTTCATTGCCATCTAGTGGACCAAAGGTCATATTGCATTGAAGAAAAGCTTGTGTAGATGATGTAAAACAAATGAGGGGATCTGCTACCATCTAGTGGCCAAAATTAAAATAGTACAGAGGTAAGACTTGTAAAGTGTTAGGGCTTCAGATTGAAGGATGAGAAAAAAAATAAAACAGCAGAACAAGTGTAAAAATCAAACATATAAAAAAGGCAGTCAAGCTTTATTTGTTTTACTTGTGCTCCCTGATCCTGGGTGTTTTAGGAGGGGAAACAAACAGGTTGTTCAAGTCCCTTTGTTTCTGCTTGTTCCCCCCTTTCTGAGGTGGGGATCGCAGGGGTGAGGAGGCTGTGGCCGTGGAGGCACTGGACACTGGAGGAGGCAGAAAAAACTCCTCATACCATTCTGGAAGAGCCACCAGGTGCAAGTTTGTACAGAAAGAAGGTAAAAAGACTACAAGCACTGAACTTATTCTCTCTGGAGAAGAGACGATTGAGGGGGGATATGATGTCAATGTACAAATACTGTACTGGCGACCCTAGCATATGGAAAAACCTATTCAGAGAAAGGAAATACAATAAGACACGTGGCCACTCACTAAAACTAGAGGAAAGGCAGTTTAACCTTAACCACTTAAGCCCCGGAAGATTTTACCCCCTTCCTGACCAGGGCCTATTTTGCGATTCGGCACTGCGTGACTTTAACGGACAATTGCGCGGTTGTGCGACGTTGTACCTAAACGAATTTGACGTCTTTTTTTCCCCCACAAACAGAGCTTTCTTTTGGTGGTATTTGATCACCTGTGCGATTTTTTGATCATGCGCTATAAACAAAAAAAGAGCGTCAATTTTGCAAAAATAACAATATTTTTCACATTTTTTATATGAAATTCCCCCCAAAAAAATGTAAAAATCAAAATTTTTTTAACATTTTAGGCCAATTTGTTTTCTGCTACATATTTTTGGTAAAAAAATTGCAAAAAGCGTATTTTGATTGGTTTCTGCAAAAGTTATTGCGTTTACTAACTAAGGGAAAGATTTTTGTCATTTTTGTTGTTTTTTTTTTTAACGCGCAATGGCGGCGATCTGCGATTTTCTTTTGCGGGACTGCAACATTGGGGCGGACAGATTGGACCCTTGACTGACATTTTTGACACTTTTGGGGTTACCAGTGCCATTACTACAGTAATCAGTGCTATACATATGCACTGTTACTGTAAAATTACACTGGCAGTGAAGGGGTTAACTTTTTTTGAGAGGGAGGGGTTGTGTGTGTCCCTAGGGGCGTGATTCTAACTGTGATTGGCTGCGGCTTGAGGGGTAGGAACAGTGATCAACGGTCCTACATAGCAGAACCGTATGATCACTATTCCTACACGGGGGAGAATGACAGGCAGCTTGTTTACATCAGCTGCCTGCCTTTCTCCCGCTGTCACGGACGATCGCGAGTGCCCGATGTCCGCCGGGCACACGAGCGGGGGGTCCGTGACCGAGCAGGAGCACGCATTCGGCAGCACACGCTCGCTCCCTAGAGCCTCACAGGCTAGCGACGTAGACCTACGTCGCTTTGCCTGTGAGGGGCTGACCACCGCAGTAAATATACTGTGAGCAGTCGGCAAGTGGTTAAAGTACGCAGGGGATTCTTCACTGTCAGAGCAGTAAGGATGTGGAATTCTCTTCCGCAAACAGTTGTATCAGCAGGGAGCATTGATAGTTTCAAAAAACTTTTAGATGGGCACCTTAAAGACCACAACATACAGGGGTATACAATGTACGGTTAACAGCAAACACACACACACAACTGGAACTGGATGGACTGGTGTCTTTTTTCAACCTCACTAACTATGTAATCTTCAGGCGTCCGGAGCAAATATTGTCTGCCACTATAGGTGGCTTGTATGGCAAAAGGGAACTTCCACCTGTAGGGAATGTTATTATGTCTCAGGGTTTCCAGAAGGGGCTTAACAGCCCGTCTATTCTTTAGTGTGATGGGTGAGAGGTCCTGGAAAAGCTGTATAGGCTGGTTATTAAAAATAACTTGATCATTCTGACGGGCCTTGTGCAGCATTTCTTCCTTCAGAGGATGACTGGTTAAACAGCAAATGATGTCTCTGGGGGGAGCAGTGTCAGGGGCTCTCGGTCTAAGGGCCCTATGAGCCCTATCAAATTCCATGGGAGATTCAGCCGGTCCTTTAGGAGACCATTGAAAATGGAGCACAAAGCAGGACTGATCTGATCATTTTCAATCGCTTAGGGTATACCCCGGATTCTGATATTATTGTGTCTGCCTGTGTTATCAAGGTCCTCTAATTAAGATTAGATGGTTAGAATGGGCCAGGGTAACTTCTTCCACTCCTTTTATGGCTTTTTCTCTGTGTTTCCCTGCCCTCTCTCCAGCAGCCATTTGCTCTGTGAGTCTGATAATATCAGTTTTTAGATCAGTTATAGCTGCAGAGAAGGATCCCTCAATATCAGCCGCAATGGCAGTCATATCATTAAAAGTAAGAGGATGATCATTTTGTGCAACAACTCCTACCATATCCTCGGAAGTAGCCAACGACTCCACTTCAAAGTCCTCTTCCTCCTCATGGTCCGGTGCCCGCTCCATCTTGGGGCCTACCGCGCTCCATCTCCCCTGGGATTGTGATCTGAACAAATACAGTATAATCTTATGGTTGGGAGAGCCCCTAGAGTGCTGGTGCTTATTGTGGGTGCCAACCTTTGAGATTCTGCCCATATTACTGTGATCGTGAGCCGTAGAACAGAGTGAGAGCTCCTTCACTGAGCGGCCATCTCTCCCACGCGAACAGCCAAAGCATTTTGGGGGCTCAGCACTCCCCCTTCATTAGGACTAAAAACAGGATGATGCTGGCACTTGGATTGGAAAGGCCATCTCTTGTATCATGTCTGCAGTCTCTGACCATCTCTTGTATCATGTCTACAGTCTCTAACCAACACTTATAGCATGTCTGCAGTCTCTGAGGAGGAGCACCTCCAGAACGGGGATCACCGTAAAAGCCAGATGTGTGACTGTAGAGAGGAGAATATAGAATAAAACCAGAGCCAGAGAGGACTGTCTAAATGAGCCCTGCACTGTGCACCTGAGAGGAGGTCAGTGACAGCATCACCAGACCAGTCTGAGGGGAGAATTCAATCATGTAAGGGGGGAGTGAATACAGTAAGTTAAGTGGTGGGGGGGCACTAATATATAGGTTCCCCTTAAATCAGTAGCCCCCCATTTTCTTAGTGTATTCACTCTGCAGAAGGTGGTCTGTAAACAGAGGTTTTCACTGAAACAGGTGGTGAGGGGAAACCCTCACATGGGGACACCTGTCCGACTGAAAACTGCTGCAAGCTTCTTTAAAGCGGAGTTCCTGCCTCAAAATTTTTTTTTCTATAAAAATACCCCCGGGACAGTCAGGGCTAGTGTATTTCAGCAATGATAGCCTCTGAACTGTCCCCGGGTTCACTTACCTTTTAGAAGAAATACTTACCTTAAAAATGTCTTGTCCAGCGCTGCCATCTCAGGTGTGGGCAGCTGAAGCCAGAGCGTCCTCTTCAGTGACGTTGGAGTCCCAGAATGCCCTGCACCGGCCCTGTTTGTCACTTCTGGTGCAGGTGCGTCATCCCTGCACAGCTTCTGGGCATGCCCAAAAGCTGTTCAGCAGGGAATAACACGCCTGAACCGGAAGTGATGTGCAGGGCCGGTGCAGGCGCATTGACTCTTGGGAGCGATGACGTTTGGCTCCCAGGAGTCAATGCAAACAGGAAGAGACGGTGCGGGCCGCGGCCAAAGAGGGAGGAAGAGGAAAGAAGGTAAGTATATTTTCTTTAATAACAAGGTAAGTAAATAAAAAAAAAAATTTAAATTATCCAATTCTTTTTCAGCGACAGTACAGCAAGCGGATCGTGTAAAGCCAATTTTGAGGCTGGAACTCCGCTTTAACAAGTTGTTATTTTAACAATACATTTGCATTATTGTCTCTTTTGTAACGGCTATGTCAGATTTTAATTTATGTCTTTGTACCCCAGCTGGGGAGATCTACCCTCCAGTTGCCCTGTTTACTATTCCACTAAATCCAAAACAGAAATTGAGGCGACCACTATTCTATTGATCCTGGTGACTACCTTAGATTTCCACTCAATTAACAGCAATATTTACGTTTATGAAACTTGGTTTTGTTTTTAAAGATGTTATATTTCTTTTCGTACATCACGGGACACAGAGCCATCAGTCATAACATATGGGTTATATAGCCACCTACAGGTGAAGGACACTGGCAACCAATCAGAAAGCATAGCAAAAAGGAGGGTTTGTGGGACTTTGGATGAGGCGCATGATGCTAGACCAAGCACCTCCATACCTTTTATAAATTAGAGGAGAAGGTATCTGAGACTTTAAAAGAGGCGTGTGACACGGCCAGATAGGAGAAAAACATAATAACATGTTTATTGTTGCAATGACAATAATATGACATATAACAGAAATAAAATATTGGTATTAGATCATAAAAATTATAGATATGAGCTGGTATGCATTTCTCAAAATCGCACATATTGCCCAAAGTAATTGTATAATACGGCTGTAAGTACATAATGATAATCAAAGAAGGCTCGACGCGTTCCTGTGGACTGTGTTCCACTTCATCAGAAGCAGGTGTATGATGCGTATCTGCAAAAAATATGTATATCAAAAAGATACCAATATGGTTTAGTAATTGAAAAGGAGGAAAAAAACAATCCTTGTCAACCTACAATACAGCTCAGATCTAACAAAGCGTGCTGGCAAAGGAAACCTAGACTCGGCCAAAAATGCAACCCTCCCAGGAGCTGTGGGGGCACAAAAATGCGGGCAAGAAAGGCACAAACAGGACACAACTGGGAGAAAAATAGAAATTGAATAGTGATCAGTCGTGACAAAGCTCTCAGCATCCAGGCTTAGATTATGTTATGTGGTATCTTTTTGATATACATATTTTTTGCAGATACGCATCGTACACCTGCTCCTGATGAAGTGGAACACAGTCCACAGAAACTCGTCGAGCCTACTTTGATGTTTTATTATCATTATGTACTTAACAGCCGTATTATACAACTACTTTGCACAATATGTGCCATTTTGAGAAATGCATACCAGCTCATATCTAGAATTTTTATTATCTAAAACCAATATTTTATTTCTGTTATATGTCATATTATTGTCATTGCAGCAATAAACATGTTTTTATGCTTTTATGCTATCTGGCCATGTCACAGGCCTCATTTAAAGTCTCAGATTCCTTCTCCAATCAGAAAGGATGTCCCCCTATATAACCCCTCCCACCCAGGAAGTACCTCCGTTTTTTGGCCAGTGTCTAAAGGTGATGGTCACCGTGGAGAGTCTCTCCACATTTTCCTTCCAAGAAGAAAGAATATATGCTATATATCCCAATCAAAGAACACTGCATCTAAGGGGTTAGTTATCAGATCCATCTAAAACGAAACTATCTAAAAATATCCTACCTGAGCCTCGGGAAGCAGATACAAGGTTTTGCCTGTATTGCTGTCCTTTTTTTAGGCACTGGACCCTGGGATCCGGACCCTTGGAATACCAAACCCCAAAGGCGCTCCGTGCAGGGTGCTCTATAGGTCCAAGGCCGTGGCCCCTCTAAAACAAGGGGACCCAGTCCTTGAAGGTCGCCATGGCAAAGCTCGCTGTGATGGGTGAAGATTCGATTCCTCAGTAGGGGTGGTTTTTATTTTTTTTTATTTTTTTTTCAATATATATTTTTTCATTATGTTTGCTTTATCATTTTATATATTGCATATTTGTGTTTTCTTAGTAATTTTAGAGTAATTTTAAATAGTATTGGTGTATATTTGTATTTATTGTGACATTGTAAGGGGGGTATGCTGCTGAGTTGCTGCTCGTTCTATTGGTATATTTGAAGGATTAGTTATTCATCTGCTGCAGCTAAGTATACTTGCAAATTGATAAGCATTGTGAGCCGCACAGTGTTATGCATTGAGCAGCGGTATTTCTTTCCCTCTTCCGTTGACACTCAGTTACCACACCTATGGGAGCATCTACCTGGTATTTCTATGCTGGCTCGTCTGCTCAGTCTCCACCCCTACTGAGGAAGTTGTGACGCGGGAGCATATGACGCAACGCGTTTAGGGGGCAGAGACCGCTGACGAGCGGCGACACTGCAGCATGGCCATTTCCAGAGGCTCTTGTATGTGTTCAATCAGCTCGCACAAGCTGGGAGTTGTGCGGATTATGTGAGTGCATTGTATTTTTTCGTGACCGTTAAAGGTTTACCATTTAAAGAGCATTAGATCTCCTGTTAATTTCTTTACATGCTTATCGGTATTGGCTGAGGTTATATGTGGACATCCCCACAAGGAGTATTACATCTCCGATATCCCCGTAAGGAGTATTGCCATTGAGATTGCATACTGCTTATACTGAACCAGTGCCAAGGTGAGAGGCTATCCATAAGTGTTGGTGGTGGTCACGCGAGCACATAGTGTGGAAGCATCAGACAAGCACCTTATTCTGCTGTTTTTGCACATTGGATCACTTGGATGGACTTGTTGCTTTAGTACTTTTCCATTCATTACACCTGTGATGCACTTTATATTTTTCACTTGCACCAAGTGATTTACATCGGATTTATTTCTAGATTGATTTTATTACTGATTTTTATTCATTGATATATCATCTTTTTCTAATAATATTGCTGACACTGTTATAATATTTTTATTGTGGGCACTTTATTAGCACATGTCACTTTAATTTTGTAGCACCTTTGCAGCACCTTTACATTTTTTAGCGCTGTACCCCCATTGTTTGCATTTTATCTACTTTTTAGTGAAATACGTTTTGGTATAGCAGCTTATTATTCTTATTATCGTTTGCGCTGATTTTCATCCACTTTGCACAAGATTGAATTCCTGTTTAAAACAGAATCCTGCGGTAGGACTGGTGAGTCCAATTTAAAATATTTACACATTCAACAAACCTTGAAGGTACAAATTACTGGCATGATTGCAGTTTGTAAAAACTTTATGCACTGTTCCCTTTAAAAGATAAGAGACTGAGTGCCATGTGAGTCTCTGCATGAGACTATTGATGTTAAGCCAAGGCAAAATACATTTTGTTAAAGTGGAGTTCGGCCTCCCCCTCCAAAAATTAAAAGTCAGCAGCTACACATATTGTAGCTGCTGACTATTAATATTAGGACACTTACCTGTCCTGGAGTCAAGCGATATTGGCACCGCAGCCGATGTTTCCAACGGCTGTGGGGTGCTGCTGCCGCCATTGCCGGTAAGGGAACCTGGCAGTGAAGCCTTACGGCTTCATGGGCAGGTCCCTACTGCACATGTGCGAAGCGCGCTGTGCATTCCTACTGGCTCGGCGGCGGAGGAGGGAGGAGGGGGCCGAGCTTCCGAGGGACAGCGCCGCGGTGCCGTATCCCAGAAGTGGGGAAGGGTACCTGTCAAAAACAGGTACCCGTTCCCCCATCCCCCCACATTTGGCACCGGAGGGAAGGGGGGGGGGGGACAAAAGAGCTGAAGTTCCACTTTTGGGTGGAACTCCACCTTAAGCATTATTTCTTTGCTTGTTTTTCTGACACACTGTTTTCACCCTGTGCTGATCACCTGAAAGGTATCAAATGTGACAAACCAATGTGTGCATGAGACTATGGATGTTAGGCTATGCAAAATACATCTTGTTGAAAGCTCTGGCTTTTCTCAGGAATTAAATGTGCCAATTATATCAATTGTGATTATATGAGCTTGTGCAGTTAAGGGAATGATGAAAATTTTGTTTAAACATTATTTTTTTTACCTATTGTTATCACACAGTTTTTTTTTGCCCTGGGCTGATCACCTGAAAGGTATTAGCTGTGACAAACAAAATTCAGCCTAAGCTGCTCTTGCCCCATGTGGTTGCTGTTTTCACCTTGGCTCTTAAGTGCACCGCATGTTCGTCTCCTCCCTTGATAGCGTGTCTGTGGCGAAGGCCCATTCACACGTGCGAGAATCTTCGCCTTTTTTAAACAGGTGTACGCCGCATGGAGGGGGTGTTTGAACGTGATTGGCATGCATGTGGACACCACGTAGCACACCGCACATGCACAATACAGCAATTTAGAAGGAACTGTTTCCAACGCGCTAGCCTCTGTCAGAGGCTGAAGGGGATACAGGGCAGCAGCTGGGTTGCGTGAGTGACTGTGGATGTATGTTACTGGCACAAACAGGTCCTGTATCTTGGGATAATCAGTGCTGTGTGCGATGAGCTGTATAAGCTTGTCACAAGCCTTAAGTTAGTACAAGTTTGCCTTGCTATAAAGCAATGTCTGCCCGAAAAAGGGCTGGGGGGGGCACAGTTGGAAGAGGCACCGTGATGCCACCTTTAGGCCTTTAAGGTCCTAGCCATGGTTCCTCTGTGTCTATTCACCTGACTAGCCAGAGACGACTAGCCAATCTGAGCCATTACGGTTGTCAGGCATAGTAGCTACTCCAAGTACTTCTGACCCAACCTACATTGCTAAGGACGTTTTGGCATTTGAAAAGATTTTGGTGCCTCAAGCCAAGGGGGTGGGACTTTATGGGCTAATAAAGCAGAGTTTATGTCAAATTTTAACAATTTATTGAAGATACAAAAGAATATATAGAACATCCAGTGTTTATACATTTAGTGTATGGGTTATAGACCCATGGGTGATGGTGAATCAAGTAAGAAGGTAAGTGACACAGTGGTATGGTGACAATATGGTATATCTCTCTGTCAGTCCACGTCTGTAGTTTCAGCGTAGGGTCTGCAGGGGGAGATATCTGGATTTCCTACGCATTTCGGCATTTTATGTAAATTGCCTTTGTCAAGGAAGGTTTGTCCACCATATCTGGAAGTATAGTAGATAAACAGTTAGTAATAATATTATTATGCTATCTGTGGGTAATTTCCCTTGGTCGCATAATAAAGTACATACTTGTTATAAAAGGTGCCTGATCCTGAAACTTTACTTCTGGTCCTTTAAACTTTCACACAGGAATGGGGATACTGCTGCAGTGGTATATAATATATAATGGTGAGTATAATATATAAAATGTGCCTTGGATAATATGTAGTTTTAAGGTACTTACTATCAGTGTAGTTACTTAACAAACCAGTAGGGGGCAATCCCAGTCTTTTCTCCAGGTTTGCGCTGATAGTGAGTGGGTAAATAAAGCAAATAAGTTGTAGGCAGGTTTATAAGTTATCAACACCTTAAATGCATAAATATAGCATTGTAGGTGGACTCACTGTTGAATTCAATGTGCAAATGTCCAAGTTGAAAGGTCCAGAGCAGCAGGTCCCGGGCGTCCGCTTAGTTCCCTCAGATAGAGGGAAGTGGCGCCCTGTTGTGATTCCCCGACCTTTTAAACCCTCTCACGCATGCGCAGATGTGCACATCGGCGTGGCACGATTCCAGACGTTACTTCCTGGTCTGTGCAGCATGCGTCAGACAAATCTGCGCGCGCACCTAATAGGAGGGTTCGTATATTACGGCCGCCGACACAAATGTGGAGAGAGATCTCCCAAGGGAGATCATAGCAGAGGATAGATCATCCTCCGTTTCTCCTGTGGACCCCGGTATGGGATTTATCGGGTTCCCCGTGTCTTGTGTATTTAAAGCAGACCAGACAAAGAGTCATATGGAGCAGGCCATGTAATACAGTAATACAATAAGAAGAAAAAAGAAAACAATATAGTTTATAAAGCACAAGGGTTTGCTTAAGTAAATGTTAAGTATATTTGTGTGATATACAGTACAATCATTTGCACAGCAACATATATACATATGTGGGGAAGGGGGAAAGAAGCAGGGGGGGGTATCATAGTGGGTTCAGTGGGATTTGACCCTGAGGGTGGGGGGTCAAGAGCTACAATTCCCACAGGGTGGACATGACTAGTTATTTTGTGTTGGAGGGGCAATGGATCTCATATCTGGGGTCCTTGTAAGGTGGAGGGGTCTATTTATTGGTCACTACATTTTGTGCCCACATAGGTAACCTTAGAGTCCTTAACAAGGATTCCTATGAATGGATATGACCGGTGGATTTTTGACCTGGTGGTTTTAATAGTTTGTGTTATTATTGGTCATAAGGTTTATTGTCACAGCTAAGGTGACGTTGTCGGTCTGTTTGGCACGGTAGACAGGAGGGTGGGTAAATACAGATATATCACCCTTTGATGGGGGATATTTCAATCGGTTTTCCCAGAGGAAAAGCCCTCTAGGAAGGGACGATAGCTTTCATTTTCGTTCAATCCTGGTGGTATAGTTGCGTTTAGTTTTCTTATCCAGCACATTTAGATTTGGAGGAGGGACTTATTCCAGTTCCCTCCTCTTGCTGGAATATGTATCCTGTCCAAGGCGGAAAACCCTACTTTTGGCATCCTGTATTTATAAAAAGTAGTTACATGTCGGCCCAGGGGGAGATGGAAGTTCCCTATGGTCATGCTGTGAAGATGTTTGTTGACCCTTTGTCCAAATTCTTGGCGGGTCTTCCCGACATAAAATGCACCACATTCGCATTCCATAATACAGACAATTCCCTTAGTCCTACAATTCACAAAGTGCTTTGGGGTAAAGAGGTCTCCATTTGGTAAAATTTTAGAGGTTGATTTTTGGATTACTGTGCATTGTGCACATGATCCAGCATACGAGGGTGCACAACTTGTGCCCATAGCTACGCCGCATGTTTGTAAAAAGTAGGTACCACAAAATGAGAATACATTGTGATTAAGTATGAAATCGAGCATACTTAGGATAAAATCATTAAAAGGGATGTTTACATTCCTTGTAATAGGAATAAAAATTATCAAAACATTTTTTTTTAAACTGTGTAAAAATAAAAAATTAATAAATAAAATAAATAGGAAAAAAAAATATTAAAGCGCCCTGTCCCCGTTAGCTCGCGCGCAGAAGCGAACGCATACGCAAGTCCCGCTCACATATGTAAACGGTGCTCAAACCACACATGTGAGGTATCGCCGCGATCGTTAGAGCGAGAGCAATAATTTGAGACCTCCTCTGTAACTCTAAGCTGGTAACCTGTAGACATTTTTAAAATGTTGCCTATGGGGATTTTTAAGTACCAATGTTTGGCGCCATTCCGTGAGCGTGCACAATTTTGAAGCATGACATGTTGGGTATCTAATTACTCGGCGTAACATTATCTTTCACATTATGGAAACAAATTGGGCTAAATTTACTGTTTTGTTATTTTTTAATTCAAAAAAGTGAATTTTATCAAAAAAATTGCATTTGGAAGACTGCTGCGCAAATATGGTGTGATAAAATATATTGCACTGATCTCCATTTTATTCTCTAGGGTCTCTGCTAAAAAAATATAAAATGTTTGGGGGTTCTAAGTAGTTTTCTAGCAAAAAAAAATATTTTAGCTTGTAAACACCAAGTGTCAAAAATAGATCCAGTCTTAAAAGTGGATAAATGGACAACTTTGTGTAAAGTGCTACTTGGATGTTGGGACTCTGTATGTGGCTAGGCTGTGTAAAAGTGTTACACATGTGGTATCGCCATACTCAGGAGGAATAGCAGAATGTATTTTGGGGTGCAATTTTTGCTATGTACATGCTATGTGTTACAAATATTGCATAAATGGACAGCTTTGTGTAAAAAAAAATGCGTTTTCATTTTCTTTCCACATTTTCCAAAAACTTGTGGAAAAAAAATTACATATTCAAAAGACTCATTATGCCTCAAAAATTATGCGTTGGGCTGTTTGCTTTCCAAAATGGGGTAATTTTATGGGGGTTTCCATTGTCCTGGAGCTCCAGGGCCTTCAAAATTGCGATAGGTTGTCAGGAAATTATATGTGAAATTTGTGCTCCTAGAATGCCAGATGGTGCTACTTGGATGTTAGGCCTCTGTATGTGGTCAGGCAGTGAAAAAGTCTCACACATGTGGTATTGACATAATCAGGAGGAATAGCAGAATGTATTTTGGGGTGCAATTTTTGCTATGTACATGCTACGTGTTGGAAATATTTCATAAATGGACAACTTTGTGTAAAAAAAAATGCATTTTCATTTTCTTTCCACAGTTTCCAAAAACTTGTGGAAAAAAATGACACGTTCAAAAGACTCATTATGCCTCAAAAATTATACATTGGGGTGTTTGCTTTCCAAAATGGGGTCATTTTATGGGGGTTTCCATTGTCCTGGTGCTCCAGGGCCTTCAAAAGTGCGATAGGTTGTCAGGAAATTATATGTGTAATTTATGCTCCTAGAATGCCGGACGGTGCTACTTGGATGTTAGGCCTCTGTATGTGGCTAGGCTGTGAAAAAGTCTCACACATGTGGTATCGCCATACTCAGGAGGAGTAGTAGAATGTGTTTTGGGGTGTATACATATGCTGTGTGGGAGAAATAACCTGTTAATACGTCAATTTGTAAAAAAAAAAAAAATAAATCTTAATTTGCAAAGAATTGTGGGAAAAAATGACAACTTCAAAAAACTCACCATGCCCCTTATTAAATACCTTGGAATGTCTACTTTCCAAAAAGTGGTCATTTGGGGGGTATTTGTACTTTCCTGACTTTTTAGTGTCTCAAGAAATGAGATAGGCCTTCAGTACATCAGGTGTGGTCAAGTGTGATACATTTTCAATGAATAGCACCATAGCTTGTGGACTCTATAACTTTCACAAAGACCAAATAATTTATACTTATTTGGGTTATTTTTATCAAAGATAAGTAGCAGTATAAATTTTGGCCAAAATTTGTGAAGAAAAATGACTAATTTGCAAAATTTTATGACAGAAACAAAGAAAAATGCGTTTTTTTCACAATATTTTCAGTCTTTTTTTTATTTATAGCACAAAAAATAAAAAACCCAGTAGTGATTAAATGCCATCAAAAGAAAGCTCTATTTGTGTGAAGAAAAGGACACAAATTTTTTATGGGTACAGTGTTGCATGACTGAGTAATTGTCATTCAAAGTGTGAGAGCGCTGAAAGCTGAAACTCGGTCTGGGCAGGAAGGGGGTGAAAGTGCACTGTAGGCAAGTGGTTAAGGACTCTAAGGTTACCTATGTGGCCACAAAATGTAGTGACCAATAAATAGACCCCTCCACCTTACAAGGACCCCAGATATGAGACCCACCCTCCTGTCTACCGTGCCAAACAGACCGACAACGTCACCTTAGCTGTGACAATAAACCTTATGACCAATAATAACACAAACTATTAAAACCACCAGGTCAAAAACCCACCGGTCATATCCATTCATAGGAATCCTTGTTAAGGACTCTAAGGTTACCTATGTGGGCACAAAATGTAGTGACCAATAAATAGACCCCTCCACCTTACAAGGACCCCAGATATGAGATCCATTGCCCCTCCAACACAAAATAACTAGTCATGTCCACCCTCAGGGAATTGTAGCTCTTGACCCCCCACCCTCAGGGTCAAATCCCACTGAACCCACTATGATACCCCCCCCCCCTGCTTCTTTCCCCCTTCCCCACATATGTATATATTTTGCTGTGCAAATGATTGTATTGTATTGTATTGTATTGTATATCACACAAATATACTTAACATTTACTTAAGCAAACCCTTGTGCTTTATAAACTATATTGTTTTCTTTTTTCTTCTTATTGTATTACTGTATTACATGGCCTGCTCCATATGACTCTTTGTCTGGTCTCCTTTAAATACACCCGGCATGATGGACCCCGGTTAATCCCATACCGGGGTCCACAGGAGAAACGGAGGATGATCTATCCTCTGCTATAATCTCCCTTGGGAGATCTCTCTCCACATTCGTGTCGGCGGCCGTAATATACGAACCCTCCTATTAGGTGCGCGCGCAGCTTTGTCTGACGCATGCTGCACAGACCAGGAAGTAACGTCTGGAATCGTGCCACACCGATGCGCACATCTGCACATGCGCGAGAGGGTTTAAAAGGTCGGGGAATCGCAACAGGGCGCCACTTCCCTCTAGCTGAGGGAACCAAGCGGACGCCCGGGACCTGCTGCTCTGGACCTTTCAACTTGGACATTTGCACATAGCATTGTAGGTGGACTCACTGTTGAATTCTATATTTATGCATTTAAGGTGTTGATAACTTATAAACCTGCCTACAACTTATTTGCTTTATTTACCTCTTCACTATCAGAGCAAACCGGAGAAAAGACTGGGATTGCCCCCTACTGGTTTGTTAAGTAACTACACTGATAGTAAGTACCTTAAAACTACATATTATCCAAGGCACATTTACTTTCAATAGATTTTTATTGAAGTTTTACAAAATACAAGAAATTAAACCATAGTCATGTTCAACATGAATTAACCGCGACAGGATCATGAATAAGAGAATGCACTGGAACATGGATATAAAAATTCGCATACATGTAGACAGTATAAGTACATAAGATACTGCATAGGTACCAATATCAGAAGTCACATAAAAGACCCGTGACCATCCATTATAAGTGCATTTTACAGAACGAGAACCCAAACTTTAATTAAAGGTAGGGAGGGGGGGAAGGAAAATTGCCTGTAACGCAGACATTAACTAGGCGTAGGGGAGAAATATGGGCTTTGCAACCATGCCTGCCACTCCTTATAGAATTTTGGACCCTGGAGTTTAGAGTAAGCATATGCCTTCTCCATAGAACATTGTAAGTTGACTAGCCGGATTGCTTCCGTGTGGGAAGGCGCAATGGGCTTTCTCCAGTGACGTGCTATGACCGTTTTGGCCGCCACTAGTATATGTACAGAGACTGTTCTTAGGGAGGGTGGGAAGGTATCCAGACCTAACGAGAGTAAGGCCAGGGCAGGGTTGGGGGGCCTGAGGATGCCAGTGGTGGTGGACAGAACCTCAAACATCTTTCTCCAGAAACTGGATATGCCTTTGCAGGACCAGAAGATATGTAATAACGACCCTACTTGATCGCAATTGCGCCAGCACAATGGGGTCTGGGAGTCAAAGATTTTTGAAAGTTTTTGATACAGTGTCAAGTACCATCGGGTGAGAAGTTTTTGGAATTGTTCCCAGTGATTCACACATTGGGTGGATTTGTAAGAACAGCGTATAGCAATCTTCCATTGTGCCTCCGAGAAAGACGCTTGAAGTTCCCTTTCCCAAGCTAACATATGTGGAGATTTCAAAAGGGTCAGATTTTGGCCTATGAGATTATAAAACAGAGATATGCCTTTTGTGGAGGGCGAGGGGGACGTAAGGAATTGCCATACTTGTATGGGGACATCAATTGTGGGAGGGGGGTATTTGCGCACGAAGCTCGAAGTAATATATTACTGTAAATGATTTCATTAGCGCAAGCATATATTTCTGCTACTATCACACCTATATATGTCTAGGTGTGTATATAAATATATGGATGTGTGTATATACACCACTATACACAAGTTCAGATGTTTTGCCTGCCTCAAAAGAACCCCAAAAAATGCCAAAAAAAAACGCTAGCGTCAAAAACAAAATGCCCAGGTGTGTTTTTGCTGGCATTTTTTGGGGGTTTTGGAGGCAGGCAAAACATCTGAACTTGTGCACAGTACCACTATACACAAGTTCAGATGTTTTTCCTGACTGCAAAGAACCCAAAAAAATGCCTGCTTTGAAACCGGCAAGGTGTTACAGCAGAGAAGCCATATTGGTGAAAAATCAGATCTGAAAGTTTTCTAATACAAACAATCTTTTTTTTTTTATGGTTCTGGACATGCTACAGAGCTGAACCTTCACATGCACACTTTTTAGACCCCCCAGATACCAAATCCAAAAATCCAAAAATCTCTCTTTTTTTTTTTTTTTTTTTTTTAAATTTTTCAATAATTGGCTTTTTATCAAAAATGACAATTTTTAAGAACTTTTTTTGTGTGATTTTGTGTCTGGGGGGTCTAAAAGGTGTACCTGTGAAGTTTCAGCTCTGTAGCATGTCCAGAACCAGAAAAAAAGATCATATAGGTGTTAAAGTTAAAGGAGGGTCCCGACCCACATCCCTGTTCTACTGAAAAATTATCTTTTTTTTTTCATGGTTCTGGACATGCTACAGAGCTGAAACTTCACATGCACACCTTTTAGACCCCCCAGATACTAAATTCAAAATCAAAAAATCTCTCTGTTTTTTTTTTTTTTTCAATAATTGGTTTTTTTATCAAAAATGACAATTTTTAAGAACTTTTTTTGTGTGATTAATAGTTAATGGGGCATGACCCAGAACCCTAGGCACTTTTTAGGGGCATTTATTGGGTTTTGGGGCTTCAAAATTGTGTTTTTTGATTACCGAAGTTCGGGTCCCATTGATTTTAATGGGGTTCTGAAATCCGGGCCGAACTTTCGGGAAGTTCGGATGTTCTGGCCGAACCAAACTTTTCAAAAGTTCGATCATCCTTACTCACCATTATATATTATATACCACTGCAGCAGTATCCCCATTCCTGTGTGAAAGTTTAAAGGACCAGAAGTAAAGTTTCAGGATCAGGCACCTTTTATAACAAGTATGTACTTTATTATGCGACCAAGGGAAATTACCCATGGATAGCATAAAAATATTATTACTAACTGTTTATCTACTATACTTCCAGATATGGTGGACAAACCTTCCTTGACAAAGGCAATTTACCTAAAATGCCGAAACGCGTAGGAAATCCAGATATCTCCCCCTGCAGACCCTACGCTGAAACTACAGACGTGGACTGACAGAGAGATATACCATATTGTCACCATACCACTGTGTCACTTACCTTCTTACTTGATTCACCATCACCCATGGGTCTATAACCCATACACCAAATGTATAAACACTGGATGTTCTATATATTCTTTTGTATCTTCAATAAATTGTTAAAATTTGACATAAACTCTGCTTTATTAGCCCATAAAGTCCCACCCCCTTGGCTTGAGGCACCAAAATCTTTTCAAATATTCTCTGGGATGTTGGCTAAACCAATTAACAAGGTTTTTGGGAATCACATCTACTGATACAAGGACGATTTGGCATTGACACTAGCCAGCCTTGAGGGTAGGATTGCTGGAATGATGGTAGCATCACAAGGAGGGAGGAAACGTTATAGATCCCCTCACCTTAGCCACCCCCTGAATCAGTTCAGGATTTGGCAGAGGATGTAGCTGATGATGACCCTATGGAAGGTCAAGCTGAGGTTTCCACTTCTGGTGAGTCAGGGTCAGAGGAGTCTCTATCAGCCTCTCAAACCCAGAAATTGTTAATTCAGTCTCTTAATGAAATGGTCCTGTCTGGATACAAATTTCCTCCCTTAGAGATGGCTGAAGTCTTTTTCCTCTGTAGACTAATTTCTCCCTCCTCATAGTCCTCGGACTTTTCTCATACATCCGCTCTTGGAGCAAGAAATGTATAATGATTGGGACCATCCAAATAGGATTTTTGTTCCTCCTAAAAGGTTTTCACTATTGTATCCTATGGAGGAAAAGTTTACCAAGAAATGGAATATACCCACTGTGGATGCTGCCATTTAATCGGTTAACAAGAGTTTAACCTGCCCTGTGGATAGTGCCCAGGTTTTTAAAGATCCAGCAGATAAGAAGGTGGAATCTTTATTGAAAGCCTCCTTTGCAGTTGCAGGATCTGCGATTCAACCAGCAGTAGTGACCATAGGAGTTATTCAGTCTTTAAAAGACCGTAGGAAGCGAGTGTCCAAGACAGTTCCTTCTCAAGAAAAGTCTGTGGAAGATCTGTCAGATCTGCCTTACACTTTGTTTCCCAGTGGCTGCTCTTATGGACTCCATAAGGCAAGTTTCACAGGTTGCTCTGATGACAGTGCATATGCGCAGAATCCTTTGGTTAAAGAGCTGGTCTGCAGAATTACCATGTAAAAGGTTGCTGGCTGAATTCTCTTTTCATGGAGAACACCTTTTTGGTGACGATCTGGATAAGTATATCCAAAAGATCTCGGAGGGGAAGAGTACATTTGTAAGAGAACGTTTGCTGTACAAAGACATGTTCCTGTCAGAAACCGGATAATGGCCAATGCGCATGCGCGTACTCGCGCAACCGCGCACGCACGTTTGCGAGTACACGAACGTGCACTGCGCACGCATGTTCGCGGGTACGCGAACGTACGTTAGACATTGGCGCCAAAGGGACTATTTAAACCCAGCCATTGCACTGCTCTAGTGCTGCTTTGTCTTCAGACTTGGATACCTGTTACCTGTTTACCTGTATCTTGTTCCTAAGTTCCAGACCTGGCTAGTCCTGACGATTCTCTGAACTCCACCTGCACCGACCTTGGCTTGTCCCGTGACCTCTCTTCCTGTCTGCTCCTACTGGCTTCTACGTTACCGATTGGCTCCTGACCCGGCTTGTCTTACCACGCTTCTGTCATTCCCAGATCCGTCCATCCTGCATAGGAAGCTCCTCCTGTTACCCAGGAACCCCTGCTTCCAGCACCTGCTGCCCGCTTAACACCCTGTTCATCGGACTTCTCTGGCAACCTTCACCAGTAGCCATCGTCCGCTCCAAGCAAGTCTCCAGGCGCTCGTGCTACTCTACACTCAGGTGTCCCCTGTCTGCACTATCAGGGGTCCCGAGTCAGAGGCGCAAGGGAGGCCTTCCCCACAGTGTCAGGCTCATCTCCAGGTACGTGATAACATTGCTACCTGTAAAAAGGAAGAGCAAGCATCCTTCTTTTAAGATCCCCAGCACTCATACTACCAGTGCTTCTAATTCCAGACAGTGGCGACGGCCTCAGCCATCTGAGTCCAGCACCAAGCCTTCAGGGCAGGGTCAGAAATAGCCCTGGGCCCTGAGATCATCCAAGTTTCCGTCTAAGCCTACTCTGTGAAGGGGGCGCCCCCACTCACTTGGGCGGAGGGGGGGGGGGTCGAAGGCTGCTTCGGTTCTCGAAGGTTTAGGTGGAAACAATCCAAGACAACTGGGTTATCTCCACCATCTCACAGGGGTACAAACTGGAATTTTGGGTGTTCCCACATCCTCGGTTTATAAAGTCAAGCATACCGGCAGATCCTCTAAAAAGAATGTCTCTCTTTCTGGCGTTAGACCAGCTGAGGGCCCAGAGTGACAGCAGAGGTTCCGGAGAACTAAAGGTTCGAGCCACACCAGAGAGGCAGCGGGAGATTAGGGAAGTTAACAAGTGGCTGAGGAGCTGGTGTAGTAAGGAGGGTTTCGGGTTCCTGGAGAACTGGGCCGACTTCTCAGTCGGCCACCGGCTCTTTGGTAGGGACGGATTGCACCTAAATGGGGAGGGTGCAGCCATACTGGCCAAAAAGTTAGAGGGGCTTTTAAACTAGGTGATGGGGGGAGGGTACAGATGTAGAATTAGCCAGTGGAAAGCAAGTTTCAGAGGGCAGAAATGGGGACATTAGCGGTAGGGTGTTCGGAGCTCCTATACCCAGGGTGGGTATGGGGAAAAAATCAAGAGAGCAGCCTAAAAACATCAAATGAGGATATATGTAACCGGTCAAAATTAAGAGGTTTGTATACCAATGCCAGAAGCCTGGCCAACAAGATGGGAGAGCTGGAGCTACTGATGTTTGAGGAGGACTTCGATTTTGTGGGGATAACAGAGACTTGGTTCGACAGCTCTCATGATTGGATGGCGACCATTCAGGGGTATTCCCTTTATCGCAGAGATAGAGAAGGTAAAAAAGGGAGAGGGGTATGTCTGTATATTAAGAACAGTGTACAGGTAAATATGAGGGATGATATTAATAATGGAGCTAAGGACGAGGCAGAATCCCTATGGGTAGAGCTTCAAAGGGAAGGCACGGCGGGGAAGGTAATATTGGGCGTATGCTATAGACCCCCCAACCAGAGGGAGGAGGGGGAGGCGGACCTCATTTTACAGATAGGATTGGCAGCAAGGATGGGAAATGTCATTATAATGGGGGACTTTAATTATCCTGATAGAGAAGGAACCGCACACTCAGCCAAGGCTAGGCAGTTCCTAAATGTTTTGCAGGAAAGTTTCATGGGTCAGATGGTGAATGCACCGACGAGAAACAATGCGGTACTTGACCTACTGATTACCAACAATACAGACCTGCTCACGGATATAGAAATACGGGGCAACTTGTGACTATAGGTCAATAAGTTTTAGTATTAATTACAGTTATAGGAAGCAGAGGGGTAATATAAGGACGCTGAATTTCAAAAGAGTCAATTTCCCAAAACTGCGCTCGCTGCTAGAAAATATCAATTGGGATAGAACCCTGGGAACAAAGAACACGGAGGAAAAATGGGAGTGCTTCAAGAGCATACTTAACAAGGGGATTGACCTTGTGCATTCCAAAGGGAAATACATTTAAAAGAGCAAAATTAAACCCTGGGTGGCTAAACTCCAACATAAAAATGCATATTAGTGCTAAAGAAAAGACACGTGAAGATATGCATCCTTTATGTCTATGGATGCTAGAAATTCCTCCACGTGCCTATATTCCAGGCTCATCAACGGTTTCTACGCTTTGCAATAGAAAACCGTCATTTTCAGTTTGTGGCCCTGCCCTTCGGGTTAGCCACAGCTCCAAGAGTGTTCACAAAGATCCTAGCTCCAGTATTAGCTTTTCTAAGGTCCCGAGGGATACCTGGAATAGGATATCTGCATGATCTATTACTTATAAATCGAATGATATTTCCTTAAAACAGTACAGTTCCTAGAAAGTCTGGGTTGGATACTGAACTTTGCAAAGTCAGTATTACAGCCAGTCCAGCATCTGGAATATCTGGGTCTTCTTGTGGACGCAGTATAGGCAAAGATATTCTTGCCAACAAAGGTCAAAGACCTGAAGGATCTGGTTTGGTCCTTAGTAAGGCTGAGATATCATACTATACGTCTTTGCATGATGTTATTGGGGAAGATGGTGTCCGCATTCGAGGAAATTCCCTATGCTCAATTCCATGCCAGACCCTTACAGAACAACATTCTGTTTACAAAGACCAGAAGGGTTCCGTCTCTGGACTGGTCCATATCTCTGGTACCAAGAGTACGTCAGAGTCTAAGTTGGTGGTTGATGACCAGAAATCTGGAGAAGGGGAAACCCTTTCTTCTAGTGACCTGGAGGGTTGTGATTACAGATTCCAATCTCTCCAGCTGGGGAGCAGTTCTGGTGGAAGCCACTGTCCAGGGGAAATGGTCTTGGGTAGAGAGAGGTCTTCCCATCAACATTCTGGTAATCTGAGCAGTCAGTCGGACTTTGAAATACTGGGCGTCCAGACTTCGGGGTCATCCTGTCAGGGTGCAATCGGACAATGCCGTGGCTTATATCAACCATCAAGGAGGCACAAAGTCAGTCAGCCCAGAAAGAGGTGAATATCATCCTATCCTGGGTAGAGAAGTTTGTGCCATGCCTGACAGCAGTTTTTATTCCAGGAATAGAGAACTGGCAGGCAGATATTCTCCTTACATCCCAAGATTTTTCAATCAATCTGCCTACGCTGAGGAGTCCCAGGTGTAGATCCGTTAGCATCCAGGTTCAACAACAAGTTTAAGAGATTTGTGTCCAGGACCAGGGATCCACTCGCAGTCGGAGTGGATGCTTTGGTGACTCCATGGAAGGAGTATTCCCTGATTTATGCCTTTCCTCCAGTGCAGTTGATATCGCGTCTGTTGCGCAGGACCCAGCTGGAGGGGGAAACCAGTGATCCTGGTAGCTCCGGCGTGGCCGAGGAGGGTTTGGTATGCACAAATCCAAAGGTTGGCAGTGACAAGGCCTTGGGCTCCTCAACTGCGTCCGAACCTACTCTCTCAAGGTTCGATATTCCACCCTCCTATACAGTCTCTAAATTTGACGGCTATTGAAGCCTTAATCTTTAAGGAGCGGGGTGTTACTGGCCCTGCAGTTTATACGCTGATTAGTGCTAGGCATCCCCGCAAATATATCATTGGGAGAATCCTAGCTTTCCTTCAAGCAGGGGTAGATATGAAATTAGCCTTGAGCACTATTAAAGGGCAAATTTCAGCCTTATCGGTTTTCTTCCAAGAAACAATCGATTCCCATTTGTTGGTTCAGACCTTCGTCCAGGGAATGTTACGTTTGCTTCCACCTGTGAAGCCACCATTGTGTCCTTGGAACTTAAATTTGGTGCTGGCAGTTTTACAAAAACAGACTTTTGAACCTTTGGGACAGGTTCCCCTGGTTCTTCTGACCAGGAAACTGTTTTTTTGATTGCGATAACTTCAGCTAGAAGGGTATCGGAACTAGCAGTTCTTTCTTGTAATGAGCCATTCTTGATTTTTAATCAATATAGGGTGATTCTACGTACACACCCAGGTTTTTTTACCCAAGGTGGTGTCCGCCTTTCATTTGAATTAGGACATTATGCTACCTTCCTTTTTTCCAGATCCTCACTCAGAGGAGGAAAAGTTATTGCATTCTCTTGATGTAATGCATGCACTTAAGTTTTCCTTGGAGTGATCAGCTCGGATTCATAGACAGAAGGGCCCAGGAAGGGGTTGGCAGCATCTAAGTCTACAATTTCTCATTGGATTTGCCAGCTTATTACCCAGGTGTATGATTTAGATGGGAAGGTTCCACCTTTTCCTGTAAAGGCACATTCTACCATAGGAGTAGGTGCCTCTTGGGCACATCACCATCAAGTCTCTATGGCTCAGATTTGCAAGGCTGCGACCTGGTAGTCGGTGCATACGTTTACTCGTTTCTATCGAGTGGAAGTTGGGACCCAGGAGGAATCTGCATTTGGCTGCAGCGTTCTGCAGGCAGCGGTGTAATCCTTTTTGTGGTCAGGTGGCTGTATTTTTTGGTGTCCCCCTCCCATCAGATGCATTGCTTTGGGACATCCCATATGTTATGATTTATGGCTCTGTGTCCCGTGATGTACAAAAAGAAAAATGGATTTTTTAATACAGACTTACCTGTAAAATCCATTTCTTGAAGTACATCACGGGACACAGAGGTTACATTACATAGTTACATAATTGGTGAGGTTGAATAAAGACAATAGTCCATCTAGTTCAACCTGTGTAGGTGTGTGTGGCCGTAATCATCTCACATACCCCTGAATGTTCTGATTCTTGAGATGTACATCTAAGAGTCTTTTGAAAGCAACCATACTCCCCGCAGAAACCACCTCTTGTGGTAGAGAATTCCACAATCTTGTAGCCCTAACAGTAAAGAACCCCCCATGTTGCCTGAGGTTAAAACGCTTCTCCTCTAATTGAATTGTATGCCCTCTAGTCCTCATGCAATCCTTCCGACTGAATAGCTTTTCTTCTATGCTGAGATCACCATTGAGATATTTATAAATTGCTATCATGTCCCCTCTCAGGCGTCTCTTCTCCAGGGAGAATACATCAAGTGATTGCAGACGCTCTTCATAATTAAGGTCCTCCAATCCCCTAATTAGTTTAGTTGCCCTTCTCTGGACTTTCTCCAGCTCCAACACATCCCTCCTGAGGACCGGCGACCAGAACTGGACAGAATACTCCAGATGTCGTCGGACCAGAGTTTTATAAAGTGGTAGGATTATAGTTTTATCTCTGGAATATATCCCTTTCTTTATGCATGCTAATGTTCTGCTGGCTTTGGCAGCTACCGCTTGACATTGCATGCTATCGCTTAGTCTATCTTCTACCACAGTGGTCCTCAACCCTGGTCCTCAGGGCCCACTAACAGGCCAGGTTTGCAAGATAACTGAAATACATCCCAGGTGATATCATTTGCTGCTCAGTGATTGCAGTACTCTAGTCTGCATCTCCCCAAGGTGATACTTAAAATCTGGCCTGTTGGTGGGCCCTGAGGACCGGAGTTGAGGACCACTGCTCTACCAGGACTCCCAGATCTTTCTCCATTTTTGATTCACCCAAAGGTTCCCCCCCTAAAGTGTATTGTGCTTTTATGCTTTTAGTCCCCAAGTGCAAAACCTTACACTTTCTCCACATTAAACCTCATTTGCCATGTCGTTGCCCACTCCGTTATTTTGTCCAGGTCATTCTGTAGGATATCTGCTTCATGCTGTGCAGTTATTGCCCTGCCCAATTTTGTGTCGTCTGCAAAAACTGATATAGAGCTACAGATTCCATCCTCAATGCTGTTTGTGAATAAATTGAACAAGGTTGGTCCAAGGACTGAGCCTTGGGGGACCCCACTTACCACCTCAGACCAGTCTGAGTATGCGCTATTTATTACCACCCTTTGGACACGCCCTTTTAGCCAGTTCCATATCCAAGAGCAGACCTTGCGGTCGATGCCTGCAGACCTTATTTTGTAAATTAAGCGCTTGTGGGGAACTGTATCAAACGCCTTAGCAAAATCCAGGTACACCACATCCACTGGTCTCCCCCTATTTAGCTCACAGCTCACCTGCTCGTAGAATGTTAAGAGATTGGTTTGACAAGAACGCCCATTTGTAAACCCGTGCTGGTTACTGCTGATGATGTTGTTGTCTTTAGCAAACTCTATGATATAGTCCCTTATCATCCCCTCCAGAAGTTTACATACTATTGATGTCAGACTGAAAGGCCTGTAATTTCCCGGGATATGCCTCTACCCTTTTTTGAATATTGGTATCACATTAGCTTTCCTCCAATCCACTGGTACATTTCCTGTCATAATACTGTCAGCAAAGATCAGGAACAGTGGTCTAGATATAGTCTTACTAAGTTCTTTGAGTACTCTCGGATGTACTCCATCCGGGCCTGGTGATTTATTTGTGTTCATTTTATCCAGCCTTTCCCTAATTTCACCCTCTGTTAGCCATAGCGGCAAGTCCTGTGTATTTCTACTAACCATACAGTCATGGTCAGTGTATCCTTCCTTTTCCTGAGTAAAGACTGATGCGAAAAAGGCGTTCAGCACGGTTGCCTTTTCAGTGTCCTCTGTAACCATCCTCCCATCATCGTTAATTATGTGTGCAATATGCTCTGCCCTAGTTTTTTTGCTGTTGATATATTTAAAGAATTTCTTTGGGTTCTTTTTAATATCCTCCGCTATTTTTCTCTCAAAGTTGATTTTAGCCATTTTTATTTCGTATTTACTTTTCTTATTTGCCTCCTTGTATTGCTTGAAAGCCGATACTGTGCTCTCTGATTTATATTTCTTGAAGGCCAATTTTTTTTAACATTACGGTTTAGCCAGCCAGGTTTGGCTTTGTCTCTTCTAAATTTATTTCCCGTAGGAATGCACTGCGAGATGCATATGTTTAATATGTTCCTAAAGCAATCCCATTTTTCCTCCGTGGTCAGTGTTCCTAGAGTTTGGTCCCAGTTTACCCTTTCCATCATGGAGCACAATTTGGCAAAGTTTGCCCTTCTGAAGTTTAGGGTTCTTAAGTTCCCAACTTGCCTTGTTATATTGTTATTTACGCTAAATGTGATCATCCTGTGATCGCTAGAGCCCAGGTTGTCCTGGACTCCTACCTCCGAGATTAGGTCTGGGTCATAAGTGATCAATAGATCCAGGACTGCATTTTCTCTAGTAGGAGAATCCACCAAATGAGACATGTAGTTGTCCTGTAAGGTTTCCATGAATAAACGGGCCTTCTGTGAGTGTGTAGTCCCCTCTTCCCAGTCAATGTCGGGATAATTGAAGTCCCCCAATACGACGACTGATCCCAGTTTTGCCACTTTTCCCAATAGTGATATAAATTCCAGCTCTACCTCCTCCCTTTGGTTTGGTGGCCTATAGCAAACCCCCACAATTACTTTTCTCTTTTCTTCTTCCCTGTGGAGTTCTACCCATACGAGTTCTAACTCCATACTCATCCCTTCCGTTATATCACTCATCTTCATCACCCTTACATTGTTCTTGACATAGAGACATACCCCTCCCCCTCTTTTTCCTACCCTGTCCTTCTGGTACACCGAATACCCTTGGATATTGGCCAGCCAGTCATGTGAGGGGTCGAACCAAGTTTCCGTTATTCCTCCTCATGTACTAACATTTCCAACTCATCCATTTTATTAGCTAGGCTCTTGGCATTTGCATATACCCCTCTCAGTTTTGTGTAAGTTGATAGTGAATGGTGATTATTTTTATTCCTGTTCAGTCTGAGGTTTTCCCGCACAGACCCTCCCATTGACGTTATGGACCTACTGTCGCTGCTGACTTTAATACTGCCTTCTGTCCTTTGCTCCCTCCTGACTGACTGTACTTCTGAGCCCTCCCCCGTCTCCTAGTTTAAAAGCCCCTCCAACTTGGTGGCCATCTTTCTCCCCAAAAGAGCTGTACCATCCCCATTAAGGTGCAGCCCATCCTTACTAAAGAGCCGGTAGCCGACTGAGAAGTCAGCCCAGTTCTCCATGAACCCAAACCCCTCCTTCCTACACCAGTTCCTTAGCCACTTGTTAAGTTCCCTAAGCTCCTTCTGCCTCTCTGGTGTGGCTCGAGGTACCGGCAGTATTTCAGAGAAAACCACCTTGGAGGTCCTATTCCTCAATCTATTCCCTAAGTCCATGAAATCGTTCTTTTGGATCCTCCACCTTCCTCTTACTTGGTCATTAGTGCCCACATGCACCATGACCGATGGGTCATCCCCAGCCCCGTCCAATAATCTGTCTACCTGATCTGCGATGTGCCATACTCGAGCGCCCGGTAAACAACATACTGTCCGGCTACCGCAATTTTTTCGACAGATTGCCCTCTCTGTCCTCTTGATGATTGAGTCCCCCCCTACCACAACCTGTCTAACCTTTCCTGAATCTCGGCCCCCCTTCTTCCTGGAGCTGCCACTCTCCTGGCAGCTGGGGGGGGGGGGGGGGCACCTGCTCCAGCACTGCCACCCATGAGCTGATATCCCCCTCAACCAGCAACTTGGCAAATTTGTTAGGGTGTATCAACTCAGGACTGGCCTCCCTGGCACTCTTCCCTCTACCCTTCCTAATGGTCACCCAACTGCCTACCTCTGATGCCGGCGTCTCCTCTACTCCTCCCACCTCTATGCTGGCCCCTGCCAGTGCCTGATGGGTAATGTCCAAGCTCCTTTCCAAGTTGTTGATGCTACACAGTGTTGCCACTATGTTTTCTAGATCCAGGATCTGGGCTTCTAGATAAACAAGTTGCACACATCCTGCACAGCAGTATTCGTCCTCGATTGTTTCATCAAGGAACGCATACATGGAGCAAGAAGTGCACTGAGTGGCATCCCCAATCCTGTCGGACATTATTACCCTCTACTCTATGGGGATAATTAGTAACAACCTACTATTCCTTGCCTACTCTACCTCTATCTGGTACTAAACCTGGGGTACTCACCAGTCGCTAAAATACTCACCAGTCGCTAAGATACTTAGCAGTCCTCCCGGGTACTCAGTCTCGCAGAGCACGGTCAGTCAGTCGCAGAGCTCGGTCAGTCGCTGAGCACGTCGGTCACAGTCAGTCGCAAAGCAGTCAGTCAGTCACAGAGCACTATCAGTCGCAGAGTACAGTCAGTCAAGGGGCCCAGACAGTCAAAGCGCACAGACAGTCAGTCGCAGAGCACAGTCAGACAGTCGCAGAGCACAGTCAGTCGCAGAGCACGGTCAGTCGCAGAGCACGGTCAGTCACTGAGCACGGTCAGTCACTGAGCACGGTCAGTCAGTCGCAGAGCATGGTCAGTCGCAGAGCAGTCAGTCAGTCGCAGAGCCCAGTCAGTCGCAGAGCACAGTCAGTCAGTCACAGTCAGTCGCAGAGCAGTCAGTCAGTTGCAGAGCCTAGTCAGTCAGTCGCAGAGCACAGTCAGTCAGTTGCAGAGTACAGTCAGTCGCAGAGTACAGTCAGTCAGTCGCAGAGCCCAGTCAGTCAGTCGCAGAGCACAGTCAGTCAGTCACAGTCAGTCGCAGAGCACAGTCAGTCAGTCAGTCGCAGAGCACAGTCAGTCAGTCACAGTCAGTCGCAGAGCATGGTCAGTCAGTCGCAGAGCCCAGTCAGTCAGTCGCAGAGCCCACTCAGTCAGTCGCAGAGCCCACTCAGTCAGTCGCAGAGCACAGTCAGTCAGTCGCAGTCAGTCGAAGGGCATGGTCAGTCAGTCGCAGAGCACAGTCAGTCAGTCGCAGAGCAATCAGTCAGTCACAGCGCAGTCAGTCAGTCGCAGAGCACAGTCAGTCACAGAGCACAGTCCGTCAGTCGCAGAGCACGGTCAGTCAGTCGCAGAGCACAGTCAGTCACAGAGCACAGTCAGTCAGTCGCAAAGCAGTCGGTCAGTCAGTCGCAGAGCAGTCAGTCGCAGAGCAGTCAGTCAGTCGCAGAGCCCAGTCAGTCAGTCAGTCACAGAGAACAGTCAGTCAGTCAGTCGCAGTCAGTCGCAGAGCACAGTCAGTCAGTCGCAGAGCACAGTCAGTCGCAGGCACCGTCAGTCGCAGGCACCGTCGGTCGCAGGCACCGTCAGTCCCTCCCCTCTTTTATGGGACCTTTTTTGCTTGCTACAAAACTGAGGTACTTCCTGTATATAGGGGAACATCCTTTCTGATTGCTTGCCTGTGTACTTCACCTGTAGGTTGCCATATAACCCATATGTTATGATTTATGGCTCTGTGTCCCGTGATGTACTTCAAGAAATGGATTTTACAGGTAAGTCTGTATTAAAAAATTAATTTATCACAACCGTTATATCTGTGTCTGTAGTGCATGTTCAAACCTTAATACCATAAATAATAACATGTTATTCAATTTTACCTCCCGGAGTATATAATATGTTTAGCAATTCTAGAGAAATGTGTAGAGGATTAGCCTGGAGCAAGCTTAGGAGGGGGTCAATTGTAGAGGGCAGTAACTTCCCCTTCAGGCCTGTTTATTAACCACTTCAGCTCCGAAAGGTTTTACCCCCTTCCTGTTTTTGCGATACAGCACTGTGTTACTTTAAATGTCAATTGCGCAGGTTTAAATTCTGTTTATATGACCATCATTTTGGATTTTAAGTTATTGTACAGATATAGAAGCAGGTGCTTACCACCTGAATCAATGAGAAATCTACATGTGGAATATTCTAAATGTCTGCCGATTCTGGTCTGGAGTACAAGAAAGGCATAAACAAAAGGACAATCAAACAGGGAATTATAATTATAATTATAATTATGAATTATATTTTCTAATCTAAGCCATTTATCAACTTTACAGCTATTAAAGTAAACACACTGCACACATCCATCCAATACAACTTAGTTATTTATTAGGTGGAATACAGGGCATAGTGATTGACATGAGTTTTATGAATGATATTGCAGCTGTTATGTTGTATTGCTCAAGCACAACAAAAACTTTAAAATTAAAATATGAATAAAAAGCTCAAGGAAACCTGTACTGCAGTAATTACAAGGCTGCCAAGACCAGCCACTCCTTCTGACAATACTAGTTGTCTGGCTCATAATGCTAACTGGAGGGCTTTTGTTTACCCCAGAGAATAGTTGTAAGTACACCCACCCACTCCCAGGTCACTCTAGTCACAGCCCCCTACCCACCTCCTACATCCACCCCTGGTCTCTGCCCCTACCCAACTCCCTGTACCACCCTATTTTAAAAAACATACCCCCAGATGAAACAAGTAAGCCCTCAGAGGCATCAATAAAACCCCTAGCATTACCAGCAATCCCCCAGCAAACCAGTTAAATTAATTGCATAGTAAATTTTAATAAAGTCACTGGTCCATCTAGTTCAACCTGTGTGTGTGTGTGTGTTTGTGTTTATGTCATTGACCATATCCCTGACCAAAACATTTGTGTGGACGTATATCTTGTCCACTTCACTGGACGGCTCCAATTCAAACAATACATTCCCAGTAAAAGGGCCAGCTATAGATTGAAACTCAAATAGTGCAGAGCAAACAAATATATTTGTTGTTTGTATGTTGTTTATATGTTATGTGTTTTTATTGTTTGTTAGTAAAATGGTGTATTCCTGGAACATGGGAGTAAAAAACCAGTGTCCATATTCTTAAAGTAAATCCCCTTTGAAAATAATTACCTACAATGTTAGAGGCTTAAATAGCCCTAGTAAGAGCCATCAGATAAATCGGGAAATTAAGGGATTTTCTGCCAATATAGTGATGCTACAAGAAACCCACTTAAAATGGTGATCTAAAATTAGCCTAGGCTCAAATTTTTTTCCAATATGGTATTATGGTTACTCCCCCAACAAGAGCTCTAAGGGAATAGCAATAGGGTTCAACAGGAATACACCGTTTATATTGAAAGCATTCAAATCAGACCCTGAAGGGCGATATCTATTTATCAAAGGTTCCCTATTCAATATTGATTATACACTGGTAAATGTTTACTGTCCCAACCGCCTGTCTCTGTTTTTGAAGAGGGTCTTGACTAAGTTGGAGGGTTTCAGAGAAGGGAAATTGATTATAGAGGGAGATTTTAATTTTGTTTTTGATCCAACCCTTGATATTCAGCCTCTATCCTAACGGTCGAAAGGAGGGTACCTTAGGGTAATTAAACGGAAGTTACATCAACAACAGCTAGTAGATGCATGGAGAATCTTATATCTTAAAGATAAAGATTTTACTTATTACTATCTGGTAAATTCCTCTTATTCTAGAATTGACTATATTTTCTTAAATCATCATCTTTTAGAATTTTGAGATTGAGAGGACCTCTATTCTATTCAGTGGCGGCCGGTGTGTTGGGGGCGCAGGGGCGCCGCCCCTGCATGCAGATTAGGGGGCCGGATGCATGGATAAAGGGGGCGGCGCCCCTGCGCCCCCAACACACCGGCCGGACGCATGGAGTTCAATGGGGCTTTTTTTTTTTTGCATCACCTGATTAGAGCCAGAGGCAAAGGGTGGTCCCGGGGCGCAGAGCAGTGCGCCCTGACTCCACCCATTGTGTGACAATCACACGGATCCTCCTCCTGGCCAATGAGGAAGCGTGTCCGATATGTGCTTCCTGATTGGCCGAAAGGCAAACCCCATGCCATTGGCTGGGGAGGAGGCGGGAGCCGGGCTGTCCACGTCGGAGAAGCCGCTGTAGTAACATGCTGCTGAAGGAGCCATGTCATTGTGACTGTGGATGGATGGGGAGCTCAGCACAGAGGACAGCTCCGGTACACCATCTGACCATCACATCACTCACTGCTTCAAGCAACAGGGGGGGATCGATGTCGGAGACGTGTGCGTGGTGTGCGCTGACACAGGGGCGATCCATGGAGAATGGTGTGCATTAGGCACGGCGACATCACTGCTGCTGCTCCTCTCTGCTACCTGCCCCTTCCGGACTTTACAGGACCTCATCTCCCCTGCTGAAAGGGTCAATGCCGGGCTGTCACCCTGTGCAAGTAAGTGCGAGTCTTTCTATCCCCCCCCCCAATATTTTCATCCCCATCCCATCCCGACAGAGCTGTCACCTTCCACACTGCAGTGATCGTGGCTTGCCGGTGACAGGTGCACTGGGGGGGGGGGAGAAAGCCCAGCACTGCACGCAGCAGTCTACCGCAATATACCCAACAATAGCTTCTCTCTGCTCATCACTCTCCATTGTCTCTTTCACCTGCACTCTGCTAACACTGCCCCTTCTAGCTGCTTTCTGATCAAGGTTAATAGTACAAATCAAACGATGCTGGTGTGTTAGCTCTATGAATCTCTTCATTTATTCATTTATTTTCTTCAGTATTGGTGGGCAGAATGGGGCTAGGACAGTACATATGGGTTATGCCTAGCGTCCTGAGGAACGGGGAAGTGAGTGTACGGAGCTTCGGGACCATGTTGAACCATTCTTCCAGCGAGGAAGAGTCGGAGGAGTTGTTGGAGGAGGACAGGCGGGATGTGCTGGTTGTATCCTCCGCTGGAGGAGGAGGAGTGGGGCACCGCACACTACATGCACCTTCCCGGGACTCCAGAGATATGACCCTCACCAGACCGGCCAGTCCCAGTCCGTCCATTAATTGTGAAGGCAGAGAGTAGCTGGAGAGGGCATACAGAGAGGAACTGGAGAGAAGGAGCTGGCTGCAGCTCTATGTCATCATTATGAGGTGTATAGCCTACCCCTTCAATGCCAAACAACCCACCGACATGACCAGGAGGCAGCAGAATGTAACCAACCTGTGTGTGTATGTATGTGTGCAGCAGGTGTCACCTGCCTTCCTCCGCCACTGCATAGGGAGCAATACTCCCTGCCTGCCTTCCATATTGCATTGTGACATACATGTGTTCCATATTGCATTGTGTGTCCATCTCTGCCATAAAGATACAGGCACAACATTACAGCGTTACCCCTCTGACACCCACATACATCGCTGGGGGACAGGCACAATGTTACAGCGCACCCCTCTGACACCCAGAGGAGGACTCGAGGAGACGCCGGGGGACTGAGGAGAAGCCGCTGCTGCAGGTAAGTGCACTGGTCACTCTGCATTGAAAGGGGGCACGCTGCTCACTCTGCATTGAAAGGGGGCACGCTGGTGCACTCTGCATTGAAAGGGGCACACTATACCTTGATTACTCAATTTTTTACAGCGTTTTTTGCCGCAAAGCAATGCCAATTACATTTTTCTGTTTGCGCCCCCCCCCCAAAAATTTTGAGCACCAGCCGCCACTGGCTTTATAGCTCAATTGTTGATTCAAGCACTGTTTTGCGCGTAAAACAGCCATCCTATGTACTTTTTTGAACTGTCAGTAAAAACCGTGGCTCTGTCAGTAAGTTTCATGATTTTGGGTGTCCTGTCAGTAAATTTCACTCGCTTCGGGGGGTTTGCAACACTGGAGAGAGGGACATTTACCAACCTGATTTTCCACTTTCCTTGAAGCTCCACCTGTCTGTTAAAGCCCCAGCCCCCTGACTCTATTTGCAAGCTGTATTGGCTGATAGATGCAGGCTCCCATTATGTAAGATTCTGGTACCTTGGTACCCTTATTGCCCATTTTCCTTTTCATATTGCGTCCCACCTTTTTAGTTAGGTGGAACGCATATACCTTTAAGCCATATGACATCATCACTGAGCGCCGCTCTGAGCGGCTATTTCAATCGCCGGCTTTCTCTCTCAGGTTGTTCGTTCAAACCGCATGCTTACAAGCCTTGTCTTATGCTGCCGGAGCCTCCAGCTATTCTCTTTACCTGGAACAGACCGGAACCTCGATACTGATCCCGTATCTCGCTACCGGATCACTCCCTCACTACCGGACCCCTCTACTTACTAACCTTACTAGTGATAAGTACCCCACATGGGATTCCTCCATAACAAACTTACACTATCTACTTCTGCACATTAAGGACTGTTACTATCTATGCATTACTAATTCTATCATCTGCACTGTTACATAGATTGCTAGCTCTTGAGTCTACTACCATCTATCCTTGCACTGGGTTAGTCTCTCCTGTATATCATCTGCTGTCCTTACCACTTATTACCATACATGATTACTAACCTATCTGCATCCTACCTATTACCGTCTACTACTCTCCTGAACATTACTATCAAGTGCTTATCATTGCTATCACTGCTCACCCCTGTCCCTTCAGCACATCACCTCTATACTGTCATATACATCCTATCACTCCAGGAACATCTTATTGAGTGTGTGTATATCTGTATGCTGAAGCAGGCGGGTCCACAGTGATGAGTCTGGAGAGTTGGATCTGGTAATTCAACACATCTCTACATGACTACTGAGTGGAGATTCTGCAGCTGCAAATCCAGCTTACTATAAAAACGCAGGAGCGTTACAGATTGAACGAACCCAAAAAATGGATTCAGCAGAATTACCCACTCAAGTGATACAATTAACACAAAAAGTAAATGCATTAATACTTGCTCTTACTGAAGTAAAAGATGAAAATCAGACTCTGAGACAGCAGATAACCCGTCTTTCACAGCTTACTGCTGCTCAGCCCCCCTGAACCTAAAATAAACCCTCCTCTAGTGTTTACAGGTGATCGGAAAAAATTTCGTGAATTCAAAAACGCATGTCAATTGCTTTTTTTGCTAAAACCTCGTACTTACCCTACTGATCAAATTAAAGTCTGTACCACTATCTCATATTTAACGGGTGATCCACGGGCCTGGGCAGACTCTCTCTTTGAGAAAGATGATCCTCTTCTCAACTCCTATCCCTTATTCCTAGTGGAACTCGCTAGCTTATATGAAGACCCCAATAGGCAGAGTACTGCTGATATCCAATTGAGGGCTTTAAAACAAGGAAGGAGACCTGTTGAAGACTTTGTAGCAGAGTTCAAAAGATGGACCCTTGATTCAGGGTGGAATGATACATCTCTGCGAACTCAGTTCAGGCTCGGGTTGTCAGAAGCCGTTAAAGACGAGCTCGCCCAAGCGGATTTACCTGGCACTTTAGATGCCTTAATACAACTTAGTATCAACATTGACAGGCGACTGCGAGAAAGAAAGGCTGAGAAAATGGGAATGCCATTGTCCAGTCCTTCTCGGATTTCGGCCGTTGACCCTACTCTTATGGAGGTAGGAACCATACGCCCACCTTTATCGACCACTGAACAAGCCAGGAGAAGATCCAGAAATCTCTGCATGTACTGCGCATCCCCGGATCATTTGATAAGCGTCTGTCCCCTTGTCCGCAAAAAAGAGGGTGAGTGTTCACATGTCTTACTAGGGGGAAGCACTCCTTGTCACTGCTAACGAGTCTCATATGGAGACCACCACTTTTGATGTACTACCTTCACCACATTTCCCCATTATTTTGGGACTTCCCTGGTTACACATACATCAACCAACCATAGATTGGAAAACACGGACTCTAACCTTCCCTTCTCACTATTGCGAGATCATGTGTAACCTCCCATCTTATGGAAAGATCCTGTCTGTGGTGTCAGATGAGATTACACCACTATGCTATCAGGATCTGTCTGAAGTCTTCCTTGAGAAAAATGCTCAAGTATTGCCTCCCCATAGGGACTATGATTGTTGTATCGATCTACTCCCTAACAGTAAACTACCTTTCGGACATGTTTATCCTCTTTCACAGGATGAACTTTCTCATCTCAAGGAATACTTGGATGAGAATTTGGCGAAAGGGTTCATCAGACCCTCTACTTCTTCCACAGCTGCAGGACTTTTCTTTGTCCGCAATAAGGATTCAAGTCTTAGGCCTATTATTGACTATAGGCAACTAAATACCATTACGATAAAGGATCGTTATCCTTTACCGCTCATTCCTGAACTCATTGAACAAGTGCGTGGGGCTACTTACTTTTCTAAATTGGACCTAAAAGGGGCATACAACCTAATCCGAATCCGTGACGGAGATGAGTGGAAGACAGCATTCAGAACCAGATACGGATTATTCGAATATCTTGTGATGCCTTTCGGGTTGTGTAATGCTCCCGCAGCTTTTCAAAGATTCATAAATGACATCTTCAGAGACTTACTTGATGTCTGTGTTGTGGTACATCTGGACGATATACTTATCTATTCTCGATCTTTGTCTGAACATATAAAACATGTAAGACTTGTGTTATCCAGATTACTCGCACACAACCTATACGTGAAATTAAAAAAATGCCTATTTCATAAAGAAGAAATACTATTCCTAGGATACATCATATCTAAAACCGGAATCAAGATGGATATGAGCAAGATATCGTGTATTCTGGATTGGCCTATACCAACAACTCGTAAGGCATTACAGCGATTCCTCGGATTTTCACACTTCTATAGGAAGTTCATCAAGAACTTCTCTGCTATTGTGAGACCTCTCACACAACTTACAAGTATAAAGAAACCATTCAAATGGTCAGAAGAAGCAAATGGAGCTTTCCGCTTGTTAAAATCAAGCTTTACTTCTGCTCCCATACTACGCCATCCAGACCCATCCCTCCAATATATTCTGGAGGTAGATGCGTCAAACATGGCAGTAGGAGCAGTTCTCTCCCAACGACCAACAAATACTTCACCACTCCACCCAGTTGCTTTTTTCTCTAAATCACTAAGCAGCCCAGAGGTGAATTACCCAGTGGGTGAAAAAGAGTTGCTTGCCATAAAACTGGCACTAGAGAATTGGCGACATTTACTTGAAGGTACCCGATTACCAATATTCATATATACAGATCATAAAAATCTTCAATACCTTCAGACTAACAAAACTCTTTCCCACCGGCAGGTACGTTGGTCATTATTCTTCCTAAGATTCAACTTCCTAGTGACCTACACACCTGCAGACAAAAACAAAAAAGCGGATGCGCTATCACGATTAACCGAAGATAACTGCACTGAAGTTCCTTCTATTCCTATAATACCCTATGAACGTATTATTGGTGTAGTTCGTTCCCTGAAGGAAGAGATTTTGCACAGTATAGGATTGGATTCACCTCCACCACAACTAACTACTGATGCAGAAGGCTTCCTCTATTACAACGAAAAACTCTACATACCCCCTACTATGCGCACCAAGATCTTGGAATTGTCACATGATGTGCCTATGGCAGGACATATGGGTATGACTAAGACCCTTAATTTGCTTACCAGACAGTTTTGGTGGCCTGATATGAAGACGTCTGTACAAAAATTTGTTTCTTCATGTGACATCTGTGCAAGGTCCAAAATTGACACTACAAAACCATCTGGTCTACTCTGCAGTCTACCAATACCCCAGGTTCCATGGGAAGTTGTGTCCTTAGACTTTATAGTAGAACTACCACCTTCCAAAGGATTTAATACCATTCTAGTGTCAGTGGACCATCTGACAAAGATGGCACATTTCATTTCTATTCGCAGACTACCTTCATCTAAGCAAACAGCGGAATTACTAATGAAACGTGTTCAAGTTACATGGAATTCCAAAGACTCTTTTATCCGACTGTGGTTCACAGTTCATCTCCAAGTTTTGGCAAGCTCTATGTCACATACTACGGATTGAGCGAAAGCTCACTTCTCCTTACAACCCTCAGACCAACGGACAGACTGAAAGAGTCAACCAGTGCATTGAACAATATCTACGTTGCTACACCTCATACCTACAGGATGATTAGGTGGACCTCCTCCCTCTGGTGGAATTTGCTTATAACAACGCAACCCACAGTACTACTAAGCAAAGTCCGTTCTACTTAAACTATGGGTTTCATCCCACACTTCTTCCACCACGCATCCTACTATCAAGTAACCCAGTAGCCTCGGATTATCTTACCCAAATAAAAGACTCTCTGGGTTTACTTAATACCACCATCTCACACGCTCCCAGTCAACAAAAAAGGTACTACGACCTTCGTAGAAGACCTTCTCCTCAATATGCTATTGGGGACCTCGTTTGGCTATCAACGAAAAATTTAAGGTTAAAGATCCCTAGCAAAAAGCTTGGACCTTTATTTCTGGGACCCTTCCCAATTAAGAAACTCATTGGAAAAGCTGCAGTACAACTCACTTTACCGGCAGATCTCAGAATACATCCCATCTTTCATGTGTCGCTACTGAAACCACATGTTCCTAACCAAGGAATAAGGCCTACCATCTTGCCTCCACCTCCAATACAAGTTGAAGGCGGAGAAGAATTTGAGATTAGGGAGATTTTGGATTCTCGTATCCACAGAGGAAGACTCCAATATCTCATAAGATGGAAGAACTATGGACCCCAAGACGACACCTGGTTGGATACTTCTGATGTTCACGCACCTAGGCTTATACGAAGGTTTCACTCTAAATACCCGGAGAAACCAGTGCTATAGGCCTTCCGGAGCCGGCCTTAAGGGGGGGGGGGGTACTGTAAGATTCTGGTACCTTTGGTACCCTTATTGCCCATTTTCCTTTTCATATTGCGTCCCACCTTTTTAGTTAGGTGGAACGCATATACCTTTAAGCCGTATGACATCATCACTGAGCGCCGCTCTGAGCGGCTATTTCAATCGCCGGCTTTCTCTCTCAGGTTGTTCGTTCAAACCGCATGCTTACAAGCCTTGTCTTATGCTGCCGGAGCCTCCAGCTATTCTCTTTACCTGGAACAGACCGGAACCTCGATACTGATCCGGTATCTCGCTACCGGATCACTCCCTCACTACCGGACCCCTCTACTTACTAACCTTACTAGTGATAAGTACCCCACAGGGGATTCCTCCATAACAAACTTACACTATTTACTTCTGCACATTAAGGACTGTTACTATCTATGCATTACTAATTCTATCATCTGCACTGTTACATAGATTGCTAGCTCTTGAGTCTACTACCATCTATCCTTGCCCTGGGTTAGTCTCTCCTGTATATCATCTGCTGTCCTTACCACTTATTACCATACATGATTACTAACCTATCTGCATCCTACCTATTACCGTCTACTACTCTCCTGAACATTACTATCAAGTGCTTATCATTGCTATCACTGCTCACCCCTGTCCCTTCAGCACATCACCTCTATACTGTCATATACATCCTATCACTCCAGGAACATCTTATTGAGTGTGTGTATATCTGTATGCTGAAGCAGGCGGGTCCACAGTGATGAGTCTGGAGAGTTGGATCTGGTAATTCAACACATCTCTACATGACTACTGAGTGGAGATTCTGCAGCTGCAAATCCAGCTTACTATAAAAACGCAGGAGCGTTACACATTAATCCTTTCCCTTTCTTACGCAGTTTTACACATTACACTCATTCACATTATCTCTTTGGTACCCTCTTCTGTTTTTTTTTTCTAAATTGACAAAACAATTACATCCCCAGCCTATAATAAAAGCATGTTAAAATTTAAACATGTATTGCTGGCTTAGCTGTAATGTAAATAAACTTATTACGGAAAAAAAAATGGCCTTCAAGAAATATAAATCGGAGGGGACGTTATCGGCTTTCCAGCTATACAAGGAATTAAATAAGAAATGTAAATCCGAAATCAAAATTGCTAAAATCAACTTCAAGAGACAAATAGGGGAGGATAGTAAAGAGAACCCTAAGAAATTCTTTAAATATATCATCAGCAAAAAAAACAAGGTCCGAGCACGTTGCACACATTATAACGATGAGGGGAGGATGGTTACAGAGGACACGGATAAGGCAACTGTGCTTAATGCTTTCTTCTCCTCAGTCTTTACACAAGAAAAGGAGGGGTACACTGACCATGACGATTTGGTTAGCAGTACTTCACAGGACTTGCCGCTATGGCTAACAGAGGGTGAAATCAGGGAAAGGCTGGATAACATTAACACAAATAAATGACCAGGCCCGGATGGCGTACATCCGAGAGTACTTAAGGAACTCAGTAAGGTTAAATCTAGACCACTGTTCCTGATCTTTGCTGACAGTATTTTGACAGGAAATGTACCAGGGGACTGGAGAAAAGCTAACGTTATACCGATATTCAAAAAAGGGCAGAGGCATGTCCCGGGAAATTATAGGCCAGTCAGCCTGACGTCAATAGTATGTAAACTTCTGGAGGGGATGATAAGGGACTATATCCAATAGTTTGCTAAAGAAAACAACATCATCAGCCGTAATCAGCACGGGTTTACAAAGGGGCATTCTTGTCAAACCAATCTTTTAACATTCTACGAGGAGGTTAGTTGTGAGCTAGACAGTGGGAGACCTGTGGATGTGGTGTACCTGGATTTTGCTAAGGCGTTTGATACAGTTCCCCACAAACGCTTGATTTATAAATTAAGGGCAACAGGCATCGACCACAAGGTTTGCTCTTGGATACGGAACTGGTTAAAGGGGCGTGTCCAAAGGGTTGTAATAAACTACGCATACTCAGACTGGTCTGGGGTGGTAAGTGGGGTCCCCCAAGGATCAGTTCTGGGACCAATTATGTTCAATGCATTCATAAAAAGCATTGAGGACGGGATCAGTAGCTCAATCTCAGTTTTTGCAGATGACACAAAATTGAGCAGGGCAATAACTTCACATCGTGAGGCAGAAATCTTACAGAATGACCTGAACAAAATAACAGAGTGGGCAACTACATGGCAAATAAGGTTTAATGTGGATAAGGGCAAGGTATTGCACTTAGGGACCAATAACATAAAAACAATATACAAGCTGGGGGGGGGGGAACCTCTGGGGGTATAAAAAATGGAGAAAGATCTGGGGGTCTTAGTGGAAGATAGATTAGGCAATAGTATGCAATGTCAAGCTGCTGCTGCCAAAGCCGGCAGAATTTTGGCATGCATAAGGAAGGGGATATATTCCAGTGATAAAACTATAATCCTTCCACTTTATAGAAACTCTGGTCCGACCACATCTGAGTGTTTTGTCCAGTTCTGGACGCCAGTCCTCAGAAGGGATGTATTGGAGCTTGAGAGAGTACAGAGAAGGGCAACAAAACTTATTAGGGTATTAGAAGACCTTAATTACGAAGAGCATTTAGAAGCACTAGATTTATTCTCCCTGGAGAAGAAACGCCTGAGAGGAGACATTATGGCGATTTACAAATACCTCAACGGGGATCGGAGCATAGAAAAAATAGAATTCAGTCGGAAGAAATGCATGAGGACACGAGGTCATGCAATGCGTTTAGAGAAGAAGAGATTTAACCTCAGGCTACGCAGGGGGTTCTTTACTGTAAGGGCTACAAGCCTGTGGAATTCCGTGCCACAAATGGTAGTAACTGGAGGGAGTATGGCTCTTAAAAGACTCTTGGACGTACAGCTCAAGGATCGAAACATTCAGCAGTATGAGAAATAATTAGGTCCACCACAACTACACAGGTTGAACTGGATGGACTATTGTCTTTATTCAACCTCACCTACTATGTAACTATATGTAACTATGTAACATAAGGGGCTTCTACTAAGCTGCTGAAAAAAAAAGAAGATAAGAAAAAAAAAAAACCTTTTCTTATTTTGTTTTCTTAATATTTAATGTTTGTAATATATTCAGGTAGTATGTGTAATGGCATTACAGCTTAATTTCAGTGACTCGGATATCGACTTTCCTCCAAAGAGGGGTTGAGCAGCAGTTGGCCTTGGGTACTATTAAAGGCCAGGTGTCGACTCTAGCGGTGTTTTATCAATGCCCTTTAGCCACGTATTCTTTGATTCACACTTTTATTCAGGGTGTTCGCCATGGCTCCCCCGATACGGTCCCCGTTACCTCTGTGGAACCTTAACCTGGTACTGTCAGTTCTTCAGAAACCTCCTTTTGAACACATTAGGGAGATTCCTCTGCCTACACTGTCACAAAAGGTAGCCTTTTTAGAGGCTATTACCTCTGCACGCAGAGTGTCGGAATCGACGGCACTATCCTGCCACTCACCTTAACTGATGGTCCACAGAGACAAGGTGGTACTTCGACCTAACCAGTCGTTTCTTCCTAAGGTGGTCTCGGATTTTCATTTAAATGAAGACACTGTGCTTCCTTCATTATGTCCTAAGCCCAACCATCCTAAATCATTTTTCTTTTGCATTCCTTGGCTGTGGTTAGGGTAATCAGGGTTTACCTGGCGGCTACTGAGTCCTTCGTAAAATCAGACTCGCTTTTGTCCCCACAGACGGACCCCGGAAAGGATTGGCTGCATCTGCTATGACCATATCCAGATGGATCAGGCAGACGGTGGTACAGGCTTATTCAATTAAGGGTCAGGTTCCACCTTTCTCTGTGAAGGCGCATTCTACTAGGGAGCTGAGTGCCTCTTGGCAAAGATTTTCCCTGCCTAGTGTCCTACTCCTGTAGGGGGCAGCATAACCCAATGGTTAAGAAGAATATGGAGCTGTGTCTGTCAATAGAGTAAAATTGGGGGGGGGGGGGGGGGACCAGTGCTATGGATTATTCACAGAGACTTTATTTTGCAAAGTAGGAAGCAGCCACCAACCAACCCCTAAGGATTAGGGGCCAAGTATTGTAAAGAAAGGAAGAGTAGTTGGAATCGGCGCTACCTATTAGATATATAGTAAAAACAGTGGTGTGTCCAGACCATAGGGTATCACTTAAAAATATGTGCGAAGTAATGTGCCAGTGCAAAGGTGTATATAATCAAAGAAAAACGTGCGGGTAAAAATATACATGGCTGGATAGTTAAAAAAAAAACACAAAGTGCTGGTGAAAGTATTTAATGTGAAGTGACAGAATATAATAAAAAATATATAACCAATAATTGATGATTAAAATTGTTGGATAAAAATAGCTCAGAAGCAACTGTGCTTAGAAAATAGGTGAAAGTGGTTGTGGTGAACTTCAAGTGCTTGTGTTCCAACTTTCCACTAGAGGTCGCACTCACCCTTCAGCAAAGGTACCAATAGTGGCTGTGAGGATATCCACAGGGGGGTGATGAAAAACTCCCAGATCTGGCTCCTGAAAATCCTTACGGATAGGCGAATCCCATCTGGGTGTTTAAGCATAAAAACCCCATAGTGCAGTATATAATGTTTAAACTTCAAAAGAGATTATAGTGACTCACGGTGAAGCAGTAGCTGATCGACTCAGAGTGTAAATCGCAGCGCCGGGGAGCTTCCGCGGTCCAACCACGGCAGACTGCAGACCGGAAGTGACGTTGACGCAAGGTACCTTGCATCAATGTCCCTTCCGGTCTGCAGTCTGCTGTGGTTGGAATGCGGAAGCTCCCCGGCGCTGCGATTTACACTCTGAGTCGATCAGCTACTGCTTCACCGTGAGTCACTATAATCTCTTTTGAAGTTTAAACATTATATACTGCACTATGGGGTTTTTATGCTTAAACACCCAGATGGGATCCGCCTATCCATAAGGATTTTCAGGAGCCAGATCTGGGAGTTTTTCATCACCCCCCTGTGGATAGCCTCACAGCCACTATTGGTACCTTTGCTGAAGGGTGAGTGCGACCTCTAGTGGAAAGTTGGAACACAAGCACTTGAAGTTCACCACAACCACTTTCACCTATTTTCTAAGCACAGTTGCTTCTGAGCTATTTTTATCCAACAATTTTAATCATCAATTATTGGTTATCTATTTATTATTATATTCTGTCACTTCACATTAAATACTTTCACCAGCACTTTGTGGTTTTTTTCAAACTTTGCATCTGTCAATGAACTTCAGAGAAAAGGATTTTATGGTAAGTCAAAAATCCAGTTTTTTTACTTTGTTATAAAACATATCCAATATAAAAAAAAAACATTTCTTCGTCAGTTTAGGCCAATATGTATTCTGCTACTTATTTTTGGTAAAAAAAAAAAAAATCCCAATAAGTGTATATTGATTGGTTTGCGCAAAAGGTATTGCATCTACAAATTATGGGATAAATCTAGGAACTTTTTTTTAATATATATTTTTTACTAGTAATGGTGGCGATCAGCAATTTTTAGAGGGACTGTTGACATTATGGCGGACATATCTGACACTAGTGACACTTTTTGGGGACCAATGACACCAATACAGTGATCAGTGCTAAAAAGGGCACTGTCACTGTAAAATACATTGGCAGGGAAGGGGTTAACAGGGGTGATCAAAGGGTTAAATGTGTTCCATATGAGTGCTTTCTAACTGTAGGGGATGTGCTTTCACTAAAGGAAAACAGAGATCTGTGTTTCTGCTTAGAACGGTGAGACGCCTTGTTTACATAGGCAGACCACCGTTCTACCTCTCTCCGAATGATCGCCGGGTTCTAGACCGATATCGTGCCCGCCGGGCCCGTTGATTGGCTCCCACTGTGTCCAATCACAGCAGCAGTGGGGCTTCAGCGATACGCGCGTGCACCCCAGAGCCGATGGAAGAAATCACGCACAGATACGGGATTTTGCGCCTAAGGGCCGGCCTGCCACACTAAATGTATGTGGGGCATTCCTTAAGCGGTCAAGCAGCTGGTCAGAGAGTCTGTGGGTGATGGCAGTTTTGTTATCTGTTGTGAGGAGACCTGGATGCTGCTAAGAGTCTCCATACTCTAATGTTGACCTGCTGGGTGAGCTTGTCTGTAACTGGGACTTTGCAATACAGTGTATGATGTGGCTGGGACGTTAAATACTATTTCTATTAGACTGTGTTGTACTGATGGGAAGATTTACTTGTGTTGTTTGAGCTTTCCCTGAAGATAAAGCCTGTAAATGTTTCTGTTTGTTGAAAAATAAACCGGATTTCTCTGAAGTTCATTGACAGACACAGCTTTGTATCTTCTTTAGCCATTGGGTTATGCTCCTCCCATCAAGAATAGGACACTAGGCAGGAAAAAGCTTTCACCACGGCCATGGGGCTGTCCCTGCAAGCATAACCCCACACACTCTGCTACAGCCCTTAGTTTGTTTCTGCCTAGTTTAGGAGTAGGACCTAGTTCTCTGCTGGGACTTCGGTCTTAGCTGTTATTTTTTGGGAACCTGTTTTTCTGATGTACTTATTTTTTAAATAGAGTTCCTGGAGAACTTTAAGAAATAGCCGGCTGGGTTTCGGATTGGATATTCTAGATTCTTAAGGTCTCCCAGCCTGGCCAGCAAGTGTGCGCAGGTTATAGTCCAGCACTAGGCTTCGCCGCAACAGAGCCCAGATGGCTGGGGACGAGCCTGCGAGTGGACCGTCTCGCTGGGCTGGCAGCACCCCCATCCCGGTCGGGAGGTAGTCTGCTCGGAGTGGCACCCACCTGATCCTTGGTATGGTAAGTGTCCCCCCCATTTCTCTGGCGGTCTCGGGGTGGAGGTGGGCCACCTCCATGGAATAGTCAGACCCTCGGGTATCCCTGATTTTCCCTGGCCTCTCGGACATACCAGGCCCCCCCTTCAGCTGTCCTCCCCCTCCTACTACAGGTGCCTACCTTTGGGGGACAGATATATTGCGGCCGCTAAAGCGGTTCTGCGTGGGGGAGGGCATTTTCTGGTGGGGTCCTCTCCTGGGGATCATCCAATGCTTTTGTCAGTGACCCGCCTGGGAGTCCTGGAGACTGAATGGCGTGCCGTGGGGGTCGCCATTTTGCTGTAGATTTGCTCTACATTAATGTCAGAATCCTTTCATTGTAATGTATGGGCAGCCATTTTCTAAATCTTCCCCATAGGAATGCATTGGGTGGCCATTTTCTTGTGGTCCACGGTGCTAGACAAGGCATTCGACACTCTAGGCATGACCCAGGTGCTTTCACTTCCTGTGTCAGATAATTTCTCTCTTCTGTAAGATCATTCCTGCAAGCCTCCTGATAGGTTTAGTAACGTTTTTTGGGGTCTTCTGTGGGTTTCCTCACACACACTGCTAACAAACTGTGTTAGGCTGGGGCTTGCAGTACCACTGTAGCAGCAGTACGATCGCATTTTTTGCGACTTTTTAAAATTTAGTGAACGTGGAGTCCCAGGACAAAATTTCACCTACAGATCCCCTCAGTGCGACTGCTGAACCTTCTGGGTCACAGCCCCTGTCAGCTCTTACAGCAGTTTTTAAAAGCCTAGTGACAAAAGTGGATTTAGTATTAAAAAGTAACACTAGCCGTAAGCGCCCTTTGCCCCCCTCTGTTGTATCTTCAGATTCCGAGACAGATGTGGCTGCCGCAGACGCACTCCACCCTGGTGGATTTGTTTCATCACATTCTGATGGCAAAGAGGACCTGTCCTCGTCAGCTGCTGCATGGGAAAGCGCTTTGGTGGAAGCACTTATAGTTTCAGTGAGAGAAACTTTAAAAATGGCAGATAAATCTACAGGGCTGCAGGTGTCTTTTGGCACCCTCAAATCCCAGAAATCGGGCAAAGTGTTCCCCTGTCCAGAAACTTTTTGACAATATGGTCAATCAACAGTGGGGGTTCATTAAGATCCGATCGGGGTACAAGATCAAATTCCGGTCTCGACCATCAGACAGGTTCTTCCGGTCCAATCTACGCCTATCTTCAGACTGTTTGGGGGATCTCCAAGAGGCGGCGCAAGACCTGCTGTCGCAAAGGGTGATTGTTCCGGTTCCCTCTCAGGAACGTTTTCAAGGGTTTTATTCAAACCTGTTTACTGTGCCCAGGAAGGAAGGCAAAGTGCGTCCAATCCTGGACCTCAAGGCCTTGAACCGCTTTGTGCCGGTACAGAGGTTTCAAATGGATTCTATTTGCACGGTAGTGGCGTCCCTACACCAGGGAGACTTTTTGGCCTCCATAGATATCGAGGACGCATATCTACACCTCCCTATCTACGCTGGACATCAGTGTTTTCTCCGATTCGCTATAGGAGAGGAGCATTATCAATTTGCAGCATTACCCTTTGGTCTCACCTCTGCCCCAAGGGTCTTCACCAAGGTGCTGGCTCCAGTGTTTGCATTACTGCGCCAACGGGGGATTTCGGTACTGGGGTATCTGGAAATCTCCTATTGAGGGCAGACTCTCACTCAGCCCTGTTGGGCGATTTGACTGTCACTGTCCAAACACTGCAAGAGTTCAGTTGGAACATCAATTTTAAAAAATCTGCCCTGATTCCTTCAATGAGACTGAATTATCTGAGCCTGACTCTGGACTCCATTTTGGCGAGAGTCCATTCTTCCCCCCCGATAAGTTGCAGAAATTGCAGGAGGCGATCAGGTAGTTTTTGGCAAACAATCTTTCCTCTCTGCGGACTTGCATGCGGGCCCTGGGTCTGATGGTATCAACCTTTGAGGCGGTTCCGTTTGCTCAGTTCCACAGAGGGAGATTCTTGTAAAATGGAACAAGGATCCAAAATCCTTGGATACTTTGTTTCGGTTGAGTCGCAACACAAAGTCTGCTCTTCTGTGGGGGCTTCACTCATCAGCACTTCGTCAAGGCAAGTCCTTCCTGCTGTTTTATTGGACGATGGTTACCACGGACGCCAGCCTGTCAGGCTGGGGAGGAGTGCTGGGAAAACTCTGCGCCCGGGGGTCCAGGACGGTGGAAGAGTCCAAGCTGCCGATAAATATCTTGGAGCTCAGAGTGATAAAGTTTTGCCTGAGTCACTGGATGGCTCATCTGCAAGTTTGCCCGGTCCGGATTCAATCGGACAATGCCACGGCTGTCGTGTACATCAATCATCAAGGGAGCACCAAGAGCGTCTTGGCGGCCCGGGAGGTGGCTGAGATCCTGCTATGGACAGAAAATTTTGTTCCAGCCCTTTCTGCCGTGCATGTCTCAGGAGTGGGGAACTGGCAGGCGGATTACCGGAGTCATCAGGTATTGGATCAGGGGGAATGGTACCTGCACCTGAAGGTGTTCCATCTCCTGTGTGTCCGGTGGGGGACTCCCAATGTCGACCTATTTGCTTCTTGACTCAACAAGAAGGTTCAGAGATTTGTGGCCAGGTCAATGGATCCTCTGGCCGACGCCACAGACGCACTGGTGGCTCCTTGGGGTCAGTATCGGCTGATTTATGCATTTCCTCCGCTGAAACTCCTGCCGAATCTGCTGCACAGAATAGAGTCATTCTAATGGCCCCAGACTGGCCTCAACGGTCTTTGTACGCAGACCTGGTAAGGTTGGTCGCCGATGCTCCTTGGAGGTTTTCTCTCAGGGAAGATCTGCTGTCTCAAGGGCCGACCTTTCATCTTGCTTTACAGTCGCTGGCTTTAACGGCGTGGCTGTTGAAAGCCAGGTATTGAAGGATAGAGGTCTCTCTGACTCTGTAATTCCTACACTATGGAAAGCCCAAAAGTCTACTTCCAGGAAGATCTATCATCGTAAGTGGAAATCATACATTTCATGGTGTGAATCGTTGAAAGTGCACCTTTGCTTGTTTTCGGTAGCTAGGGTTTCGACTTTTCTTCAAAAAGAGGTTGAACAGCGTTTGGCTTTGGGCACTATCAAAGGCCAAGTGTTGGCTTTGGCTGTGTTTTTCTAACCTCCTTTAGCTACGCATGCAATGATTCGCACTTTTATTCATGGGGTGCGTCATATGGCACCTCCGAGAGATCTGAATTTGGTGTTATCGGTTCTTCAAAAACCTCCTTTTGAGAACATTAGGGAGATTCCCCTGCTTACAATATTTCAGAAGGTTGCCTTTTTGGTGACTATCACTTCTGCCCGCAGGGTGTCTGAACTGGCGGTGTTGTCTTGCCGTTCACCTTATCTGGTGGTCCACAGAGATAAATTGGTACTTCGACCAAATCAGTCGTTTCTTCCTAAGGTGGATTCTGATTTTCATTTGAATGAAGACATTCTGCTGCCTTCACTCTGTCCTAAGCCCAAGCATCCCAAGGAAATCGCTTTGCATTCTTTGGATGTGGTTCGGGCAATTAGAGTTTACCTGGCGGGTACTGAATCTTTCAGGAAATCAGACTCTCTTTTTGTCCTTATCGAAGGACCTTGAAAAGGATTGGCTGCTTCTGCTGCAATCATATCCAGATGGATCAGGCACATGGTGGTTCAGGCTTATTCACTGAAGGGTTAGGTTCCTCCTTTCCCAGTGAAGGTGCATTCTACTAGAGTACTAAGTGCCTTTTGGGCTTTTCGCCATCAGGCGTCAGTGATGCAAGTTTGCAAGACGGCAACTTGGTGGTCAGTGCATACGTTCACAAAATTCTACAAGGTAGATGTGTTGGCATCTTCGGATGCCTCTTTTGGCCGCAAGGTTTTGCAGGATGCTGTTTAAAAGAGATGATTTTCTCTTTTTGAGGGTGTATGTTTTTTCTGTTTGAGCTCCAGTTGTTCCTGGTTGAGCTCCTTGTTACCTGGTTGGCTTTGTTAGCCTTTGGGGAATTACATTCTTCTTTGCTTTTTTTTCTCACCCCTCATGAAAATACTGCTTTGGGACGTCCCAATGGCTAAAGAAGATATGAAGCTACATCTGTCAATGAACGATAGAGAAAACTGGATTTCTTTTCGTACATCACAGGACAAAGAGCCATAAATCATAACATATGGGTTATGTAGCCACCTATAGGTGAAGGACACTGGCAACCAATCAGAATTGATGACCCCGTATATAACCCCTCCCACACAGCAAGTAACAGTTTTTTTGCCAGTGAATAGAAGGTGAAGATCGCTGTGGAGAGGGGCTCCACATGTTTGTTATGTTTTGAAAGAAGAAGAAAGAAGTTTATGCTAACATACCCCAAATAAAGACCACTGGATCTAAGGGGTTAGCTATCGGATCCATCTAAAACTGTCAATGGACTAAAAAGATGGTACCAGAGCCTCGTGAAACAGATACAAGGTTTTCCTGTAATGCTGTCCTTTATAGGCACTGGACTCTGGGATCCGGACCGGGATCCGGACCCTTAGAAAACCAAACCACAAAGGGGCTCCATACAGGGTGCTCTACAGGTCCCAGGCCATGGCCCCTCTTATATAGGGGACCCGGTCCTTGAAGGTCTCCAAGACAATGCTCACTGTGAAGGGTGAAGATTGGATTCTTGCTTATAGCAGTGTCCTGAGGCAGGACTGGTGAGTCCATTTTAAATATTTACGCTGCGAACAAAACCTTAAAAGGTTAAAAATTGCAAAATTGTAAATATTTGATGCACTGTTCCCTTTAATAAGATTACAGAGACTTATGCCAAGTGTATTTCTGCTTGTACTTACATTATTTGAGTAGGTTTATACAAAGTATGTTTAAAGTATGTTAAAACATATTGTTACACTGTTTCTTACCCTGAGCTGATCACCTGAAAAGTATCAGCTGTGACAAACAAGATTCAGCCTAAACTGCTCTCACCCCTATTTGTTTGTTGTGTTCGCCCTGGCACATAAGCATCCACATGTTTGCCTCTGCTGGCTCGTGAGTCTATGGCGTAGGCCTATTCGCACGGGTGGGAATCTTTGCATTTAAGTACAGGTGTACGCCGCGTGGTGGATGTGTTCTAACGCGATTTGGCATGCACTTGGACGCCACGCACCATGCGCACATGCATAAAAGGGCACGTTCTGCAAGGAACTGTTTCCAACACACTAGCCTCTGTCACAGGCTGAAAGGTACACAGAGCAGCAGCAGCTGGGTTGCGTGAGTAACTGTGGGTGTATGTTACTGGCACTAATAGGTCCTGTATCTTAGGTAATCAGTGTTGTGTGCATTAGGCTGTATAAGCTTGGCACAGACCTTGAGTACACTTTAAAGGTAGTACCTCAAGTTTGTCTTGCTATAAAGCAATGTCTGCCCAAAAAAGGGCTGGAGGGAGCACAGTTGGAAATGGCAATATGATGGCACCGTCAGGCCCTGAAGGTCCTAGTCGGGCTTCCACTGTGTCTACTCCTCCTGGTTAGCCAGAGGCAATTAGCCGATCTGAGCCATTATGGTTTTCAGGCATAGTAGCTACTCCGTGTACTTCTGCCACAGCCTATGTTACCAAGGACGATTAGCCAGCCTAGAGGGTAGGATTGCTGACATAATTGCAGCACCACATGGAGAAAAGAAGCGAGTTTGATTCCCCTCTCCTGAGCGGCCCCCTGAATCAGTTCAGGATTGGACAGAGGATGTGGAAGATGTAACTAAGGGTGACCCTACAGAAGGTCAAGCTGAAATCTCCACTTCTGGGGAGTCAGAGTCAGAGAAATCTCTATCAGACTCTCAATCTCAGAGATTGTTTATCCAGTCTCTTGCTGAGATGGTCCAGGCTGAGTTTAAACTTCTGCCCTTAGAAACAACTGAAACCTCTGTTTCCCCCCTCAGCTCATTGCGCCCTCCTCAGAGTCCTCGGTCATTTCCCATACATCCACTCTTGGAGCAAGAAGTATATAATGACTGGGATCATCCAGATAGGATGTTTGTTCCTCCTAAAAGGAGTATCCTATGAAGGAGAAGTTTTCTAAGAGATGGAAAATTCCCACTGTGGATGCAGACATTTCTTGGGTTACCAAGAATTTAACCAGTCCTGTGGATAATTCTCAGGTTTTTAAAGATCCAGCGGATAAAAAGTTGGAATCTTTATTGAAAGCCACCTTTGCGGTTGCAGGTTCTGCAGTACAACCAGCAGTAGCAGCCATAGGAGTGTGTCAGTCTTTGAAAGACAGCATAATGCGAGTGGCCAAGACAGTTCCTTCTCAAGAAGAGTCTGTGGAAGATCTGTCAGATCTACCTCGCACTTTGTGTTGCGCAGTCTCCATAAGGCAAATGTCATGGTTTGCTCTGATGACAGTGCATATGCATGGAATTCTTTGGTTAAAGAGCTGGTCTGCGAAATTACCATGTAAAAATTACTGGACAGCTTCCCCTTTCAGGGAGAATGCCTTTTTGGTGATTATCTGAATAAATATATCCCAAAGATCTGGGGGGGAAGAGTACATTGCCACCTGTAAAGAGGAAGAGCAGGTGTCCTTCCTTTAAGATCCCCAGCCCTCATAATACCAGTGCTTCCAATTCCAGGCAGTGGCGACGGCCTCAATCGTCTGCATTCGGACCCAAGCCTTCAGGGCAAGGTCAGAAAAAGCCCTGGGCCCAGAGATCAGCCAAGTCTTCCTCAAAATCCTCTCAATGAAGGGGCGCCCCCACTCGCCTGGGTGGGGGGGAAGGCTTTTACAGTTCTCAGGGTCATGGGTGGAGTTAATTCAAGACAACTGGGTTGTCTCCACCATTTCACAGGGATACAAGCTGGAATTTCGGGTGTTCCTGCATCCTCGGTTTGTGAGGTGAAGTATACCAACAGATCCCCTAAAAGTAAGATCTCTCTCTCAGGCATTGGACCCACTGAGAGCTCAGTTTGATAACTGAGGTTCTAGAAAACAAAGGGTTCAAGGGTTTTTACTCATACCTATTCATAATCCCCAAACCAAACTGGGATGTGAGACCTATTTTGGATCTCAAGGCGCTGAATCAGTTTCTGAACGTTCGTTCTTTCCGCATGGAATCAATTCGTTTAGTCATCACCTCTCTGCAGGGAGAGGAATTTCTAGCATCCGTATACGTCAAGGATGCATATCTTCATGTGCCTATAATTCAGACCCATCAAAGGTTTCTTCGTTTTGCAATTGGAAACCATAATTTATAGTTTATGGCCCTACTCTTCTGGTTGGCCACAGCTCCAAAAGTGTTCACAAAGATCCTAGCTCCAGTATTGGCTGTTCTAGGGTCCTAAAGGGGATATCTGTAATAGGATATCTGGATGATCTATTACTAATAGATCGATCAGCGCCGACTCTAAGCCGAAATATCGTTCAGACAGTACATTTTTTTTGGAATGTCTGGGTTGGATACTGAACTTAGCAAAGTCAGCATTACAGCCAGTCCAGCGTCTGGAATACCTGGGGCTTCTTGTCGACACAGTGCAGGCAAAGGTATTCTTGCCAACAAGAAGGGTCTCAGACCTGAAGGATCGGGTTCGGTCTATAGTAAGACTGAGATATCTGTTTATACTTCTTTGCATGGTGTTACTGGGGAAGATGGTGTCCACTTCTGAGGAAATTCCCTATGCTCAATTCCATGCCAGACCCTTGCAGAAAAACATTCTGTCTGCGTGGAACGGAAAAGTTCAGTCCTTGGACTGGTCCATATCTCCGCTACCAAGATTACGATGGAGTCTGAATTGGTGGTTGTTGACCAGAAATCTGGAGAAGGGGAAATCCTTTCTTCCAGTGACCTGGAAGGTAGTGACTACAGATGCTAGTCTCTCCGGCTTGGGAGCAGTTCTGGAGGAAGCCACTGTCCAGGGGAAATAGTCTTGGGTAGTTAGTCGTCTCCTCATCAACATTTTGGAAATTCATGCAGTCAGTCGGGCTCTGAAATTCTGGACACCCAGACTTCGGGGTCACCCTGTCAGGGTGCAATCTGACACGGCTGGGGCTTATGTCAACCATCAAGGAGGCACAAGAAGTCGATCAGCCCAGAAAGAGGTGGATATTATCCTGTCCTGGGCAGAGAGGTTTTTGCCATGCCTGACAGCAGTGTTCATTCAGGGAATAGAGAACTGGTAGACAGATTTTTTTTTCCGGGGGAATGGTTGTTACATGCCAAGATTTTATAACTGATCTGCCTACGCTGGGGGGGTCCCAGATGTGGACCTGTTGGTCCACAGTACAGCTGATATACTGTAGCGTTTGGAGGGGAAACCAGTAATTCTGGTAGCTTGGCCAAGGAGGATTTGGTATGCACAAATTCAGAGGTTGGCAGTGATGAGGCCTTGGGTTCTTCCACTGCGTCCGGACCTGCTTTCTCAAGGTTGGATAATCCACCCTGCTATACAGTCTCTAAATTTGACGGCTTGGCTATTGAACCCCTAATCTTGGAAGAGCAGGGTGTATCTGGCCCCGCAGTTCATACACTGATAAACGCCAGTCTCTAGGAATATTTATTACAGGGTCTGGAAATCCTACATTGCCTGGTGTGAAGCCATGAAATGGCATCCCCGCACATATATTATCGGGAGAGTTCTATCCTTCCTGCAAGCAGGGGTGGATATTAAACTAGCCCTGAGCACGATTAAAGGGCAGATTTCAGCTCTATGTTTTTTTTTCCAGAAACTGATCGCTTCCCATTCATTGGTTCAAACCTTTGCCTGGGGAATATTACGTTTGCCTCCACAAATGAAGCCACCGTTGTGTACTTGGGACCTAAATTTGGAATTGGCAGTTTTGCAAAAACAGCCTTTTTAACCTCTGGTTCAGGTTCCCCTGGTTCTCTTGACCAGAAAACTGGTAATTTTTATTGAGATAACTTCGGCTAGAAGGTTATCGGAACTAGCAGCTCTTTCTTGTAAAGAGCTGTTCTTGATATTTTATCAAGATAGTGTGATTTTATGTCCTCACCCAGATTTGTTGCCCAAGGTAGTGTTTCCGCCTTTCATTTGAATCAGGACATTATATTACCTTCTTATTTTATTCCAGATCTTCACTCACAGGAGGAAAAGTTATTGCATTCTCTTGATGTAATGTGTGCACTTAAATTTTATTTACAGGAAACTGCTCAGATTCGTAAGACCGAGAGCTTGTTTGTGCTGCCCCAGAAAGGGGTTGGCAGCTTCTAAATCTACAATTTCTTGTTGGATTCGCCAGGTTATTACCCAGGCATATGTTTTAGTAGGAAAGGTTCCACCTTTTCCTATAAATGCACATTCTACCAGAGGAGTAGGTGCCTCTTGGGTACATAGCCATCAAGCTTCTATGGCTCAGATTTGCAAGGCTGCGACCTGGTCGTCGGTGCATATGTTCACTCATTTCTATGAAGTGGATGTTGGGACCCAGGAGGAATCTGCTTTTGGCCGCAGTGTGCTGCAGGCGGCGGTGTAATCCTTCTTTTGGGGCCAATTGGCAATATTTTTTGGTGTCCCCTTTCCCTCAGATGCATTGCTTTGGGACAACCTAAATGTTATGATTTATGGCTCTGTGTCCTGTGATGTACGAAAAGAAAAATGGGTTTTTAATTCATAATTACCTGTAAAATCAATTTCTTGAAGTACATGATGGGGCACAGAGGTCCCTCCCCTCTTCTATGGGGTCTTTTATTGCTTGCTACAAAACTGAGGTGCTTCCTGTGTGGGAGGGGTTATATAGGGGGTCATCAATTCTGATTGGTTGCCAATGTGTCCTTCACCTATGCGTGGCTATATAATTAGGTGTCCTTCACCTATAGGTGGCTATATAATCCATATGTTATGATTTATGTTATGATTTATGGCTCTGTGTCCTGTGATGTACTTCAAGACATGGTTTTTAGAGGTAAGTATGAATTTAAAAATCAATTTTTTTGTCTTACTGTACAGGGCGTACCTAGAGCATTTGGCCCCCAGGGCGGATCCTATATCTGACACCCCCTCCCCCTTAGGCGTGCAGGCGACGAACAGCTCATTGGCATACAAACCCCCCCAATAGAACCCCTTTACAATACAAAGCCCCCGCCAATAGAACCCCTTTACAATACAAAGCCCCCCCATAGAACCCTTTACAATACAACCCCCCCAATAGAACCCCGTTACAATGCAGACCCCCCAATTGAACCACTTTACAATGCAGACCCACCCCCCAAAATAGAACCCCTTAACAATACAACCCCCCCAATAGAAACCCTTTACAATACATCCCCCCCAATAGAACCCCCTTACAATGCAAGCGCCCCTCCCCCTCCTACCTTAGAGCAGAGGAGGAGGAACTGTTTAACCACTTGCCGACTGCCTAACGCCGATCTACGTCGGCAGTCAGCCCCTCACAGGCAAAGTGACGTAGGGCTACGTCACTAGCTTGTGAGGGTCTAGGGAGCGAGCGCGCGCCCCCGGAGGCACGCTCCCGCTCCCGCGTGGTCACGGACCCCCCCGCGCATGTGACCGGCGGACCCGATGTCCGCCGGTCACTCGGCGATCGGCGGGGGAGAGGGAGAATGTCAGGCAGCTTGTGTAAACAAGCCACCTGTCATTCTCCTTGCTGTTAAGACACTGATCACTCAGATCTAGTATGTAGATCCGTTGATCAGTGTCCTTACAGCTGAAGCCACAGCCAATCACAGTAGAAAGCACGCCCCTAGGGATACACACAGCCCCTCCCTCCCAAATAAAGTTAACCCCTTCACTACCAGTGTATTTTTACAGTAACAGTGCATATATATAGCACTGATTACTGTAGAAATGTCACTGGTAACCCCAAAAGTGTCAAAAATGTCAGTCAAGGGTCCGATCTGTCGACCCCAATGTCGCAGTACCGCAAAAAAAATCGCAGATCGCCGCCATTACACGTTAAAAAAATAAACAACAAAAATGACAAAAATCTTTCCCTTTGTTAGTAAACGTGATAACTTTTGCGCAAACCAATCAAAATACGCTTTTTGCGATTTTTTTTACCAAACATAGGTAGCATAAAACAAATTGGCCGAAAAAGTTAAAAAATTTTGATTTTTACATTTTTTTTTGGGGAATTTCATATAAAAAAATGTGAAAAATATTGCTATTTTTGCAAAATTGACGCTCTTTTTTTGTTTATAGCGCGTGATCAAAAAATCGCACAGGTGATCAAATACCACCAAAAGAAAGCTCTGTTTGTGGGAAAAAAAGGACGCCAAATTCGTTTAGGTACAGCGTCGCACGACCGCGCAATTGTCCGTTAAAGTCACGCAGTGCCGAATCGCAAAATACCCCCTGGTCGGAATGGGGGTAAAATCTTCCGGGGCTTAAGTGGTTAAAGCAGAGAACAGGAGAGAGAGACCCACCGTCACTCACGAGTCCTGAATACACAGCGGTCAGCGGGAACTGCCGAAGTTAACTGTGCTAGTTAATGAGCAGGTGATTGGTTGATAGGCGGTCCTAGCAACCAATAGCCTTCTCATTAACTAGCACAGTTAACTCCGGCAGCGATCGCTGTGTATTCAGGGTTCATGAGTGATGGTGAGTCTCTCTCTCCTGTTCTCTGCTTAAAACAGTTCCTCCTCCTCCACGCTCCTGTGTCAGTGAGCGCAGCGAGCGGTGGAGGCAGTCTGGCGGCCGGCCCCGGGTGTCATCCTGGTGCTCCCTGATACCCCCCTAATGTGTGTCTTCTAAACACTGCTTGCAACTAAACTAAGGGCTGTAGCAGAGTGTGTGGGGTTATGCCTGCAGGAACAGCCCCATGGGCGCGGTGAAAGCTTTTTCCTGCCTAGTGTCCTATTTCTGATGACAGGAGCATTACCCAATGGCTAAAAAAGATATGAAGCTGTGTTTGTCAATGAACTTCAGAGCAAAGGATTTTACAGTTAGACAAAAATCCAGATTTTTAAGTTTTGTAAAAGGTAACTGATGCTAAAAAACGTCAACCACCCGCCCGGCGCTAAAAAATATATATAAATCAGTGTAAGGTATAAAGAAATAAATATATCTACTCAAATCATGAATAAATAGTAAATAAAATCATGTAGATAAAATCATGTAAAACATGTCACTCTGTGCATCCTTTTAATGCACTAGCTGCCACTGTAAACGAGTTGGGACTAGTTTGCAATTGCAGGCTCTGAAGCACTGCAGGAACTGACTAATATACTTGCACACATACATTGTGTGTGCTGAAGCGCCGCTGAATGTATGATATAACGAACTGAGACGCACAGATTGGGCTATTATTATACATTTGATTTTGCAGATTTTTAAGTTACTGAATTGTCTCCCAGAAGCCTGTTTACCCCTCTGATCCTGACAAATGCCTGAATAATGCATTACAATTTAACCAAAACCATTCGATTTTAGTTGACTAAAATGTACTGGCAATTTTAACCGACTAAAATATGATTAAAACTAAAATAATTCAGATGACTAAAATATGACTAAAACTAAAATTGCATTTTAGTCAAGACAATGACTAAATCAAAATTTGACATCAAAATATCACTGGGACAGTGTAGTTTTACCACTCCACACCCCCCAAACCAATAGTGTAAATTAACCCCAAATTAGAATTTACTAAACTTAGAACTTAACATGCTCATTTCTGGTATAGGAGTTGATTCTACAGTGTATTATGTTAGGGGTTTTCTGAACATAAATTATTTTATTAATAAAAACGAATTGTTCACTAGAAGCAAGCAGCCCCTTTTATATTGATTTATATTTGTCCACTACATGGCAGATACATGGTAACCACTGCTCACACCCTTAACGTCTTGCCGACCGCCGCGAGACTATATACGGCGGCGGTCAGTCCCTCACAAGCAAAGTGACGTATAGGTACGTCACTAGCATGTGAGCCAATAGGGGGCGAGCGCACGCCACCGGAGGCGCGCTTTCGCCCCCGCTCGTTCCCTAAGCAGTCCGCGCGTGTGACCGGCGGACCCGATATCGGCCGGGCACTCGCGATCGCCGGTTACATCGGGAGAAAGGCAGGCGGCTAATGTAAACAAAACCGCCTGTCATTTTCCCCTGTGTAAGAACAGAGATCATATGGTCCTGCTATGCAGGATCGTATTTCTCTGTTGTTACACACACAGCCACATCCCTGCACAGTTAGAAGTACGCCCCTAGGGACACACTTAACCCCTCCTTCTCCAATAAAGTTAACCCCTTCCCTGCCAGTGTCATTTTTACAGTAACAGTGCATATTTATAGCACTGATTTCTGTAGTAATGTCACTGGTACTCCCAAAAGTGTCAGAAATGTCAGCCAAGGGTCCGATCTGTCCGCCGCAATGTCGCAGTCCCGCAAAAAAAAATTGCAGATTGCCGCCATTACCCGTTAAAAAAAAAAAAAAAATGACAAAAATCTTTCCCTTATGCAATAACTTTTGCGCAAACCAATCAAAATACGCTTATTGCGATTTTTTTTACCAAACATATGTAGCAGAAAACAAATTGGCCTAACATGTTAAAAAATTTTGATTTTTACATTTTTTTGGGGGGGGAATTTCATATAAAAAATTTAAAAATATTGTTATTTTTGCATAATTGTCGCTCTTTTTTTGTTTATAGTGCATGATCAAAAAATCGCACAGGTGATCAAATACCACCAAAAGAAAGCCCTGTTTGTGGGAAAAAAAGGATGTCAATTTCATTTGGGTACAGCGTCGCACGACCGCGCAATTGTCCATTAAAGTCACGCAGTGCCGAATCGCAAAACAGGCCCTGGTCAGGACGGGGGTAAAATCTTCCGGGGCTTAAGTGGTTAAGGAACCCATCCTGAACTGCTATACCTATGAAACTATCTGCTTGTTGGCAAATGAACTGTTGGAAAGCTAGACCTTGTGAGTGTGTCATGCTGATTATTAGTGCTTCACAAAGAGCACATTCCTGCCAGGGTCATGGCAAAGAGGGCATTCATAAGTGTAGTGCCAGGCATACAATCACAGCTGCTCCCCTTGTCAACAGATGTGCTTGAATATTCATAGCAACCAGAGATTATTCTTTATTTGTTAAGCATTAAGGCTGATCAACTTGCATCCAAACCAAGTTGCCATGGCAGCCAGACAAATTATGATTTTTTTTAAATTCTGTTTATATGACCATCATTCTGGATTTTAAGTTAATTGTACAGATATAGGAACAGGTGCTCACCACCTGAATCAACGAGAAATCTACATGTGGAATATTCTAAATGTCTGCCAATTCTGGTCTGGAGTACAAGAAAGGCATAAACAAAAGGACAATCAAACAGGGAATTATGAATTATATTTGCTAAGCACTGTAAGCCATTAATCAATTTGACAGCTAACTGCACACATCCATCCAATACAACTTGGTTATTTATTAGGTGGAATACAGGGCATAGTGATTGACATGAGTTTTATGAATGATATTGCAGCTGTTATGTTGTATTGCTCAAGCACAACAAAAACTTTAAAATTAAAATATGAATAAAAAGCTCAAGGAAACCTTTACTGCAGTAATAACAAGGCTGCCAAGACCAGCCACTCCTTCTGACAATACTAGTTGTCTGTCTCATAATGCTAACTGGAGGGCTTTTTTTTTTTTTTTATTCTCAGAGAATAGGTGTAAGTACACCCACCCACTCCCAGGTCACTCTAGTCACTGCCCCCTACCCACCTCCTACATCCACCCCTTGTCTGCACCTACACCACTCCCTGTACCACCCTATTTTAAAGAACACACCCCCAGTAGAAACAAGTAAGCCCTCAGTGGCATATATAAATCCCCTAGCATTACCAACAATCCCCCAGCAGCAACAATATATTAGTTACATAGTAAAGCTGAATAAAGACACTGGTCCATCTAGTTCAACCTGTGTGTGTGTGTTTGTGTTTATGTCACTGATCATGTCATTTATTACATAGTTACATAATTGTATTGCCAATACCTGCCCCTCCCCCTCCCCCCTCCCATATTTGGGTCGATTCAAACCCCTGTTCCCCCAGTAATAGTAGTAGGAGTTCCTCGTTGGGTGGCCATCCTCCCTTCTGGGTAAATCCTGTCTGTCATAGGGTGGCTGCATGTCCAAAGAAAAATTTCCCCCATATCCCTGTTCCATCGATGGGTGGAATTTGTGAATATCCCCCCTGGTGGGTGCCTGTTGTCTAGGGGGATAATTGTTGTATGGTGTACTGGACATTCTTGAATAGGGTGGTGGTATCCTGGGGCCTCTCCCTCCCACTTTAGGGGAAGTTCCCCCAGATGGAACACCCCTGAAAGATACACCACCTTGCTCTTGGCTAATTTTCTCCTCCCTCTCCACGAAGGAGGCTCTGGAGGTCGGGGTTGCTTCTTCCCCAATGTCCTGCCACTTATAAACCATCTTACCTTGATAATCGTTCATATCGATTTGATACTTTTTAATTTTCTTACTCTGAGTATCCCTGTCTACTTTATCTAAAAATTCTTTCAATTGTTTATATCTCTCCCTATACTCATCCGTGCTAATGTATGGGTTGAGTTGTTCTTTAAGAATTTTTAATCTATCATTTACTAAAGCCAATTTTTCTTCCTTCCATCATTTGGTGCTATATCCCACCTCAATCGCCTAGGAGTGATATCCTCATCCTTTATTTATACTTCTCTAATGGTAGTATGTCCCACCATGTTCAAATTTGTTTGCCCATCTTGTTTTTACGAGATTTAAACAATTGTTCCATATCTTTGTTTTGTATGTGGGATCCCCCCATAAATATATTATCAATGTCTACTTTCTTATTTCCCACATAATCAAATATGTCCTATACCTCCATGGCTGCGTGAAGTGTCAACTAAAGTGATAAATGTAATTTCAGTGAGTTCACTCGCACCAAGAAAAGTGTGAATAAATAACACTGTGGAGCTGCTGCAAGCCACTGGTGTGCCTATGTTTAGTAGAATATTACCACAAAGAGAGCGCTAGCTCTTTTTTAAATAATTTTATATTTTACACCAAATAACCACATAAATTCTCCGTGGCTTGTGGCAAAAATATCTTGTGAAATATACACCTTTTAAAGTCCTGGTAAGATTATATTGTGCTCATATAAGGTCAGTAAAGAAATTTTCCCCTTACACCCGCTGTGCTCATAAGTGAAAACCTATACTAAATATACTGCAAATCATATAAGAAACACACACACACACACAGTATCTCACAAAATTTAGTACACCCCTCACATTTTTGTAAATATTTTATTATGTCTTTTCATGTGACAACACTGCAGAAATGACACTTTGCTACAATGTAAAGTGTAGTAACAGTGTAAATTTGCTGTCCCCTCAAAACAACTCAACACACAGTCATGTCTAACCCGCTGGCAAAAAAAGTGAGTACACCTGTTTTGCTTATGTCTATCTAGCAAGGTTACTTTGCGGTATAATCAAGGAAGCTCAGACCTCTGCAGTGTATAAATGTACAGTACTTTTACTATACAAAACATGCAGTACATACAAAACTATTACAATATTAGGAACATTATACAAGACTGGCAGATATAATGATGCCTAACAAATGAACAGCCTATGGTCTGTAAACAGCAGAAATACGCTTAAAGTTACTTAATTTATTAGGAACAGTGTCTTCGTACTCTCCCATGACAACAAGGACTCAGGTTCTTAAACAGTTGCGGGAGAATCAGGTGAAAGCATCTTGGTTGCAGGGGTCTCTGGTGTTCACTGCATCATGGAGTCCTCTCTCTCCCATTTGCCTGACAACCTTTTATATATAAGGTGTGTTTACCTTGACTACCGAACAACAGAAAACCAGCTTACCTTAACGACAAGCTATTTCCTATTAAAGAGGTGTTCTCAAATTCTACCTCAAGGTGGCACTCTGGTCTTTTTGACCAGGTTACTTGATTACTGTATCTATAGAGACAATGACTGTTTAAACTGTCAACTGAATAAACAATGGTATCTAAGTTTCCATTGTATCCAACAGCATTTCTTTGACAAGTATAATGTTATGTTTGAATAATATAAAAAAATCATATTGTTTATTAAATGCAACACAACATCCGTACGTGAAAATGTCCAAATTGGGCCCAAAGTATATAAATTTTGTGTGGCCACCATTGTTTTCCAGCACTGCCTTAACCCTCTTGGGCATGGAGTTCACCAGAGCTTTACAGGTTGCCACTGGGGTCCTCTTCCACTCCTCCATCCTTGTGCTCCTCCACATTCCATTTGAGGATCCACATAGGGTTAACAACCCTGGCTCATCCCTTATCCTCCTGTAAGCATGTGCGATTCGCAAACATAAATCTCACTTATGTGCATAGACACCGTACAATTACCCCCCTCCTTTCCCTCTACTTTACAGCAGCCCCCCAATCCCCACTAGGGAACTTCCATCAGGACACCCCAGCTAAGATGCCAGACCAGTATTCTAGTTCATATATGTGTTTATTCTTAGTCTTTATCGTGATCACACTTTTCTCCCCTTTTCCTCCTTTGACCCCATCCACCTAGAGTGCTTTATTACTTAAACACCATCTTGCATAACCGCTCACAATACCCCATTCAGGTGCACATAGGGTTAATTAGCCTCAGATGTTCAGCCCTGATCTCCCACAGCACCGCATCCCTGCACATTAGCTCCTCTCTGTTCCACGCCAGTGGCTAAGCCGCTCCTCCATCTCCCTGACAACTGATGACGCTGGCGCCAGCTCTAGCCATATAAGAAGGAGCTTCCTTTGGTCTCTAGGCAACAGCCGCCGGATGTGACAAGGGAGAAGCTGTGACACAGCCAGGACACCAGGAAGTGCCAGAAGCCACTGACACAGCCAGGACACAGGGCTGTCTACACCTCTCCTGCCTCCCCTGCAGCTGATCGGATGACTTACTGTAAAGCCTGCTTTCCTATCACTCATGTGAGTGCATTACCTTTTATGCCAATAAAGGATTGTTTTAATTACTACACTCAGGTGGCGCTGCTATGTTCTTTCTTTTCTTTGTTTTTTTTTTAGCTTAATAGGGTTTAGGTCTGGAGACATGCTTGGCCAGTCCATCACCTTTACCCTCAGCTTCTTTAGCAAAGAAGTGGTTGTCTTGGAGGTGTGTTTGGGGTCATTCTCATGTTGAAATACTGCCCTGTAGTCCAGTCTCCGATGGGAGGGGATCATGCACTGCTTTAGTATGTCACAGTACATGTTGGCATTCATGGTTCCCTCAATGAACTGTAGCTCCTGAGTGCCAGCAGCACTTATGCAGCCCCAGACCATGACACTCCCACCATGCTTGACTGTAGGCAAGACACACTTGTCTTTGTACTCCTCACCTGGTTGCCACCACTCACTCTTAACACCATGAGCCAATAAAGTTTATCTTGGTCTAATCAGACCACAGGACATGGTTCCAGTAAACCATGTCCTTAGTCTGCTTGTCTTCAGCAAACTGTTTGTGGGCTTTTTTGTTTATCATCTTTAGAAGAGGTTTCCTTCTGGGACGACAGCCATGCAGACCAATTTGAGGCAGTGTGGGGGATATGATCTGAACACTGACAGGCTGAATCCCCACGCCTTCAAACTCTGCAGTAATGCTGGCAGTGCTCAAGACAACCTCTGGATATGATGTTGAGCACGTGCACTCAACTTCTTTGGTCGACCATGGTGAGGCCTGTTTTGAGTGGAACCTGTCCTGTTAAACTGCTGTATGGTCTTGGCCACTGTGCTGCAGCTCAGTTTCAGGGTCTTGGCAATCTTCTTATAGCCTAGGCCATCTTTATGTAGAGCAACAATTATTTTTTCAGATCCTCAGGGAGTTCTTTGCTACGAGGTGTCATGTTGAACTTTCTGTGACCAGTATGAAAGAGAGAGAGCGATAACACCAAATTTAACACACCTGCTCCCCATTCACAACTGAGACCTTGTAACACTAATGAGTCACATGACACCGGGGAGGGAAAATAGCGAATTGGGCCCAATTTGGACATTTTGAATTAGGGGTATACTCACTTTTGTTGCCAGCGGTTTAGACATTGATGGCTGTGTGTTAAGTTGTACTGGCGACCCTAGCATAAGGAACAAACTATTCAGAGAAAGGAGATACAATAAGACACGTGGCCACTCACTAAAACTAGAGGAAAGGCGGTTTAACCTTAAAATGCGTAAGAGGTTCTTCACTGTAAAAGCGGTAAGGATGTGGAATTCTCTTCCACAAGCAGTCATATCAGCAGGGAGCATTGATAGTTTCAAAAAACTATTAGATGGGCACCTTAGAGACCACAACATACAGGGGTATACAATGTACGGTTAACAGCAAACACACACTCACATCATAGGTTGAACTGGATGGACTGATGTCTTTTTTCAACCTCACTAACTATGTAACTAAGTTATTATGAGGGGACAGGAAATTTACACTGTTATACAAGCTGTACACTCACTACTTTACATTGTAGCAAAGTGTAATTTCTTCAGTGTTGTCATATGAAAATATATCATGAAATATTTACAAAGATGTGAGGGGTGTACTCACTTTTGTGAGATACTGTATATTTCTTAAAATCCCGTGAAAACAGTCCAACAGTAATCATATATTGAATCCTTTCCTGATTTTCACCCAAATGTGCACAATCTTCCTGCCAAAAGGCCAGATGCGTAGTGAAAAATGGTGAAAAAAATATAGTGAAGAAATGTATTGAATATAGAGATGGTGACATGCTCTGTGCAAAAAATATAGAAGAAATTCCCACTCACCAGACGGTGTTGATCCCTCTTACCATATGGCAAGTGAGATCAAAGCTGGCTTTAGCAATCTTCGTGGCCTGGATGCATATCTCCTGGTAATCAATAGGGTTCCTCCGCAGGGTAAGTGGTGGTTAGGTCGGTCTCAAGGAAAGGAAACAGAAAGCAGGCAGGCACCTCATAGAGTAATAACGTCAGGGTTTTTATTGTTTAAAAACATCCCCTTAGAGCCAATACATGATCGAGTGTAATGTAAATAAAATGGATTTGACATTTTGAATAAAACAGTAAAGGGAAAATGTATAATAGACTCCTGTGCAGTTACCCGCACTACACAGGGGAGCAGTGCTTAGCCAAACAATCCTACAGCGGCGTGCATTCCCTTTACCATTTTATTTAAATGACAGAACAAAACAGCGGTATACCTATCCTTTCCTGACATTTTCACTCCCCCCTTTGGGGTTATGGTGGTTAGGTACTTTCTAACACAAACACACTATATTGTTATTTTCCAATCGGGCCATTTAATCCATAAATCCTTTGGTAGCCACTGGCTTGGTTTACTTGTCACATTCTCTTTCTGGTGGCATGGTTCCACCGCTACACCATCACTTGTCTTTCTTTTCTGGTTCCCTCCGGTATTTCTTTATACACTTATTGTCTTTATCTCATCTCTGTGTCCTATGTACTTTTTCAGTACCTTATTACTTTTCACTTTTACCTTTACATTCACCCTATGGGTAATTTTCCCTAGTGTTTGGTTCTCTGGCAGGGGGATTCCATTGTATCTCACCGTTACTAGACAATCATGTATAGCTACATATTGGCTTTATACTTTATTATTTTATTATCTTTCTAGAATCCTATTTTGGATGAGTGGTTAAGATATCTGTGATTCACACGATCCACATAGTTATCAAATACCTAACTGATGTGTGCAGGCTGTGCCTCCTCGGCTCCCCTGTCAGACATACCCTCTGATGACACGCTACCCTACACATTCTGTCACTTTGACTGGAATCCATCTGTGAGTTTACATTTTATAAGGGTTAGATCTACAGAGCTGTTCATTAACTACATACAAGATTACCTTACATATAGATCTATATTACATTCTTTCTAGATACATGAATTGCACCTGCTCCTGATGAAGTGTTTACTCACGAAACGCGTTGAGCCCTCTAGGAAGCAATTTCATTGTACCATCTTCTATTTTACCCAGTACTCACTTGCATTGTTATTCCTACTATCTATATGTATCCTGTATACTCAAGTTTCTACTCAATATGAATACATGTATATTATTATCCATTCAGCAGTGCTGTTGTTTTTACTGTATCACCCATGTACAATCCATACCCTTTTATTTTATCCTCCATGTACATTATCACCATTTGATTATTTTATGATCCCATTAAAAACGTGACCTACTTTGATCTGGTTTTTTTTTTCCTTTTTTGGATGTATCTATATTGATTTTAGCCACAAAGGGCCACACACCTCATACACAGTCCCAAACTTTTTATATTTTCATGTTTTATACAGGGATGGAGGCACATGTCTTTGTGCCTCATACAAAGTCCCAACTCTTCTTCCCCTTTGCATATGTTTTCACTTCACAGTGGGTGTAAGGGAACAATTTCTTTATTCACCTTATATGAGCACTATATAATCTTACCAGGACTTTAAATGAATATATTTCACAAAATATTTTCTGTAATAGCACAAGGAATTTATGTGGTTATTTGGTGTATTATATAAAACTATTTAGAAAGACCTAGCGCTGCTGACCGCATAGAGTACACTCTCTTTGTGGTAATATATTATTAAACTTAGGCACACCAGTGGCTTGCAGCAGCTCCACAGTGTTATTTATTCAAACTTTTCTTGTCACGAATGTACTCACTGAAATTACAGTGGTGGATGATCACAGGATCCTCTCTATGGTAAAGAAAAACCCATTTACAACATTCAGACAAGTAAAGGACACTCTCCAAGAGGTGGGCGTACCATTGTCAAAGTCTACAATCAAGAGAAGACTTTACGAGAGCAAATACAGAGGGTTCACCACAAGGTGCAAACCATTTATAAGCCTGAAGTATTGAAAAGACAGATTAGACTGCCAAAAAAAAAAAACATCTAAAAAGCCAAACCAGTTCTGGAAAAGCATTCTTTGGACAGATGAAACTAAGTTTAATCTTTACCAGAGTGATGAAAAGAAAAAAAAATGTGAGGAAGGCTTGGAACAGCTTATAATCCAAAGCAAACAACGTCATCTATAAAACATGGTGGAGGCAGTGTGATGTCATGGGCATGCATGGCTTCCAGTGGCACTGGGTTCTTGGTGTTTATTGATGATGTGAAAGAAGACAGAAGCAGCTGGATGAATTCTGCAGTGTTTAGAGATATACTGTCAGTCTACATTCAGCCAAATGCAGCAAAGTTGATTGGACGGCGCTTCGCAGAACAGATGGGCAATGATCCAAAACACACCAGAAAAAGCAACCCAGGAGCTTTTGAAGGAAAATAAGTAAAATACTCTGCAATGGCCGAGTTAATCACCTGATCTCAACCTAAAGACAGAAAGACTCACAAACAATGGACAACTTAAGACAACTGCAGTTAGAGCCTGGCAAAGCATCAGAAAGAAGGAAACCCAGTCTTTGGTAATGTCCATGGGTTCCAGACTTCAGGCAGTCATTGCCAGTAAAGGATTCTCAACAAAATATTAAAAATGAACATGCTATTTATTATATTCATTTGTCCAATTACATTTGAGCCCCTGAAAAGGGGGGGGGGGGGGTCTGTGTATACAAATGGTTGCAGTTCCTAAAATTTGTACTTGATATTTATGTTCAACCCCTTGAATTAAAGCTGAAAGTTTGCACTTCAAATTCATTTGGATTATTTCTTTTTAATTGTATTCTGGTGGTATACAGAGCCAAAAGTATGAAAATGGTGCCTGCGTCCAAATATATATGGACCTAACTGTATATAAGCTGTGGGGTGGAGAAGAGGGGTGAAGGTCAGAGAGTTTGAGAAGAGAGGACACAACTGCCAGCAGGAGTGGTAGAAAGCGCATGCTACGGAGTGGAAAAAGAGCTGAATAGAGACAGGGTCAGTTTGATGCTTGTTGGTGTAGTTTGCTGTGTATGCTTGCTTCGTACAATCGCTGAAGTGCAGAGCTTGAAGTGCATATCACTTAGAGAAAGAAGCCTTAAGGAAAGATGCTCTGCAAGGTGCTTCCCCAGCAATGTGCTGACCCCTAAAGGGTGCACTAAATTTATACTGGTATAAGGGTGGGGATGGAAATTTGTTAATTAATCATGAGTAAATATACCGTAAGGATGCCTAACAATCAAAGTGGACCTTTCACTCCTAAAGTCAGACTAGCAAGAGGCAAGAAAGGCTAGAAAGTTAAGAGCAGCATATAACACTTGTTAAAACACTACAGGGCAAGAAAAACATCATGGTAATGCACACAGGGCAATCGATGGAAAAGGCCCCATACCAAAAAAAGCACAGATCCATAGAGAGTAAGCAGGTTCCAGTTGCCGTTAAAGGTTCATAAGTAATAGAAAAAGGAAATCTGAGGCTGCAATCATTCAAAATTGTACATGTAAACATAACAGTGCCCTCTGAGTATGGGGACTAGACCTGTGCAGAATAGAAACATTTGTTTAGTTTTGGATAGATCTGTTATGCTACTAATTGTATTTTGTTGATTCTATTAGGAATTTGGTTAGTTTTGTTTTGTAACGAATTCCAAATTTTTGGAACGATTTAAATTCGGATCGATCAAAAAATGATTGACCAATTCGAATTCTGTGTAAGCTGGCCGCCGCATCCTTAACATTTGATTACTTGTCAGCGAGCTTCCCCTCTGGGAGCTGAAATGTAGACAAAAGAATGACGGCAATAGAAAAGGTCAGAAACAAAAAACAAAGCATCCGAATCGCCACATAACCAAAAATTTTTCTGAATTTACATTCAGACTGAAATGAATTTCACGTGTCTATTGTAGCAACATGTCCAAAAAGCCTTATGGTATAGTTAAAAAAATGTCTAGTTTATTCAGAAATAGTATAAAACATAATTTGAAATAAAACATATACATAAAATAGCAAGTGATTTATAGAATAGAGTTGATAGACAATATGACAGAACCCGTACAACATGTTATAACCCTCCGCGTGTTTTGAGACAAAGTATCTCTTCTTCAGGGGTGCAAGCATTCAGGTTTAAAATCTTTTTTCTAAAAATAAAAATAGTAAATATCACAAAACTATGGTGAAAACAATATGGTGAAAACAATGGTACATCATTGTAATGAATAAACACACTGACCTAGCAAGAATTACCATGTACCCCCGCCTCGATTTTAGTTACAGCAGACGTGGGTTCACTGTATACTATTATAGATCATGTTGAGGCAGAGGCGGCAGTCAAATGGGGTTTCTTATCCTCTAATTTACCAAGGAAATTGAGAAGTTTTCTTTTGAGCAGCTTGTGTTTCTGCTTATCAAGAAACTATTTCTGGTACGATAACACTTTCTACTTACAGAACAGGGGTGTGGCCATGGGAGCGCGTTTTGCTCCCAGTGTGGCCAATTTATTTATGCCCCACTGGGAGGAGGAGACTGTGTTTCGTGACCGCCCCCCTGAGTTAGTGTGTTACAGGAGATACATAGATGACCTGTTCCTGGTGTGGAATGGCGAACCAGATGGTCTAATGTAATTTATGGATAAGCTTAATGGGAACAACAAGAACATCGTCCTCTCGTGGACTACCAGTCCTGAAAGTGTGGTGTTCCTCGACCTCGTTATATCAAAAGGCACTAATAAGTTCATCACCAGTAATTTTTCCAAGTCGACAGATAGGAACTCTTACATTCCTTTGGAATGCCATCACGTCTCCTGGCTTTGCAACATCCCAAAGGGGCAATTTGTATGACTGAGGCGCAACTGCTCCTTTGAGGCCGATTTTGTTGCACAGGCTGGTATTCTTACCGAACGGTTTGCACAAAAGGGCTACAATAAGTGTAAACTAGAGAAAGATATACTAACAGTCCAAACGGTGGATAGAAAATGTTGTTGTCCAGTGGTTCAAAACGTGAAGCCCTAATGGGGAAGTTAGAATCATATTGGATTACAACATTCAACACAAAAAGATAGAGAGGATCATTAATAAGCATTGGCCAATTTTGCTGCAGGATAAGATCCTGGGCAATAATTTGCCAGAGAGACCTCCATTCGTCTATAAAAAGGCTCCTACTTTTAGGAATATATTGGCTTCTGGAGTTGTAGACCCACCAGTACAAAGCCAAAATAAAATGTTCTCCTTTCTTTCAGAGTTCTATGCATGCGGAAAATGTGTAGTGTGCCGTACTGCTAAAAATAATTTAAAGCGGCGCAAAGAATTTACGGCTCATGCCACAAAGAGGAAATACACAATTAGCGATCGTATTACATGCTCCACAACTGGAGTTGTGTATATGATGGAGTGTAACTGCGGGTTACAATATGTGGGCAGGACCTCCAGAACATTGCAGATTCGCATAGCAGAGCATGTTAGGTGTATTAAGAAAGGCAAATCACCCCATGACTAGTGTTGAGCGAACACGGACTGTATTATTCGTGTTCGTACCGAATAATTGGATTTTTTTTACCCGAACACGGACACGGACACTTTACTGTATGTTCGGGTAAAAATCCGTGTTCGGTCGTTTTATTTCCGGGTTTTGCATGCTTTGGCGCTCTTTTCATGGCGGGCTTTCAACAGCCAATCAACAATCGTTTAACTGGTGTGCCTTAAGCCATCCCAGCCATGCCTGCAAATGTCTTAGTAGCTGTGATTGGCCGTCTGAAGCATGTGACCAAGTCTTTATAAGTTCGAGGCAGCCGCCGCAGCAGCGTCATTCTGCTGCTTAGCTAAGGGACAGAGCACACATCAATGTGCTGGCTGCTGATTAGGGACAGATAGGCAGGAAAAAACCATTTGTGTCCGGATAGAATTGAGGGACAGGTCGGAGTGTTTAGGCAGGGCGAGTTGTAGGCATTTTAGGGATAGAGTCTGCTGAATTATAGGGTCAGTGTCTTCTACAAACTACAATCGATATTGCTGTGTGGGGGGTGGGGTGAATCTGCACTCAATCCTGATCTACGATCTCTTCTCAATCCTGTTAGGGACAGAGTCTGCTGAATTTTAGGGAAACTGTGTTCTACAAACTACAATCGATATTGCTGTGTGGTGTGGGATTGGAGATAGGCAGGTGTCAGTGATCCACATCCATTTTTCTGTGTGTGAGCTGCAGTGAACACAATCTTTTTGGGCTGCAGTGAACACAATCTTTTTGGGCTGCAGTGAACACAATCTTTTTGGGCTGCAGTGAACACAATCTTTTTGGGCTGCAGTGAACAAAATCTTTTTGGGGTGCAGTGAACACAATCCTTTTTGGTGTGCAGTGAACACAATCTTTGTGGGGTGCAGTGAACAAAATCCTTTGTGGGGTGCAGTGAACACAATCTTTTTGGGGTGCAGTGAACAAAATCCTTTTTGGGGTGCAGTGAACAACATCCTTTTTGGGGTGCAGTGAACACAATCTTTTTGGGGTGCAGTGAACAAAATCCTTTGTGGGGTGCAGTGAACACAATCTTTTTGGGGTGCAGTGAACACAATCTTTTTGGGGTGGAGTGAACAACATCCTTTTTGGGGTGCAGTGAACAAAATCATTTTTGGGGTGCAGTGAACACAATCTTTTTGGGGTGCAGTGAACACAATCTTTTTGGGGTGGAGTGAACAACATCCTTTTTGGGGTGCAGTGAACAACATCCTTTTTGGGGTGCAGTGAACACAATCTTTTTTGGGGTGCAGTGAACACAATCTTTGTGGGGTACAGTGAACAGAATCTTTGTGGGGTGCAGTGAACACAATCTTTGGGGGGTACAGTGAACACAATCTTTTTGGGGTGCAGTGAACACAATCTTTGTGGGGTGCAGTGAACACAATCTTTTTGGGGTGGAGTGAACAAAATCATTTTTGGGGTGCAGTGAACAACATCCTTTTTGGGGTGCAGTGATCAAAATCCTTTTTGGGGTGCAGTGAACACAATCTTTTTGGGGTGCAGTGAACAAAATCCTTTGTGGGGTGCAGTGAACAGAATCTTTGTGGGGTGCAGTGAACACAATCTTTGGGGGGGTACAGTGAACACAATCTTTTTGGGGTGCAGTGAACACAATCTTTGTGGGGTACAGTGAACAGAATCTTTGTGGGGTGCAGTGAACACAATCTTTGGGGGGTACAGTGAACACAATCTTTTTGGGGTGCAGTGAACACAATCTTTGGGGGGTACAGTGAACACAATCTTTTTGGGGTGCAGTGAACACAATCTTTGTGGGGTGCAGTGAACACAATCTTTGGGGGGGTACAGTGAACACAATCTTTTTGGGGTGCAGTGAACAACATCCTTTTAGGGTGCAGTGAACACAATCTTTGTGGGGTGCAGTGAACAACATCCTTTTAGGGTGCAGTGAACACAATCTTTGTGGGGTACAGTGAACAGAATCTTTGTGGGGTGCAGTGAACACAATCTTTGGGGGGTACAGTGAACACAATCTTTGTGAGGTGCAGTGAACACAATCTTTGTGGGGTGCAGTGAACACAATCATTGTGGGGTGCAGTGAACTCAATCTTTGTGGGGTACAGTGAACACAATCTCATACTTCTGAAGATTTGAGGGTGCTGCCTGTTCCATACTCCCCCTACTCCTCATCTAGCCTTTTAGGGGTACAAACAATAGTAATTGGGGCCTAGTGTGGTTGTGTACGTGTGATATACATACACTTTTTTTGGATCATATTTTCTATTCCGCTATTTAATCAAAAACCTTTGGGGATCAGTTAAATTGGGGGATAGTCTGTGTTGGTACGTGTGAGAGAGATCCACCTTTCCAAGTTGTTGGGGTTCATCTCATACTTCTGAAGGTTTGAGGGTGCTGCCTGTTCCATACTCCCCCTACTCCTAGCCTTTTAGGGGTACAAACAATAGTAATTGGGGCCTAGTGTGGTTGTGTACGTGTGATATACATACACTTTTTTTGGATCATATTTTCTATTCCGCTATTTAATCAAAAACCTTTGGGGATCAGTTAAATTGGGGGATAGTCTGTGTTGGTACGTGTGAGAGAGATCCACCTTTCCAAGTTGTTGGGGTTCATCTCATACTTCTGAAGGTTTGAGGGTGCTGCCTGTTCCATACCCCCCCTACTCCTCATCTAGCCTTTTAGGGGTACAAACAATAGTAATTGGGGCCTAGTGTGGTTGTGTACGTGTGATATACATACACTTTTTTTGGATCATATTTTCTATTCCGCTATTTAATCAAAAACCTTTGGGGATCAGTTAAATTGGGGGATAGTCTGTGTTGGTACGTGTGAGAGAGATCCACCTTTCCAAGTTGTTGGGGTTCATCTCATACTTCTGAAGGTTTGAGGGTGCTGCCTGTTCCATACTCCCCCTACTCCTCATCTAGCCTTTTAGGGGTACAAACAATAGTAATTGGGGCCCAGTGTGGTTGTGTACGTGTGATATACATACACTTTTTTTGGATCATATTTTCTATTCCGCTATTTAATCAAAAACCTTTGGGGATCAGTTAAATTGGGGGATAGTCTGTGTTGGTACGTGTGAGAGAGATCCACCTTTCCAAGTTGTTGGGGTTCATCTCATACTTCTGAAGGTTTGAGGGTGCTGCCTGTTCCATACTCCCCCTACTCCTCATCTAGCCTTTTAGGGGTACAAACAATAGTAATTGGGGCCCAGTGTGGTTGTGTACGTGTGATATACATACACTTTTTTTGGATCATATTTTCTATTCCGCTATTTAATCAAAAACCTTTGGGGATCAGTTAAATTGGGGGATAGTCTGTGTTGGTACGTGTGAGAGAGATCCACCTTTCCAAGTTGTTGGGGTTCATCTCATACTTCTGAAGGTTTGAGGGTGCTGCCTGTTCCATACTCCCCCTACTCCTAGCCTTTTAGGGGTACAAACAATAGTAATTGGGGCCCAGTGTGGTTGTGTACATGTGATATACATACACTTTTTTTGGATCATATTTTCTATTCCGCTATTTAATCAAAAACCTTTGGGGATCAGTTAAATTGGGGGATAGTCTGTGTTGGTACGTGTGAGAGAGATCCACCTTTCCAAGTTGTTGGGGTTCATCTCATACTTCTGAAGGTTTGAGGGTGCTGCCTGTTCCATACTCCCCCTACTCCTAGCCTTTTAGGGGTACAAACAATAGTAATTGGGGCCTAGTGTGGTTGTGTACGTGTGATATACATACACTTTTTTTGGATCATATTTTCTATTCCGCTATTTAATCAAAAACCTTTGGGGATCAGTTAAATTGGGGGATAGTCTGTGTTGGTACGTGTGAGAGAGATCCACCTTTCCAAGTTGTTGGGGTTCATCTCATACTTCTGAAGGTTTGAGGGTGCTGCCTGTTCCATACCCCCCCTACTCCTCATCTAGCCTTTTAGGGGTACAAACAATAGTAATTGGGGCCTAGTGTGGTTGTGTACGTGTGATATACATACACTTTTTTTGGATCATATTTTCTATTCCGCTATTTAATCAAAAACCTTTGGGGATCAGTTAAATTGGGGGATAGTCTGTGTTGGTACGTGTGAGAGAGATCCACCTTTCCAAGTTGTTGGGGTTCATCTCATACTTCTGAAGGTTTGAGGGTGCTGCCTGTTCCATACCCCCCCTACTCCTCATCTAGCCTTTTAGGGGTACAAACAATAGTAATTGGGGCCTAGTGTGGTTGTGTACGTGTGATATACATACACTTTTTTTGGATCATATTTTCTATTCCGCTATTTAATCAAAAACCTTTGGGGATCAGTTAAATTGGGGGATAGTCTGTGTTGGTACGTGTGAGAGAGATCCACCTTTCCAAGTTGTTGGGGTTCATCTCATACTTCTGAAGGTTTGAGGGTGCTGCCTGTTCCATACCCCCCCTACTCCTCATCTAGCCTTTTAGGGGTACAAACAATAGTAATTGGGGCCTAGTGTGGTTGTGTACGTGTGATATACATACACTTTTTTTGGATCATATTTTCTATTCCGCTATTTAATCAAAAACCTTTGGGGATCAGTTAAATTGGGGGATAGTCTGTGTTGGTACGTGTGAGAGAGATCCACCTTTCCAAGTTGTTGGGGTTCATCTCATACTTCTGAAGGTTTGAGGGTGCTGCCTGTTCCATACTCCCCCTACTCCTAGCCTTTTAGGGGTACAAACAATAGTAATTGGGGCCCAGTGTGGTTGTGTACGTGTGATATACATACACTTTTTTTGGATCATATTTTCTATTCCGCTATTTAATCAAAAACCTTTGGGGATCAGTTAAATTGGGGGATAGTCTGTGTTGGTACGTGTGAGAGAGATCCACCTTTCCAAGTTGTTGGGGTTCATCTCATACTTCTGAAGGTTTGAGGGTGCTGCCTGTTCCATACTCCCCCTACTCCTAGCCTTTTAGGGGTACAAACAATAGTAATTGGGGCCTAGTGTGGTTGTGTACGTGTGATATACATACACTTTTTTTGGATCATATTTTCTATTCCGCTATTTAATCAAAAACCTTTGGGGATCAGTTAAATTGGGGGATAGTCTGTGTTGGTACGTGTGAGAGAGATCCACCTTTCCAAGTTGTTGGGGTTCATCTCATACTTCTGAAGGTTTGAGGGTGCTGCCTGTTCCATACCCCCCCTACTCCTCATCTAGCCTTTTAGGGGTACAAACAATAGTAATTGGGGCCTAGTGTGGTTGTGTACGTGTGATATACATACACTTTTTTTGGATCATATTTTCTATTCCGCTATTTAATCAAAAACCTTTGGGGATCAGTTAAATTGGGGGATAGTCTGTGTTGGTACGTGTGAGAGAGATCCACCTTTCCAAGTTGTTGGGGTTCATCTCATACTTCTGAAGGTTTGAGGGTGCTGCCTGTTCCATACCCCCCCTACTCCTCATCTAGCCTTTTAGGGGTACAAACAATAGTAATTGGGGCCTAGTGTGGTTGTGTACGTGTGATATACATACACTTTTTTTGGATCATATTTTCTATTCCGCTATTTAATCAAAAACCTTTGGGGATCAGTTAAATTGGGGGATAGTCTGTGTTGGTACGTGTGAGAGAGATCCACCTTTCCAAGTTGTTGGGGTTCATCTCATACTTCTGAAGGTTTGAGGGTGCTGCCTGTTCCATACCCCCCCTACTCCTCATCTAGCCTTTTAGGGGTACAAACAATAGTAATTGGGGCCTAGTGTGGTTGTGTACGTGTGATATACATACACTTTTTTTGGATCATATTTTCTATTCCGCTATTTAATCAAAAACCTTTGGGGATCAGTTAAATTGGGGGATAGTCTGTGTTGGTACGTGTGAGAGAGATCCACCTTTCCAAGTTGTTGGGGTTCATCTCATACTTCTGAAGGTTTGAGGGTGCTGCCTGTTCCATACCCCCCCTACTCCTCATCTAGCCTTTTAGGGGTACAAACAATAGTAATTGGGGCCTAGTGTGGTTGTGTACGTGTGATATACATACACTTTTTTTGGATCATATTTTCTATTCCGCTATTTAATCAAAAACCTTTGGGGATCAGTTAAATTGGGGGATAGTCTGTGTTGGTACGTGTGAGAGAGATCCACCTTTCCAAGTTGTTGGGGTTCATCTCATACTTCTGAAGGTTTGAGGGTGCTGCCTGTTCCATACTCCCCCTACTCCTCATCTAGCCTTTTAGGGGTACAAACAATAGTAATTGGGGCCCAGTGTGGTTGTGTACGTGTGATATACATACACTTTTTTTGGATCATATTTTCTATTCCGCTATTTAATCAAAAACCTTTGGGGATCAGTTAAATTGGGGGATAGTCTGTGTTGGTACGTGTGAGAGAGATCCACCTTTCCAAGTTGTTGGGGTTCATCTCATACTTCTGAAGGTTTGAGGGTGCTGCCTGTTCCATACTCCCCCTACTCCTAGCCTTTTAGGGGTACAAACAATAGTAATTGGGGCCTAGTGTGGTTGTGTACGTGTGATATACATACACTTTTTTTGGATCATATTTTCTATTCCGCTATTTAATCAAAAACCTTTGGGGATCAGTTAAATTGGGGGATAGTCTGTGTTGGTACGTGTGAGAGAGATCCACCTTTCCAAGTTGTTGGGGTTCATCTCATACTTCTGAAGGTTTGAGGGTGCTGCCTGTTCCATACTCCCCCTACTCCTCATCTAGCCTTTTAGGGGTACAAACAATAGTAATTGGGGCCCAGTGTGGTTGTGTACGTGTGATATACATACACTTTTTTTGGATCATATTTTCTATTCCGCTATTTAATTTAACTGGGCCTCCATGCGAGACCTGTGTGCCTTGTTGCGCTGTTTTGAGTACTCCACCAACATGGCCAGTGGCAATGACGCCGTTCTCAGCTTAACTATCCCACTTCTATGCCTCCTTGAAAAAACAATTCGGGCGATGATGGAAGAGGATGTGGCACAGGATGAGGAGGAGGAGGAGGATGAAGAGGTAACATTTCCAAGGCTTTCAGGGCAGTCATTAGCAAGGGGCTCCGAGGGTGGGTTCCTGCACACGCAAACGCCAGGGACGCAATTGTCCAGCAGGGGCACAGTTCTGGAGGATGAGGAGGATGAGGAGGAGGAGGAGCTGGAGGAGGAGATGGAACCATGTTCACAGCAGGGTGGCACCCAGGCCAGCTCATGGCCATCACTGGTGCGTGGCTGGGGGGATACAGAGGACACGGACGATACACCTCCCACAGAGGACAGCCTTTCGTCGCCTCTGGGCAGCCTGGCACACATGAGCGATTACATGCTGCAGTGTCTCCACAACGACCGCCGAGTTGCCCACATTCTAACTTGTGCTGATTACTGGGTGGCCACGCTGCTGGATCCCCGTTACAAGGACAACGTACCGTACTTAATTCACTCACTGGAGCGCGATCGCAAGATGCGCGAGTACAAGCGCACGCTGGTAGACGCCATGCTGCTGGCATTCCCATCTGACAGCGGGGCCACAGTGGAAGCACAAGGCAGAGGAGGAGGAGGAGGAGGTCGCCAACGCAACCAGGGCACCGCCAGCACCTCAGAAGGCAGGGTTAGCATGGCCGAAATGTGGAAAAGCTTTGTCAGCACGCCACAACAAACAGCAGCACCAGCAGCTCAGATGGAACGTCTTAGCAGGAGGCAGCATTTTACCAACATGGTGGAGCAGTATGTGTGCACACGCCTACATGTAGTGAATGACGGGTCTGCCCCCTTCAACTTCTGGGTCTCCAAATTGGGCACATGGCCTGAGCTTGCCCTTTACGCCTTGGAGGTGCTGGCGTGCCCTGCAGCCAGTGTATTATCTGAACGGGTATTTAGCACGGCTGGGGGCGTTATAACAGACAAGCGCAGCCGCCTGTCCAGAGACAATGTGGACAAGCTCACGTTCATTAAAATGAACCAGGCATGGATCCCACGGGACTTTTCCGTACCTTATGCAGAATAGCAATGGATACCGACCTTACCCACCCATTGTTCCATTTTTGCTCTTTCTCACTCTTTTGGGGTGTACCCTCATTTAAAATTTTTGAAAAGAAGCAGTGTTGGCTACCTCGTCCTCCTCCTCAGGGCCAGATTAATGTAGGGGCTATTGGAGCTGCAGCTCCAGGCCCCTACCTTTTATATAGGCCCCGGGTTGGCCATATTCACTGTTACCGCTCTTCTGTCACTTGTAAACACAGAAGTCTGGCTTCTATGCTCGCTTCCCCAGGCAGCACCCTCAGAACCTCCCCACACAGCGTGAAGGCCGGACAAGGAGGGACAGTTGGCGATGCATGGATGTGTTTATGGGCTTCAGAGACAGCATCCCATGTTGAATTAGGCATGCATGGCTGCACCCTTCCTCCTCTGGGTGCATGGCAAGGCACGGCCCTTAAGGCCCTTCAAAATCCTCAGCACCAAGCCCATGATGCTGTTAATCCGGCCCTGGTCCTCCTCCACCGCCGCTTCCACCTACACCGCCCATAGGTGTGCGCAGCCTATTGCATTAAGGTGTGCACCCCAAAGTTGAAATACACATGCATGTGTTTGCCAGCAGGGAGAGTAATGTATCGGGGCCATGTACCTGTAGGCAAGGAGAAATAGAGCAGAGCAGGTCCCAGGGAGATCTTTCCCATCTCCTCACTGGCAATGCTATGTGCCCTAGGTGATTAGGGTGTGCCCAGGCACACCCAGCACACCCTGTGCGCACGCCTATGTCACCGCCACATCCACCACCACCTCAACCTCCCTCCTACTCCATATGGGCCTCGTCCTTCAGAGATGAAGAAGAACATTGTTTTATTTTTCTGTTTTTTTTTGTTGTTTTAAGTTATTTCCCTATCCACATTTGTTTGCAGAGCACTTGCCATGCTCTTAATTACGTTTTGCTGCCATTTGCAGCACTCTAGCCCTTTCCTTTGGTGTTTTAGAGCCATTTTAGTGCCTTAAAGTTCGGGTCCCCATTGACTTCAATGGGGTTCGGTGTCCGGGAAAAGTTCGGTAAAAGTCCGGGACACGGACCCGGACTTTTTTTTAAAGTTCGGCCGAACCCGTCGAACACGGACATCTAGGTGTCCGCTCAACCCTACCCATGACCTTTATCAACATTTCAAAAATTATCATGATAAAAACCCCAGAGACCTTAAGTTCTGGGGCATTGAAAAGGTAAAAAAACATTGGAGGGGAGGCAATTTTATTCGTCAATTGAGTAAAAGAGAATCTTTTTGGATTTTTGAAACTAAGGTTGCCGTCCCCCGTGGGTTAAATACCGATTTTGACCTAAATTGCTTCATATCAGACCGATGATTGTTGTAATGTATTTATGAATGTCCTCAATCTTGTTATGTACTCAATTTTATGATAATTGTAAGACATTCACTATTTTATGATGATTTTATGTTTTATGCAATGTAGTTTTATTTATTGAAAATGAGATCCAAAGTGTCAGCAGGTTTACAGAGTCTTCACGCTTCTCCTGTTTTTATATGTACAATAGTTTTATCTTTGTATATGTATATTAATTGCAGCAGGATTTATTCCGCTTTTAATTTATCTTGGTAGGTGTTTACACACCATTATGATCTGTTTAGTGGCATAATATTTGCCCCTTTTTTATTAGAGGTTTTGCCTCTTTAATATTCACTGTGGTAGTCTCTTTCCCATTTTAGCTGCAGCTGTATCCCTAATACTTCCAGGTTCCGACGTCTGTGTAGCTATGGGAACCTGTTCAGTGATCAGCCAATCAGTGGATACTGGTGGCTATGTAGTTTGGTGACGTTCAGCCAATCCCCATTACTGCTGAGGAAGCCTCCACCCACCGAGGCGATAAGCGTGCGGGGGGAGGAGGAAGCGTCTGACGTCACCCGCTGATACTGAGGATCCCGGCGAGGACTGAGATGGTCTCGTTGCTCCCGCCGGAGCTATTTACTACTACAACGCTGTTACCTTGCATCTTAAGAGTAAGAGGCAAATTTGTTTTTGTCTATATGATTCAATAAAGTCTATCAGGTTTACACTATTGGGCTATTTTGTCTCTCATGCTTCCCATCACATATGGAGGAGATCTAGCCCGGAAGTGTCTCAGGCTCATGAGTCTTGGTCCTAGAGGTTTGCCTTCTATCCGAGGAATGTGATTATCCTGTTGCCTGTATATATTGATCTGAGGTGAGAGGCCACTTTGGAAGGTGGAGGGCTGTGTGAAGTATCTCTTACTATCTGCACTTGGCTCTATTTGATCTGTTACATCAGCATTCCATTGCACATCTGAGGGCTGTCTGTATGGACTTTTACCTGATCTTTATGAACTTTTCTATGGACCGTTTTATGAATTTTATATGAGAGTTTTTTTATTTTAGCGCTACACTGTTTTTTCCATTCATGTTTTGCAAGGAGGAATGAGCAAAAATGTAAGTCTCTCGATGTGCAAAACTGATAGAGACATACCCCAAGCGACTTACAGCTGTAATTGCAGCAAAAGGTGGCGCTACAAAGTATTACCTTAAGGGGTCTGAATCATTTTGCACGCCCAATTTTTCAGTTTTTTATTTGTTAAAAAAGTTTGAAATATCCAATAAATTTCGTTCCACTTCATGATTGTGTCCCACTTGTTGTTGATTCTTCACAAAAAATTACAGTTTTATATCTTTATGTTTGAAGCCTGAAATGTGGCAAAAGTTCAAGGGGGGCGAATACTTTCGTAAGGCACTGTAGTTGGCAGGCATTGCAGGGAAATAAATCTAACTGCATATAAAAGGGCCCCTTGGCTCGAAAACTGGCCAATGGGGAGTGGGCAGCAGAAGACCACACCAATCCGCTGTTCCGCCGTTCATAAAGTTCCCCCTGCCCGCAGGGCACATGGCACGCACACGGTTAGTGGTCGTGATGTTGTCACACATCTCCCAGACACCAACGTACACCAATGATGACGTGGAATAAAAGAGGGGCTTGGTAAAAAACTAAGCCTTATCTACAGATGGAAAAGCTGTTAACAGATCATCCAAAAAATCCATCCCAGAGAAAAAAAGAGGCTGTTAAGGCCTATGTGCTCTGGGTAGACACATGCTAACCGAGACACTGAGAGCCTACCTATGTGACCAAAATCAATTGCAGTGGCAGCAGCAGGTTTACAAAATTAATAATACAACTCAAAATACAAACAAAACAAAAGACAAATAATTAAGGCATATGTATAGAATATACATATGAATAAAAGTTAGAGTCAAGATAGAAGCAGAAAGTGACCCAGCGTGATGAACAGACTAAAATTTAATTCATATGTATGAGAGAGAATCCCAAATGCAAATTTCCGGAAAATCATTTTCTTTCCAGCCCCCTGAGAAAAACCCATCAAGAAAATGTCTAAAGGAGATTTAATTTAAGCCAGGGGGTGAGGTGGCATTCAAGTTGAAAATCCATCTTTATTCACTTTGGAGGAGGATGGACATGATCCAGAATCAAGAATTGTATCTTAGGGAAAACACCCCTATGTATAATTCCTATATAATGACACAGAGGGAGTTATGGATTGGAGCAAGGGTCAAGTGCTGGGAAAAAAAGTGTGGGAACTCACCCAAGACCCCCCCCCCCCCCCCCCCGCTGACATTGCAAAAAAGTACCTAAAATGCCCGTATTCTGTGCTAAACAGTGCAAATATCAGTATTTAAACTATAAACATGTAGATAGTGCTATTAGCAATGTGTTAAAGTTCAACAAAAGTCAAAAACCATATTTCTCAATTTACACGAAGGTCAGGTTAATAAAACCCAGCCAGCAAAGAGTTCCTCCTTATATCAGAGTCTGCAGGATTCCCCCTTACAGTGCAAGGGAACTCTGACATAAAGGGGAATTCTGCAGTTCATGATCTAAAAGGGAACTCTGATATAAAAGAGGGGGGCTTTGGTGACCAGAGACCACCTTATATCAGAGTCCACTGGGTTCCCCTTTACATCAGAGTTCAAAATTACATCTGGGTCTGCAGCATTGCCCTTTACATCAGAGCTCCCCTTCAGCGTCCACAGAGTTCCCCCTTGCATGTAAGGGGGAATCCTGCAGACTGATTTAAAGGGGAATGCGGGAACCCTGATTTAGGGGGGACTCTGGTGACCAGAGACCACCTTCTGCAGAGTGAATGGGCTAAGGAAGGGGGGGGGGTCTGATATAAGGGGGAACCTTTATATCAGTGCCCCCTTATATTAGTGCCCCCCCTCAGACTGGCCTGGCAGCACTGTCACTGACCTCCTCTTAGGTGCACCATGCTCTGGTTTTATCCTATAGTCTCCTCTCCACAGTCCACATATGCCTGACTTCTCCTGTGATCCCCATCCCAACGACACTCCCACTTTTGACTCCTCTCCAGTCACCCCCTCAGAGACTGCACACATTATAAAAGACAAGAGATGGTCAGAGATTACGAACGTGATATAAGAGATGGTTAGAGGCTTTCTGACATTGTACAGGAGGTGGTCAGAGGCTATGGACATGATACAGGAGATGGTCAGAGGCTGTGGACATGATACAGGAGGTGGTCAGAGGCTATGGACATGATACAGGAGGTGGTCAGAGGCTATGGACATGATACAGGAGGTGGTCAGAGGCTGTGGACATGATTCAGGCAGGGCCACTGTTAGAAATCATTGGGCCCCATACAGCTTACTTGATAGGGCCCCCTATCTGACTGGCCTGGGGCCTGAGCCTGACCACCGCTGCCCCTAGCCCGCAGGCAGCAAGCAGGGTAAAGGGAGGCAGAGTGGAATGTGTTCCTTGGAGGAATAAGGATGTGGCAAAACTTCACTAACAGTGGGAGGGTAGGTATCAGGTGTATGTATAAATTATAGAAAAGCTCAGTTAGAGGGGTATGGATAAATATAGTTTAGGGTGCATCTATCCCAGAAATATGAAACAAACAATGACCTGTGAGGTTGATCCCAGCCAGAGACCTCCTACAGGGAAAGAGCGGGGGAATGGGATATTTTTGATGCTTACATACAAATAGTATTACCGTATGGTCAACAGTTCAAGTAAAGCAGGAGATGTAGATAGATTAAAAAGATATATACTTTATTAACATATATAAATCAAATAGATAAAAGATATACAAAATATGAAAGACATACAAACATTTCTCCAAATGCCTGATAAGGCAAAAAGGCAGATCAGGTTCCAAAGTGTGCCATGCACATGTACTAAGGAACTGAATATGGGACCCAAGACCCCTACGCGTTTCGACTGAGTAGTCTTCCTCAGGGGGAAAGATAGTCCAAAGTTCCTTAGAACATATATATATACATGTAGTACAGAAAAAAGATTTGCATTAATTATTGACATTAAATATCAAAAAATGTACATACAAAGGCATTGTGTACTATATACTTACATCTAGATGTTAGTGATTTGAATCAAAGAGTTTGCACATGTGACACGTTCTGCAGATCTCCCCACTCAAGGACCCCCCAGGAGGGAAGAACAAATCCCAACCCAGAGACCACAAGGGGCAGGAGCACCGAATGGGCCGGAGCCGGACCTGGCGGAGACATGACAGGACAGGGGGAGGAGTGGGGGGAAAAAAAGAAAAGAAAAAGGAAAAAAGGGGGAAGTAAAAAAGAGAAGAGTGAAGGAATATGTTGTGATGTGTAGAAATTCCTACTGGTATTTTCAAAAAATAATAAGTCAAAAAGAAAAAAATAATAATAAATAAACAGAGAGGACTTGTAGGTCCAAGTACCTGCTTGAGTTTTCAGTCAAAAAACCCCAAGGCACAAATAGGGCAAGGGGGTGACTGTATATGTAGAGGAGAAAACGGTAATGGAGCTAAAAAGTTTATTCTTTTAAAAAAAGAGAGAGTCTCTCCTCAAAGAAGGAAAGGGTTTACATTGATCCCCAAATGCTTTTAGAGATCAAAAGAAACCTAAAAAAAAAAAAAAAGGGAAAAAAAGAAATTTGAGAGAGGGTAAGGAGCATGATTCAGGCAGGGCTGCTGTTAGAAATCATTGGGCCCCATACAGCTTACTTGATAGGGCCCCCTATCTGACTGGCCTGGGGCCTGAGCCTGACCACCGCTCCCCCTAGCCCGCAGGCAGCAAGCAGGGTAAAGGGAGGCAGCGTGGAATGTGTGCCTTGGAGGAATAAGGATGTGGCAAAACTTCACTAACAGTGGGAGGGTAGGTATCAGGTGTATGTATAAAGTTTACAAAATGCGGGTGTCAAGAATATATAATGTACAGAGTACAGGGGGTCAGGATTATGTAAGTTACACAGTGTCATTTTAGGAGTATGTACTGTACAGTTTTCAGGAGTCAGGGGTGTTTAATATACGGAGTGCAGAGGTCAGGAGTGGGTAATGCATAGAATGCAGGGCTCTGGGATATGTAATTTACAGAATGCAGTGGCTAAGAGGGGGTCATGGCGAAGGCAGCACATGAGGTTATGCAAAAATATCCCCCCATCATGTTCAGTGGCCAAATGCATCCCATTCCACTGAATGGGGATGCCTCACAACCATGTACAACAAATGCAGTTGCAGCAAGGTGATGCAGGTTTTTAAGGATTAAATTAGATGGTGAGGAGGCATCATAATGCTTCCTTGCCGCCAGGCAAACACCCTCTGAAAAGTGATCCATTGTTGTTCACTCTTCAGAGGGCAACACTCTTGTACCCTAATTTATAGCAATGCCCCTCAGATGTGTCACTCCAAACGTGCTTGATATTAGTCCCAGTTCACACATATGTGATGCGGGAACCCTTGCGAATCCACTGCGGGTTCCTGCATCACATTCAATTCGCACGCAGTTCACACTGCAATATGCGAATTGCTGGGGGTGTCAATACAAAGTTAGCAACACCCCCAGATCAGTTCGCCAGCTCATGAATAATGCTTAAATGCATGCTCACACCGCTAAACCTCACCTCTGAAAATATCATAGATGTTTGACGATACGCGTAAGGCGGGCGTATCGGAGCTGAGCACGCTACATACCGCGGTTTTATCCATTGATGCTGTTGTATGATGTCTACTATGTAAGTGCATTACTTTTTAATAAATTTATGTGCCTCAATGTACTTCACGATTGGTTGCCCCTCTGTCTTTTTTCTGAGCCTGCATGTGAAAGACACTTCTGTGGGGTCCTGTGAAGGCATTGTACATTGTGAATAGTGAAGTTCTCTGTCCCTGCTAAGGAATGTGACTAAGAACCGTCATTTACGCCGAGCGCTGTTTGCTCTTATGCCTGTTTGGCCACTCTGTGACAGGAGGGTCAAAAGTTCCAGTAAGAGGCTACGGGTGTCAGCACAGGGTGTAACTCATCTCTCTCGCTATTCACTGGTGATTGGCTGATTGGATCGGTCCTTTCTTTCTACCTGCAGTTCTACTCCATTAGATTGTCCATGGACTGTATTACTGTGATAGATTGTTTAATATATGTCTGGCGCAGCTTCTAATATACATCTACTACTTTATATGGACTGTGATCTTCCTATTGAGCTAGCAGCCTTGTGTACATATATTTTATATTGTCTTAGTATTTTTCTGTCTTAACCGCAAATATCATTCCCTTTTTTACGCATATCGCAGTGCGAACTGTCAGTTCCGACATGAATCGGATTGCATAGGTGTGATTCTGGTGCAGACCCAAAAAAGGGTCCTGTGCAAGTTGTGCCCGAATGCAATGCAAATTCAGCCATACAATCTGTATGGCTGAATTCGCATCACACAGACATCACATGTGATTTGCACTGCGCATCACATGCGATGTCTGTCATCGCACATATGTGAACCAGCGCTAAGACAAGAATTCAAATGCAGCATTGTTAGTGCCCCCCAGTACCTGGTCTGGATGCCATCTCCTACCTGGAGCCTGGGTGTAGTGCCTGTCCTGCAGGTGGTTCCTCATGGATCTGGGAGCCCGGGACCAGCTGAGTACTGCTGGTACACCTGATCCTCTCCCTTCCTCCTGGGCACCACTGAGCTGGGCAACTAGAGCTGGAGGGAACTGGGAGGGGGGGGGGGTGGCAGGTAGAGCGGGTGGGGGACTCCCAAATCCTGTCCACCAATTAGATAATCCCCCAATGTGCAGCTATTCTGAAAAAAACTCTCCGGCCCCCCTGTGTTCAGTGGGAGCACGGGACAGTAAGTGGACTATTTTATCACTTTTGGGTTTAGGCAGATCAACCTGCTGCAATGCTCACCGCCTGTTGCAGTCTATTCATATTGAAGAGGCCGGGCTTCAACTGTGTAGCACGCTGTGGCAGATTAGTCCGCTTAAACCTGAAAGTGATAAAATAGTCCACTTACTGTTCACCGCTCCCACCGAACACAGGGGGCCGGAGACATATTTTTTTTTTTAAATAACTGCACAGCGGGGGATTATCTAATTGGTAGACAAGATTTGGGAGTCCCTGCCTGCTCTACCTCCAGGTCCCCCCTGCTGAGATGACAGACCTGGGCCCGGTACAAGAGGGCTGGTGGTCCCCCCTTGACACGGCCCTGCCTGCAGGATGCAGCTGCTAATGTGAATGGCGTTCCTGCTATGGAAAAAGTACACGAACGCCGTTCCCATGCGTTCCTGCAGGACTCAATGTGGCGGTAAGCTCTCCTCCAGAACTCCAAAGGTTAAAGATATAGGGGCACACTGGGCTCTGAGGAAGAGGCAAGGCCTCGAAACGCGTTAGCCTTCCGTTCATATGGGATATTGGATTCTTCTATTTTGATGCCGTTCTGTTGGAATCTATATGCTGACCTACCACGCATGTTTGTGAGTAGTTGATTTTATACTATCATTATTAAAAGCTTGCTGAGGATAATGTGCTAGGCTGGTGCGCCCTTTTTAGGGTTTGTTTTTCAGTGTTTTTGACCACCCCGGTCGTTAAGGGCAGCAAGGCGTAGCCATACGGGATGCCAAGTGTAGGTTCCCAGATTGAAACAGCTTGAGGACCTGGTTTGGAGCGCAGGAGCAGGGTGCTTAGTATCACTCTTTTCTTTTTTTGGCTCGCACACTGGGCTTGTGACTGTTGTAGAAGTAGACTGTCTGCTTTATTCAATATTAAAAATATTATCAAAATATGCTCAAAAACAGTAGGGTTGCCACTTGTCCTGGTTTCACCCAGGCAGTCCGAGTCTGAAACCTGGACACATTATACAGACCGGACTGTCCCTACACCCTTCTCCAAGTTCCCCTGTGCATTCTGTGACTCCCTCCCTCCAGCCTGGCTCTCTCCCAGGACCCAGTGATATGCCCCTCTAGAGGTGCTGATCAGTACCAAGCCCGCCTCCTAGATACATCACAACCAGCTGTGGAGAAGCCTTAGACAGGCAGAGCCCCTTCGCTTTTTCTATGGCTGCTGGTGCTTTTGCCCCCCTGCTGGGGAAGATGACTACCCTGACCTGTACCAGGAGCTTTATGAGCCAGAGGGCGGAAACTAGGGGAGGAACAGGAGGACATGTGCCCCGAGGCACCATATTGAAAGGGGTGCTGCCGGCACCTGTAGACAGTGGGGTGCGATCCTGAGAGGGACTCAGTAAAAGGGCCGCAGGCTGCCTGACAGCCGGAGTGTGAGAGCAAGTCTCCTCCCCTGCTCCACCCATATGATAGAGCTAAGATGTCATACAGAGCTCCAGCACCTGAGAGAGCAGGACCAGGACAAGGGGAGAGCAGCAAGGGTATGTGCTGAGTTTTTCAATGGGGGGCACCATGTTTGAGGGCATTAAAACAGGGTCACCAGGAGCTTTTCAGTGTGTTTATCCTAAACCCAATCTAACAGTGGAAGCCCATTTTACTGCATATTTCCTATGACCTCATTCAGACATATGGTTGGTGAGTGGCCAAAAAAAAAAAAAACACAGTTGAGCCACGTTTTTGCCACCTAACCCCAACCCCTCTTTAGCTGCAATATGCAGTGGAAGGGGACGTTTTCATGCTGCGGCTGCGATGCTTCGTGAAATTGTTCTGCCATGTAGCAATCAGCGCGTGGCAAGCTCGCCAAACGCTACACATGAGAGTCAATGGAGAACCACTGCAAACACCGTGCAATGCCAGGTCTTGAGGAGGTGTGATTGTCAGCAAAAATTGGGTTAAAACAGGCGGTGAAGAGGCGCTACATCCTTTCTCCACCACCTGCCAGTAGCCTCTGAAAAGCGATCCAGAAGCCGATCAGGCTTCAGAGGCAAGGGAGATTTAGATGCGTTTCTAAATCTGCCCTAAAGGTGAAAACTTACTAAATATTTTTGCTACTTCAACTAACATGTAAACTGAAATCTGTACTGAGTGGTCTGTGTTTGGGGAGGGTCAGCCTGTGCTGCAAGGGGAATCTCTATTGAATGGGTAGGCTGGCAGGAAGGTGTGTGGGGATATGGGTTTGGGAGAGGGTAATTATTGTTGCACTAAAGTGGCTTATGTAACGTGTCCTGTGTATTACACTCTAATCTCTGTACTATAGACACATAGGATTAATTCAGAGGGGCACCAAGACAGGTCCTCTACACTGAGTCACATTTTTCTGTACCTGCATCCACCTCAGAGCCCACAGAAGTGCATGCAGCAGCAGCACAGACACAGTTGCATGTCAACATTTGACATGTGGGCAGGAGCTGGTGCATGGATCTGAACATGCAGCATCTGCGCACCCACTTCTTTGGGCTGCATTCCCACAGTTTCAAGTGGATGTAGACGCAGCATAACATGAATCAGTACAGAGGACCTGTCTCAGTACCCGTCTGAAAGAGCCCTTAAGGGAATTTTTCAAAACACTGTTTTTCCTTGGACAATCCAAAGGTGTCCCAAGCCTTTTACGTTTAATGTATCGTCAAAGACTTGTGTAAGTTAAGAGATAAGGCTAGATCATGTGTCAGTTGCCTGCGACAGAATACATTTATGCCGAACAAGGTCACAGCTGGCTGTATCCCTGGAAAGCTAAGAAACATTCTATGTATCCCTTTGGGAAGCAGCCTGAGCAAAGAAAACTTTAAAAGGAGAACCCTACGTGTATAAGAAACATAAGATGGAGTCTCTAAAGCATAACTGAGTGAGGCACACTTTTTATGGGTCTTACCCCTGCTGACAGTCTTGAGAAAATTGTATAAAGTCCAGGTGCCTACAATCCAAAACACCCCTTATGGAAAAATAATCGATTGAACCAGTGGTCACTTTAATAAATAAACCACTAACAATGGTGCCAGTCCTTGGCATGCGATGAGGATGCCAAACATTGTAGACAAAACACGGGCAGCGCACAGTAGTGGTATATATATATATATATATATATATATATATATATATATATATATATATATATATAAGGGATGACCCATAACCCATACACAGTCAGCGAGAGATAAAATAAAAATAGTTTATTCACAATTGAAGATTATAAGATAAAATACCAAAGGTATTTGACCGCGTGGAGTCACCCCCGGAAGCCACGCTCGCCCCATATAGGAATTTCATCCATCCTTTCTAGGGTTCTTCAACACCCCAAGAGTGAGAGTGACAATTAGTCTATTTGGTGTACTCACACGGAACCTTGTCAACGTCTTTGCTTCGTGACACCAGGACTATATGGTGTAGTGATGTGATAATTTCTTTGCCCATATTTCAAGTGTGTATTCCTGTTATGCAGTGTTTGTTTTGCCTATTGTCAATATGGCTGCTGTGCTCTCTTTCGCTCTCTGCAAGAAGGATGAGGTCATCAAAAAGGGCAGAGCAAGGATTTCTGGGTAAGACTGGGGAAAAAGAGAGACATGAGGAGACACAGACATTTTCCTGCTGGAGAACAGACTGTAAGTGCTGTAACATCCCCTCACTGAGACACACAGAGACACTGCTAATGATTTCATGTTCCTGAGGAAAATATCTTATGTTGTATGGTTCACTGAATGTTATTTCTTCAATACATGGACATTTAAAACACTCTGCTGTGTGGATTATTGTCTATATGGAAATGTTTTCTCAATTGGGGTTTCACTTGCTTATCACAAGCCCTGATTGAGTGGAGGCACTGGCGCTTACTATAAATCCTGTCCTGATCACATAGATTATATAGACTCTGCTCCTAAATACTACACAGGTGGCGTCATCATACCCCAATAGCCGCCAAGAGTGATCAAAATAGCGCTACATTTGGAGGCACTGCTGAGATACAAATCTTGGATCAGGACATTAAGGAACGACCATGTCATTGTTATCTACAGAAGCTGTGAGGCAGTGGGCCCTGGAAGAGGGACTGCCACGTAAAAGGACATTTGCTATTTCATATGTACCTATCCGTGTGAGCATCCACAAACTGCAGGAGGCGCTAAAAGCAAATGAAACCTTGCGGTATGCCGCTCCTGTGGATAAAAGAGAGGAAGATGAGAGTTATGAACTGTATACCCATTATCTCTGTCTCAGTGAGGTGGATTTAAATTCAGTTAAAGGGCCTTTTTGTATATATCCGAAAGGGGCTGAAGAAATTGGTTGCGCTGTAGTATTTCCAGTAAGTTCACCTTCAGTAAGGCGGAAGTTACCAGCCCTGCCTGATAAGTGTGAACCATTGAATACAACTGCTTCATCAGAAAAAACTGTAATGCTGACTGCTGCGGCTGTTAAGCAGGAAACAGATATTGAGCATTTGCTGCTAAACGTCACTGAAGTCATTGCCCAGAATTTACATGCTGATTCTTATCGCAAATTAAAGGCTTTTTCAGGGGTGCTACCTGTCCCCACCGATGAAGAAAGCTTTGAGGTGTGGAGAGATTTTGCACAGCAAGCGATAGAGGAATGGACCTGCTCAGAGGAAAAGAAAAAACAGCGCATCATGGAAAGTTTAAGACCACCAGCATCCATTATCATCAGAGCTTACAAGGAGACTCATGTGAGTACCAGTGCTCAAGAATATATTGATATTTTGACAGATGCTTATCGACTGCACCGTGACCCTGATCAGATGCTTGCTGACTTTAAACAGACAAAGCATAAAGAGGGAGAGGATGTTTCTGTGTTTGTGAGGAGGCTAGAAGTACTACTGGGGAGATTGTTCACTGACAAGGTCATCTCTCCTACAAATGTTGACAGATTAAGGACTGCTCAAATAATAAAGGGGCTACTGCCACATCACCCAATATCCAGGCAAAAAATTTGGGGGAGCATACCCATGTATTTCTAAAGCTGCTGCAGCTATGAACCAAAAGACATGTATATTAAAAAAGAATAGCGCGCAAATGCAAAAGAAATAACTACCAAATCTGAAGACAATCCATAAATAAAAATGGGGGTTTGGTCCCACCATATGGCCATATCGTGCTCAAGCCCACTACTGCGTCAAAGTACCCCATTATCAGTGGGTCCTACACTATCCATGAAAAAGAGATGAATCCAGCCCTTCTAACCCTTGGAGATAATACTCCTTGCTGGGAAGGATGTGCAAATGCACTACAGGGGACTCCTCCTATATCCACTTGATGGTGGACACTGATTGAGTACAGGTGTGTGTGGGGGGGTGGGGAGGGTTGCTCAACCTCGATAGTCTGGTCAGACCGAATACATAATAAACAGGCAAAACATTTGGGGGAGCATACCCATGTATTTCTAAAGCTGCTGCAGCTATGAACCAAAAGACATGTATATTAAAAAAGAATAGCGCGCAAATGCAAAAGAAATAACTACCAAATCTGAAGACAATCCATAAATAAAAATGGGGGTTTGGTCCCACCATATGGCCATATCGTGCTCAAGCCCACTACTGCGTCAAAGTACCCCATTATCAGTGGGTCCTACACTATCCATGAAAAAGAGATGAATCCAGCCCTTCTAACCCTTGGAGATAATACTCCTTGCTGGGAAGGATGTGCAAATGCACTACAGGGGACTCCTCCTATATCCACTTGATGGTGGACACTGATTGAGTACAGGTGTGTGTGGGGGGGTGTATTCGGTCTGACCAGACTATCGAGGTTGAGCAACCCTCCCCACCGCCCCACACACACCTATACTCAATCAGTGTCCACCATCAAGTGTATATAGGAGGAGTCCCCTGTAGTGCATTTGCACATCCTTCCCAGCAAGGAGTATTATCTCCAAGGGTTAGAAAGGCTGGATTCATCTCTTTTTCATGGATAGTGTAGGACCCACTGATAATGGGGTACTTTGACGCTGTAGTGGGCTTGAGCACGATATGGCCATATGGTGGGACCAAACCCCCATTTTTATTTATGGATTGTCTTCAGATTTGGTAGTTATTTCTTTTGCATTTGCACGCTATTCTTTTTTAATATACATGTCTTTTGGTTCATAGCTGCAGCAGCTTTAGAAATACATGGGTATGCTCCCCCAAATTTTTTGCCTGTTTATTATGTATTCGGTCTGACCAGACTATCGAGGTTGAGCAACCCTCCCCACCGCCCCACACACACCTGTACTCAATCAGTGTCCACCATCAAGTGGATATAGGAGGAGTCCCCTGTAGTGCATTTGCACATCCTTCCCAGCAAGGAGTATTATCTCCAAGGGGTAGAAAGGCTGGATTCATCTCTTTTTCATGGATAGTGTAGGACCCACTGATAATGGGGTACTTTGACGCAGTAGTGGGCTTGAGCACAATATGGCCATATGGTGGGACCAAACCCCCATTTTTATTTATGGATTGTCTTCAGATTTGGTAGTTATTTCTTTTGCATTTGCGCGCTATTCTTTTTTAATATACATCACCCAATATCACCAGTTCTAAGAGTTGTTTTGAGGGAGAGGAACTTTACTTTCACTGAAACTATGACTGAAGTAAAGAGACAGGAGTCTGATATTCTTTTTAGTACCCCTTCCAAGAGCAAAGTTAAACAGAATTATGGGGTGGAGCCCACAAATGAAACTGTTGCTAAGAACAAAGAAGTGGGTAGACTCCCACAGCCTAGAGCTCTATCTGCTGATAAAACCTCCAGTGATAAGCCTCTCTTCCACATTAAATGTTTCCGCTGTGGACAAGCTGGCCACATAGTTCGAGTTCGTCAGTGTCCACTGCTTGCTGATAGTTCTGAAATTCACAGTAAAGCTGGACATATGTACCAAAGAAAACAGGGAAGATCAAGAAAACAAACGTTTACCAAACTACCTGGGGTAGGCCGCAGATGTACTTTCAATTTGTTTGTTAATGATATACCCACTACTGCTCTGTTTGATACTGGTTCTCAGCTGACGATCATATACAGGCCCTTCTATCAGCAACACTTAAACCACCTCCCTTTGCAAACTGTGGACACTTTGCCTGTTTATGGTGTGGGAGAAAATCCTGTTTTTATGGATGGTTGCCTAGAAGTTGAGCTTCGCATTCCTGGCATGATAGCTGAGGAGGATCCCCCACTTAAAGTTATTGCTTATGTGAGCCCTCCACCTGGGGGTAATGAGTATGCTCCTATGATTGTGGGTTCCAATGTTGAAGCTGTTGAGGCTGCTTTCATACGGTTTCTTCAGCCCCAACGGGGAACTCCCCTACCTTCACTGCCTGTTGCTCCAGAACTTCAAAATATCTGCCAAACTTTTGCACCTGATCTTCCTGGAGGGTGTTTGGGAAATCCATGGCGTCCCATAGAGCTTCCAGCAGGGGGAGTGAGAGTGTTGCGGGTTTATGTGAAAATTTCACCAAGTGCAAATGGTAGTTTCTTTTTGCTAGAGACTGATACAAAAGAGGCTGCAAAGAATGGCTGGGAGATAGTACCAGAAAGGAAAGACTATCGTGTAAAATGTCCAAGAATGGATGTTGTTACTGTCCGGAACATTACCACACACCCAGTTATAATACCAGCCTGGAAAGAGGTAGCCTATTGTTACCCAGTGGAAACCATTAGCTCCTACACTGCCAAAGTCAAGGAGAAAGAAACCAAATTAGACTTTCACTTGAATGATGCTGATAGTGCTGCAGAGCACCAACAAGCACTAGGAGAGCAGCTAATGGAATACAATGATGTTTTCTCTACCGATGACATGGATGTTGGGTGTGCAAAAAGTATTCAGCACAGTATTCGCCTAACAGATAGCACCCCATTTAGAGAAACATCTAGGCGCATACCTCTTAAAGATCTGGATGATGTTCGAGAGTGCTTGCACAAAATGAAAGATGAAAACATCATTGCTGAATCTAAAAGCCCGTATGCATCCCCAATAGTGGTAGTCAGAAAGAAAAATGGTGGAGTGCGAATATGTGTTGACTACAGGACTCTAAATCGGCGAACAGTCCCAGATCAATACACGCTACCTCGCATTGAGGAAGCTCTTGATGTGGATGCCAGCTATGATGGATTGGGAGGAGTCTTACATCAAGAGTACCCAGGAGGACTAAGGCCTGTTGCTTATATCAGTCGCAGTCTAAGCCCAGCAGAAAATAATTATCCTGTTCATAAACTGGAATTTCTTGCCCTGAAGTGGGCTATTGTTGAAAAACTGCATGACTACTTGTATGGAACTCAGTTTGAGGTGAGAACCGACAACAACCCCCTGACTTATGTTTTGACTAAAGCTAACCTAGATGCTACTGGTCATAGGTGGCTTGCTGCCTTGTCTAATTATCAGTTCACTCTCAAGTACAAGCCGGGTCCCAAGATTATTGGGGCTGATGCTCTTTCTAGGCACCCTGGATTACCCATGAACTTGGAAGAAATTGACTGGGAGGAAGTACCTGGGCCTATTGTGGCTGCCTATTGAGCTACAGCTGCTGTACAAGGAGACAATAATGTTTTCTCTGACCTACGAGCTATTGATTCCCTGGGAGCTGGTGAAAAGTGTATTCCAAACATGTATTGCTGCCCCACTGCTTTAGGGGTGCCAGAAAACATCCAGCTGCAAAAGAAAGATATGATCCTTCTACAAAAAAGAGATCCAATAATCAGACATGTCAGAGAGTCTGTTTTCCGCAAAGATCCTAACTAGAGTTGAGCGGACACCTGGATGTCCATGTTCGGCGTGTTCGGCCGAACTTTAAAAAAGTCCGGGTCCGTGTCCCGGACTTTTGCCGAACTTTTCCCGGACACCGAACCCCATTGAAGTCAATGGGGACCCGAACTTTAAGGCACTAAAATGGCTCTAAAACACCAATGGAAAGGGCTAGACTGCTGCAAATGGCAGCAAAACGTAGTTAAGAGCATGGCAAGTGCTCTGCAAACAAATGTGGAAATGGGGAAATAACTTAAAACAACAAAAAAAAACAGAAAAATAAAACAATGTTCTTCATCTCTGAAGGACGAGGCCCATATGAAGTAGGAGGGAGGTTGAGGTGGTGGTGGATGTGGCGGTCTCATAGGCGTGCGCACAGGGTGTGCCGGATGTGCCTGGGCACACCCTAATCACCTAGGGCACATAGCATTATCGCTCTGTTTGCCAGTGAGGAGATGGGAAAGATCTCCCTCGGACCTGCTCTGCTCTATTTCACTTTGCCAGCAGGGAGAGTAATGTATCAGGGCCATGTACATGTAGGCAAACACATGCATGTGTATTTAAACTTTGGGGTGCACACCCTAATGCAATAGGCTGCGCACACCTATGGGCGGTGTAGGTGGAAGCGGCGGTGGAGGAGGACCAGGGCCGGATTAAGAGCATCATGGGCTTGGTGCTGAGGATTTTGAAGGGCCTTAAGGGCCGTGCCTTGGCATGCACCCAGAGGAGGAAGGGTGCAGCCATGCATGCCTAATTCCACATGGGATGCTGTCTCTGAAGCCCATAAACACATCCATGCATCGGCAACTGTCCCTCCTTGTCCGGCCTTCATGCTGTGTGGGGAGGTTCTGAGGGAGCTGCCTGGGGAAGCGAGCATAGAAGCCAGACTTCTGTGTTTACAAGTGACAGAAGAGCGGTAACAGTGAATATGGCCAACCTGGGGCCTATATAAAGGTAGGGGCCTGGAGCTGCAGCTCCAATAGCCCCTACGTTAATCTGGCCCTGAGGAGGATGAGGTAGCCAACACTGCTTCTTTTCACAAATTTTAAATGAGGGTACACCCCAAAAGATTGAGAAAGAGCAAAAATGGAACAATGGCTGGGTAAGGTCGGTATCCATCGCTATTCTGCACAAGGTACGGAAAAGTCCCGTGGGATCCATGCCTGGTTCATTTTAATGAACGTGAGCTTGTCCACATTGTCTCTGGACAGGCGGCTGCGCTTGTCTGTGATAACGCCCCCAGCCGTGCTAAATACCCGTTCAGATAATACACTGGCTGCAGGGCACGCCAGCACCTCCAAGGCGTAAAGGGCAAGCTCAGGCCATGTGCCCAACTTGGAGACCCAGAAGTTGAAGGGGGCAGACCCCTCATTCAGTACGTCTAGGCGTGTGCACACATACTGCTCCACCATGTTGGTGAAATGCTGCCTCCTGCTAAGACGTTCCATATGAGCTGCTGGTGCTGCTGTTTGTTGTGGCGTGCTGACAAAGCTTTACCACATTTCGGCCATGCTAACCCTGCCTTCTGAGGTGCTGGCGGTGCCCTGGTTGCGTTGGCGACCTCTTCCTCCTCCTCTGCCTTGTGCTTCCACTGTGGCCCCGCTGTCAGGTGGGAATGCCAGCAGCATGGCGTCTTCCAGCGTGCGCTTGTACTCGCGCATCTTGCGATCGCGCTCCAGTGAGTGAATTAAGGACGGTACGTTGTCCTTGTAACGGGGATCCAGCAGCGTGGCCACCCAGTAATCAGCACAAGTTAGAATGTGGGCAACTCGGCGGTCGTTGTGGAGACACTGCAGCATGTAATCGCTCATGTGTGCCAGGCTGCCCAGAGGCAACGAAAGGCTGTCCTCTGTGCGAGGTGTATCGTCCATGTCCTCTGTATCCCCCCAGCCACGCACCAGTGATGGCCATGAGCTGGCCTCGGTGCCACCCTGCTGTGAACATGCTTCCATCTCCTCCTCCAGCTCCTCCTCCTCATCCTCCTCATCCTCCAGAACTGTGCCCCTGCTGGACAATTGTGTCCCTGGCGTTTGTGTGTGCAGGAACCCACCCTCGGAACCCCTTGCGAATGACTGCCCTGAAAGCCTTGGAAATGTTACCTCTTCATCTTGCTCCTCCTCCTCCTCCTCATCCTGTGCCACATCCTCTTCCATCATTGCCCGAATTGTTTTTTCAAGGAGGCATAGAAGTGGGATAGTTAAGCTGAGAACGGCGTCATCGGCACTGGCCATGTTGGTGGAGTACTCAAAACAGCGCAACAAGGCACACAGGTCTCGCATGGAGGCCCAGTTATTGGTGGTGAAGTGGTGCTGTTCCACAGAGCGACTCACGTGTGCGTGCTGCAGCTGAAACTCCACTATGGCCTGCTGCTGCTCGCACAGTCTTTGCAGCATGTGCAAGGTGGAGTTCCACCTTGTGGGCACGTCACATATGAGGCGGTGAGCGGGAAGGCCGAAGTTACGCTGCAGCGCTGACAGGCGAGCAGCAGCAGGGTGAGAACGCCAAAAGTGCGCACAGACGGCCCGCACTTTCTGCAGCAGCTCTGACATATCGGGGTAGTTTTTAAGGAACCTCTGCACCACCAAATTCAGCACATGCGCCAGGCAAGGGATGTGCGTCAAACCGGCTAGGCCCAGAGCTGCTATGAGATTTCGCCCGTTATCGCACACCACCAGGCCGGGCTTGAGGCTCGCTGGCAGCAACCACTCATTTGTCTGCTGTTCCATGCTCCTCCACAACTCCTGCGCGGTGTGTGGTTTGTCCCCCAAACAGGCAAGTTTTAAAACTGCCTGCTGTCATTTACCCCTGGCCGTGCTGAAGTTGGTGGTGAAGGTGTTACGCTGTCCGGATGAGGAGGTGGTAGAGGATGAGGAAGCGGAGTAGGAGGAGTTAGGAACAGGAGGCAAACTGAAGCGCCCTGCAATCCTCGGTGGTGGAAGGACATGCGCCAAATTGCTATCCGCCTCAGGCCCATCCGCCACTGCATTTACCCAGTGTGCCGTTAGGGAGATATAACGCCCCTGACCGTGCTTACTGGTCCACGTATCGGTAGTTAGGTGGACCTTGCCAGAGATGGCGTTGCGCAGTGCACACCTGATTTTTTCCCCCACTTGGTTGTGCAGGGAAGGGATTGCTTGCCTGGAAAAGTAGTGGCGGCTGGACACGACGTACTGTGGGACAGCCACCGACATAAGGTTTTTAAAACTGTGCGTCTCCACCAGACGGAATGACAGCATTTCAAAGGCCAAGAATTTTGAAATGCTGGCATTCAGGTTTCATGATCATCCTGGAAGGAGACATCTAGTACTCCCTCAAGTCTATAGAAACTCTGTTTTGAGAAGTTTGCATGATCAACATGGGCATCTAGGAGTTGAAAAAACCTATGGATTAATCCAAGACCGATTCTTTTGGCCACGAATGAGGGAAGCTGTTGTGTGAGATGTCTGCAACGGAAAACTCTGCCTACTCAAGCTGCTCCTATGGAACACTTGAAAAGTTCTGGTCCCATGGATTTAGTGTGCATGGACTTTTTGTGTATTGACAATGACAGCAGTGGTGTGGGAAATATTTTGATTGTGACTGATCACTATACTCGCTATGCTCAAGCCTATCCCACCAAAGATCAGAAAGCAGTAACTGTAGCCAAAGTGCTGTTGGAGAAGTTTTTGTTCACTGTGGATTGCCAAATCGACTTCACTCTGACCAGGGGCGGGACTTTGAAAGTCGCCTAATTAAAGAGCTGTTAACATTGCTTAACATGAGCAAGAGCCGCACCACCCCTTATCATCCAGAGGGTGATGCTCTCCCTGAACGTTTCAATCGTACCTTGTTGAACATGTTGGGTACCCTCCCTAACAGTGCTAGGACAAGGTCATTCGGTGCCCAGGGCGAAGATGGCAAACTGCGCCCCCCCCCCCAATGTAAAGAGAGTCAGACCCCGTTCACACAGGGGCGACCCGACTTGCTGGGGCAACCTGTGACACCGCGACCTCGGCGCGACTTGCACGGACTTCATATAATTGAAGTCAATGCAAGTCGCCTCCAGGTCGCCTCAAAGTAGTACAGGACACTTTTTCTAAGTCGGAGCGACTTGTGTCGCTCCTATTAGAACGGTTCCTGTGCTAATCAATGGCAGGCGACCCACCGCGACTTGTCAGGCGACCAAGTCGCCTGACAAGTCACGCTAGTGTGAATGGGGTCTCAGTGTCATTTCAAAACAAGTAAATACTTAAAACAAATTAAATTAGGTCTAATTCAATAGAAACTGAGTTTTAATTGTATGTATTTTTATTAGAGGCACTTAGAGTGCTTTGAAAACATAATGCAGCAAATGTGGGGTGGGGGGCCTTATTAACCACTTGAGCTCTGGAAGATTTTACCCCTTCCTGACCAGTCCATTCTTTGCTAATTAGAACTGCGTTACTTTAACTGGTATTTGCGCGGTCATGCAACACTGTACCCAAACAAATTTTATATCATTTTTTTTACACACAAATAAAGCTTTCTGTTGGTGGTATTTGCACACCACTTTTTTTTTTTTTTTTTTTTTTTTTAGCTTTCTTTGTATGAACAAAAAAAGCTAAAATTTTGAAAAAAAAAAAAAACGTTTTACTTTCTGCTAAAGAAAACCTCAAATAAGAAAAAATGTTTTTCTGCTGTCTTTGGTAAAAAAAAATAAAAAAATAAGTGTATATCAATTGGTTTGTGTGAACGCTATGGTGCCTACAAACAATGGGATATGTACAGGATTTTTTTTTTCTTTTTCTAATACTAATAATGGCGGAGATTAGCAATCTATAGTGGGACTGATAGTAACACTAACCCCAGATACCCCCTGCACTGTAACCTCTCTACCTCAGGTACCCCCTGCACTGTCACCTTTCTACCCCTGGTACCCCCTTCACTGCCACCTCTCTACCCCAGGTACCCCCTGCACTGTCACCTCTCTACTCCTGGTACCCCCTGCACTGTCACCTCTCTACCCCTGGTACCCCTGCACTGTCACCTCTCTACCCCTGGTACCCCTGCACTGTCACCTCTCTACCCCTGGTACCCCCTGCACTGTCACCTCTCTACCCCTGGTACCCCCTGCACTGTCACCTCTCTACCCCTGGTACCCCCTGCACTGTCACCTCTCTACCCCTGGTACCCCCTGCACTGTCACCTCTCTACAGTTGTGTAAAGTTTTGCTTATGTGCTCCCCTCTAGCACTGTAATAAGGACTAACCTTTGTACCATGTCCTGTAGGCAGAAGGTGGTCCCAAACTCAGCAACATCCACAGCCCAGCCCCAGTCACAGTTCTCACTGGCAAGACAGACTGCTCTCTGGATCCTCCATGCACTTCCTGCTTTTCAAATAGCCCGCCCACAAAGTCTTCTTCACAGGCATAGCAGCAGGGTGGGCGGACAGAGGGATATGGACGGGGGTGGAGCAACCTCCCTCCTCTTTCATATACTGTACATGGCAAGTGAGGGGGAGCTGTGCTGTGCTGTCTGCCAGACTCAAATCACAACCAGCCACCAGCGTGTGTCTGCTAGGCAGGCTCTTCTCTCTGCAAGGAGCCTCTCCGTCTATGCAGGGAAGAAAGGGGCAGAGCCCCGCATAACGGCCCCGCCCACATCCGACATCAATGCTTAATTCTGACAGCTTCACTCACTCTCCTGCCCCCTTCGCCCACCAATCCCTCTCCTGCCTCAGATCGCCCACCAATCACTCTCCTGCCCCAGATTGCCCACCAATCACTCTTCTGCCCAGCCAGATTGTAGCAGAACACTGCCACCACTTCACCTATCACTGCGCCCCCCTTCCTCCAGCAATTTGTTCCGCCCAGGGCACCCCTCCCGTCCGCCCCCTGTACCGGCCCTGCTCCCTAATGGTGCTAAGCAGACCTGGAGCCGACATGTGGGAACTATGGTACATGCCTACAATTGCACCAGACATGAATCCACTGGCTTTTCTCCTTATTTTCTTATGTTTGGGAGAGAAGCCCGTCTCCCTATTGACATTCAGTTGGGCGTGTCTACTGATGGAGTGGAACAGAGGAATCACTATCAGTATGTGTCACGAATCAAACAGAGTTTGAAAGAGGCCTATCAGATGGCTGAGGAAAATGCTGCGAAATTAAATGCTGCCAATAAAAGGCGTTTTGATTCCAAAGTTCGTTACAAAGACTTACAATCTGGTGATAAATTGTTTCTCCGCAATTTGGGACCCTCAGCCAAACATAAGTTAGCTGATCGCTGGAGAAATGAGTTGTTTGAAGTTGTAGAAAAACTGCCTAGGATTCCAGTATACAGGATTCGAGGACCTGAGGGTCGGATCAAAGCCTGGCATAGGAATCATTTGCTTCCGATACCACAAGTTGCTACTGTTGATGAGGAGCCACAATCTGACATTGCTACAGATTCTAATGATGTGCCTTGTGGCAACAGTGGAGACCAGAGTGATGACAGTGACTGGTTTACACCTCCACCAGAGTCTCCTGTACAGGTTCCTTCACCTAGTACTGATGGGGGCCTCCCTCAGAGGGGAGGTTTGAACCCAGCTACTCCTGCTTTTGAATTAACAGTCCAAAATGTTGTGCCTACAGTTCCAGGCATGGTTGAAGCACCAAGTTTCCCCACTAATGCTGTCCCAGAGTTCTCTGGATTTATGCCTGAGGGGTTGAGGAGAGGAGATTGCGTTCGATGTCCTCCACCGGTGTTTACTTATGACACTTTGGGAAGACCCTGCTATGCTGTATAGAACTATGTACAACCTCATGTTCTGACGGACATGATTGCAGCTCATTCTAGACTGGTTAGCATGATGCCTATTTGTTACTAACCATACTTTCTTTGCAGCTAGCTCTGTAATAGATTGCTTCTGGAGAAGTGGTCTGCAGAAGGCGACAACGATGTTAATTTTTGTTGTTATTTTATGTGTATATCCTTGCCGGGTCGGAAGGATTTTCAGCAGGAGGAGAATGTAGTGATGTGATAATTTCTTTGCCCATATTTCAAGTGTGTATTCCTGTTATGCAGTGTTTGTTTTTGCCCTTTGTCAATATGGCTGCTGTGCTCTCATTCTTTCTCTGCAAGAAGTATGAGATCATCAAAAAGGGCAGAGCAGGGATTTCTGGGTAAGACTGGGGAAAAAGAGAGACATGAGGAGACACAGCTGGTATGTTGTATGGTTCACTGAATGTTATTTCTTCAATACATGGACATTTAAACACTCTGCTGTGTGGATTAATGTCTATATGGATATGTTTTCTCAATTGGGATTTCACTTGCTAATCACAAGCCCTGATTGAGTGGAGGCACTGGCGCTTACTATAAATCCTGTCCTGATCACACAGATTACAGTATATAGACTCTGCTCCTAAATACTACACAGGTGGCGTCATCATACCCCAGTAGCCGCCAAGAGTGATCAAAATAGCGCTACAATGGTAACCACTTGTACTTCCGTATTTTATCTTATAATCTTCAATTGTGAATAAACTATTTTCATTTTATCTCTCACTGACTGTGTATGAGTTATGGGTCATCCATCATATATATATATACCACTACTGTACGCTGCCCGTGTTTTGTCTACCCTGCTAACAGTCAGTGGCAGGGGTGCATGGATTTTAACTGCTGTGATACCTGTATTCAAGTAGCCTTCAAATAGAGGGCCAATTCACACCAGTGCATTTTAAAGCAGCTATAAAACACAGATCAATGGAAGGACATCTGAAAAACAATAATTTCCAATGTATCCTATTCAAACCATAATGTTGCGCTGTGCAAAAATGTATGTCAACGGATGTCAAAATGTATGTCAACGGATGACATTGCGTGTTAAAATGCGACCAAAATGGATGGATATGTACATGCATTTTAACTCAGTATGAATCAGTATGAATTGGCTGCATTCCACACAGTCCCACTGGCCATTGCTGTAATTAGCCCCTGCCTTCTGAGCTCTGCTTTCTTGACTAAATAGCAGGAGTTCACTTTCTTGTTATTATCTTTTACTGATCCCAAGTCAGGCAGAATTTGGAAGGAAGAGATGGGCCTGTGATTCTGAACAGCAGAGCAGCAGCAGGAAGGCATCAATGAACAACACAGCAAAATACAAAAATGTTAGCCCATCCTTTGAACTGATAACATTTCTGCTTGTGCTTTGAAAGAGAGTGGTCTGTCTTAGGTGGGTGGTTGGAATGGTACACCTCTCTTATCTCACCCAGCCCCTCCCTTGACAAGAAATGTGCCATTCATGGGGGAATTCTCTATGTTCACACTTTGAAATAAGGCGAAACATGTTGAGCAAATAATAAGTGCATTATAATGAATACTTGAATATGACATCAGTTGACCCGGTTGGACCGCACCTCATGTATTTGGGCATCTGTCAACAGGAATCTCCTGATTTGAAGTATTGTGATTGTTAAATTGCAACATCTTTTCTATTATTCTGTATGAAAATTGTTATCTCAACAACTGCTAATCGATCATACATTACTTCTCGGACTTATGTTCAAGTCCTTTTTATTCAACATATGTTATTCTCGATTTTACTTGATTTTCAAAATAAAACTGATTTTATTGATATAGTGTGTCCTAAAATCCTTGCTTCCCAATCCTTCCTTCTATGTTTATGTAGTGCCAGAGCAATACACAGTGCCTTTAATGCAGGGTCATTGGTGTCAGTTATAGGGACCACCGTACAATGTCACCACCACCAGCTCTGGCACTACATAAACAAAGACTTTTGAAGGACTCTGTTCTTGCTTAGTTGGATGTTTTGGATTATTTATGCAATTTATGCACTTTATTTATTTGCACTTTATGAAAGGAGGGTAACACCATCCCTGCGCTACTGAAATTCTAAGAAAAATAATCTGTTTTTTTTGTGATGAATTTTAATTTATGTATAGTTGTCAATGAGGCTTTATCAACTGTGCGATGTGAAAATCACCTGCAAGACGCAAAGTTGTTGCTAAATAAAGCAGATGTGTATGATGCAGAGTAGCAAAGCCTTTTGCAGTGGACTTAACGCTTACAACAAGAACAGCCGTTAAGTTGTCACTGAGGTTTTGGCAACTCTGCGCGTTGAAATTCACCTGCAAATCGCACACTGCTATGCGACCCAAAGTTGTCGCTAAATACAGCAGATGTGTGTATCGCTTAAATGTATTTTGCACAATAGCTGACTAGCAAGCACGTATACCTGCTGTAGATATATCAGCAGTGCAACATGCTCACTAGACGAAACCCTGACACTTAAAAGTATCCCTACAAAAGCTAGATTATTGAATCTAACTATAGTGGTATATAGTACCCTAACTACACTGCATATCCCTTTCCGCACACTAAAAGAACAGCTCCATACAGCAGAAGATAATTTCAAACTGACACTGTCCCTATAAATTTTTTATTTTTATTTTTCTAACTACACTGACAATCTTTCTGTAAGCTGACTGCTCTTCTGCTGATATGGAGCTTTACAAGCAATCGGCTATGCAGCAAACGTTGTTTAACAAAGCAGGAGTAACACAAATGCTTCCACTCTCTTCCAAAGCCTCTGTATTACAGTGCTAGAGGTTAGGCGGGGCTATGTTATATACTGGGGGGCGTGTTCACACATGATTGGCCTCTGGTCCCCGTAGTCACTCCAATCACGTTCCTAGCAGACTCCTGCCCCCTCATTGGCTTTTACTGATGTTTCTGGGCCAATCATGGGCTTTTAAAGCCCACTTCCTGTCCCATTGCATTTTGGGCGGTTCTGGTGACCAAGTTCCGAACTTTTACCGCAAAAAGTTCGGAATTCGGCCGAATTTCGAACACTGAATGTTCGGGTCGAACCGATGGTCGACCCGAACCGTTCGATCATCCCTAGTGGCCAAAGGTTTTGAGAATGACACAAATATTAATTTTCACAAAGTCTGCTGCCTCAGTTTTTATGATGGCAATTTCCATTTACTCCAGAATGTTATGAAGAGTGATCAGATGAATTGCAATGAATTGCAAAGTCCCTCTTTGCTATGGAAATTAGCTTCATCCCATAAAAAAATGGGTTTATTCAGCTGCAGGATTGGGGCACCAGAGCTTGCCCAAGAATGGCAGCTGGCAGGTGTGAGTACATCTGCACCCACAGTGAGGCAAAGTCTTTTGAAGGATGGCTTGGTGTTAAGAAGAGCAGCAAAGAGGCCACTTCACTCCAGGAAAAACATCAGGGACAGACTGATTTTCTGAAAAAGGTACAGAGATTGGACGGCTGAGGACTGGAGTAAAGATATTTTCTCTGATGAATCCCCTTTCTAATTTTTTGGGGTATCCAGAAAAAAACCTTTCCAGAGAAGAAAAGGTGAGCGCTAAGCTATCATCAGTCCTGTGTCAAGCCAACAGTAAAGCATCCTGAGACCAATCATGTGTGAAGTAGGTTGCTTCTGCTAGTATTAACAAGGTTGCAAAACTTTTTTCCAACACCCATCTAACCACCTGCCCCCTGGATCCTGCTCCCACGCAATTGCTACGCTCGCCCTCTGACTCTATTCTACACGCTCTAACTCACATCTTCAGTCTCTCCGTCTCTTCTGGCATCTTCTCTATGTCTCAAAAACGTGCGCTAGTCAACCCTATCCTTAAAAAGCCCTCACTGGACCCCACCAATCTTAACAACCTATGCCCCATCTTGTTACTCTCCTTCTCCTCCAAACTCCTTGAAAGACTGGTCCACAACCAACTGAGCAACCATCTGACTATGAACAAACTTCTTGATTCCCTTCAGTCCGGATTTCACCCTCATCACTCCACAGAAAATGCTCTACTTAAACTCACAAATGACCTACTAATGGCAAAAACCAATGGACACTATTTTGTACTACTTCTCTTGGAACTCTCTGCTGTCTTTGATACATTGGAGCACTCTCTCCTCTTCAAAAAAACTCCACTCCTTTGCTCTCTGTGACTGCACTCTCCTCTGGTTCTTATCCTACCTGTCCCACCACTCCTTCAGTGTCACCTACAACTCCACTTCCTCCTCTCCTCTTCCTTTCTCAGTTGGGGTCCCCCCAAGGTACTGTTCTTGGATCTTTCCTTTTCTCAATCTACACCTCCTCCCTGGGTCAGTTGATTGCCTCCCATGGCTTTCAATATCATCTCTACGCTAATGACACCCAAATCTACCTCTCCACCCCTCCAACTCACTCCATCTGTCTTACGCATCACCAACTTACTAATAGACATGTCAGCCTGGATGTCACATCACTCTCTCAAACTCAACCTACCCAAAATAAAGCTCATGATATTTCCTCCCCCCCCCCCTTCCCTGTGCCACTTCCCCTGATTTCTCTGTCAAAATCAACGGCTCTACTATCAACCCATTCCCCCATGCCAAGGTCCTAGGTGTAATCCTGGACTCCAAACTTTCCTTTCGGCCCCACATCCAATCGCTGTCCAAAGCTTGCTTCCTCAACCTTGGCAACATCTCCAAGATATGCCCCTTTCTAACCAATGTCACCACAAAGCTTCTAATCCACTCCCTGGTCACCTGTCGCCTTGACTACTGCAACTCCCTCCTCATTGGCTTACCTCAAAATTGCCTATTGCCCTTTCAGTCCATCATGAATGCTGCTGCCAGGCTCATCCACCTTTTAAACCACTCGGCATCTGCTACCCTTCTCTGCTAATCCCTCCATTGGCTGACACTCAACCAACAAATTAAATTCAAGATATTAACAGTAACTTACAAAGCCATCCACAACCTGGCACCCAGCCACATCACTAACCTGGTATATAAATACCAACCAAATCGTTCTTTTCGCTCCTCCCAAGACCTCCTGCTCTCTAGCTCCCTTGTCACCTCATCCCATGCTCTCCTCCAGGACTTCCTGAGCTTCTCCCAACCTCTGGAATGCTCTACCCCGATCTGTCCGACTATCTCCTACTTTGTCTACTTTCAGACGATCCCTGAAATCTCCTCTCTTCAGAGCAGCCTATCTGGCCCCCACCTTACAATTTTACATTTATTTCTCCATCAGCACATTCCCCACAGTTACTACCTCTTGTATCTCTTGACCCTCCCTCTTAGACTGCATGCTCTAAGGGGCAGGGCCCTCTGATTCCTACTGAATTAAAGTGTATTGTACTTGTACCGTCAACTCTCCAAGTTGTAAAGCGCTGTGTAAACTGTTGGAGCTATATAAATTCTGTATAGTAGTATTAATAATAATGTGATTATGATGGATATAATATGGGCATATGGTAATGGAATGGCGAACAAACAATATTACAAACATGATATAACCCTACGGCACCTTCCACATGACTTTTACACAAAGGCTGACAGTCTGTTAAATGTACCACATGATGTTTAAAACATGGGTTATTTTACGATTTCAACAAATGACACATTGAACTCATTCATTAACTGTTTTATATTATATTTAAGAACACAATTATTTGGAGCTGGGACCTGGGTCCAGAGCGAACATATGGAATCTGTTAGATGTGGTGTTATGTTTGGGTTTTGTATGAAACATATAAACATATTTGAAAGTGGTCCAAATCCGTGTCATATTCCTAACAACATCTAACCATTTAGTGTCTGTCATCCAGATGAATGCAGTATTCAATTGAGTTAATATATAAAAAGAATTTTGATGTATCCAACTGGCAAATACATAAGTGTCACACTCAAAGCAATGGAATTTCTCATTAAAATACCAGGAAAATAAAGATCAAGGACAATGACCCCTAATTTTGAAAAGCCGTACATAAAAAAACAAAAAACAAAAAAAAAAAAACAAACAAAAGTTACATTTAAATAACAAAAAATAATACATTCCCCCTAAACAAGGCTCCATTGTTTAACAATAATAAATGCTTTGAAAGTTACTGTCACTTTGTGCAGAGTTTTTACTTAAAGCGGAGTTCCACCCTAGTTATACATTTTTTTATAAAAATACCCCCGGGACAGTCAGGGCTAGCACATTCCACAATGGCTAGCCTCTGATCTGTCCCGGGTTGCACTTACCTTTCAGGAGAAATACTTACCTTGAAATTGTCTTCTCCAGCGCTGCCATCTCGGGTGTGGGCAGCTTGAAGCCAGCGCGATCCTCTTCCGCCACCTCTTCGGTCCTCTTCCTCCTTCTTCGGTCCCACGATGCACTGCACCGGCCCCGACGTCACTTCCGGGTCGCGCGCGTCATCCCTCCACAGCTTCTGGGCATGCCCAGAAGCTGTTTAGAAGGGAATGACGCGCGCGCCCCGGAACTGACGTCGGGGCCGGTGCAGGCGCAATGATTCCTGGGAGAGATGACGTTCAGCTCCCAGGAATCATTGCAAAAGCCAGGAAGTGACGAATCGCCGTGGCCGCCGAGGGGAGGAAGAAGGAAGTAAGGTGAGTATATTTTCTCTAAAAGGTAAGTGAAAAAAAAAAAAAAAATTGCGATTATCCATTTGTTTTTCAGGTGACCGGGAGCGAGAAGATGGAGGTAAGTATAAATTTCGGGTGGAACTCCGCTTTAACTACTTGACCTCCAGAAGGTTTTACACCCTTCATAACCAGGCAATTTTTTGTGCTATGGCACTGCGTTAACTGACCATTGCGTGGTCGTGTGACACTGTACCCAAATAACATTTATGTCCTTTTTTGCACACAAATAGAGATTTCTTTAGGTGGTATTTGATCACCGCTGCGTTTTTTTATTTTTTGTGCTATAAAAAAAAAATTTAAAATGACTGACAATTTTGAAAAAAAAAAATAAAATAATAATTTTTTTACTTTCTGCTATAAAACACGTCCAATAAAAAGAAAATGTAAAAAATCTAATTTATTTTCCTACATCATGGGACACAGAGCCCTAAATCATAAAATATGGGTTATTTAGCCACCTACAGGTAAAGGACACAGGCAACCAATCAGAAAGGATGTTCCCCTATATAACCCCTCCCACACAGAAGTTTTTTCGCCAGTGTCTAAAGGTGATGGTCATGGTGGATAGTCTCTCCACATATTTTTCAAAGAAGAAGAAGGAAGATTATGCTATATACCCTGATCAAAGATTACTGAATCTAAGGGGTTAGCTATCAGATCCATCCAAAAAAGTCAGTGGACTAAAAAGATGGTAAGGCTTTCCCTGTAATGTTGTCCTTTTTAGGAGCTGGACCCTGGGAATTGAACCCTTGGTAATACCAAACCCCAAAGGCGCTCCATGCAGGGTGCTCTACAGGTCTAAGGCTGTGGCCCCTCTAAAACAAAAGGGACCCAGTCCTTGAAGTTCAGCAAGACAAAGCTCATTGTGATGGGTGAAGATTGGATTCCTGTGTCAAACAGAATCCTGTGGCAGGACTGGTAAGTCCAATTTAAAATATTTACACATACAACAAATGTAAATATATTATGCACTGTTCCCTTTATAAGATAACAGAGACCGAGTGCCATGTGGGTCTCTGCATGAGACAGTGGATGTTAAGCTATGCAAATACTGTACATATTGTTAAAAGCTTTGGCTTTTCCTCAGGGATTTAATGTGTCAATTGTGCCAATTGTGCTAATATGATGAATATAGACAATCTATTACTAATACAGGCAAAGGTATTCTTGCCATCAAGAAAAGTCTCAGACCTGAAGGATCTGGTTCGATCCGTAAGAAGGCAAAAGCATCCTTCTGTACATCTTTGCATGAAGCTATTGGGGAAGATGTTGTCCACAATTTGAGCAATTTCCTATGCTCAATTCCATGCCAGACCCTTACAGAAAAAACAGAAATCTGGAGAAGGGGAAATCCTTTCTTCCAGGGACCTGGAAGGTGGGGACTACAGATGCCAGTCTTTCCGGCTGGGGAGCAGTTCTGGGGGAAGCCACTGTACAGGGGAAATGGTCTTTGGTAGAGATAGATCTCCCCAGCAACATTCTGGAAATCAGAGCAGTCAGTCGGGCTCTGAAATACTGGACGCCCAGACTTCAGGGTCACCCTGTCAGGGTGAAATCCTGTGGCTTACAGTATATCCACCTTCAAGGAGGCACAAAGAGTCAGTCAACCCAGGAAGAGGTTACATAGTTACATAGTAGGTGAGGTTGAATAAAGACAGTGGAGTGTGGTAGGAAACCAAAGTACCTGAAAGAAACCCAGGCAAACACAGGGAAAACATTCAAATTTCAAGCAGATAGTTACATAGTAGGTGAGGTTGAATAAAGACAATAGTCCATCGAGTTCAACTTGTGTAGGTGTGTGTGGCTGTAATCATCTCACATACCCCTGAATGTTATGTTCTTTGAGATGTACGTCTAATAGTCTTTTGAAAGCTCTTCATAATCAAGGTCCTCCAGTCCCCTAATTAGTTTAATTGCCCTTCTCTGTACTCTCTCCAGCTCCAACACATCCCTTCTGAGGACTGGCGACCAGAACTGGACAGAATACTCCAGATGCGGTCGGACCAGAGTTTTATAAAGTGGAAGGATTATAGTCTTATCTCTGGAAAACATCCCTTTGTTTATGCATGCTAATATTCTGCTAGCCTTGGTAGCCGCCGCTTGACATTGCAAGCTGCTGCCTAGTCTATCATCAACCAAGACTCCCAGATCCTTCTCCATTTTTGATTCACCCAAGGGTTCCCCTCCTAACGTGTATTGTGCTTTAATGTTTCTAGTCCCCAAGTGCAAAACCTTACACTTCTCTACGTTAAACCTAATTTGCCAAGTCGTTGCCCACTCCGTTATTTTGTCCAGGTCATTCTGTAGGATATCTGCTTCATGCTGTGCTGTTATTGCCCTGCCTAATTTTGTGTCATCAGCAAAAACTGATATCGAACTACTGATCCTGTCCTCAATGCTATTTATGAATAAATTGAACAAGGTTGGTCCTAGGACTGAGCCTTGGGGGACCCCGCTTACTACCTCAGACCAGTCTGAGTATGCGCTGTTTATTACCACCCTTTGGACACGCCCTTTTAGCCAGTTCCGTATCCAAGAGCAAACCCTGCTGTCAATACCTGCAGACCTTATTTTATAAATTAAGCGCTTGTGGGGAACTGTATCAAACGCCTAAGCGAAATCTAGGTACACCACATCCACTGGTCTGCCCCATCTAGCTCACAGCTCACCTCCTCGTAGAATGTTAAGAGATTGGTTTGACAAGAACGCCCATTTGTAAACCCGTGCTGGTTACTACTGATGATGCTGTTGTCCTTAGCATATTCTACGATATAGTACCTTATCATCCCCTCCAGAAGTTCACATACTACTGATGTCAGACTGACCGGCCTATAATTTCCCGGTATATGCCTCTGACCCTTTTTGAATATCGGAATCACGTTTGCTTTCCTCCACTCCCCTGGTACATCTCCTGTCCTAATACTGTCCGCAAAGATCAGGAACAGTGGTCTGGATATAACCTTACTGAGTTCCTTGAGTACTCTCGGATGTACGCCATCCGGGCCTGGTGATTTGTTTGTGTTAAGTTTGTCCAGCCTTTCCCTGATTTCACCCTCTGTTAGCCATAGTGGCAAGTCCTGTGTATTACTACTAACCATACAGTCATGGTCAGTGTACCCCTCCTTTTCCTGTGTAAAGACTGACGAGAAAAAAGCATTCAGCACGGTTGCTTTTTGCAGTGTCCTCTGTAATCATCCTCCCTTCATCGTTAATTATGTGTGCAATATGCTCTGCCCCAGTTTTTTTGCTGTTGATATACTTAAAGAATTTCTTTGGTTTTTTTTTACTATCCTCCGCTATTTGTCTCTCAAAGTCTATTTTAGCCATCTTGATTTCGTGTTTACACTTCTTATTTGCCTCCTTGTATTGGTCAAAAGTCGATACTGTGCCCTCTGATTTATATTTCCTGAAGGCCAATTTTTTTCCCCTAATAGGTTTTTTAACGCTACGGTTTAGACAGCCAGGTTTGGCTTTGTCTCTCCTAAATTTATTTCCCATAGGAATGCACTGCAAGATGCCTTTGCTTAATATGTTCCTAAAGCATTCCCATTTTTGCTCTGTGGTCAGGGATCCCAGGGTCTGGTCCCAGTTTACCCTTTCCATCAATGAGTACAATTTTGGAAAGTTTGCCCTTCTGAAGTTAAGGGTTCTTATGTTCCCCACTTGCCTTGCTATATTGTTATTTACGCTAAATGTGATCATCCTGTGATCGCTAGAGCCCAGGTTGTCCTGGATTCCTACCTCCGAGATTAGGTCTGGGTCATTAGTGATCAATAGATCAAGGACTGCATTTTCTCTAGTCGGAGAGTCCACCAACTGTGACATGTAATTATCCTGTAAGGTTTCCATGAATAGACGGGCCTTCTGTGAGTGTGTAGTCCCCTCTTCCCAGTCAATGTCGGGATAATTGAAGTCCCCCAATATGATGACTGATCCTAGCTTTGCCACTTTACCCAAAAGTGCTAAAAATTCCAGCTCTACATCCTCCCCTTGTTTAGGTGGCCTATAGCAAACCCCCACAATTACTTTTCCCTTTTCTCCTTCCCTATGGAGTTCTACCCATACGGATTCTAACTCCGTACTCATCCCTTCCGTAATGTCACTCCTCTCAATCACCTTTACATTGTTCTTGATGTAGAGACATACCCCTCCCCCTCTTTTTCCTAACCTGTCCTTCCGGTACACCGAATACCCTTGGATATTGGCCAGCCAGTCATGTGAGGGGTCGAACCAAGTCTCCGCTATTCCCACAAGGTCTATGTCCTCCTCATGTACTAACATTTCCAACTCATCCATTTTATTCGCTAGGCTCCTGGCATTAGCATATACCCCTCTTAGTTTTACGGAAGTTAAACGTGATTGGTTATGTTTATTCCTGTTTGGTCTGAGGTTCTCCCGCACAGACCTACCGATTGACGTTGTGGACCTACTGTCGCTGCTGACCCTACAGCTGCCTTCAGTCTTTTGCTCCCTCCTGACTGATTCTACTTCTGAGCCCTCCCCCCCGTCTCCTAGTTTAAAAGCCCCTCCAACTTGGTGGCCATCTTTCTCCCCAAAAGAGCTGTACCGTCCCCATTAAGGTGCAGCCCATCCTTACTAAAGAGCCGGTAGCCGACTGAGAAGTCAGCCCAGTTCTCCAGGAACCCAAACCCCTCCTTCCTACACCAGTTCCTCAGCCACTTGTTAACTTCCCTAATCTCCTTCGGCCTCTCCTGCGTGGCTCGAGGTACAGGCAGTATTTCAGAGAAAACCACCTTGGAGGTCCTTTTCCTCAATCTATTACCTAAGTCCCTGAAATCGTTCTTTAGGAACCTCCACCTACCTTTTACTTTGTCATTAGTGCCCACATGCACCATGACCGCTGGGTCATCCCCAGCCCCGCACAATAATCTGTTTGCCAGATCTGCGATGTGCCAAACGCGGGCGCCCGGTAAACAACATACTGTTCGGTTCACGAAATCTTTTTTACAGATTGGCCTCTCTGTTCTCTTTATAATTGAGTCCCCAACTACCACAACCTTTCTAACCTTTCCTGAGTTACGGCCGCCCTTCTTCCTGGAGCCGTCCCTCCCCTGGCAGCTGGGGGAGGGCGCATGCTCCAGCTCTGCCACCCCTGAGTTGATATCCCCCTCAACCTGCAACTCGGCAAATATGTTAGGGTGTACCAACTCGGGACTGGCCTCCCTGACACTCCTCCCACTAACATTCCTAACAGTCACCCAGCTGCGTACCTTTGCTGCTTGCGTCTCCTCTATTCCTCCCTCCTCTATACTGGCCCCTGCCAGCGCCTGATGGGTAATGTCCAAGCTCCTTTCCAGGTTGTAGATGCCACGCAGTCTTACCACTGTGTTCTCTAGATCCACGATGTGGGCTTCCAGAGCAACAAGTCGCTCACATCTTGCACAGCAGTATTCGTCCTCGATTGGTTCATCAAGAAACTCATACATGGCGCAAGAAGTGCACTGAGTGGCATCCCCAATCCTGTCGGACATTATCACCCACTACTCTATGGGGATAATGTTAACGACCTGCTTCTCCTTACCTACACTACCTCTAACTTCCCTGGTACTAAACCTGGGGTACTCACCAGTCGCTAATATACTAACCAGTCACTAAGATACTTACCAGTCGCAAGATACCACAGACGCAAAGATACTCACCAGTCGCAAGATACTCACTAGAAGCAAGATACTCACCAATCACAAGTTACTCCCAGTCGCAAGATACTCACCAGTCGCAGAGATACTCACCAGTCGCAGATACTCACCAGTCGCAGATACTCACCAGATACTCACCAGTCGCAAAGATACTCACCAGTCGCAAAGATCCTCACCAGTCGCAAGGATACTCACCAGTCGCAAGGCTACTCACCAGTCGCAAGGATACTCACCCGTCCAAAGATCTTCACCAGTCGGTCGGTCACAGAACACAGTCAGACAGTCGCAGAGCAGTCAGTCACAGCGCAGTCAGTTGTCAGTTAGTCGCAGAGTGGTCAGTCGGTCGCAGAGCGGTCAGTCGGTTGCAGAGCGGTCAATCGGTTGCAGAGCGGTCAGTCGGTCGCAGAGCGGTCAGTCAGTCGCAGTTTTAAGCAGATAGCAGCCCCTTTACAACCTGTATTGCTAGTAGTGTTGTGCTTTTAGTCACCCCACCAGCCCCACCCCCCTACCAACTGATCAGTTCAGTTGTTACCTTACGTCCCCAGTCAGGTCCTGTCAGGTCCTTGTCCTTGCCGTCGCCGCTGCTATTGGTTCACACAGCTCTCTCTTCCCTGCCTTGCTTGCAGCTGCTGCTGCTGCCTCACACACTGGGGACGGTCCCCTCCTCCTCTTCTCCTCCTCCCGGGAACACTCTCCTCAGTATCGTGCGGTGTCCGTCTGCCGCCGCCTCTACCACCGCTCTCTGCCCTCTCTGTCCCGGTCCCTGGGGTCCACTGCACCCGCGCCCGGCTTCCGGAATCCTACTCACGTCCCTGCTGCTGTCGCTCCCTCCTTCTGGCCGTCCGCCGCCGCTGCTCGGTCACAAGATACCGGTCCCTCGCTCCCGCTCTGGTCTCCCGCAGCTCCTCTTCCTTCTCGCACACCCACAGCACCGCACCCGGCTCAGCACAGCGCACGGCTCCCTCGCCGCACGCCGCTCGTCTGCACACACACACAGCACAGCTTCCGGCTCTCTCTCTGCACAGCTTCCGGTTCCAAGTAGGTCCGGAAGTAGGACCAATGTAGGAACCAATGTCGGTTCTCTCCCGTTTCTCTTGAGGTGGATATCATCATGTCCTACACAAAGAAGTTTGTGCCATGCTTGACAGCAGTTTTTATTTCAGGAATAGAGAACTGGCAGGCAGATTTTCTGAGCCGTCAACAGATGTTTCTGGGGAAATGGTCCTTACATCCCAAGATTTTTCAATCAATCTGCCTACGCTGGGGGTCCAGACGTAGATCTGTTGTCATCCAGTTTCAACAACAAGTTGAAGAGATTTGTGTGTTCAGGACCAGGGATCCACTCACAGTCGGAGTGCCAGAGTTGGAGTGCCTAGGATGCTTTGGTGACTCCTTGGGAGGAGTATTCCTTGATTTATACCTTTCCCCTGGTGCAGCTGATACTGCGTCTGGTACGGGAGAAGGGATACGAGTAATCCTGGTAGTTCCAGCATGGCTGAAGAGGGTTTGGTATGCACAAATCCAAAGGTTGGCAGTGACAGGGCCTTGGGCACTTCCACTGCGTCCGGACCTACTATCTCAAGGTCCGATAATCCTCCCTGCTTTACAGTCTCTAAATTTGAAGGCTTGGCTATTGAAACCTTAATCCCCTGCAGTTTCTACCCTGATAAACAGTGGTGGCTGCAGGGGAGCCGCCCCCCCCATCCATGCGTCCGGCCCCCTAATCTACATGCGGGGCGCCAGACGCATGGAGTTCAATGGGGCTTTTTTTTTTTTTCAACCATGTGATTAGAGCTAGAGGCTCTCACAGGCTAAAAAAAAGGGAGAGCCCATCCAGTTGTGTGACAATAGCGAATGAAAATTCGCTATTGTCACACGGATCCTCCTCCTGGCCAATCAGGAAGCGGGTTCTGAGACCCGTTTCCCGATTGGCCGAAAGCAGAAGCCATGCCATTGGGCATGGAGGAGGAGGAGGGAGGAGACACAGAAGACAGGGGTAAGAAGCCGCCGTCGCTGTTGCTGATGTCCAGGCAGGGTGAGTGATCCTGTCCTGTCCTGGGGGTCCTGTCCTGTCCTGCTGTTGTGCGGGGGTGTGCGGCTTGGTGTGGTCCGGGGGGGGGGTGTATGGTGCATGGTGCGGTTCATCTACCACCCCCCCCCGACCCATGGAGCACCAGCCGCCACTGCTGATGAATGCTAGGAAACCAGTCTCTAGAAGCATTTATTACAGAGTCTAGAAATCCTACATTACCTGGTGTGAAGCCAGGAAATGGCATCCCCGTAAATATATAATGGGGAGAATTCTAGCCTTCCTTCAAGCAGGGGTAGATATGAAATTAGCCTTGAGCACTATTACCCACTTAAGCCCCGAAAGATTTTCCCCCCCTTCCTGACCAGGGCCTATTTTGGGATTCGGCACTGCGTGACTTTAACAGACAATTGCGCGGTCGTGCGATGCTGTACCCAAATAAAAATTGACGTCCTTTCTTTCCCACAAACAGAGCTTTCTTTTGGTGGTATTTGATTACCTGTGCGATTTATTGATCATGCGCTATAAACAAAAAAAGAGCGACAATTTTGCAAAAATAACAATTTTCACATGTTTTTATATGAAATTCCCCCAAAAAAAAAATGTGTAAAAATCAAAATTTTTTAACATTTTAGGCCAATTTGTTTTCTGCTACATATGTTTGGTAAAAAATATCGCAAAAAGCGTATTTTGATTGGTTTGCGCAAAAGTTATTGCATTTACTAACTAAGGGAAAGATTTTTGTCATTTTTATTGTTTTTTTTTTTTAACGAGTAATGGCGTCGATCTGCGATTTTTTTTGCGGGACTGCGACATTGCGGCGGACAGATCCAACCCTTGACTGACATTTTTGACACTTTTGGGGGTACCAGTGACATTACTACAGTAATCAGTGCTATACATATGCACTGTTACTGTAAAAATGACACTGGGAGGGAAGGGGTTAACTTTATTGGAGAGGGAGGGGTTAAGTGTGTCCCTAGGGGCGTGCTTCTAACTGTGATTGGATGTGGCTGTGTGTGTAATAGCAGAGATCAACGGTTCTACATAGCAGGACAGTATGATATGGATTTTTAATATACATACTTACCTGTAAAATCCATTTCATGAAGTACATCACGGGACACAGAGCCATAAATCATAACATATGGGTTATATAGCCACCTACAGGTGAAGGACACTGGCAATCAATCAGAAAGGATGTCCCACTATATAACCCCTCCCACACAGGAAGTACCTCAATTTTGTAGCAAGCAATAAAGGCCCCATAAAAGAGGGGAGGGACCTCTGTGTCCCGTGATGTACTTCAAGAAACAGATTTTACAGGTAAACATGTATTAAAAATCCATTTTTCTTTTCGTACATCACGGGACACAGAGCCATAAATCATAACATATGGGATGTCCCAAAGCAATGCATCTAAGGGGAGCAAAAATACCGCCATCCGACCACAAAAACTACTACACTGCTGCCTGTAGAATACGGCGGCCAAAAGCAGATTCCTCCTGGGTCCCAATATCCACTCGATAGAAACGAGTGAACCTATGCACCGACAACCAGGTCGCAGCCTTGCAAATCTGAGCCATATAGGCTTGATGGTGAAGTGCCGAAGAGGTACCTACTACTCTGGTAGAATGTGCCTTTACAGGAAAAGGTGGTACCTTCCCTTCTAAACCATACGCCTGGGTAATAACCTGGCTAATCCAATGGGAAATCGTAGACTTAGATGCTGCCAACCCTTTCCTGGGCCCTTCTGGCAGCACAAACAAGAGATCGGTCTTACGAATCTGAGCTGATCTCTCCAAGTAAAAAAGTGAGGATCTGGAAAAAATTAAGGTAGTATAATGTCCTGATTCAAATGAAAGGCCGACACCACCATGGGCAAAAAACACCTGGGTGAAACCTGGGTGTGGACATAGAATCACCCTATCTCGATGGAAAATCAAGAATGGCTCTTTACAAGAAAGAGCAGCTAGTTCCAATACCCTTCTAGCCGAAGTAATCGCAATCAAAAAGACCAATTTTCCTGGTCAGAAGAACTCAGGGGAACCTGCCCCCAGGGTTTAAAAGGCTGTTTTTGTAAAACTACAAGCACCAAACCTAAATCTCAAGGACATAATGGTGGCCTCACAGGAGGAAGCAAATGTAACATTCCCTGGATGAAGGTCTGAACCAACGAATAGGAAGCGATCCGTTCTTGAAAGAAAACCGATAAGGCTGAAATTTGCACCTTAACCACTTGCCGACCGCCGCCCAACTATATACGGCGCGCTCCCGCCCCTGCTCGTTCCCTAAGAAGCCCGCACGTGTGACCGGTGGACCCGATGTCCGCCGGTCACTCGCGATCGTCGGGTGGAGAGGGAGAAAGGCAGGCGGCTAATGTAAACAAAGCCACTTGTCATTCTCCCCTGTGTAAAAGCACAGTTTCTTCATCAGTTTAGGCCAAAATGTATTTATTCTGCTTCATATTCTTGATAAAAAAAATCTCAACAAGCTTATATGGAGTGGTTTGGGCAAAAGATAAAGTGTCAAAAAGGTATGGGATATATTTATGGAATTTTGCATTTATTTAATTTTTTTTTACTAGTAATGGCGGCGATCAGCAACCTTTAGTGGGACTTTGATATTGTGGTGGAAAAAATAGGACACCTAACCGACACTTGACACTTTTTTGGAATGCTCAATTGACGCATGTCCATGATTGGTTTTTCCCAGACTTGCCGAACGCGGCAGTTACCACGTCGGCAGCAGTGATGGGTTCGTATGAGGCGCTCCTTAACTCATTGTATAGGAAAGGTCCTTATCTGGTAATAATTAGATTATCCTGCAAAATTGTTCATATCTGTAATGCTAGAATGGGGGGTTCTTCCTTCAATAGGTCCCCTAATGCTCCTTTATGGTTTAATCCGGGACTGCAAGATTTGTATAGGATGGATTCCTCTAGGAGGTGGGCGGGATTTGACTTAAAATATGCTCATCAATTGTTTGTGAACCATGCCTTTAAGTCCTTTGCTGAGTTGAGGGCGAAGCTGGGGATTCCCTCAACGTGCTGGTTTCTGTACCAGCAACTTCGGCACGCGGTGGCGGCCCAATTTGGACTTCGGGGGGTTCACCTGGCTCCGGCTCGGTTAGAAAAGGAATTTATGAATCCCGATCACACTAAACTAATTTCTCAAAAATATGGGATGACCCTTGGCCAGGGTGAGGGGAGGATGGTGTCCCTACGGACGAAATGGCAGGCAGATATACCTCACCTGGAGCTGGCGGACTGGGATGATTTGCTCAGTACCCAGTTCCATGGATTGATAGCTGCGGGGGATAGGGTTATTCAGCTTAATTATTTGCATAGGATTTACTACACTCCCTGTCGTCTCTTTGCGATGGGGAGGCTTCCCTCCCCTTTGTGTTTCCGTTGTCAGGAAGCAAGGGGGGATTTCTTCCACATGGTCTGGTTGTGTCCGCTGATCCAGTCCTTTTGGAAGGGGGTGTGTACCTTTATCGCGGATAAATTGGCACTGCCGAATATCTGTGCACCGGACAGATGCCTACTTGGCAATCTAGAGGAGGAGGGTATTCGGCAGTCACAAAGGACTCTGCTGTGTATACTTTTCTTATACGCCAAAAAACTGATTGCCCTGCGATGGAAGCAGGATGCTCCACCCACGGTAACAGCCTGGGTGGAATTGGTTAACAATGCTCTTCCCATGTATAAACTTACCTATCTGGCTAGAGGCTCCACGAAAAAATTTGCTAAGGTATGGTCCTCATGGCTGGACTCGGTCCTAGGGTCCAGAGAGGTCTAGGCTCCTGAGATGACACAACAGTGTGTGTTTGTTTTCCCAAATTTATCGCTTCTCTTCAATGACGTTCTTGCCTTTGCTACTTTTGTGGGTGCCGGGGGCTGGGTAGGGGGTGGTGCTTCTTCCCTATGGTGGGTTGCATGCTTATTTACTGATGTGTTGGGAACGCAATCTGTGAAGAGTTTTGTAAAGTTTGTAATTTCTTCTCATGATATTTGGAGGGTTTATATGTTCTAAGTTGTTGGGGGGGAGGGGGGGGGTGGAAAAGGGAAAATATTTAAAAAAAAAATACATATATTACAAAATTTCTGGTTGGATGGGGAGAGGTAGGGTTGAGGCAGCCATCTAAAGCCGCTGTATTTGTGATACTGTGGTTGATGTTATTCTGCTCTTTTGCCCTGCACTAAGGTCTGTATAATTCTAGAATATGCCTTGTTTCCTCCTTGATTGTACTCCTTGATTTGTATTGGACTGTTGGTTGTGTTTTGTGTTCTATTAATAAAAATACCTTTACAAAAAAAAAAAAAATAATGTAAGAACCCTACTTTTTCCTACATTGTTAAATTACATGATTATAATGTATACTTTTGTTGTACAGACTTACCTCAAACCCTTAATAAAAAATGTATAAGTGAAAAAAAAAGAAGTCATCCTCTTCAGTGGTGGAAAGAAAATGAGGCACTCTACAAAAGACTTGCTTACCATGCTAGAAGATACCTCTCTCTCTCTCTCTGCTCCTCTGTCCTCCTCTCCTCCTGTACCAGGTGAGTATGTTCATGAAGTGGCAGCATTATATGAAAAAAAAGAAGCAGTTTAACAGGTGAACATGAACATGCTGAAATGTTCTGCTTTCTGCAGTATAATATTGTTCTACTTAACTGGGAGTATTGAAAAGTGTAGTAGTGGTGTCCACTCCAATCCACTGTCTAGCTTTTGTCTAGCTTTTTTCTAGCAGTTTTGCACTGACTGCAGTAGTGATTAAAATCATTGCAGTGAGTGCACTACTACAGCAGTAGTCCACTGACTCCAGTCCAATCCACTGTCTAGCTTTTGTCTAGCTTTTTTCTAGCAGTTTTGCACTGACTGCAGTAGTAAATTAAAATCATTGCAGTGAGTGCACTATTGCAGCAGTAGTCCAGCTTGTTTCTAGCAGTTTTGCTGCCACTGACTGCACTGCTGCAGTAGTGATTTAAAATGTTTGCAGTGAGTGAGTGCTCTACTGCAGCAGTTTATGCATCATTCACAATCAGATGATGTGAAACTGATGTCCCTGCAAGAGCAGTTTTCCTATCAGTTTTCATGCAGTTAAGGTGTGAAGAAAGAGACCTTAATGTTAAAAAAAGTTAATCAATAAATATTAACATGTTCAATAACAGATTTGTGTCGAAATTTGTGTTTATTTTGCAAAACTTTAAATGTACAAAATATCGGCCCATATCGGCCGATATCGATATGCGATAACCAAAATATCGGTATCGGCAACGAAAAACCAATAGCGGTCGATCCCTAGCGCTGATGAGGCGGCACTGATGGGCACTGATAGGTTGCATTGATGGGCCCTAATGAGGTGGCATTTATGGGCACTGAAAAGGTGGCACTGATGAGGAGGTACTAATATGCCGCCCTGATGGGCACTGATAGGTGGCACTAATAGGCGGCACTGATGGGCACTGAAAGGCGGCACTGATGGGCACTGGGGGGTGGCACTAATGGGTGACACTGATAGGCACAGGTGAGCAGGCACTAATGGGCACTGACTGGAAGCACTATAGACACTGATTGTGGGCACTGATTGTGGGCACTGCAGGCACTGTAGGCACTGATTGTGGGCACTGATGGGCACTCTTTTTTTACTTTACTGTAATCAGGGCACTGATGATCAGTGCCCTGATTACCTGTCCTAAACTCCCCATTGAGGAGGAGCACTGATCAGCTCTCTTCGCCACAAACTCTGACAGTGTGAGGCGAGGAGAGCTGAAAAATGGCACTTCCTCATTTACATGTGACCGACTGTGATTAGACACATGGGTAAAGACCCCCATCATAGGTTCTTTACCAAGATTGGGGTCGCACCATGTCCTAGGAACACGGTGCAGCCACGATCGCCGCACTGCGCACCCCGGCAGGTGAGCAAGAGCGGCCGCTCTGGGTCACCGTCACATGACGTCGTACCAGAACAAGAGCAGCTCCGCCGTCATTTGACGGCGGGCGGGCAGCAAGTGGTTAAACTTATGATCTTCCAGAACACCCAGATCTTTCTCCACCATTAATTCCCCCAGTTGTGCTCCCCCTAGTATGTATGATGCATTCATATTCTTAGCCCCCAAGTGCATAACTTTACATTTATCAACATTAAAACTAATTTGCCACATTGTTGCCCAATTAAACTGTGCATTGAGGTCAGCTTGTAAGTTGAAGATATCCTGTAAGGACGTTATTCCTTGGTGTCATCTGCAAAGATGCAAATACATTTATTACATTAGATCCCCCATCCATACCAAACTCACATCCAGGAGGTTGTGTATTGTTGAAGGAAACCACACTTTTTTTTACTGTGGTAACCCTTGACATCCATACCAGACCCTTATCTATGATAATGTGAGTTTTGCTGTGCAATGAAGTTTAAGAAAAATGCATAGAAGGACCATAGCACACAGCACAACTGCTGTGAGACCCAGAATAACAGTAGGTTCAGCACTATCAGGGTACATAGTGATTTCTGCAGGTAGCAATACCATTTGGGAAGAAAATTTGTGTCAATTTTGGGAACCTCCATATCACTGCTATAAAAGAAATTGGAATTCTCTGTTACTAGAAGAATTTTCTTTAACCACTTGCCGACCGCCCGCTGCAGTTTTACTGAAGTGAGCTGCCACCTAGATAAAGGAAAGCCTGTGGATGTGGTGTATCTGGACTTTGCAAAGGCCTTTGACACCGTTCCCCACAAACGCTTACTGTACAAACTAAGGAATGTAGATATGGACCATAGGGTGAGTACCTGGATAGAGAACTGGCTCCAGGGGAGAGTGCAAAGGTTGGTGATTAATGGGGAGTACTCGGATTGGGCGGGTGTGGAAAGTGAGGTCCCCCAAGGTTCTGTCCTGGGGCCAATCCTGTTTAATTTATTCATACATGATCTAGAGGAGGGGATATCTAGTACAATCTCAGTATTTGCAGATGATACTAAACTAGGCATGCCAATATCTTCTATGCAGGATGTGGAAACCTTACAAGCAGACCTGAACAAAATAATGGGGTGGGCAACTACAAGGCAGATGAGGTTTAATGTTGGAAAACGTAAAGTAATGCACTTGGGCTTCAGAAACACAAAAGCAAGCTACTCACTGGGGGGGGGGGGGGACCTCTGGGTGAGTCTAGGATGGAAAAGGACCTGGGGGTACTGATGGACAACAGGCTTGGCAGTGGCATGCAATGCCAAGCCGCTGCAAGCAAAGCCAACAGAATACTAGCATGTATAAAAAAGAGGATTCACTCCAGAAATAAAGAGATTATTCTCCCTCTCTACAAGACTCTGGTCCGGCCACATCTGCAATATGCTGTCCAGTTCTGGGCACCGGTTCTCAGAAAGGATGTGCTGGAACTAGAGAGAGTCCAGAGAAGGGCAACAAAAATAATTAGGGGAATGGAGGGCATCGGATATGAGGAAAGACTACAAGCACTGAATTTATTCTCTCTGGAGAAGAGACGATTGAGGAGGGATATGATATCAATGTACAAATACTGTACTGACGACCCTAGCATAAGAAACAAACTTTTTAGAGAAAGGGAATACAATAAGACATGTGGCCACTCACTAAAACTAGAGGAAAAAAGGTTTAACCTTAAAATACGTAAGGGGTTCTTCACTGTCAGAGCAGTAAGGATGTGGAATTCTCTTCCACAAGCAGCCATATCAGTAGGGAGCATCGATAGTTTAAAAAACTATTAGAAGGGCACCTTAAAGACCACAACATACAGGGGTATTCAATGTACGGTTAACAGCAAACACACACACATCATAGATTGAACTGGATGAACTGATGTCTTTTTTCAACCTCACAAACTATGTAACTATGTAAGAATTCATATTACTGAAATTCAGTCTGTGAAACATGACTGATTGGTTGCTACTAGTTACTATGTTTACCTCAACATATAAGGCTATGGATGTTCATTATACTGTACAGATTTCACTTTCAAAACTTGTTGTATATAACGTGATTTCTTTGAAAGGGATCATCATTTTTATTAGTCCATAAAACATCCAGTTTCAGTGGGAGAGATATGACAGTGATATACGTATGTGTCACACTGAGAGCAAAGTTCATTACTTGTCAGATCATTGGAATTTATTGTTAGGTCTAACAGCTGTTTTATGTTTTTGCAGTGCCAAGTTTATTGCCCTCAATTACCCTATTTGTGTTGTCCTTCCCCAGTGAGAATGTGTCAATGGCACTGTCAGCAATGATTAGGTTCTCTTTCTCAGGTATCTATTATGTACCTATGTATTTTCCTTTCTTTTCCATTTCTATTTGACCTTTTTCTGTAATCAGAGCAGGAAGTTTTGTACTTGTACTTGATTTTTTTTTTTTTTTAAAGCATATGCAGTTTTTTTTTTGTCCATCTGTGTTGTAACGGTTTTTCCTATACTTGTATATAAATCCACAGCTGATTTTATTTAAAAAAATGTGAATAGGCATGTTTTTCTTTTAATACAGAAGAGATATACAATAATTCTTCTGCATTACAGTCTCTTTACCTGCCAGTCCACATGTGCAGCTTAGTGTACAGTTTTGGCATCTGCCAAGATTAATGAGTTCCTGTGCATTTATTATTATTATACAGGATTTATATAGTGCCGACAGTTTGCGCAGCGCTTTACAATATGAGGGAAGACAATACAGTTACAATACATTTCAATACAGGAGAAATTAGAGGGCCCTGCTCGTTAGAAGGGGGGGTCAAGTGAAACAAAAGGCAATAGCTTTGGGGGATGAACTGATGGAGACAATAGAGGTATAGTTGTTAGGTGTGGGTAGGATAGGCTTCTCTGAAGAGGAGGGTTTTCAGAGATCGTCTAAAAGCAAATAGTGGGTTCTGTCACAATCTCCTACTCTGTCACTGTGTGTTTTGGAGGGGACTGTGCGCAAGCCTCCTACCGACAGACTATGGGCCAGAAGATACTGGAGACCTGGAGACATGCTGGCAGTGAGTTAATTTAATTTAATGTAATGCTACAGCCCTTCTCCCCCACCCCCCCTCCTGTTTCTGTGTCTAATTGTGTGGATTCATGACACATAGACAATGGTCTGGACTGGAGACATCTCTCCTCAGGGGGTGTGTATTGAGAGACTGCCTGTCTACCATAAGCTCATTAGGTTATCTGTAGCCTGTTTCAATGTACAAATGTTCAGTTTCCATTGGTTGTTCCTTGTCCCCTTCCCCCCTTTTGGCAAGGCTAAGGGGAGTGTCCCATAACTGTGTGTAAAACTGTATGTCTTGGAATTTAAAAAAAATGTTTAAGCTCTGCATGTTGAACCCTCAACACCTGTGTGGATTGTCTCGTGATTGAGGAGTTAAGGGCTGGGTATGGCTTCTCCGCAGGCTGTGGGTGCATTTGGAGGACAGGAGACACAGGTCCGGTGGATGTGCCCACCTGGGGTACTAAGATCTGTTACAGAGATAATCGGACAGATAAGGGTAAGGAGTCCCATAAGATTGGAGAGGCTCTGCTAAAGTCATGGAGGCAAGCATGGGAGGAGATGAGGAGGAAGCTAGAGAGCAGGAGGTTTTGAGAGGAACGAAGAGAGCGATTAGGTAGGTATTTTGAGAATAGGCTAGTGATGTAGCCGGGGGCTAAGTTGTGGATGGCTTTGTAAGATGTTGTTAGTATTTTGAATTCAATTAGTTGGGTGAGCGGAAGCCAGTGGAGGGCTTGACAGATAGGAGCAGCGGACACTGAGCGATTGGTAAGGTGGATAAGTCTGGCAGCAGCGTTCATGATGGATTAAAAGGGGGATAGCCTATGTAGAGGTAAGCCAATGAGAAGAGAATTGCAGTAGTTGAGGCGTGAGATGACCAGGGAGTGAACTAGGAGCTTTGTTGTGTATTTTGTTAGAAAGGGGCGTATTTTGGAGATGTTGCCGAGGTTGAGGCGGCAAGATTTGGACAGCGATTGGATGTGGGGCTTGAAGGAGAGTTCAGAGTCCATAACAACACCTAGGACCTTGGCATGCGGGGATGGGCTGATAGTAATGCCATCGATCTTGACAGAGAGATCAGGGGAAGGGGCACGTGGTGGAGGAAAAATTATAAGCTCGGTTTTGGATGGATTAAGTTTAAGGTAGTGGTGTGACATCCAGACTGATATATCTGAGAGTAAATTGATGATACGTGAGGAGACTGAGGGAGAGAGACTGAGGGTGGATAAATAGATTTAGGTATTGTCAGCGTAGAGATGGTATTGGAAGCCATGGGAGGCTATCAGCTGAGAGGAGGTGTAGATTAAAAATAGGAGGGGTCCAAGAACAGAGCCTTGGGGGACCCTGTGGCAAACATCGCCACTTAGAGAGTATTCTGTCAGGAATGATTGTCCAACTGTATTATGTGTGTATTGTATGTGTAAATGTAACCCGTGCAGTACCTGTAGGATTTTGTATTGTGTTAGCTGCTGGCTCATGAACGTGTATTAGAAACCCCTGCTGCCCCTCTGTGGAGACCCCGTATAAGTATCTTGCTTTTGTTAGCTGCTGGCTCATGAATGTGTATTGGAAACCCCTGCTGCCCCTCTGTGGAGACCCCGTATAAGTATCTTGCTTTTGTTAGCTGCTGGCTCATGAATGTGTATTGGAAACCCCTGCTGCCCCTCTGTGGAGACCCCGTATAAGTATCTTGTTTTAAATGCAAGTCCTGTGAATAAAAGAGTTAGTTGACCTTTAAGCCATGTGCCGTCTGGTTATTGCAGGGTTGGGAATATTATACGCTACCAGGATTATTGTATGCTGGACCTGACTACTAGTGGAGATATCGTGGATAATACTGCTACTCCGCTACAATTGGTGGCAAGCGACGGGATCATTATCCACACAGCAAAGAAGCGGTCGGCAGTATTCATGCGAACAAAGAGAAAAGAAACAGCAACGTATGATCCAAACTATTCAGATGAAACCGGAGTTCGGCAGTACGTAAAACTACACGAAAGGCTGGTGAATGGGAACGGATTATACACGGCTAAAGCGGCAGACATTGAAAGCATTGCTGGAGGCAAGAGGCAAGATAGCCAGCAACAAGAACAAGGCGACACTGATCGAAGAACTCATGGAAGAAGACAGAGCAGCCATGGATGCAAGGGCAGAAACAGACCGAGAATTTGAACTGGAATTTCGCAGCAGGATAGCTTTGTATCCAAGTACCCCATCAATGGAAACCCATGAACGGGTCTCAGCGGACGTACATGAATACATCATGGCCATAAGGGGGCCCCAGCCACAACCTCTCCAAGTACACCCAACTCCACTCAGCATGCCGCAAGGTAAACCCAAAATACCGTACCAGGCATTTAAAAACTTCACGGACACAGAGGGAGAAATAGATGGGTATTTGCAAGACTTCGAGAGGCTGTGCCAGTTACATAACATTGACCCAGAGGATCAGGTACAGATATTGGCTGGCAAATTGTCTGGCCGGGTGGCCGATGCGTATCGGGCAGTCTCTAATGCCGACATCCGGGACTACCAGAAAGTTAAGCAGGCGATTTTGACCAGGTATGCCATCACCTCCGAGGCATACCGACTCCAATTCCGGGATCTTAAAAAGCAGGACCAAGATTCCCACACTGAGTTTGCCCATCGTTTGCACAGGGCGGCCACCGGATGGTTAGATGCAGCACAAGCCACTTCACGAGAGGATGTTTTGCAATTATTATTGTTGGAGCAGTTTTTCCGGAGACTACCTCAAGAAATGCAGCTCTGGGTAAGGGTCCGGAAACCTCGCACCCTTCCAGAGGCTGCTAAATTAGCAGATGAGCACCAAGACACTAGACGGGAACAACGACCACCACCTAGGGTAGTTACCCAGCAACCCTATCACCGACCAGCAGTCACCGAACCAGCACACCCACGTTCAGGAGGAGGTAACAGTCAGTACCCCAGGTACCAACCACGAGCCCATACCCAGTGCCATCTCTGCAACCAAATGGGGCACATACAGAAAGACTGTCCCCGAAATCGGCCTCTTCAGCCCTGGCCAAATCAGGGCTACACACCAGCACCTCGAGCCGCTGTACACTGTTACCAAGCAGCCCCTGCATTACAACCCTCCACAGCAATCCAAATGGAGGAACCCCTGGGCACCCTACACGAGGTTAACCCCATCCAAGCGGCATTGGACAATCGACAAAACCACCGACAAGCTGTTCACCTGGAGGGGAGACAACTAGAAGGGTTACGTGACTCTGGGGCTACCATCACGTTGGTCCGGAATCACCTTATTGCATCCAGACAACTCACTGGGGATTCTGTAGCTGTGCGAGCAGCTGGGGGAGCCATTTTCAAAGTTCCCACTGCGAAAGTACACCTGAATTGGGGAGCTGGATCAGGGAATGTGGAGGTGGGCATGATGCAGGATTTACCCGCAGACGTCATTTTGGGCAATGACCTGGGGGAGCTGACTTCAGCTTTTGTGCCCCAATCTACCATCCACGAAGCTTATTCGGTTGTTACCCAGCAGGCTCGCACCACAGGACCACTACTACCACAGATGGGGCGAAACTCCTCCAAACACCAGACACCCAGATACCCGTCCCGCAGTGGGGTACAGTGCCACAGGTGCAAGCAGTTTGGGCACTATCGACGAGACTGTACCTAGAGCAGGAACCAAGCTGCATGGATCCGACCAGGGTCACCCCCTTCAGCAAGGACAACGGTCCCCTACTATCCCACAGAGGTTTCCCCAGTCGTACCCAGGTTCAAACACACCAAGGAGCAATGGGGTACCCTTCATGAAGCTAACCCGGTGCAAGCCGCTACGGAGAACCAACAGCATCATCTACAATCGGTCCAGTTAAATGGAATGTCCGCTCAAGGTCTCCGAGACAGGGGAGCCACTCTCACCTTGGTCAAGCGACACCTGGTTCCAGATGCCGCCCGAACCGGAGGCTCAGCAGGGGCACAGATGGCAGGGGGAGCAGTACACCGACTACCCACTGCGAGGGTCCACTTGAATTGGGGTGCTGGGTCAGGTCTGATTGATGTGGGGTTGATACGGGAGCTCCCCACCGACATCTTACTGGGGAACGATCTAGGCCAGTTGCCCTCAGCGATCCTGCCAGTCCAGAGCCCCGGCCAATATCCCAGAGACCTAATGGCCTTCTGAGGTCCAGACGCTTCCATGTTTGGATTAAGAACAGTATTGAGCCCGGTTGTTGCACTGGAGTTTGGTGTTACAACCTTATGACTTTACTATTCACTACCACCCCGGAAAACAGAATGGCCATGCTGACGGGTTATCGCGACAAACTGAACTGGAAAAATGATCTGTGAGTACTCCCCAGACATCCCCAAGCCAATCCGTTAGGATCAGACTGTGTATGCCGGCTTGGTTCTGGGGGAGCATTGTGACAAACATCGCCACTTAGAGAGTATTCTGTCAAGAATGATTGTCCAACTGTATTATGTGTGTATTGTATGTGTAAACGTAACCCGTGCAGTACCTGTAGGATTTTGTATTGTGTTAGCTGCTGGCTCATGAATGTGTATTAGAAACCTCTGCTGCCCCTCTGTAGAGACCACGTATAAGTATCTTGCTTTTGTTAGCTGCTGGCTCATGAATGTGTATTGGAAACCCCTGCTGCCCCTCTGTGGAGACCCCGTATAAGTATCTTGTTTTAAATACAAGTCCTGTGAATAAAAGAGTTAGTTGAACTTCAAGCCATGTGCCGTCTGGTTATTGCAGGGTTGGGAATATTATACGCTACCAGGATTATTGTATGCTGGACCTGACTACTAGTGGAGATATCGTGGATAATACTGCTACTCCGCTACAGACCCCAACAGAAAAAGGAAGAGGAGAGGAGAGGAGAGGAGAGGAGGAAGTTGAATTGTAAGTAACGCTTAAGGTGCGGTTGGATAAGTAGGAAGATAACCAGTGAAGAGTACAGTCGCGGAGACCAAAGGCGTGGAGTTTTTGGAGGAGTAGGGGATTGTCAACCGCATCAAAGGCAGCAGAAAGGTCCAGGAGGAGGAGGAGTACAGAATAGTGTCCATTGGTTTTGGCCATTAGTAGATCGTTTGTCAGTTTTAGGAGAGCAGTTTCTTTTTTTCAGTGGAGTGTTGAGGCCGAAATCCAGACTGAAGGGGATCAAGGAGGCTATTCTCGGCAAGGTGGTTGCACAGTCGGTTGTAGACCAGACGTTCAAGGAGTTTGGATAAAAAGGAGAGGAGGTCATCTGTGTATGTCATCTTAGCCCTGTCAATTAAAGCAGAGGAAGATCAGAGTCTGAAAGCAGACTGGCTAAAAATGGCCAGTGAGTACACTCTGGTTCACCACAGTGCTAGAGCAGAGGTGAGTATAGTTCTGCTTTAGCTAATATTTTTTTTATCAAAACCGATTTTGGTTGGGTGTTATATTTGCAAAACTGACAGTTGTTATAAATACTGTTAAGCTGTTCTTATTCTATCTAAATTCTGTTCAAATTCTTCAGGAACTACCTGAAATTTGCTTAGTGGGTGGCCCTATTACCATTCTCCCATCCAATATCCTTTAACTGAAAAAGCAGCTGGGTGGAAAGTCTGGGTGGAGTCTTGACCTGTCACATATCCCCCCCCCTTTTTTCGACCCAGTAGGTGGCGGAACACACACACCCGAAAAAAAGATTGGGCCTATACAGCTGATCGCTGGTGCAGAGGTGCCCCAATCAAGAATTTGGGCTGGTGTGTTCTGCCCCCTACTGGGTAGAAACAAAGGGGGGGGGCATATGTGACAGGTCAAGACTCTGTCACCGGGGAAAGTGATAATTTAAAGGACACAGAGTGTGCACATTGGCGATTTGGAGATTTCATAGTGTCGTGGGAGGGATGGAATCTCCAACTCTGTGTTCATGTTTTGTGGATGACCAGCAGGGTGTGTGCTCAGGTGCACACAGCCCTTATAATGAACGTCTAGGGAGAACTCAGGGGTCCCAGTTGGAGACGGCTCCACCCCGGCAGACATGAGGGCTGGCCTAGGAGTCAGGAGGGCTCCACGATCCACGAGTCAGTGCGGCACGAGGCTGTTATCCGTGTGCACCCTGTTGGGTGGGTGAAGTCTGTGGGAAACAGACAAGGGCCTGGAGTTTGAGGCCAGAGCAGCAGCGCTGCGAGTACAAGACAGTAGGGCTGTAAGTTCAAGCCAGAAGGGCTGAATAATTGTTTATTTTGCCAAGGACTGAAATGCTTAAACCCCTGTGAGGGAAAACCTGTTATTTAACCTGTTATTTTTTCTGCTTGATGAACTTTACTTTAATAAACCTTGGCAAGGAAAGCCCTTAAAGCGGAGTTCCACCCTAAAAACTATCTTTGCTTTGTCCGCTAGCTTAGATGAACCTGAAAAAGAATTGGATAATTAAACATTTTTTTTTGTTTCACTTACCTTGATTTAATGAAAATATACTTACCTTACTTCCTCCTTCTGCGGACACGGCCCCCGACGTCACTTCCTCCTTGCATTGACTCCTGGGAGATGAGCATCATCGATCCCAGGAGTCAATGCGCCTGCACCATAGTCACTCGTCACTTCCGATGCAGGTGCGTCATTTCCTGCTTAACAGCTTCTGGGCATGCCCAGAACCTGTTCAGGAATGACGCGCCTGCACCGGAAGTGACGAGCACAGCATTCTGGGACTCCAACGTCACCGAAGAGGACACGCTCCAGATTCAGCTGCCCACAACTTAGATGGCAGCGCTGGACAAGACATTTTTAATTTTTTTTTAGCCCGGAACTCCTCTTTAAAACAAAGAAAAAGCGAGTGGCAGTGTCCTTTAAACGCACTACACTTGATGCGAGTCTCACAATATGTAGCACCCTCCTAGGTAGGTGCTAGGCAGGAAAAATATAGTTGCTCTGTCTGCTTATCAGGGGAGCCTGATTAGTAGTTAGGCCTGATGCATGTGTCCAGGGTGTAATTCATCTGGTCTATGGGATTGTCCCCACTGTATCCAATAGGGGAGCCTGTTGGACAGTGGAGGAAACCCAGCCAGTGACACACAAGGAAGAAGAAAGGTGCCTCTGAGTGTAGCAGATAACACTTTATTGCACAAACGATGAGCAGACTTACACTGGCTCTCTTCCTGGTCCCGCGGCTCATCCCATCTTCCGACTGTCCAGCAGCAGGGAGATGATGCCAATCCAATGGGGGAGCTCAATTAGGAGCAATGAATCAACGCGAGGCTGAGGTGGAACGCATGTCTCGCTCATGGACTGCACCGAGCATGGTGATGTAAGGGGGGCGGTAACGCGTTTTGGAGAATGCGCAGATGTGCTTCTTCGTCAGACCAATAGTCTGACCAATGGCACGTTACCTCCCCCCTTACGTCACCACGTTCGGTACGGTCCATGAGTGAGGCATGCGTTCCACCGCTGCATCGCATTGATTCACCGCTCCTGATTGGGCTACCCCATTGGTGTCATCTCCCTGCTGCTGGACAGTCAGAAGATGGGACGAGCCGCGAGACCCCGATCCGTGAGGATACATGTCATCTTCAGTGTAAGTCTGCTCATTGTTTGTGTAATAAAGTGTTATCTGCTGCACTCAGAGGCGTCTTCTCTTCCTGTCTGTTTTTCCTTCCCCCACCAAGACTAAATTGGAGGACTGGTTTTTCAAGCAAAGGTGCCCAACAAACATTCCTCAAAAAGCCAGTGACACACAGGCTTTTGTAACCATCTCAGTGGGTTGGCACAAACAGTGGTGTATCCTGGGATACGTTATAAAAGCCAAGGGCACATGTGACAGGGTGTCTTTGGGCAGGAAGCTAGGTCCCAGAAGGAGGGTGACGGCTGTCTCTCCTCCTATTTGCTGTGGATGGGGGGTCACAGGCAGTCGGCCTAGTGGACCAGAGAGTGTGGCTGAACCCAGAGGTCCAGTGGAAGCGGACTATGGAGGTGAAGGCAGAGCAACTCTGGAAAAACAGTGTCCATGAGTACAGGGGAGATTGCCAAATGGTCTTCCCAGGAAGGGGACCACTCCAGTGGCTAGAGTCAGCGGACGGGTGTCAGCACACAGGCAGTGAGAGTAAAGGTGGTGCCAAGTTGTTAACCCTGAAGAGAATATTTAAGCGGGAACAGTCAATTTATCTTTACTTCAGTGGCAGGGTGAAGCAGTGGCCTTGCCTCATTCTAGTCAGTTGTCCTCAGAATTGTGCATAGTTACTAGTTGGAGTATTCCACTCATCCCTTCTTCCATCCCAGTTCTAAATAAAACAAAAAAAACAAATCCCCTGTGCTGATCATTGACTGAACCAAGAACTTTTAATGCCAGTTATCTACTGTCAGTTGCTAATGGTAACCCAGGGGACCCAAGAAGTGTAATTCTCAGCAGCCCTTTAGGGGGCATTGCTACTAGTGATCGACCAATATCGTTTTTTCGTTGCAGATACCGATACCGATATTTTGGCGATCGCGTATCGGTATCGGCCGATATTGGCCGATATTTTTGTACATTTAAATTTTTTCAAGATAAACACAAATTTTGACACAAGTCTGTTGCTGAACATGTTAATCTTTATGTGTACTGCAGTCAGTGCAACACTGCTAGAAAAAAGCTAGGCAAAAGCTAGACAGCGGATTGAACTGGTGTCAGTGGTCTACCACTGCAGTAGAGCACTCACTGCACTGGTTTTAAGCACAATGACGCGGCTATATTTGTGAGTATGCTGTCTCCCCACATGGGTTATTTTTGAGCATTCATACTCCAATAGCCATCAACCCTGCATGTTTATAATACAACAACAATAATTTATTTTCAGACTTGCCTGCACACTTACACTCCTGACGAGTGGGCAATGTGACCCACGAAATGTGCGTCGAGTTTCAAGACATTTGTATTGATGTGCATTGTTATATTGTTATATTATATTGTTACTGTTATGAGATATTTTAATATATTTGTATGACCATGTTCTGTTTTGTGTATGTCAAACATTCATGTTGTTTTACTTTTGTATATTGGTTCTATACAATAAACCAGATACATTTCAACTTGAGTTTTATGACTATTGGGTCCACCTCATCTAAAGTCCCGCGGGCAATCTTCTCCTTTTTATATGTATTCAATTGGGATGGAGGTGTACTCAAATATGAAATGACAGTTAAGGTCCATTTTTTTTGCTTTTGCATTTTCGGGTGGAAGACATGCCCGCCCTTGGTCCTACACTGTACCATTTTTTGCCATGCCCCACCCCAGCATGGAAAATGGATATTTCATACACTAGCATCATCATGCTACCCTAATTATGATGATTGTTTAACATTGTCATTCATACTTGCTGGGATGCAGTCCTTGGCTTTGGGTGCTCCTTGTGGTGGTTGCCTCTGGCCTGACCGGGAGCTGCGATGCACTATTGGGGGAGCGTTGCTCCCCTGCTGTCCCCTCCTGACAATTCGGGTGTGCATTGGCGTCATGGTCCCGCGATGCACGCAGTGTGTCCGCTATGCAGCGTCATGCATTGTGGGCTGCGGCGAGACCATCACCCAGGTGAATGGATGCCTGCGTTCACCGCAGGTGTCCTCATATGGCCTCTACATGCTGTATGGCAGGCAATTGTCTGCAATCAAACCACCTGAGACATGACGTTTTTTGGCGGGATCCATAATGCTTTGTAAGACAATTAAGGAGAGGATGATTGATCAGACAGTCCAATCTTTGAACACAGGGTTGATACCAAACAACAGCATTCATTCCTTTATGGTAAGCACACAGCCACCTTGCTATAATTGTTCACAGCACTTTCCACTCACTCTCCAACCTTTTCTCCACTTTTCTTTTTTTTTTCTCATGTCTTTATTTTATCACTTCACATATGCACTCCATGGTTATTTGTCTTACTAAGGCAGGCCATAGACGATTCGAATTACGTACGATTTATCGTTCGATAAACGAAAGCGGCACTCGTGTACATCATCGAGTGTACCATCAATGTGAGCCGAAAATCGTACGACAAAACACTATTTTTTGTGCCTTTTAACCACATCTCTACCGGACACACTCCCTACTGTTCTGTGTTTTGTTAGGCGAAATCATACAACTCCCCCACTAATGATACGAAATTCGGCCGATTTTCGCAAAAAAACCCCAACATGTTGGATATGTGAATTTTTGCTGTCGTACGAAAATCGAACGTTTTACATACCACACTAACGATACTAAAATCGTTCGATAACACTGCCATTTACGATTTTCGAACGAAATTCGAATCGTCTATGGCCTGCCTTAGTCTTTTAACAAATCTTTTCATCCTTATCTATTTGGTTTACCTTCATCTACCTGGGCACCCTTCCTTACCCTTTGGTTATTTCCTTTCATTTCCCGGTCCATATTCATGTCTCTGATACATCTAATATATATATATATATATATATATATATATATATATATATATATATATATGTATATATATGACCATTATCATTTGTTGGCTGCTATCCTACAGGAAGTAGCTGCTTACTTACCTACATTTATACATTTATACTTTTTCATTTAGAGACTGGCCAGGTGCTTGATTGATATACTTACAACACATTCTCATTGGTCTCCTTGAATTGACACAATGCCTCTGGATCCTGCACCCTCAGCTCCCTGTTGGAGTATTTGGCCGCCGCCGTATGGATGCACTGGTTTTAAGCACAATGACGCGGCTATATTTGTGAGTATGCTGTCTCCCCACATGGGTTATTTTTGAGCATTCATACTCCAATAGCCATCAACCCTGCATGTTTATAATACAACAACAATAATTTATTTTCAGACTTGCCTGCACACTTACACTCCTGACTAGAGTTGAGTGGACACCTGGATGTCCGTGTTAGGCGAGTTCGGCCGAACTTTAAACAAAAGTCCGGGTTCGTGTCCCGGACTTTTGCCGAACTTTTCCCGGACACCGAACCCCTTGAAGTCAATGGGGACCCGAACTTTCAGGCACTAAAATGGCTCTAAAACACCAATGGGCTAGACTGCTGCAAATGGCAGCAAAACGTAGTTAAGAGCATGGCAAGTGCTCTGCAAACAAATGTGGATAGGGAAATAGCTTAAAACAACAAAAAAAACCAGAAAAATAAAACAATGTTCTTCATCTCTGAAGGACGAGGCCCATATGGAGTAGGAGGGAGGTTGAGGTGGTGGTGGATGTGGCGGTGTCATAGGCGTGCGCACAGGGTGTGCCGGATGTGCCTGGGCACACCCTAATCACCTAGGGCACATAGCATTATCGCTCTGTTTGCCAGTGAGGAGATGGGAAAGATCTCCCTCGGACCTGCTCTGCTCTATTTCACTTTGCCAGCAGGGAGAGTAATGTATCGGGGCCATGTACATGTAGGCAAACACATGCATGTGTATTTAAACTTTGGGGTGCACACCCTAATGCAATAGGCTGCGCACACCTATGGGCGGTGTAGGTGGAAGCGGCGGTGGAGGAGGACCAGGACCGGATTAAGAGCATCATGGGCTTGGTGCTGAGGATTTTGAAGGGCCTTAATGGCCGTGCCTTGGCATGCACCCAGAGGAGGAAGGGTGCAGCCATGCATGCCTAATTCCACATGGGATGCTGTCTCTGAAGCCCATAAACACATCCATGCATCGGTAACTGTCCCTCCTTGTCCGGCCTTCGTGCTGTGTGGGGAGGTTCTGAGGGAGCTGCCTGGGGAAGCGAGCATAGAAGCCAGACTTCTGTGTTTACAAGTGACAGAAGAGCGGTAACAGTGAATATGGCCAACCCGGGGCCTATATAAAGGTAGGGGCCTGGAGCTGCAGCTCCAATAGCCCCTACGTTAATCTGGCCCTGAGGAGGACGAGGTAGCCAACACTGCTTCTTTTCACAAATTTTAAATGAGGGTACACCCCAAAAGAGTGAGAAAGAGCAAAAATGGAACAATGGCTGGGTAAGGTCGGTATCCATCGCTATTCTGCACAAGGTACGGAAAAGTCCCGTGGGATCCATGCCTGGTTCATTTTAATGAACGTGAGCTTGTCCACATTGTCTCTGGACAGGCGGCTGCGCTTGTCTGTGATAACACCCCCAGCCGTGCTAAATACCCGTTCAGATAATACACTGGCTGCAGGGCACGCCAGCACCTCCAAGGCGTAAAGGGCAAGCTCAGGCCATGTGCCCAACTTGGAGACCCAGAAGTTGAAGGGGGCAGACCCCTCATTCAGTACGTCTAGGCGTGTGCACACATACTGCTCCACCATGTTGGTGAAATGCTGCCTCCTGCTAAGACGTTCCATATGAGCTGCTGGTGCTGCTGTTTGTTGTGGCATGCTGACAAAGCTTTTCCACATTTCGGCCATGCTAACCCTGCCTTCTGAGGTGCTGGCGGTGCCCTGGTTGCGTTGGCGACCTCTTCCTCCTCCTCCTCCTCCTCTGCCTTGTGCTTCCACTGTGGCCCCGCTGTCAGGTGGGAATGCCAGCAGCATCGCGTCTACCAGCGTGCGCTTGTACTCGCGCATCTTGCGATCGCGCTCCAGTGAGTGAATTAAGGACGGTACGTTGTCCTTGTAACGGGGATCCAGCAGCGTGGCCACCCAGTAATCAGCACAAGTTAGAATGTGGGCAACTCGGCGGTCGTTGTGGAGACACTGCAGCATGTAATCGCTCATGTGTGCCAGGCTGCCCAGAGGCTACGAAAGGCTGTCCTCTGTGGGAGGTGTATCGTCCGTGTCCTCTGTATCCCCCCAGCCACGCACCAGTGATGGCCATGAGCTGGCCTGGGTGCCACCCTGCTGTGAACATGCTTCCATCTCCTCCTCCAGCTCCTCCTCCTCATCCTCCAAAACTGTGCCCCTGCTGGACAATTGTGTCCCTGGCGTTTGTGTGTGCAGGAACCCACCCTCAGAGCCCCTTGCGAATGACTGCCCTGAAAGCCTTGAAAATTTTACCTCTTCATCCTCCTCCTCCTCCTCCTCCTCCTCATCCTGTGCCACATCCTCTTCCATCATCGCCCGAATTGTTTTTTCAAGGATGCATAGAAGTGGGATAGTTAAGCTGAGAACGGCGTCATCGGCACTGGCCATGTTGGTGGAGTACTCAAAACAGCGCAACAAGGCACACAGGTCTCACATGGAGGCCCAGTTATTGGTGGTGAAGTGGTGCTGTTCCGCAGAGCGACTCACGCGTGCATGCTGCAGCTGAAACTCCACTATGGCCTGCTGCTGCTCGCACAGTCTTTCCAGCATGTGCAAGGTGGAGTTTCACCTTGTGGGCACGTCACATATGAGGCGGTGAGCGGGAAGGCCGAAGTTGCGCTGCAGCGCTGACAGGCGAGCAGCAGCAGGATGAGAACGCCGAAAGTGCGCACAGACGGCCCGCACTTTCTGCAGCAGCTCTGACATATCGGGGTAGTTTTTAAGGAACCTCTGCACCACCAAATTCAGCACATGCGCCAGGCAAGGGATGTGCGTCAAACCGGCTAGGCCCAGAGCTGCTATGAAATTTCGCCTGTTATCGCACACCACCAGGCCGGGCTTGAGGCTCGCTGGCAGCAACCACTCATTTGTCTGCTGTTCCATGCTCCTCCACAACTCCTGCGCGATGTGTGGTTTGTCCCCCAAACAGGCAAGTTTTAAAACTGCCTGCTGTCGTTTACCCCTGGCCGTGCTGAAGTTGGTGGTGAAGGTGTTACGCTGTCTGGATGAGGAGGCGGTAGAGGATGAGGAAGCGGAGTAGGAGGAGTTAGGAACAGGAGGCAAACTGAAGCGCCCTGCAATCCTTGGTGGTGGAAGGACATGCGCCAAATTGCTATCCGCCTCAGGCCCATCCGCCACTGCATTTACCCAGTGTGCCGTTAGGGAGATATAACGCCCCTGACCGTGCTTACTGGTCCACGTATCGGTAGTTAGGTGGACCTTGCCAGAGATGGCGTTGCGCAGTGCACACCTGATTTTTTCCCCCACTTGGTTGTGCAGGGAAGGGATGGCTTGCCTGGAAAAGTAGTGGCGGCTGGGCAAGACGTACTGTGGGACAGCCACCGACATAAGGTTTTTAAAACTGTGCGTCTCCACCAGACGGAATGACAGCATTTCTAAGGCCAAGAATTTTGAAATGCTGGCATTCAGGGCCAGGGATCGCGGGTGGGTACGGGGGTACTTCCTCTTCCTCTCAAGTGTTTGGGAGATGGAAAGCTGAACGCTTCCACGGGACATTGTGGAGACGGTTGGTGACCCAGGTGGTGGTGTTGCTGACAGATCCTCTGTTTGCGGGGTGGCAGGTGCCGGTATCACTACAGATGTGGCTGGAGCGGCCGAGACTGCAGCAGAAGAGGAAGCAGGATGAGCCAGAGACGTTTCTTGGTTTTGAAGGTGTCTACTCCACTTCAGCTCGTGCTCTGCACTTAGATGCCTGATCATGCAGGTTGTGCTCAGGTTGAGAAGGTTTATGCCTCGCTTCAGGCTCTGATTGCACAGGGTGCAAACCACTCGTGTCCTGTCATCAGCACATTTTCTAAAGAACTTCCACACTAGAGAACTCCTTTGAGCTGACTTTGGTGCGCTCGTTCCCTTGCTGCTTTGGGCAGTAGCGGGCGTAGTGTCTAGGGCATGGCCACTCCGCTTCTGCACCCTTCTCCCTCTTCTGCTGTGCTGGTGGCTCTGTGCGACCACCGCCTCTTCCTCCAAACTACTCAGGTCACCTGCATGACGTTCATTCCATGTGGGGTCGAGGACCTCATCGTCCTCCACATCATCTTCCACCCAGTCTTCACCCGTGCCCTCCTTGTCGGTCTCCACAATTCTGAACGCCGCAGCAGTTGGCACCTGCGTTTCGTCATCATCGGAGACGTGCTGCGATGGTGCTTGCATGTACTCATCTTGAGAAATAAGTGGTTGAGCATCGCTGCACTCAATCTCTTCCACTTCTGGGGCAGGGCTAGGTGGATGGCCCTGGGAAACCCTGCTGACCGAGTCCTCAAAAAGAAGAAGAGACTGCTGTATGGATTGGGGCTCAGACTGCTTGCCTGATTTCCAAGGGGGTGAGGTGAAAGACGGTTGGACATTGGCTGCAGGTGCCAACTCTGACCTTTCTGCAGTAGACTGGATGGGAGACAATGTGAAGGAACTGGAGGCACTGTCAGCAACCCAATCTACTATCGCCTGTACTTCTTCAGGCCTCATCACGTCTAGAGGCGCATTATGCCCTACCAAATACTGCTGCAGGTTCTGTCGCCTACTCACACTTGTGGAAGGTGTTTCACTTGTGCGTGTAGCTGGCACAGATCGACCACGTCCTCTCCTTGCAACAGGAGCTCTACCAGCAGCACCACGACCCAGGCCACGGCCCCTATTTGACGGTCTCCTCATATTTCTGTAATTTATGATCTTGCCCTAGAAAGGTGTTTATTGAATAGCGGAACGAAACAACAACAGTATCGCACGGGTGTATCTGACAGTCAAATATGCAAACTATGCCGCAATTTAATGTTTTTTACCCCTAAATGGTGTATATTGAATAGCGGAATAGGAAAAAGGATAAAAAAACGTATATCTCACACGTACAAACACAGACTAGGCCCCCGATTAAAATTTTTTGTACCCTAAAGGGAGGATGAGGAAGAGGAGTAGGAGGAGTTGGGAACAGGAGGCAAACTGAAGCGCCCTGCAATCCTTGGCGGTGGAAGGAGATGCGCCAAACAAATTTAAAAGGTGTATCTCACACGTACCGATACAGACTATCCCGCAGTTTAATTTTTTACACTCAAACAGGGTGTATATTGAATAGCGGAATAGGACAAATTTTACAAAACGGTGTATCTCACACGTACAAACCCAAACTAGGCCCCGATTACAATTTTTTGTACCCTAAAGGCAGGATGAGGAAGAGGAGTAGGAGGAGTTGGGAACAGGAGCCAAACTGAAGAACCCTGCAATCCTCGGCGGTAGAAGGAGATGCGCCAAACAAATTTAAAAAGGTGTATCTCACATGTACCGGTACAGACTATCCCGCAATTTAATTTTTTACACTCAAACAGGGTGTATATTGAATAGCGGAATAGGACAAATTTTACAAAACGGTGTATCTCACACGTACAAACACAATCTAGGCCCCGATTACAATTTTTTGTACCCTAAAGGCAGGATGAAGAGTAGGAGGAGTTCGGAACAGGCAGGAGGCAGACTGAAGCACTCTCAAATCCTCGGCAGTATGAGATGCGCCCCAAAAATTGGATAGGTGTATCTCACACGTACCGACACAGACTATCCCGCAATTTAATTGTTTATACATAAAGGTTTTGATTAAATAGCGGAATAGAAAATATGATCAAAAAAAGTGTATGTATCTCACACGTACAGAAGAACACTAGGCCCCAATTACTATTGTTTGTACCCCTAAAGGCAGGATGAGGAGTAGGAGGAGTTTGGAACAGGCAGCACCCTCAAATCTTCAGAAGTATGAGATGAACCCCAAAAACTTGGAAAGGTGGCTCTCACACGTACCAACACAAACTATCCTGCAATTTAATTGATCCCCAAAGGTTTTTATTGAATAGCGGAATAGGAAATATGATCAAAAAAAGTGTATGTATCTCACACGTACAGAAGCACACTAGGCCCCAATTACTATTGTTTGTACCCCTAAAGGCAGGATGAGGAGTAGGAGGAGTTTGGAACAGGCAGCACCCTCAAATCTTCAGAAGTATGAGATGAACCCCAAAAACTTGGAAAGGTGGATCTCACACGTACCAACACAAACTATCCCGCAATTTAATTGATCCCCAAAGGTTTTTATTGAATAGCGGAATAGGAAATATGATCAAAAAAAGTGTATGTATCTCACACGTACAAAACCACACTAGGCCCCAATTACTATTATTTGTACCCCTAAAAGGCTGGATGAGGAGTAGGAGGAGTTTGGAACAGGCAGCCCCCTCAAATCTTCAGAAGTATGAGATGAACCCCAAAAACCCCAAATATCATTCAGCTCTGCTTCAGGCCACAATTACATTTTTTTAACCCAAGGCTGTATATTGAATAGTGGAATAGAAAAAAAGTGTATGATTTTTTAAACCACTCAATAATAGCACATGTGAACTGAACACAGCAGTGTATGATCAGTCAGCACAGCACAACTGAAGGGAAAATGCTGCACACAGTGACTGATAGAAAAATACTTTTCTCCCTCCTCCTCAGTGGGCAAAAAAGATTGTGTTCACTGCACCCCAAAAAGATTGTGTTCACTGCACCCCAAAAAGATTGTGTTCACAGCAGCCCACACACAGCAAATGGATGTGGACCACTGACACCTGCCTATCTCCTATCCCACCCCACACAGCAATATCGATTGTAGTTTGTAGAACACACTGTCTGACCCTAAAAATCAGCAGACTCTCTCCCTAAAAGGATTGATAAGATGATGATCGTAGATCGGGTGACTACAAACCCCACCCCACACAGCAATATCGATTGTAGTTTGTAGAACACACTGACCCTAAAACCCAGCAGACTCTCTCCCTAAAAGGATTGATAAGATGATGATCGTAGATCGGGTGACTGCAAACCCCACCCCACACAGCAATATCGATTGTAGTTTGTAGAACACACTGACCCTAAAAATCAGCAGACTCTCTCCCTAAAAGGATTGATAAGATGATGATCGTAGATCGGGTGACTGCAAACCCCACCCCACACAGCAATATCGATTGTAGTTTGTAGAACACACTGACCCTAAAAATCAGCAGCAGCCTCCCCCTAAAATGCCTACAACTCGCCCTGCCTAACACACTCCGACCTGTCCCTCAATTCTATGCGGACACAAATGAGTTTTGCCTGCCTGTCTGTCCCTAATCAGCAGCCAGCACGTATGTGTGCTCTGTCCCTGAACTAGTACACAGCAGAATGACGCCGCAGCGGCGCTGCCTCGAACTTATAAAGACTTGGTCACATGCTTCAGACGGCCAATCACAGCTACTAATACATTTGTAGGCATGGCTGGGATGGCTTAGGCACACCAGTTAAACGCTTGTTGATTGGCTGTTGAAAGCCCGCCATGAAAAGCGCGCCAATGCATGCAAAACCCGGAAATAAAATGACCGAACACGGATTTTTACCCGAACATACAGTAAAGTTTTCGGGTTCGTGTTAGGGTAACAAAAATCCAATTATTCGGTACGAACACAGTCCGTGTTCGCTCAACCCTACTCCTGACGAGTGGGCAATGTGACCCACGAAACGCGCGTCGAGTTTCAAGACATTTGTATTGATGTGCATATTGTTACTGTTACGAGATATTTTAATATATTTGTATGACCATGTTCTGTTTTGTGTATGTCAATTATTCATGTTGTTTTACTTTTGTATATTGGTTCTATACAATAAACCAGATACATTTCAACTTGAGTTTTATATCTATTGGGTCCACCTCATCTAAAGTCCCACGGGCAATCTTCTCCTTTTTATATGTATTCAATTGGGATGGAGGTGTACTCAAATGTGAAATGACAGTTTAGGTCCATTTCATTTTTTTCGCTTTCGGAAAGACAGGGTAAAACGGAGGGGTGGTGGTGTTTGTCTCTATGTGAGAAGTGATCTCAAAGTGAGTGTTAAAGATGACCTAGTTGATGGAGAGTGTGCTGAATCTGAAGCAGTATGGGTTGAAATGTACATGGGTGTGCGTAAAACAAAGATTATCATTGGCGTTTGTTATAGACCTCCCAGTATTAATGAGGAGGTGGAGACTCAGCTCCTGGCACAGATAGAAAGGGCTGCAAGGGCTGGGACAGTGTTAATAATGGGGGATTTTAACTACCCAGACATTGACTGGAGTAATGGCACTGCTGGAACAGTTAAAGGGCACAAATTTATAAACCTATTACAAGACAATTTTGTGGTGCAGTTTATTGAGGCCCCCACTAGAAATGATGCTCTGTTGGACCTGGTAATCTCAAACCATGCAGAGCAGTGACCATAACATGATTTCATTTAATGTTAGCTGTAAGCAAAAAAGGCATACAGGAAATACAAAAAAACAAATTTTCCAAGGATGAGGGCTGCTCTCCAGGATTTAGACTGGGAGGGAATATTGGCATCGATGAGCACAGAGCAGAAATGGGAATTTTTGCATAAAAAGACTTCATGCAAACTCACTGCAAAGTATGTTCCGATGGGTAATAGGTTTAAAAGGCTAAAAATTAAACCAATGTTGCTCACGGCAAAAGTTAAAAAAGCTATAGATAAAAAGAAAGGGGCTTTTAAAAAATATAAAAATGAGGGAACACTATTATTGTTTAATTGTTACAAAGAATATAACAAAACATGTAAAAAGGAAATCAGGGACGCAAAAATCCAAAATGAACGACAGATTGCAAAAGATAGTAGGACAAACCCCCAAAAATTCTTCAAATTTATTAACAGTAAAAAGGTTAGGTCTGAGCATGTAGGCCCCTTACAAAATAATCAGGAGTGGGTGACTGGGGACAAAGAGAAGGCAAATGTATTAAATACTTTTTCAGCTCTGTATATACAAAGGAGCATGGGGGAGCTCATGACCATAATGAGGACGGTATTGACAATGGCTCAAAAGTGATATGGTACAGAAATATTTAGACAGAATAAGGGTGGATAAAGCGCCTGGACCAGATGGTATCCACCCACGCATCCTAAAAGAACTGAGCGCTGTAATTTCTAAGCCTTTGTTTCTAATTTTTAGGGACTTGTTAAGGACTGGAATAGTACCCCTGGATTGGCGTAGGGCCGATGTGGTGCCTATATTTAAAAAGGGATCAAAGTCTTTGCCAAGTAACTATAGACCTGCTAGTTTAACTTCTATAGTCGGGAAGATATTGGAGAGTTTAATAAAAGACCACATAGATGAGTTCTTGCTGGAAAGAAATATTTTAAGCAACAGACAGCATGGATTCATGAGAGACAGAAGTTGTCAAACAAACCTGATTTCTTTTTATGAGGAGGCAAGTAAAACCTTGGACAGAGGGGTGGCTGTGGAAGTAGTATACTTGGATTTTGCAAAAGTGTTTGACACAGTTCCCCACACACGGCTAATGTGTAAGGTAAAGTCTACAGGCTTGGAAAGATCAGTTTGTAATTGGATCGAAAATTGGCTAAAAGATAGAATTCAGAGAGTAGTGGTTAATGATTCTTACTCTGAATGGTCTAAGGTTATTAGTGGTGTACCCCAAAGTTCAGTGTTGGGACCCTTACTTTTTAATATCTTTATAAATGATATAGGGTCTGGGATTAAAAGAAGTATTTCAGTCTTTGCAGCTGACACCAAGCTGTGCAGTGAAATAACTTCTTTACAGGATGTCTCCAACTTACAAGCTGATCTCAATGCACTGTTTCATTGGGCAACTATGTGGCAAATGAGGTTTAATGTTGATAAATGTAAAGTTATGCACTTGGGGGCTAAGAATATGCATGCATCATACATACTAGGTGGAGTAGAACTGGGGGAATCCATAGCGGAGAAGGATCTGGGTGTTCTGGTAGATCATAAGCTTAATAATAGCATGCAATGCCAAGCTGCTGTTTCCAAAGCAAGCAAAGTCCTTTCTTGTATTAACAGAGGCATGGACTCCAGAGAGAGATATCATTTTGCCCCTGTATTAATCATTAGTAAGACCTCATCTGGAATATGCAGTTCAGTTCTGGGCACCAGTTCTTAAAAAGGATATCGGGGAACTGGAGAAAGTGCAGAGAAGGGCAACCAAACTGATAAGGGTGGTTCTGGCTAGCTCACTAGATTGCTTTAAAAAAAGGTCTGGATTCTTTCCTATTAAAGAACGTATAAATAAGTTCCCGTATTGGCCTCTAATCGTAATCCACACTGAATCGTGTATCTATAAAGGGATAATGCATATATAGCTTACCCGGTAGCCGTTGATCCAAGCATATATGGAAAAAAGGGGGAGGGTTGGGTGGAAAGCAAAGTAACTTCCCGCCCAGAGAGAGATCAACTATGGGTACCAATAAGGCAAATGCTATAGATATGATTATAAACAAAAAATATATTTTATTTGGCACTTATGCCTAGAAAAAAAGTGAGATTGCACATGTAACAGAGTGTGACACCACAATGTATAAAACCAGTTAAAAACAACAAACAAACATGCACATGACTGGATAGCCTAGGACATGTCAAAAGTGGCAACAAATATTGGTGTGAACACCACCATATATGTGATAAAGGCAGAATCTGCTATATGGTAACCTTTACAGAAGAATTTACCATCCATATAATATTCCTGAAGACAAAGATGGAATGCTATAGCAAAACAAACAGCATGGATGTCATGAAATTCACGATCAAAGACCGTTCCCAATAATGATCAGAATATGATGAATTCCTTAATATTGAGAAATACTGATCAGCTGATATGGTAAAGCAATCCAGTTGTCGCTGATAGGTTGAAAAACAAAATATGGACTATGAGGGATGGTTCCACGTGGATATAGGGAATGTCGTGGTTAGCACGCTCAGTTCAGAGGAATCAACAGATATTTCTGGTAATAATGGATATTTGCTCCGATGCTGAAAGAGACAATGCTGACCATCAATGATTTCACTCTTCTGCCCTGAGATGCACAGGCAGAGAGAAGGCAACATAAATGTCCTCCGTGGTATTACTGAAGGTCACTATAAAGTGTAGCAGAGCCGATATAGTTGCATGTCCATACCTCTGTATAGTTTAGCGGTGACTCAGCCAGCATACACCCTCCTCCAGCGTTCCCCTCCCGCGCTCGCTCAAGCCTCCTTCCTAGTGTCGACGTGTAGGTCCGTCAGTGGCGGCCTGACGTCATTTCCAGTGCGGCGAGTTCAGAGCCGGGGGAGCCTTAAGGGGCCGGCCGTGCATGAGTCAGGGGTTCACAAAGCAGGCAAATCCAGCGTGTGTAGACAGGTTGACGCTACCGCTGACGCGTTTCACCGACTAGCACATCGGTTTCTTCAGAGCTGACTGTGGGAATGTGGAGTGCTCTAATATATAGTGGTTAGTCGCTGATTAGTCGATCAGATACAGATGTAGGTGATCAATCACACATTGTTGTCTTATTCCACTAGATGTCAGTATGCCACCAGTGCTGTACACCAATCGAACATGGACAGTTACCTGTTAACCGCCCATGTCTATCGATCACAGGCTGAACTGTTCAGTGGTTCTTGATATGGACCGTAGAAAATCGCTACGGTAGCCACATAGAGGGAAGAGGCTGTTTAATTAATTTAGGTTTTGACTCTAAATAATACAGGAGGCCACGTAGAGGTCGAGTTGACTTATTAACCAGATATTTAGACATGTCACAGAGCCATATATACACCCCTCCCACAGAAAAGGGACCAAGCGAGATAAATAGCATTACAGATAACATATAGTTCTGTGTATCCATCACTGACCTATTCCTGGTTTTCTGTAGATAGTCACTGTGCCCCCTGATGAGAACATAACCCTGTACAGTATTAAATATAGATATATATATCACGTACCCCGCATAGTATATCATCACATATCACCATGACCCCTCAGTATCTATATGTTAAGTTTGCTAATACAGCAAAAGAATATATATAATTCCCTTGCTGAAGGAGGAACTAATGTATATATGGGAAGAGGGATATAAGTGGGTACCTATATATAAATAGATATAGGGTGCAGTTCCAATAGACCCTAATCAGGGACATATGCACTGTACCGTATAGAGTTTGTTTAATACACAGCGAAGAGGTGTAACGCTCCTGCGTTTCTTATATGGTGTGGATTTTCAGCTGCAGAAATAGTTCCACGTCAGTAGTCATGTAAGAGATATGCTGAGATACCATTCCCAACCTCAATGACTCATCATGTGTGGAAGGTCTTATTTCAGCCAGTAAATACACACAATTAGCAAGCTGGTTCCTAGAGTGACTTTATGTATGTGGTAACACAATGATGAAGGTTGAGGGATAGGTTGAGTGGAGGTGGTAGGTGATAGACACTTGAAGGTGAGACAGTAGCAGATGGATGCAGGAAGGTTTAGCAATGTTGTATGATAGCAGATGATAGAATAGCAGGTGGACATACAAAAGAGATCAACCCAGTGCAGAAAAGTAGCAGTAGTCTCAAGAGCTAGCAATCTAGTTATGCAGATGTGATAAACAGTCTTTACTATGCAGAGCTAGATAGTGTAAGCTTAGTATAAGTTTATAGAGAATTCCCCTGCGGGGTACTTAGCACTATTAGCGATACAGCCGAAGGGTGGTTCAGGAGAGGCGGATGATCCAGTAGCGGGATACAGGGATCAGCGCAGCAAGGTTCCGTCAGCGAAGTAAGCTTGCAAGCATGGAAGCTTCAAGCAAGGTTAGCATCCAGGTAAGGGTGTTTGAACGAACACATGTGAGTGAGAACCGGCGCTTTAAATAGCCATCTAGTCCGGCGCTGGGTGATGACAGCTCCAGTCTTAAAGGTGTATGCGCACCTTTCCAAAAGTAAATGGTGGGGCGCATACACTTGTGGAAAGTGTAATTTAGGGTACCAAAGGTACCGGAACATTACAATACCCCCCCCCTTAAGGCCTGCTCCTGAAGGCCTCTGGAGCTGGTTTGTCTGGGTATCTCGCATGAAAATTGCAGATTAATCTAGGGGCATGTATGTCAGAGGTGTTTAGCCAGGTGTCGTCTTGGGGCCCATAGTTTTTCCATCTAACCAAGTACTGAAGTCTTCTTCTGTAGATACGAGAATCCAGAATCTCTTTTATCTCGTATTCTTCTCCACCTTCAACTTGTACAGGAGGGGGAGGTGGAATTTTAGGCCTTATTCCTTGGTCCGGAACATGGGGTTTTAGTAGCGACACATGGAAAATGGGATGGATTTTTAGGTCCATTGGCAATGTAAGCTGCACTGCAGCTTTTCCAATAAGTTTCTTGATTGGGAAAGGTCCCAAGAACAGAGGTCCAAGCTTTTTGCTAGGGATCTTCAGTCTCAAGTTTTTTGTTGAGAGCCAAACGAGGTCCCCGATAGTATACTGTGGAGAAGGTCTTCTACGAAGATCATAGTACTTCTTTTGTTGACTGTGAGCGTGTGCAAGGGTAGTATTTAGTAAACCCAGAGAATCCTTTATTTGGGTAAGATAGTCTGAGGCTACTGGGTTATTTGAAGGAAGGATGCGTGGAGGGAGAATAGAGGGATGGAACCCATAGTTCAAGTAGAACGGACTCTGCTTGGTCGTACTGTGGGTTGCATTGTTGTAGGCAAATTCTGCCAGGGGGAGAAGATCCAACCAATCATCCTGTTGGTAAGAAGTGTAACAACGTAAATACTGCTCGATGCATTGGTTGACTCTTTCAGTCTGTCCGTTGGTCTGCGGATGGTAAGGAGAAGTGAGCTTCCGCTCAATCCGTAGTATGTGACATAGTTCTTGCCAGAATTTAGAAATAAATTGGGATCCACGGTCAGACAGAAGAGTTTTTGGGATACCATGTAATCTGAAGACATGTTTCATCAGGAGTTCTGCCGTTTGTTTGGACGAAGGTAGTCTGCGAATAGCAATGAAATGTGCCATCTTTGTCAGATGGTCCACTGACACCAAGATGGTATTAAATCCTTTGGAAGGAGGCAATTCTACGATGAAGTCCAATGACAAAACCTCCCATTGAGTTTGGGGTATTGGTAGACTGCATAGTAGACCGGATGGTCTCGTAGTGTCAATTTTGGACCTGGCACAGACATTGCATGAAGAGACGAATTTTTGTATAGATGTTTTCATGTCAGGCCACCAGAATTGCCGAGAAATCAAATTGAAAGTCTTTGTCATACCCATATGTCCCACCATAGGCACATCATGCGATAATTCCAAGATCTTGGTGCGTAGGGTAGGTGGTATGTGAAGTTTGTCGTTGTAGTAGAGGAAGCCTTCTGCATCAGTATTTAGTTGTGGTGGGGGTGAATCCAAACTTATACCATGCAGAACCTCTTCCTTCAAGGAACGGACAACTCCAATAATGCGTTTGTGAGGTATTATAGGAACGGAAGGAATTTCAAAGTAGTTTTCTTCAGTTAGTCGTGATAGTGCATCCGCCTTTTTGTTCTTATCTGCAGGTGTGTAGGTCACTAGGAAGTTAAACCTTAGAAAGAATAGTGACCATCGTACCTGTCGGTGCGAGAGAGTTTTGCTAGTCTGAAGATATTGGAGGTTTTTATGGTCCGTGTATATAATTATTGGTAATTGGGTGCCTTTGAGTAAATGCCGCCAATTCTCCAGAGCCAATTTTATAGCGAGCAGTTCCTTTTCACCCACGGGGTAATTTATCTCGGGACTGCTCAGGGATTTAGAAAAAAAAGCGACTGTATGAAGTGGTGAAGTGTGGGTAGGTCGTTGGGAGAGTATTGCTCCTACTGCCATGTTTGACGCATCTACCTCCAGAATGTATTGGAGGGATGGGTCTGGATGGCGTAATATGGGAGCGGAAGTAAACCTTGTCTTTAACAAGTGGAAAGCCTTATTTGCTTCTTCTGACCATTTAAATGGTATTTTTATGCTAGTGAGCTGTGTGAGGGGTCTCACAATAGCAGAAAAGTTCTTTATGAACTTCCTGTAGAAATTTGAAAATCCCAGGAATCGCTGTAGCGCCTTGCGTGTAGTTGGTGTAGGCCAATCCTGAATGCAGGATATTTTACTCATGTCCATCTCGATTCCTGTTTTGGATATGATGTAGCCTAGAAAGAGTACCTCATCTTTATGGAACAAGCATTTCTTCAGCTTCACATAAAGATTATGTGCAAGCAATCTCGATAATACAAGTCTTACATGTCTTATGTGTTCAGACAGGGTCCGTGAATATATAAGTATATCGTCCAGATATACCACAACACAGACATCTAGTAAGTCTTTAAAAATATCGTTTATAAATCGTTGGAAAACTGCAGGGGCATTGCATAGGCCGAATGGCATCACAAGATATTCGAACAATCCGTATCTAGTTCTGAATGCAGTCTTCCACTCGTGTCCATCACGGATTCAAATGAGATTGTATGCTCCTTTCAGGTCTAATTTTGAAAAATAGGTAGCTCCACGCACCTGCTCAATGAGCTCAGGGATAAGCGGTAGAGGATAGCGATCTTTTATTGTGATAGCATTCAATTTCCTGTAGTCGATGATAGGTCTGAGACTTGAATCTTTATTGCGAACAAAAAAGAGTCCTGCTGCTGTGGAAGAAGTGGAAGGTCTAATAAAACCTTTTTCCAAGTTCTCATCCAAATAGGTTTTGAGATGGGCAAGTTCATCCTGTGAAAGAGGATAAACATGACCGAACGGTAATTTGCTATTTGGGAGTAGATCAATGCTACAATCATAGTTTCGATGAGGAGGTAATGCTTGAGCATTTTTCTCAAGAAAAACCTCAGAAAGATCCTGATAACATAGTGGTGCAATCTCATCTGTCACCACAGACAGAATCTTCCCGGAAAACGGGAGGTTACACGTTTCCTCGCAATAACAAGAAGGGAAGGTCAAGGACCGTTTCTTCCAATCTATGGTTGGTTGGTGTGTGTGTAACCAGGGAAGTCCCAACACAATGGGAAAGTGGGGTGAAGGTATTAAATCGAAGGTAGAAGTCTCCCTATGAGACTCGTTAATAGTGACTAGAAGTGCTTGTGTCTGATCGGTGATCGGACCAGAGGATAACGGAACACCGGTAATAAGACTTACCGAGACAGGTTTGAGTTTAGAAATAATAGGAATTTTATTTAAAGCAGCAAAACATATATCCATATAATTTCCACAAGATCCTGTGTCAATCATGGCCTTAGTAGTAATCCTGTTCTGGTCCCACTGTAATGTCAAAAAAACAGAAATGTAGGGGTTAGTGAATGAAGTTGTCAATCCTCCTAGAGAGACATGTGAACACTCACCCTTCTTTTTGTTGACTAGGGGACAGACGTTTATCTTGTGATCTGGGGATGCACAGTACAAGCAGAGATTTTCATTTCGTCTTTTGGCTTTTTCCATAGTTGATAGCGGTGGGCGTATGGTTCCTACCTCCATAGGAACGGCCAGACTCCGAGAGGAAACGGATAATGGCATTCCCATCTTTTCAGCCTTTCTTTCTCGTAGTCTTCTATCTATGGTAATACTGAGTTGTATTAATGCATCCAGGGTTTTTGGCAGATCCGCTCGGGCGAGCTCGTCCTTAACGGCTTCTGATAGGCCAAGCCTAAATTGGGTTTTCAGAGATGCATCATTCCATTCTGAATCAAGGGTCCATCTCTTGAACTCTGCGACAAAGTCTTCTACAGGCCTGCTTCCTTGTTTCAAGGATCTTAACTGAAGATCAGCAGTACTCTGCCTATTGGGGTCATCATATAGGCTAGTGAGCTCTGCCAGGAACAAGGCATAGGAGTTGAGAAGCTGGTCGTTTTTCTCAAGAAGAGAATCTGCCCAGGCTCGAGGATCGCTTGATAGGTAAGAAATAATAGTACAAACCTTAATGTGATCAGTAAGGTAGGTACGAGGTTTTAGCAAAAAAAGTAACTCACATGCGTTTTTAAATTCGCGAAATTTTTTGCGATCGCCTGTAAATACCAAAGGGGGATTTATCTTGGGTTCAGGGGACTGAGCAGAGGTAAGTTGTGTCAGTCTAATTACCTGCTGCGACAGAGCCTGATTGTCTTCTTTTAATTCAGCAAGTGCGTGTATTAACGCAGATACTTGCTGTTTTAATTGTGTCACCTGAGTGGTTATTTCTGCTGAATCCATTTTTAGGTTCGTTCAATCTGTAACGCTCCTGCGTTTCTTATATGGTGTGGATTTTCAGCTGCAGAAATAGTTCCACGTCAGTAGTCATGTAAGAGATATGCTGAGATACCATTCCCAACCTCAATGACTCATCATGTGTGGAAGGTCTTATTTCAGCCAGTAAATACACACAATTAGCAAGCTGGTTCCTAGAGTGACTTTATGTATGTGGTAACACAATGATGAAGGTTGAGGGATAGGTTGAGTGGAGGTGGTAGGTGATAGACACTTGAAGGTGAGACAGTAGCAGATGGATGCAGGAAGGTTTAGCAATGTTGTATGATAGCAGATGATAGAATAGCAGGTGGACATACAAAAGAGATCAACCCAGTGCAGAAAAGTAGCAGTAGTCTCAAGAGCTAGCAATCTAGTTATACAGATGTGATAAACAGTCTTTACTATGCAGAGCTAGATAGTGTAAGCTTAGTATAAGTTTATAGAGAATTCCCCTGCGGGGTACTTAGCACTATTAGCGATACAGCCAAAGGGTGGTTCAGGAGAGGCGGATGATCCAGTAGCGGGATACAGGGATCAGCGCAGCGAGGTTCCGTCAGCGAAGTAAGCTTGCAAGCATGGAAGCTTCAAGCAAGGTTAGCATCCAGGTAAGGGTGTTTGAACGAACACATGTGAGTGAGAACCGGCGCTTTAAATAGCCATCTAGTCCGGCGCTGGGTGATGACAGCTCCAGTCTTAAAGGTGTATGCGCACCTTTCCAAAAGTAAATGGTGGGGCGCATACACTTGTGGAAAGTGTAATTTAGGGTACCGAAGGTACCGGAACATTACAAGAGGGAGGCAGTAAGATGGAACCAGGATTTATATGGCAACAAGGGGACCGGAGCATCGGTATGGCATATACCTACTGTCTAGAGGGGGTGGCCCTGGCCCTTCCGTATTTAATGCTGATGTCATTTCTCATATCCAACTAAATGAATTAACAGAGCTCGAACTCACATGGTAATCAGGGGGACAGAAAGGGTTTGAGGCTGAATTCCACGTTCAAGCCTAATGGAACAAGGGAACCCATCTTATAGATCCATAATTTCTCTTTTTGTAATAATATATTATCAAAATCGCCACGTCTAGCGGGTAGCTTCAAGGCATAAATGCCTCTTACTCGGAGTCCGTCAGGGTTGGCGTTATGATATTCAAGAAAGTGTAATGGGATGGTCTTGTTGTGGCGACCTTGTTTCTAATGTTGGCTAGATGTTCAAGGATTCTGGTTTTCAATTGGCGCTTGGTCTTACCAATATATGATTTATTACATGGGCAGATCATTTGGTAAATGACGCGTTCCGTTTGTCAATTAATGAAGCCATTGATAGTAAATTCTTGCTGCCCATCACAGCTAAAAAATGACTTCGAACTAATTACCAATTTACAGATGGAACATTTTCCACAGGTAAACATCCCCTTTAGCAGGGGTAATGATGTTAACCAGTTGCCCTGTTTTTTGGTTCTGGTGAATTCTGAGTGAAATAAACTGTCCTTTAGATTTTTGGCTCATTTGGCCGTAATCAAAGGACATGGTCCTACAATTTTCTCGATTAATGGTGAAACCGTCAGTACTTGCCAATGTTTTGAAATGACTTATTTCACCTGGTCCCACTGAGTCCCAAATCGAGTGACAATACGCGGGTATGACTGCTGGGAATTCACCGATGGGGACGGAGGATTTTCACTACCTTGAAGTAGAGCAGACCTTTGCCTAAGTGCCACTTTTTTACGTGCCCTCCTGATAACTTTATGCGAATATCCTCTTTCTCTAAAACGCTTGTGTAAATCCCTAGCCTCCGTTTGATAGTCCCCAGCATCTGAACAGTTCCTCTTGAGGCGGAGGAACTGTCCTACCGGGATACCCTCAATCAGGGATTTGGGATGATGGCTGTCCGCAGCCAACAAAGTGTTGGCTGACGTTTCTTTACGATATGTTTTAGTTTTAATCATTTTGTTATCATGTGAGATGAGGAGATCCAGGAAGGGTAAATTATTGGGAGTTGCTGTGTATGTTAATTTGATGTTCCTGTCATTACAGTTTAGCTCACCAATAAACGACTCAAGTTCAGGTAGCGTGCCCCCCCACAGGAGAAGGACATCGTCAATGTATCTCAGCCACATGTGGGAGTGGCTGAGGTACATTGGGGATGGATAAATCACCTGCTCCTCCCAGAGGCCCAGATGTAGGCACGCATAGGCCAGAGCCCATGGTGCCCCCATCGACGTGCCTCTGGTCTGTTGGTAAAATGAATACAGGAACTGAAAGTAATAAATTCATTGTGGGCTCCTAAGTGTGGAAATTTCCGTTCAAGAAAATATGCAACCGCCTTTAGGCCTCATTCATGAGGTATTGATGTATACAAACTTTCAACATCAATACCCACCAATAACATATGAGCAGGAACAGTGATACCCGATAATTTGCTCAGTACATCCCTGGTATCCTGCACATATGATGGTAGGTCAGTGACCAACTCCTTGATCAAAGCATCAATGTATTTACCCACTTTTTCCAAAGGACCGCCTATAGCGGACACAATCGGTCTCCCTGGTGGCTGGGATAGAGACTTGTGCAATTTCAGAATAATGTAAAATGTGGGTACATTATAATTTTTGACCAAGAGATGGTCCGCCTCTTTTTTCGAAATCAGATTGGCATCCCTAGCTAGGGTGATTTTCTGGTTAAGAGTAGCGACAAGGGAGGCAAAGGGGGTTTCCCTTAGCTTTCTGTACGTACTAGTGTCATTAAGCTGACGTAGCACTTCCTTTTCATACATGTCCTCCCCGAGGAGAACTACATTCCCTCCCTTGTCACTACCCCTGATAACCAGATTCGGTGCCGCCTCCAGTTCCTTGAATGCCCGTCGCTCCGACCTAGACAAGTTGTCCACTCCCTCCTTCCTCTGCCAGTTGATTTTCCAAAGTTCTTCCTGAACCAAGTCGAGGAATAACTTAATGTTTTTGTGTTTAGTAGGGTTGAGCGGACACCTAGATGTCCGTGTTCGACGGGTTCGGCCGAACTTTAAAAAAAAGTCCGGGTCCGTGTCCCGGACTTTTACCGAACTTTTCCCGGACACCGAACCCCATTGAAGTCAATGGGGACCCGAACTTTAAGGCACTAAAATGGCTCTAAAACACCAAAGGAAAGGGCTAGAGTGCTGCAAATGGCAGCAAAACGTAATTAAGAGCATGGCAAGTGCTCTGCAAACAAATGTGGATAGGGAAATAACTTAAAACAACAAAAAAAAACAGAAAAATAAAACAATGTTCTTCTTCATCTCTGAAGGACGAGGCCCATATGGAGTAGGAGGGAGGTTGAGGTGGTGGTGGATGTGGCGGTGACATAGGCGTGCGCACAGGGTGTGCTGGGTGTGCCTGGGCACACCCTAATCACCTAGGGCACATAGCATTGCCAGTGAGGAGATGGGAAAGATCTCCCTGGGACCTGCTCTGCTCTATTTCTCCTTGCCTACAGGTACATGGCCCCGATACATTACTCTCCCTGCTGGCAAACACATGCATGTGTATTTCAACTTTGGGGTGCACACCTTAATGCAATAGGCTGCGCACACCTATGGGCGGTGTAGGTGGAAGCGGCGGTGGAGGAGGACCAGGGCCGGATTAACAGCATCATGGGCTTGGTGCTGAGGATTTTGAAGGGCCTTAAGGGCCGTGCCTTGCCATGCACCCAGAGGAGGAAGGGTGCAGCCATGCATGCCTAATTCAACATGGGATGCTGTCTCTGAAGCCCATAAACACATCCATGCATCGCCAACTGTCCCTCCTTGTCCGGCCTTCACGCTGTGTGGGGAGGTTCTGAGGGTGCTGCCTGGGGAAGCGAGCATAGAAGCCAGACTTCTGTGTTTACAAGTGACAGAAGAGCGGTAACAGTGAATATGGCCAACCCGGGGCCTATATAAAAGGTAGGGGCCTGGAGCTGCAGCTCCAATAGCCCCTACATTAATCTGGCCCTGAGGAGGAGGACGAGGTAGCCAACACTGCTTCTTTTCAAAAATTTTAAATGAGGGTACACCCCAAAAGAGTGAGAAAGAGCAAAAATGGAACAATGGGTGGGTAAGGTCGGTATCCATTGCTATTCTGCATAAGGTACGGAAAAGTCCCGTGGGATCCATGCCTGGTTCATTTTAATGAACGTGAGCTTGTCCACATTGTCTCTGGACAGGCGGCTGCGCTTGTCTGTTATAACGCCCCCAGCCGTGCTAAATACCCGTTCAGATAATACACTGGCTGCAGGGCACGCCAGCACCTCCAAGGCGTAAAGGGCAAGCTCAGGCCATGTGCCCAATTTGGAGACCCAGAAGTTGAAGGGGGCAGACCCGTCATTCACTACATGTAGGCGTGTGCACACATACTGCTCCACCATGTTGGTAAAATGCTGCCTCCTGCTAAGACGTTCCATCTGAGCTGCTGGTGCTGCTGTTTGTTGTGGCGTGCTGACAAAGCTTTTCCACATTTCGGCCATGCTAACCCTGCCTTCTGAGGTGCTGGCGGTGCCCTGGTTGCGTTGGCGACCTCCTCCTCCTCCTCCTCTGCCTTGTGCTTCCACTGTGGCCCCGCTGTCAGATGGGAATGCCAGCAGCATGGCGTCTACCAGCGTGCGCTTGTACTCGCGCATCTTGCGATCGCGCTCCAGTGAGTGAATTAAGGACGGTACGTTGTCCTTGTAACGGGGATCCAGCAGCGTGGCCACCCAGTAATCAGCACAAGTTAGAATGTGGGCAACTCGGCGGTCGTTGTGGAGACACTGCAGCATGTAATCGCTCATGTGTGCCAGGCTGCCCAGAGGCAACGAAATCCTCCTCCAGCTCCTCCTCCTCCTCATCCTCCTCATCCTCCAGAACTGTGCCCCTGCTGGACAATTGCGTCCCTGGCGTTTGCGTGTGCAGGAACCCACCCTCGGAGCCCCTTGCGAATGACTGCCCTGAAAGCCTTGGAAATGTTACCTCTTCATCCTCCTCCTCCTCCTCATCCTGTGCCACATCCTCTTCCATCATCGCCCGAATTGTTTTTTCAAGGAGGCATAGAAGTGGGATAGTTAAGCTGAGAACGGCGTCATTGCCACTGGCCATGTTGGTGGAGTACTCAAAACAGCGCAACAAGGCACACAGGTCTCGCATGGAGGCCCAGTTATTGGTGGTGAAGTGGTGCTGTTCCGCAGAGCGACTCACGCGTGCGTGCTGCAGCTGAAACTCCACTATGGCCTGCTGCTGCTCGCACAGTCTTTCCAGCATGTGCAAGGTGGAGTTCCACCTTGTGGGCACGTCACATATGAGGCGGTGAGCGGGAAGGCCGAAGTTACGCTGCAGCGCTGCCAGGCGAGCAGCAGCAGGGTGAGAACGCCGAAAGTGCGCACAAACGGCCCGCACTTTCTGCAGCAGCTCTGACATATCGGGGTAGTTTTTAAGGAACCTCTGCACCACCAAATTCAGCACATGCGCCAGGCAAGGGATGTGCGTCAAACCGGCTAGGCCCAGAGCTGCTATGAGATTTCGCCCGTTATCGCACACCACCAGGCCGGGCTTGAGGCTCGCTGGCAGCAACCACTCATTTGTCTGCTGTTCCATGCTCCTCCACAACTCCTGCGCGGTGTGTGGTTTGTCCCCCAAACAGGCAAGTTGTAAAACTGCCTGCTGTCGTTTACCCCTGGCCGTGCTGAAGTTGGTGGTGAAGGTGTTACGCTGTCCGGATGAGGAGGCGGTAGAGGATGAGGAAGCGGAGTAGGAGGAGTTAGGAACAGGAGGCAAACTGAAGCGCCCTGCAATCCTCGGTGGTGGAAGGACATGCGCCAAATTGCTATCCGCCTCAGGCCCATCCGCCACTGCATTTACCCAGTGTGCCGTTAGGGAGATATAACGCCCCTGACCGTGCTTACTGGTCCACGTATCCGTAGTTAGGTGGACCTTGGCACAGATGGCGTTGCGCAGTGCACACCTGATATTTTCCCCCACTTGGTTGTGCAGGGAAGGGATGGCTTGCCTGGAAAAGTAGTGGCGGCTGGGCACGACGTACTGTGGGACAGCCACCGACATAAGGTTTTTAAAACTGTGCGTCTCCACCAGACGGAATGACAGCATTTCAAAGGCCAATAATTTTGAAATGCTGGCATTCAGGGCCAGGGATCGCGGGTGGGTAGGGGGGTACTTCCTCTTCCTCTCAAGTGTTTGGGAGATGGAAAGCTGAACGCTTCCACGGGACATTGTGGAGATGGTTGTTGGTGACCCAGGTGGTGGTGTTGCTGACATCTGTTTGCGGGGTGGCAGGTGTCGGTATCACTACAGATGTGGCTGGAGCGGCCGAGACTGCAGCAGAAGAGGAAGCAGGATGAGCCAGAGACGTTTCTTGGTTTTGAAGGTGTGTACTCCACTGCAGCTCGTGCTTTGCACTTAGATGCCTGATCATGCAGGTTGTGCTCAGGTTGAGAAGGTTTATGCCTCGCTTCAAGCTCTGATTGCACAGGGTGCAAACCACTCGTGTCCTGTCATCAGCACATTTTCTAAAGAACTTCCACGCTAGAGAACTCCTTTGAGCTGACTTTGGTGCGCTCGTTCCCTTGCTGCGTTGGGCAGTAGCGGGCGTAGTGTCTAGGGCACGGCCGCTCCGCTTCTGCACCCTGCTCCCTCTTCTGCTGTGCTGGTGGCTCTGTGCGACCACCGCCTCTTCCTCCAAACTACTCAGGTCACCTGCATGACGTTCATTCCATGTGGGGTCGAGGACCTCATCGTCCTCCACATCATCTTCCACCCAGTCTTCACCCCTGCCCTCCTTGTCGGTCTCCACAATGCTGAACGCCGCAGCAGTTGGCACCTGCGTTTCGTCATCATCGGAGACGTGCTGCGATGATCCTTGCATGTACTCATCTTGAGAAATAAGTGGTTGGGCATCGCTGCACTCAATCTCTTCCACTTCTGGGGCAGGGCTAGGTGGATGGCCCTGGGAAACCCTGCTGACAGAGTCCTCAAAAAGAATAAGAGACTGCTGTATGGCTTGGGGCTCAGACTGCTGGCCTGATTTGCAAGGGGGTGAGGTGAAAGACGGTTGGACATTGGCTGCAGGTGCCAACTCTGACCTTTCTGCAGTAGACTGGGTGGGAGACAATGTGAAGGAACTGGAGGCACTGTCAGCAGCAAACCAATCTACTATCGCCTCAACTTGTTCTGGCCTCATCACTTCTAGGGGCGTTTGATGCCCTACCAAATACTGATGCAGGTTCTGTCGCCTACTCACACTTGAGGAAGGTGTTTCACTTGTGCGTGTAGCTGGCACAGATCGACCACGTCCTCTCCTTGCAACAGGAGCTCTACCAGCAGCACCACGACCCAGGCCACGGCCCTTATTTGACGGTCTCCTCATATTTCTGTAATTTAAGATCTTGCCCTAGAAAGGTTTTTATTGAATAGCGGAATAGGAAATATGATCCAAAAAAGTGTATGTATCTCGCACGTACAAAACCACACTAGGCCCCAATTACTAATGTTTCTACCCCTAAAAGGATGGATGAGGAGTAGGAGGAGTATGGAACAGACAGCACCCTCAAATCTTCAGAAGTATGAGATGAACCCCAAAAACTTGGAAAGGTGGATCTCACACGTACCGACACAGACTATCCCGCAATTCAATTGATCCTCAAAGGTTTTTATTGAATAGCGGAATAGGAAATATGATCAAAAAAAGTGTATGTATCTCGCACGTACACAACCACACTAGGCCCCAATTACTATTGTTTGTACCCCTAAAAGGATGGATGAGGAGTAGGAGGAGGAGTATGGAACAGGCAGCACCCTCAAATCTTCAGAAGTATGAGATGAACCCCAAAAACTTGGAAAGGTGGATCTCACACGTACCGACACAGACTATCCCGCAATTCAATTGATCCTCAAAGGTTTTTATTGAATAGCGGAATAGGAAATATGATCAAAAAAAGTGTATGTATCTCGCACGTACACAACCACACTAGGCCCCAATTACTATTGTTTGTACCCCTAAAAGGATGGTTGAGCAGTAGGAGCAGGAGTATGGAACAGGCAGCACCCTCAAATCTTCAGAAGTATGAGATGAACCCCAACAACTTGGAAAGGTGGATCTCACACGTACCGACACAGACTATCTCGCAATTGAATTGATCCCCAAAGGTTTTAATTGAATAGCGGAATAGAAAATATGATCAAAAAGAAAGTGTATGTATCTCGCACGTACACCACCACACTAGGCCCCAACTACTATTGTTTGTACCCCTAAAAGGATGGTTGAGCAGTAGGAGGAGGAGTATGGAACAGGCAGCACCCTCAAATCTTCAGAAGTATGAGATGAACCCCAAAAACTTGGAAAGGTGGATCTCTCTCACACGTACCAACACAGACTATCCCCCAATTTAACTGATCCCCAAAGGTTTTTGATTAAATAGCGGAATAGAAAATATGATCCAAAAAAAGTGTATGTATATCACACGTACACAACCACACTAGGCCCCAATTACTATTGTTTGTACCCCTAAAAGGCTAGATGAGGAGTAGGGGGAGTATGGAACAGGCAGCACCCTCAAACCTTCAGAAGTATGAGATGAACCCCAACAACTTGGAAAGGTGGATCTCTCTCACACGTACCAACACAGACTATCCCCCAATTTAACTGATCCCCAAAGGTTTTTGATTAAATAGCGGAATAGAAAATATGATCCAAAAAAAGTGTATGTATATCACACGTACACAACCACACTAGGCCCCAATTACTATTGTTTGTACCCCTAAAAGGCTAGATGAGGAGTAGGGGGAGTATGGAACAGGCAGCACCCTCAAACCTTCAGAAGTATGAGATGAACCCCAACAACTTGGAAAGGTGGATCTCTCTCACACGTACCAACACAGACTATCCCCCAATTTAACTGATCCCCAAAGGTTTTTGATTAAATAGCGGAATAGAAAATATGATCCAAAAAAAGTGTATGTATATCACACGTACACAACCACACTAGGCCCCAATTACTATTGTTTGTACCCCTAAAAGGCTAGGAGTAGGGGGAGTATGGAACAGGCAGCACCCTCAAACCTTCAGAAGTATGAGATGAACCCCAACAACTTGGAAAGGTGGATCTCTCTCACACGTACCAACACAGACTATCCCCCAATTTAACTGATCCCCAAAGGTTTTTGATTAAATAGCGGAATAGAAAATATGATCCAAAAAAAGTGTATGTATATCACACGTACACAACCACACTGGGCCCCAATTACTATTGTTTGTACCCCTAAAAGGCTAGATGAGGAGTAGGGGGAGTATGGAACAGGCAGCACCCTCAAACCTTCAGAAGTATGAGATGAACCCCAACAACTTGGAAAGGTGGATCTCTCTCACACGTACCAACACAGACTATCCCCCAATTTAACTGATCCCCAAAGGTTTTTGATTAAATAGCGGAATAGAAAATATGATCCAAAAAAAGTGTATGTATATCACACGTACACAACCACACTAGGCCCCAATTACTATTGTTTGTACCCCTAAAAGGCTAGATGAGGAGTAGGGGGGGTATGGAACAGGCAGCACCCTCAAACCTTCAGAAGTATGAGATGAACCCCAACAACTTGGAAAGGTGGATCTCTCTCACACGTACCAACACAGACTATCCCCCAATTTAACTGATCCCCAAAGGTTTTTGATTAAATAGCGGAATAGAAAATATGATCCAAAAAAAGTGTATGTATATCACACGTACACAACCACACTAGGCCCCAATTACTATTGTTTGTACCCCTAAAAGGCTAGGAGTAGGGGGAGTATGGAACAGGCAGCACCCTCAAACCTTCAGAAGTATGAGATGAACCCCAACAACTTGGAAAGGTGGATCTCTCTCACACGTACCAACACAGACTATTCCCCAATTTAACTGATCCCCAAAGGTTTTTGATTAAATAGCGGAATAGAAAATATGATCCAAAAAAAGTGTATGTATATCACACGTACACAACCACACTAGGCCCCAATTACTATTGTTTGTACCCCTAAAAGGCTAGATGAGGAGTAGGGGGAGTATGGAACAGGCAGCACCCTCAAATCTTCAGAAGTATGAGATTGTGTTCACTGTACCCCACAAAGATTGAGTTCACTGCACCCCACAATGATTGTGTTCACTGCACCCCACAAAGATTGTGTTCACTGCACCTCACAAAGATTGTGTTCACTGTACCCCCCAAAGATTGTGTTCACTGCACCCCACAAAGATTCTGTTCACTGTACCCCACAAAGATTGTGTTCACTGCACCCTAAAAGGATGTTGTTCACTGCACCCCACAAAGATTGTGTTCACTGCACCCTAAAAGGATGTTGTTCACTGCACCCCAAAAAGATTGTGTTCACTGTACCCCCCCAAAGATTGTGTTCACTGCACCCCACAAAGATTGTGTTCACTGCACCCCAAAAAGATTGTGTTCACTGTACCCCCCAAAGATTGTGTTCACTGCACCCCAAAAAGATTGTGTTCACTGTACCCCCCAAAGATTGTGTTCACTGCACCCCACAAAGATTCTGTTCACTGTACCCCACAAAGATTGTGTTCACTGCACCCCAAAAAGATTGTGTTCACTGTACCCCCCCAAAGATTGTGTTCACTGCACCCCACAAAGATTCTGTTCACTGCACCCCACAAAGGATTTTGTTCACTGCACCCCAAAAAGATTGTGTTCACTGCACCCCAAAAAGGATTTTGATCACTGCACCCCAAAAAGGATGTTGTTCACTGCACCCCAAAAATGATTTTGTTCACTCCACCCCAAAAAGATTGTGTTCACTGCACCCCACAAAGATTGTGTTCACTGCACCCCAAAAAGATTGTGTTCACTGTACCCCCCAAAGATTGTGTTCACTGCACCCCACAAAGATTCTGTTCACTGTACCCCACAAAGATTGTGTTCACTGCACCCCAAAAAAGATTGTGTTCACTGCACCCCAAAAAGGATGTTGTTCACTGCACCCCAAAAAGGATGTTGTTCACTCCACCCCAAAAAGATTGTGTTCACTGCACCCCACAAAGATTGTGTTCACTGCACCCCAAAAAGATTGTGTTCACTGCACCCCAAAAATGATTTTGTTCACTGCACCCCAAGAAGGATTTTGTTCACTGCACCCCAAAAAGGATGTTGTTCACTCCACCCCAAAAAGATTGTGTTCACTGCACCCCAAAAAGATTGTGTTCACTGCACCCCACAAAGGATTTTGTTCACTGCACCCCAAAAAGATTGTGTTCACTGCACCCCAAAAAGGATGTTGTTCACTGCACCCCAAAAAGGATTTTGTTCACTGCACCCCAAAAAAAATGTGTTCACTGCACCCCACAAAGGATTTTGTTCACTGCACCCCACAAAGATTGTGTTCACTGCACACCAAAAAGGATTGTGTTCACTGCACCCCAAAAAGATTTTGTTCACTGCACCCCAAAAAGATTGTGTTCACTGCAGCCCAAAAAGATTGTGTTCACTGCAGCCCAAAAAGATTGTGTTCACTGCAGCCCAAAAAGATTGTGTTCACTGCAGCTCACACACAGAAAAATGGATGTGGATCACTGACACCTGCCTATCTCCAATCCCACACCACACAGCAATATCGATTGTAGTTTGTAGAACACAGTTTCCCTAAAATTCAGCAGACTCTGTCCCTAACAGGATTGAGAAGAGATCGTAGATCAGGATTGAGTGCAGATTCACCCCACCCCCCACACAGCAATATCGATTGTAGTTTGTAGAAGACACTGACCCTATAATTCAGCAGACTCTATCCCTAAAATGCCTACAACTCGCCCTGCCTAAACACTCCGACCTGTCCCTCAATTCTATCCGGACACAAATGGTTTTTTCCTGCCTATCTGTCCCTAATCAGCAGCCAGCACATTGATGTGTGCTCTGTCCCTTAGCTAAGCAGCAGAATGACGCTGCTGCGGCGGCTGCCTCGAACTTATAAAGACTTGGTCACATGCTTCAGACGGCCAATCACAGCTACTAAGACATTTGCAGGCATGGCTGGGATGGCTTAAGGCACACCAGTTAAACGATTGTTGATTGGCTGTTGAAAGCCCGCCATGAAAAGAGCGCCAAAGCATGCAAAACCCGGAAATAAAACGACCGAACACGGATTTTTACCCGAACATACAGTAAAGTGTCCGTGTCCGTGTTCGGGTAAAAAAAATCCAATTATTCGGTACGAACACGAATAATACAGTCCGTGTTCGCTCAACACTAGTGTTTAGTTAAGGATGGCATTTTCGTGGATCTAATCTGAATATTAGCATCCCGTCTGATTTGGTCCGTAGAGTCTCAAGCATCTCTTTATCCTGCTCAGTAAGTGGAGTGTCCCGATCCACATCGGTTTTTTCAACATTATGCCACATCTGGAAGATGACCCTCCTGAGGAACAGACTGACATCTTTAAACACCTTAAATTCGGACATTGTAGATGTTGGTGAGAAAGACAACCCTCTGCTTAATAATTTAATGTGTCTCTATTGTAGGTCGAAATCCGATAGATTTACGACCTTAAGATCCACAATTCCTCCCTCTATTTGTGTGTTTTTTGGCTGTGTGACCGTGTTGCTCTTTGTGGAGCTGATTTGTATTGGGTTTCTCTGTTTTTGACTTTGGGGTTTGTTCTCTCTTTTTGTATCCCCTGTAGAGTATCCTGAGGTTGCAAGTATCCCCCTCTGCATTCCAATTCTGTCTCTGGCACTAAAAAAGTCACAGACTTACTTGTTCATTAATGTATAATGCATGTGTGAACACCTACTTGACCCCTTATTTTAGCATTGTTTGTGTAATATTGTAACAAACCTCTATTTACTTCCATGAGAATATTATATATGTTTTTTGTAACAATATGAGAATTATCTCTATCACTACAAGCCATTATGCACAAATGTGGCTATGCTAATAAATTTTCATGGAATTAAATATCTATGACGCTGGTGGGTAGATCGTATTGTTCTTGTCAAGTTAACATTATTGGTATACTGACATCTAGTGGAATAAGACAACAATGTGTGCCGCTGGTTGTGATTGATCACCTACATCTGTATCTGATCGACTAATCAGCGGCTAACCACTATATATTAGAGCACTCCACATTCCCACAGTCACAGTGAAGAAACCGATGTGCTAGTCGGTGAAACGCATCAGCGGTAGCGTCAACCTGTCTACACGCGCTGGATTTGCCTGCTCTGTGAACCCCTGACTCATGCACGGCCGGCCCCTTAAGGCTCCCCCGGCTCTGGACTCGCCGCACTGGAAATGACGTCAGGCCGCCACTGACGGACCTACACGTCGACACTAGGAAGGAGGTTTGAGCGAGCGCGGGAGGGGAACGCTGGAGGAGGGTGTATGCCGGCTGAGTCACCGCTAAACTATACAGAGGTATGGACATGCAACTATATCGGCTCTGCTACACTTTATAGTGACCTTCAGTAATACCACGGAGGACATTTATGTTGCCTTCTCTCTGCCTGTGCATCTCAGGGCAGAAGAGTGAAATCATTGATGGTCAGCATTGTCTCTTTCAGCATCGGAGCAAATATCCATTATTACCAGAAATATCTGTTGATTCCTCTGAACTGAGCGTGCTAACCACGACATTCCCTATATCCACGTGGAACCATCCCTCATAGTCCATATTTTGTTTTTCAACCTATCAGCGACAACTGGATTGCTTTACCATATCAGCGGATCAGTATTTCTCAATATTAAGGAATTCATCATATTCTGATCATTATTGGGAACGGTCTTTGATCGTGAATTTCATGACATCCATGCTGTTTGTTTTGCTATAGCATTCCATCTTTGTCTTCAGGAATATTATATGGATGGTAAATTCTTCTATAAAGGTTACCATATAGCAGATTCTGCCTTTATCACATATATGGTGGTGTTCACACCAATTTTTGTTGCCACTTTTGACATGTCCTAGGCTATCCAGTCATGTGCATGTTTGTTTGTTGTTTTTAACTGGTTTTATACATTGTGGTGTCACACTCTGTTACATGTGCAATCTCACTTTTTTCTAGGCATAAGTGCCAAATAAAATATATTTTTTGTTTATAATCATATCTATAGCATTTGCCTTATTGGTACCCATAGTTGATCTCTCTCTGGGCGGGAAGTTACTTTGCTTTCCACCCAACCCTCCCCCTTTTTTCCATGGATTCTTTCCTAGGTGTACATAATATAAATGGGTATTAACATTTTTTTTTTAGGTAAAGTTGATCCAGGGAATATCCGACTGCCTCTTGGGGGATCAGGAAGGAATTTTTTCCCCCTGCTTTAGCAAATTGGATCATGCTTTGCTGGGGTTTATTTTCGCCTTCCTCTGGATCAACAATGGGTATAGGATTGTGTATATAGGATTGTATGGTTGGGTTTTCAATACGGTTTTTTTGTTTTTTTTGGTTGAACCCGATGGACTTGTGTCTTTTTTCAACCGGACTAACTATGTAACTATATATATATATATATATATATATATATATATATATATATAATGTGTGGAGGTTCAAAGTAATTTTCTAGCACAGTTTTTCATGTAAACAAAAAGTGTCAGAAAAGGCTTGGTCTTCAAGTGATTAGAAGAGTGGGTGATGTGTGACATAAGCTTCTAATGTTGGACATGAAATGCCAGGGCAACTCAAACACCCCTAAATGATCCCTTTTTTGCAAAGTAGACACCCCAAGATATTTGCTGAGAGGCATGTTGAGTCCATGGAATATTTTATGTTTTGCCATGAGTTTCTGGAAAATGACAAAAACTTTTTTTTTTTTTTTTACACAAAGTTGTCACTAAATGATATATTGCTCACACATGCCACGGGTATATGTTGAATTACACCCCGAAATACATTCCGTTGCTTCTCCTGAGTATGGGGATATCCCATGTGTGAGACTTTTTGGCAGTCTAGCCGCATACAGGACCCTGAAACCAATCACCGCCTTCAGGCTTTCTAAGGGCGTAAATTGCTCATTTCACTTCCTCACTGCCTATCACAGTTTTGGAGGCCCTGAAATGCCAAGATAGCACAACCCCCCCCCCCCCCCCCCACAGTATACACCCCAAGGTACTTGCTGAGAGCATGGTGAGTATTTTGCAGGGGTTTAATTCCACATATACCCATGGAATTTGTGAGCAATTTTTAATTTCAGTGGTCATTTTTCAAACACTTGTGACAAAAAAATGTAATATTCAATGGGCTCAGCATGCCTCTCAGCAAATTCCTTAGGGTGTCCACTTTCCAAAGAGGGGTAATTTTTAGGAGGGGGGGTGGGGCTTGTAATGCCCTGCTGTTTTAGCACTCCAGGAAATGAGATAGGCAGTCAGAAAGTAAAAACTGCGTAAATTCCAGTATATATACCATAGTTTATAGATGCTATAACTTCTGCGCAAACCAATAAATGTACGCTTATTGAGATATTTGTTTTACCAAAGACATGCAGCTGAATAAATTTTGGCCTAAATGTAAGACAAAAATTTAGTTTTTTGGATATTTGTTGTAACAAATTAGATAATATTTTTTTTCATTGTTTTTTTTCGTTTATAACGCTCTATTTGTGGGAAAAAAGGACATTGATTTATTTTAAGCACATTGCATGGCTGTCAATTCCCAGTTAAAGGAGCACAGTGCCAAATTGCAAAAAAATGCTCTGGTCAGGAAGGGGTGGAAAGCTCCTGGAGGTCAAATGGGTAAACATAGATCTGCAGGTGGGATGGGTGATATAGATTTTTTTGATAATTTTCATGCATCCTTACTCACTTCTAATGGACAGCTGGAAACCATATACTTTATAGCAATTCCCACCTATAATACAAGCCTTAATACAGGCCTGGCAGGCGTTAAGGAAGATTTCCTCCACACAAAAACACATTCCACTACCCATAACTATTCCAGAAAATATGATCCCGAATATCTCTCTTGTGCACTGGCAGAGGGGATGTATCAATATTATCACAGACCTTTACACTAACAACCAAGTTAAGCCATTTGGAGACCTCCTTAGGAAGAGAGAAGGGATTTCTCTCTTCCTCCCTCAGACTACTTACTACCTGTACCTTCAAACCTCTCATTTACTTAAATCAGTTCAGACACATGAACTCTCTCTAAATTCTGCAGCCTGGAAGTTTCTTTCTGCACACCCACCCCCTCAAACATAATTTCTATTTTCTACAAGTTATAACAGGATAAGCTCTTCTACACTAAATCTCTGCCATAGTAAAGATGAGAAACTAATGTAGGTAAATCTTACACTCCTGCTCAATGGTGTTTTGCCTTTAAGTCGTTGTATAAGGCTTCCCATTGCATGAACCATTGGAAGCAATCCCGGAAAATTGCATTGCATTGCTATCTAACACCTCTTAGTTTCTCTAAGTTTCTCCCAGCGACAAATTCTCTATGTTGGAGGGGTTGGGGGTACACCAGCCACTTGCTACACATGTTTTCATCTTGTAAGCATCTTGACTGGCTTCTGGCGGAACATCTTTCCATTTATATCTCATACCACAGGTATTTTTACGGCTACAGGCCCCAGCTTGGAGATTCTCAATCTGGGCATAGATCACTTTCCCTCTTCTTGCTGTTCTTTGGTTAATGACATTCTACTGGCACCCAGACTACTTAAAGCAAGAAGTTGAAAATCTAAATAAGGACCCTATGTCAGAAGCCATTGAGATTATTTGTTTACATTATAAATATGAAGCTATGCTAGCTAACAAACTAGGTATTAATAGGAGCTTTGAGAAGCAATGGCAAATGTGGACTGACTGGAATATAGCGAGCTAAATGTGCTGCTTTTCTATTGTTTTTGGATTTTGATATTGGTCATTACATCAGATCTTGGACCTTAGTTTTTCTGTGTTATCTCTGTACGAATTGTATTGCCTTTAATTTAAAACGAATGGAAAAAAAATTAAAAAATAAATAAATAACATCTCATAAACCTAAGAAGTGTTGAAAGTGCTGAATGTGCTAAAATCAAAAAGGTGTTATATTTTTAAAGTATTTATTTATATATGATTTACACTACAACACTTTATAGGGAATAACAAATGTAGCACTGTCCCCGTAGGGCTTGCTGTGTGATGGCCTCCTCTGATTACTTGCAGACAGTCGCTTGCCGACAGTTTGCACATCCATCCTTACTCCCAATGGCTCGTTACTCAATAAACAGTCCAGAGGTTTTTTTTTTTTTTTGGCATTTATTGTGGAACTTGGATGGGAGAGGGAAATAGTGGGATACTCCAACTTGGACTATTTACAGTTGATAAGCACAACTCTTGGCTTCACCAGGTTACTTGTGGAAGCAATGAAACTGCTTTATCCATACTGCCACTTGTATGGAAGGGGTTAAGTCTTCTTGCTCTCTCCAGCAGCAGACTTGATGCAACTATATTATCTTCAGGAAACTCTAGTATCCCCTTGACTAACAACTGTCCACTGACTCTTCTAGCTGAAGGAACAGCCCTCTCTGAACAGGCCCCTTGACACAGATCTGTACTCACTGTGTGCAGATTCAGATCCTTTCCAGTGTCTCCCTGTCAGTCAGCTCTGCGGGACCTCCGGGTTCAACTCCTTTCTAATTCTCAGGCCCTCAGGTCGACCACCTGAGGCTGCATGGCAATTTCTACAGAGGAGGGGAAGCCGCTCTCTCCCTCTGGGACCCCGCTCTCCAGCTGAAAGACCCAGAGCACATGTGCCCCTGACATTTATACAGTATCCCAACACACACAGCAGCATTTTCCTCTGCCAATCACAAGGGCTGTACTAAATGCCTGTGCACTCATTTGTCAGATTTCCTCCCACTGTCCAATATGCCTCCCTATTGGACCGGTGTGAAACACTTCAGACAAACTAAGCTTCACCTGAGCACCACAAGTAGACCTTACTAGCAGGTCCTGCTCTCTGGTAGGCAAAGAACAATATAGATTTTTCTGGCAATCTCTGGTAAGCAGAAAAGATCCAAAACTATACTCTCTCTCTAGCACCTACCTAGGAGGGTGCTACTCAAATAAGATGTTTTCACAGCGCTGTCACTAATAGATTATGTCTCCTATGCCATGTGTCTGTACAGGAAGACTTAAGCCCCGTACACACGTGCCGATGGTCGGCATACAAATGTTCCTCTTTTCTCCCCGGGATGTCGGTGTCTGCTGAAAAGTGCAAAGACAGCACAAGGACAGCACAAGAATTTTGTCCACCGACTGCAGAAGTGATGTCATGTAATGGTTAACTTTCCCTGTGTTTTCTATTTTCTGAGCATGCCCAGTCTTGCAAATCTGTGGTCTGTCGGCCGAATTGTGTACTGACAGGCGAACAATCGTCCGTTCTGGTGTCGGCATACAAAAATTTTCATGTTTGCAAGAAAGACTTTTGTCCGCGGATTGTGCGCAGACATCTGTCGGAGGCACCATACTAACACGCGTACAATCGGCAGATCCTTCGTCCACCGACGTTTGTATGCCGACGATCGGTACGTGTGTACGGGCCTTTAGGCTCTACCTAGGAATGGGAAGTTTTGGCCAAGCTTATATCTGTGTTCATTATTGCCATTTTGTGCAAAGAAATGTTGAATGTTAAATGACCCTTTAAGTTTGTGCAGTAATTCTCTTTAAAATAATACTGTCATTTTGTTACATTCTTGTCTCATGCCTGACAATGACAATCATAACATGATATATCATATCTCATGTGGGAAATTTAGAGGGGGCTTTCAGGAATAACTTTTAATATAGCATTTGTCTTTACTTAGTCACAATATTTCCCTTCTTGCATCTAACAACTTCCTTGTATCATTTTCTTGTAAATGTGCTTGAGATGGTTATCAGTGTATGATGTCAGAAGCATATTTCATTCCATCTGCCAAACACCTTTAACTTGCCTCCCAAGAATGCAAAAGAAAAAACTACAAAAGTTTCCAAGTTTTAGAAAGAAGGTAAAAAGGTATGTTGTATATCAGTCACAAAAAGCATTGAACTATAATGAAACAGATCAAAATAACACCAAAAAAACAATTTGGATTATACTGAGATTTTTTGCTGGTGCTTCAAGTATTACTAGTTAAAGTTGTACAGGGTAGGGTTTAATCACAAACACTTGTGACAGAAGCCTTGGATGTCTGTCTCAGTAAACAGCTTTATGAGAGACTGTAAATAACTAGACAATCAGTTCACGAAAATAGAGATTAGGAAGATAATTGTTTTATCAGGGGCTGAGCTCACAAATCTGCATTTGATCTGTCTGTGTACAGGTAACCTTAGTACATCCAAAAAGACTGACATCATTTAACAGTGTCACAGATTTCCTACTTTTATGCTCTGTTTAAGACAGTAAGGCCCCTTTCACACATGTGGACCGTTCAGATCCGCCTGTCAGTGTTTTAGGCGGATCTGAACGGATGCCCCATGCATCTCTATGGGGCAGCGGATGTCAGCGGAGACATGTCCGCTGACATCCGATCCGATCCTGCCTGTCAAATCCGGAAGGATGGAAACCCTATTTTCCATCCCTCTGGCGGATCGGATGAGAATGGACAGGCAGTCCATTCTCGTCCGATTCCCCCATAGAGGACAGCGGGGACCTGACAGCTCTATCTTCGCACACAGAGCAGAGACAAAGCTGCCATCCGCCTGCTCAGCAGATCGATCCCACACTGAGAAAAATGGAGTCCGTCGACGGAGCAGACAGTGTGAAAGGGGCCTAAGATTCCCAACTGTCTATCTGATTAATTAGACCCCAGTTACTGTTAAAATACAGCAAACCTTCAAATGACATGGGAAACTTGTCATTCTAATTTTATGACCCATAAGGAGGAGAGGAGGCGGAGGCGGAGGCGCTGTGAGGAGGCGGAGGTGGTGGCGGTGTGAGGAGCCAAGGAACCGGAAGCCAGAAGCGGTGTGTGTGCTGTGTTGTGCTGTGTGTGTGCTGTGTGTGTGCGCGTGCAGCGTGTGCTGTGAGTGAGGAGAATGAGCTGCGGGGGAAGCTGCGGCGGAAGCCGAGTGCGGGAGACCTCGGGGGAAGCCTGTGACCACCAGTGTAAAGTACTGAACAGCGGCGGCGGCAGCAGCAGGGACGTGAGTAGGTGACCGATCAGCTGTTTGGCAGCTGGTGGGGGAGGGGGAACCAGAGGGGAATAGCTAGGGACTGTAGGGGACTGACTGTGACCTGCAACTGTGACCTGCGACTGACTGTGCTCTGCGACTGACTGTGCTTTGCGACTGACTGTGCTCTGCGACTGACCATGCTCTGCGATTGACTATGCTCAACGACTGACCGTGCTCTATGACTGACCGTGCTCTGCAACTGATGGTGATCTGCGACTGACCGTGCTCTGCGACTAACCCCAACTGACCGCGACAGACTGTGCTCTGCGATTGGCTGTGCTCTGGTACTGACCGCGACTGACTGTGCTCTGCGACTGACTGACTGAGTGTCTGGGAGTACCTGTCAGTGTCTGGGAGTACCTGTCAGTGTCTGGGAATACCTGTCAGTGTCTGGGAGTACCTGTGAGTACCTGAGTGTCTGGGAGTGTCAGTGAGTGTAGCGGAGTACCAGAGGGTGAGAAAGTAGAGTTAGGAAGCTAGGAAACAGCCACATAGGATAGACTTAAATTACTGAATCCCCATTAGATTAGATTAGTAGGTACAATGCCCGGCGGGTGTGGAGATGCGATCTTGTGATATGTATGCGTTCCTTGATCATGCGATCGAGGGAGAATACAAATGCACGAAATGTAAGCACATTGCTTCCCTGGAAGCTCAGGTCCTGAATCTAGGGAGGCATCTGGCAGCACTGAGACAAATGTCCATACCGAAGGAGAGCTTGGATCGTACCCGACAGGTGCAGGCTGGGGCCTGCACAGAGGTGGGCGGAGAAACCGAGGTGCAGGCATCAGAGCAGAGTAGATGGGTGACAGTTAGGAAGGGTAGAAAGGAAAAAGGCAAGTAGGCCGATTCTGGGCTGGAGCACCCCAATAAATACGCCCCGTTGTGTGATGTTGGGGTAACCAGTCAGGGACCAGTATTGCTGGAGCAGAGCGACCCCCCTAGCTGCCAGGGGATGAACTCCTCCAGTGAGGCCGGGAGAAAGGTAAAGGAAAGAAAGGTGCTGGTGGTAGGGGACTCAATCATTAGAAGGACAGACAGTGCAATCTGTCACAAAGACCGTGAGCGCCGAACAGTCTGTTGTTTACCAGGCGCTCGGGTTCGGCACATCACAGATCGGGTGGACAGATTACTGGGTGGGGCCGGGGAAGACCCAGCTGTCATGGTACATGTGGGTACCAATGACATAGGCAGATTTCAGGGACTTAGGAGCTAAGTTGAGAAATAGGACCTCCAAGATAGTATTTTCAAAAATACTACCTGTACCTTGAACCACACCAGAGAGGCAGCGGGAGATTAGGGAAGTTAACAAGTAGCTGAGGAGCTGGTGTAGTAAGGAGGGTTTCGGGTTCCTGGAGAACTGGGCCGACTTCTCAGTTGGCCACCGACTCTTTGGTAGGGACGAATTGCATCTAAATGGGGTGGGTGCAGCACTGGGTGAGAGGATACCCATAAAGTTAGAGGGGCTTTTAAACTAGGTGATGGAGGGAGGGTACAGATGTAGAATTAGCCAGCGGGGAGCAAGATTCAGAGGGCACAAAGGGGGACATTAGCGGTAGGGTGTTCAGAGCCCCTAAACCCAAGGTGGGTATGGGGAAAAAATCACAAGAGCAGCCTAAAAACCACATCAAACGAGGATATATGCAACCAGTCAAAATTACGAGGTTTGTTTACCAATGCCAGAAGCCTGGCCAACAAGATGGGAGAGCTGGAGCTACTGATGTTTGAGGAGGACTTAGATTTTGTGGGGATAACAGACACTTGGTTCGACAGCTCTCATGATTGAATGGCGACCATTCAGGGGTATTCCCTTTATTGCAGGGATAGAGAAGGTAAAAAAGGGGGAGGAGTATGTCTGTATATTAAGAACAGTGTACAGGTAAATATGAGGGATGATATTAATAATGGAGCTATGGACGAGGCAGAATCCTTATGGGTAGAACTTAAAAGGGAGGGCACTATAGGGAAGGTAATAAACGGTGTATGCTATAGGCCCCCCAACCAGAGAGAGGAGGGGGAGGCGGACCTCCTTTTACAGATAGGATTGGCAGCAAGGATGGGAAATGTCATTATAATGGAGGACTTTAATTATCCAGATATAGACTGGGCAGAAGGAACCGCACATTCAGCCAAGGCTCTGCAGTTTCTAAATGTTTTGCAGGACAATTTTATGGGTTAGATGGTGAACGCACCGACAAGAAACAATGCGGTACTTGACCTACTGATTACCAACAATACAGACCTGCTCACGGATATAGAAATATGGGGCAACTTTAGGAAACAGTAACCATAGCTCAATTAGTTTCAGTATTTATCATAGTAGTAGGAAACACAAGGGTAATACAAGGACACTGAATTTCAAAAAAGCCAATTTCCCAAAACTGTGCTCTCTGCTAGAAAATATCAAAAGGGATAGAACCCTGGGAACAAAGAACACGGAGGAGAAATGGGAGTGCTTCAAGAGCATACTAAAAAAAGGGATTGGCCAGTGCATTCCAAAGGGAAATAAATTTAAAAGAGCTAAACTAAACCCTTGGTGGCTAAACTCCACCATAAAAATGCATATTAATACTAAAGAAAAGGCCTTCAAAAAATACAAGACTGAGGGGTCATTGGCAGCATTCAAGCATTACAAAGAGTGTAATAAGAAATGTAAAGACGAAATCAAGGCGGCTAAAATAGAACACGCGACACATGATGTATGGCCTCACTGCATAGGTAAATGATTTGGGCATTCATTCTAAGTCTCGAACATCTGAGGAAGGAGCCCAGTACGCATGCTCCGAAACGCCTGTTTTTCTTCCTTGTTTGTCAGCGGGATTTCCGTCTTTTGCCTGCCAGAGCTGCCCTGAGTTAAATCAGCACCTGTAGAGCTTAGCCTCCAGTAGTCCCTGATCGTCTCAACTTATCATCTGTTGCTGCACTGGGGTCCTTTCCCCTTGGCACAAGCGCCCAAGCCATTCATTCTAAGTCTCGAACATCTGAGGAAGGAGCCCAGTACGCATGCTCCGAAACGCCTGTTTTTCTTCCTTGTTTGTCATCGGGATTTCCGTCTTTTGCCTGCCAGAGCTGCCCTGAGTTAAATCAGCACCTGTAGAGCTTAGCCTCCAGTAGTCCCTGATCGTCTCAACTTATCATCTGTTGCTGCACTGGGGTCCTTTCCCCTTGGCACAAGCGCCCAAGCCCTCTCCTGCCTTTTTACAATGCTGAGTACCACAGCACAAGATGTGAATTATGATGCGCTGCATAGCAGGTTCATTACAGTTTGTTGTTAATACATTGAGATGTCATTGAGAATGAATGGCACCTCAAGACATTGCTCTACAGGCATTCCCACATGTTGCAGTTTTGCAGAAGTGTGAATGAACCTAGGTGGCTAAAAGATAGTGGACAACAGGAGCTGTTACAGAATTACATAATTAGTTCGACTGTATAACGCTAATGCGTTTTTTGTTAGTGAATGGATTTGCAGCTGCAGAATTATTACACTCAGTAGTCATGTAGAGAATGTGTTGAACAACATATCCAACTCTCAGGACTTCATCACTGTGTACAGCCTGTTATGCAAATATACATACACTCAATATGATGTTCCTGGAGTGATAGAATGTATATGATAGAATACAGGTGAGAGACAGGCAATAGAATGGTGAGCACTTAGTAGTAGTATTCAGGAGAGTGGTAGGTGATGATAGTATGCAGATAGGTTCTAGCAATCATGTATAGTAACAGGTGGTAGGGGACAGCAGATGAAGTATGCAAGAGAGAGTAACCTAGTGCAATGATAGGTGATGGTAGTCCCAAGAGCTAGCAATCTATGCAGATGATAGAAATAGCTTAGATAGTAATAGTCCCTTTAGTATGCAGTAGTAGATAGTGAAAGTTAGGTTTGAGGAAGGAATCCCCTGCGGGGTACTTATCACTAGATGGGTTAGTAGTAGCAAGGTCCAAGAGTAATGGAGTAATCCGGTAGCAAGATACTGGATCGGTAGCGAGGTTCCGGTCTTGTTCAGGCAAGGGGAATAGCTTGAAGCTCCGGCAGCATTGGACAAGACAAGGCAACATGCGGTTTGAACGAGCAATGAGTGAGAGAAAGCCGGCGATTGAAATAGCCGCTCATAGCGGCGCCCGGCGATGACGTCATTGCCCTTAAAGGTGTATGCGTTCCATTTGGATAGCAAGATGGGACGCAATATTAAGAGAGAAATGTGGAAATAAGGGTACCAGAGGTACCAGAACATTACAGACTGAAAAAAGTTGCACGTTCATCTAGTACAATCAATAGAAGGAATATATATATATACAGTGTATATATATATATATATATATATATATATACACACATTATATTACCAAAAGTGTTAGAACGCCTGCCTGTAAACGCACATGAACTTTAATGGCATCCCAGTCTTTGTCCGTAGGGTTCAATATTGAGTTGGCCACCCTTTGCAACTATAACAGCATCAACTCTTCTGGGAAGGCTGGCCACAATGTCTAGGAGTGTGTCTATAGGAATGTTTGACCATTCTTCCAAAAGTGCATTGTGAGGTCAGGCAATGATGTTGGACGAGAAGGCCTGGCTTGCAGTCTCCGCTCTAATTCATCCCAAAGGTGTTCAAGGTCCATACAGATGAGGGTAAGTGAGTTTAGGGTGGAGGAACCTGACTGGTCTGCACAGAGTCCTGACCTTATACTGATAGAACACCTTTAGGATGATTTAGAGCCGAGACTGCGAGGGGATTGAGGGGGGAGGGTGAATTAGATTATAATGGGGCAGACAGGTCAGACAGGGGTCAGCCCCTATTGATGGGTGGAATGGGGAAAGATGGGGGGAGAGTTATGGCAGACGATAAGAAGGTTCCCGTGTTACAAACAACCATTGGAAATGGTACCATTTGTACCAAAACTAAAAATATGCAAAATAAGTGTGCAAAATGTGACAATGAATTAAAGTGTGTGTTCACCAATGCCAGAAGTCTGCCAAGAAAATTGGTGAGTTAGAAGCTCTGGTGCATGAGGAGAACTATGATTTAATTGGTATTGCTGAATCTTGTCTTCATCTTCACATGGCTGGGCTATTAATATTCCTGGCTATGCTTTATTTCGGAAAGACAGGATAAAATGGAGGGGTGGTTGTGTCTGTCTCCATGTGAGAAGTGATCTCAAAGTGAGTGTGAAAGAGAACCTAGTTGATGGAGAGTGTGCTGAGTCTTAAGCAGTATGGGTTGATTTGTACATGGGTGTGCGTAATACAAAGATAATCATTGGAGTTTGTTATAGACCTCCCAGTATTAACGAGGAGGTGGGGACTCAGCTCCTGGCACCGATAGAAAGGGCTGCAAGGGCTGGGACAGGGTAAATAATGGGGGATTTTAACTTCCCAGACATTGACTGGAGCAATGGCACTGCTGGAACAGTTACATAGTTACATAGTTACATATTAGGTGAGGTTGAATAAAGACAATAGTCCATCCAGTTCAACCTGTGTAGGTGTGTGTGGCTGTAGTCATATCACATACCCCTGAATGTTCTGATCCTTGAGATGTACTTCTAAGAGTCTTTTGAAAGCCACCATACTTCCCGCAGAAACCACCTCTTGTGGCAGAGAATTCCACAATCTTGTAGCTCCAACAGTAAAGAACCCCCCACGTTGCCTGAGGTTAAAACGCTTCTCCTCTAATCGCAATGTATGCCCTCGAGTCTTCGTGCACTCTCTACGAATGAATAGCTTTTTTTCTATGTCGAGATCACCATTGAGATATTTATAAATTGCTATCATGTCCCCTCTCAGGCGTCTCTTCTCCAGGGAGAATAAATCAAGCGATTGAAGACGCTCTTCATAATTAAGGTCCTCCAATCCCCTAATTAGTTTAGTTGCGCTTCTCAGGATCCTCTCCAGCTCCAACACATCTCTCCTGAGGACTGGCGACCAGAACTGGACAGAATACTCCAGATGTGGTCGGACCAGAGTTTTATAAAGTGGAAGGATTATAGTCTTATCTCTGGAATACATCCCTTTCTTTATGCATGCTAATATTCTGCTGGCTTTGGCAGCTGCCGCTTGACATTGCATGCTATTGCCTAGTCTATCATCTACCAAGACTCCCAGATCTTTCTCCATTTTTGATTCCCCCCAAGGGTTCCCCCCCTAGCGTGTATTGTGCTTTTATGTTTTTAGTCCCCAAGTGCAAAACCTTACTCTTCTCCACGTTAAAACTCATTTGCCATGTCGTAGCCCACTCCGTTATTTTGTCCAGGTCATTTTGTAGGATATCTGCTTCATGCTGTGCAGTTATTGCCCTGCCCAATTTTGTGTCATCCGCAAAAACTGATATGGAACTACTGATCCCATCCTCGATGCTGTTTATGAATAAATTGAACAAGGTTGGTCCCTGGACTGAGCCTTGGGGACCCCGCTTACCACCTCAGACCAGTCTGAGTATGCGCGGTTTATTACTGCCCTTTGGACACGCCCTGTTAGCCAATTCCATATCCAAGAGCAAACCCTGCGGTCGATACCTGCAGACCTTATTTTATAAATTAGGCACTTGTGGGGAACTGTATCAAACGCCTTGGCGAAATCTAGGTACACCACATCCACTGGTCTGCCCTTATCTAGCTCACAGCTCACCTCCTCGTAGAATGTACGATTCATTGTACCCCTCCTTTTCCTGAGTAAAGACTGATGAGAAAAAGGCGTTCAGCACAGTTGCCTTTTCAGTGTCCTCTGTAACCATCCCCCCATCTTCGTTAATTATGTGTGCAATATGCTCTGCCCTAGCTTTTTTGCTGTTGATATATTTAAAGAATTTCTTTGGGCTATTTTTCCTCCGCTATTTGTCTCTCAAAGTTTGATTTTAGATTTTTTGATTTCGTATTTACTTTTCTTATTTGCCTCCTTGTATTGCTCGAAAGCCGATACTGTGCCAGGTTTGGCCTTGTCTCTTCTAAATTTATTTCCCATAGGAATGCACTGCAGGATGCATTTGTTTAATATGTTCCTAAAGCATTCCCATTTTTCCTCCGTGGTCAGTGATCCCAGGGTTTGGTCCCAGTTTACCCTTTCCATCAATGAGCGTAATTTTGGAAAGTTTGCCCTTCTGAAGTTTAGGGTTCTTATGTTCCCCACTTGCCTTGCTATATTGTTATTTACGCTAAATGTGATCATCCTGTGATCGCTAGAGCCCAGGTTGTCCTGGACTCCTACCTCCAAGATTGGGTCTGGGTCATTAGTAATCAATAGATCCAGGACTGCATTTTCTCTAGAAGGAGAATCCACCAACTGTGACATGTAGTTGTCCTGTAAGGTTACTATGAATAGACGGGCCTTCTGTGAGTGTGCAGTCCCCTCTTCCCAGTCAATGTCGGGATAATTGAAGTCCCCCAATATGATGACTGATCCCAGTTTTGCCACTTTACCCAACAGTGATATAAATTCCAGCTCTACCTCCTCCCTTTGGTTGGGTGGCCTATAGCAAACCCCCACAACTACTTTTCCCTTTTCAGTTAAAGGGCAAAAATTTATAAACCTATTACAAGACAATTTTATGGTGCAGTTTATTGAGGCCCCCACTAGAAATTATGCTCTGTTGGACCTGGTAATCTCAAACCATGCAGAGCTTATTAATAATGTTCATATAAAAGAACATCTGGGTAGCAGTGACCATAATATGATTTCATTTAATGTTAGCTGTAAGCAAAAAATGCATACAGGAAATACAAAAACACTTAACTTTAAGAGAGCAAATTTTCCAAGGATGAGGGCTGCTCTCCAGGATTTAGACTGTGAGGGGATATTGGCATTGATGAGCACAGAACAGAAATGGGAAATTTTCAAAAAGACTGTATGCAAACTCCCATGGGTAATAAGTTTACAAGGCTAAAAATAAAACCTATGTGGCTCACGGCCAAAGTTAAAAAAGCTATAAATAAAAAGAAAAGAGCTTTTGAAAAATATAAAAATGAAGAAACACTATCATTGTTTAATTGTTACAAAGAATATAACAGAATATGTAGAAAGGAAATCAAGGACGCAAAAATTCAAAAAATGAACGACAGATTGCAAAAGATAGTAGGACAAACCCCAAAAAATTCTTCAAATATATTAATAGTTAAAAGGTTAGGTCTGAGCATGTAGGCCCTTTACAAAATAAGTGGGTGACTGAGGACAAAGAGAAGGCAAGTTTATTAAATACTTTCTTCAGCTTTGTGTATACAAAGGAGCATGGGGGAGCTCATGACCATAATGACCATAATGAGGACGGTATTGACACAGCCCAAAATGATCCACAATGGCTCAAAAGGGATATGGTCCAGAAATATTTAGACAGAATAAGGGTGGATAAAGCACCTTGACCAGATGGCATCCACCCACGCATCCTAAAAGAATTGAGCATAGGGCCAATGTGGTGCCTATATTTAAAAAGAGATCAAAGTCTTTGCCAAGTAACTATAGACCTCTTAGTTTAACTTCTATAGTTGGGAAGATACTGGAGAGTTTAATAAAGACCACATAGATGAGTTCTTGCTGAAAAAAAATATTTTAAGCAACAGACAGCATGGATTCATGAAAGACAGAAGTTGTCAAACAAACCGAATTTCTTTTTATGAGGAGGTAAGTAAAACCTTGGACAGAGGGGTGGCTGTGGACGTAGTATACTTGGATTTGGCAAAAGCGTTTGACACAGTTCCCCACACACGGCTAATGTGTAAGGTAAAGTCTACTGGCTTGGAAAGATTGGTTTGTAAATGGATAGAAAATTGGCTAAAAGATAGAATTCAGAGAGTAGTGGTTAATGATTCTTACTCTGAATGGTCTAAGGTTATCAGTGGTGTACCCCAAGGTTCAGTGTTGGGACCCTTTCTTTTTAATATCTTTATAAATTATATAGGGTCTGGGATTAAAAGTATCATTTCAGTCTTTGCAGAGGACACCAAGCTTTGCAGTGGAATAACTTCTTTACAGGATGTCTCCAACTTACAAGCTGACCTCAATGCACTGTTCCATTGGGCAACTATGTGGCAAATTAGGTTTAAGTTTGATAAATTTAAAGTTATGCACTTGGGGGCTAAGAATATGCATGCATCATATAAACTAGGGGGAATCCATAGCAGAGAATGATCTGTGTGTTCTGGTAGATCATAAGCTTAATAATAGCATGCAATGCCAAGCTGCGGTTTCCAAAGAAAGCAAAGTCCTTTCTTGTATTAACAGAGGCATGGACTCCAGAGAGAGAGAGATAGATATCATTTTGCCCCTGTACAAATCATTAGTAAGACCTCATCTGGAATATGCAGTTCAGTTTTGGGCACCAGTTCTTAAAAAGGGTATCAGGGAACTGGAAGAAAGTGCAGAGAAGGGCAACCAAACTGATAAGAGGCATGGGGGAGCTCAGCTATGAGAAAAGATTAGAGGAACTGAATTTATTCTCTCTTCAGAAGAGGAGATTAAGAGGGGATATGATCAACATTTACAGTATAAATACATAAGGGGTCCATATAGTGAACTTGGTGTTGAGTTGTTCACTTTAAGGTCAATACAGAGGACAAGGGGACACTCTTTACGTCTAGAGGAAAACAGATTTCTCTATGGAAAGGTTTCTTCACCATAAGAGCTGTGAAATTGTGGAATAGACTCTTTCCAGAGGTGGTTCTGGCCAGCTCACTAGATTGCTTTAAAAAAGGCCTGGATTCTTTCCTAGGTGTACTTAATATAAGTGGGTACTAATATTTATAGATAAAGTTGATCCAGGGAATATCCGATTGTCTCTCGGGGAATCAGGAAGGAATTTTTTTCCCCTGCTGTAGCAAATTGGATCATGCTTTACTTGGGTTTTTTTCCCCTTCCTCTGGATCAACTGCGGGTATAGGATTGTGTATATGGGATTGTATGGCTGGGTTTTCAATACTGTTTTTTTTTTATTGGTTGAGCTAGATGGACTTGTCTTTTTTCAACCTGGCTAACTATGAAACTTTTGGTAATGTAGTGTATATATTCGCAAATCCTATATATACAATCCTATACCCATAGTTAATCCAAAGGAAGGTGAAAAAAAACCCCAATAAAGCATGAACCAATTTGCTCCAGCAGATGAAAAAACTCCTTCCTGATCCCCAAGAGGCAATTGGATGTTCCCTAGATCAGGATCACAGCTCTTATTGTGAAGAAGCCTTTCCGCTGTAACCCCATTGTTTCTTTATGGGTTTGTTTTATAATATTGTTCTCATCCAAAAGTATGGCAATGGTTTAAATAAAACTGTTGAATGTGAATATTAGGCTGGAAGCTTCTACACATCAATGGACTTTCACAGTCACCTTGGGTTGTGGTAGATATAAGTGAAGTTAGAACTGAAGCAACATACTATGATTTTCAGGCTGCTTGCACCCTCTGCTGTGCTGATCCCCAACACTTCAACAACATCAAACTATATACTAATAATGGAATCCACATACACTGTCATTTTTGCTTAATGTTCTGAAGCTCTGATGAAAAGGGCAGAACTATACCCACAAAATGTATTGACTTTTGTAATTGGACTCCGATATCACAGTGTGACACTTCAATTCTAAATGTACTAATCTGTAGGTGACTAATGCAAAGCATAGTGTTTTTCTAAAACTTAAAGAGGTGTTTCACACCCCCATGTGTTAATTTGCTTTTAAAGCAGACTTCCACCCAAAAGTGGAACTTCCGCTCTTTTGCTTGTTTTTGACAGGTACCCTTCCCCACTTCCGGGATACAGCGCCGCAGCACCCTTCCTTTTGCAAGTTTGGCCCCCTCCTCCCTTGCGGAGCCAATAGGAATGCGCAGCGCGCTTCGTGCATGCACAGTAGGGACCCGTCCGTGAAGCCGCAATGCTTCACTGCCAGGTACCCTTCCCAGCAATGGCGGCGACAACACCTGACAGCCGATGGAAACATTGGCTGCAGTGCTGACATTGCTGGACTCCAGGACAGGTAAGTGTCCTAATATTAAAAGTCAGCAGCTGCAGTATGTGTAGCTGCTGACTTTTAATTTTTGGAGGGGGAGGCTGAACTCTGCTTTAAGTTCAATCTTGCCTGTTATCCTATAATCACATATTCACCCACCTAACAAATCCACCATTGTCCTGCTGGGATCTGCCACTTGCCTACTGCATACTTAGGTCCTAAAATGCCATTTTTTTCTTTAAAGTCATCGGGAGCCAGCTGTCTCTTCTGGGTTCAACAGATGGCCCCCAGATCCCCTTGTCCAGCCACAGTTAGTTAAAGCTGATGGCTCCTGGGATATGTGACATGCCTAATCAAGAATGGAAGGAAAGGGGTGGCCTGCATTGGAGGTCAACTATTTTACCTCATGGAAGGGGAAGGAATGCAATGTGACAAAATGTTTTATTTTTTGGAGTGCTTTAGGGAGAGAATAAAGAAAAAGTTTGAGCATTATAAAGCCATTGCTATTATGCTGATTGGTATTAGCACCTCAAGTTCCTATGCAGGCAGAACAGGGCAGGTGCTTACAGCTGTGGGTGGGCAGGAGAAAGATTGTACCAGCCCTGCTGCTCAATCTGTGCAACGCCACTTGTTTAAAAAGTTTACCCATAGCACAGTGAGAGTTTGCTGTGCATCGGTAAACTGTGCAAGGACAGGTAGCAGCAGCAATGCTGTTAAAATCTTTCTCCCAGGCCTGATCCTTGTCAGAAAACTGGCAGCTGGGATTTTTTGAAGGAGCAATGACTAGAAAAGCATTATCCACTGGCAATCTTTTGGCTGGCTCTGGGGAACAGGTTACTCATTTGCAAAGATCCATTAATTTTTACATCCGCAGTGGGCTTCGAGCTATCACTAATTTCTTTCAGAGCTCAACTCTCTCTTCTTTACTTAAGCCCCAAACAAAGCTCATTCACATATCTTCCTGAAACAGATGTCAGGGATGAATTGCTGGATAACAAATAACTTTACGTGAATTTGCAGGAAAGTACACATTTACATTAACAGCATCTTCATAAATTACAGCAGTCTCGAAATAAAAAGTCTAGCTCTTTTCCTTCACAAAATCTGCGCCCAAAAACCATCTGTTGTAATCAGGCTCCAAAAAGGGAGTGTGTAAATCAAGGAGGAGCCACATTCCTAGGTCTTCTAGGTTAGCAGAATAAATGTCCCGCTTACTCTGAAAAAGTCCCTCTTTATTAAGCCCCGGAAGATTTTACCTCCTTCCTGACCAGGGCCTATTTTGCGATTTGGCACTGCGTGACTTTAACGGACAATTGTGCGGTCGTGCGACGCTGTACCTAAACTAATTTGACGTCCTTTTTTTCCCACAAGCAGAGCTTTCTTTTGGTGGTATTTGATCACCTGTGCGATTTTTTGATCATGCGCTATAAACAAAAAAAATGTAAAAATCAAAATGTTTTAACATTTTTGGCCGATTTGTTTTATGCTACATATGTTTGGTAAAAAAAAAAAAAAAGAAAAAAAAATCGCAAAAAGCGTATTTTGATTGGTTTGCGAAAAAGTTTACCAACAATGGGAAAGATTTTTGTCATTTTTGTTGTTTTTTTTTTTAACGAGTAATCTGCAATTTTTTTTTGCGGGACTGTGACATTGGGGCGGACAGATCAGACCCTTGACTGACATTTGACACTTTTGGAGTTACCAGTGACATTGCTACAGTAATCAGTGCTATACATATGCACTGTTACTGTAAAATGACACTGGTAGTGAAGGGGTTAACTTTATTTGAGAGGGAGGGGTGGTGTGTTTCCCTAGGGGCGTGATTCTAACTGTGATTGGCTGTGGCTTGAAGTGTAGGAACAGTGATCAGCCGCCTGCCTTTCTCCCGCTGTCACGGACGACCGCGAGTGCTCCGGCGGCGCGCGCTCGCTCCCCAGAGCCTCACAGGCTACAGACGTACCCATACGTCACTTTGCCTGTGAGGGGCTGACCGCCGCAGTATATGTACTTGCGGCGGTCGGCAAGTGGTTAAGGATATTTCAACCAAAGACTCACTCCTAGACTCCTCCAAGGAGCCTTAAATTATGATGGACAGGGAGAGCTGCTTTAAGAGTAAAATTCCCCCAGAGAATTTTAATAATCTTGCTAAACTTTTAACCAAAAAGTATTTAAACAAACGAATGTATTTTTTGCTTACAGTAGCACAATTATCACATGCACAAAGATAATTTAGAATGATTAGATAAGTCTGCTTACAAACCCCTGTAAGTTTTATTATAAACAATTAGTAATGCTTATACTTTTTCCACCCACGCTGACTCTCTCTTTAGACTTCAGTCTAGATGCTGTTTAACCAGTGTACCTAATTCTATTTATCATTTTGAAGTAAAAAATATTTTTGGCTGCATTTGCAAAAGTGATGAGGGACTCCAAAACATCAACAATACTATTTTCACATATACAAACATTTGTTATTATTTTTTTTTACATAAAAAGCTCTTTCGTAAATATTTTTCTTTGGAGGCCAGGCCAACCTTAGCCAAGAGAAGAAGTTATCTTAGTGCATGCTGTGATCCCACTACTAATACTGCTACAATTATTGTAGCTCTGCCTCTCTGGGCCCCATGCACACTGGACATTTTTACAGCTGCTCCTAGGAGTTACATAGTTACATAGTTTGTGAGGTTGAAAAAAGACATCAGTCCATCCAGTTCAACCTATGATGTGTGTGTGTGTTTGCTGGTAACCGTACATTGTATACCCCTGTATGTTGTGGTCTTTAAGGTGCCCATCTAATAGTTTTTTTAAACTATCGATGCTCACTGCTGATACAACTGTTTGCATAGTTACATAGGTCTCTGGTGGGTCTTTTTTCCTGCCTCCAAAGTCCCCTGTATGTTAGCCTATGTGACCATGCTATTAGACAAGGAAGGATTGGGAGACAAGGATTTTTCGGCACAACAAACTTAATAAAATTCAATTTTTATTTATATCCATAAAAAAAACAGGGAAGAAGAGATGCTTGGTATAAAAAGTATGACTTGAAAACAAGCCCAAAAAATATATACAAATTGTGTAACAGTTGTTAGAATATCAATTACATACAGAGATACAGAAGATTCATACAAATTTCTATAAGAGTAAATACTTGACATCAGAAGAATCCTGCTGACGGATGCCAGAAGACACAATGGCCGTCCAACCGGACCAGCTGATGCTGTATTCAATAATTCTTATGCACATATTCAATATTTGCTCAACATGTTTCGCCTTTTTCAAAGCTTCATCTGGAGCATTTTAATGAGATACTCTGTGTAATAAACAAACATGTTTAAGAGACACATACAGAACATACAAATATCCTTTACAGAAAATGCAACTACATGGAAATGAAAACTGCATAATAAGTTTATTATATACATCAATTGTATCAATAGTTGACTGAGTCTTAACATGTGATCACATCGAGGCCCATAGGGGGCAGCGGGCAAAGAGACCGAGGCGGCCTACCAATGGTTGTACGTGGGGGTCCACACTGTAGCATAGAATTTTAGCTATATAAGCCGTATTTAAGGGTATATTTTATAGAGTAGTGTATAGAGAGAATGATTCAAATACACATACCTGTACCGTAATCTAGAGCGAGACACATGTCTCAGCATCAATTGTAAATAACGGGGAGGATGTTGTGGGTTACCGGAGCCTCACAGATATTTTGTTTGAATGCAGATGACAGCCTGACACCTACCAATCCTTGGTTGCTACATTTCCAAGGTTCCTACTTTGTCAATCTCATGAGGCTCCGGTAACCCACAACATCCTCCCCGTTATTTACAATTGATGCTGAGACATGTGTCTCGCTCTAGATTACGGTACAGGTATGTGTATTTGAATCATTCTCTCTATACACTGCTCTATAAAATATACCCTTACATACGGCTTATATAGCTAAAATTCTATGCTGCAGTGTGGACCCCCACGTACAACCATCGGTAGGCCGCCTCGGTCTCTTTGCCCGCTGCCCCCTATGGGCCTCGATGTGATCACATGTTAAGACTCAGTCAACTATTGATACAATTGATGTATATAATAAACTTATTATGCAGTTTTCATTTCCATGTAGTTGCATTTTCTGTAAAGGATATTGTATGTTCTGTATGTGTCTCTTAAACATGTTTGTTTATTACACAGAGTATCTCATTAAAATGCTCCAGATGAAGCTTTAAAAAAGGCCAAACATGTTGAGCAAATATTGAATATGTGCATAAGAATTATTGAATACAGCATAAGCTGGTCCAGTTGGACGGCCATTGTGTCTTCTGGCATCCGTCAGCAGGATTCTTCTGATGTCAAGTATTTACTTTTATAGAAATTTGTATGAATCTTCTGTATCTCTGTATGGAATTGATATTCTAACAACTGTTACACAATTTGTATATATTTTTTGGGCTTGTTTTCAAGTCATACTTTTTATACCAAGCACCTCTTCTTCCCTGGTTTTATTATGGATATAAATAAAAATTTAATTTTATTAAGTTTGTTGTGCTGAAAAATCCTTGTCTCCCAATCCTTCCTTGTCTAATAACATTTTAAGGATTTGGCATCACTGATATCTAGTACATATGCTCAGATTGCTGCTATCTGAAGGAATATTCCTCTCACTACGTGACCATGCACCCATAGGTTTTTAGCAGCGTTTAGTGGCAGGACAGTTTAGAAGCAGAGAGTTTTGGCAGAAAAAAAAGCTTGATGCTACTAAAATCTGCTAAAAGCTCCTAAATGCTAGGTGCATTTAATGCTGATTACCAGAATAAATTCTGGCCAATTAAACTAATTAATCGACCAACAACTGACACCTGTGAAAGCTCCTAAAAGCTTGTAAAAGCTTTAGACACTTTTACAAGCATCAGATGGAGCCCGCGTTCCAGCCCTCGGCTCCATCATCCACCACCACTTCCACATCCTGCCAGCCAGGACAGTGTCACGAGCAGCGGTATAGGACCTAACAAGGCAGACTCATGCAGACTCTGACCATCTGAACTTCCCTATGTGCCTGTACCCATGTTTAACATGTGAGTTTTATTCTTCTTTCTTATTAAAAACACTACACACAGAGGCTCTGTCTTTCTTCTAAGATATCAACAATACAAACCAGGAAGTAAGCCATATATATGTTGAATTAGCTAAAAATCTAGTGATGGATAGTTACCTTTGATCAACAAGCAGCAGGCACACGTGGCGTCTGGAGACACCAGTGAGGATTGCATAGTTGAGGGAAACTATAAACACCTGGTGGACTTAGAAAGCGGCCAGTCAAACATGGAGGTTTATTAATTACCCAGTAACAGCTAATAGGCAGAGCCTGCGTCACTCATAGGGGCATATCCCTCCCCGTGCAGTGTGGAGATCTGGCCCCAAGGAGCACAGCACTGCCCTGCCCCAATACATGATGTCAATGTCCTGTGACCACCGGCATACAGTGATGCCTCAATGGCATACCGGGTCTACAGCGAGGCTTGGATGTTTTTCAGCCTCGCTGTGAGCCAGGCCCAATGGGGAACGGCTTAGAGCCTGTCAACCAATGGGACGGGATGGACCTGGCTAAGGGACTACATAGCAAACAATCCGATCATGTAGGATTGCAACTGTATAGGATGGACGGGGCATATACAAGGGGCCACCCCAATGAACTGAGGTTGCCTCTGTGCGCCAACACCGGCAGAGACCAGCCATAATCCGACAATGAGGCAGAAAGGAAGAGGGCAGGAGCATATGCCTAAATCCTAAAAAAAATGAAAGAAAGCATATACACATGAATTGCACATCAAACTACTAAATGTCATAGTAAATCTAGCATTAAAATAAGAGGGGGAAACAAAAGGAAAAAAAAAAGTAGGGGGGAGGGGAAAGGGGGAAAAAGGAGAAAAGAGGAACAGAAACTACATAATCATAGAAACACAATGTTTATTGTTCATATCCAACTGTGGCAAAGCCCTCAAGAAATGGTTTATAGGAGACACTCATTGAGGCCTGGGAAATTGGTCACATTGAGTTTGAAGATCCATTGCAATTCGCTCTGGAGCAATTTTTTGCTCAAATCCCCACCCCTAGGGCTTGGGTGGATCCCATCCAGAATTAAAAACTGGATTTTGGGGAAATTGCCCCCATGTAGGCCAATTACATGCCTCCCCAATGGTAATGCACTGTTTTTTGTTTTTATACAAAAATGTGCCAATATGCTCTACGCCAAATTTCTTGTATGGTTTTGTCTATATAGAAGCATTTTCAGTCACAAATCAACATAAAGACAATGCCTTTAGTTCTGCAATTGGCCAATGCTTTGCTTAAAAATTTTACGCCATTTGGTAACAGTGGATATCGGTTGGTACACATATTGGCAGTAGCCACAGCCCGCATAGGTAAAGGTTGCTGGGATCTTTTCTACCATTATGGTTGTATTCACTGTGGACAAAGTGGTCCTGGAATGATCTCACCCTTCTAAAAGTTATGGCCGGTGAGCTGAGAACCACAATCCTACCAGTTAACAAATGCCAGTATTACTGGATGATTTAACGCAATTGGCAGTGTTGATTAGAACATTTTGTAATAACATGAGTTTAAGTTTTTTTTGATGTCTTTGATTTTTTATAATGTATAAGTTGTTGTCTAGGTTTTGTCAGGGCACGTCTATATGCCTTTTAAGGCAAGTGGAGGGATAACCTCTTAACAATAGGTGGGCCCTGAGTTCTAGTTCTAGTTTGAAAGTGTTTATTCGAACAAAACTCCGCTTGATGCGTAAATACTGACTATATCAATAAATATTACCTTTTAATCATTATCTGATCATTTTTGGATAGTGCCTACATCATCACAACCTCAAAGGTCCATTCTTTTGCTAGGAGAGTTTAATAAATATCCTATGTGCATGAGGCCTTAAAAAAAAACCTAGGCTGAGAAAGTTGTGTTAAAAAAGGCAGAGGACTAGTCACTAGTATTCTGCCTGAAAATTTTCCCATTACTGATTTGCCCTAAGTTCTCACCTATGCGCTTTGTAGTGCGTTTTGCACTTTTTAGAAATGCACCACAGTCCATTTAACATTGTTTCCTATGGTACATGTTCACATCTATGCGTTTTGCAGCTGGTGCATTTTTGGAAAGGGTCTGGGACATTTTTTGTGTGTAATAGACTTTAATAAAGTCGTACCAGAAATGCAAGTGTTGTGTTTGTGATGCGATTTTGATGAGTTTTAAGGGAAAAAAAGCACAAAATGCAAAAAACACTATTTATAGCTGGTTGCTAAGGAGCGGGCTGGGAAGCCGGCCACTACGTCCTTAACAACAGATGAGTCATTAGCTGTCAGCGGGGGGGTTCTCTCTGACAGCTGAATGTAAAAAAAGAATTGCAGGCAAATTAAAATCGAGATGTCACCCAGGGATATCACCTAGAGAACCTGTTCCTTATGACAGTATGTGACATCAAAAGGGGTGGGTTCTCCGGGTGATGTCACGGGATGGCCATGCCTAAGGGTAATATAAGAAATAGACGACGGAGTGGACACAATGGAGGAAGCCAGTGTCAGAGGAAGACCTTTGTTCTATTTTTACTGGGTCAGCAGCGACAGAGGAAGAAGACATCACCAGAGGGAGAAGACAGCGGAGGGAGAAGAAACCATCGGAGGGAGAAGACAGTTGTCAGCAACTCCTTTTTTTTACGTACAGCCGTCATCCGGAAACCCCACTGACAGCTGAGGACTCATTGGTTGTGAAGGACATGACGGCCGGCTTCCCAGCCCGCTCCTCAGCAACCAGCTATATAAAGTGTGTTTACACCGTGTTTAAAGAGAAACAAAAACTCAAAACGTAAAATGCTTGAAAACTACATGCCAAAACGCATAAAAAATGAGGGTTTGAAAACACAAAACACACTGCAAAACATGCCTGAAAAACACACCAAGCACAGCCCGCATAGATGTGAACCTAGACTCTCTGTATAGTACATTTTTCCACACAATGCAGTAAAGCATTTGCTCCACTTTTCTGATTGTATGGCCTTTTATGATGCTGTGCCAGAGTAAAAATGCCCCGCTGCCAGTTTAGATAGCTTTATGTTTTACAAAGTTGTACAATTACAGCACTAAATTAAAAAAAAAAATATTTCCAGTTTGTAGATAATAAAACTAGAGGTAATTAAAGTGCTTGTGAGGCTGGGTTCACATTAGCTGAGTCCGCGGTTTACAGCAGAGGGTTCGGTGCTTCGCTGTTCTGCGTTTCGGGTGCGAATTAGATCCACATTTTTGCCTGAATTCGGACCTGAAACAGACCAGAAGACGCACAGGACAATTTTCGAGTGCAGACTGAGGCCGCACTAGGGGTGTATGAACCAGGTCCATTGAGAGCCCATCACACTTTCCTGTCATGAGAATTGAATGCGTGGAAAACCACATCCAATTCGCTTAAGTGTGAATCCAGCATAAAGTCTCGTTATATTTTGGGTTTTTTTTGTTTTTATGCGTGTGTGTCCCTGAACTCACACTATGTATTTAGGGCTGTGCAAGCCTGTAGAAGGAGCAGTAAACTCAGAATGCATAGCCTGCCTGCTTAGCACTGATCCTTCCCTGCAGCAGACGTCATGCATTCCAAGCCAGCCAGGGATGATTTCGGGATCCCATTCAGCTCTGTAAACACTGCCCTACCATCGCTATCGTCAGATCCTGCAGGACAGGGCAACAGTGATGCTTCCTGTTTATGAGGAGCGTTATCCTTCTTTGCATTTTGTGGGTTTTTAATACTGTTGCTACATTAACCACTTACTGAATGTAAAACTGTACGTATACGGTGGCAAGGTGGCTCTCCTGCACTGGACCACGTACCTAGGGAGCTCATCTACGGGTACCACAGACTCGATGCCTTCCCGTACCAGCCAATTGTTAGGCAGTGAGCCAGAATGACGATAATGTAAACAAAGCAGATTGTCGTTCTGTCAGAAGGGAAGGCATTGTTCCTGTGTTCCTGAAAAGCAGGAACATGGATCAATGACTTTCTATAGTAAAAGCACCTCCCCCACAGTGACAAAACACATTGTCAGGCACAGAGTTAACCCTTTGATCCCCCTGATGTTATCCTCTTCCCAGCCAGTGTCATTAGTACAGTGACAGTGCATATTTGTAGCACTGATCACTGTATTGGGGTCACTTGTCCCCAAAATGACACTTTCAAAAGACTCACCATACCTCTTGGAAAATACATTGGGGTGCTTGGTTACCAAAATGTGGTCATTTTGTCTGTGTTTTCACTGTCCTTGTGCCCCTGGACCTCCAAATTTGCGATGGGTATTTAGGAAATGATATGCTGTCGTTAGATGTGTAATATACACCCCTAGAAAGCATGAATGTACTTCTTGGATTTTGGGCCTCTAATGTGGTTAGAAAAACTTCTCATACAGTTAGTATTCTCATACTAAGGTGGAGTAGAAGAATGACTGGGTCCCTAGCCTTCAGTGGGACCCCCCATGGGAGGGTACAAAGGGCTAGGTATCTCTCCTCCCTTCCTGCCTCTCTTTGTAGGTTGCTATTGACAATGACGGCAGCAACTCTGCATGGCAACAGAAGACAGATTGGCTGGCTTTGGCAGGCGATCACAGCCCATGCTTCTTGCCCCTCTAAAAGTCACAGATCCCCACTGCTGCAGCCTCAGAAGAACCGGACTGAGGAACATCTGCACATGAAGAACCTCTTCCGTCGCCTCATAAAAAAAGCCGAAAGCTCCTGCAGGGAAGAGTGGCTGAGGTGGGGCCTAGAGGAGAATTCCAGCCTTCCCCCTCCTCCAGAGCAAGCACAAGTCAGCTCCAAAGATATGGCCGAGGGAGCTTCAGGCATGCGTATTGCATCCAGACAGGCGAGAAGAAAGAGGCAGAGGATTCTTCACCTCCTTCGCTCAGCAATGCCAGTGCCCCCCTGGCTGTGATGGAGGCACTACTTCATATATGTCGCAGGCTGCCACTCAGGCAGCTGTTTCAGTGGCCTCTAGTGGGTAAACTACTCCTGCCGCTATCCATTCTGGTGACCAATATTAATGAATTATGCTTAGTGATTAATGCTCTTACAAATATTTTAGCTGACAATAATTTTTACCGTCATAGTGCAGTTCAACAAATGTATATATATATATATATATATATATATTAATAAATTCTCTTGCAAATAAACAAATATTATTGTTCATGTGTCATTCTCTCCAATTGTGATAGTTGCACAAAAAATTCTGAAAAATAATCCTTTCCACTCATATACAAATTCATCTATATCTCATCTTTCACCTATCACTATCATCAGTGATAAATCCTTCCTCTTGTGTTGCATGTGCTCCGAACACCAGGTGAAAAACGTGTTCACCTCAAAATAGAAATAATGAGGTCCGTCATCAAATATCACTCCTGGAGAGAACTGCTTTCTTTCCTCCTGAATCTTGGTCATCTCTCACCCTTGTGTTCATGTTCAACAACCAGACTATAGGAAACAAAGAGGCAGATACATAGTGTTTTCCGATTTGACTATTTATTAAAACCCCTAATGGAATACACTTACAAGTGTAGCACTGCCCCCTAGGGAGCTGCTTAGAGTGGATTCCCCTGGGTTACCCACAGCAAAAGTCTGTAAAACTTATCACTTCACTTGGCTCAGACAATGAACAATCCAAGGGATTTGTTTTTTTTTTGTGTTTTATTTTAGAACTTGGATGGGAGAAGGGATGAGTGGGATACTCCAACTTGAACTATGTACAATTTCTGAGGACAACTGACTGTAGTGTATGCGGCAAGGCCGCTGCTTCACCTTGCCACTGAAGTGAAGTAAAAGATATGTTCCTGAATGAATTCCTCTTCAGGGTCCTAACTTGGCACCCCCTTTCTCACTTCCCGTGCATGCTAGCCCTTGTTCACTGACACTCCACTGCAGTGGTCCCCTTCCTGGGCAGACCCCTGGCAAGCTTCCTGGTACTCACTGTTTTTCCCTGGATTGCTCTGCCTTCAGTTCCACTTGTCAGTATCCTGGACCTTCTGGCTCAGCATCACACACTTGGTCCTCTAGGCCGACTGTCTGTGACCACCTTCCTCGCTGACAGGAGGAGAGACAGCCGTCACCCTCCTCCTGGAACCTGGCTTCCCGCCCAAAGACGCCCTGTCACATGTGCCCCCGGCTTTTATGACCTATCCCAGAATGAACCACTGTTGTGCCAACCCACTGGGACAGCCACAAAAGCCTGTGTGTCACTGGCTGGGTTTCCTCCACTGTCCAACATGCTCTCCCATTGGATACAGTGGGGACACTCCCTCAGCCCAGATGAATCACACCCTGGACACATGCAACAGGCAGAACAATCAGGCAGATAAGCAGGTAGAGCTGCTAAGCTTTTACCAACTTAGGACCTACCTAGGAGGGTGCTATACAAGATTAAACAGTAAAAAGCGCTTGTGGCAAATCTACATCAGCTGGCTCACTACTCTCCACGTACACAGCAGTGGCAGCGTGATATAACAGGCTCGGCTCCTCCCTCCTAGACTCGTAGTGCCCTCCAATAGACTACCTCAGTAACCTATCACAATTGGAGAGACCGACACTAAAATATTTGTTTATTTGCAAAAGAATGTAGTAATTGTTGCGCTAGACTATGAAGGTATAAATTATTGTTTGGTGTTTTGAGATCACTACGTGTTCAGTTTGCAACAATTTTATGAATATTTTGAGTTGCTTATCTGAGTTATATAGTTTTATTGAATTCCTTGGTATTCCTATAGATTACTTTAACTAGGAATTCAAAATCCCTTTGAACACATTGATCCATATGAAATTCATGATTACTTCCTGCCTGTCCAGACGTATAGCTTTATTAAAGGAAGTTCTATCTCTTCTTGGTTTTCTTACTCTAGCCACAAAGGGCACTAAATATCCCTATGTACATATTACTCTCTTCAAGCAAATTAAGGAGGACTTATTTGGGATACTTTCCTGAGTAGCTTTAATGGTTCCACCATATAGCAGGAAGAATTTATTGATAACTTCAACTTTTTTCACTGACGCTTCTGACTCATTGGCTTCGGTACCTTTTAACAAGGCCACTGATGTGCCTCTGAAAGGCACGAGAGTTGAAGGATCCCAGAAATTTTGCATAATTTAGTGCTAACTATTCCCAATAGTAGTAGCGATGGTCATCCGGTGTGATATATTTAAAAATAGTCAAATTCTCCTACACACAGACACTAATGGTGTTTTATTTGCAATAAATCAGTAGTCTTCCAAATCTGAATTTGTTGTTAAATTACTCAGTTTTTTGGTATTATATTGTATGAGATTCAACATCAAAAGTAGTGATCACAATTCAACTGGCAGCTGGTAAGCGTGGTGACGTCATGTCTGCTCCCACCCAATGCGTTTCTTCATACGTTTTACATCGTTAGGATGAGCTACTTTCGAGGCTAATGCTACAGCTTTCTTATTGCATTGAGATGCTCTTTTTTAACTACAAAAATGTAAGTGCACTTCATTGTTTTTAATAAACTTGTTGATATACAGTATCACGCTATGAGTATTTGCATTTTGTATGTCCCACTTACCACAAATGGAATCTGGATTGGAGAGCTCCTGGATCGGCACTTTTTGTGTGGATAATTAGTGAAACGCCCTCTAAGGCTTGTTTGGCTTTTCCATTAGTTTGGAATCCTAATTGTTCTGGTAAGCAGACATTCCTTTTAATTGCTCTCATTCATGGACGACCTTGGGAAGTTGGCTCCCTTAATGCATCTACTTCTATCTCTTGGATTATGCATTTAGGACACTATTTTTTTCATGTTTTCTTTTTATACTTTTAGTTTGTTTGCACTGTTGCTTTCATTTTTTTACACTGTGCTAGTCAAAATAGACACGCTGTGGAGTCACTATTTGCATATACATTGTTACTTTATATACAGTATGTATCTGTCACTTATTTGAATAAGCACTGCACTTTTTGTAGATATATTGTTTTAAGGTCGTCTTTTTGCCTGTGCTAGCAGCTGTCAATTATCATTTGTTATTACTGATCTAGCGCAGATTTTTACCTTTTTTCTTTGTATGCCCTATATCCATTGACTTGCTGGGTAACCTCGTTTCAATTCTTGAGATTATCTGTTTTTATTTTTCAATCCACTTTCATATTAGCCTTTTCGGGTGCGTTAAGATTCGATTAATTAACCCTTCCAAATAAATTTGCATCCAGCTTTCTACTATCGTCTCATGTTTTCTTTGAAGATAATTCCCTTAAAGTATTCATCAGTAGATCAAAAACAGATACTTTGGGTAATGGCAAACTTAATACTAGTGTTGGGTGAAAGGTTCGGCCCCAGCATGAGTTTGAGCCAAACATAGGCTGTTTGCTAGTTCAACAGTTTGTTCGACCCACCGAATGCCCCACAATGCACTGCATGCCGGCCACACAGTGTGCTGGAAGCCCTGATTGGCTGAAGCCATGAAGGCTTTTCCCAATCAGGGCACAGAACACTGTCAGAGCCATGATCGGAGTAAGTAATATTGACTGTGTCCAATCATGGCTCATTGCTCATAGACCCACCCCACACTATGCAAATGCCTGCTCTGGGAAGGGGTCTTTTAGTGTGATAGTCGAGAGGAGATAGATAGAACAGGGCTCTGTTCATTGCTGCTAGTGAGTAAGTGTGCTATAGCTTGCTTTTGTGATTCTGGAAGGGAGGGTTTTGGTGCATGAGGTCAAAGTGTGGGACTTTAAAGGGCTAGTACATGAAAAAATATCTTGAATATAATAAAATGAAATTTATTTGTATAAACATACAAGGTAAGTGTGTATACGTTTGTTGAAGTCACAACAGGTATAATACATAAGGTGTATGGGTTATAGACCCATGAGTGAAGGTGAAGAGAAGTATGAAAGAAGTGACATGGTGGTAGGGTGACAGTAAACTCTCTCTATTGGTCCAAGCGTCTTGTATGGCGTTGGATCTTTTTAGGGGAGAGTATTCAGGTTTCCTACGCGTTTCGGCAAAAGAGCCTTTGTCAAGGTGTAACGCTCCTGCGTTTTATGTATGATGTGGATTTTCAGCTGCAGAAATATTCCACTTCAGTAGTCATGTAGAGAAACGCTGAGACACCAATCCCAACTCTCAATGACTCATCATGTGTGGATGATCTAATTTCAGCAAGTAAATACACACACTCAATAAGATGTTTCCTAGAGTGACTTATGTATATAGTAACACAGTGATGATAGGCTGAAGAGACAGGTTGGGTAGAGATGGTAGATGACAGACACTTGAAAGGAAATGTTCTTGAAAGTAAGATAGTAGCAGATGGGATGCAGATAGGTTTAGCAATCATGTATGGTAGCAGATGACAGAGTAGCAGGTGGACATACAAGAGAGATCAACCCAGTGCAAGAACAGGTGGTAGTAGGCTCAAGAGCTAGCAATCTTAGATAATGCAGATGTAGTAATAGTCCTTAGTATGCAGAGATAGATAGTGTAAGCTTTAGTATGAAAGTTATAGAGGTTTCCCCTGTGGGGTACTTATTACTAATAGCAATGTAGCAGAGGAGAGGTTCGGCAAGAGCGGATGATCCGGTAGCGGGATACAGGGATCAGCGCAGCGTGGTTCCGATAGCGAGGTATGCTTGCAAGCATGAGAGCTTCAAGACAGGTTAGCATCAAGGCACAAAGCAGTTTGAACGAACACATGTGAGTGAGAGCCGGCGATCTAAATAGCCATCCAGTCCAGCGCTCAGTGATGACAGCATCAGTCTTAAAGGTGTATGCGCACCTTACCAAAAGAGAATGGTGGGGCGCATACACTTATGAAAGAGTAATTAGGGTACCCAAAGGTACCAGAACATTACAGTACCCCCCCCCCCTTAAGGCCGGCTCCTGAAGGCCTCTGGAGCTGGTTTGTCTGGGTACTTCGCATGAAAATTGCGGATTAATCTAGAGGCATGTATGTCAGAGGTGTTTAGCCAGGTGTCGTCTTGGGGCCCATAGTTCTTCCATCGAACCAAGTACTGAAGTCTTCCTCTGTGGATACGAGAATCCAGAATCTCTTTTATCTCATATTCTTCTCCACCTTCAACTTGTACAGGAGGAGGAGGTGGGATAGTAGGCCTTATTCCTTGGTCAGGAACATGGGGCTTCAGTAGCGACACATGGAAAATGGGATGTATTTTGAGGTCTATTGGCAATGTAAGCTGTACTGCAGCTTTTCCAATAAGTTTCTTGATTGGGAAAGGTCCCAAGAACAGAGGTCCAAGCTTTTTGCTAGGGATTTTCAGTCTTAAATTTTTTGTTGAGAGCCAGACGAGGTCCCCGATAGCGTACTGAGGAGAAGGTCTTCTGCGAAGATCATAGTACTTCTTTTGTTGACTATGAGCGTGTGCAATGGTAGTATTAAGCAAACCCAGAGAGTCCTTTATTTGGGTAAGATAGTCTGAAGCTACTGGGTTATTTGAAGGAAGGATGCGTGGTGGAAGAATAGAGGGATGAAACCCATAGTTCAAGTAGAACGGACTCTGCTTGGTCGTACTGTGGGTTGCGTTGTTGTAGGCAAATTCTGCCAGAGGGAGAAGATCCACCCAATCATCCTGTTGGTAAGAAGTGTAACAACGTAAATATTGCTCGATGCATTGGTTGACTCTTTCAGTCTGTCCGTTGGTCTGCGGATGGTAAGGAGAAGTGAGCTTCCGCTCGATCCGTAGTATGTGACATAGTTCTTGCCAGAACTTGGAAATAAATTGTGATCCACGGTCAGACAGAAGAGTTTTTGGGATACCATGTAACTTAAAGACATGTTTCATCAGGAGTTCTGCCGTTTGTTTGGACGAAGGTAGTCTGCGAATAGCAATGAAATGTGCCATTTTTGTCAGATGGTCCACTGACACTAAGATGGTATTAAATCCTTTGGAAGGAGGCAATTCCACTATAAAGTCCAAGGACACAACTTCCCATGGAGTTTGGGGTATTGGTAGACTGCATAGTAGACCGGATGGTCTCGTAGTGTCAATTTTGGACCTGGCACAGACATTGCATGAAGAGACGAATTTTTGTATAGATGTTTTCATGTCAGGCCACCAGAATTGCCTGGTAATCAGATTAAGAGTCTTTGTCATACCCATATGTCCTGCCATAGGCACATCATGCGATAATTCCAAGATCTTGGTGCGTATGGTAGGTGGTATGTAAAGTTTGTCGTTGTAGTAGAGGAAGCCTTCTGCATCAGTATTTAGTTGTGGTGGGGGTGAATCCAAACTTATACCATGCAAAACCTCTTCCTTCAAGGAACGGACAACTCCAATAATGCGTTTGTGAGGTATTATAGGAACGGAAGGGATTTTGAAGTAGTTTTCTTCAGTTAGTCGTGATAGTGCATCCGCCTTTTTGTTCTTATCTGCAGGTGTGTAGGTCACTAGGAAGTTAAACCTTAGAAAGAATAGTGACCATCGTACCTGTCAGTGCGAGAGAGTTTTGTTAGTCTGAAGATATTGGAGATTTTTATGGTCCGTGTATATAAGTATTGGTAATTGGGTGCCTTCGAGTAGATGTTGCCAATTCTCCAGAGCCAATTTTATAGCAAGCAGTTCCTTTTCACCCACGGGGTAATTTATCTCTGGACTGCTTAGGGATTTAGAAAAAAAGGCGACTGGATGAAGTGGTAAAGTGTGAGTTGGTCGTTGGGAGAGTATTGCTCCTACTGCCATGTTTGACGCATCTACTTCCAGAATGTATTGGAGGGATGGGTCTGGATGGCGTAGTATGGGAGCAGAAGTAAACCTTGTCTTTAACAGGTGAAAAGCTTTATTTGCTTCATCTGACCATTTGAATGTTTTTTTAATGCTAGTGAGCTGTGTGAGGGGTCTCACAATGGCAGAGAAGTTTCTAATGAACTTCCAGTAGAAATTCGAAAATCCAAGGAATCGCTGTAGCGCCTTGCGTGTGGTTGGTGTAGGCCAATCCTGAATGCAGGATATCTTACTCATGTCCATCTCGATTCCTGTTTTGGATATGATGTAGCCTAGAAACAGTACCTCTTCTTTATGAAACAAGCATTTTTTCAGTTTCACATAAAGGTTGTGTGCAAGCAATCTCGATAATACTAGTCTTACATGTCTTATGTGTTCAGACAGAGATCGTGAATATATAAGTATATCGTCCAGATATACCACAACACAGACATCTAGTAAGTCTCTGAAAATATAGTTTATAAATCGTTGAAAAACTGCAGGGGCGTTGCATGGCATTACAAGATATTCGAACAATCCGTATCTGGTTCTGAATGCAATCTTCCACTCGTGTCCATCACGGATTCGAATGAGATTGTATGCTCCTTTCAGGTCCAATTTTGAAAAATAGGTAGCTCCACGCACCTGCTCAATGAGCTCAGGGATAAGCGGTAGAGGATAGCGATCTTTTATTGTAATAGCATTCAATTGCCTATAGTCGATGATAGGCCTGAGACTTGAGTCCTTATTGCGGACAAAAAAGAGTCCTGCTGCTGTGGAAGAAGTGGAAGGTCTAATAAAACCTTTTTCCAAATTCTCATCCAAATAGTCTTTGAGATGGGAAAGTTCATCCTGTGAAAGAGGATAAACATGACCGAACGGCAATTTGCTATTTGGTAGATCAATGCTACAATCATAGTCTCGATGGGGAGGTAGTGCTTGAGCATTTTTCTCAAGAAAAATCTCAGAGAGATCCTGATAACATAGTGGTGCAATCTCATCTGTCACCACAGACAGGATCTTCCCGAAAGACGGGAGGTTACACGTACCCTCGCAATAGCAAGAGAGGAAGGTCAGGGTCCGTTCCTTCCAATCTATGGTTGGTTGATGTGTGTGCAACCAGGGAAGTCCCAAAACAATGGGAAAGTGGGGTGAAGGTATTAGATCGAAGGTAGTGGTCTCCATATGAGACCCGTTAGTAGTGACTAGGAGTGCCTGTGTCTGATCAGTGATCGGACCAGAGGATAAAGGAACACCGTTAATAAGACTCACTGAGACAGGTTTAAGTTTAGAAATAATAGGAACTTTATTTAAAGCAGCAAAACGTATGTCAATATAATTTCCACAAGATCCTGTGTCAATCATGGCCTTAGTAGTAATCCTGTTCTGGTCCCACTGTAATGTTAAGCAAACAGAAAGGTAAGGGTTAGTGATTGAAGTTGTCAATCCCCCTAGGAGGACATGTGAACACTCACCCTTCTTTTTGTAGACTAGGGGACAGACGTTTATCTTGTGATCCGGGGATGCACAGTACAAGCAGAGATTACCAGATCGTCTTCTGGCTCTTTCCATAGTTGATAGAGGTGGGCGTATGGTTCCTACCTCCATAGGAATGGGGTCAACGTCCGAAATCCGAGAAGAACTGGATAATGGCATTCCCATTTTCTCAGCCTTTCTTTCTCGTAGTCTTCTATCTATGGTGATACTGAGTTGTATCAATGCATCCAGGGTTTTTGGCAGATCCGCTCGGGCGAGCTCGTCTTTAACGGCCTCTGATAGGCCAAGCCTAAATTGGGATTTCAGAGATGCATCATTCCATTCTGAATCAAGGGTCCATCTCTTGAATTCTGCGACAAAGTCTTCTACAGGTCTCCCACCTTGTTTCAAGGATCTTAATTGAAGATCGGCAGTACTCTGCCTATTGGGATCATCATATAGGCTAGTGATTTCTGCTAGGAACAAGGCATAGGAGTTGAGAAGCTGGTCGCTTTTCTCAAAAAGAGAGTCTGCCCAGGCCCGAGGATCGCCTGTTAGATAAGAAATAATAGTACAAACCTTAATGTGATCAGTAAGGTAGGTACGGGGTTTTAGCAAGAAAAGTAACTCACATGCGTTTTTAAATTCGCGAAATTTTTTGCGATCGCCTGTAAATACCAAAGGAGGATTTATTTTGGGTTCAGGGGACTGAGCAGTGGTAAGTTGTGTCAGTCTAATTACCTGCTGCGACAGAGCCTGATTGTCTTCTTTTAATTCAGCAAGTGCGTGTATTAACGCAGGTACTTGCTGTTTTAATTGTGTCATCTGAGTGGTTATTTCTGCTGAATCCATTTGTGGTTCGTTCAATCTGTAACGCTCCTGCGTTTTATGTATGATGTGGATTTTCAGCTGCAGAAATATTCCACTTCAGTAGTCATGTAGAGAAACGCTGAGACACCAATCCCAACTCTCAATGACTCATCATGTGTGGATGATCTCAATTCAGCAAGTAAATACACACACTCAATAAGATGTTTCCTAGAGTGACTTATGTATATAGTAACACAGTGATGATAGGCTGAAGAGACAGGTTGGGTAGAGATGGTAGATGACAGACACTTGAAAGGAAATGTTCTTGAAAGTAAGATAGTAGCAGATGGGATGCAGATAGGTTTAGCAATCATGTATGGTAGCAGATGACAGAGTAGCAGGTGGACATACAAGAGAGATCAACCCAGTGCAAGAACAGGTGGTAGTAGGCTCAAGAGCTAGCAATCTTAGATAATGCAGATGTAGTAATAGTCCTTAGTATGCAGAGCTAGATAGTGTAAGCTTTAGTATGAAAGTTATAGAGGTTTCCCCTGTGGGGTACTTATCACTAATAGCAATGTAGCAGAGGAGAGGTTCGGCAAGAGCGGATGATCCGGTAGCGGGATACAGGGATCAGCGCAGCGTGGTTCCGATAGCGAGGTATGCTTGCAAGCATGAGAGCTTCAAGACAGGTTAGCATCAAGGCACAAAGCAGTTTGAACGAACACATGTGAGTGAGAGCCGGCGATCTAAATAGCCATCCAGTCCGGCGCTCAGTGATGACAGCATCAGTCTTAAAGGTGTATGCGCACCTTACCAAAAGAGAATGGTGGGGCGCATACACTTATGAAAGAGTAATTAGGGTACCCAAAGGTACCAGAACATTACACAAGGAAGTTATGTCAACCATCTCTGTGGATATATTAAGTGGTAATATGAGTATTTATTATGTTAGACCAGTTGGAGACATTTGTTTCACGTTTGGTCACATAATATAGTACGTACTTGTGAAGTAATAATATTTCGTGCCTGGGCCTGCTTTTGGTCCTCAAATCCTCATAAGAATCAATTGGACGTAGCTACTGGGATATATAAAAAAAAAGTGTAATATATAGGTATTTAGTGTTTACTTTATATTAATACATATCCCAGTTGTGTTCAATAGGTACTTACTGGTTATGTATGTTCTTTGGGCCAGGTGGGGAGGAAGAGGTATTATATCATCCCGTATCTGGTCAAATCTGTATATAAAAAGGAATTGTTTGATTTTAGGTTTGAAATAATGATTTTATTTCACTGTGTTTGTCCTAGTTGTGCACTTACTTTAGAAGTATATTGTAGTATGTACTTCCAGTGTTGTTCTGTTCTCACTACACGTATGCCCCAGGCGTGTGCAGCTCAACATACAGCTAAACCTTTAATCCTGCAATAACCAGTCCTTTTGTAACTTAAGGCTTTATTCCAGAGATAGAATAGTGGTCACATGACAGGTTACAAGTCAGAATGGATATGCGAATAGGATTGTGAATATGGTGAAACTGTAAATAAACAGATAAAGGCATACAATCAGTGTACAAACAGTATATGCATTGAGTATATAACCAACAGTTTATAAGCATACCAGCGATGCTTCAAAGGGGGGTTCAGGAATCTTCCCACAGGAACCTCCATGAGCTGTTCTAAAATGGAGATTCTCTGAGAGAGGGGTGGAACTAATATCCAGCAATAGATAACAGGAAGTACCATAAAGTGCTGTATAACAGTCTATGTCACAGTGGCATCTTGTGGCCAATATTGGTATTAAAAGTTCCAATAGCATTAATTATTTCTAAGCTGAAGGCATGACACTCCCCGTCTGGTATCATCAGATACCACTATTTATTCCTCAGATGATAACAGCAAGATCGGTTCAGAAACTGGTCTGAGGAACAACTTTGTCTCCTTGATTCTCTGGATCTTGACTTCCACTTTACATGGGAATGATGATTTGATACAATCAAGTGAGCAATGTGGTGGTGACCAGGAACTATTAGAGGGTTTCTCTCGTCTGAATCTAGGTTGGCTTGTCTTAGACGACCACCTACCCTAAGTAGTCCATTTTGATCAAGGAATGGGTCGAGTTTTCTCAGGGCACTGTCTCTAGGGATAGGTTTTCCGTTCAAGATACAGTCAATCTCCTTAGCATAGGCTTCATGCTGTACAGTGCGGATGATAAGATCCTGAGACTGCTGTAGTTCTAATACTGAACTGATCCTTTGAAAATGGTGCCATCCCTTGCGGTCACAGTTGTTTGAGTCACCTTTAAAGGAGCAAGCTATATGGATAAGACAAGAAATAGCTCGAACAAGTGTCTTCCATTTTGAGAATCTGGTAAATCTGTTAGATTTAAGCTGACAACCTGAAGCTGTAGTATGAAATGTTGAGATCTCAGGGCGGATGTCAGTATCTGAGTCTGGATCTATTAGTTCAATTGTGTCACTTTTAGGAAAGGTTTGTTCTGCATCGTACAAGAATGCAGGTCCAGTAAACCATGTTGTCTTTCAGGTTACATGCAGCAACAGCTCTTGTAGCATGGTCTGCAGGGTTGTAGTCTGTAGGTACATAGTGCCATTGTGTTGGACTGGTGGATCTCCTAATCCTCAACACTCTGTTGTTGACATAAACAAAAAAATGGCTGGTTTCATTGTAGATGTAGCCTAGAACTACCTTGCTGTCTGCGTAGAGCTGAACATCTTAAAGGTCAATGTCTATCTCTGAGGTTATTAGCTCTGCTAGTTCAACAGCTAGTACTGCAGCACGAAGTTCTAGCCTAGGTATAGTGTGCTCAGGGTGTGGAGCAAGCTTTGCTTTGCCCATGATGAATCCTACGTGGCATCGTGCTGTAGTGTCAACAGTCCTTAAGTAGGCCACAGCAGCTATTGCCTTGACAGAAGCATCACAGAATATGCAAAGGTTTTGCCTCTGTATCTCTGTAGAAGGTACAGGAGCATATGGGCGTGAAACATGGAGATCAGATAAGACTGATAAAGAGTCTCTCCACTCTACCCAAGAGTTCCTCTTATCAAGGGGTAGTGGGGCATCCCAGTTGGATGTTTCACTAATCAAGTCTCTAAGTAAGGCTTTACCTTAAATTGTGACAGGTGCCGCAAATCCTAATGGATCGTACAGGCTATTGATTGTAGACAAGACACCTCTGCGAGTGAAGGGTCTTTCTTCTCCGTTTACTTGGAAGGTAAAGGAATCGGATTTCAAGTCCCAAAGTAGACCGAGACTGCGCAGTACAGGTAAAGAGTCTGTACCCAGATCTAAGTCCTTTAGATCACTGGAATGGTCTTGAGCAGGGAAAGCTTCCATTACCTCTTTGCTGTTAGAAGCAATCTTGTGAAGCCTGAGATTTGAACAAGCGAGCATTTCCTGTGCTCTTTTAAGAAGACAGATTGCAGACTCACTGGAAGGTAAGGATTTTAAACAGTCATCCACATAAAAGTCTTTCTCTACGAATTGTCTTGCATCTGAGCCAAACTCAAGTTCACCTTCTTGGGCGGAATGTCTGAGTCCGTAGATAGCGACTGCAGGTGAAGGGCTATTGCCAAAGATGTGTACCCTCATGCGATACTCTGAGATATCTTTTGAAGGATCATTGTCTTGGAACCAAAGGAACCTTAGGAAGTTCCTGTCTTCCTCTCTGACCAAGAAACAATGGAACATCTGCTGGATGTCAGCTATGAAGGCAATAGAATCTTTGCGGAGGCGTAAGAGCACTCCCAGGAGTTTGTTGTTGAGGTCTGGGCCTGTCAAGAGGACATCGTTCAAGGAGATACCCTTGTATTTGGCACTAGAGTCAAACACTACTCTGATTTGACCTGGCTTTTTGGGATGGTACACTCCGAATATAGGGAGATACCAACACTCTTCAGGGGTGGGAGCTACCTCGGCATGACCATTCTCAAAGATCTTCCCCATGAAAGAAAAGAAATGTTCCCTCATCTCTGGCTTTCTTTGTAAATTACGTCTAAGGGAAGCAAAACGTTGTAACGCTTGTTCTTTGTTATTGGGTAAGCGTTGTCTCTGTGGTCTGAAGGGAAGAGGTGCAACCCAGCTGTTTGTGCTGTCTTTGACTAGACCTTGCTCCATTATTTCTAAGAAGAGTTTGTCTTCGATAGACATTGCCACACGATTGTCGTCTTTAGTTCTCTGAAAGACTGTGCACCCTAAATGGTCTTGGTCACTGTCACAGGCAAAGTTGTCACTAGTGAGGCTTGTGAAGGGACAAGAGGAGTGGGTGGCGTAGGCTGATTCCTTAACAAAGAAATGGTTGTGGCATGGCTGGAAAATAGAGTGACGCCCATTCTCTAGGGTATTTGTGAGCATGCTGCTAACGGAGTTAGGTTTGTGCACGCTTCCTAGACAGACATCTCCTATGATGACCCATCCGAGGTCTAACTTCTGAGCATAAGGAGCATTATTGGGACCATTAATTTGGGCTCTTGATTTGTGGGCTTGTAAAATATCTCTCCCAAGGAGTAGGATAATCTGAGCCTGAGGATCAAGTTCTGGTATCAGATGTGCTATGCGTTTCAAGTGTGGGTGATGAGCAGCTACATCTGGTGTAGGAATTTCAGATCTATGATCAGGGATCTGATTGCATTCGATAAGAGTTGGCAAAGACAAGCGAGATCGTCTATCGATGGACTCGATTTGGTAGCCGGATGCTCTCCTACCAGCCGTCTCCACTATTCCTGCACAAGTTTTCAAGGAGTAGGGAATGCTGGGGCCTTTAATGCTGAACATGTCAAAGAAAGTTGAGCTGGCTAATGACTTGTTACTTTGGTCATCCAGGATTACATAAAGCTTACTAGCTTTGTCTTTTTGGCCTGTTGGGTAGACTCTGACTAGGCAGATTTTGGAGCAGGACCTACCACCTATGGCTCATTTGCATATCTCTGTACATTGTGAAGTGACCTCTGGTGTAGTTGTGGTGGTGTGCTCCTCCTCCCCGCCGTGCTCACTAGTGCTGAGGGTGTGTTGTAAAGTCCATGGAGCTGGCCCAGGATGCAACCCTGTGTTGTGATCTGAGCGGTCACATTCTGTGCATTTTAAACTGACCTTACAGTCCTTGGCGAGATGAGATGTTGAAGAGCAGCACCTGTAGCAGATGTGGTTCTCCTTGAGGAAAGCTTTGCGGTCCTGCAGGTTTTTCTCTCTGAAGGCTCTGCATTTTAGTAGAGGATGTGGCTTCGGATGCAAGGGACACTGCTTACCAGGATCATTCACCTTTGTCTCTGAGTTAGAGAAGTTGGCAGACCTGTGAAAGGAACCTGGAGGAGACACGTTAGTTTTGTGTACTGCTACTGGAGGTTTGCGAGGGTTAAGTCCCACAGGAGCAGCACACAACAGCGTAAAATCAAAACTTGGATCATTTCTTATTTTAGCTTGCTGGCACACAAAGTCCACAAAAACAAAAAAAGGAGGGAATGGAACATCATGCTGTCTTTTATATCGGGATCCGTGTGTAATCCACTGCTCTTGCAAGTTATAGGGTAACTTTAGCACAATGGGATTGACACCTCTGGCTGTGTCAAGGAATGCAAGTCCTTGTAAGTCTCCCTCGGATTTAGCTACTTGAAGTTCCATTAACAAGTCACTTAACTCTCTAAGTTTATGGTAAGCTTTGCTAGGTATTCTGGGAAAGTTATCAAGTTTTTTGAATAATGCATTTTCTACTGTTTCCGCTGAACCATAACACTCATCAAGTCTGTCCCAGATTGTTCTAAGACCAGTGTCTGCGTAGTTTATATTTATTGTCCTGATTCGCCTGGCGTGCTCGGCAGACTAATTTCCAAGCCATTTGATCAGGAGATCTATCTCTTCGCTGCAAGATAGCCCTAAGTCTCTGATAGTGTTTTGAAAGGATGACCGCTAGGCTCTGTAGTTTTCAGGGCGGTCATTAAACTTTTCAAGTCCTTTGGTGACTAACTTGCAAAGAACCTTGCAAAGTCTATGGTGGCTTGGTTAGCCTGTTGTGTGTTGTCATGGTAAGATGGCTGTGTGTAGTCATACCTTTTGCTGGCACCGAGCTGTCCTCTGATGTACCGTTCTGGCTTGGACGTTGGTTCTGGAGGGCGATTAGAAGGTGATTCTATTATCTCACTTATGGGGAGTCTGTCGTAGGAGACGTCACTTTGCACGGATTTCTCCCGTTTGCAGGCTTGAGGCTTGTCACTGACTTGTGGCGGTACCGTGTGGTGACTTTGGCTTGTCTCTTTGACGTCATCTTTGACACTGCTTGTTTTAAAATGTTGATTGATGTAATCTGAAGTTTGTTGTAGAGAATTTGGAGTTTCAGCTGCTGGATCGAGAATATTGCTGCGTCTGCTGCATTCACTTCTTGGGTATACAGCTAATTCTAAGGCCTCTGCTTCAGCTACTTCCTTCTCTACAGTGAGTTTCTCTAGGGCTACTTCTAGGAGGGCCTCTTTTTGCGTTTTTAGGTGGGCTTCCTCTGCCTTTGCTTTTAGGCGGGCTTCCTCTGTCTCTTTCTGCGTTTTTAGGCGGGCTTCCTCTGCCTTTGCTTTTAGGCGAGCTTCCTCTGTCTCTTTCTTTAACCTCACTTCCAGGAGGGCTTCTTCGGCCTCTTCCTTTAGCCTCACCTTCTCCTTTTTAATCTGCATTTCTTGCTCGGCAAAGGCTGCTCGCGCCTTGGGGGCTTCAGCTTTCGCACGTGCTATGGCGAGTGCATTGCTTGCGGAGGAAGATCTAGAGGAGCCGGAAACTCGGGACCTTGTCTTGAGTGAGGATGTCTGGCTATGTGACATGTCGCTTGCAGGAATGCTTGACTGTGTAGAGACTGCTGTATTGCATATGCAGATGACTGAGCTGGCAGGGTAGCAGGCCTCTGTATAGTCTCTATCCTAAATCCCACTTGCTGGATTGCCGCTGTTTCACTGTTCTGTTCTCACTACACGTATGCCAAAGGCGTGTGCAGCTCAACATACAGCTAAACCTTTAATCCTGCAATAACCAGTCCTTTTGTAACTTAAGGCTTTATTCCAGCGATAGAATAGTGGTCACATGACAGGTTACAAGTCAGAATGGATATGCGAATAGGATTGTGAATATGGTGAAACTGTAAACAGATAAAGGCATACAATCAGTGTACAAACACAAACAGTATATGCATTGAGTATATAACCAACAGTTTATAAGCATACCAGCGATGCTTCAAAGGGGGGTTCAGGAATCTTCCCACAGGAACCTCAGATGCTGTCTGGCTGTCTCCATGAGCTGTTCTAAAATGGAGATTCTCTGAGAGAGGGGTGGAACTAATATCCAGCAATAGATAACAGGAAGTACCATAAAGTGCTGTATAACAGTCTATGTCACAGTGGCATCTTGTGGCCAATATTGGTATTACAAGTTCCAATAGCATTAATTATTTCTAAGCTGAAGGCATGACAAGTGTCATCCACTAGGGGGTATGCTTTTGTGATTCTATTCTGAGTGTAGAGTGTCAGTGTAGTATGAATATAGTGAAATGCAGCATGAGTGCGGTGTGACCTTCCATTTTTACTTTAGTGTCAGTTTAGTGTGTCAGAGCAGGTTTACTGCAGTATATTGAAGTATGTCAGTATAGAGTGTCAGGACACTTTTACTGCAGTATACTGAATTGCATTAGTGCACTTTAACTGCAGTACATTGCAGTGTATTAGCGCACTTTTACTGCAGTATATTGAAGTGCAGTAAAAGTGAAGTGAAGTGCAGTTGTGAAGTTGTGGCCTCATCATACAGACTGGCTTTATATACAGTATGTCAGTTTTGCTGCAGCAGGATCAAGGCACAGATGCGCCACTTTACAGGTAGACTAAGGGGACCCCCTCAGGCCATATACTTAAAGGAATATTTCATTTTTATTATTTCACTTTAAGGATCAGCAAATCACTGCTCATTTAAAAATGATTTTTTTTTAAAAAGTTTACTTTCATTGATAAATGTCCCACGGGGCAGTACCCAGACCCCCATACCCTTTGTATGCCCAATAACTTACATATAAGCCTTTAAAATGTGCACTTTTGATTTTTCCAGTTCAGGTTCCGTAGACTTAAATGGGGTAAAATTTGTCTATTAGCCCTGTCTCCAATGCATCTCGTTATGTGTCAGTCAGAGCCTTGTTTCACTGATCCTTTTTCCTTCATGCCGACTTATCCCCGCTAACTAGATACCAGGTTTAATCTCAAGAATTAAATCTTTCAGGTCATAATTTTTCTTCCCATGCTTTCAGGATTGGTGCTTCCACAATGGCCAATTATTTGGGTTTCCTCCCTGCTGATCTTAGACGGGTGGGACGTTGGGATATTACTAAATATAAAATTTTTATCCGCCTTAATTTGTTGAATGTTAGAGACTCATTGATCTACTTATTTAGTATTTGGCATTGGCCTGACATTGTAATTATTATTCCTGAGGTTACTGATCTTGGGAAAATCAACACACGAGATCTTCTTTAAAAAGTAAAAGGGATTAGGGCTCATTTTAATTTTTTTTTCCACTTACACTATTCTGGCCTATTCTGAGATGATTCCTAGGCTTTTATGGTCTCTATATGGTAAACTTCATTACATTTATAGGATTCTGAGACACCTTAATAGGACAGTTCACAACTTTCTTCTGGTGGACTGTCATATCCGCATGTTAAACTCAAAGGTTTCTTCCTGGTCTCCTTGACCTGGTGCATCTATCAGACATTGGCCTCGACATATTTAACATCAGGCTACAAAACATCATTGATTTAGCCATAGTGTTTGGGGGCCCTCGGCCATCTAGTTCCTCGTTGACTACGGCTAGTGGGGTTGAGTCATCCAGTTTATGTGGAAGGAAATAGGGACAGATTTTTTGTTGTTGTTGATGGTTTAGCCAAAGATGGCTATATATAACTACATTTGTTTATTGAATGGTTTAATTAAGGTTACCCCTCAAATATTACCGTGGCCAAAACACTTTTCAAAAAATGATCACCGCCGCTCCTCCCCTGGCCCGACTCCCGCTGTGTCTGAATACACAGAAATATACACAGAAAATGGCAAGCGTCATACATGTGGAAATAGTAACAAAATGATAGTAGTTATCTTAGTCTCTGTTATACAATTTTGCAAATAAACTTTCTTCATGAATTTAGGCCACTATGTATTCCACTACATTTCTTTAGTTAAAAAAAGTGTACATCATTTAGTATGTGTGAAAGCTAAAGAATCTACAAACCATGGTATATATTTAAAAATGAACCAGTCATGATATTCTGACTGACTATCTCAAGTCTTGAGGCCCCAAAAATCCAGGACAGTACCAATACCTCTTACATTACCCATTTTTTTGGAAAGTCTAAGGTATTTAGTAAGATGCATGGTGAGTTTTTGAAGCTGTATTTTTTGTCAAAATTCTTTGCAAAATTATGCAAGTAAATAATACTTGTTTATTTCTGTTATTTGTTGTCATTTTAACAAGTTAAATCTCAGAGACAGCATAGGCATACTTACAATTACACCCTAAAACACATGGGATAGCACAAAGGAGTCTATAAACAATAATAATACACAGCACACATTAGTGAATTCAGTCTCACAACACTTTTTTTGAAAAGTGTTTTGGCCACGGTGCTAGTTGAGGGGTAACCTTAATTAAACCATTCAATAAACAAATGTAGTTATATATAACCATCTTTGGCTAAACCATCAACAACAAAAAATCTGTCCCTATTTCCTTCCACATAAACTGGATGACTCAACCCCACTAGCCGTAGTCAACGAGGAACTAGATGGCCGAGGGCCCCCAAACACTATGGCTAAATCAATGATGTTTTGTAGCCCGATGTTAAATATGTCGAGGCCAATGTCTGATAGATGCCCCAGGTCAAGTAGACCAGGAAAAAAACCTTTGAGTTTAACCACTTAAGCCCCGGAAGATTTTACGCCCATTCCGACCAGGGGGTATTTTGCGATTTTTTACTGCGTGACTTTAATGGACAATTGCGCGGTCGTGCGACGCTGTACCTAAACTAATTTCACGTCCTTTTTTTCCCACAAACAGAGCTTTCTTTTGGTGGTATTTGATCACCTGTGCGATTTTTTGATCACGCGCTATAAACAAAAAAAGAGCGTCAATTTTGCAAAAATAGCAATATTTTTCACATTTTTTTATATGAAATTCCCCCCCAAAAAAAATGTAAAAATCAAAATTTTTTAACATTTTCGGCCAATTTGTTTTATGCTACCTATGTTTGGTAAAAAAAAAAAAATCGCAAAAAGCGTATTTTGATTGGTTTGCGCAAAAGTTTACTAACAAAGGGAAAGATTTTTGTCATTTTTGTTGTTTTTTTTTTAACGCGTAATGGCGGCGATCTGCGATTTTTTTTGCGGTACTGCGACATTGCGACGGACAGATAGGACCCTTGACTGACATTTTTGACACTTTTGGGGTTACCAGTGACATTTCTACAGTAATCAGTGCTATACATATGCACTGTTACTGTAAAAATACACTGGTAGTGAAGGGGTTAACTTTATTTGGGAGGGAGGGGCTGTGTGTGTCCCTAGGGGCGTGCTTTCTACTGTGATTGGCTGTGGCTTGAGCTGTAAGGACACTGATCAACGGATCTACATAGTAGATCCATGTGATCAGTGTCTTTACAGCGAGGAGAATGACAGGTGGCTTGTTTACACAAGCTGCCTGACATTCTCCCTCTCCCCCGCCGATCGCCGAGTGGCCGGCGGACATCGGGTCCGCTGGTCACACGCGCAGGGGGGTCCGTGACCACGCGGGAGCGCGCCTCCGGGGGCGCGCGCTCGCTCCCTAGACCCTCACAAGCAAGCGACGTAGCCCTACGTTAGTTTGCCTGTGAGGGGCTGACCGCCGACGTAGATAGTCGTGCGGCGGTCGGCAAGTGGTTAACATGCGGATATGACAGTCCACCAGAGGAAAGTTGTGAACTGTCCTATTAACCACTTGCCGACTGCGCACAGTATATTTACTGCGGCAGTCGGCCCCGGCCAGGCAGAGTGACGTAGGTCTACGTCGCTCGCCTGTCACTCCTTCTAGAGCCAATAGCGGGCGAGCGCGCGCCCGCCGAGGCGCGCGCCTGCCTCGGCTCGTTCACGGAGGAGTGCGGGAGTGTGACTGGCGGACCCGATGTCCGCCGGTCACACTACGATCTCCGGTACAGCGGGAGAAAGACAGAGCGGCTTATGTAAACAAGCCGCCTGTCAGTTCTCCCTGTGTAAAAATGAAGATCAGACGGTTCTACTATGTAGAACCGTTGATCTTTGTTTTTACACCAATAGCAATGTCCCACTACAGTTAGAAGCACACCCCTAGGACACACTTAACCCCTCCCTGTCCAATACAGTTAACCCCTTCCCTGCCAGTGTCATTTTTGCAGTAACAGTGCATATATATAGCACTGATTACTGCAGTAATGTCACTGGTACCCCCAAAAGTGTCAAAAATGTCAGTCAAGGATCCGATCTGTCCGCCGCAATGTCGCAGTACCGCAAAAAAAAAAAAAAAAATCGCAGATCGCCGCCATTACTCGTTAAAAAAAAAACACCAAAAATGACAAAAATCTTTCCCTTTGTTAGTAAACGCGATAACTTTTGCGCAAACCAATCAAAATACGCTTTTTGCGATTTTTTTTTACCAAACATAGGTAGCGTAAAACAAATTGGCCGAAAATGTTAAAAAATGTTGATTTTTACATTTTTTTGGGGGGGAATTTCATATAAAAAAAAGTGAAAAATATTGTTATTTTTGCAAAAATTACGCTCTTTTTTTGTTTATAGCGCGTGATTAAAAAATCGCACAGGTGATCAAATACCACCAAAAGAAAGCTCTGTTTGTGGGAAAAAAAGGACGTGAAATTAGTTTAGGTACAGCGTCGCACGACCGCGCAATTGTCCATTAAAGTCACGCAGTAAAAAATCGCAAAAAAACCCCTGGTCTTTTAGCAGGAAAATCCTCCAGTGGTAAAGTGGTTAAGGTGTCTCAAAATCCTATAAATGTAATGAAGTTTACCATATGGAGACCATAAAAGCCTAGGAATCATCTCAGAATAGGCCAGAATAGTGTAAGGGGAAAAAAAAATTAAAATGAGCCCTAATCCCTTTTACTTTTTAAAGAAGATCTCGTGTGTTGATTTTCCCAAGATCAGTAACCCCAGGAATAATAATTACAATGTCAGGCCAATGCCAAATACTAAATAAGTAGATCAATGAGTCTCTAACATTCAACAAATTAAGGCGGATAAAAATTTTATATCTAGTAATATCCCAACGTCCCACCCGTCTAAGATCAGCAGGGAGGAAACCCAAATAATTGGCCATTGTGGAAGCACCAATCCTGAAAGCATGGGAAGAAAAATTAAGACCTGAAAGATTTAATTTCTTGAGATAGTTAGAAAGAATAGCCGAAAACTGGTATCTAGTTAGCGGGGATAAGTCGGCATGAAGGAAAAAGGATCAGTGAAACAAGGGTCTGACTGACACATAATGAGATGCATTGGAGACAGGGCTAATAGACAAATTTTACCCCATTTAAGTCTACGGAACCTGAACTGGAAAAATCAAAAGTGCACATTTTAAAGGCTTATATGTAAGTTATTGGGCATACAAAGGGTATGGGGGTCTGGGTACTGCCCTGTGGGACATTTATCAATGAAAGTAAACTTTGTAAAAAAAAATCATTTTTAAATGAGCAGTGATTTGCTGATCCTTAAAGTGAAATAATAAAAATGAAATATTCCTTTAAGTATAGTGCCTGAGGGGGTCCCCTTAGTCTACCTGTAAAGTGGCGCATCCGTGCCTTGATCCTGCTGCAGCAAAACTGACATACTGTATATAAAGCCAGTCTGTATGATGAGGCCACAACTTCACAACTGCACTTCACTTCACTTTTACTGCACCACAATATACTGCAGTAAAAGTGCACTAAAACATTTCAATATACTGCAGTAAAAGTGCACTAAAACATTTCAATATACTGCAGTAAAAGTGCGCTAATACACTGCAATGTACTGCAGTAAAAGTGCACTAATGCAATTCAGTATACTGCAGTAAAAGTGTCCTGACACTCTATACTGACATACTTCAATATACTGCAGTAAACCTGCTCTGACACACTGACACTAAAGTAAAAATGGAAGGTCACACCGCACTCATGCTGCACTTTCACTATATTCATACTACACTGACACTCTACACTCAGAATAGAATCACAAAAGCATACCCCCTAGTGGATGACACTTGTCATGCCTTCAGCTTAGAAATAATTAATGCTATTGGAACTTGTAATACCAATATTGGCCACAAGATGCCACTGTGACATGTGAGGAGATCCGCCCACTTGTGTAAACAAAGCGGGCGGATCTCCTAAGTGACAGGCAGTAACCTGCGATCTGTGCCTGTGTCACACAGTCCCCTCCCCCCACACACGTCAGTAAGCACCAGGCATACATTAACCCCTTGATCACCAATAAAAGTTAATCCCTTCCCTACCAGTGTCATTTTTACAGTAACAGTGCATATGTATAGCACTGATTACTGTAGTAATGTCACTGGTACCCCCAAAAGTGTCAAAAATGTCAGTCAAGGGTCCGATCTGTCCGCCGCAATGTCGCAGTCCCGCAAAAAAAAAAATTGCAGATCGCCGTCAAATCGCCGACCATTACTAGGTAAATAAAAAACAATAAAAATGACATAAATTTCCCGTAGTTAGTAGCTGCGATAACTTTTGCGCAAACCAATCAAAATACGCTTATTGTGATTTTTTTTTACCAAACATATGTAGCAGAAAACAAATTGGCCTAAAATGTTAAAAACATTTTGATTTTTACATTTTTTTGGGGTGGAATTTCATATAAAAAAATGTGAAAAATATTTTTTCAAAATTGTCGCTTTTTTGGTTTATAGCGCGAAAAGTAAAAATCGTACAGGTGATCAAATACCACCAAAAGAAAGTTCTATTTGTGGGAAAAAAAAGGACATAAATTTAATTTGGGTACAGCATCAAACGACAGCGCAATTGTCCGTTAAAGTAACGCAGTGCCGAATCGCAAAATATGGCCTGGTCAGGAATGGGGTAAAATCTTCCGGTCTTAAAGCGGTTAAAAATACGCTCATTTAGAATTTTTTTGTCAAAGACATGTAGCTAAATACATTTTGGCCTAAATATATGACAAAAATTGAATATATTGGATATTTTTTAATTGTCAAAGTAGAAAAATATTGTTATTTTTTCAAAATTGTCGCTTTTTTTTATTAATATCGCAAAAAATGAAAAGCGCAGAGGTGATCAAATACCACCAAAAGAAAGTTCTGTTTGTGGGGAAAAAAGGACGTAAATGTAGTTTGGGTACGGCGTTGCATGACCGCGCAATTGTCAGTTAAATTTGCACAGTGCCGAATCGCAAAAAGTGGCCTGGACATAAAGCAGGAAAATCCTCCGGTCCTAAAGTGGCTAATTTTCATTTTCTGTTTGCATTTTTCAAAAACTTGTGACAAAAATACCTCTTAGAAAATACCTTTCACAAAGTCGCTCAGTAAAGTAAAATCAGAGAATGAAGTTTTACTAGTGATAAAACAGCAAATATAATATACTATATATTATTCAAAGTTTTAAAAATTGCCTGGGCAGGAAGGGGGTTTAACGTAACAGTCTTCAAGTCATTAAAGAAAAACTTCAGGAGTAATGTAATCAGAGTGTAGTGGTAAGGAGTTTGAAATTTTATACACAGTGGGCTCCATTCACAGAATAAATTTGCATGAGATAATTAGGTGCCAGGACACATTTTTCCTAAATATTGCATGCGATCCTGAAGCTGTCAACTAGACAGTTTTTTGTTATCTACCGAGAAATGCTGAAAACACTCAGTAAATACAGCATGAAAAGGCATTAAAATCCATTCATAAAAGTAAATGAATAATTAAATGCTTGCTGAAATTAAGTACTGGTCCAGGCATGCAGTATTTGTGCAATGTGTACTGGTTGTGTACTGGCCGCCTGGTCCTTAACAACCAGTAAACAACATCAGCAGTCAGCGGGGTTCCCCAAAGGGAAAAAAGCAGTGCCTACTAAGTGTACTATGTAAAGGTAATATGTTTATTCTTGAAGTAAACAATCACATGTAGAAATAGTTGAGCAAGGCATATTAAAACCAGTGTCCCGAGGGGCGTGGCCTGGACGGCAATGGAGTAGGTCGCACATGCTCCTAGCTCCACTCTCGGTCGATCCTGCTTCAGACATCATTCGTCCCCCGTGTCCTTTTCCCCTGTGGACATGTCGCCACCGAAGAAGGCCGCCTCGGCTGCCGCGTCCCTGGACAAATTTCGCCGGCAGGACCCGGGCCCTTCCCTGCAAGATGGCGCCTCGCCTCCCGCGCCCACAGCCCCCCAGACCTGCCGCAGGTACTAGAGGCTATATCCACCTGTCAGGTCACGCTTGCGGCTAAAATAGAGGAGGTGAAGATTGATGTCTCTCTGATAAGGCAGGACATGTCTAAACTCAGGGACCGGGTCACTGACGCTGAAACAAGGATCAGCCCGGCTGAGGATGTCATACTGCCCCTCCAGCATTCCGCTGACTCCCTCCAAAGACAATTCCAGCAATTGGCTCAAAAACAGGATGACCTTGAAAACAGAGCCCGCTGCGGCAATCTCCGGTTTGTGGGTCTCCCCGAGGGGGGTGAGGGCGCGGATCCCCCCACCTTCCTGGAAACTCTGCTCATTACTACCTATGGCAGGGAGGCGTTTTCCACCACCTTTGCGGTTCAGCGGGCCCATCGCATGCCAGCGCGCCGTCCCCCTGAAGGAGCCCCATCAGGGACCTTCATCGTTAAACTCCTCAATTACCGTGACCACGACAAAATACTGCGATTGACCAGAGAACGTAGCAATATCCCCTTCCAGAATGTGAACATCATGGTGTTTCCGGATTTTTCTATTGAGGTCCAGAAGCAGAGATCCCGCTTTGTGGATGTTAAGAAAAGGCTCCGCATTCACAATTTGAAATATGCCATGCTGTTTCCAGCGTGCCTTTGTGTGATCTGTGATGGCAAAGCTCAGTTCTATGAGGACACGGAGCTAGCTTCTGCATGGCTGGATCAATACACTGCTGCTGGTCATGACCGGGTTTGATTGCGGCCCTCCTCATCGTTCGGTAAGTGTTTGCCAGATTTGACTGACCGCACGGGGAACCCCACACCCCCCCACCCCTTTCTTTTTTGTCTCCTTACTCCCCTGGCTCCTGGCCCCCACCTGATACTGTGGACGCTCTACTGTTGGGGTTGGGGGTTCCCTAGTCCCAGGGTCGCTCTGACCACCCTGCTGCTATATACCAACCTCTACTAACTCGTGGGCACCACAAACATTTGACTGTATTGCTTTTTTCCCCCTTTTTATTCCTGGATTGTACCTGTCCCCCTTTTTTGTTTTCTTTGCTTGTTTTTACTATTTTTATCCCTGTTAATTTTGTTGAGGCGCCCGGCCTTACGCGGCATGGTTTGCTGCTATATTACCCGCTGCAGGACATGGTTCATGATATGTACATGTTGTCTTATTTGCTATGTTGAGGACTGTCCACACTGTTTTCTATAGTTTTTTCCTTTTCTATGATGACAGATTGCGTGCACTAGTGACGGTCGTATCTGCTATGAGCAGTGCAATTGCCGTTACTTTTTTGTTTTTTACTGTTCCTACTCCTTGCTTCCTAACCAGCGTTAGGTCGCCCCCTGTGTTCACAGAACACAGTGCAGAGATGACCCTTGATTTTTTCTTATATTTCATTGGGATCTGGACCACCCTCCTGGTGGTCTGGCTGGTTTTCATCGCACTTGATCTCTGTACAGGTTTTGGGTTGTGTGCTCCCACCATGTTTGGGGGGTGGAGAGCGGGGTGGGGGGAGGGGGGTTCATTGTGGTTACTGTTTGACTTTCTAATGGTCTTTAAAATGTCGTTGCTATTTTTCTACGCAGAGAACATGTTAACTCTAAATGCTACTGTTGGTATTCCAGTTCTTTTATTCCTAGGTGCCTACCCGATCATGCCAGCCCACGAGGACAGCCGGCTGCCCACCCGGATCATCCATTGCTTACCCCCACCATGGGTCCTTACATGGAATGTCCGTGGATTGCGGGATAAAATTAGGAGGTCGGCTGTGTTTCAGTGCCTTAAGTCCTATAGGGTGGATGTGGCGGTGCTGACAGAGACCCACGCCACAGGTCAGCTGCCGCTGTCCCTGCTTCGGCCTTGGGTGGGTTGGGCTTATTATGCTGTGTATACCTCACATTCCCGGGGTGTCTCGGTTTTAGTGGCCAAAACACTGCATTTCTCCCTCCCTTCGGCACGTACGAATCCCCAGGGTAGATTTGTTTTTTTGCACGTCTTTATTTACTCCAAACCATGTCTTATTCTGGCCTGCTATGTCCCCCCCCCCCCCATACAGCACGGCGGTGGTGACTGAGGGTATTTCCTTTATGGCCCTTCACCCCGCTGTCCCTGCTGTGTGGCTGGGGGACTTTAATATGGTGTTGCACCCAGCCCTTGACAGATCACACCTACCTAAACATGCCCTCCCTCCGATTACTACTCGACTTTACCGACTATTTGGGGAATTTGCCCTGACAGATATGTGGCGTCACAGTCACCCGACTTCCATGGCATACTCCTGTTTCTCAACCACCCACTCTTCATTCTCACGTATTGATTTAATTGTGGTGTCACCACAGCTGCTCCCGCTACTGTTAGATGTGGGGTTCCACCCTAGATCACTGTCTGATCATGCTCCTTATTGGGCATCCCTGGACTTGACTCCGACTCCCTCGACCGTACCACGTCCCTGGCTTCCTTACTCCTCTTGGCTTCGGGCACTGGCGGACCAACTTGCCTTGCCACAAGAATGGGTTTTCTTTTTTACTACTAACAGGGGGACCGCTTCGGCGGCGCATGTTTGGGAGGCGTTTAAATTACATGCTCGCTCCACTCTGACTAGACAAATTAATTGCCTTAAGGCCACCTCCAAATGTGTCCTCCAGCAGGCCCTGGATCACCTTACCTCAATTACTGAGGCTTGTACACTGCATCCAACTCCAGCTCTTGTCTCTGAGCTTAAATCCCAGACCCGAGTGGTGGACCAGCTGCGTTACGAAATGGCTAAACATAAGCTCTTCTTCTGCAGACAGCGGATGTTCGAGCAGGGGGAACGTGCGGGCAAGCTCCTGGCCTATTTGGCTCATCAGGAGTTTGCACCGCCTGTGGTAGTGTCCCTATTGGAGGTGGATGGGTCTGAAATTACTGATCCTGCCCATGTGGCGCGGTTGTTCCGCTCCTATTATACCTCGTTGTATGCCTCCCAGTCCACTGCGTCTGGCCCTGAGACTCTGGAATTTTTACGCAATGTGGAATTCCCCCAGTTGTCCGCTTCTCAACGGGCGACTTAAGAGGCCCCGCTGTTTGCAGACGAGATTGCCGGTGCCATTGCCTCCCTGGCCCTGGCTAAGGCACCGGGCTCGGATGGTCTCCCCTTAGACTTCTATGCCTCTTATACTGACATGTTGGCCCCCGAGCTATTGGTGACCTATACTCATGCCTTGGACACGGAGACGTTGCCTACCTCAATGAGAGAGGCCACAATTATTGTACTTCCCAAACCGGTTAAGGACCCCCGACTTCCAGAATCGTACCGCCCGATATCTCTATTGCAGGCGGACATTAAGATACTGGCTAAGGTTCTGGCCCGTCGTCTTGGTAAACTTATCCTCTCGCTCATACACCCTGACCAGACTGGCTTCATGCCCGGGAAGAAGACGGCCATGAACACCAGACACCTCTTCCTAAATATACAGGCACAACACGCACAAATGGGGACCAGAGCGGTGGTTGCGTTGGACGCCGCTAAGGCGTTTGACTCCGTGGAGTGGAGTTACCTTTGGGAATGCTTACACTGTTACTGGTTCGGCCCTTCCTTCATAAAATGAGTGCGCTTGTTGTATTACCTCCCGATTGCCAGAGTGCCCGTTAACGGATGGCTATCCGACCCCTTTCCGTTAAGACGGGGTGCGCGTCTGGGCTGCCCTCTTTCCCCCCCTGCTATATGCTTTGGCGGTGGAGCCCTTGGCCATTGTGCTCAGGACGCATCCTAGAGTTCAGGGTCTTCGGGCGGGTCCCCTTACGGAGATTGTAGGCCTATATGCAGATGATATGTTGTTATACTTGACGGATACTGGACCGTCCTTACATGCTGCCCTCCGGACTATTGATGACTTTGGACATCACTCGGGTCTACGAATCAACTGGGACAAATCTCAGATACTGCCCCTGGATCCTTCCCCTCCCACGGCGGACTCTGCTACTCTCCCGCTGGCTAGAGTTTCTCGAATCCGGTACCTGGGAGTCCTGGTTACTAGGACTCCATCGGACTATGTTACTGACAATCTGGAGCCCCTCATCCCAATGCTGAAACAGCAGGTACAATCATGGGTTAGACTTCCCCTTGGGGTGATGGGCAGGGTGAACCTTGTAAAAATTCCCCAGTTCTCATCCCTCTGAAACTGTTTAAGGTAATTGACGCTATCCTCAACTCCTTTATCTGGGGACGGAGTCACCATAAACTCTCCTGGGTGACGTTAAAAAACCCGACCACACGTGGCGGTATAGCGGTGCCTGACTTCCACGCCTACTATTTGGCGGCACAACTGTCCCAATTCCACGGCTCGGAGGCTGACCGATTCCAGGCATTGGTTTGTGCTGGTTCGTCCCGAGCAACGCACACACCAATGCAAGTAATTCTGCGAGGCCGCAGATCGGCGTCTATGACAATTACCTCCCCTCCCCTCCCCCGGTGACCCTACACAGACGTATTTGGGAACTGTCACATAAACTTCTGGGCTTGACACAGGTGCATGCTTACACTCCCCTGTGGTGCAACTCTAGCCTGCCTTAACTGTGTGATCTTCCGGGGGGCGGAATTGTGGGCGACGAAAGGGGTGCTGTTCCTTCACCAGATCATTGGGGATGCCGGGGTACGGTCCTTTCCCTCCTTATCATGCAGTTTGAGCTCCCACCCAGTATGTATTTTAGTTACCTACAGCTGCGACATGCTCTCCTGGCCCAATTCCCTGACCACACTGCAGACCTACCCCTTAATCCTGCCCTTACCATTCTCATGGGGGATGACCCGACTAAATTGATATCGGCCACGTACCTGAAGTTGCGCTCCGGAGCTGTGGAACGAGTGGTGGAGGGTTTACAGCACAAGTGGAGTACTGACGTTCCCCAACTGGATGACTCCGACTGGGATGCTATCTTGGAGAGTCCCAAACTGTCTTTCCCTAAATTATCGGACCCTTTGACACAAATATATATCTTACATAGATCCTACCTTACCCCACTCCGCCTGGCCAAATATCGGGAGGATGCTAATACTGACTGTCCCTGTTGTCATGCTCACCCAGGCACATTTATGTATATCCTGTGGTCCTGTCCGGATGTACAGACTTTCTGGTTGCAGGTCATTACATTTATGTATGATCACATGGGTTCTCCACTCCAACTGGATGTTAAGCCCTGTGACCTTGCCCTTTTTCCTGATGACATAGCCGATAAATTCCTGATTACTTTCCTACACGAGACACGGTTTCATGCTCGTAAGCTTATAGCGAAGCTGTGGATGCGTGCACACTCTCCCACCCTGAAACAGTGGATGGCTGAGATAAACTCTACCCTCCCATACAAACGTTTGGTATTTCTTCATAGAGTTTGCCCCAAAAAATATGATCGGGTGTGGGGTCGCTGGTTGGAGAGCTCTCGCACATGTACCGGTCGGCAGTGAGTGCATCCTACCCCACGCGGACCCTTATATGTGCGATGGAGATCGTGGTTGGGCGCCCTTTCAGTATGTGTACCCCACATCAATTTGTTCTACCTGTCCTTGATGGGCCCCATGGTGTGATCGGGCTCCTTACTCTCATCTCTGGGTTCTATGAACAATAGCTGTTTTGTACTTTACTATTCATTCCTGTTGGTACCTACCCTGCTGCAAGCAGGAAACCACTGTTTATCTTGTTTGCCTGTATATGAAATTATCTTATGCCTTGCATTTCTCTGTTGCTTCATTATGTTACCTTGTTTAATGTGTTTTCTTTTTCTCAATAAACTGCAAGTCAAAACCAGTGTCCCACTGTATCCTAGAATCAGTCCTGCTGTGGGTCTCAAGCAAGTTGAGAGCTGTGGCCACTTCGGTGGATCCTGGGGCTCCCAGGATGGGTAGGCAGCTTCATGCTGACATTCCAGTGACAGCTTGGATGTGATACCAGAAGTGACAACAGGGGGACATGGTGGCCCCACTGACAGCTAATAGAAAAAATAAAAATTGCCGGCATTAATAAATGTTAAATGAGATCCCCCCAAATCCATACCAGGCCCTTCTGGTCTGGTATGGATTTTGAAAAGAACCCCCATGCCATTTTTTTTTTTTTAATTGTGTGGGGCCCCCCAAAATTCATACTGGACCCTTATCCGAGCATGCAGCCCAGCAGGTCAGAAAAGGCAGGGGAGGAGTGCGTGCTCCCCCTTCTGAATCGTACCAGGCCACGTGCCTTCAATATGAGGCCCGAACTTTGGGGCAGTGGGTATCTGCCCAGTGACATCAACGTGTGACTCCGTCACTTCGTGACTTCATCTGCCAGGGACATTCTGGGTCAATTTAAGAACTGTCAGACAGCAGAGCTGTCAGATGGCAGGAGCCTTCGGTCGTGATTGACAATAAATCTACACTGGGGGACATTTTTTTTAAACAGGAGACTTGCCAAAAACAAGTACACATTTTTTTGGGTGAAAAAGTAGGGATACTATGTACACACACAGGAGAGGCCGGGATCTGGGGGCCCTCTTGTTAAAAGGGACTTCCAGATTTTGATAAGCCCCCCGCCCGCAGATGCCCACAACCACCGGCCAAGGTTGTGGGGAAGCGACCTTTCTCTCCATTAACATGGGGACAAGGTGCTTTGGGGGGGGCAAAGCACCCCCCCATTTTGAGGACATTTGGCCTGGTATGGTTCAGGAGGGAGGGTGCTCGCTCATTCTCTACCTTTCCTGACCTGCCGGGGTGCATGCTCGAATAAGGGCCTGGAGGTTCCTGAAGGGCCTGGTATGGATTTTGGGGGGGACTCCACACCCTTTTTCTTCAAATTTATTTTATTGCCGGCAATCGTTTTTTTTTTTTTTTACTTGCAGCTGACAGCTGATAACTCACCAGTTGTTACACTCCATGGTTGCTTTAACAACCATGGTGTTTACTGGTAAAAAGCAAACACAAGGGTGCTTCATCTACAGTAGGTATAGAGATTTATTAAAGAAGCATAAAGACAATAAAAATGCACTCAATAGATAAATGTAGATCAAGGCTTGTCATGAACCCATATAGACCTCTATAGGATCACCGTCAGAGCTCAGCAGGCCTGTAGCTAGTTAAAGCAGAGTTCTTGATGGAAGTGCTGCTGTCAGGCTTCAGGCTGGGACATAAGCAACAGCAGCTACAGCAGTGGTAAAATGGCTGCGGGTGATGACAAGAAGTGGAGGGGATGTGGCTACATGTTTCACGGCAGACAGGAGAGTCCCTTTATCAAACCATAGGAAGGAGATTGGCCAAAGAACAAGTCTTTATATGCTGTGAAGAGTGGGAGGAGGCAGGAGTAGGAGGCCAGTACCATTAACTCTTGTTTAACCAAAAACTAGTGCTAGACACTGCATGTGAAGGAGAGAACTAGAGGATAAAGAAGGCTAATTTTAATTCACCCTAGAGCGACCAATACTGTCTATACTCAAAAAACTGAGAAATAAAATGTAAATAAAAAATACAAAAATTAAAAGTAAAAGACATTCTAATGATGATTAGATACGAAATATGTCAGTCTTATGATTTGGCTTATGAATGTATTCATGCTTACATGGCAAAATTTGGCATCAATAAACAGATGGTTTAGTGTGTGGAACAGTCTAGTCAGTGTAACATATAAAAATGGAGCAGTTGCAGATCAATGCAAACCTGTATATAAAACTAAAGTGGAAAGTGGAAATATTGGGAATGCTTATGTGCAAAACAGTCAAGTGCAGCAATGAAAAAGAAAAAAAAAAAAAATCATGCGGAACAGTCAAGTACAGCAAAAAAACAAAAAAAAAAAAAAAAAAAAACTTGTGTGGGGCTATCGAATTTTTTCAGATTGTGGCACAATGGGAATCATCATGTAAAATAAGGGGGAGATGCTATTTTGCATTATTGTTATATAGAGATAGTTTACAATTTATTTACTTTTGTGTGGTATGGAAGGCAGTCAGAAGCAACTCATAGGGAGATGGTAAAGTTGAAATGAGATCAGGATGGAGAGAGATACCAGTGGGAGGTTAGATTACTGTATTTAGTTATAATTCTTCATTGAGGCCATGGGGGCTGAGAGTGTTTAAGGTAAAAATCCAGAACATTTCACATGCGCAAAGCCTACTGAACTGTGCCTTGGTACAGTTTGATGGAATACTTTCTAGTACCCACACTCTAAGACCCTGGGTGGATTGCTCATGGACCTCCTTGAAGTGTCTGGGTACACTGTAGAGCCTTGTTCTATGGCTCAACTGTGTTCGCCGAACCTAGCTCTGAGTGCTCTAATGGTACGTCTAACATACAGTAACAGCAAAAAATTGGAAAATATAATAACTTTTTCCATTCTGCTGTAAGTATCTTTTCTTATGGTCAACAAATTGACATGTTAAGCACTTGGGTTTTCGACACTGGAACATGACTACCAGATTACAGAGGATAAGTAGGGACTTTGTAGTGTTTTTACAAAGCCTGGTCATTGTTCAATATTTTTTTTACTTTGCTGTTTGGCCAGATGTGAAGTGAAAGCTTCTTCAATTACAGTATATTGGACGGATATCCCTTATCAGAGAACCTCTCTTTAAGCACCTTGCTCTGTAAGATGTAATCCGCGTCTAGAGTACAATTCTGGTGTAATCGCTGGAATTGATTACTGGGAATATTCTTCCACCTCGGGTGGTTGCAACTCTTAAAGTGGACATAAGAATTTCTTGTGGTGTGTTTAAAATGTTTTTTGGAAAAGATATTGGGACCAGAATGACTTAAAATTAGATCTAGGAACACAAAGGTTTGTGTGTCACTAACATAAATTAATGATAGGCCATATGCATTATCCACTTAAGGACCTGAAGGTTTTACCCCCTTAATGACCCAGCCATTTTTTGCGATACGGCACTGCGTTACTTTAACGGACAATTGCATGGTCCTGCGACGCTATACCCAAATAACATTGATGTCCTCTATTTTCCACGAATAGAGATTTTTTTTGGTGGTAATTGAACACCTCTTCATGGTATTTGAACACCTCTTCGGTTTTTATTTTTTGTGCTATAAACAAAGAAAGAGCGACAATTCTGAAAATAAAAACAAAAAAACAAAAAAAAAAAACAATATTTTTTACTTTCTGCTATAAAACATATCCAATAAAAAAAATAAACAATCTAATTTTTTCACCAAATTAGGCCAATGGCCAATATGTATTCTGTCATATATTTTTGGTAAAAGAAATCCCAATAAGTGTATATTGATTGGTTTGCGCAAAAGTTATCGTGTCTACAAACTAGGGGATAGATTTATGTCATTTTTATTTATTTATTTATTTTTTACTAGTAATGGCAGCGATCAGTGATTTTTAGAGGGACTGCGACAATGCGGCAGACAGATCGGACACCTGACACTTTTGACACTTTTGAGGGGACTGGTGACATTACTACAGTAATCAGTGCTAAAAATATGCACTGTTACTGTACTAATGACACTGGCAGGGAATGGGCTAACACAAGGGCCCATCAAAGGGTTAAGTGTGTCCCTAGAGGATGCTTTACAACTGTGTGGAATAGACTCACTAGATGAAAACAGAGACCTGTGTTCCTAAATAGTAGGAACACAGGATCCCTGTGTGCATCTGTGACAGAACAGTGGTCTGCCTTGTTTACATAGGCAGAGCGCCATTCTGTCTCCATGGGGAGCAATCACCGATGGCTCACTAATTGGCTTTCCCTCTGGCCAATCGGCGTGTGTGTGCGCGCCTCCAGTGGCACGCGCACATGCCCACTGTCTATTACACAAAGCGATGTACAGGTATGTTGTTTTGTGTAATAGAGCCGACCTGTCACAGTAAAACTACAGTGGCTGGCCGGCAAGTGGTTATTGTTACAGTGACTAACAAAATCTGGAATCATGGAAAGGGGGCCATCCCGTATGATGATGATATCATCAATATACCTCCCGAACAATGTTATCTGGGAGGCAAATGGGTTACAGAGTTGGATGTATTGGTATTTCCACATTCCCATCCTGAGATTGGCATAGCATGGTGCAAAGCTAGCCCCTGGTCTATAAATAGTATTGGAAAATGATATAGAGTGACAGGATGGACTTTAGTGGCACAACATAGTTTACAACCAACAATGAGTTTTTATGTAAAAATTATAAATTTTAATATAGTTCATTAAAATAATACATAGACAACAATACAGTGCAAATATAACAACATTTTGACAATAGGTCAAACCTTAAGCAATAAAAACCAGCCCTGCAATTCACCCTGACCGTCAATGCCGACAACTGCAACCCCAAAACAACCTGTACCAAGTGTTCCATAAACCACACGGGAAACAAGGTAATGGAATGTCGACATTGACGAGGTAGCACCAATTTAAACAGCATATTCTACATGTTCGCGCCCTAGCCCTTCTTCAGGAACATGTCAAATGGGCCAATCAATACTCTCTATAAAAGTAAACAAGACAAAACATATATAAGTTTATGATATAATAAATAGTAATCAACAGTACAATTCTCTAAATTTTTTTCTTATTAGATAGGCCATAGGCTCACATACCATTCAATGAAAACAAATTCCTCAGAATAAGTAAAACATACGATCACATCGACTGAGTGGGGGTGTAGCTGTATATATCCTGCGATCTAGGACGTGGAGGTGCATCTAAAAATAACAATAAGGTAATGCATGATATATTGTATAGAGTCTGTAAAAGGGGATAGTGCCGATAGTATATTAGATTAATGGCCAAGTTCTTGATATAACATCAACCCATAAGGATTGCCTTAACAATAACCTTATTCTCCTTATTTGGCCACTGATACTCAGAGTGAAGATGGAGAAATGTAACTGCAGTGCTCAAAGAAGAGTATTATAACCTGGAAGGTATATATTATATAATATTAGTGTCATCACAATTAAATATTCTTAATCTTAATTTCTCTCCAAAATACTCTTATTATATTCCTACCTCATTGGGCGTTAATAGCACTAATAGATAGATAGTCCTATACGGTTTATACCCAGATGCTCCAATGGCTGTGGGGTTCGAAAAGGGTATATATATATATATATATATATTTATTTATATATGGAAAGTATATCAGATGAATAGAGCAATATGTAAGCAATAAAGTAAGCTATTGCCAAAAAAGTCCCCATATTTTACCTGTATTAGATGGTGCAGTTTATTGAGGCCCCCACTAGAAATGATGCTCTGTTGGACCTGGTAATCTCAAACCATGCAGCGCTTATTAATAATGTTCATATAAAAGAACATCTGGGTAGCAGTGACCATAACAGGATTTCATTTAATGTTAGCTTTAAGCAAAAAATGCATACAGGAAATACAAAAACACTTAACTTTAAGAGAGCAAATTTTCCAAGGATGAGGGCTGCTCTCCAGGATTTAGACTGGGAGGGAATATTGGCATCGATGAGCACAGAACAGAAATGGGAATTTTTCAAAAAGACTTTATGCAAACTCACTGCAAAGTATATTCCCATGGGTAATAAGTTTAAAAGGCTAAAAATAAAACCTATGTGGCTCATGGCCAAAGTTAAAAAAGCTATAGCTTAAAAAGAGCTTTTAAAAAATATAAAAATGAGGTAACACTATCATTGTTTAATTGTTACAAAGAATAAAACAGTATATGTAAAAAGGAAATAAGGGACGCAAAAATTCAAAATGAACGACAGATTGCAAAAGATAGGACAAACCCCCAAAAATTCTTCAAATATATTAACAGTAAAAAGGCCAGGTCTGAGCATGTAGGCCCTTTACAAAATAATCAGGAGTGGGTGACTTGGGACAAAGAGAAGGCAAATTTATTAAATACTTTCTTCACCTCTGTATATACAAAGGAGCATGGGGAGCTCATGACCATAATGAGGACGTTATTGACACAGCCCCAAATGATCCACAATGGCTCAAAAGTGATAAGGTCCAGAAATATTTTGACAGAATAAGGGTGGATAAAGCGCCTGGACCAGATGGCATCCACCCACGCATCCTAAAAGAATTGCACGCTGTAATTTCAAAGCCTTTGTTTCTAATTTTTAGGGACTCGTTAAGGACTGGAATAGTACCACTGGATTGGCATAGGGCCAATGTGGTGCCTATATTTAAAAAGGGATCAAAGTCTTTGCCAAGTAACTATAGACCTGTTAGTTTAACTTATATAGTCAGGAAGATATTGGAGAGTTTATTAAAAGACCACATAGATGAGTTCTTGATGGAAAAAAATATTTTAAGCAACAGACATCACGGATTCATGAAAGACAAAAGTTGTCAAACAAACCTGATTTCTTTTTATAAGGAGGTAAGTAAAACCTTGGACAGAGGGGTGGCTGTGGACGTAGTATACTTAGATTTTGCAAAAGTGTTTATCACAGTTCCCCACACACGGCTAATGTGTAAGGTAAAGTCTACTGGCTTGGAAAGATTGGTTTGTAATTGGATAGAAAATTGGCTAAAAGATAGAATTCAGAGATTAGTGGTTAATGATTCTTACTCTGAATGGTCTAAGGTTATCAGTGGTGTACCCCAATGTTCAGTGTTGGGACCCTTACTTTTTAATATTTTTATAAATGATATAGGGTCTGGGATTAAAAGTACCACCATGCTTTGCAGTGGAATAACTTCTTTACAGGATGTCTCCAACTTACAAGCTGACCTCAATGCACTGTTTCATTGGGCAACTATGTGGCAAATGAGGTTTAATGTTGATAAATGTAAAGTTATGCACTTGGAGGCTAAGAATATGAATGCATCATACATACTAGGTGGAGTAGAACTGGGGGAATCCATAGCAGAGAAGCATCTGGGTGTTCTGGTAGATCATAAGCTTAATAATAGCATGCAATGCCAAGCTGCGGTTTCCAAAGAAGTCCTTTCTTGTATTAACAGAGGCATGGACTCCAGAGAGAGAGATATAATTTTTCCCCTGTACAAATCATTAGTAAGACCTCATGCAGTTCAGTTTTGGGCACCAGCTCTCAAAAAGGATATCAGGGAACTGGAGAAAGTGCAGAGAAGGGCAAGCAAACCGATAAGAGGCATGGAGGACCTCAGCTATGAGAAAAGATTAGAGGAACTGAATTTATTCTCTCTTGAGGAGATTAAGGGGGATATGATCAACATGTATAAATACATAAGGGGTCCATATAGTGAACTTGGTGTTGAGTTGTTCACTTTAAGGTCAACACAGAAGACAAGGGGGCCCTCTTTACGTCTAGAGGAAAACAGATTTCGTCTCCAAATACGGAAAGGTTTCTCCACTGTAAGAGCTGTGAAAATGTGGAATAGACTCCCTCCAGAGGTGGTTCTGGCCAACTCACTAGATTGGTTTTAAAAAGACCTGGATTCTTTCCTAGGTGTACATAATATAAATGGGTACTAAAACTATTTTAGGTAAAGTTGATCCAGGGAATATCCGATTGCCTCTCGGGGGATCAGGAAAGAATTTTTTTCCCCTGCTGTAGCAAATTGGATCATGCTTTGCTGGGGTTTTTTCGCCTTCCTCTGGATCAACTGTGGGTATAGGATTATGTATATGGGATTGTATGGTTGGGTTTTCAATACTGTTTTTTTTTTGGTTGAACCGGATGGACGGTGTCTTTTTTTCGACCTGGCTAACTGTAACTGTGTAACTGTGTCTTCTAGCACGGTATTTTCCTTCCTAGTCGTACCACTAGCAATACGTAAGTTTCCAATGGGGCTCCCCCCTCTTGGCTGAGCCCACTGAGGGGCTGACCCAGTTTAAATGCACCTCAACCAAGCAACGCCAGTGTCGCAGTCCTGTGTCGCCATATGCCGCACATGCGTAGACCACTGAAAATAGGCATCTGCGCACTGCGGCGCATACACAGATAGGGCTGCTAATCCCTGAGCCAATTGGGAGGATTGTGACATCCTCCCATGCTCGGAGAGCGCCACCCACCATCCGAGGCACGTCGCCAGGGATTGGATGAATGGCGCTACCAGCCGCACCTCCTCTCACAGGACGACCAACATCCACATCAACCACTCACTTGGTGAAATAACCCCATAGACATACATGCCATTGTATCAGACAACCAAAAAACCTAACGTTAGTTCACCGGTTACGGTGTATCTTCAAACCTTCCAGGACGGCCAACGTACAGGAAACGCAATCAATTTACAGCTTGTTTAAAGGCCCCACCCTTCCCCTTGTCCCTCAGTTGTAACAGAGTAGCTTTCACAACCAATTCGCAAAGAATTTATAAGCCCTTAGGCACTCACCAGCTGCCATTTACCTTACCTTACTCACCCTTTTAACAGGGCGGGAAGTAGGCCTGCCATCCTGGAAGGTTTGAAGAAACACCGTTACCGGTGAACTAATGGTAGGTTTTCCCTCTGCACCTTCCAGGACGGCCAACGTATGAGAGGATTATAAAGAATCACACGGGCCTACCTTAGGGTGGGACCACTGCCTGCAGTACCTTTCGGCCAAAGGCTAGGTCTTGCTGAGACAACACCTCCACACGGTAATGCTTCAGAAAAGTATCATGGCTGGACCAGGTGGCTGCACTGCAAATCTATTCCCAGGAAGCTCCCGCTTTTTCAGCGCAGGATGTTGCCAGTGCCCTTGTAGAGTGTGTCTTCAGCTTTGCTTGAACCGGAACACCTGCAACCTCATAAGACATGTTAATGGCTTGTCTAATCCACCTAGAGACTGAAGGTTTTGAAGCCTGCAGTCCTTTTCTTGGTCCAGAGTAGAGAATCAGAACATGATTAGAACTCCTAAACTCCCTGGTCCTCTGTAGATAAGTGAGGAGGCACCTCCTCACATCTAAACAGTGACATTTCATTTATTTTTCATGCTTAGGGTTACCACACACGGATGGAACAATTATTTCCTGCTTCCTGTGAAAGGAAGATGCTACCTTGGGCAGATATAAGGGATCTGGCCTGAGAATAACCCTATCTGGGAAGATTAACATAAATGGATCTTTAATAGAAAGACCTTGTAAATCCCCTACTCTTCTGGCCGTAGTGACAGCTAATCAGGAAGGCTAGTTTTGAGGACCAAAACTTAAAGGGAACCTCTTCTATAGGTTCAAAAGGGCTGGACTGGCATATACCCAAAGTACAGCAAACCTATGACTCCCGTCACCACTGAATGTTAGCATGTCAGTTTGTGAAAAATGTTCTATATACCCTAAGACTCCTTATACACCTGTCCGCGAATGCGATGAAATTATGCGGAAAGGAGTTTGTTAAAAGAATGTGTCAGAGAAACGGCCATGCTGCAACTGGCAACTCCGCCAGTACTTCCAATGGCCGCAATAGACTCAGGCCATAGACTCATTGTCAGTGAAATGGCTGTGCTGCAACTGGCAACTTTGCCAGTACTTCCCATGGCCGCAATGGACTCAGGCCATAGACTAATTCACTGGCCTATAAAAGGACTCTGCTCAGCCCATCAGATTGCTGGATTGTCTTCAGCTCTTCCTGTTTCCTGAGCATTGCTACTTCCTGGATTCCAGTTTGACCCAGCTTATTCCTGACCTGTCTGCTCTCTCTCCTGGCTTTGACCCTCAGCTTCATCTGACCATCCCTGCTCCAGTTTGGCTCTCCCGTTATCTGATCTTGGCTCACGGACTTGCTTCCTGTCTACCTGCCCTCCAGTACTTGATCTTGGCTTTACCACGGACTTGTCTGCTTCTGGCCTTCCTGCTATACCTTTGGCTTGCACCTGTTGCAGCTTCCTGCCGAGCCCTGTGTTTGACCCGCGGCTGGTCTTACACCTACTTCCTGTTTGTTCCTGGTTCCTCCTTGGACTGTCCGGTGTATTCCTACCCAGCACTCTGCTAGAGACCGCCTGTCTACCATCAGGACCCTGCCGGCAACCAGTGCTTCTGTGGGCGCTACACCCTCTGTCTCAACCCCAGTGGTGTGCCGCACTCAGCCGCAAGGGGAGCCCTCTCTGCATCTCAGCCTCGGATCAGGTACGTGACAGAATGTTTTTAACCATATCGTAGCGATCAGGTATCCTACCTGATGTCTGGAACCATAAACCACTCCTTATAGATCTGTCCGCAACTAATCAGGTGTTCTACCTGATGTGTAACAGAGATGTTGCTAACAACCCCTTAAAGTTGCGCACTTTGATTAATACCTGTGTAGTTATAACCGAAATGACACTGGGAACCTTTGTGCATTTCTGACTTAGCAGTTACGGTACAGCCAAGTAACCAACAGAAATGTTACTAACAACAATGTAGTGCATTTATAATGTACAGAAGAATACGGTATAATAGAAAGACACCCCCAACTTTCAATGTGGTGTATTTCTAGTAAGAAAAAGAACCACATAGCCAAAATAAACAGAAAAGACAGACAACTAGTGTTGCGTATTTTCTGATTAGCCGTAAAACACCACAAGGTCACAATTACAACTTCCACATTGTGTATTTCTGAGACGCAGCCAGACCAGGCATAAAGGCAGAGTCATGGGGATTTAAACTAAAAAATAGCCATTAGAGGGCAAATTTTATAAAAGCATAGCTTGGACTCTAGATACTAAACCTTCCTCCCCCAGAGGAGAACCAGGGTAGTTCCAAATAATGGAAGTCTAAGGTGGGTGTAAACACCACATTAGTAGTAGCTGTTACCCTACCATTGTATGAGTAGATGTAGTTATCACACACACAGGTGGGAATCCAAGTCTCCCAGCATCTAAAGTCTTAACGAGCACAGACCTGGAGATCAATTAAGTCAGCCCTAGGAAGAGCTGGAAACAATTTTAGCTTGGAAGCAATCAGACACCTGAAGGGCTTAACAAGCTATCATTAAATACAGGTTAATATATGTAGCTCTTTGTATAGAAGTTTTTGCACCCAAAAAATTATCAAACCGAGTTGCAGAAAACAATGATTCTAGTTCATCACGGGGTGGGCAGTAGCCCAAACCACCAGGGGTCCCAATAAACTCTTACACACCAACCGATCTAACAGCAGTGTAAGGAGGAAAACAATAGGTTGCAGCTTGTTAAGTTGTTACACATTGCATGTTTAACCACTTAAGCCCCGGAAGAAGGTTTGCGCAAAAGTTATTGCGTTTACCAACTAAGGGAAAGATTTTTGTAATTTTTGTTGTTTTTTTTTTAACGAGTAATGGCGGCGATCTGCGATTTTTTTTTTTGCGGGACTGCGACATTGCGGCGGACAGATCGGACCCTTGACTGACATTTTTGACACTTTTGGGGTTACCAGTGACATTACTGCAGTAATCAGTGCTATACATATGCACTGTTACTGTAAAAATGACCTTGGCAGTGAAGGAGTTAACTTTATTGGAGAGGGAGGGGTTAAGGGTGTCCCTAGGGGCGTGTTTCTAACTGTGATTGGCTGTGGCTACTAGTGTAGGAACAGAGATCAATGGTCCTACATAGTAGAACCGTGTGATCTCCATTCTTACACAGGGAAGAATGACAGGCGGCTTTGTTTACATTAGCCGCCTGCCTTTCTTCCGGTGTAACGGACGATCGCGGGTCCGCCGGGCACACACACGGGGGGGTCCGTGACCACGCGGGAGCACGCCCGCTCCCTAGAGCCTCACAGGCTAGCGACGTAGACGTACGTTGCTTTGCCTGAGGAGCTGACCGCCGCAGTAAATAGTTGTGCGGCGGTCGGCAAGCAGTTAAACATAGCAAGCAAATTCATAAGAAAAAAGGTTCCCCAAGGGTACCCCTTACTGTGTCTCTTCACCATATGTGGAGATAATTTAGGATGCAGGCTCTTAAGAGCAAGAGGACTAAATCACCCATCTTGGAGATACGTGCCAGAAACATAGCAGCTGGCCTAATATATTCAGATTATCTGGCGTGCATTGCTGACCAGGGAAAAAAACTGTGGTATTACCAATGTAATCTTCAGGTTCCTGAAAACCACCCTACATTCCAATTGTTTAACCCTTTAGGAATATCTAACTTGTTCAGTGGCAGAAATAGCCTGTAAGAGACTCTGTGCCTAACAGGTGTCACTCCTTCACTAGAATTACCCTTATTGATGTGCAATAGGGATTATAGTGAGAGACTGGCAACTTAAAGTTGAAATGACCACAGCATCTCCTGATTTTAAGAGGAAGCTGTGTACATGGTTCTAGCTGAAGCTTCTGGGTTACTTATCCCCAGGGCTAAAGGGAAAGATAGTAGTACCCTCATTAAGAGAGGGAGTTCTATGACAAGCCAAAGAAACCACCTGGCTGCTATCAGGGATACTGCTTCTAAGCTCCCCAGGTAAAAGGAAGGACACACCACTGTTGTTTTCCCCCTTTTTACCACAGCCACAGGGCTTGCTTTTCTATCCTCCTGAACACAGGGAAACGAGGAAATCTTACATTAACCCTAAGGCCTCTTTCACCTGCCCATTTGTTAATACAGGTGTAACAAAAAGGCTTTGTATAGGATCTAGACAATCTATCCCCACAATTAGCACATCTCTTAGAAGAGCTAGTGCTAGCTGCAATAGGGGGCGGTATGATAGAGGCCTTCTGGGTCCCGACAGGGACTTCTGCAAGAGAAGAGAAGATTACCAACCGATCACTCTTCCTGCAATAATTTAGAAACATAGGCTATAGTTCCTAGGGGGAAACACGGGGGTCACCAGGGCCTAAGGCAAACATCGGTACAACCCCCCCCCCCCCCCACAGACAAGGAAGAAATGGTCTCAGCGGGATCCAGTCTGCTTTTTAGTAGTAGTCACCCGGAGCGACTTTCCCTCTTCCATGAGGCAAGTAGCAGCAGGCTTTGTTTCTTTGGCAGTCTTCCTGTTTTCCAGGGCCGAAGAGTCTGTAATTTCACCGCCAAGCGGTTTCAGTGTCTCCTCCAGGTACTCTTTTCCATGTTGTGCTGCACATGCTCCACCTCGGAAAACGGAAGTTCCGGTCTCCAAGTGAGCCTTGAGGCGCACTGCAGCGGGCTTTTTGAAATCCAAAGATGCTGAGATATCCTGGAAGACTAGAGGAGACCCCTGCAGGGAATCAGGGCCCAGGCATGGAGGAACCAATAGTAGGAATGACTGCCTGGGGTTCGGGGCAACCTGTAAGAAACCTAAGGAGGTGGCAGGTAGGGAGCAGCCTTCACTGGCCGGACCATACCTGGCTTACAGGGGGACCGTCCAACACACACTGTTTCAGGTCAGAGAAAAAAATAAATGTTTGCTGTGGGAGAAACACAATCTAAACTGAGGGACAAGGGGAAGGGTGGGGCCTTTTAACAGGCTGTTAATTGATTGTGTTTCCTGTAGGGAGGAGTCTATCATCTGTCATACGTGGGCCGTCCTGGAAGGTGCAGAGAGAAAAGGGTTTACGATTCATAAGTGTACAATAAATTACATTATACAATATGTTGCACGTTTTATATGTGGGTAGGGAACATCCCATCTAAACCAAACATTAGATTAAGACCTCACTCCTATCCTCTAAAAAAAAAAAACGGAATAGTCAATTCAAGGCTATAGGATTGTATAAAACCCACCCATAGTCTTTCGGGTATTCACACCTTAATAAAGGGGAACTCTTAAAATGTCCCTCCTAAATACATTAACCTAGAATGAGCCCCCACAAAGGATTTTGAATCCTAATTCTAATTCACCAGGAAAGGGGCAATCAGTCCAAATTTACAGACCCCAAATGTTAACAAATAACTAGGGCACTAAAGAAAGGGTTTGTAAGTAATTATTTCGTTCAATCCCAGAAATGCATTAGCATTTAGCCTTTCTATCTATAATGTTTCTTTAAATAGAATCTTTTTATCCCAGTTTCCCAATCTGGCATCAGAGGGAATTTGTTATAGGACAATAAATGAAACATAGGATGAGTCGAACCGATGATATAGGTCTAAATGCCGGCTGACCGGTGTTATCATTTTGCCACTACTGGCATAATAGATATGGTAGTAAATCCTCTGTCTGAATGATCTGATAGTTTTGCCGACGTAGAACGCCCCACATTGGCAAAACATCAGATAGACAATTTCCACAGTCATCAAAAAATCTAGGCTTGTATATTTCCCCATTTGGTAGCTAGAATTGTGTACCAGGAAGTACCCATGGGCAAAACTCACAGCCACCACATCTAAAAATTCCCATTTTGGTCGGGCTTTAATTATTATTTTTTTGGGGGGTCATAGTGGAAGGATGTCACTTTATTCCTAATGGAAGGGGCTTGTCGAAAAACAATTTCTGGATCATTTTTGGCATATTGTATTTAGAGATACAATTGTCCTGTACTAGAATATGCCAATGCTTAGAGAGTATATTACCTAGTTCATGATGTTGTGAAGAGAATCTGGTGATAAACTTGACCGTCGAAGTACCTGCTGACTGTTTATTTAGTTTGAGCAATAAAGAATTCTTATCTTGATCCAAGGCTCTATTATAAGCCTTACGCAGGAGATTCTTACTGTAGACTCTTTCCAATAGCCTTATACGAAACCTGTTTTTTTTAAATCCTGTACATGTGTACAATTTCTACAGAGACGAACATACTGGGCATAGGGAATACTCCAAACCAATGCCAAAGGATGCGAACTTCTGGCATGAAGTAGAGTATTCCCTGCTGTATCTTTCCAAAAGAGATGCGTGGCTAGGCATTGGTTGCTGTCAACAAAGATCCATAGATTCAGAAAACGAATGGCCCGTGGATCAAATGACACTGTAAACTTAAATTTGTTGATAATCTCAACCACAATCCATACAATTTGAAGTAACTCCTCCGGTATTCCAGCCCACAATAGAAAAATGTCATCAATGAAGCAGTGCCAACAGAGGACCTTGTCCATATAGTTGGCATATGCCTCATCATGCCATAGTTCGCTCTCCCATCCCCCCAGATACAAGTTTCCATAGGATGGAGCACAGCAGGTGCCCATTGCAACACCCTGTACCTGGAGGTAGTGGGAGCCTGCGAATGTAAACCAATTGTGGGTCAGTATAAATTGTAACAGTTGAAGAATGAAATTGTGAAATTTCAATTGTGTATGTTCCTCTTCACGCAGGAACATCCGTACCATATTTAGGCCTTTCTCATGAGGAATACTAGAGTACAGGGCCTCAACGTGAAGAGTGACCAACAATACCTCTAATACCTCCATCCTGTCGCTCTATATTATTTTCCATTGAATATTAGGACGAGGCACTGTTCTTATTTTGGTGTCCATATTTGCCTCCCTATGGTGACACCTAAACTAAATTATACTGTAAATAGTATTGGCCGTCAAAAGCGAAAAAGAAATTGTGCTCTAAACATAATTGGGTGGCCTCTAAAAAAAAAAAAGAAGAGCTAGCATGTTTGTGGTTGATATGGGAATGGTGGAACAGGAAAAAACTCTGTTTTTTAGACCTATGTTATGTGGGATGGATGTGTAGAGAGAAGTGACATCTAGCAACAGCCAGCTGTAGGAGGGTTCCCATATGTAATTGGTCAGGATATCAAGAAGAAAGGAGGAATCCCAGATGTAAGAGGGTAGCTCCTGCACTATGGTTGGAGAAAGTGATCTATATATTGAGAGAGCCAATAAATAATGCTACCCAAAGAGGATATTATGGGTCTCCTTAGGGGCTGAACTTGGTTTTTGTGAATTTTGGGTAGGTAAAAAAAAAGGAATGTTGTAAAATTAATTTAAGAAGAAAGCTTACTCTTTTTTATTGATAATTTTATCTGATCTGGCTTAGTTGATGAGGGGGTTGAATTTGGCAATAAATTGGTCTGAGGGATGTTTAGGTAATTTGGTGTAGGTGCTTGTATCTGTCAGCAGCCTGCAGGCTTTCTGCAGATAGTTGGCCCTATTAAGAACAGCTATGCCTCCGCCCTTATCAACTGATTTGATGATAATGTCAGAATTTTTGGTGCTGTTTGAAGCATCTTGCCACTTCTGGAAGCTGCTGTTGCTTACAGTATGTCCCAGCCTGAAACCTGAGAGCTGCACTTCCATCAAGAACTCTGCTTCAACTAGCCACATGCCTGCTAATCTCTGCAGCCTCATGGTGATCCTATGGAGGTCTGTATGGGTTTATGACAAGCCTTGATCTACTTTATTATGAATGCATTTTTATTGTCTTATGTTTTTTTAATAAATCGCTACACCTAGATGGAAGCTCCCTCTTGTGTCTGTTTTTTATGTGTGCATTAGGATCTCAAGACCTAATTTGATAGGAGCTGCACCCATTTTACCTGGTGTTCCCTACCACTCTCCTGGCCCTCTTATGTCCCCCACTTAATGACGGTTGGATTTTCTCTTTTTTTATAGTTGTTTGCTGGTTAAGGAAAAGGGCAGCCGTCCGCTCTTTAAAAATGCCTATTTATGAATGTATATAAATACGTTGGCTAGTGCCAGGCATTAAATTACCACATGTTTTCACTACTAAAATACCACAAGATTTCATATAATAACTCATGCAGTATTTTAGTAGCATTCTTTTGTTACCGCATTTTTTAAAGGGAAACCTACCATTTTGTAAATGGAGCCCAGTGGTAGAAATGTATCAAAATTGGAGCAGACAAAATCTGAAGCACTGTGTATGTTAACCAATCAGTGTCCATCTTCAGCTTGTTCATTTAAGCATTAAAAATGAAAGATAGAAGCTGATTGATTGCAATGCACAGCTTCTACAGATTCTGGCTGCTTAAATTTTGAGAAATTCTCCAAAGTGTTCATAGTGCAAGGGTCAGGAGTATGTAAAGTATGGGTAACTATCGAGAATACAGCCAAAATCACCCACTGTTCTCAGTAAAAATCATCCCCCAAAGCCCATAACTTCCACAGTATGGATTTCCCTTAACATCCATAAATCCCCACTCCCAGCCTACCCCCTCAGTACAGACCACCCCTCCTAAAACAAACTTCTCAATATAGATTCCTCTCCCAGCACAGGCCAACCTCCCAACACAGATTCCCTATTACAGATAAACCACCCCAGCACTAAACCCTCAGCACAGATCCACTGCCCCCAAGATTGGCACCCCCTTCCAATACAGAACTCTCAGTGCAGACACCCCTCACCTTCAGTACAGAAACCCCTGTTCCTACAGAACCCTTGGCACAGACCTCTCCCCCCTCCTAAACTCACTTCCTAGACATCATATGCAGCAGAATATCAGAGCAAGGTGAAGTCCTCTTTTTGGCTCTGTCAAATGGCCGGAGCAGGGATGCAGGTTTCCTCTCACTCTTAACTGCCGTTGTCACTGAAGCAATACTGTGCAACACAAAAAAGAAATGTCAGGCAGTTGCAGCACCCCCAGTCTGTCCCAACCCAGTGCGGACCACCCCCCTCTCCCCTTGTACCAATATACTGTATATCATGTAGAGCACAGGTCTCAAACTGGCGGCCCTCCAGCTGTTGCGGAACTACAAGTCACATGATGCATTGTAAGGCTGACTCCCAGAGGCATGATGGGACTTGTAGTTTCGCAACAGCTGCAGGGCCGCCAGTTTGACACCCCTGATGTAGAGCAAGGGTAATCAAACGTTTTCCACTTAAGGGCCAGATTTAATGTATGTGAATGTATGGAGGGCTGCATTCATCTGTTAATAAATTAAGATAACATTACACTGCCTCCGCACCTCTGGCTCCCTTTACATTACACAGCCCCCTGCATCTCTGGATCCCTTTACATTACACAGCTCCCACACCTCTGGACCCCTTTACATTACACAGCCCCACATCTCTGGACCCCTTTACATTACACAGCCCCCGTACCTCTGGACCAGATTACATCACACATCCCCCACACCTCTGCACCCCTTTACATTACACAGACCCTGTACCTCTGTACCAGTTTACATTACACAGCCCCCGGACCTCTGGACCCCTTTACATTACACAGCCTCCGCGCCTCTGGACCCCTTTACATTACACAGCCCCCACATCTCTGGACCTGTTTACATTATGCAGCCACTGGACCTCTGGATCCCTTTACATTACACCTCCCGCATATTACACAGCTTCCCTTCACATACCCCAGCCTCCCCCTACACACACACACCCTGCATATTACACAGCCCCCCCCCCCTCCCACAGCTACTTAAGCCACTTTTTCATATGTTTACACAAACTTGCCGCTATATACCTGATTTCCAGCATTTTAACCACTTAAGCCCCGGAAGATGAAAATGAAATATATTTAATAGAGCCTGCCTTTTCATTTAAATACCATCAAATCAGTAGAACATACAGCTACACAGAGGCATGAAAATAAAAAAAAACATGTATAGAGTACATCAGTGGTGTATTTAGGTTTTGTGCTGCCCTAGGCCGGACTAAACTCGTGCACCCCCTAATTTAACTACGACCCACCCCTTCCTGTGAAGGCCACACCCTTTTATGTTTCAGACCCGCCCTGTCATCTGTAAACCCCACCCCTTCCTCATTAGGCTCCACCTTTTCCTCTTAGAGCTCCATCTCTTCCTCTCTGTACCTTAAAAGTGGGTACAAAGTGCCTACTTGTATATTTTGTGGTTTTGTATGGGTACGTCATTTTGGGGAGCGTTCCTGGGGGCCCCCGCTAGGCAGCGAGGATGCCAATCAAGAGAGAAATAAAGGAGGATGCCAATCCACAGGGCCGGTGGCTGCAATTGCCGCCGGGCCCCCGCGATCGCTCCACACAGAGAGAAGAGCGGTCCGCTGTTGTACACGCGGCAGACTGTTGTTCTCTCTGAAATGATCACAGAGCGCCTGTGATCCTCCTATTTAGGATCACATGTATCTGTGGTCATTTCACAAGTTCCCCCCCCCCATACAGTTAGAAAACACCCCCTAGGCTCACATTTAGCCCCTTGATCACCCCTGGGTTAACCCCTTCCCTGCCAGTGTCATTATTACAGTAACAGTGCATATTTTTTGCACTGATTACTGTAGTAATGTCACTGGTCCCCCCAAAAGTGTCAAAAATGTCAGTTAGAGGTCCGATCTGTCCGCTGCAGTCCCGCTAAAAATCGCAATTGCCGCCATTACTAGTAAAAAAAAAAATGAAATAAATGAAAATGACATTTCTCCTAGTTTGTAGACGCGATAACTTTTGCGCAAACCAATCAAAATACGCTTATTGGGATTTTCTTTTTTTTAACAAAAATATGTAGCAGAAAACAAATTGGCCTAAAAGGATAAAAAAAAAATTGATTTTTTTTAATTTTAATAACAAAATTAATAAAAATTGCAGAGGTGATCAAATACCACCAAAAGAAAGCTCTATTTGTGGGAAAAAAGTACATCAATTTTTTTAGGGTACAGCGTCGCACGACCACGCAATTGTCCGTTAAAGTAATGCAGTCCTGAATTGCAAAAAATGGCCTGGTCAATAAGGGGGAAAATCTTCCAGTCCAGAAGTGGTTAAAGCTTGGAGCACTTTGCAGTACATGAACTTTTACTGCCTGTGAACTGTTAAATGCATTTGCATTGATTTCAGCATGCATGGAGCACTTTGTACACGCTGAAACCAATGCAAACTCTTTTACCAGTTCACATGCAGTGAAAGTTCATGTACTGCAAAGTGCTCCATATTTGTTAAAAATATATTTACTGCAAAAATGTAATGGAATTATTAATTTATAATTGTAGCAATAGCAGTGGGTGGTAACCTAAAATCGTGATTCCTACCTGCTGTCAGATGTCCTGACCTGGTTGGGGGTTCCCTTTTCCTCCTCTCTCTCCTCCTCCTCCTCGACATAGATAGACCCTGCCCTGTGGAGAGGTTAGTCCCTCTTACATGCCGCGCGGAGGGTGGGTAGGTGGTATCCGCCCCCACCCACTCATTGAAGTGCATCCCGTCTGGCCACTCACTGCCGCTCTATGGGGGCAACAGTCCCTCCCTGCCTGGCAAGTATGTACGCCCCTCAGTGCTGGGACAAGGCCATCCAGATTCCAGCGCCCTGGGCAAACTGCGCCCCCCCATGTGTATTCACAGTTCACATCTCGGTGTTAGTGTGACACTCGCTGGGAGTGAAGGCAGCTTCTCTTGTCTCCAGTCATGTAATATGTCACATGATAAGACAGTCTGCCCTCACTCTATAGTGGCACTGCGCTGAGACTGAGGCATTGCACGCAGTTCCGGGGAGTTTGCAGTGTGGCCCCATTCACTTGAACAGGTTGCCTTCAGCAGATGGTAGTGCATGCTGAAAGTGACGGCGGTATAATTCCTGCCACTGCTGCAAATCAAAATATTACAGCAGTGGCATCTGTAAACCTCTAGCTGCTGCCTCTGGCAGGAGTGATAGGGAGCTGTATTATGAGGCTCAGCAGCATGTTTTATTGCCCGCCAACCGCAAGTATAAATGAGCCCATGGCTAGGTTCACACTGTTACAGGTGGTTGCATGTGCGGGACAGCGTGTAAATGGCACCAATTCCCGCACCCACAACCACCTGCAGGAAAAATTCCCTGCTCTTTTACAGATGCCCAAGGCTGCCATTTACTCTTATTGGCACCCCCACACATCTGAAAATGCAGCACATTTTTTGGTGCGGGAAATCGCATGGTGCTTTTGCACCATGCGATTTCCCTGCGGCTGCGTTTTCCTAAAGGTGCAGGGACCTGTTTCCTGTAGGTACAGTAGTCTATTTAAATGAATTGGCTGCTGTGCCTGCGCAAATGTGAGTCACAGCAAACACATTAGTGTGAACATGACATAAAAGTCACCTAAAAGGAAAATACATACAGCAAAGTGACTCCAACATATTGTACTTACTAGCACAAAGTCACTTTATAAAATACCTCTGCTGAGTACTTCCCTAATTATCAATAATATACACAGTGCTCAGGTGAAAACAGCAGAACATCACTGCATTGTACCTGTAATTCTCAGTGTTCTTGGGTTTAATCTGGGCATCTTCTATCTGCTTCTGTCCCCATCTGAGTGTCAGCCTGCTCTCCACCTGCATTGCTTTAGTATCCTTAGCTCTGCCATGAGTCCCGACATTTTCTTCATCTTCTGCCAGCCTCTATCCCCGCACACTGGCCCGCCCACCACGTATAGCACTTCCCTAGACCATAAACTACAGGTCTGATAGGAGGTGGGCGGGGACAGAAGATGCAGAAAACTTCGGGACTCAACCTGGACACAGAGCTAAGAATTCTAAAGCAATGGTGGTGGGCGGGCTGACGATCGGGGACAGAAGCAGAGAGAAGATGCTGACACTAAACCCGAGCCCTAAGCATACAAAAGGCTTGCAGGTGGTGCTCGCATTATCAGCACTTCACCTCCGCTGCGCCCTCCCTCCCACCCCCTGGCGACGCCCCTTCACTAAAAGCTGGAGAGTGGAGACTGTGTGTGTGGGAGGAGGCGGTGACAGGCAGGCAAGGACCAGGGGAGCAGACAATGAGGCGGGACTCGGCACGCAAAGTGACAGGAGCACTGCAGGCGAGCCTCACAGAGCGGATCGTTTTTTTTTTTTTTTTTTTTTATGCGGGGACGGCGGCTTTTTTGCCGCCCCCCCACAAAGTGCCGCCCTAGGCCTAGGCCTAGTCGGCCTAGGCCAAAATACAGCAGTGGAGTACATAAAGACACACTTTGCAAAAACTATACCAAACAGTTAGAGCATGAAAAGTATTCATCCAACAGAATACACTTACTGCAATATGGATCATTAGGCATGCCAGCAAACCCCCCCAACCCCAACCCCAAATTCGGACATAAAGACCTGTGGCCCTTCCACAGGTCAAATGATATGATCTCATACATCCCTTTATATAACCTTGGTTAAACTACACCCACCCAGTATAGGAAACGCCCAGCAAAGTAATTAATTGGGTCTGTTGGTTCCTAAACCAAAATCACCAGTTCACTAATGAATGAGTGTTTGGCTGGCCATCCATGATCCAAGTTTCTTACAAGTCAACACACATAAATGCTTTTAATAATCTCAGCATGAGCACAAAGTGGCTTTTTCATTTAGACTAATGCCTCGTACACACGTGCAGATTATCTGCAGACTTTTGTCTGCAGATTTACCTTTTCTATGTAGTGCAAGGGCCTGCCGGATTGCATACAAATTGAAAGTGTTTAGGTTTGACCTCATATTATATGGTTTTGGTAAGTCTGCAGACAAAAGTCTGCAGATAATCTGCACGTGTGTATGGGGCATAATGCCTCGTACACACGTACCGATCGTCGGCCGACCGATCGGCTGTCTTTTGTCCAGGGCTGTCCTGTCTGTTGAAAACTGCAAAAGACTGCACACGAATTTTGTCGGCCAACAACAGACGACTGCAGAAGTGATGTCATGTGATGGTTAACTTTCCCTGTGTTTTTTCTTTTCTGAGCATGCCCAGTCTTGCAAATCAGCCGATTGTCGGCCGAATTCTGTACTGACTGGCGAACAATCGGCCGTTCTGGTGTTGGCCAACAAAAATTTTAATGCCTGCCCGACCGATTCTGTTCGGCCGAAAATGCGCTGTCGGCTGTCGGAAGCATCATACTAACAAGCCTACAATCGGCCGATCGGTCGTCGGCCTAATGTTTATGGCCGACAATCGGTACGTGTGTACGAGGCTTAAGGCTGGCCATACATGTTCCAATTTTCTTACAATTTTCTGTCCAATTTTCTTGAAATTTACCTTCAAGTATGTAGTACAAAGGCCTGCCTAATTAGATACAAGTGAATGTGTTTTTTAGCTTTGACCTCACATTATGTGGTTTGTGGTAGATCTACCAGAAAATTGTACAACAAAAGTTGAACATGTATGGCCAGCTTAATGGGCCATACACACTATAATGCCTCGCACACACGTACCGATCTTCGGCCGTAAATATTTGGCCGACGACCGATCGGCCGATTGTAGGCTTGTTAGTATGATGCTTCCGACAGCCGACATCGCATTTTCGGCCGAACAGAATCTGTCGTGCAGGCATTAAAAGTTTTGTTGGCCAACACCAGAACGGCCGATTGTTCGCCAGTCAGTACAGAATTCGGCCGACAATCGGCTGATTTGCAAGACTGGGCATGCTCAGAAAAGAAAAAACACAGGGAAAGTTAACCATCACATGACATCACTTCTGCAGTCGTCTGTTGTTGGCCGACAAAATTCGTGTGCAGTCTTTTGCAGTTTTCAACAGACAGGACAGCCCTGGACAAAAGACAGCCGATTGTTCGGCCGATGATCAGTACGTGTGTACGGGGCTTAAGATTTTCTGAAGACTTTTTCCTTCAGATTTACCAAAACCAGATAATATGAGGTCAAACCTAAACACTTTCAATTTGTATGCAATCTTGCAGGCCCTTGCACTACATAGAAAAGGTAAATCTGAAGGAAAAAGTCTTCGGAAAATCTTATAGTGTGTATGGCCATACATGTTCAATTTTTGTTGTACAATTTTCTGATAGATTAACCACACACCACATAATGTGATGTCAAAGCTAAACAACACTTTCACTTGTATCCAATTAGGCAGGCCTTTGTACTACATACTTGAAGGTAAATTTCAAGAAAATTGGACAGAAAATTGTATGGCCATACACACTAAGATTTTCTGAAGACTTTTTCCTTCAGATTTACCTTTTCTATGTAGTGCAAGGGCCTGCCAGATTGCATACAAATTGAAAGTGTTTAGGTTTGACCTCATATTACCTGGTTTTGGTAAATCTAAAGGAAAAAATCTTCAGAAAATCTTATAGTGTGTATGGCCCATTAGTCTAAATGAAAAAGCCACTTTGTGCTCATTCTGAGATTATTGAAAGCATTTCCTATGTGTGTTGACTTGATGTAGTAATTTTTTATATATATATCTATCTATCTTTTTTTGGGTTGTTGAATTCTGAGTTCTGGGGTTGCACTGCATATGTTCAATCAATTAGCAAATTCTCAGATTTGCAAGCTCAAACACTGCTATTTTTCAGAGTGTAATGTGGCTCTATATAGGAAGCAACACTAATATGGCTCCCCACTCAACAAATATATTAATTTCACACATATACAATGTTTTATTTTTGGGGTGTTGCTTGTCATATATAACAACAGACAGTTGTAGATAGTTCAGGGATTTGAACACCCAAATACATTGTTGCAAGGCAGCTGTGCTAACCACTTAGATATTTTGGTCAGTTTATTTAATCAAGCTCAAGCTCAATACATATTTGCAACATTTATGCAAAACACAATTTACACAAACATAATCACTTTGTTACATTTATTTCATAATATATGTCACTGATAGTTTCTTAGCCTATCAATTTATATTTAAAATACTAATTTTTCACAGAAATAAATGTTTTAAACACCTATATATAATTTCCAGCATGCAGGATTATTTTTAAAAATTTGTTGATTTTATACAGTTTCACTAAACTAGGTTAATTATTTGGGAATTGTGGTCTCTGAGGTTTTTTTTTTGTTGTTTCTTGTTATCTTTATACCAAGCATACATGCACTGGCACCTTAAGAGCCCATTCACATTGAGGCGACACGACTTCGGGGGGCGACCTGTGAAGTCGCGTGCACCGCGACTTGCAGAGACTTCACATACTGGAAGTCTATGCAAGTCGCTCCGAGGTCACCCCAAAGTGGTACAGGACCCTTTTTCTAAGTCGGAGTGACTTGTGTTGCTCCTATTAGAACGGGTCCTGTACTACTCAATGGACCGCGACATACCGCGACTTGTCAGGCTGACAAGTCGCCTGACAAGTCGCGCTAATGTGAATGGGCTCTAAAAATTAATATAGTTTGATTCAATTAGTCCATCAAAAAATTTTAATAAATAAAAATTATTTGAGCTTGAATTGGGTCTAAATAGAATATATATATATATATATATTTTTTTTTTTTTTTAAAGTACAAATCACACATGCTTTGAAAAAAATGTCATTAGCTTTAGGTAGTTAAGTGGTTAGCACCGCTGCCTTGCAACAGTGTATTTGGGTGTTCGAATCCCTGAACTACCTACAACTGTATGTTGTTATATATGACAAGCAACACTAATACGGCTTCTCCCCAAAGATGAAACATTGTATATGTGTGAAATATATTTTTGGGGTTGGTTAGATATAGGAAGTAACGATAATGTATAGTTTTTTGCATATATATATATATATATATATATATATATATATATATACACACATATGCAAAAAAACATATATTATTGTTACATTCTATATCTAACCAACCCAAAAATATATTAATTTCACACATATACAATGTTTAATTTTCGGGGAGGAGCCGGGTTAGTGTTCCTTTTCATATATATATATATATATATATATATATATATATATATATATATACACACATAGGCAAATCAATAAATATATATATATATATATATATATATATATATACACACACATAGGCAAATCAATAAATATATATATATATATATATATATATATATATATATATATATATATATATACATACATATAATTATTTTTGGGTATCTATCTATCTATCTATCTATCTATCTATCTATCTATCTATCTATCTATCTATCTATCTATCTATCTATCTATCTATCTATCTATCTATCTATCTATCTATCTATCTATCTATCTATCTATCCATCCATCTATCTATACATATATATGTGTGTGTGTTTATATTATATATATATATATATATTTATGTATAGATATATATATTTTTTGTGATATATATGACATACATAGATATGTGCAAAAAAAATGTATTAGCGCCGGAATAGCGCCGTTTTACTGCGAATTTGCGGCGGTATTTGCCGCAAATTCAATAAAACTCCCACCAACGTTTTCAAAAACGTTATTTTCAGCCTTGTTTTTGGTTTTGAGCATGCTCACATGGGCTATCTGCCAGAAATTGACTCTGGAGCTATTTTTGCATTTTACACTTTTATTAATATCTTTTTTTCTACTTAACATTTTCACACAGTTTAAAAGCAGTTTAGCTCAAAATCATATAACACATCTTTCCCACACATTTTTTATTTTTTTCCTGCCATATTTTGTGATTTTGAAAAAATTAGTCCACCTTTTAGCTGGACTGTTTTTAAGTCCAGTCCTGACATTAGTTGATCTTAATGAATCTCACAGTTGGCGTTATTTTCCGCCCGCCGTTCTTTGAATACCAATTTCAGACTTAAAAATTCACCGGTTCGCAAAATCCCGCCGAAACGCCAATTCTCCGTACTATGAATCAGGCCCTAAATGTCATACCACAAATGTACAGCTATTAGGCTCAATGCCCAGAATACGCATGTTTTTTTAGGGAAGAGTTCAAAATTAGTGTTGAGCGAACACGGACTGTATTATTCGTGTTCGTACCGAATAATTGGATTTTTTTTACCCGAACACGGACACGGACACTTTACTGTATGTTCGGGTAAAAATCCGTGTTCGGTCGTTTTATTTCCGGATTTTGCATGCTTTGGCGCTCTTTTCATGGCGGGCTTTCAACAGCCAATCAACAATCGTTTAACTGGTGTGCCTTAAGCCATCCCAGCCATGCCTGCAAATGTCTTAGTAGCTGTGATTGGCCGTCTGAAGCATGTGACCAAGTCTTTATAAGTTCGAGGCAGCCGCCGCAGCAGCGTCATTCTGCTGCTTAGCTAAGGGACAGAGCACACATCAATGTGCTGGCTGCTGATTAGGGACAGATAGGCAGGAAAAAACCATTTGTGTCCGGATAGAATTGAGGGACAGGTCGGAGTGTTTAGGCAGGGCGAGTTGTAGGCATTTTAGGGATAGAGTCTGCTGAATTATAGGGTCAGTGTCTTCTACAAACTACAATCGATATTGCTGTGTGGGGGGTGGGGTGAATCTGCACTCAATCCTGATCTACGATCTCTTCTCAATCCTGTTAGGGACAGAGTCTGCTGAATTTTAGGGAAACTGTGTTCTACAAACTACAATCAATATTGCTGTGTGGTGTGGGATTGGAGATAGGCAGGTGTCAGTGATCCACATCCATTTTTCTGTGTGTGAGCTGCAGTGAACACAATCTTTTTGGGCTGCAGTGAACACAATCTTTTTGGGCTGCAGTGAACACAATCTTTTTGGGCTGCAGTGAACACAATCTTTTTGGGCTGCAGTGAACACAATCTTTTTGGGCTGCAGTGAACACAATCTTTTTGGGGTGCAGTGAACAAAATCTTTTTGGGGTGCAGTGAACACAATCCTTTTTGGTGTGCAGTGAACACAATCTTTGTGGGGTGCAGTGAACAAAATCCTTTGTGGGGTGCAGTGAACACAATCTTTTTGGGGTGCAGTGAACAAAATCCTTTTTGGGGTGCAGTGAACAACATCCTTTTTGGGGTGCAGTGAACACAATCTTTTTGGGGTGCAGTGAACAAAATCCTTTGTGGGGTGCAGTGAACACAATCTTTTTGGGGTGCAGTGAACACAATCTTTTTGGGGTGGAGTGAACATCCTTTTTGGGGTGCAGTGAACAAAATCATTTTTGGGGTGCAGTGAACACAATCTTTTTGGGGTGCAGTGAACACAATCTTTGTGGGGTGCAGTGAACACAATCTTTTTGGGGTGGAGTGAACAACATCCTTTTTGGGGTGCAGTGAACAACATCCTTTTTGGGGTGCAGTGAACACAATCTTTTTTGGGGTGCAGTGAACACAATCTTTGTGGGGTGCAGTGAACACAATCTTTGGGGGGTACAGTGAACACAATCTTTTTGGGGTGCAGTGAACACAATCTTTGTGGGGTGCAGTGAACACAATCTTTTTGGGGTGGAGTGAACAAAATCATTTTTGGGGTGCAGTGAACAACATCCTTTTTGGGGTGCAGTGATCAAAATCCTTTTTGGGGTGCAGTGAACACAATCTTTTTGGGGTGCAGTGAACAAAATCCTTTGTGGGGTGCAGTGAACAGAATCTTTGTGGGGTGCAGTGAACACAATCTTTGGGGGGGTACAGTGAACACAATCTTTTTGGGGTGCAGTGAACACAATCTTTGTGGGGTACAGTGAACAGAATCTTTGTGGGGTGCAGTGAACACAATCTTTGGGGGGTACAGTGAACACAATCTTTTTGGGGTGCAGTGAACACAATCTTTGGGGGGTACAGTGAACACAATCTTTTTGGGGTGCAGTGAACACAATCTTTGTGGGGTGCAGTGAACACAATCTTTGGGGGGTACAGTGAACACAATCTTTTTGGGGTGCAGTGAACAACATCCTTTTAGGGTGCAGTGAACACAATCTTTGTGGGGTGCAGTGAACAACATCCTTTTAGGGTGCAGTGAACACAATCTTTGTGGGGTACAGTGAACAGAATCTTTGTGGGGTGCAGTGAACACAATCTTTGGGGGGTACAGTGAACACAATCTTTGTGAGGTGCAGTGAACACAATCTTTGTGGGGTGCAGTGAACACAATCATTGTGGGGTGCAGTGAACTCAATCTTTGCGGGGTACAGTGAACACAATCTCATACTTCTGAAGATTTGAGGGTGCTGCCTGTTCCATACTCCCCCTACTCCTCATCTAGCCTTTTAGGGGTACAAACAATAGTAATTGGGGCCTAGTGTGGTTGTGTACCTGTGATATACATACACTTTTTTTGGATCATATTTTCTATTCCGCTATTTAATCAAAAACCTTTGGGGATCAGTTAAATTGGGGGATAGTCTGTGTTGGTACGTGTGAGAGAGATCCACCTTTCCAAGTTGTTGGGGTTCATCTCATACTTCTGAAGGTTTGAGGGTGCTGCCTGTTCCATACTCCCCCTACTCCTAGCCTTTTAGGGGTACAAACAATAGTAATTGGGGCCTAGTGTGGTTGTGTACGTGTGATATACATACACTTTTTTTGGATCATATTTTCTATTCCGCTATTTAATCAAAAACCTTTGGGGATCAGTTAAATTGGGGGATAGTCTGTGTTGGTACGTGTGAGAGAGATCCACCTTTCCAAGTTGTTGGGGTTCATCTCATACTTCTGAAGGTTTGAGGGTGCTGCCTGTTCCATACCCCCCCTACTCCTCATCTAGCCTTTTAGGGGTACAAACAATAGTAATTGGGGCCTAGTGTGGTTGTGTACGTGTGATATACATACACTTTTTTTGGATCATATTTTCTATTCCGCTATTTAATCAAAAACCTTTGGGGATCAGTTAAATTGGGGGATAGTCTGTGTTGGTACGTGTGAGAGAGATCCACCTTTCCAAGTTGTTGGGGTTCATCTCATACTTCTGAAGGTTTGAGGGTGCTGCCTGTTCCATACTCCCCCTACTCCTCATCTAGCCTTTTAGGGGTACAAACAATAGTAATTGGGGCCCAGTGTGGTTGTGTACGTGTGATATACATACACTTTTTTTGGATCATATTTTCTATTCCGCTATTTAATCAAAAACCTTTGGGGATCAGTTAAATTGGGGGATAGTCTGTGTTGGTACGTGTGAGAGAGATCCACCTTTCCAAGTTGTTGGGGTTCATCTCATACTTCTGAAGGTTTGAGGGTGCTGCCTGTTCCATACTCCCCCTACTCCTAGCCTTTTAGGGGTACAAACAATAGTAATTGGGGCCTAGTGTGGTTGTGTACGTGTGATATACATACACTTTTTTTGGATCATATTTTCTATTCCGCTATTTAATCAAAAACCTTTGGGGATCAGTTAAATTGGGGGATAGTCTGTGTTGGTACGTGTGAGAGAGATCCACCTTTCCAAGTTGTTGGGGTTCATCTCATACTTCTGAAGGTTTGAGGGTGCTGCCTGTTCCATACTCCCCCTACTCCTCATCTAGCCTTTTAGGGGTACAAACAATAGTAATTGGGGCCTAGTGTGGTTGTGTACGTGTGATATACATACACTTTTTTTGGATCATATTTTCTATTCCGCTATTTAATCAAAAACCTTTGGGGATCAGTTAAATTGGGGGATAGTCTGTGTTGGTACGTGTGAGAGAGATCCACCTTTCCAAGTTGTTGGGGTTCATCTCATACTTCTGAAGGTTTGAGGGTGCTGCCTGTTCCATACTCCCCCTACTCCTCATCTAGCCTTTTAGGGGTACAAACAATAGTAATTGGGGCCTAGTGTGGTTGTGTACGTGTGATATACATACACTTTTTTTGGATCATATTTTCTATTCCGCTATTTAATCAAAAACCTTTGGGGATCAGTTAAATTGGGGGATAGTCTGTGTTGGTACGTGTGAGAGAGATCCACCTTTCCAAGTTTTTGGGGTTCATCTCATACTTCTGAAGATTTGAGGGTGCTGCCTGTTCCATACTCCTCCTCCTACTGCTCAACCATCCTTTTAGGGGTACAAACAATAGTAGTTGGGGCCTAGTGTGGTGGTGTACGTGCGAGATACATACACTTTCTTTTTGATCATATTTTCTATTCCGCTATTCAATTAAAACCTTTGGGGATCAATTCAATTGCGAGATAGTCTGTGTCGGTACGTGTGAGATCCACCTTTCCAAGTTGTTGGGGTTCATCTCATACTTCTGAAGATTTGAGGGTGCTGCCTGTTCCATACTCCTGCTCCTACTGCTCAACCATCCTTTTAGGGGTACAAACAATAGTAATTGGGGCCTAGTGTGGTTGTGTACGTGCGAGATACATACACTTTTTTTGATCATATTTCCTATTCCGCTATTCAATAAAAACCTTTGAGGATCAATTGAATTGCGGGATAGTCTGTGTCGGTACGTGTGAGATCCACCTTTCCAAGTTTTTGGGGTTCATCTCATACTTCTGAAGATTTGAGGGTGCTGCCTGTTCCATACTCCTCCTCCTACTCCTCATCCATCCTTTTAGGGGTACAAACAATAGTAATTGGGGCCTAGTGTGGTTGTGTACGTGCGAGATACATACACTTTTTTTGATCATATTTCCTATTCCGCTATTCAATAAAAACCTTTGAGGATCAATTGAATTGCGGGATAGTCTGTGTCGGTACGTGTGAGATCCACCTTTCCAAGTTTTTGGGGTTCATCTCATACTTCTGAAGATTTGAGGGTGCTGTCTGTTCCATACTCCTCCTACTCCTCATCCATCCTTTTAGGGGTAGAAACAATAGTAATTGGGGCCTAGTGTGGTTTTGTACGTGCGAGATACATACACTTTTTTGGATCATATTTCCTATTCCGCTATTCAATAAAAACCTTTCTAGGGCAAGATCTTAAATTACAGAAATATGAGGAGACCGTCAAATAAGGGCCGTGGCCTGGGTCGTGGTGCTGCTGGTAGAGCTCCTGTTGCAAGGAGAGGACGTGGTCGATCTGTGCCAGCTACACGCACAAGTGAAACACCTTCCTCAAGTGTGAGTAGGCGACAGAACCTGCATCAGTATTTGGTAGGGCATCAAACGCCCCTAGAAGTGATGAGGCCAGAACAAGTTGAGGCGATAGTAGATTGGTTTGCTGCTGACAGTGCCTCCAGTTCCTTCACATTGTCTCCCACCCAGTCTACTGCAGAAAGGTCAGAGTTGGCACCTGCAGCCAATGTCCAACCGTCTTTCACCTCACCCCCTTGCAAATCAGGCCAGCAGTCTGAGCCCCAAGCCATACAGCAGTCTCTTATTCTTTTTGAGGACTCTGTCAGCAGGGTTTCCCAGGGCCATCCACCTAGCCCTGCCCCAGAAGTGGAAGAGATTGAGTGCAGCGATGCCCAACCACTTATTTCTCAAGATGAGTACATGCAAGGATCATCGCAGCACGTCTCCGATGATGACGAAACGCAGGTGCCAACTGCTGCGGCGTTCAGCATTGTGGAGACCGACAAGGAGGGCAGGGGTGAAGACTGGGTGGAAGATGATGTGGAGGACGATGAGGTCCTCGACCCCACATGGAATGAACGTCATGCAGGTGACCTGAGTAGTTTGGAGGAAGAGGCGGTGGTCGCACAGAGCCACCAGCACAGCAGAAGAGGGAGCAGGGTGCAGAAGCGGAGCGGCCGTGCCCTAGACACTACGCCCGCTACTGCCCAACGCAGCAAGGGAACGAGCGCACCAAAGTCAGCTCAAAGGAGTTCTCTAGCGTGGAAGTTCTTTAGAAAATGTGCTGATGACAGGACACGAGTGGTTTGCACCCTGTGCAATCAGAGCTTGAAGCGAGGCATAAACCTTCTCAACCTGAGCACAACCTGCATGATCAGGCATCTAAGTGCAAAGCACGAGCTGCAGTGGAGTACACACCTTCAAAACCAAGAAACGTCTCTGGCTCATCCTGCTTCCTCTTCTGCTGCAGTCTCGGCCGCTCCAGCCACATCTGTAGTGATACCGGCACCTGCCACCCCGCAAACAGACGATCTGTCAGCAACACCACCACCTGGGTCACCAACAACCATCTCCACAATGTCCCGTGGAAGCGTTCAGCTTTCCATCTCCCAAACACTTGAGAGGAAGAGGAAGTACCCCCCTACCCACCCGCGATCCCTGGCCCTGAATGCCAGCATTTCAAAATTATTGGCCTTTGAAATGCTGTCATTCCGTCTGGTGGAGACGCACAGTTTTAAAAACCTTATGTCGGTGGCTGTCCCACAGTACGTCGTGCCCAGCCGCCACTACTTTTCCAGGCAAGCCATCCCTTCCCTGCACAACCAAGTGGGGGAAAATATCAGGTGTGCACTGCGCAACGCCATCTGTGCCAAGGTCCACCTAACTACGGATACGTGGACCAGTAAGCACGGTCAGGGGCGTTATATCTCCCTAACGGCACACTGGGTAAATGCAGTGGCGGATGGGCCTGAGGCGGATAGCAATTTGGCGCATGTCCTTCCACCACCGAGGATTGCAGGGCGCTTCAGTTTGCCTCCTGTTCCTAACTCCTCCTACTCCGCTTCCTCATCCTCTACCGCCTCCTCATCCGGACAGCGTAACACCTTCACCACCAACTTCAGCACGGCCAGGGGTAAACGACAGCAGGCAGTTTTACAACTTGCCTGTTTGGGGGACAAACCACACACCGCGCAGGAGTTGTGGAGGAGCATGGAACAGCAGACAAATGAGTGGTTGCTGCCAGCGAGCCTCAAGCCCGGCCTGGTGGTGTGCGATAACGGGCGAAATCTCATAGCAGCTCTGGGCCTAGCCGGTTTGACGCACATCCCTTGCCTGGCGCATGTGCTGAATTTGGTGGTGCAGAGGTTCCTTAAAAACTACCCCGATATGTCAGAGCTGCTGCAGAAAGTGCGGGCCGTTTGTGCGCACTTTCGGCGTTCTCACCCTGCTGCTGCTCGCCTGGCAGCGCTGCAGCGTAACTTCGGCCTTCCCGCTCACCGCCTCATATGTGACGTGCCCACAAGGTGGAACTCCACCTTGCACATGCTGGAAAGACTGTGCGAGCAGCAGCAGGCCATAGTGGAGTTTCAGCTGCAGCACGCACGCGTGAGTCGCTCTGCGGAACAGCACCACTTCACCACCAATAACTGGGCCTCCATGCGAGACCTGTGTGCCTTGTTGCACTTTTTTGAGTACTCCACCAACATGGCCAGTGGCAATGACGCCGTTCTCAGCTTAACTATCCCACTTCTATGCCTCCTTGAAAAAACAATTCGGGCGATGATGGAAGAGGATGTGGCACAGGATGAGGAGGAGGAGGAGGATGAAGAGGTAACATTTCCAAGGCTTTCAGGGCAGTCATTCGCAAGGGGCTCCGAGGGTGGGTTCCTGCACACGCAAACGCCAGGGACGCAATTGTCCAGCAGGGGCACAGTTCTGGAGGATGAGGAGGATGAGGAGGAGGAGGAGCTGGAGGAGGAGATGGAACCATGTTCACAGCAGGGTGGCACCCAGGCCAGTTCATGGCCATCACTGGTGCGTGGCTGGGGGGATACAGAGGACACGGACGATACACCTCCCACAGAGGACAGCCTTTCGTTGCCTCTGGGCAGCCTGGCACACATGAGCGATTACATGCTGCAGTGTCTCCACAACGACCGCCGAGTTGCCCACATTCTAACTTGTGCTGATTACTGGGTGGCCACGCTGCTGGATCCCCGTTACAAGGACAACGTACCGTCCTTAATTCACTCACTGGAGCGCGATCGCAAGATGCGCGAGTACAAGCGCACGCTGGTAGACGCCATGCTGCTGGCATTCCCATCTGACAGCGGGGCCACAGTGGAAGCACAAGGCAGAGGAGGAGGAGGAGGAGGTCGCCAACGCAACCAGGGCACCGCCAGCACCTCAGAAGGCAGGGTTAGCATGGCCGAAATGTGGAAAAGCTTTGTCAGCACGCCACAACAAACAGCAGCACCAGCAGCTCAGATGGAACGTCTTAGCAGGAGGCAGCATTTTACCAACATGGTGGAGCAGTATGTGTGCACACGCCTACATGTAGTGAATGACGGGTCTGCCCCCTTCAACTTCTGGGTCTCCAAATTGGGCACATGGCCTGAGCTTGCCCTTTACGCCTTGGAGGTGCTGGCGTGCCCTGCAGCCAGTGTATTATCTGAACGGGTATTTAGCACGGCTGGGGGCGTTATAACAGACAAGCGCAGCCGCCTGTCCAGAGACAATGTGGACAAGCTCACGTTCATTAAAATGAACCAGGCATGGATCCCACGGGACTTTTCCGTACCTTATGCAGAATAGCAATGGATACCGACCTTACCCACCCATTGTTCCATTTTTGCTCTGTCTCACTCTTTTGGGGTGTACCCTCATTTAAAATTTTTGAAAAGAAGCAGTGTTGGCTACCTCGTCCTCCTCCTCAGGGCCAGATTAATGTAGGGGCTATTGGAGCTGCAGCTCCAGGCCCCTACCTTTTATATAGGCCCCGGGTTGGCCATATTCACTGTTACCGCTCTTCTGTCACTTGTAAACACAGAAGTCTGGCTTCTATGCTCGCTTCCCCAGGCAGCACCCTCAGAACCTCCCCACACAGCGTGAAGGCCGGACAAGGAGGGACAGTTGGCGATGCATGGATGTGTTTATGGGCTTCAGAGACAGCATCCCATGTTGAATTAGGCATGCATGGCTGCACCCTTCCTCCTCTGGGTGCATGGCAAGGCACGGCCCTTAAGGCCCTTCAAAATCCTCAGCACCAAGCCCATGATGCTGTTAATCCGGCCCTGGTCCTCCTCCACCGCCGCTTCCACCTACACCGCCCATAGGTGTGCGCAGCCTATTGCATTAAGGTGTGCACCCCAAAGTTGAAATACACATGCATGTGTTTGCCAGCAGGGAGAGTAATGTATCAGGGCCATGTACCTGTAGGCAAGGAGAAATAGAGCAGAGCAGGTCCCAGGGAGATCTTTCCCATCTCCTCACTGGCAATGCTATGTGCCCTAGGTGATTAGGGTGTGCCCAGGCACACCCAGCACACCCTGTGCGCACGCCTATGTCACCGCCACATCCACCACCACCTCAACCTCCCTCCTACTCCATATGGGCCTCGTCCTTCAGAGATGAAGAAGAACATTGTTTTATTTTTCTGTTTTTTTTTGTTGTTTTAAGTTATTTCCCTATCCACATTTGTTTGCAGAGCACTTGCCATGCTCTTAATTACGTTTTGCTGCCATTTGCAGCACTCTAGCCCTTTCCTTTGGTGTTTTAGAGCCATTTTAGTGCCTTAAAGTTCGGGTCCCCATTGACTTCAATGGGGTTCGGTGTCCGGGAAAAGTTCGGTAAAAGTCCGGGACACGGACCCGGACTTTTTTTTAAAGTTCGGCCGAACCTGTCGAACACGGACATCTAGGTGTCCGCTCAACCCTATTCAAAATAAAAAAGGTCAGTCTTCCAAGATACTGCTGAGATGCAGATGACATATCATGTTAGGCAGAAATAAATAGAGAGATAGGAGGAATGGAAGAAAAAATATAATGTCAAAGTGATACCTTTTTGTTGGCTATCTTAAAAGTTAAAATGACCAGTTTTTGTAGCTCCAAAACACCTTCTTCGGTATTAATACTGGTGTGGCTACATTGGAGATTCGAAATTAGAGTTTTAGAGTATTAGAGTTTGATCATAAAGGCCCTTAGATTAGCCAAGAATGGCGGAAAATGCTTCACCACAGGGGGTCGCCCGCAGAGGGGATATCCAGCCCACAGAAGACAGAACAAATTCTAAAAACCTGTCAAAAAAAGATTACTCAGATACAACCATGTGAAGGCGCCAAGCCTAAATTTACGCTACAGACTCATGTATATCCCAATCAAATCTATGTCACACACTTACATGTATTCATAATGTAACCAAGTCGCCTAGAGCGCCCCATCATTCAATAGTACTTTTTCATTTGTCAACAGGGTCCCTCAGATAAGGTAGATGTTAATTCCCTCAATATTCACAAGAAGAGAAGTGAAACTTCAATTGCTGCAATTTCCTCAAAGCGGAAAAGAGCAAGGAAAAAATGCCTTACCTAGAATAGATGCAAAAGCAATTCTAGTCAGGGATCCCATAATGGCATGAGCCTCTACTCATTTCCAAACACTATAAGTAATAAATACCTCTGAGGATCAACAGATCGTACCAGAGCTCAGGGAGTGCAAGTAAACACTGAGGCTAGTGTGTTATGCATCGCTTAAATATCCCCTCCACCCCACCGACGTGTGACGTCAATCTGGGATGCGGACGCAAGATCAAGGGGTCGTGTCTGCGCAGTGGTGTTTCTACGAGTACCGCCATTGCATCTGGACTTCCGCCCGTCTCTCAATACTGCCCACAGGGGCGCGACAGAGCTAAGTTATTATTATTATTATATAGTATTTATATAGCGCCGATAGTTTACACAGCGCTTTACAACTTGAGGGCAGACAGTACAAATACAATACACTTCAATACAGTAGGAATCAGAGGACCCTGCTCGTTAGAAACGATATACAGTATATAGTGTATAGTATAGTATGGCTGCTGAGTGACGTGTATTAGGAGACTGGAATAAAGTCCCAAAGCCAAGAGAAGAAGAAAGGGGAAGAACAAGCAAGTGCTGAAGCCGTGTATACGTGCATGACAGTGATAAATGTATAAAAGTTGTAAAGAGAGTGGATGTGAACAGCCAGAATATGGCCAAAATGAAGTAAAGAGGAGTTAGGAGAAAAATAGCCTAGTCTGTCCAAAACAAGAAAGAAAGAAAGAAGTGATGGAAACACAGGTGGCCGCATCACAGGCAGACCATTAAAGTGGGAAAACACAAGAAGTATGTGATACCACCATTGTGAATAAGGTGACTGATCACCATGGAGTATTTACCTCATATAAAGCAAGTGGTTCCTTGTGAGAGATCTAGGAGCAAGTGTACCCAAAGAAGTACAGAGTGGCAGTCCCCATGAGAGGGGGTAAATATATACTCCCTCAAACGTGCACCAGGATAGTGTCACGCAGCCGTTCTAGGAGGGGGAATGCGTGCAGATCCTGTTGGCACGCCGAACAGGAATTGGTGCCAAAACTTCCCTTGCGAGGAACGCTGATGACATAACAACGTGCTGGAGACTCAGCCCCACCATAGTGGTGTCAGGTCCAGCACGTAAGGAGGCGTGGCCCCGATGCGCTGCGGTCACAACCCGCCCCCGCCTCGAAGAGGAAGGAGGAGGAAGGGGAGGGCGGCAGGAGTGCATCGCAGTTCCCGGGATAGGGGGAGAGCCACCCATCCATCCTGGCAAGTCCAAAGAGTCAAATCAGTACTGGAATATCAATACCATGACAAAAATACAATAAAAAAAGATGATATTAATTATAAATAAATAGAAAAATAATGATGACCCAAAAATCAAGTAGGGACAGCCCCCTGGATGTCAAAAGACATCAAACTAGTAACAGGGTATGATCAAAAATGGTCACATGCCTCCCTCCCTAAATCGAGTATATGGAGAGAGAGAGGTGGGACTTTAAATGAGGTCACAACAAGATGTTGTACCTGTATTCAGAAGCAAAAAAGAAAAAAAAGGGGGAAGGTTTGGGAGGCGACCAAAACGTGACCATATAGCAAACGTAAAAAATGAACAATAAACCAAAAAAAATAAAAAAAGGGTCGATTAATTTAATAATCAATTAACAGATAGTTAATTGATGTAACATGATTGTTGCCCTTCAGCTTGTGCCTTATTCCCGAGAATTGCTTTCGCTTCTCTTTAGTGTTGAGCGAACACGGACTGTATTATTCGTGTTCGTACCGAATAATTGGATTTTTTGTACCCGAACACGGACACGGACACTTTACTGTATGTTCGGGTAAAAATCCGTGTTCGGTCGTTTTATTTCCGGGTTTTGCATGCTTTGGCGCTCTTTTCATGGCGGGCTTTCAACAGCCAATCAACAATCGTTTAACTGGTGTGCCTTAAGCCATCCCAGCCATGCCTGCAAATGTCTCAGTAGCTGTGATTGGCCGTCTGAAGCATGTGACCAAGTCTTTATAAGTTCGAGGCAGCCGCAGCGGCGTCATTATGCTGCTTAGATTCAGGGACAGAGCACACATCAACGTGCTGGCTGCTGATTAGGGAAAGATAGGCAGGAAAAAACCATTTGTGTCCGGATAGAATTGAGGGACAGGTCGGAGTGTTTAGGCAGGGCGAGTTGTAGGCATTTTAGGGATAGAGTCTGCTGAATTATAGGGTCAGTGTCTTCTACAAACTACAATCGATATTGCTGTGTGGGGGGTGGGGTGAATCTGCACTCAATCCTGATCTACGATCTCTTCTCAATCCTGTTAGGGACAGAGTCTGCTGAATTTTAGGGAAACTGTGTTCTACAAACTACAATCGATATTGCTGTGTGGTGTGGGATTGGAGATAGGCAGGTGTCAGTGATCCACATCCATTTTTCTGTGTGTGAGCTGCAGTAAACACAATCTTTTTGGGCTGCAGTGAACACAATCTTTTTGGGCTGCAGTGAACACAATCTTTTTGGGCTGCAGTGAACACAATCTTTTTGGGCTGCAGTGAACACAATCTTTTTGGGCTGCAGTGAACACAATCTTTTTGGGGTGCAGTGAACAAAATCTTTTTGGGGTGCAGTGAACACAATCCTTTTTGGTGTGCAGTGAACACAATCTTTGTGGGGTGCAGTGAACAAAATCCTTTGTGGGGTGCAGTGAACACAATCTTTTTGGGGTGCAGTGAACAAAATCCTTTTTGGGGTGCAGTGAACAACATCCTTTTTGGGGTGCAGTGAACACAATCTTTTTGGGGTGCAGTGAACAAAATCCTTTGTGGGGTGCAGTGAACACAATCTTTTTGGGGTGGAGTGAACAACATCCTTTTTGGGGTGCAGTGAACAAAATCCTTTTTGGGGTGCAGTGAACAAAATCATTTTTGGGGTGCAGTGAACACAATCTTTTTGGGGTGCAGTGAACACAATCTTTGTGGGGTGCAGTGAACACAATCTTTTTGGGGTGGAGTGAACAACATCCTTTTTGGGGTGCAGTGAACAACATCCTTTTTGGGGTGCAGTGAACACAATCTTTTTGGGGTGCAGTGAACACAATCTTTGTGGGGTACAGTGAACAGAATCTTTGTGGGGTGCAGTGAACACAATCTTTGGGGGGTACAGTGAACACAATCTTTGTGAGGTGCAGTGAACACAATCTTTGTGGGGTGCAGTGAACACAATCATTGTGGGGTGCAGTGAACTCAATCTTTGTGGGGTACAGTGAACACAATCTCATACTTCTGAAGGTTTGAGGGTGCTGCCTGTTCCATACCCCCCCTACTCCTCATCTAGCCTTTTAGGGGTACAAACAATAGTAATTGGGGCCTAGTGTGGTTGTGTACGTGCGAGATACATACACTTTTTTTGATCATATTTCCTATTCCGCTATTCAATAAAAACCTTTGAGGATCAATTGAATTGCGGGATAGTCTGTGTCGGTACGTGTGAGAGAGATCCACCTTTCCAAGTTGTTGGGGTTCATCTCATACTTCTGAAGGTTTGAGGGTGCTGCCTGTTCCATACTCCCCCTACTCCTCATCTAGCCTTTTAGGGGTACAAACAATAGTAATTGGGGCCTAGTGTGGTTGTGTACGTGTGATATACATACACTTTTTTTGGATCATATTTTCTATTCCGCTATTTAATCAAAAACCTTTGGGGATCAGTTAAATTGGGGGATAGTCTGTGTTGGTACGTGTGAGAGAGATCCACCTTTCCAAGTTGTTGGGGTTCATCTCATACTTCTGAAGGTTTGAGGGTGCTGCCTGTTCCATACTCCCCCTACTCCTCATCTAGCCTTTTAGGGGTACAAACAATAGTAATTGGGGCCCAGTGTGGTTGTGTACGTGTGATATACATACACTTTTTTGGGATCATATTTTCTATTCCGCTATTTAATCAAAAACCTTTGGGGATCAGTTAAATTGGGGGATAGTCTGTGTCGGTACGTGTGAGAGAGATCCACCTTTCCAAGTTGTTGGGGTTCATCTCATACTTCTGAAGGTTTGAGGGTGCTGCCTGTTCCATACCCCCCCTACTCCTCATCTAGCCTTTTAGGGGTACAAACAATAGTAATTGGGGCCTAGTGTGGTTGTGTACGTGCGAGATACATACACTTTTTTTGATCATATTTCCTATTCCGCTATTCAATAAAAACCTTTGAGGATCAATTGAATTGCGGGATAGTCTGTGTCGGTACGTGTGAGAGAGATCCACCTTTCCAAGTTGTTGGGGTTCATCTCATACTTCTGAAGGTTTGAGGGTGCTGCCTGTTCCATACTCCCCCTACTCCTCATCTAGCCTTTTAGGGGTACAAACAATAGTAATTGGGGCCCAGTGTGGTTGTGTACGTGTGATATACATACACTTTTTTTGGATCATATTTTCTATTCCGCTATTTAATCAAAAACCTTTGGGGATCAGTTAAATTGGGGGATAGTCTGTGTCGGTACGTGTGAGAGAGATCCACCTTTCCAAGTTGTTGGGGTTCATCTCATACTTCTGAAGGTTTGAGGGTGCTGCCTGTTCCATACCCCCCCTACTCCTCATCTAGCCTTTTAGGGGTACAAACAATAGTAATTGGGGCCTAGTGTGGTTGTGTACGTGCGAGATACATACACTTTTTTTGATCATATTTCCTATTCCGCTATTCAATAAAAACCTTTGAGGATCAATTGAATTGCGGGATAGTCTGTGTCGGTACGTGTGAGAGAGATCCACCTTTCCAAGTTGTTGGGGTTCATCTCATACTTCTGAAGGTTTGAGGGTGCTGCCTGTTCCATACTCCCCCTACTCCTCATCTAGCCTTTTAGGGGTACAAACAATAGTAATTGGGGCCTAGTGTGGTTGTGTACGTGTGATATACATACACTTTTTTTGGATCATATTTTCTATTCCGCTATTTAATCAAAAACCTTTGGGGATCAGTTAAATTGGGGGATAGTCTGTGTTGGTACGTGTGAGAGAGATCCACCTTTCCAAGTTGTTGGGGTTCATCTCATACTTCTGAAGGTTTGAGGGTGCTGCCTGTTCCATACTCCCCCTACTCCTCATCTAGCCTTTTAGGGGTACAAACAATAGTAATTGGGGCCCAGTGTGGTTGTGTACGTGTGATATACATACACTTTTTTGGGATCATATTTTCTATTCCGCTATTTAATCAAAAACCTTTGGGGATCAGTTAAATTGGGGGATAGTCTGTGTCGGTACGTGTGAGAGAGATCCACCTTTCCAAGTTGTTGGGGTTCATCTCATACTTCTGAAGGTTTGAGGGTGCTGCCTGTTCCATACCCCCCCTACTCCTCATCTAGCCTTTTAGGGGTACAAACAATAGTAATTGGGGCCTAGTGTGGTTGTGTACGTGTGATATACATACACTTTTTTTGGATCATATTTTCTATTCCGCTATTTAATCAAAAACCTTTGGGGATCAGTTAAATTGGGGGATAGTCTGTGTCGGTACGTGTGAGAGAGATCCACCTTTCCAAGTTGTTGGGGTTCATCTCATACTTCTGAAGGTTTGAGGGTGCTGCCTGTTCCATACCCCCCCTACTCCTCATCTAGCCTTTTAGGGGTACAAACAATAGTAATTGGGGCCTAGTGTGGTTGTGTACGTGCGAGATACATACACTTTTTTTGATCATATTTCCTATTCCGCTATTCAATAAAAACCTTTGAGGATCAATTGAATTGCGGGATAGTCTGTGTCGGTACGTGTGAGAGAGATCCACCTTTCCAAGTTGTTGGGGTTCATCTCATACTTCTGAAGGTTTGAGGGTGCTGCCTGTTCCATACTCCCCCTACTCCTCATCTAGCCTTTTAGGGGTACAAACAATAGTAATTGGGGCCCAGTGTGGTTGTGTACGTGTGATATACATACACTTTTTTTGGATCATATTTTCTATTCCGCTATTTAATTTAACTGGGCCTCCATGCGAGACCTGTGTGCCTTGTTGCGCTGTTTTGAGTACTCCACCAACATGGCCAGTGGCAATGACGCCGTTCTCAGCTTAACTATCCCACTTCTATGCCTCCTTGAAAAAACAATTCGGGCGATGATGGAAGAGGATGTGGCACAGGATGAGGAGGAGGAGGAGGATGAAGAGGTAACATTTCCAAGGCTTTCAGGGCAGTCATTCGCAAGGGGCTCCGAGGGTGGGTTCCTGCACACGCAAACGCCAGGGACGCAATTGTCCAGCAGGGGCACAGTTCTGGAGGATGAGGAGGATGAGGAGGAGGAGGAGCTGGAGGAGGAGATGGAACCATGTTCACAGCAGGGTGGCACCCAGGCCAGCTCATGGCCATCACTGGTGCGTGGCTGGGGGGATACAGAGGACACGGACGATACACCTCCCACAGAGGACAGCCTTTCGTTGCCTCTGGGCAGCCTGGCACACATGAGCGATTACATGCTGCAGTGTCTCCACAACGACCGCCGAGTTGCCCACATTCTAACTTGTGCTGATTACTGGGTGGCCACGCTGCTGGATCCCCGTTACAAGGACAACGTACCGTCCTTAATTCACTCACTGGAGCGCGATCGCAAGATGCGCGAGTACAAGCGCACGCTGGTAGACGCCATGCTGCTGGCATTCCCATCTGACAGCGGGGCCACAGTGGAAGCACAAGGCAGAGGAGGAGGAGGAGGAGGTCGCCAACGCAACCAGGGCACCGCCAGCACCTCAGAAGGCAGGGTTAGCATGGCCGAAATGTGGAAAAGCTTTGTCAGCACGCCACAACAAACAGCAGCACCAGCAGCTCAGATGGAACGTCTTAGCAGGAGGCAGCATTTTACCAACATGGTGGAGCAGTATGTGTGCACACGCCTACATGTAGTGAATGACGGGTCTGCCCCCTTCAACTTCTGGGTCTCCAAATTGGGCACATGGCTTGAGCTTGCCCTTTACGCCTTGGAGGTGCTGGCGTGCCCTGCAGCCAGTGTATTATCTGAACGGGTATTTAGCACGGCTGGGGGCGTTATAACAGACAAGCGCAGCCGCCTGTCCAGAGACAATGTGGACAAGCTCACGTTCATTAAAATGAACCAGGCATGGATCCCACGGGACTTTTCCGTACCTTATGCAGAATAGCAATGGATACCGACCTTACCCACCCATTGTTCCATTTTTGCTCTTTCTCACTCTTTTGGGGTGTACCCTCATTTAAAATTTTTGAAAAGAAGCAGTGTTGGCTACCTCGTCCTCCTCCTCAGGGCCAGATTAATGTAGGGGCTATTGGAGCTGCAGCTCCAGGCCCCTACCTTTTATATAGGCCCCGGGTTGGCCATATTCACTGTTACCGCTCTTCTGTCACTTGTAAACACAGAAGTCTGGCTTCTATGCTCGCTTCCCCAGGCAGCACCCTCAGAACCTCCCCACACAGCGTGAAGGCCGGACAAGGAGGGACAGTTGGCGATGCATGGATGTGTTTATGGGCTTCAGAGACAGCATCCCATGTTGAATTAGGCATGCATGGCTGCACCCTTCCTCCTCTGGGTGCATGGCAAGGCACGGCCCTTAAGGCCCTTCAAAATCCTCAGCACCAAGCCCATGATGCTGTTAATCCGGCCCTGGTCCTCCTCCACCGCCGCTTCCACCTACACCGCCCATAGGTGTGCGCAGCCTATTGCATTAAGGTGTGCACCCCAAAGTTGAAATACACATGCATGTGTTTGCCAGCAGGGAGAGTAATGTATCGGGGCCATGTACCTGTAGGCAAGGAGAAATAGAGCAGAGCAGGTCCCAGGGAGATCTTTCCCATCTCCTCACTGGCAATGCTATGTGCCCTAGGTGATTAGGGTGTGCCCAGGCACACCCAGCACACCCTGTGCGCACGCCTATGTCACCGCCACATCCACCACCACCTCAACCTCCCTCCTACTCCATATGGGCCTCGTCCTTCAGAGATGAAGAAGAACATTGTTTTATTTTTCTGTTTTTTTTTTGTTGTTTTAAGTTATTTCCCTATCCACATTTGTTTGCAGAGCACTTGCCATGCTCTTAATTACGTTTTGCTGCCATTTGCAGCACTCTAGCCCTTTCCTTTGGTGTTTTAGAGCCATTTTAGTGCCTTAAAGTTCGGGTCCCCATTGACTTCAATGGGGTTCGGTGTCCGGGAAAAGTTCGGTAAAAGTCCGGGACACGGACCCGGACTTTTTTTTAAAGTTCGGCCGAACCCGTCGAACACGGACATCTAGGTGTTCGCTCAACCCTACTTCTCTTCTCTACTCTCTCTTCTTTTTCCTTTCTGGCTTCCTTGCCTTCTGTTTTCTTCTCTTTCCGTCTACTTCTTTTTATATTTTTTATCATTTGGTTTTCAATGATCTTTTGATACAACAATATATTTTCTCTAATAGATTTGAGTCCCTGTTTATTTTAAACGATTAGATGATTGTATGCCATGCTATATCAGGTCGTTCTTCATATGTTCTAGGAGACACTTTTATTAGTTGAGATACAGTATGTATTTTTTCGGAGATCCTTTTATTTCTGGAATGTTCCCCCGTGCCTGCTTTCCTTCTGGGTCACAGTTTGAACCCATTATGGGTGGCCTAGAGGGTGGACACAGGCAGGTTGTTTCTATTAATGCAACCCCATTGACTTCCACTGCTCTATTATTTATTATACTTTTTATATTAACTTTTCATCATTGTCCAATGGCTCTCTTTATACCCTTTATACCATTTGACCACTTTACACTTGGATTCAGTCTTCTTTACATTTTTGTTGTATCCGTTTTACACTTCTGATGTATCTATTGTATGTACATAACAATAATAAAATACGTTGAACAATGTAACATGATTGAAACAGTAAATAGCATATACATGGTTCAAGATGACCAGAACATGTTAGAAAATGTGCATTGATTGAGACTGCAGGGCCGATCCTAGGGTAACAGACGCCTGGGTGCAGAAATATTTATGGCGCCCCCGTGTGGGCGTGGTCATCTTACTAACTCCTCCCCTTTCCTAATGGGACCTGGAGGGGGGTCTCTGCAAGGAACACAGAGAGGGCCTCTGTTAGAGAGTCTGTTAGAAAGAGCCTCCACCAGGCCCCATTAGAAACTACAATGGGGTTGTATCATGGGACCTGGAGGAGGATCTCTCTAACAGAGGTCATCTCTGTGTGCATTTTAAAGTCTATGTTAGAAAGACCCCCCACCAGGCCCCATTAGAGACTACAATGGAGTCTAATGGGACCTGGAGGGGGGTTTATCTTACAAAGGCCCTCTCTGTGCCTATTGGAGAGTCTCTGATAGAAAGAGTCCCCTCCAGCCCCCATGAGAGACTACATTAGAGTGTCACCGAACAATAGAAAAATAAACCATATTATATTAATTAATAGCACTTTGATGCCCAGGCCCAAGACTAGAAGACTTCACTTACCTTAAATAATGGGTACTGGGGCTGGCTGCTGGTCCTGGGGCCTGGCTTCTGGGGCTTTGCTGCTGGTCCTTAGGTCTGGCTGCTGGGGCTGGCCTGCTGGTCTTGGGGTCTGGCTGCTGGTCCTCCTGATTCCTGGTTGCTGGTCCTGTATTCCGGCTGCTGGTCCTGGGGTCTGGCTGCTGGGGCCTTGGGGCTGGCTTCTGGTCCTGATTCTTGGCTGCCTGTCCTGATTTCTTGCTCCTCTGTGGTGTGCTGGTCTCTGTGATGCTGGGCTCTGGGGTGTGCTGGGCTCTGGGGTGTAAAGCTCTTGTGTGATATCTCAGCGGGGCTGCGGCTGTCACTGTGAGAACGGCTCCTCCATAGTCCTGGCTCACAGACGGAGTGATATCACTAAGCCTCCATACAGGGCTGCCGCTAGAAATCCCAGGGCCCCATACAGCCTATTTGACAGGGCCCCCCCCCCCACTTCCGGCGAAAATATCAAAATGATTACCCCCCCAATCTCTCTTCCTAGCACAAATCCCTCCCAATCACCCTTCCCAGCACAACCCCCTGAATCCCTCCACAAATTCACAACCCCATCCCCCCAGCACAAATTCCCCCCTCCTAGCACAAATGCCCCAGCCCCGCTCCTAGCACAAACTTTCCCCCCAATCCCCCCTTCTGGCTCAAATCCCCCAAACCCTCCTACAAGCACATACCCCCCCCCATTCCTCCTTCTATTAAATGCCCTGTCCCCCAAATCCCCATTACACTTTTACACTTTCTAGCAACGAGAGTTGCCAATCCCTCAAACATCCCAGGCATAAATTATTTTCCCATTATTATTTCTGTAAGCCCCCCAAACCGACAGGGAGAAACCAATACTAAGCCAGGAGGGGGTGCACTGTGTTGTGCTTTCCCCTCCTGTCTGAACAACACACAGCATAAGAGACAGGATCGCTCTTACATTGCATCGGACTGTACACTAACACACACCGTTTGATTACCCCCCCACCCACATTTCCTGCTGTCGGGAGATGAGCAGCCTCTGAAGGAGGTAGGGGGTGGTAATCAAACTGTGTGTGTACAGTGCGATGCAATGTAAGAGCGATCCTGTCTCTTATGCTGCATGGACGAGTGTTGTTCAGACAGGAGAGGAGAGCCCACGGAGCACCACACAGCGCACCTCCTCCCAGGACTTACCTCTCCACGACTCCACCACTTCTCCAGACTGCCGCCCCCGTGTCCCAGCTCTGAGGGTGGGGGGGGACAAACAGCTGAAAGCCGGCAAGAGGTTGGAAAACCTGGCTTTCAGCTGGTGGAGGAAGAGGCAGACAGTGCATCGCTCTGTCATTGATCCCTCTCCCCACCAATCCTCCTGCTGCCCGGGCCCCATACAGGAGTACTGGCTGTACCCCCCTGATGGCGGCCCTGCCTCCATATACATGAGTTCTTTAGAGCCCATTCATATGTGGTGCAGACGTGTAACCTGTGCAGGGCGCTCTGTTATCAGCACAGGGATGTACGGGCGCTGTGTGCATCCCTGTGCCAGCGTCCCATTCATTTCTATTGGAACCCGCATCTGTGTGTCATATTAGAATACAGAGGCTGTGTCCATGCAGTCTTATGTCCCAATAGAAATGAATGAGGTGCTGGCACAGGAATGTGCACACCTATGTACCCCTGTGCTGATAAAAGACAGCCCAGCATGGGAGACACATTGTTTGCACCCCTTGTTAATAGGTTCTTACTAAAAATAGAACAGTTGTCTGCACAGCTATATCAGGGACTAAAAAGCCTGAACTTTTTACCTGTTAGCTGAGTAGAGAGAGGTAGACTCAGCAGCACAGAGATAGGAGGAGAGAGAGCACCATTCAACTTTGCTGTACAGCTAGAGAGGAGGGGGTCAGAGGAAAGGGCACAGGAGGAGGAGGGGGGGGGGGGTCACTACACAGAGGAGGAATGAGCTCTGAGATCGTCCAGAGCAGGGAGAGATAAAAACAGAAGGCTGGGGGGGGGGGGGGGGGGGAGGGTGCTGATGTCCCACGGACATCGGGAAACTGTGAGAGAAATCAGGAGTGATAGAAAGGATTAGATAGGGGAGGGGGAAGCCGCTGTTTAGAGGCAGGAAAGTTATACAGACTGTGCATCTATTCTGGAGTCATCAGGAAGCACTGATAGTCGGAGCTTTCCATCCTCACCTGCCCCGCCTCCTCCACTCTGTCACTTGGGGAATAGTACAGCGCGCTGTGCAGGCAGGGGGTGGGTGATACCATCTACTCTACATGTAGGTACATAGCCACTCTCTGTCTCTTACATTCAGCAGCATATTCTGTGCAGGGCAGGGTTGTACCCATCAAACTGCGCCCTCTTCCCATACTGGTCCTGCTCAGTACTATGTGGAGCAGCGGCGATTCAATGAGCGGCAGAGTGGTGTCACCCTCCCCCCGTGGACACCCTGGTGCGGTCCGCCCCGCCCCTCCCCTCAGCTCACAACTGCAATGAATATAGCAGCTCCGAGGCTGCAGTGAGAGACTTGCGGCCGGGAGAGGATAGTGCGCCCCCCACCAGGCGGCGCCTGGGCGCACTGCACCCGCAGCGCCCGCCTGGGATCGGCCCTGTGAGACTGCAAGACAGGATAAAAATAGAATGGTGGTAAAGACAGAAACATGATAAGTCATAATCAAAAATACTGTCATACACATATACATGGCTTCAGCACTTTTTGTTGTTAAAACTGTATTCCCTATATGGGACATACAGTAGCTGATACTCACTATGGCCAATCCAGGAGGGGGGTGATTACATTCCTACCAACTATTGTGGGGAGGCATGGGAGGGTTTTGTCACGGAGGTCCAAAAGGATTGCTCTGACAGTGGTCTGTTAGAGGCAGATGCCGATAGGTATTTTGTGAGACTCCAGAGATTAGATGAGAGAAAGACACGCCTATATTGGCACAAAAAATTATTTTGAGAAATATATTGACAATAAAGTTATAGCCTGGGGATTAGGAGTTCAGATTTTTCCAAATATTAAAAAAAGTGGAACCTCAAATTAAATTGGCATGAGAAGCCAATTTGCAAACATGCTCTCTAGGCATGATGTGCATTTTGATAGAACAATATGTCACTGACATCAAAGATATGGATATGGAAATACTCGCTTGGCAAATTAAAATAAGCTATAACTTCCTTTCCAGGCTACTTTGACAGAGATAAAAAGCTTAGAGATCATCTCACAAAATATGCCACTGACCTCATCAAAACCAAGGAGAGCTAATTTTTAAGGGGCAAAAAGGCTTATTATGGTAATTATGCCTACAAATGGACTCAGGAAGGGTTTAGGCATCGTAGGGGACACTATAACTGACTTACCTAAAACAAATCTGGATGGGATTGAATCTGACCTGTCTTCTTTATCTTCAGTCTCTTTTACGCTAATTGGTACACATCCAGGAAATTCGGCTGCTGAATCCAAGAAAAGGAAGAGAAATGGGGGAGAAATCTCTATCTGAGCATCCTAAGAAAATGCACTTCCCTGATAAAAATAAATCTGCACGCTCAAATTGTATGTATAATCGCACTGTATTGCACACACCCACCACTACGGGTTCACTTGCTACTTTATCCCCTTCGTTCACCTCTATGCATAATTCTGCATTTTCACTTTGAACTACGTCAAGTAATTTAAACACACTGGAACTTAGTGCGACCGTCCCTAATACACAAGGAGATAAATGCACAGCACCTAATTTTTGTGGGAATAGCAAACTGGATCTTACTAAGGTGCCGTCTGCTGCACACACACCAGCTAGATTACATATTAAACCCCCAAAGAAGTTTTGCCCGGTTTTCTAGAGGTAGGGGATCGGGAACAACACACAATCATCAATTTACAAACTGTCAGAAAGTGAGGCCGAGGTACTCAAACTCAGCCTTACTTTCTGTCTGGGTCAGGAAGATGACAAATTCGAACTAGTAAAAAACGAATCAAAAATAATTTATTTGCAGGTGACTTATGTACAAGGTCCTATATGATAGAGGTTATAATGAACTGGATACTCCTACATACGAAAATTCACTTTTACAAAATACCTCCTTGGAGGACTTATGAGCCCTCCAGGACCTCATGGAGTTCTGGGAGGAAAGTCACCCTGAGGAGCAAACGTGGCCTGAGACCTCGAGTGCTCTCTCCCCAGATTGCGCCTCTTTGAATGACCCTATTTATGTACCACCTAAGACATACAAACCTAAATCAAAATCCTTTCCAGTCCTACAAGGTAACCCTAACATTTGGGCCTTTGTAATCCAAGTAACTAATGCCATTGAGAACACTAGCTGGAAATCAGGACCACCTCATAATATCTCCTCCACACATAGGCGAGCCATCAAATCTTTAGAAAACAATCATGATATTGTCATCAAGCCCCCAGACAAGGGCGGAAATTTGGTTATTATGAATAATGTTGATTATGAGAAAATGTGCTTTGATATTATTCAAAATAGGGAATGGTATAGACCAGTACCGCTCTCTTTTGTCCAATCTAGCATTTCCAAATTTAAATGGATCATAACAAAAGCTTTTTAACAGGGTATAATTAATGTTGATACACTAAAATACCTGGACAATCCTAACCCGAGAACTCCCACACTATATGCGTTACCAAAAATTCATAAGAACATCACATCTCCCCTGGGCCGCCCAATAATATCTGGATGCGGCTCATTAACTGAGAATGCGAGCTGCATGATTGACGAATACTTGTATCCACATGTTAAATCCCTTTTTTCATATGTCAAAGATACTATTGATCTTTTGAAAACCATCGTTGGCATGCAGGCCCCAAGTGACGTGTGGCTCGTAGCCATTTGTTGAAGCCCTACACAGGCCATCCCTTAGACCACCATCCAGCACTGTGTGCATTGCAGTCCATCCCTTAGACCTGAGACCACCATCCAGGCTCCAGCACTGTCCAGCAGCATTAACAGCCTCCTCTGTCTGACCTGAGTGACCGGTGACCACCACAGGCATCCAGAGCATAGCAGGCCATCCATTAGACCTGAGACCACCATCCAGGCTCCAGCACTGTCCAGCAGCATTACAGGCCTCCTCTGTTTGACCCGACCACCACAGGCATCCAGGGCATTACAGGCCACCCCTTAGACCTGAGACCACCATCCAGGCTTCAGCACTGTCCAGCAGCATTACAGGCCTCCTCTGTCTGACCTGACCACCACAGGCATCCAGGGCATTACAGGCCATCCCTTAGACCTGTGACCACCATTCAGGCTCCAGCACTGTCCAGCAGCATTACAGTTCTCCCCTGTCTGACCTGAACACCACAGGCATCCAGCGCATTACAGGCCATCCCTTAGACCTGTGACCACCATTCAGGCTCCAGCACTGTCCAGCAGAATTACAGGCCTCCTCTGTCTGACCTGAGTGACCGGTGACCACCACAGGCATCCAGGGCATAACAGGCCATCCCTTAGACCTGAGACCACCATCCAGGCTCCAGCACTATCCAGCAGCATTACAGGCCTCCCCTGTCTGACCTGACCACCACAGGCATCCAGCGCATTACAGGCCATCCCTTAGACCTGTGACCACCATCCAGGCTCCAGCACTGTCCAGCAGCATTACAGGCCTCCTCTATCTGACCTGAGTGACCGGTGATCACCATAGGCATCCAGGGCACAACAGGCCATCCCTTAGACCTGAGACCACCATCCAGGCTCCAGCACTGTCCAGCAGCATTACAGGCCTCCTCTGTCTGACCTGACCACCACAGGAATCCAGGGCATACAGGCCATCCCTTAGACCTGAGACCACCATCCAGGCTCCAGCACTGTCCAGCAGCATTACAGGCCTCCTCTGTCTGACCTGACCTGTCACCTGAGTGACCACCAGACCACAGGCATCCAGGGCATAACAGGCCATCCCTTAGACCTGAGACCACCATCCAACACTGTGCATTAGATTACAGGCCATCCCTTAGACCTGAGACCACTATCCAGCACTGTCCAGCACCATTACAGGCATCCACACAGCACTGTCATCCAGAGAAATGTCCGCGACCGCGTCTGTCTCTGTGACTGGTAGAAAGAGAAAAGAAGATCTATGGGTGTATTTTACATTTGATGCTAAGGACAACAAGACCCTTTGCAAACCATGTGGAGTGACACTAACTGGCAAAAATACAACAAACTTGAAGCGTCATTAGCACTTAAATCCACTTTTGTATAAAGAGACAACTTGGAGCTGAGTGAGAGAGAATGTAAAATCAGAATAACTAGAATTTTTCCCTGCTAATTTAACCCCACAGATACAGAAAACCTCAAATGATGGACCAAGTCAAGCCAGTGCACCACAGCAAACTATTTACACTGCTCTTTTTAGGTGCTTCAAAATTCAAAATTGACTCCAAGGAACAACAGGCCAGGGAGGAGGCCATAGCAAGATGGATTGGGCGCTCCAGATTACCAGTCAGAATGATTGAAGATGAGGACTTTGTTAGCATGACGGAGACAGTAGATAGAAAGCTGGCTGTTCCAAAGAAAACTAAAATAAGCAATCTGATTGACAAACAATATGAAGATGAAAAACAAAAATTCAAAAAGAGACTGACTGCTGCTCGGAGAGTATCTATTTGCACTGATTTGTGGACCAAGAAAGGACTCTCAGCTTCATTCCTTGCTATAAGTGCATGCTACTTTTGTGTTGAACAACATAAACCTAAACACATATTGTTGGCCCTTGAACAAGTAACCCACCCACACATTGCACAGTCAATTAAAACATGTGTGGACAAATGCTTGCAAGAGTGGGACATACCAAAGAGGAAGATCCTTACAGTGATAACAGACAACGGGAGCGATATGGTGGCAGCATTTAAACAAACCGCAGCAGCAGCAGAAGAAGAACCACCCAGCTCTAGTGAGGAAGACTCCCCCATGACGGAAAATGACTTTGAGGCGGAGTCTGAAATTGATGAACTGCGGTGGGTGAGCCAATTTTAATATTATTTTACATGACACGTTTCGGTTGACAGTTAATTATCACATGCATATGAGATGATTGATATGGGGGCACTAGTATCCGCTCTAGTCTACTCTATGGGTGCCTCTTTGTTATTTTTCCAGTAGTCTTGTGTAAAAGTATTCCCATAAGATGTTAAATGTTAAAATCAGGATTCGCAAGACTCCTCAAACTGAAAGAGTCAGTCTGCCAAATCGCGAGCAACATGGGATGGGACAGCTTGCTCCCTAGTGAATGGCAAAAGCTCACATCATTGCTGCCTTTTGCAGAACATACTAAAACCCTCCAGAGTGACACCATGTCAATATCCCTAGATGTCCCTGCTCTTTTTGATCTCCTCAGCCACCTTGAGGACTTTAAACTGAACACTAGCTACCAAGACCTTGCCACAATTGCAGAGAAAATGAAAGGGAATGTGAACCAGCGTTTTGCTTCATTGTTAGATCCAACAGATGAAATGTTCTCGCCACTTGCAGCAGCTGCTTGTTTTGTCAACCCTACTGTCTGTGAAACCCTTGTTGATGTGGCAGATCATGAGAATATTCAGGAATTGCTTAAAAAGGCAGAGGAGTATGCGATAAGAAAATCCACTTCGCCCCACACGCAACATCATGAATTGTCTGAAGATGATGTGGAAGAACTAGTGGAACAGGAGAATATTGACAAATCGGAGGAAGTTGAAGAAGCACCGGCATCCACATCTAAGCAGCCAATCTTTCGGTTTCTTTCTAAATGCCGCAGAAGACCCAGGCAGAGGATCTCCCCAAACAGCATAAAACAGCAGGAAGAAGAACTTTTGCATCAACGTGAGGACAACACTGCAACAGATTTTTGGCTGTCAAAGTGACACAATTTATCACCAGCTAAAACCTTTTGCTTTAGACCTGCTGGCTATGCCAGCTTCTCAAGCCTTTGCAGAGAGGGTATTCCGTGTCACAGGTGACCTCTCTAGAGGCCGGCAGAATAGAGCAAGGGTCATTTTGGCACGAAGTGCTTTCCTTAAAATGAATCAAAACAAATAGAAGTGTTTTATTATTGTTATTTCTATAAGAAGCATAACTAATACTTGTGCTTCAAAAACAGTTGTAATTGTCAATTCAATTCATTGGAAAAATGCACACAGGCTACAAATGCCATTTGTATGTGGAACAATAGCACAACCACCACTTATTAACTTCTCTCTCTCTTAGCATTGACATTGACAAATGTTACAATAGAGACAAATATCACACTAATGAAAAAGAAAAATAGATCAGTAACGGTCAAAAAGGGCACTACTTTGGGGTCCTGCTGCAGTTCTTTTTAGTGTAATATTTACCTCTATTGTCATTGCGAATGCTGAGACTGAGAAAGAGGAGAGAGGAGATGATAAAAAGTGGTAAGTCTGTTATAATTCTTACCCTAATGGCATTATTGTAGACTGTGCACATTTTTATTGAATACATCTCAGAATTAGAACTGTTAAAATAATAAGTTGACACTGTAAATGGTTCTTCTTATTTAGAAATAAGCATTACCCTCCTCGAGTTTTACAGTATTGGTTTATTATGCAGTGCAAGTGCAAGTGTGCACTGCAGCTGTTCTTGGAGGATGGTTGAGGCAGGAAGTTGTTCCCTTTGAGGATGTTTTTGTACCATTCTTTGTGTGTTCTTAGGCAAAATTGTGAGTGAGCCCGCTCCCTTGTTGACTGAGAACTTAGCAACCCCCCCCCCCCAGTGGTCTCAGGATGCTGTACTGTTGCCATGAGCATGACACAGGACTGATAAAGTGAGCTGATGCTTATTTTTTCTTCCCTGGAGTCTCTGCAGCTGTTCTTGGATGGTTGAGGTGGGAGGAAGGAAGTTGTTCTCTTCTCTGAGGATGTTTTTGTACCATTCTTTATTCATGGCTGTGTTCATAGGCAAAATTGTGAGTGAGCAGTGAGCACACTCCCTTGTTGGCTGAGAAATCAGTAACCCCCCCACAGTGGTCTCAGGTCTCAGGATGCTGTACTGTTGCGATGAGCATAACGCAGGAGACAGGACTGATGAAGTAAGCTGATGCTTATTTTTTCTTCCCTGGAGTCTCTGCAGCTGTTCTTGGATGGTTGAGGTGGGAGGAAGGAAGTTGTTCTCTTCTCTGAGGATGTTTTTGTACCATTCTTTATTCATGGCTGTGTTTTTAGGCAAAATTGTGAGTGAGCAGTGAGCACACTCCCTTGTTGGCTGAGAACTTAGCAACCCGCCCACACTGTGAGCTGATGCCTGCAAAATTGTTATTGTTTTGTATTTTTATTAAATTTTTACATTTTTATGTTACCCCCTTTGGTCAAAAAAGCAATATTATTGGCAAAACAGTTTTGCCTTAATAAAGACTTAATGACTAACTCTGTATCTGTGTAGTGGTGTGCTAGTGCATGCTCAAAGCTTAATACCATAAATAATAACATATTTGATTTTTCACTCCAGAACCAGCAGTATTATATAATGAGTTTGGAAATTGTAGAGAAATGCTTAAATAATACATTACAAATTACAATTGAACTACACCCATTCGATTATAGATGACTAAAATGAGTTTTAGTCGACTAAAATGTAGTAGGTTTTAGTCGACTAAAATGTACTGGAGTTTTAGTCGACTTAATATACGACTAAAACTAAAACACTCGCAGAAGACTAAAATGGGACTAGAACTAAAATGCCATTTTAGTCCTAAGACTAAAACTAAATTGAAATTTGATGCCAAAATTAACACTGCATCCAACTCCCCTGATTAAAACTATTCTATACAGTCAGTTTCTCAGACTTAAATGCAATAGCATATCTTTTTCCTTCCTTTGATACCTTTGTTTAGGTTTATGATAGATGTATTACCATTGATGTATATGAGTTGAATTATGCAGTTAAGTTCAACCCAGCATCGGCCAGAGAACATGGGTCTTTCATATTTTTCATTAATTGTTTTTTTCTGGCAATTCAAACTTTTGAGTTGATCCCTGAGGACCCCCTTTACTGGCCAAGAAGGACATGCCCACCAGGTCTGGGGTCCCCGTACGGATGCCTGAGGTGTCATGTGGTGCCCTATAGGGAGTTGATGTTTCCATCCATTCCTTTGTGGGTTAACTTGGGCGCCATCCCTTTTGGGGAATCCAGTCATCGTTGGTGGATCAGTCCTGTGATGCCCGCACTCGCGGCTTCCCTCACCGGGCTTCACCCGGCTTGTTTCTCTTACTCCCCAGGAGGGGCGTGGACTTAGCTATGTTGCACCCCCTGTGGGTGGTATTGAGAGACGGGCGGAAGTCTATGATAGCGGTACTCGTAGGAACACCACTGCACAGACGCGGCCCCTCAATCTTGCGTCCGCATCCCGGATTGACGTCACACATCAGCGGGGTGGAGGGGATATTTAAGCAACCCATAACACACTAGCCTCAGTGTTTACTTGCACTCCATGAGCGCTGGTACGATCTGTTGATCCTCAGAGGTATTTATTACTTATATTGTTTGGAAATGAGTGGAGGCTTATGCCATTATGGGATCCCTGACTAGGATTGCTGTTGTATCTTTTCTAGGTCGGGCATTTTTCTTGCTCTTTTCCACTTTGAGGAAATTGCAGCAATTGAAGTTTCACTACTCTTCTTGTGAATATTGAGGGAATTAACATCTACCTTATCTGAGGGACCCTTTTGACAAATGAAAAAGTACTATTGAATGATGGGGCGCTCTAGGCGACTTGGTTACAATATGAATACATGCAAGTGTGTGACATAGATTTGATTGGGATTTATATGAGCCTGTAGCATAAATTCAGGCTTGACGCCTTCACATGGTTGTATCTGGGTAATCATTTTTTGACAGGTTTTTAGAATTTTTTCTGTCTTCTGTGGGCTGCCAGGGGAGGGACGGCTCCAGGAAGAAGGGGGGCTGTAACTTAGGAAAGGTTAGAAAGGTTATGGTAGTTGGGGACTCAATTATCAAGAGGACAGAGAGGGCAATCTGTAAAAAAGATCTCGTGAACCGAACAGTTTGTTGTTTACCGGGCGCCCGAGTTCGGCACATCGCAGATCTGGCAGACAGATTGATGTGGGGGGCTGGGGATGACCCAGCGGTCATGGTGCATGTGGGCACTAATGACAAAGTTAAAGGTAGGTGGAGGATCCTTAAGAACGATTTCAGGGACTTAGGTAATAGATTGAGGAAAAGGACCTCCAAGGTGGTTTTCTCTGAAATACTGCCAGTACCTCGAGCCACATAGGAGAGGCAGAAGGAGATTAGGGAACTTAACAAGTGGCTGAGGAACTGGTGTAGGAAGGAGGGGTTTGGGTTCCTGGAGAACTGGGCTGACTTCTCAGTCGGCTACCGGCTCTTTAGTAAGGATGGGCTGCACCTTAATGGGGACAGTACAGCTCTTTTGGGGAGAAAGATGGCCACCAAGTTGGAGGGGCTTTTAAACTAGGAGACGGGGGGGAGGGCTCAGAAGTAGAGTCAGTCAGGAGGGAGCAGAGGACTGAAGGCAGCTGTAGGGTCAGCAGCGACAGTAGGTCCACAATGTCAATTGGCAGGTCTGTGCGGGAAAATCTCAGACCAAACAGGAATAAACATAACCGCCAATTGCGCTTAACTTCCGTAAAACTAAGAGGGGTATATGCTAATGCCAGGAGCCTAGCTAATAAAATGGATGAGTTGGAAATATTGGTACATGAGGAGGACATAAACCTTGTGGGAATAACAGAGACTTGGTTCGACCCCTCACATGACTGGCTGGCCAATATCCAAGGGTATTCGGTGTACCGGAAGGACAGGGTAGGAAAAAGAGGGGGAGGGGTATGTCTCTATGTCAAGAACAATATAAAGGTGATAGAAAGGAGTGACATTACGGATGGGATGAGAATGGATTTAGAATCTGTGTGGGTTGAACTCCATAGGGAAGGAGAAAAGGGGAAAGTAATTGTGGGGGTTTGCTATAGGCCACCTAACCAAGGGGAGGAGGTAGAGCTGGAATTCTTAGCACTAATGAGTAAAGTGGCAAAATTGGGATCAGTCATCATATTGGGGGACTTCAATTATCCCGACATTGACTGGGACGAGGGGACTACACACTCACAGAAGGCCCGCCTATTCACGGAAACCTTACTGGATAATTACATGTCACAGTTGGTGGATTCTCCGACTAGAGAAAATGCAGTCCTGGATCTATTGATCACTAATGACCCAGACCTAATCTCGCAGGTAGGAGTCCAGGACAACCTGGGCTCTAGCGATCACAATATGATCACATTTAGTATAAATAACAATATAACAAGGCAAGTGGGGAACATAAGAACCCTAAACTTCAGAAGGGAAAACTTTCCAAAATTGTACTCATTGATGTAAAGGGTAAACTGGGACCAAACCCTGGGATCCCTGACCACAGAGGAAAAATGGGAATGCTTTAGGAACATATTGGGCAAAGGCATCTTGCAGTGCATTCCTATGGGAAATAAATTTAGAAGAGACAAAGCCAAACCTGGCTGGTTAAACCGTAGCGTCAAAAAAACTTATTAGGGGAAAAAAATTGGCCTTCAAGAAGTATAAATCAGAGGGCACAGTATCGACTTTCGAGCAATACAAGGAGGCAAATAAGAAAAGTAAACAAGAAATCAAGATGGCTAAAATCAACTTTGAGAGACAAATAGCGGAGGATAGTAAAAAAAACCCAAAGAAATTCTTTAAATATATCAACAGCAAAAAAACTAGGGCAGAGCATATTGCACACATAATTAACGATGATGGGAGGATGGTTACAGAGGACACTGAAAAAGCAACCGTGCTGAATGCTTTTTTCTCGTCAGTCTTTACACAGGAAACGGAGGGGTACACTGACCATGACTGTATGGTTAGTAGTAATACACAGGACTTGCCACTATGGCTAACAGAGGGTGAAATCAGGGAAAGGCTGGATAAACTCAACACAAACAAATCACCAGGCCCGGATGGCGTACATCCGAGAGTACTCAAGGAACTCAGTAAGGTTATATCCAGACCACTGTTCCTGATCTTTGCTGACAGTATTAGGACAGGAGATGTACCAGGGGATTGGAAGAAAGCTAACGTGATTCCGATATTCAAAAAGGGCCAGAGGCATATCCCGGGAAATTATAGGCCTGTCAGTTTGACATCAATAGTATGTAAACTTCTGGAGGGGATGATAAGGGACTATATCGTAGAGTTTGCTAAAGACAACAACATCATCAGCAGTAATCAGCACGGGTTTACAAATGGGCGTTCTTGTCAAACCAATCTATTAACATTCTACGAGGAGGTGAGCTGTGAGCTAGATAGGGGGAGACCAGTGGATGTGGTGTACTTGGATTTCGCTAAGGCGTTTGATACAGTTCCCCACAAGATCTTAATTTATAAAATAAGGTCTGCAGGTATCGACAGCAGGGTTTGCTCTTGGATACGGAATTGGCTTAAAGGGCGTGTCCAAAGAGTGGTAATAAACAGCGCATACTCAGACTGGTCTGAGGTAGTAAGCGGGGTGCCCCAGGGCTCAGTCCTGGAACCAACCTTGTTCAATTTATTCATAAACAACATTGAGGTCGGGATCAGTAGTTCGATATCAGTTTTTGCAGATGACACAAAATTGGCCAGAGCAATAACTGCACAGCATGAAGCAGATATCCTACAGAATGACCTGGACAAAATTACAGAGTGGGCAACGACATGGCAAATGAGGTTTAACGTGGAGAAGTGTAAGGTTTTGCACTTGGGGACTAAAAACATAAAAACACAATACACGTTAGGAGGGGAACCCTTGGGGGAATCAAAAATGGAGAAGGATCTGGGAGTCTTGGTTGATGATAGATTAGGCAACAGCATGCAATGTCAAGCGGCAGCTGCCAAAGCCAGCAGAATATTAGCATGCATAAAGAAAGGGATGTATTCCAGAGATAAGACTATAATCCTTCCACTTTATAAAACTCTGGTCCGACCGCATCTGGAGTATTCTGTCCAGTTCTGGTCGCCAGTCCTCAGGAGGGATGTGTTGGAGCTGGAGAGAGTCCAGAGAAGGGCAACTAAACTAATTAGGGGATTGGAGGACCTTGACTATGAAGAGCGTCTACAATCGCTTGATTTATTCTCCCTGGAGAAGAGACGTCTGAGGGGGGACATGATAGCAATTTATAAATATCTTAATGGGGATTCCAGCTTAGAAAAAAAGCTGTTTATTCGAAGGGATTGCATGAGGACTCAAGGGCATACAATGCGATTAGAGGAGAAGCGTTTTAACCTCAGGCAACGTGGGGGGTTCTTTACTGTTAGGGCTACAAGATTGTGGAATTCTCTACCACAAGAGGTGGTTTCTGCGGGTAGTATGGTGGCTTTCAAAAGACTCTTAGACTTACATCTCAAGGATCAGAACATTCAGGGGTATGTGAGATGATTACAGCCACACACACCTACACAGGTTGAACTGGATGGACTATTGTCTTTATTCAACCTCACCTACTATGTAACTATGTAACTATGGATATTCCCTCTGAGGGTGACCCTCTGCGGTAAAGCATTTTCCGCCATTCTTGGGTAATCTGTGGTCCTTTATGATCGAACTCTAATACACCTCCTCTCAGCTTATTCGGGGTTCCATGCCACAGGTATGGCCTCCCTATATTTCGTCTTTGCCTGGGTGGTTTGAATTTTCTGCAATACGATACACCCCTTTTTTGTGATGTGATATATGTAAATGAGTGTAATCATTTGTATATATATTTTACAGTACTTATTATTCTTTTTGTTTTTTAGTTCTATATACAGTGGGGATCGAAAGTTTGGGCACCCCAGGTAACAAATTGTATTTTTTTTTTAAATTTTATTTATTTATTCAAAAGAGACACTGAAGATATTCCATTACATAATTTCAAGTCCAATCCACATTGTAAAACATTTAACAAATGGTTATTTCTAACATCATCTATTATATCAAATTTAATCAAGATTATAGGACTTAATTCAGTTAACTAAAGTCATTGGAACTCTCCCTTGTCCCTAATATTTTCTAACATTATTTAAAAAAAAAGAAGAAAAGAAAGAAAAAAAGAGTATACAAAAATGTAAAAGAAAAAAAAAAAAAGGGTAAGAAGTTAGAATAAAGTTTCTCCCTCCCCCCCCCCCCCCCCACAACTGGCATCACATTAACACATTAGCCATTTATCACTTATCTCACTAAATCCAGCCCCCACACAGTGCTCCTTTTGACCCAGAGGCCAGACTCCACAAATGAGGTTATATATCTACCATCCCCTCATCTCATACTCACAGAAATCTCTGATTAAAATCCTATATCCCACCTATTTCTATACTTCTATTACAATAAACTGTCTCCATTTTGTCTCCTCTTTTCCCCTTCCCTTTTATATCTCCCTCAAAGGGCATCTGATTATCTATACAGGTATAGATGTTCACTCTCCCCTCCCTCCTCCCCTTCCCCCTATACCTAGTGGGAAGTGTACACATTGGAGGGGGCCAGGTGTACCTCCTCATCTGTATAGTAACCCAAACTCCACATAACTAAGGGGAGGGAAAGTAAGCTACTCCCTTGAAATGGGGGATGTTCTTGGGGGAAATGTGAGGGGGGTCCCACGACCCAAGGGAGTCTCTCCTATGCTTGGTAATCCCTTTACTCAAGACAGCCTCCCCTCAATCCCATTGTCTAAGTGCCATTTTCCCTTCCCTAAGTGTTCCCTATTGTGTTCTCCAGTATCTCCTATATCTGTGTGTTCCTGTGTCATGTGATACTATGTATATTTATGTGAATTGCCATTAGTACTCTGAGGCTACATACAATGAAAGAGACTCTTTTACTAAGTACTATAGGAGTAGTGCAACTGTGAATTTAGTGTGGATATTATGCCACTTTAATTGTGGTATAACCATAAATATAATTCTACTGAAAGTGTGGTGTAACTAAGTGTGGTGTACATGCGTCATCTCTCTCAAATCAATCCCTCTAAAAAAAAAAAAAAAAAAAAAAAAATTGAGTGTAAATGAGTGTAATAATTTGTATATATATTTTACAGTACTTATTATTCTTTTTGTTTGTTTTTTATATATACTGTATGTCTCCATTTCCCTGAAGAAGCCGATCTGGCGAAACTGGTTGGAAACAGAAGTTCAGTAAATACTTACATCTATGTACTGTATTTAATTGGATAATGTTTTTATATTTTTGTATGAAATAAACGTATATATATATATATATATATATATATATATATATATATATATTTTTTTTTTATACATGGTAGTACTATTCTTGTTTATTTGTGCCCCGAGTACCGTTAAAGTCCCACAATCCACACATTTGAATATATTTATTCTATAGGGATGTTGGTATTGTAATTTTGTGTAATTTGGTTCCGTTCACTACAATTTATCAGAGGTGTAAAGGCCTCTCTTCCAAACAGCTCTAGCAGCCACTGTTCAATGAATGCAGTGGGGTCCCGGCCCTCCAGTTTCTCTGGCAGACCCACAATATGCACGTTGTTACAGCGGAGATGTTTTTCTATGTCACCCTTCTTTTCATGAGTGGCTGCCACCTGTTGTGCAGCAATTCTGGCATCACGGGGGGGGGGGGGGGGGGGGGGCGACGACTGGTCTTCCAGATCGCTAATTCTGCCCTCAGATGCAGTTGTACACTCCCTTAACTTTTGCAAGTGTTGGCGGAGAAGAGACACTTCCTCCCATAGTCCCCCAAAATGTTCCTCTAAATCATCCACGGACGCAGTGCATTTCTGCACAGCATGCAGGATATCCCCCAGGGTGGGTTGGAAAGAATCATCATTGCCCCCTTCATCAGGATTCACAGCCCTGGTCTGCATGTCTCCTGACATGTCATCTGCCTCTAATATATCAGCCCCATTAGTATTCATAGTGTCCTGAACAGAGGGAGACACACTATTCCCCACATCAGACTAGCCGACAACAGCTGACAGTTTCTGTATGTAATATAACATTTCCCGCTCCTTCCCCAGATTCTTGGGGGGTTTGGGATGGTTACTCACTCCGCTCTTAGGCTTGTCCCCTCCACAAAGTTGCCTTTGCTGCTGTTGGGTGCCATCTTGGGATTCTGAAGCCGCCGAGGCCGCATTTACTTCTCGGCCCTTGCGAGTCATCATGTGTGGCAGGCTGCAGGAGACACAGTCCTGGGACTCTCGATATGCTGGGCACCTGGCTAGGGCGCAGTGAAGCCAATCAGTGATGGAGGGAAGGATTGCTGGGGGATTATTGCAGGAGCCTGGTAAGATGCATCAGCTCACGTGCCTGTGCAGGCCACCCCCCCCCCCCCAACTTACTCTTAGTTTCTTAGCAGTACTCACTTACTCTCAGTTACTCCACAGTACTCAGCTACTCTGTCACTCAACAGTACTCAGTTACCCTCAGTTACTCAGCAGTACTCAGTCACTCAGCAGTACTCAATTACTCTCAGTTACTCAGCAGTACTCAGTTACTCTGTTACTCAGCAGTACTCAGTTACTCTGTTACTCAGCAGTACTCAGTTACTCTGTTACTCAACAGTACTCAGTTACCCAACAGTACTCAGTTACCCAACAGTACTCAGTTACCCAACAGTACTCAGTTACCCAACAGTACTCAGTCACTCAGAGTAGTGATGGACGAACATCTGATGGTACAGTTCGCGAACGGTTTGTGCGAACTTGCTCAAATGTTCGCGAACCACAGGTTCACGTCGGGTCCCATTTTTGAAAAAAAATCTCCAGGTCATATTTGGTCATATTTGCAGCCACAAAAATACTTACTAAACAGGCAAAAAATTTGGGGGAGCATACCCATGTATTTCTAAAGCTGCTGCAGCTATGAACTAAAAGACATGTATATTAAAAAAGAATAGCGCGCAAATGCAAAAGAAATAACTACCAAATCTGAAGACAATCCATAAATAAAAATGGGGGTTTGGTCCCACCATATGGCCATATCGTGCTCAAGCCCACTACTGCGTCAAAGTACCCCATTATCAGTGGGTCCTACACTATCCATGAAAAAGAGATGAATCCAGCCTTTCTAACCCTTGGAGATAATACTCCTTGCTGGGAAGGATGTGCAAATGCACTACAGGGGACTCCTCCTATATCCACTTGATGGTGGACACTGATTGAGTACAGGTGTGTGTGGGGGGGTGGGGAGGGTTGCTCAACCCCGATAGTCTGGTCAGACCGAATACATAATAAACAGGCAAAAAATTTGGGGGAGCATACCCATGTATTTCTAAAGCTGCTGCAGCTATGAACCAAAAGACATGTATATTAAAAAAGAATAGCGCGCAAATGCAAAAGAAATAACTACCAAATCTGAAGACAATCCATAAATAAAAATGGGGGTTTGGTCCCACCATATGGCCATATCGTGCTCAAGCCCACTACTGCGTCAAAGTACCCCATTATCAGTGGGTCCTACACTATCCATGAAAAAGAGATGAATCCAGCCTTTCTAACCCTTGGAGATAATACTCCTTGCTGGGAAGGATGTGCAAATGCACTACAGGGGACTCCTCCTATATCCACTTGATGGTGGACACTGATTGAGTACAGGTGTGTGTGTGGGGGGGTGGGGAGGGTTGCTCAACCTCGATAGTCTGGTCAGACCGAATACATAATAAACAGGCAAAAAATTTGGGGGAGCATACCCATGTATTTCTAAAGCTGCTGCAGCTATGAACCAAAAGACATGTATATTAAAAAAGAATAGCGCGCAAATGCAAAAGAAATAACTACCAAATCTGAAGACAATCCATAAATAAAAATGGGGGTTTGGTCCCACCATATGGCCATATCGTGCTCAAGCCCACTACTGCGTCAAAGTACCCCATTATCAGTGGGTCCTACACTATCCATGAAATACTTACTAGCTGTGCACAAATAGTCCCACAGCATGGACACGAACATACCAGAAGTATTGCTATTGGAAAAGTTGCCATAAAACTTTTTATTTTATTTTTTTCCAGCAAAAAAAATGTTTTATTTTTTTTTCTAAATCAGCCAGAACTGACAGCAGCCAGTAAATACATGTCAAATACATATAGGGTCCATTCACATGTCTGTAAAATGGGTCCGCATCCATTACACAATTTGCAGTTGATTTTCAATTCTAGTCTGAAAAATGAGGCATTCACAGGATACAGAAGTAAGTGTCGGCCAGTACAGGCCCCAAAAATTAGCCCACGTGCGTTCACCTGACAGCTAAGAACGTTGTATTCTTAGGCATTGACAGGATAAATAATTGTCGCCATGAAAGGCCCCAAAAATTAGGCATTGAATGGACATAAAATGCCTTTTATGCCGCTGTATTTACCAAAGACAAGGACCATGAATTGTTATGGGTGGATGGCGGTCTGGCGGATATTTGTGGCCTGTCATGAGGAATTTTAATCAAACATGGTCTACTGGTCACATGTGTTGAATTCCTCTGAGATCCATGCCTCATTCATTTTTATAAATATGAGGTAGTCAACACTGTCATGAGCTAGGTGAGTGCGCTTATCGGTCACAATCCCCCCTCCTTCCCCCCTGCTGCGCTGAACGTCCTTTCGGACAGGACACTGGACGGGGGTAAGCCAACATTTCTATTGCAAATTGTGCAAGCTCTGGCCAGAGGTCAAGCCTGCCCATCCAGTAGTCCAGGGGTTCATCACTCCTCAGAGCGTCCACATCAGCCGTTAACCCGATGTAGTCAGACACCTGTCGGTCTAGGTGCTCCCTGATGCTGGATCTAGAGTACAGCTGTCGATGGGTTGGCTGAAAGAACGATCTCATATCAGAAGTGACCAACACATCTTCAAAACGCCCTCTTCTTGCAGGCGCTGTTGGATTGGTACCCGCAACTGTTTCTCTGTGAGTGGAAATTCCTCTGCCAACGCACGCAAAAGCAGAATGCAGCATTTCTCGAAGCAAGGCCTGGAAGTGCTGCATTCTGACCGCCCTCTGTGATGGTGGTAACATTTCCGCCATTTTTTGTTTGTACCAGGGGTCTAAGTACGTTGCCACCCAGTACTGGTCCTTGCCCTTGATGCTTTTTATACGAGGGTCCCCCTTAAAACACTGGAGCATGAAGGCCCCCATTTGCACTAAACTGGAAGTGGTGTAGTGGCCTGGCTCCTGCTCATCATCCTGGATAATGTCATCCTCGTTCTACTCCCCCCATCCACGGACAACACCAGGGATCCTAGAAAGGTTTAAAGCATGGGTGTCCAAACTTTTGGCCTCTCTGGGCCACATTGAGTGTAGAGAAATTTTCTCGGGCCGCTTATAAAATATATACTATAGTTAAGGCATGTAATAAAATGCAGCCGTGCCCCCCGCACTAATTTAACACAACTAGAGGATGATCAAATGAAATGGAATCAGTATACAGAAGTTTACTTCTTCTGAGAGACAATAAAGGAACACTCTAACCACCATTACCACTTCATTGATTTGAAGTGGTCATGGTGGTAGGAGTCAGAAACACTGCACATGCTCGCCTCCCCCCCTCCCCCTCCCCTCAGCCTCTGCCTGCCGTTAGTTGGAAGCTGCTGTGGCCGTGCCCCCGACCTGACTTCCTTCCTCCCCAGCAAAAAAAAATTGTCAGGGGGCAGTGGGCCGCATTGCCTGCGGTTTGGGCCGCATGCGGCCCTCGGGCTGCAGGTTGGACATGCCTGGTTTAAAGCATGCCCTTCTTGCTCCTCCTCATCCTCCCCATCACCATCCTCCTCTGACCCCTCTTCAGACTCCTGTTGTTGACTTGTCTCAGATGCAGTAGCACCCTCTGGGAATTCATCCAACATTGCGACTTCCTCATCTTCCTGCTCCTCGACAGCTTGATCAATGACACGACGCAATGCATGCTCCAGAAAGAAGGCGTAAGGTACGATGTCACTGATGGAGCCCTGGCCGCGACTGACCAGTTTGGTGATCTAATCAAATGGCCGCAGAAGTCTGCATGCTTCGCGCATGAGCAGCCACTGGCGCGGTGAAAAAACCCAAGCGCCCCAAAACCTGTCCTGCCGCAGAGTTCATACAGGTAACTGCATGTTTCTGCTGTCACAAATAAGACGCCTGACGGGCAGGTTGTGTCGCCGCTGAATGTCAGCAAGGCGAGCCATGGCTGTGTAAGATCTTCGGAAATGGCCCGATATTTTCCTGGCCTGCCGCAAGACGTCCTGGACCCCAGGGTATTTGGCAACGGATCGTTGCACGACCAAGTTCAGGACGTGTGCCATGCATGGCATGTGTGTAATTTTGCCCTGTTTCAGCATGCTCAGCAGATTGGCACCGTTGTCGCACACCAGTTTACCAACTGTCAAATTGAGCGGTGTTAGCCACTGATTGTAAGATTCTGGTACCTTCGGTACCCTTCCAGCCCAATTCTTCCGCATATAGCTACCTGTCCCTTTAAATCTCGTGACGTCATCACTAGGCGCCGCTCTGAGCGGCTATTTCAATCGCCGGTTTTCACTCACAAGGTGTTCGTACAAACCGCTTGTTACACAGCCTTGTCTGACGCTGCCGAAGCCTCCAGCTATTTCCTGTATCTCGCTACGGATCCTGTATCTCGCTACCGATCCTTCTCCTCATTACCGGACCCCTCATCTCTCTAAAACCAACTAGTGATAAGTACCCCGCAGGGGATTCCTTCCTATCAACTTGCACTATCTACTCTTGTATACTAAAGACTGTTGCTATCTATGCATTACTATTTCTATCATCTGCACGGTTACATAGATTGCTAGCTCTTGAGTCTACTACCATCTATATCCTTGCACTGAGTTAGCAATTCCTGTACACTTCATCTGCTGTCCCCTACCACCTGTTAATTGTACATGATTGCTAACCTATCTGCATACTATCTATCACCATCTGCTAACACTCCTGAACATTACTATTGAGTGCCTATCATTGCTATCACTACTCACGCCTGTCCTTTCAGCACATCACCTCTATACTATCGTATACAACCTATCACTCCAGGAACATCTTAACTGAGTGCCTGTATATTTGCATGCTGAGGCAGGCTGGGCCACAATGATGAGTCTGGAGAGTTGGATATGGTGATTCAACACATCTCTGCAGGACTACTGAGTGGAAATTCTGCAGCTGCATATCCATTTCACTAAACAAACGCCGAAGCGTTACAGATTGTACGAACCAGAAAAAAAAAATGAAATCAGCAGAATTAGCCACTCATGTGTTACAACTAACACAAAAGGTAGATGCACTAATCCTTTCCCTTACCGAAGTGAAAAATGAAAATCAGACTTTGAGACAGCAGGTAGCTCGTATATTACAGAGCTTACTGCTGCTCAACCTCGTGAGCCCAAAATAAACCCTCCTCTAGTGTTTACAGGTGATCGAAAAAAAATTTGTGAATTTAAAAACGCACGTCAATTGCTTTTTAATCTAAAACCTCGTACTTACACTACAGACCAAATTAAAGTCTGCACCACTATCTCATATTTGTCGGGTGATCCACGGGCTTGGGCAGACTCTCTCTTTGAGAAAAATGACCCTCTTCTTAACTCCTATCCTTTATTTTTAGCAGAACTCGCTAGCCTATATGAAGACCCAAATAGGCAGAGTACTGCTGATAGCCAATTGAGGGCTTTAAAACAAGGAAGAAGACCTGTTGAAGACTTCGTAGCAGAGTTCAAAAGATGGACCCTTGATTCAGGGTGGAATGATGCATCTTTGCGAACCCAGTTCAGACTCGGGTTATCAGAAGCCGTTAAAGACGAGCTCGCCCGAGCGGATTTACCTGGCACTTTGGATGCCTTAATACAACTCAGCATCAATATTGACAGGCGACTGCGAGAAAGAAAGGCTGAGAAAATGGGAATACCATTATCCAATCCTTCTCGGGTTTCGCCCGTTGACCCTACTCCTATGGAGGTAGGAACCATACGCCCACCATTATAGTCTACCGAACGAGCCAGGAGAAGATCTGAAAATCTCTGCATGTACTGCGCCTCCCCGGATCATTTGATAAGCGTCTGTCCCCTTGTCCGCAAAAAAGAGGGTGAGTGTTCGCATGTCTTGCTGGGGGATTAACGACTTCTTTTTCTAATCCCTATCTTTTTATTCATTTGACCTTACAGTGGGACCATAATAGGATCACCACCAAGGCTATGATCGACACAGGATCTTGTGGGAACTACATTGACACTAGTTTTGTTGCTTTAAATAAAATACCTATTATTTCAAAATCTAAACCTGTCTCTGTTAGTTTTATTAACGGTATTCCGTTATCTTCTGGTCCAATTACCAACCAGACACAAGCACTCCTTGCTACTGCTAACGAGTCTCATGCTGAGACCACCACTTTTGATGTATTACCTTCACCCCATTTTCCTATTATTTTGGGACTTCCCTGGTTACACATACATCAACCAATCATTGATTGGAAAACACGGACTTTAACCTTCCCCTCTCACTACTGCGAGACCACGTGTAACCTTCAATCATATAAAAAAATCCTGTCCATGGTGTCAGATGAAATTTCACCACCACCATGTTATCAGGATCTATCAGAAGTCTTCCTTGAGAAAAATGCTCATGTATTGCCTCCCCATAGGGACTACGATTGTTCTATTGATCTACTCCCTAATAGTAAACTACCTTTCGGTCATGTTTATCCTCTTTCTCAGGATGAACTTTCTCATCTCAAGGAATACTTGGATGAGAATTTAGCGAAAGGGTTTATTAGACCCTCTACTTCTTCCACAGCTGCAGGACTTTTCTTTGTCCGCAATAAGGATTTAAGTCTCAGGCCTATTATTGACTATAGGCAATTAAATACCATTACGATAAAGGATCGCTATCCTTTACCTCTCATTCCCGAACTTATTGAACAAGTGCGTCGAGCTACCTACTTTTCAAAATTGGACCTAAAAAGGGGCATACAACCTTATCCGAATCCGTAATGGGGATGAGTGGAAGACGGCATTCAGAACCAGATACGGATTATTCGAATATCTAGTGATGCCTTTTGGGTTGTGTAATGCTCCCGCAGCATTTCAACGATTCATAAATGACATCTTCAGAGACTTACTTGATGTTTGTGTTGTGGTATATCTGGATGATATACTCATTTATTCTCAGTCCTTGTCCGAACATGTAAGACATGTAAGACTTGTGCTATCCAGATTACTCGCACACAACTTATACGTAAAATTAAAAAAATGCCTATTTCACAAGGAAGAAGTACTATTCCTAGGATACATCATATCTAAGAACGGTATCAAGATGGATATGAGCAAGATATCATGTATACTGGATTGGCCTGTACCAACAACTCGTAAGGCATTACAACGATTCCTTGGATTTTCAAACTTCTATAGGAAGTTCATCAAGAACTTCTCTTCTATTGTGATACCACTCACACAACTTACAAGTGTAAAGAAACCATTCAAATGGTCTGAAGAAGCAAATAAAGCTTTCCGCTTGTTAAAATCAAGCTTCACTTCTGCTCCCATACTACGCCACCCAGACCCATCCCTTCAATACATCCTGGAGGTAGATGCGTCAAATATGGCTGTAGGAGCAGTTCTTTCCCAACGACCAACGAATACTTCACCACTCCACCCAGTTGCTTTTTTCTCTAAATCACTAAGTAGCCCAGAGGTGAATTACCCAGTGGGTGAAAAAGAGTTGCTTGCCATAAAATTGGCACTAGAAAATTAGGCGACATTTACTTGAAGGTACTCGACTGCCAATACTCATATATACAGATCATAAGAATCTCCAATACCTTCAGACCAACAAGACTCTTTCCCACCGGCAGGTACGTTGGTCATTATTCTTCCTAAGATTCAACTTCCTAGTGACCTACACGCCTGCAGACAAAAACAAAAAAGCGGATGCGCTATCACGGCTAACCGAAGATAACTGCGCCGAAATCCCTTCACTTCCTATAATACCCCATGACCGTATTATTGGTGTTGTTCGTTCCTTGAAGGAAGAGATTCTGCACAGTATAGAACTGGATTCACCACCACCACAACTAAGGCTTCCTCTACTTTAACGACAAACTCTACATACCTCCTGGTATGCGTACCAAGATATTGGAATTATCACATGACGTACCTATGGCAGGACATATGGGTATGACTAAGACATTCAATTTGCTCACCAGGCAATTTTGGTGGCCTGATATGAAGACGTCTGTACAAAAATTTGTTTCCTCATGTGACATCTGTGCAAGGTCCAAAATTGACACTACAAAACCATCTGGTCTACTTTGCAGTTTACCAATACCCAAAGTTCCATGGGAAGCTGTGTCAGACTTTATAGTAGAATTACCACCTTCCAAAGGATTTACTACCATTCTAGTGTCAGTGGACCATCTGACAAAGATGGCACATTTTATTTCTATTCGCAGACTACCTTCATCTAAGGAAACAGCGGAATTACTAGTGAAACATGTGTTCAAGCTACATGGAATTCCAAAGACTCTTATCTGACCGAGGTTCACAGTTCATCTCCAAGTTTTGGCAAGCTCTATGTCATATACTACGAATTGAGCGAAAACTTACTTCTCCCTACCACCCTCAGACCAATGGACAAACTGAAAGAGTCAACCAGTGCATTGAACAATATTTGCGTTGCTACACCTCATAGCTACAGGATGATTGGGCGGACCTCCTCCCTCTGGCAGAATTTGCTTACAATAACGCAACCCACAGTACTACTAAGCAAAGTCCATTCTACCTAAACTATGGGTTTCATCCCACACTTCTTCTACCACGCATCCTGCCATCAAGTAACCCAGTAGCCTCTGACTATCTTACCCAAATAAAAGACTCTCTGGGTTTACTTAACACCACCATCTCACATGCCCATAGCCAACAAAAAAGGTACTACGACCTCCGTAGAAGACCTTCTCCTCAATATGCTATTGGGGATCTCGTTTGGCTATCTACGAAAAACTTAAGGTTAAAGATCCCCAGTAAAAAGCTTGGGCCTTTGTTTCTACGACCTTTCCCAATTGAGAAGCTCATTGGGAGAGCTGCAGTTCAACTCACCTTACCGGCCGATCTTAAAATACACCCCATCTTTCACGTCTCGCTACTGAAACCACATGTTCCCAACCAAGGAATAAGACCTACCATCTCGCCTCCACCTCCAGTACAAGTTGAAGGCGGAGAATAATTTGAGATTAAGGAGATTTTGGATTCTCGTATCCACAGAGGGAAACTCCAATATCTCATAAGATGGAAAAACTATGGACCTCAAGACGACACCTGGTTGGATACTTCTGACGTTCACGCTCCCAGGCTTATACGAAGGTTCCACTCCAAATACCCAGAGAGACCAGTGCTATAGGCCTTTCCGGAGCCGGCCTTAAGGGGGGGGTACTGTAAGATTCTGGTACCTTTGGTACCCTTCCAGCCCAATTCTTCCGCATATAGCTACCTGTCCCTTTAAATCTCGTGACGTCATCACTAGGCGCCGCTCTGAGCGGCTATTTCAATCGCCGGTTTTCACTCACAAGGTGTTCGTACAAACCGCTTGTTACACAGCCTTGTCTGACGCTGCCGAAGCCTCCAGCTATTTCCTGTATCTCGCTACGGATCCTGTATCTCGCTACCGATCCTTCTCCTCATTACCGGACCCCTCATCTCTCTAAAACCAACTAGTGATAAGTACCCCGCAGGGGATTCCTTCCTATCAACTTGCACTATCTACTCTTGTATACTAAAGACTGTTACTATCTATGCATTACTATTTCTATCATCTGCACGGTTACATAGATTGCTAGCTCTTGAGTCTACTACCATCTATATCCTTGCACCGAGTTAGCAATTCCTGTACACTTCATCTGCTGTCCCCTACCACCTGTTAATTGTACATGATTGCTAACCTATCTGCATACTATCTATCACCATCTGCTAACACTCCTGAACATTACTATTGAGTGCCTATCATTGCTATCACTACTCACGCCTGTCCTTTCAGCACATCACCTCTATACTATCGTATACAACCTATCACTCCAGGAACATCTTAACTGAGTGCCTGTATATTTGCATGCTGAGGCAGGCTGGGCCACAATGATGAGTCTGGAGAGTTGGATATGGTGATTCAACACATCTCTGCACAACTACTGAGTGGAAATTCTGCAGCTGCATATCCATTTCACTAAACAAACGCCGGAGCGTTACACTGATCTGCCTGTGAACACAAAGCTGAAAGGTGTGCAGGACCAGTGTGGCTCTTGGCTTTCAGGCACAACAGACGCAGCACAGCATGGCAACGTCTCACCTGGCATGTGGAATAGGTTCTGGGGATCTTGGGCGGCGCAGCGGAAGAGACGGTAGCAGCTGAAAAGGAGGAGTCAGTCGAGGGAGGATGGAGTAGGAGGAGGAGAAGAAGAGGCAGGCCTGCATGCAATCTGTCAGGGATACCACATGCAGGCATCCAGCAAGGGTGATCAGATCAATTGGCTGCACTAAGGAATCAGGACACAAACGAAAAGGTGCAAATGCATTTAATAAGCAAGTGACATATTCCAAATAGCAACACCAGTGGACAAAAACAAGTAACAAAATATAAATGTAACAGCAACCCCAATATAACCTAACAAACTATATACAAAGGGATGGAGCAAACAATAGCAGGACAGGACAGGGACAGGAGACAAGGAAAGCAGGGAGCCAGGTACAGGAAGCAGGATGCAGGGAACAGGACTCAGGATCAGAATACAGGTTTCAGGATGCAGGTTACAGGATCAGGCTCAGACAGGGACACAGTTAGCAGAGAAAATACTGAAGCACTGAGCCTGAGTGAAGGGCGGGCTTATATTCCCTCAGCAGTCCTCCTCATGTGCAGCTTAATTAAAAGAACAGTCCAGCTGCTGGGAGACACCCGCTGGTGGGCCCTGGAACTGCGCCCCTCAGTTCCAGGAACAACAGTGCCACCAGCAGGTGACCCACGTAATGACACTGATCCTAACAGTCCCCTCCCCCTTTAAGGAGCAGCCTCCGGATGCTCCATTGTGCTTCTACCCCAAAAGTCCAAAAGGGTCTCCCCTCCATGTCTGTGGGTCTTCTAGCACTCTCTAGGCCAAAGTCCTTTAACTTGCCGGAAGGCGTGCCACCAGAGTCCAGCAATTGATCATATGCCCCACCACCAGGGTCTGAAAGCTGTCTAGGCACCCCACAGGTCAAGTTAGGTCCACTGTGCAAAAGGCTTTGCGACTGTGCGTGACACGCATCTGCTGTGCTGTATCCAGCGACAACTGTGGGTCGCATAGCAGTGTGCGTTTTTCACCGCACACAGTTGCCAACGCATCAGTGACAACTTAACGCCTGTTGTTCAAAGCGTTAGGTCCACTGTGCAAAAGGCTTTGCTACTGTGCATGACACGCATCTGCTGTGCTGTATCCAGCGACAACTGTGGGTCGCATAGCAGTGTGCGTTTTTCACCGCACACAGTTGCCAACGCATCAGTGACAAATATGCCTGGTAGACCAAGAAAAGGCATACGTGGCCCTGCTGCGGAAAGGGGCACAGCTTCTAGGGTGTCTAGAGGCAGGGGTGGACGTGGTGGTCAGTCCTCAGCCAGGCCACCATTTGGATTGTTCTCCGGCAGTGGCCAAGCTATACGTCCACAGTATGTACAGGAGGTGGTGGACTATATGACCAAACCCTCATCATCGGCATCATCTGCAACTACAGTGACCTAGGCAGAGAAAAGTGGTCAGTCTTCTGCAGTTGGCAGAACAAATACAGATGAGTCCATGTCCACCTCACGTCCTCCCTTAGACCCAACTTCAGACAGAGGAGTCAGCTGAGCTGTTTGACCACAGTGTCGGCCATCTACTCCAGCCTGATGCTCAGTCCTTTATGGAGTCTGATGTTGGGTCTGAGTTTGAGGAGGAGGCAGAGCAAACAAGAGGGGAGAGCAGACGGCCTGCTCCATCTAAGGCCGCACCTGTTGTCTCCCGGGCCAGGCCTGATGCTCAGTCTTTGATGGAGTCAGATGTTGGGTCTGAGGTTGAGGAGGAGGCAGAGCAAGCAAGAGGGGAGAGCAGACGGCCCGCTCCATCTAAGGCCGCACCTGTTGTCTCCCAGGCCAGGCCTGATGCTCAGTCTTTGATGGAGTCAGATGTTGGGTCTGAGGAGGAGGCAGAGCAAGCAAGAGGGGAGAACAGACCACAAGGATGGTCAGCCGGGACAGCGCATGCATCAGTGACACCCTACCGGTACTGTTTTTGTTGGAGCACACTCTGCGTGGAATTATGGACAGGGCACTGGAGGCAGAGCAGCAGGAGGAAGAGGAGGACTTCCTTGCCTCTCAAGGCCCCCTTTATCCTGAGAATCCTGACCCCATTATGCCTAGCTCCCAGAGGCCCGAGCAGGATCCAGGGGTGGAAGAGGAGGAGGAGGAGGACGACGATTCTGCGGGAACTTTTGCAGGGTTTGAGGAGGAGGAGGAGGAAGACATGCGGCAATCTGCAAGGCCTAGTTTGACTCCCTCGGGGCACTTTGGAGTAGTGCGTGGCTGGGAGGAGGAGGAGCCCGTTCAAGATAATGTCGTTTTGAGTGACCCCGAGGAGTCAGCTTCTCAGGCCTTCGCTAATTTGCGACGCATGGGAAACATCATGCTTCAGAGCCTGCGAAAGGACCCCAGAATCAAGGCCATTAAAGAGACTAACCACTATTGGTTGGCCACCCTACTTGACCCCCGGTACAAGTCTAAAGTCTCTGAGCTTTTCCCATCCACCCAGAGAGTCCACAGGATCAAATCCCTTGAGGGCAGTCTCAAGAGGATTCTGGTGAACACGTTCCCCGACTCCCATAGGGTGCAGGGGCAGGGACAACCTACCATGGATTCTACTGGTGGTCACGAGAGAAGCGTTGGAGAAGGCGTGCGGTTGATGGATGCCTTTCGGCCTTTTTTTAGTCCTCACCGCCCAGGCCTCTCAGCTGCCACATCGCATCGACAGCGTCTGCATCACATGGTGGACGATTACGTGAGGGCACAAAGTGACACAGAGGGCTTTTGATGTGACGATGCCGATCCACTGGCATACTGGGTCTTAAGATTAGACCACTGGCCAGAACTGGCCCAGTATGCCATGGAGTTGTTGGCCTGCCCTGCTTCCAGTGTCCTATCTTTACGGGCATTCAGCGCAGCAGGAGGATTCATCACAGACCATCGAACGAGACTCTCCACCGACTCAGTCGACCGTTTGACATTCATTAAAATGAATCAGTCGTGGATATCAAACTTTGATGCACCTGATGCAGACCTTGTAGACTAGGCTATCGTTGTGATGTGGCAGCTGAGCCTCAGTTTAAGCCTGGACCATGGTGCCACCCTCAAACCCTCCTCTCATTCTCTTTACGTTCACAGAACCTCATTTTGGTTATAACAAAAACTACCATGTTTGCGCACCTGTTCCACAGGTGCACACCTTTACAATTTTTGGACCTCCTTCAACACCAGCTCTTTGGGGTTAAGGTGGGGAGGCTATGCTAAAACAAAAACTACCATGTTTGCGCACCTGTTCCACAGGTGCACACCTTTACCATTTTTGGGCCTCCTTCAACACCAGCTCTTTGGGGTTAAGGTGGGGAGGCTATGCTAAACAAAAACTACCATGTTTGCGAACCAGTTCCACAGGTGCACACCTTTACAATTTTTGGGCCTCCTTCAACACCAGCTCTTTGGGGTTAAGGTGGGGAGGCTATGCTAAAACAAAAACGACCATGTTTGCGCACCTGTTCCACAGGTGCACACCTTTACCATTTTTGGGCCTCCTTCAACACCAGCTCTTTGGGGTTAAGGTGGGGAGGCTATGCTAAACAAAAACTACCATGTTTGCGAACCAGTTCCACAGGTGCACACCTTTACAATTGTTGGGCCTCCTTCAACACCAGCTCTTTGGGGTTATGGTGGGGAGGCTATGCTAAACAAAAACGACCATGTTTGCGCACCTGTTCCACAGGTGCACACCTTTACAATTTTTGGGCCTCCTTCAACACCAGCTCTTTGGGGTTAAGGTGGGGAGGCTATGCTAAACAAAAACTACCATGTTTGCGAACCTGTTCCACAGGTGCACACCTTTACAATTTTTGGGCCTCCTTCAAAGCCAGCTCTTTGGGGTTATGGTGGGGAGGCTCCGCCAACACCAAAACTACCATGTTTGCGCACCTGTTCCACATGTGCACACCTTCATAATTTTTACGCCTTCTTCAACACCAGCTCTTTGGGCTTACAGTGGTATGGTTCCGCCAACACCCAAACAACAATTTTTGCGCACCTGTCACACAGATGCATATCATTGTAATTTTTTTCCTTACAAAGGCAATTATTGCCTTCATTACCAGCACTTTCATAGGGATATGGTGTCAAGGCATCGTCGGCACCACCAAAGGCCACATTTTTAAGCATCCTTTACTTCTATTCAAAGTCAAGAGACAACAGTATTCATCCAAAACATCTCTAATCTTGTTCACTCTGCACTACATTGTGGCCCCTACCCGTAACCCTAACCCTCAATGTATCCGTACATATATATGTCTGTTTCTTGTGAGAATTCTAGTTAAAGTGCACCAAACACCATTTTACATGAAATAAAGTGCAATTACATACTTATATACATACATATCTTTGGACTTCTTGAAAACATTTGGTAATAATAGCCCCATTGTGGAAATACACCCGTTAATTATATGCACATTTAAAGAGACAGTACCTTTCTCCAAAAAAAACTCTAATCTTGTTCCCAGTGCACTGCATTATGTCCCCATCATACACATTGGCTGTGCCGTTGATTAGGAGCAAAAGAAAGGTGCGGTTAAGCAAAAAAGTCATTTTTGAAGGTTTGGTATGCTATAATTCTGGTTCTGGACATGCTACAGAGCTGAAACTTCACAGGTACACCTTTTAGACCCCCCCAGACACTAAATCCAAAGAAATCTCTTTTTTTTTAAATTTTTTCAATAATTGGCTCTCTATCAAAAACGACAATTTTTAAGAACTTTTTTTTGTGTGATTAATAGTCCCTGGGGCATGACCCAGAACCCTAGGCACTTTTTAGGGGCATTTATTGGGTTTTAGGGCTTCAAAATGGGGTTATTTTAATCCAGAAGTTCAGGTCCCATTGATTTCAATAGGGTTCTGGAATCCGAACCGAACTTTCCTGAAATTCGGGTGTTCTGGTCGAACCGAACTTTTCAAAAGTTCGATCATCCCTAATGCTGAATTGGAGAGATCTGACCAGGTTTGCAGTAAGGGCTGAACAAAACTCAATTTACAACCCCCTTGTCTGAGAATATACAGCATTCATACAATCCAACAGGGCCTCTGGAGAATACACTGAATAATGTTCAATAAAATAGGGTTTATCATCTTCCAAGAGATACTACCTGAGAGACACTAAAAGGAGGAGAATCATCATCACCACCCTTAGGGGTACTAGATAAAGCCAACTCTGCACAGAGCTGAATAAGTGGCTGAATCTCTTTGAACAAAACTCTGCCTTGGTCAACAAACGAGTGGGCCAGACGGATGCATTCCAACAACTGCTCGCTAGTGTAAGTTTTCAAAATTTGGCGGCAATATTCCCTGTCTTCTGTTACAAGCAGTGAAAAATAAAAGACCTCCTCTGACTGCATCTTGCAACAACCAGAAAATTCCTAATTCCCAGGTGCAACCGATTTGATCGTTAGTGGCTTCAGTATTCTGTCAGGGATACCACATGCAGGCATCCAGCAAGGGTGATCAGATCAATTGGCTGCACTAAGGAATCAGGACACAAACAAATAAGGTGCAAATACATTTAATAAGCAAGTGACATATTCCAAATAGCAACACCAGTGGACAAAAACAAGTAACAGAGCTGTGAAAATGTGGAATAGATTCCCTCCAGAGGTGGTTCTGGCTAGCTCACTAGATTGCTTTAAAAAAGGCCTGGATTCTTTCCTGGGTGTACTTAGGGGGTACTAATATTTATAGGTAAAGTTGATCCAGGGAATATCCGATTGCCTCTTGGGGGGTCAGGAAGGAATCTTTTCCCCTGCTGTAGCAAATTGGATCATGCTTTGCTGGGGTTTTTTCCGCCTTCCTCTGGATCAACTGCAGGTATAGGATTGTGTATATGGGATTGTATAGTTGGGTTTTCAATACTGTTTTTTTTTTTTTTTTCCAAATTTTTTTTTTTTTTTTTTTTTTATTGGTTGAGGCAGATGGACTTGTGTCTTTTTTCAACTTTCAACCTGACGAACTATGTAACTATGTAAATGACTGCCAGTCCAGAGTCTTGCATGTTACTTAGGAGACAGATTCACTTTGGAGATGCCGAATACTACCACTGCTTCTATGGAAGACAGAAGCATGATGAAGATGCTGCTCGGGCCGGAACCAGTGGTCTACACTCAAACCACATTCTGCCAGACTAGGGAGACAGGCATCTCCACTTTTTATGACACCCAGCTTATTAAAGCTGGGCAGCAGCAGTGTCCCATAGCAGACACCACCATGATAAACCAGTTATCTATGATGAGAATCTAGGAGACCTACCAGATCCAGGGACTGAAGTCTACAAGTTCCTTATTGAAGGGGATCATTGATGTGGGATCACCTAGGATCGAGTGCCTCTATGGGTTCATTGAAGAGGGGATAGCAGAATGGGGGTTAGTGGCCAGCACCAGGTGTCAGAACCAGAAGAAAAGGAGAAAGAGCATGCTGCCCAGCTGAGGGATTGTGCCAAGGTGCTTGGGTTCAGGGAGGCCTATGTGGAAAGAGGCCAGACCTTTCTCCACCCCCTATTGCAGCCTGGGGTTGGGCTCAAAATGAGGCGCATAGCAGCTAATCGAAAGGGCAAAAAGTCAATTTATCCTACCAGGAAGAAGAGACCGGGATAAGTTGCCTTGGCTTTCCCATGTCCAGAGGATAGTCAAAAGACGAGCAGCTCTGGAATATGGGTACAACTTTCCCTATGTCCCATGGAAAGTCATGGAGGAGGTTGAGGTAAAGAGGGAATCCTGGTGGAAGAGGAAGTTTGAAACCTCATGTAGGTGCCCAAACAGTTCAGGAATAGAACGCACCCTCTCATGGAAGTAGCACTACCCTGATGGTGCAGAGTCTGGTGTGGTTTCCATTCAGCGGTTCATGTGCGTATTTGACACTGAACCTGAACCAGACTGAAAAACGCACAGGACCCTTTTAACCACTTTACCACCGGAGGATTTTGCTGTCTTCCGTCCAGGCCACTTTTTGCGATTCGGCGCTGTGCGACTTTAACTGACAATTGCACGGTCGTGCGACGCCGTACCCGAACGAAATTTAGGTCCTTTTTTTCCCACAAACAGAGCTTTCTTTTGGTGGTATTTGATCACCTGTGCGATTTTTACTTTTTGCGCTATAAACAAAAAAAGAGCATTTATTTTGAAAAAATAACAATATTTTTAACATTTTTTATATGAAATTCCCCCCCAAAAAAATGTAAAAACCAATTTTTTTAAAAATTTTTGGCCAATTTGTTTTCTGCTACCTATGTTTGGTAAAAAAAATCACAATAAGCGTATTTTGATTGGTTTGCGCAAAAGTTATTGCGTTTACTAACAAAGGGAAAGATTTCTGTCATTTTTGGTGTTTTTTTTTTTAACGCGTAATGGCGGCGATCTGCGATTTTTTTTGCGGGACTGCGACATTGCGGCAGACAGATCGGCCCCTTGACTGACATTTTTGACACTTTTGGGGGTACCAGTGACATTACTGCAGTAATCAGTGCTATATATATGCACTGTTACTGTAAAAATGACACTGGCAGGGAAGGGGTTAATTTTATTGGAGAGGGAGGGGTTAATGTATGCCTGGTGCTTACTGACGTGTGGGGGGGGACTGAGTGAGTCATGGACAGATCGGATGTCCAGCTATGCTGAACAGTCCGATCTGTCACTCCCTGTCACTATGGAGATCCGCCTGCTTGTGTACACACAGGCGGGCGGATCTCCACACTAGATCCCCGACGATCGGGGGAAGAGCGGCGGCGATCGCCGCCGCTCCTCCCCTGGCCCGACTCCCGCTGTGACTGAAAACAGCGGGAGCGAGCCTCCGGCGGCGCGCAAGCGCCGCCCAGAAGGGGGAGTGTCTGACGACGTAGTACTACGTCGTCAGACGATAACGAGCCACTCTGCCGCAGTAATATTACTGTGGGCGGTGGTAAAGTGGTTAAAATTTGCACCGCAACCAGCCTGCATATATGTGAACCCGCTCCATTGAAAGCCGGTGTGGTTCACATGTAATTGGATGCTGTTCAAAATGCATTTGATTCGCATATTTGTGAACCGAGCCTTAAGATACACATAATTGTCAAAATTGGTTGCTCATTGGACAGAGGGTGTGTGTGTCTGTGTTGTGTCAGTTGATTGTCAGCAGCTGCTGGTGTGCAGACTGGCTGGTCTGGCGTTGCAACCCTGAGAAACACAGTGGCTCAGCTTGTGGCATAGGGGGTCCGAGAGGCCACCTAGGCACATTAAGCGGTACATCGTGGTATTTATCAGTGATTTGCCCGGATTGTCATTGGGACCCTGAGGTTACCTCTCCATTGGGAAAATATACCAAGTGTTATCGAGCATTTTTCTTATGGTCTGGTAAGAGGCTTTATACGCTCTTGGGTGGCTTGCTGATATTGGTGCATGTGGATTCAATGTTCTGCTGGCTTTTCATTTCCATCTGGTAAGAGGCCTTATGTCTGGTGGTGGTTCACCTTTTCTATACTTGGATAGAATACACCTATACAGATCTATCTGGTAAGAGGCTCTACGTTTGGTGGCGGTCCTTTTTTCTTCTGATTTGATTACATGCCTTTTTACTAGTGATTTTGGTAAGCGGCTGCACAATTGGTGAAGGATTCACAGTATTTGTAGTCCTACACAGTTATAATATTGATAATTTTGTACGGTATCACGCTATGGATTATTATTTTTCCTTCACATGATACACGACCACAATATTGGGAGTTCCTTGCGCTAGAATTCCATTGGATCACCTGGGCACGTGAACTCATCTCATCACATGAATTCTGCAATTTAAAATTGCCGTTCTGGTAAGCACAATTCCTACGGGATCTTTTGGAAGCAGCACAAGATTTCATACATCACTTTATGATATTTGGGACTTTAAACAGTTGGACATTCATTTGTTTATTTTTCAATTTAGCGCGACTTATACAATATATAAAAGTATTGGGACGCCTGCCTTTACACGATCATGTGTATAGGCAGGCGTCCCAATACCACGGCATTACTGAATTACAGCAGAGACTGTGAGCCAGGCCTTCTCATCCAACATCAATGCCTGACCTCACAAATGCGCTTCTGGAAGAATGGCCAAACCTTCCCATAGACACACTCCTAAATCTTGTAGAAAGCCTTCCCAGAAGAGTTGAAGCTGTTATAGCTGCAAAGGGTGGGCAAACTCAATATTGAACCCTACGGACTAAGACTGGGATGCCATTAAAGTTCATGTGCGTGTGCAGGCAGGCGCCCCAGTACTTTTGACAATATAGTGTATTTGGATGCAAAGAATCCTTCCCTACCTATGGGAGGATAATAGGCACAGGACCAGCCCACACCTCCCAATACCAAACTTACCACCTCTTCTTTACTTTTCCTCTCCTCTACAGGCATATTTTTATTCTCTGATGTACATCGACCCTTACTGAGCTCCTTGACACTATTTTGGAGCAATCCCAAGTCCTAAATGCTTTACTCATGGTTCATGCTCACCTTTTAAATGTTTTTCCAAAGGCATGCATCCCTCTCACTTGAGAAACATTGATCACATAGATATGTAAGCCAACACTGCTACTTGTTGAAAGGTTTGATTAATTGTCCTTTCTCCTTGGCAAAACTCTTTGCGCTATACCATAAGAGTATGTATAAAATCTGTGATTTGTTACCTGTTATGTGAATTGGACTGAAATAGATCAATGTTGACAACAGAAGTGTCTTTATACTTGTAAAAACTTAATAAAAATGTAATTGAAACTGAGGTTTGGACATCCGATGAAACCAGGCAGCACGCACAGTGTTGGCCAGCAGGCCAATGTCTTACATTAACCACTCTGCAACCGCTCACAGTAATACTACTGCGGCAGAGTGGTTCGTTATCGTCCAGTCACGTAGTATTAACGTGACTGGACTCCTCCCCTTCTGGGCGGCGCTTGCGCGCTGCCGGAGGCTCGCTCCCGCTGTTTTCATTCACAGCGGGAGTCGGGCCAGGGGAGGAGCAGCGGCGATCGCCGCTGCTCTTACCCGATCGTCGGGGATCGAGTCTGGAGATCCGCCCGCTGTGTGTAAACACAGCGGGCGGATCTCCATAGTGACAGGGAGTGACAGATCGGACTGTTCAGCATAGCTGGACATCCGATCTGTCCATGAATCACATAGTCACCTCCCCCCCTACACGTCAGTAAGCACCAGGCATACATTAACCCCTCCCTCTCCAATAAAATTAACCCCTTCCCTGCCAGTGTCATTTTTACAGTAACAGTGCATATATATAGCACTGATTACTGCAGTAATGTCACTGGTACCCCCAAAAGTGTCAAAAATGTCAGTCAGGGGTCCGGTCTGTCCGCCGCAATGTCGCAGTCCCGCAAAAAAAAAATCGCAGATCGCCGCCATTACGCATTAAAAAAAAAAACACCAAAAATGACAGAAATCTTTCCCTTTGTTAGTAAACGCAATAACTTTTGCGCAAACCAATCAAAATACGCTTATTGCGATTTTTTTTACCAAACATATGTAGCATAAAACAAATTGGCCAAAAACTTTTAAAAAAATTGGTTTTTACATCTTTTTTGGGGGGAATTTCATATAAAAAAATGTGAAAAATATTGTTATTTTTTCAAAATAAACGCTCTTTTTTTGTTTATAGCGCAAAAAGTAAAAATTGCACAGGTGATCAAATACCACCAAAAGAAAGCTCTGTTTGTGGGAAAAAAAGGACGTAAATTTCGTTTGGGTACGGCGTCGCACGACCGCGCAATTGTCAGTTGAAGTCGCACAGCGCCGAATCGCAAAAAGTGGCCTGGACGGAAGACAGCAAAATCCTCCGGTGGTAAAGTGGTTAATGTTCCCCAAAGGTATTGCTGATGTGGGGGTGTCTGCACAAGACATAATTACAAACGTGTACACCATACCTCAAATCTCTGACTTCCATGGGAACCTTAAAAAAAAATACGTGATATGCAATTTAAAAAGTCAAGTAATACCTATAAGAATACCTTATTTGTATATTAAAAATGTGTGAGAGTTGTTTTTGTGAATATTTATATGTGCAGATTTTGTTGAGTAGCATTTTTTCTGTATGACAATCTAGTACAAAGAGCTTAGCAAGATTTCCTTTCTCATTTTGAATAAACAAGAAGTACACAACACTTAGAGAAAGAATGCTTACACATTCACATTTAATTTGCCAATAAATAGTTTAGCTTGCTGGATGATCTCAAAGGGGTTTTCCAGAGCACTAAGATTGCACATAAACTGTGTACTTCTAAATGATGTAGCAATGCATGTTTTAACATATTTATATATAAATCTAGCCTGTTTCGATAGTTGGAAAAGGAGGAACACCCACATGCTTATTACGCAACATTAAAACTCTTGGGTCAAATTCTCAGGAAAAGTATAGGAAAAATCCCTGCAATGGGGACACTGGAGGGAACTATACACCTAAACTAATAAAGTAAAAATACAAGTAAGTACATTTACAGACACTCTTGAAATCAGGAAGAAGTTTAATGGTCAGTAATCCTAACTCACTCTCTGTATACATATACATGGATCTATGCTCAATGCATACCTCCCAACTTTTTGAGATGGGAATGAGGGACACAGATTAGCAAAAGTATGTAGGAATATGACTCACAACCTGTCACACTCCCTTAACCAGTTGCCGACCACCCACCGCAGCTTTCCTGCGCCAAGGTGGCTCGGCTGCGTGAATTGATCTAACTGTGCATCTCTCGTGCACGGGGGTAGGGGGCACGTGTGTCCGCCGTCCCCGCGATGATATGATTCTGTTCAGTCATCAGGTCCAGGCCAATGATTTATGGCCTGCACCTGGTGATCAGTTCTGACCAATGGCAGAATCTCCTGTGCCTGTGTAACGTAAACACAGGCACAGGAAATTATGCAATCTCCTCTCCTGGAGCCCTTTTCGGTTGCAGCGTGAAAGGAGAGAGCATCAACTGTGAGTACACAAGCACTACACTGACACCAGTACACATAGGCACATATTTTACACCCCCACCAAGTTAACCCTTTCACTCCCTGTCACAGTGTCACTATGTACAGTATACAGATAATTTTCTGATCACTATATTTGTGTCACTGGGGACACCAGTTAGTGTGAGCGGCAGTTAGTGGTGGTTAGTGTCTGTCCAAGACAGCTTTAAGGTACCTGCCATATATCCCCTAATAAAGATTTAACCCCCCCCCCCGATCTCCCCCAGTTAACCCCTTCACTGTCCTGTCACAGTGTCACTATTATAGTTTACAGATCTTTTTTCTGATCACTGTATTGGTGTCACAGGTGACGTCAGTTAGCGTTAACGTTAGTTAGCATCAATCCAGTATAGCATCAGATTGTCCTCCACATTTAGTAATAAATGTAAACCCTTTGATTGTATGTCACACACAAAACACCTCCAGTGTCTGAACGGATCAATATCTTTAATCAGATCAGAACTATACTAGTGTCCCCAAAAGTATAATATAGTGTTCCCAAAATGCACCGTTAGCAGGACCAGCCCCGACACCTGCCAGCATATGCGTTTAGCCCCTCTGCCCAGCCCCCAAGAAGTGCAGTATCAACAGATTACTTTTCCTCCACCCTGTGCCGTGATTACACTTCTAGGTGTGCTAAATTCTCACCTCAATTTAGAGGGTAATACGCCTGTATTATGTATCTAGATAGGCGATGGTTACTTATCCTCCTTTGTTCCAGCCCGGAACCCGGAAGTGACGTGCGATACGGGACAGAGCTCCCACAGCGTTATTTGAAGTTTGGATGCTGGAAATAGGAGTTTTTACATGTAAGTTCGCTACGTTATTTAATAAAAGTCTATAATACTGCACCATGAGGGCCCCATCCTTTTAATGAGCCCCTAAGGAGGAGACATATATTTAAAGGAGACCATACCCTAAGGAAGCCATTAAAAGGAGCCCCACAGATCATATGAGATCGGGAAGAAATATTGGATTCCCCTGGAAGGATCCGCTGCCAACAAGACACCACGCTGGAACAAAGGAACCATCACCTATCCAGATACATAATACAGGCGTATTACCCTCTAAATTCAGGGGAGAATTTAGCACACCTAGAAGTGTAATCATGGCACAAGGTGGAGGAAAAGAAGTCACATCACTTATTCACCGTTATTTACGATATTGTTTTTTATATATATCAAGCAATTTGAAGCAGCTTTTTTATTGAAGATTGGTTATATACACTGCTTGGACTGGACACTTCAGGATATGTGTATTTGCCTATTTGCACATATTTGATACATTGTTTTATGAATTGTTTAGTAATATTTATATTTTTATTGGGATTATCACTAAAAGCACAGAGCACCTTTAAAAGAGCACCTATAAGAAGCATGATTTTATTTTGTATAATTGCATTGGGAACAATATTTACACAAGCTAACTACATATATAAGAATCAAAGATATAGTGGAAATAGGCATATAGTATATAATTTTTTGCAACAATATTTATTTATTTATTTCAAGTTGTAAACTACACACAAGCACTTTAACACATTTCTACACACTTTTGAAGCGCACCACAACCCCCCTTAAATTAATATCTACAACTGTTTTATAGTATCAGTCCCCGTGGTGCAGCATCAAGGTAACAAGCAGAATCCACATGCAGGAACCATACTATATATATCTATCAACAGATTACTGTTACTTCTGATACAAAGCACACAAAACCTCAGCGTTAGCAGAGTCAGGCCTGATCCCTTCTAGCGCTAGAAGTTCAATTTTTAGGTAGCGGTTCAAACAGTCCTTGACAACCAGGTGCTTTTTTACCTGTGATTCACACTAAGTACCTATAACTTTATTGGCCAAAATGTCCAAACAGAAGTACACTAGTGAATAGGCCTACACGATGCTGAGCACGACAGATGAGAGCGATGGGGAAGCGTCACTGTCCATCTAGCTCAACCAATAAAAAACAAAAAAGAAAACACTACCATACAATCCCATGTACTCACAGTTGATCCAGAGGAAGGCGTAAAACTCCAGCAAAGCATGATCCAATTTGCTACAGCAGGGGAAAAAATTCCTTCCTGTTCCCCTGAGAGGCAATCAGATATTCCGTGGATCAAATTTACCTATAAATATTAGTACCCAGCTATATTATGTACACCTAGAAAAGAATCCAGGCCTTTTTTAAAGCAATCTACTGACATGACCAGAACCACCTCTGGAGTCTATTCCACATTTTCACAGCTCTTACGGTTAAAAAAACCTTTCCATATTTGGAGACACAGGGCCTAATTCATTGTACCTCCAACGCTGATTTTGTTCTATTTTACCTCCATTTTTTACTATTTTTAGGTGCAAATGCAATTCACTATAACACCATCAGAAAGGTTATGAGCAGTGTCAAATTCATTAAGATCAAATAACGTCAGGACTGGACTTAAAAACAGTCCAGCTAAAAGGTGGACTAATTTTTTCAAAATCACAAAATATGGCAGGAAAAAAACAAAAAATGTGTGGGAAAGAGGTGTTATATGATTTTGAGCTAAACTGCTTTTAAACTGTGTGAAAAAGTGAAGTAGAAAAAAAGATATTAATAAAAGTGTAAAATGCAAACATAGCTCCAGAGTCAATTTCTGGCAGATAGCCCATGTGCGCATGCTCCATACCAAAAATTAGGCTGAAAATAACATTTTTAAAACGTTAGTGGGAGTTATAATGATTTGCGGTAAAACGGTGCTATTCCGGCGCTAATGAGAGAAATGCACATATCTTTTTTTTTTTTTGCACATATCTATGTATGTCATATTATATATATATATATATATATATATATATATATATATATATATATATATATATATAAAAATGGATTTTTGTAAGATCTTACCGTAAAATCCTTTTCTCTTAAGCTCATTGACAGACGTAGTCCTCCTTGATTAATATCAACTCGGGTTATACTGCCCTCTACAGAAGTAGGACTAGACAGGAAAGAAAACGTTCTGGCCACACCTTAGGGGCAGTCCCAGAGGGTATATCCTCTCACTTCCTGCTACAGCAAATCAGTTATGTCACAAAGCAGTGTTTAGAGAATTTAACCCAACCAAACTCAGAAAACAGAGGGGCGGGTACTACGTCTGTCAATGAGCTTAAGAGAAAAGGATTTTACGGTAAGATCTTACAAAAATCCATTTTTCTCTGTCGCTCATTGACAGACGTAGTCCTCCTTGATTAATATCAACTCGGGACGTCCCAAAGCAGTGCCACAAATGAGGGGTTGGATAACAGAAATCAAAATCCAGAAGGCCCAACCGGAGCCAACCAGAAGCATCAAGGACTCATCGAGCAAAAAGATGAGACCTAAGTGAAAAAAACCCAACAAACCCTCGAGGTAGACCAACGGTCTCCTCAAATTGCGGCCTGCAAAACCTTGCGGCCAAATGAGGCATCTGACGATGCCATCACATCAACTTTATACAATTTTGTAAAGGTAAGAACCGACGATCAAGTAATCGCCTTGAAAACCTGGACCCCTGACGCCTGATGGTGGAAGGCCCAGGAAACACTAATCGCCCGAATAGAGTGCGCCTTAACGTGGAACGGAGGATTCCGACCCTTAAATAGAATAAGCCTGTACCACCGTCTGTCTAATCCATTTGGAGATAGTCGCGGCAGATGCAGGCAACCCCTTTCTGGGGCCATCCGTGATCACAAAAAGTTAATCCGTTTTACGGAACGATTCCGTAGTCTTCAGGTATACCCTGATTGCCCGAACTACATCCAAGGAATGCAACGCACATTCCCGAGGATGATTGGGCTTAGGACACAAGGAAGGTAGCACAATATCTTCATTCAGATGAAACCACCTTAGGAAGAAAGGATGGCTTCGGCTGAAGAACTACCTTATTCCTATGAACCACTAGATATGGGGAATGGCATGATAATGCAGCCAGTTCTGACACCCTGCATGCAGAAGTAATAGCCACCAAGAAGGCCACCTTCTGGGATAATGTAAGCAAGGGAATCTCCCTGATATTTTCAAGGGGAGGTTTCTGCCGAACCGACAAAACTAATTAAGATCCCAGGGCGGTAAGGGCGCGCGCACTGGCGGAGCCAAGTGCCGCACCCCCTGGATGAAATTCCGCACCAAGGAATGAGTAGCCAGCGGCTTCTGAAAGAAGATTGCTAACGCTGAAACCTGACCCTTGATGGTGCTCAAGGATAGTTTCTGCTCAACCCCCTTTTGCAGAAAAGCCAAAATTCGGGTCACCAAATAGGTACGTGGGGGAAATCCCAAAGATTCACACCACGCAATATAAGTCTTCCATGTGCGATAATAGACTTTGCTGGAAGTCGCTTTCCTTGCTTTAATTAGAGTAGGAATAACTGAAGCTGACAATCCTCTGTCCTTCAGTACCTGGGTCTCAATGGCCAGGCCGTTAAAGCCAGCGACTGTAAAGCACGATGGAAGATCGGTCCTTGAGACCGCAGATCCTCCCTGAGAGGAAGTCTCCAAGGAGCGTCCGCGACTAGCCTGTCCAAGTCGGCGTTTCCCCGGCTTGACGAGGCCAGCCCGGAATTTCCAGGATAACTGGAGTTCCCTCCACCTCTATCCTGCGGAGAAATCTCAGCAGCAACTTGAGAGGGGGGAAGACATATAATAGCTGATACTGCCCCTACGGGGCGCTCAGCGCGTCTGCTGCGTCCGCTAGAGGATCGCGGGCACGAGCCCTGTTGAGCCGACATGCCAACAGATCCATATCCGGGGTGCCCCAATGAAGGGACAGCTTGTGAAATACCTCTGGATGAAGAGACTATTCCTCTTGATCCAGAATCTGACGGCTGAGATAATCTGCCTGTCCACCCCCGGGATGAATATCGCGGAGAGAGCTGGAACAACTGTTCCGCCCAATAAAGAATGTTGGCCACTTCTATGGCCGCCAGGGCACTCTTGGTGCCCCTTGGTGATTGACATAAGTCATGACCGTGGCATAGTCCGATTGGATCCGAACCGGGCTGCCCTGGAGCTGCTCGGTCCAGTAAATCGGACAAAGTCTGATCGCTCTCAGTTCCAACACATTTATCGGTAACCTGGAATTTATCAGAAGAAATGACTTCCCCTGGCTGAACATCTGAGATCGAAGCCACCAGACCAGAGCCTCCCTGGTCCGATCACTCAATCGGATCCGATTGTTCAGGGAATCGGGATTCCGATTCCATTTGAGAAGAGTCTCCTCTTGGAGAATTCGGGTATGAGACTGGGCAAACGGTACTGCCTCCAAGGAGGCGACCATCAGTCCCAGCCAGTTGACGGACAGCAACATCCGAATCATTGACTGAATCTTCTGGGAGTTTCTCCGCATGGAGAAACACTCTTGCCAAGGATGTATCCAAAATTAGGCCCAGATAGTTCAGTCTCCTGGTGGGAACCAGGGATGATCTTTGGGAAAAGCAAAGAAAACGCTGATGTCCTGCGAAGATGGGGATATGAAGATAGGCATCCTAAATGTCTATGGACGCCAGGAGATCCCCCTGATGCAGGGAGGCCACCACTGTTCGGATGGACTCCATCTCTCCCAAGACCAGAATTGGACGCACCTAGCCCTTTTTCCTGGGCATTGTGAACAGGTTCGACTAGAACCCCTGAAACTATCCAAGGAATGGGAACTCCCACTCCTTGTTGCATCAAGCTGTCCCCCGCAAAGCTTTTTAAGCGAGCCAGGGATGTCGAATATTGGAAGGGAAGAATCGCACCGGTGGAAGTGATCGAAACTCGATCTTGTATCCCGACCGTATGACCTCGCGAACCCCTTTATCCGGGATTCTGGAAAGCCATGGATCCGGAAACCGGTGAAGACGTCCCCCCACCCTAGAGATGGGTGGGGCCCATTCTGTCAATCCAACGGGATAACAGTGGCTTTGGTCGCTTTTCTTGACCCTCGTCCCTGACAGGCTACCTCCACCCGGGATACCAAAGACTCCAAACTGCTGATAATGCATCATCACAAGTGGGGTACTGGAGGGTCCTGCGGCCACTTTGAGGGGATCAGGTGGGGATACATGTGTGGCAGGGTTCATGATTAACAAGACACTTGCCAGCAAACACAAAAAATTAATTGCAAGAAAAAACATTTTTTTTTTTTTCAGTGTACCTGCTTGGACCCCTCAGAGAGAGAGAGAGAGAGAGAGAGAGACCCCAAGGCTCACCTGATGCACAGAAGTTTCTTATCAACCTGCTTCCAGCACTGTCTGTTACAGACAGGAAGTCTTTGGCTTGCTTTCCCGGGCCGAGGAGGCGGCTCCGCCCCCTTTACACACCTTCCGGCGCCTCCCCATAGCTCCTCGAGGTGTTTGGTCACCTCAAACATGTAGGATAGCGGCGGCTTGCAAGCTAGCAGCGGCCTGCGGGAGGTGTGCACTCGGCCTGTGCGGCCTGCGGGAGTGTGCGCTCGGCCTGTGCGGCCTGCGGGAGGTGTCCTCGGCCTGTGCGGCCTGCGGGAGTGTGCACTCGGCCTGTGCGGCCTGCGGGAGTGTGCACTCGGCCTGTGCGGCCCGCGGGAGGTGTCCTCGGCCTGTGCGGCCTGCAGGAGTGTGCACTCGGCCTGTGCGGCCTGCAGGAGTGTGCACTCGGCCTGTGCGGCCTGCAGGAGTGTGCACTCGGCCTGTGCGGCCTGCAGGAGTGTGCACTCAGCCTGTGCGGCCTGCAGGAGTGTGCACTCGGCCTGTGCGGCCTGCGGGAGGCTGTGCGGCCTGTGGAAGTGACCGGCTTTCTGGAGGGATGGCGACCTGCGGATGCAGTAACTCAGGCATAGGCATCGGCCTGTATACACACTATGACAGGTAGGATACCTCTATACCTCAATAGTAATGCCTTTTAGTAGTCTGCCACTGACTTCAGTCACCCTTACAGTCATATAGTGACTTTAGATAGTCAGCTCCCAAAACAAGCCTCCTGGTTTCTTATTCACAAATCACACTCAAATTGGGGGATCTGTGACCTGTTATAGGATAGATGGGGGACCCAGAAACTGAGTGTCCGACCATCCCAGAGAGGGGCCCGCGTCCACCAACAAACCCGACAGGGGGAGAGGGGGAACATTCTACTCACCATACCGGAACCAGGCGGGCGCCAACTCCTGACAGAACCCCTCTCCACTGGGGTGGGGGGCTGTCGACCAATACGGATGCCGTGACTCAGTTTGCAACTTGTCATTGGCGTCCAGGCGAGACGTTTAACTCGCAGGCTCATCCCCATACAGTGGGACTATGTCGCGGCCGACCCAGCGCGGAGCTATGGCCTGCACGCGCTTGTAAGCTGAACTGGGGTGACCACTGGATCTCAACATCCAGCCCGTCGCCCAGTTTCAGCGTACTTGCTTGAAGATCTCACAGGAACACTGGAGAAGAAAAGCTGCCTAAAAAAGTATTTCTAAAAAATCTTGCCAGGACCAAAGATCCCAGCAAGGAAATTAGGTCCTTACTCCTAACTAAACAGAAAAAAACTGATTTGCTGTAGCAGGAAGTGAGAGGATATACCCTCTGGGACTGCCCCTAAGGTGTGGCCAGAACGTTTTCTTTCCTGTCTAGTCCTACTCCTGTAGAGGGCAGTATAACCCGAGTTGATATTAATCAAGGAGGACTACGTCTGTCAATGAGCGACAGAGAAATATATATATATATATATATATATATATATATATATATATGAATATATATATATATATATATATATATATATATATATATATATATATATATATATATATATATATATATATATATATACATATACATACATACATACATACACACACACACACATATATATATATATATATATATGCCCAAAAAATAATTATATGTATATATATATATATATATGTTTTATTTATTGATTTGCCTGTATGTATGTATGTATGTATGTATGTATGTATGTATGTATGTATGTAGATATAGATATATATATATATATATATGAAGAGCAACACTAATATGGCTTCTCCCCAAAAACGAAACATTGTATATGTGTGAAATTAATATATTTTTGGGTTGGTTAGATATAGAAAGTAACAATAATATATGGGTTTTTGCATATGCATATATATATATATATATATATATATATATATATACAAAAAACAATATATTATTGTTACTTCCTATATCTAACCAACCCAAAAATATATTAATTTCACACATATACAATGTTTCATTTTTGGGGAGAAGCCCTATTAGCGTTGCTTGTCATATATAACAACAGACAGTTGTAGGTAGTTCAGGGATTTGAACACCCAAATACATTGTTGCAAGGCAGCTGTGCTAATGAAATCTAATTATATATATATATATATATATATATATATATATATATATATATATATATATATATATATATAGATATAGATATTTATTAAAAAATTTTGATGGACTAATAGAATCAAACTATATTAATTTTTAAGGTGCCAGTGCATGTATGTTTGGTAAAAAGATAACAAAAAACAAAAGAGAAACCTCAGAGACCACAATTCCCAAGCTAGTTTAGTGAAACAGTATAAAATCAACAATTTTTAAAAAATAATCCTGCATGCTGGAAATTATATATAGGTGTTTAAAACATTTATTTCTGTGAAAACTTAGTATTTTAAATATAAATTGATAGTCTAAGAAACTATCAGGGGCATATATTATGAAATAAATGTAACAAAGTGATTATGTTTGTGTAAATTGTGTTTTACAAAATGTTGCAAATATGTATTGAGCTTGAGCTTGAACTTGATTAACCACTATTGTAGAGTTTGCTAAGGACAACAACATCATCAGCAGTAATCAGCACGGGTTTACAAATGGGCGTTCTTGTCAAACCAATCTCCTTACATTCTACGAGGAGGTGAGCTGTGAGCTAGATAGGGGGAGACCAGTGGATGTGGTGTACTTGGATTTCGCTAAGGCGTTTGATACAGTTCCCCACAAGCGCTTAATTTATAAAATAAGGTCTGCAGGTATCGATAGCAGGGTTTGCTCTTGGATACGGAACTGGCTAAAAAGGCGGGTCCAAAGGGTAGTAATAAACAGCGCATACTCAGACTGGTCTGAGGTGGTAAGCGGGGTCCCCCAAGGCTCAGTCCTGGGACCAACCTTGTTCAATTTATTCATAAACAACATTGAGGTCGGGATCAGTAGTTCGATATCAGTTTTTGCAGATGACACAAAATTGGGCAGGGCAATAACTTCACAACATGAAGCAGATATCCTGCAGAATGACCTGGACAAAATAACAGAGTGGGCAACGACATGGCAAATGAGGTTTAACGTGGAGAAGTGTAAGGTTTTGCACTTGGGGACTAAAAACATAAAATCACAATACACGTTAGGAGGGGAGCCCTTGGGGGAATCAAAAATGGAGAAGGATCTGGGAGTATTGGTTGATGATAGATTAGGAAACAGCATGCAATGTCAAGCGGCAGCTTCCAAAGCCAACAGAATATTAGCATGCATAAAGAAAGGGATGCATTCCAGAGATAAGACTATAATCCTTCCACTTTATAAAACTCTGGTCCGACCGCATCTGGAGTATTCCGTCCAGTTCTGGTCGCCAGTCCTCAGGAGGGATGTGTTGGAGCTGGAGAGAGTCCAGAGAAGGGCAACTAAACTAATTAGGGGATTGGAGGACCTTGACTATGAAGAGCGTCTACAATCGCTCGATTTATTCTCCCTGGAGAAGAGACGTCTGAGGGGGGACATGATAGCAATTTATAAATATCTTAATGGGGATCCCAGCTTAGAAAAAAAGCTGTTCATTCGAAGGGATTGCATGAGGACTCGAGGGCATACAATGCGATTAGAGGAGAAGCGTTTTAACCTCAGGCAACGCGGGGGGTTCTTTACTGTTAGGGCAACAAGATTGTGGAATTCTCTACCACAAGAGGTGGTTTCTGCGGGTAGTATGGTGGCTTTCAAAAGACTCTTAGACTTACATCTCAAGGATCAGAACATTCAGGGGTATGGGAGATGATTACAGCCACACATGCCTACACAGGTTGAACTGGATGGACTATTGTCTTTATTCAACCTCACCTACTATGTAACTATGTAACTATGTAACTTTACCACCGGAGGATTTTGCTACTTAAAGACCAGACCCCTTTTTTCAACTTGGCACTTCGTGACTTTAACTGATAATTGCTCAGTCATGCAATTCTGTACCTAAACGAAATTTACGTCCTTTTTTTTCCCCACAAACAGAGCTTTCTTTTGGTGGTATTTGATCGCCTCTGCGCTTTTTATTTTTTGCGATATTAATAAAAAAATAGCAAAAATTTTGCAAAAAAATGACATTTTCAACTTTGTCTTTTAAAAAATATCCAATATACTCAATTTATGTCATTTTTTTTGGCCAAAATATATTTAGCTACATGTCTTTGACAAAAAAAAAAAATCAATGAGCGTATTTTTATTGGTTTGCGCAAAAGTTATAGCGTCTACAAACTATGGTGTAAATAGTGAAATTTACGCAGCTTTAATTTCTGACTGCCTATCTCATTTCATGAAGTGCTAACATGGCGGGGCAGTAGAAAACCCCCCCAAACTACCACTTTTTGGAAAGTAGACATCCTAAGGAATGTCCTGACAGGCATGTTGAGCTCATTGAATATTTCATTTTTTTTTTTTTACACAAAGTTGTCATTGAAATTATATATTGCTCACACATGCCATGGGTATATGTGTAAATACACCCCAAAATATATTCTGCTGCTTCTCCTGAGTACAGGGATACCACATATGCGGGACTTTTTGGGAGCCTAGCTGTGTACGGGACCCAGAAAACAAATCACCACCATCAGAATTTCAAAGGGCGTACATTTTTCATTGCATTTTCTCACTACCTATAACGGTTTAGGAGGCCCTGAAATGTCAAGATACCACAAAACCCCCCCAAATGACCCCATTTTGGAAAGTAGACACCCCAAGCTGTTTGCTGAGAGGCATGGTGAGTCCATGGAATATTTTATATTTTGCCACAAGTTTTGGTAAAATTACAATTTTTTTTTATTTTATTTTTTTTACACAACGTTGTCACTAAAAGATAAATTTCCCACACATGACATGGGTATATGTGGAATGACACCCCAAAATACATTCTGCTGCTTCTCCTGAGTACAGGGATACCCCATGTGTGAGACTTTTTTGCAGTCTAGCTGACTACAGGTCCCCGAAAACCAACCCCCACTTTCAGGCTTTCCAAGGACGTAAATTGTTGATTTCACTCCTGACTACCTATCACAGTTTCGGAGGCCTTAAAATTCCAAGATAGCACAAAACCCCCCCAAATGACCCCATTTTGGAAAGTAGACACCCTGAGCTATTTGCAGAGAGGCATGTTGAGTGTTTTGCAGATCTCACTTTTTGTCACAAAGTTTTGGAAATTGAAAAAAGAGGGGAAAAAAAATGCATTTTCCTGTTTTTTCTTCATTTTCCAAAAAAATGAGAGCTGCAAAATACTCACCATGCCTCTCAGCAAATAGATTGGAGTGTCTACTTTGCAAAATGGGGTCATTTGGGGGGGGGGGGGGTTTGTGCCATCTTGGCTTTATATGGACTTCAAAAGTGTGATAGGTAGTAAGGAGTGAGATCAACAATTTACGACCTTAGAAAGCCAAAAGGTGTGCATTGGTTTTCGCGGTCATGTACGCGGCTAGACTGGCAAAAAGTCTCACACATGGGGTATCTACTCAGGAGAAGCAGCAGAATGTATTTTGGGGTGTCATTTCACATATACCCATGGCATGTGTGAGCAATATATCATTTACTGACAACTTTGTGTAAAAAAAAAAAAAAAATTCCCGAAACTTGTGGCAAAATATAAATTATTCCATGGACTCACCATGCTTCTCAGCCAATAGCTTGGAGTGTCTACTTTGCAAAATGGGGTCATTTGGGGGGGTTTTGTGCTATCTTGAAATTTCAGGGCCTCTGAAACTGTGACAGGTAGTCAGGGGTAAAATCAGCAATTTACGCCATTAGAAAACCTGAAGATGTGGACTGGTTTTCTGGGTCGCGTACACAGCTAGGCTCCCAAAAAGTCTCACACATGGGGTATCCCTGTACTCAGGAGAAGCAAAAGAATGTATTTTCGGGTGTCATTTCACATATTCCCATGGCATGCGTGAGCAATATATCATTTAGTGACAACTTTCTGTAAAAAAACAACAACAAAAAAAAAAAAATAATAATAATTTTCCCGAAACTTGTGGCAAAATATAAAATACTCCATGGAATCACCATGCCTCTCAGAAAATAGCTTTGGGTGTCTACTTTTCAAAAAGGGGTAATTTGGGGGTTGTTTGAACCGTCCCGGCATTTTATGCACAATCTTAGCCACACATCACCCACTCTTCTAACCACTTGAAAGCCAAGCCTTTTCTGTGCCTTTTTGTTTACATGAAAAAATATTTTTATTTACTAGAAAATTACTTTGAACCCCCAAACATTATATATTTCTTTAAAGCAGAGGCCCTATAGAATAAAATGGTGGATGTTGCAAATTTTTTTGTCACACAGTATTTGCGCACAGATTTTCTAAACGCAATTTTTGCGAAAAAAATACATTTTTTTAAATTTATTGCACAAATACACTATATAATTCCAATTTTATTGGTAAAATTTAAAAGATGATCTTATGCTGAGTACATAGACACCTAACATGACATGCTTTAAAAATTGCGCATGCCTGCGCAGCGGCAAAAACATACGTACATTTTTAAAAACCTTTAAAAGTCTCTACAGGTTACCACTTTAGACTTACAGATGAACTACTACTGCAAGAATTACTGCACTCGATCTGGCGATCGCGGCGATACCTCACATGCATGGTGCAATTGCGGTTTACACATGACACTAGACCAACGCTTGCGTGCGCCATTGCGCGCAAGCACGGGGGGAATGGGGGGGGGGGCTCAATTTTTTTTCTTTTTTCTTTTGCTTTTTTATGTTATTTTGACACCTTTCCTTTAATTTTTTTTTTTTTTAATCATTTTTATTGTTATCACAGTGAATTTAAATATCCCCTATGATAGCAATCTGAAGTGACAGGTACTCTTTTTTTTAAAAAATTGGGGTCTTTTAGACTCTAGATCTCTCCTCTGACCTTAACGCATCTGACCACGCCAAAATTGGTGTGATAAAATACTTTCCCAATTTCCCAATGGCCCTGTTTATTTCTGGCGAAACAGAAGTCATGAAATGCTCGTAGCCTCCGGCATCTTAGGCCATAGAGATGATTGGAGCCAGTCTCATCTCCAATTAGTTCTATGGTTAGATAATTGAACCACCGGCTGCACTCTCGGGTTAACCGGTGGGACAGGAGAGCCCGAGAAAAACCACGGAAGGCGGCGGTGGGGGGGGGGGGATGGGGGAGGCCCCTCCCACTGCTTGTAAAAGCAGTCTAGCGGCCAATTACCTGCTGGGATTGCTTTTACATGTAAGCCGACCGCTGGCTGTAAAAAAATGATACCAAGATGATGCCTAAATCTGCAGGCATCATCCTGGTATAACCACTCAAAGTCCAGCAACGTACCAGTACATTGCTGGTCCATGTTTGGCATATAGGTTTTTTTTTTTTTTTCATGCAGCCTGTGGGCTGAACAGAAAAAAAGAGAACCTATCAGAAATCAGCACAGGAATAATGCGTAGTATTACTCATCATTAACCGCCCAAACAACCACCCACTGAATTTAATGATGGGTATACACGACACTATCCACGTATACCAAAATAGGATTTTAACTGCAGTGCTGAAATCAGAAAATCACCACAGCTGCTATCAGCAAAGGTATCCATATATGCTGAGCGCAAACACTGTTTGTGTCAGAATATATAAAATCCTACTGTACTTTTTTTAATGTACTTTGTTTGTTTTTTCATTCTTTTGTGACCTGTTTCTCTTGCAGGTACTCGTCGGCTACCATGCATTGATGCAGCTGTGGTGATTTTCTGATTTCAGCACTGCAGTTAAAATCCTATTTTGGTATACATGGATAGTGTCGTGTATACCCATCATTAAATTCAGTGGGTGGTTGTTTGGGCGGTTAATGATGAAGATCCAAAAACTGTTGTTGTGTCAGTCATTTTATATGTCCTTCTACTCTTCGCTCCAACGTTGGTAAAGATATAAACCAAAGAGGAACAGACATAGTGTAATATTGCTAAAAATCATTTAATAATAAAACATAGCAAATACACTTACAAACATCCCATGGTATTAAGCACATCAAGGATATATAGCAGGGCTGACTGTAGTGTAATCCTCTTAACGCGTTTCAGCAGAGATGCCTTTCTCAAAAGATGTCAGCCAAGATGAAACCTTCTATATATAACATTACATTAAGGATCATTTCCCACCTGTAAAGGGTTGCCACATGGACACCACGCCAGATCACAATGGCGCCGGCGTGCGTTCCAAGACTCGCCTCGGTAACGTCCCAATAGCGTAACGTCACTTCCGGGGTAAACCATAAGTGACAGCAAATACAAGACCTATGCGGAAGTAAACTGCAACATGATCCGCACTACAGAAGGACGCTACAGACGAAGCTCGGAACGCCATCTTAACAGAGGGAAAAACGAGCCTGTACACAACACTAAAAATAAGTGATATATCCTGTAAAGCCATAATGATATGTCCGAAAGACTTATAACATTAGGTATACATGGAATGGATAATAATTAGCCATAAACTTAACCATAGATCCCCTCTATGGCAGGGAAATGAGCCCCATTAAATTGGGTAAAAGAAAAAAATTTAAACCAGAACATGGTGATTGAGATTAAAAATTTTTAAAATCACGCAAGTTAAAATATAAATTAACATATAAATTATATGGATATGAATGGAGGAAAAATTAACTACTTGGCTAGAGATAATAAAATGGAAAAATAAATAAGTAGAAAAAGTAAATACATACTAGATAATAGAGGGAACACCAACCTTCTCAAGATGAATTGATGAAGGCATTGATGTCCCACTCTATATTCAAGCCATATGGATAATACGATTGCAACGTGTAAATCCAGTATGTTTCTCTCCGGGAGGCACCCCGTATTTTTGAACCACCTCTCCACGGAGATACATACCGGTCAATAATCTGGAAAAGTGTTCCCTTAGGGTTTTTTTGATGGAAAAGTAAATAATGTTTGGACACGTTATGTTTATCTTTACCCTTAATGATACTTGTAATGTGCTCGTTAACTCTCACATTAAATGATCTGATTGTACGCCCCACATACTGTTTGCGACATGGACAAGTCAACAAATAGACCACATGAGTGGTTACACATGTGGCGAAGAATTTTATTTAATATAAACTATTTGTGACTGTAGATTGAAAGGACAGAAACTTCCTTCTGTTATCACAATTAAGCTGACAGACCCTACATCTCCGGCAAGGATAAAAACCAATCAAGTCCGCAAAGAATTTTGGCTTGACCGGTTCATCCGGTATGTTAGGGGCCAATTGTCCTCTAAGTGAGGGGGCTCCCCTAAAAGTGACTGAAGGCCGGGTGGGAAGGAGTGAACTCAGAATAGGATCATTTCTAAGTATATCCCAATGTTTAGAAACAATCTTTTTAATCGATCGATGTTGGGTCGAATATTCTGTGAAGAAAGACCACTTAGTGAGATTAGAGTGATCTTTCTTATTACTGGATCCAGTCAGTAATTGCGTCCTATCTATGTGGAAGACTTCAGTGATGGTGGATTCAAGAACCTCAGGATTGTAACCCTTGGTCAAAAATCTGTTTTTCAAGACCTGTGCTTGCTGGAGAAAGTCATAATCATGAGTGCAATTTCTCCTAAGCCTAATAAATTGGCTTTTAGGTATCCATTGAGCCAAAATCTATGATGGCAGCGGTCAGTGGGTAAGAATTGCGGTCAGTGTCTTTGAAAAACGTGCTGGTGACAAATTGATTGTTGACCAATGAGATATTAAGATCTAAAAAGTGAATATTATTCTTACTAAACTCATAGGACAGATGGATACCCCTTTCATTCTCATTCAAAAAAGCCATGAATGTATCTATCCAGTATGAGGGGCATACAATCAGATCACTTAATGTGAGAGTTAACAAGCACATTACAAGTATCATTAAGGGTAAAGATAAACATAACGTGACCAAACATTATTTACTTTTCCATCAAAAAAACCCTAAGGGAACACTTTTCCAGATTATTGACCGGTATGTATCTCCATGGAGAGGTGGTTCAAAAATATGGGGTGTCTCCCGGAGAGAAACATACTGGATTTACACGTTACAATCGTATTATCCATATGGCTTGAATATTGAGTGGGACATCAATGCCTTCATCAATTCATCTTGAGAAGGTTAGTGTCCCCTCTATTATCTAGTATGGATTTACTTTTTCTACTTATTTATTTTTCCATCTTATTATCTCTAGCTAAGTAGTTCATTTTTCCTCCATTCATATCCATATAATTTATATGTTAATTTATATTTTAACTTGCGTGATTTTAAAAATAATTTTTTAATCTCAATCACCATGTTCTGGTTTAAATTTTTTTCTTTTATCCAATGTAATGGGGCCCATTTCCCTGCCATAGAGGGGATCTATGGTTAAGTTTATGGCTAATTATTATCCATTCCATGTATACCTAATGTTATAAGTCTTTCGGACATATCATTATGGCTTTACAGGATATATCACTTATTTTTTAGTGTTGTGTACAGGCTCGTTTTTCCCTCTGTTAAGATGGCGTTCCGAGCTTCGTCTGTAGCGTCCTTCTGTAGTGCGGATCATGTTGCGGTTTACTTCCGCATAGGTCTTGTATTTGCTGCCACTTATGGTTTACCCCGGAAGTGACGTTACGCTATTGGGACGTTACCGAGGCGGGTCTTGGAACGCATGCCGGCGCCATTGTGATCTGGCATGGTGTCCATGTGGCAACCCTTTACAGGTGGGAAATGATCCTTAATGTAATGTTATATATAGAAGGTTTCATCTTGGCTGACATCTTTTGAGAAAGGGATCTCTGCTGAAACGCGTTAAGAGGATTACACTACAGTCAGCCCTGCTATATATCCTTGATGTGCTTAATACCATGGGATGTTTGTAAGTGTATTTGCTATGTTTTTTATTAAATGATTTTTAGCAATATTACACTATGTCTGTCCCTCTTTGGTTTATATCTTTATTAATGTTGGAGCTGGAATTTTGTCTATCCATGTCTGTTGCTGGTCCACACGGATACTTCTGATGTCTTCCTATCCATTCTAACAGCTTGTATGACCCACATGCTATACGGTATCTGGGTCCTACTTCTGGTGAGCGCATACAATTACTCCTTGTCAATGTTGGGATTTGCTGCACACTGTGATCACGTTATATATGTTGGACTTTTCTTTATCACTCCATTCACTTGGGACTATTATTCCAGTTGGACATTCCTCTTATTTATTATATGATTGGATATACATTATTCACTTCACATGTTGCATTTTTATATGTTCAAGTATATTTTATCGTTCCTAGCGCTGCACATTTTTATATTTTTTAATAAAATGGTATAACACTTGTGTAATTCGGTCATCCCTGAGAAATACAAATGTATGCAAGACATAGTGTATTACTTAATGAATGAAGGTTAACCTTAGTTCAACTAAGTATGGCACAATACCGAGTACAGAGCATCAAAAGAGCATTATGAGAGGTGAGATCATTCTTACACAAATAGAAGACCACAACCCCAGCGTATGTTGACTATCCACATGTTTCAGAGGTATGGAGTCATCTATCCCAAATCTTATGAAACTTGGAAGGACAACCTCTATGAATGTTTAACATTTTTTTTATGGTAAGGTGTTGTTTATCTCAGCTAGCCAGGCCCTAAAATCCGGTGGCTGATCTCGCATCCACAATCTGGCAATGAGTTTTCAAGCTGTGAAAAGAGTTTCATGACAAAAGATCTTAGTGAATTTATCCATGTCCACTTCAGGGAGTATTCCCAGTAGGCAAGATTTAGGGTGTAGTGTCAAGGGAGAACCTATACTGTCATGTAGGAATTGTAGGACTTGTTTCCAGTAACCCTGGATTTCAGGACACAGCCAAGTTAAATGAAAAAAAGGTGCCTAAGCCATCTCCACACATAGGGCATCGGGTATTTTGGTCTGTTCTATACCTAGCCATTCTGACAGGGGTGAGATAAGAACAGTGAAGGAAATATAGTCGTGTTAGTCGATCCAACAATTTTGCAGATACTAACTTGCAAGCATCCAGTGCCTCACTCCACTCCTCATCCTCCGACCTCCATAGTGACCAAGTCCCTCTCCCACCTGTGTTTGGGCACATAGGCTAGTTTAGTGGAGGAGGGTAGATGTAACATGGTGTAGAATATTGAGATCAGTTTTTTGGAATCAGCACTCTTAATCACTTCCATAATAGGAGTAGTATCAATTTGAATGGCTGCAGATGTAAACTGCACTTGAAAAGCGTGGCAAATTTGCAAGCATCTAAAAAGCATATGGTTTGGTAGGTTGAACTCATTTTTCAACCTTTCAACTTCCGTTTGTCAGTAGATGAGATAAGTAATAGATACCTCTGGCAATCCATATGTTTGAGTCTGGGATAGAGTGGAATTCTGATATGGAGATATAATAATGCCAAAGTGGTATAAATTTGTGAAATTGGGGGATATCTAGTTTATCAGAAACTACGTCCCATATGCGCCTATATTGATATAAAAGAGATTTATTGTCATCTGGGATTTCCGCTCCCCTCTGTCCACTCATTATTGCATATAGTGGGTCTGCTGTAGGGTGTGACCATTTGGGACATAGCAGAGAGAGGAATCTATGTCTGTCTGTTTTGTCTATGTAAAATAGTTGGGACAGCTGAGTCGCAAAGGTAGTATAGATTTATGTCAGGGAGCCCAACGCCTCCTAGATCGGTGGGATTTTTAACCACTTCCCGTCCGCCATATAGCAAAACGATGGCCGGAAAATGGTTGCTCTATCCTGACTGGCCATCATATGACGTCCAGCAGACCGGGAAGCATGCAGTGCGGCGATCGGTGGTGCGATGTGTCACTCTGACACACCGCAAGGTGTGAGACAAGGGCCAGGTTATGCTCACTTTTACTTCTTTAATAAAAAAAAAAAAAAAAAAAAATTACACACCGCATCTCTCATCCCAGTAAAGAGCCTGAAGACTTAGACTTTTACCACGAGTAGAGGAGAGCCGATCGGCAGGCTCTCCTGACATGGGGGGGGGGGTCAGGGTCTGTACTGGTAATCAGAGCATTGATTATCAGTGCAGAACCTTGGGGGATGCCACTAGAGCCACCAGGGATTGCCCACCCATGACCACCAGGGACTGCCCACCCATGGCTACCAGGGAGGCCAATCAGGGCTCAGGGACCCTTTCAGTGCCCTCCTCATCAGAGCTGCCCATGATTGCCATCTATCAGTGCTGCCCACCAGTGCCCATCATTGCCATCGATCAGTGCTGCCCACCAGTGCCCATTATTGCCCAGCAGTGTCGCCTATCAGTGCCCATCAGTGTCATCAATCAGTGCCCATCAGTGTCATCAATCAGTGCCCATCAGTGTCATCAATCAGTGCCCATCAGTGCCACCAATCAGTGCCACCAATCAGTGCCCACTAATGCTGCATATCAGTGCTACCTATCAGTGCCACATACTGTATCAGTGCCCATCAGTGCTGCATATCAGTGCCACCTATAAGTGCCCACCAGTGCTGCATATTAGTGCCTCATCATCAGTGCCACCCCATCAGTGCCACCCCATCAGTGCCACCCCATCAGTGCCACCCCATCAGTGCAGGAAAAAAACATATCTATTTACAAAATGTTATAACATAAACAAAAAAACTTTTTTTTTTAACTTTTCAGTCTTTTTTTTATTTGTGTAGCAAAAAGAAAAAACCTTGCGGTGATCAAATACCACCAAAAGAAAGCTCTATTTGTGGGGAAAAGCTTTACATAATTTTGGTTTAGGTACAGTGTTGCATGACCGCGCAATTTTCATTCAAAGTGCAACAGCGCTAAAAGCTGAAAATTGGCCTGGGCAGGAAGGGGGTGAAAGTGCCCTGTATTGAAGTGGTAAATAGGGTTGAGCGAACCCAGACTGTATTGTTCAGGTTCGTACCGGACTTTTGGGTATTCGGTACCCGGACCCGAACCAGAACATTTCACTGTATGTTCGGGTACTGTCCATTGTTCGGTAACGTTATTCGATGTTTTGGTGCGGTTTTAATGGCGCGGTTCCAACAGGTGCAAGGCAGCCAATCAGCAAGCGTTTAACTAGTGTGCCCTTGAAGCCATCACAGCCATGCTTACTAATGGCATGGCTGTGATTGGCCAGTGCAGCATGAGACCCAGAGTCTATATAAGCTGGAGTCACATAGCGCCATGCGTCACTCTGCTCAAACTATACTATGGAGAGGTTTCTGCTGATTCTGCTGAGGGAGAGAAAGGGAGATTACTGTAGGGTCAGGCTGAGATTGCTTTGAGGGAAAGCATAGGAATAATCTTCTTTAATCAGACAGTGATCTACATTGATCTGATTGTGTGGGGGTGCAGGGCACAATCTTTTTTCCCCGGATGGAGAGATAGGAGATTACTGTAGGGCCAGGCTGGAGATTGCTTTGAGGAAAAGCATAGGAACAATGTTCTTTAATCAGACAGCGATCTACCTTGATTGTATTTTGTGGGGGTGCAGTGCACGATCTTTATGCCCTGACCTGAGCCCAGTGAGGAGGAGAAAGGAGAAAAGAAAAAAAACTTATCAGTCAGTGCTGAACATTTGATGCAAGCTCAGTGCATATGTGTCTGCTTAATCTGCATTTAAAAAAGAAAAAAAAAATGTTTCCTTCATATTTAACTTTGACATACAGTCTTTACACAGACTCTGCTTTTCTAACCTGCTCTTCAAAAAGCACCAATGTAAGGGGAAAATAATTATTTTTCAGTATTTAGGGGAAAAAAAAATATTTTTCAGTTTTTCATTCAAATGGGTTTTTTTTTTTTTTTTATTCAATAGCAGAATAGAACAACAACAGTATTCAACCTGTTAGGCGTGAATTTAAAAAAGAAAAAAAATTTTTCCTGCATATTTTACTTTGACATACAGTCTTTAGACAGACACTGCTTTTCTAACCTGCTCTTCAAAAAGCACCAATGTAAGTGGAAAATAATTATTTTTCAGTATTTAGGGAAAAAAATAATTTTTCAGCTTTTCATTCAAATGGTTTTTTTTTTTATTCAATAGCGGAATGGAACAGTATCCCACCTGTTAGGCGTGCGGTGTGTATCGGCCATTTCCTGCAACCTCAGTGCATATGTGTCTGCTTAACCTGCATTTAAAAAAGAAAAAAAAAAGAAGGTTTTCCTTCATATTTTACTGTGACTTACAGCGTTTAGACAGACACTGCATTTCAAATCTGCTATTCAACAAGCACCAATTAAGGGGACAATTATTTTTCAGCTTTTCATTCATATGTTACAGTGCGATACACCCATTGCATACTGTTGTATTCTGCTTTGCAATAAAAACGAATTTAGGGGAAAAAAAAAGTAAATTGCGGCCCTGTCTGCATATGTTACAGTGAGATACACCCATTGCATGCTGTTGTATTCTGCTTTGCAATAAAAACCCATGTAGGTGAAAAAAAGTAAATTGCGGCCCTGTCTGCATATGGTACAGGGAGATACTCCCATTGCATACCGTTGTGTTGCGCATTGCAATAAAAACCCATTTAGGGGGAAAGAAAAGTTAATTGCGGCCCTGTTTGCATATGTTACAGTGAGATACACCCATTGCATACTGTTGTATTCCGCTTTGCAATACAAACCCATTTAGGGGAAAAAAAGTTAATTGCGGCCCTGTCTGCATATGTTACAGTGAGATACACCCATTGCATGCTGTTGCATTCCGCTTTGCAATAAAAACCCATGTAGGTGAGAAAAAGTAAATTGCGGCCCTGTCTTCATATGGTACAGTGAGATACACTCATTGCATACTGTTGTGTTGCGCATAGCAATATAAACCCATTTAGGGGGAAAAAAAATAAATTGCGGGCTAGTCTGCATATTTTACTGTGAGATACACCCTTTCTATACTGTTGTTCTATTCCGCTATTCAATAAAAACCCATTTAGGGAAAAAATATAAAATTGCGGACTAGTCTGTATCTGTACGTGTGAGATACACCCTTTGCATACTGTTGTTGTATTCTGCTATGCAATAAACACCCATTTAGGGGACAGAAAGATATTCAATTGCGGCTTAGTCTGGATCTGTACGTGTGAAATACACCCTTTGGATACTGTTGTTCTATTCTGCTATTCAATAAACACCCATTTAGGGAAAAAATATAAAATTGCGGACTAGTCTGTATCTGTACGTGTGAGATACACCCTTTGCATACTGTTGTTGTATTCTGCTATGCAATAAACACCCATTTAGGGGACAGAAAGATATTCAATTGCGGCTTAGTCTGGATCTGTACGTGTGAAATACACCCTTTGGATACTGTTGTTCTATTCTGCTATTCAATAAACACCCATTTAGGGGAAAATTAATAATTTCGCAGCGTTTGCTGATTATGTTACTGTGAGATGCACCCTTTAAATCTGTTTGGCGCATCTCCTTCCACCACCGAGGATTGCAGAGCGCTTCAGTTTGCCTCCTGTTGCTAACTCCTCCTACTCTGTTTCCTCATCTTCATCCTCTACCGCCTCCGCATCCGGAGCAGTGATCATTTCCAAGGCTTTCAGGGCAGTCATTCACAAGTAGCTCCGAGGGTGGGTTCCTGCACCCACAAACGCCAGGTACACAATTGTCCAGCAAGGGCACAGTTCTGGATGATGACGAGGTGGAGGATGAGGAGGAGGAGGAGATGGATGAGAAGGAACCATGTTCACAGCAGGGTGGCGCCCAGATAACTGATAACAACAGATACTACACTTGATCTCCGAGGGTGGGTTCCTGCACCCACAAAATGGCAGGTACACAATTGTCAAGCAAGGGCACAGTTCTGGAGGATGACGAGGTGGAGGATGAGGATGAGGAGGAGATGGAGGAGAAGGAACCATGTTCACAGCAGGGTGGCACCCAGATAACTGATAACAACAGATACTACACTTGATCTTTGGCAAAAGGTTGAGAAGCGATGCTGGTGGCATTCCCACCTGACAGTGGGTGCACAGTGGAAGCACAAGGCGAAGGCAGAGGCGGAGGAGGTCGCCAACGCAGGCAGGGCACCACCAGCACCTCAGAAGATAGGGTTAGCATGTATGAAATGTGGAAAAGCTTTGTCGGCACGCCACAACAACCAGGACCACCAGCTGTTTTTTTTTTTTCTAAGCCCCTGGTGTGTGATATGGTTTCTCCTCGGTGGGTACATAAAGTGCACACCAAAAAAGTGAAACACAAAAAGTGCACAGGTTGTACACTCGGTCCTTGACCCTGATCCCACGGGGCGCAAGGCTCCTGACAGGGACTGGGGTACTTACACTGGCTAACCTGGCCAAATCCAGGCAGCCCCGTTCTTTAGGAGGTCTGCTGAAACAGACCACCCCAAGTACTAGGTGGGGCTCTCCCGAAGAGAGACCCCATGAGAGAGCGCGAACCAATCCAGAAGGCCATATCCACCCCCTCCCAAGACTTTCAGGGACAGGCCCATGGACCTACACCCTACTAATCACGCTGTGCAAAATAAAGTGTACCGCCACAATAAAAAACACAAAACGTGAGACATACAACACAAGAGATGGGAAAGGGATAGTGGAGAAATGCAAGGTTAGTGCCAGACCAATGCAGCCCCGTCCCTACCAGAAGGCTTCAGAACTTGGACAGCTTTGAGAGAGCCCGGCCCACAACCAGGGACACATACCTTTTCCAAGGCCAGAATCAACCCAGAAGGGAGAAAAAAGCCCCCCCCCCCCACCGCCATCACCGTTCCTTACCATATACCATATACAGTTCCTTACGTACTATACACGTACTGAATGACGGGTCTGCCCCCTTCAATTTCTGGGTCTCCAAATTGGGCACATGGTCTGAGCCTGCCCTTTACACCTTGGAGGTGCTGGCCTGCCCTGCAGCCAGTGTATTATCTGAGCGTGTATTTAGCACGGTTGGGGGCGTTATCACAGACAAGTGCAGCCGCCTGTCCAGAGCCAATGTGGACAAGCTCACGTTCATTAAAATGAACAAGGCATGGATCCCACAGGACTTGTCCATACCTTGTGCAGAATAGACATGTATACCGGCCTTACCCAGCCATTGTTGTACTTGATCTTTCTAACTCTTTTGGGGTGTACCCTAATTTAAAAAGAAATAAAATTAAAAACAAAAACCAGTGTTGGCTACCTCATCCTCTTCCACCTACAACGCCACATCCACCGCCACCTCAACCTCCTACTCCTACATCAAGATGAATATTTCGTATTTTTCAGTTTTTTATGTTATTTTAAGTTATTTCCCTATCCACATTTGTTTGCAGAGCACGGGCCATGCTCTTAAGATGAGTTTGCTGCCATTTGAAGCCCTCTAGCCCTTTCCATGTTTGTTTTAGAGGCATTTTAGTGCTTAACAATTCGGGTCTCCATTGGCTTCAATGGGGTTCGGGATCAGGGCAAAGTTCGGGTTAAGTCCGGTTCACGAACCCGGACTTTTTTTTCAAGTTCGGTCGAACCCTCCGAACCCGGACATCCAGGTGTTCGCTCAACTCTAGTGGTAAATCTACATGATCGAATGGAGATGGGAAACTACCTAATGGGAGTATTTGGGACTTATCCCAGTTAATCTTAAGGCCAGAGTATATCCCATATCTTTATATAATAGTGAGAGCTGTTGATAGGGAGGTTTTAGATTCAGCCAAACATAGTAATGTGTCATCTGCGTACATGCTTATGTTTTCTGTCATGGAGCCATGCGTAGCCTGATCACTCCTGAGTGAGAGCGCACTGCAATCGCCAGTGGTTCTGCAGCCAGAGCATAAAGCAAGGGAGACAATGGGCACCCTTGTCGGGTCCCTCTTGTGAGGGGGAACTGATCAGATATCCACCCATTTGCCAATACGCTGGCCACTGGAAACTGGTATAATAGTTGTATCCATCTGATAAATTTTGGTCCAAATCCATGATTTTCTAAGAATTTCCACAAAAGGCACCACTCCATCGAGTCAAAAGCCTTAGCCGTATCTAGGGTGACAATCACTCTGGTACCTGCATTGTCATGTTGAGTTTAAAGGTTCATAAATAATCTTCTCAGATTAAAAGAGGTGTTCCTGCCGGGCATAAAGCCTGATTGGTCTTCATGTCTGTTAGATAGAATTTTAGCTAGAATTTTATTATCCACTTGTAAAAGGGATATGGGGCAGTATGATTCAGGCAAACTGAGGTCTTTGCCAGATTTTGGAAGTACAACTATTAAGGCCTCTCTCATTGATGGGGGTAATGTGAATGTTTCAAACATATGGTTAAACAAAGATAAAAGTTTTGGCATTAGTGTTTCTGAGTAGAGGGAATACAATTCTATTGGTATACCATTCAGTCCTGGGGACTTGGATCTAGAAAAATTGGCTATGGCATCGGCTATTTCAACGGTCGTGAGCGGCGCCTCAAGTGTTGCCACCTGTTCTTTCGACAACTGGGGGAATCGGATAGTATCAAAAAAGGAGTGCATCAAGGCTGTGTCTCCGGAGGCTGTGGAAGTATAGTAAGAATAGTTCTTTGAAAAATTCCCTAAACTGGCCCGCTACCACCCTAGGCTCCGCTAGATTTTCTCCTATGGAAGAACGTAAGGTGATAACCACCGGAGGCCTATCCTCTCTTTGAACAAAATAAGCTAGTAGTCTACTAGCCCTCTTTCCATGTTCAAAGATTTTTTGTTTCTAGAAGAAGAGTTTTTGCTTAGCTCTCTCGTATTGTAACTGATCAACCACTCTAGTTAATAGCTTAAGGCTTTGGAAATGGAAGGTCAGGCAGACAGGCCATGTGCTGCCTTAGTCAAGTCAACCTCGGATTTAGCTTTCAATAGAGTTATGTGTGAGATAAGTGTGGATCTTGCATGGGGTTTGAACTTTTCCCAGACCACAGAGGCCAAAGCAGAGTGTTCATTGTCAGTAAAGAAGTTGCGCCATTTAGCATCCAAAGCATCTTCTTCAGAAAGAAGTGTGAGCCAGAAAGGTTTAACCCTCCATGTGATTGGAGGGCGCTCATGCTGTAATTTAAGTGTTGCCCAATAAGGGCTGTGGTCAGATAACAATCTAGGGGGTAAGCCCATCTCTGCCAGTCTGGGAAGTAGAGTTTGCGATATCAAGATGTAATCTATACGGGACATAGAGTGGTGCAAGGAGGAAAAACACAAATAAGCCTGTGCTGTGGAATATTTAGCTCTCCAGGTGTCAACTAAGTTTAATTCAGTCACCAACTTAGCAAACCGGGACACTGTAGCAACCCATATGGAAGAAAAATATATTTTCAATATATTTAGGGAATTTTTTTTTAGAAATATATTGAATATGGCCAAAATTGTAGCATTTTAACCACTTCTTTACCGGGCACTTTTACCCCCTTCCTGCCCAGGCCAATTTTCCCCTTTTAGCGCTGTTGCATTTTGAATGACAATTGCGTGGTCATGCAACACTGTACCTACACCAAATTTATGTCAATTTCCCCCCACAAATAGAGTTTTCTTTTGGTGGTATTTGATCACCTCTGGGTTTTTTCCTTTTTTCTAAACAAATAAAAAAACCGAAAAGTTTGAAAAAAAAAAAAAAAGTTTTTTTTTGTTTAGCTTATACAATTTTGTAAACAAATACGTTTTTCCCTGCACTGATGAGCACTGATGAGACTGCACTGACAGGCACTGATGAGGAGGCACTGATGGGGTGGCACTGATATGCGGCACTGATAGGTGGCACTGATATGCAGCATTGGTGGGCACTGATAGGCGGCGCTGATAGGCGGCATTTATGGGCACTGATAGGCGGCACTGATGGGCACTAATGGGCACTGATAGGTAGCACTGGTGGGCACTGATGGGCGGCACTGATCGGCACTGACGGGCAGCACTGATGGGCACTAATGGGCACTGATAGGCAGCACTGGTGGGCAATAATGGGCACTGGTGGGCGACACTGATAGATGGCAATGATGGGCACTGGTGGGCAGCACTGATATAGGGAGGGCACTGGCAGGCAGCACTGATGGGGAGGGCAATGGGGGGGCTCCCTGAGCCCTGATTGCCATCCCTGGTGGCCATAGTGGGCATCCCTGGGGTCATAGGTGGGCATCCCTGGGGGTTCTAGTGGCACCCCCCCCCCCCCGAGGGTCTGCACTGGTAATCAATGATCTGATTACCAGTGCCGACCCCCCCCCCCCCTGTCAGGGGAGCCGCAGATCGGCGCTCCTTTACTCGTGCCTGTCAGGCACGAACTAAGGAAAGCCGATCAACGGCTCTTCCTGTTTACTATGTGACCAGCCGTGATTGGACACGGCTGGTCACATGGTAAAGAGCCTACGTGAGTAGGCTCTTTACCGAGATCGGAGATGAAGGGAGTCAGACTGACACCTCGCATCACCGATCGCCGCTCTGCGCGCCCCCGGGGGGCGTGCAGAGCTGTATTATCCTGCCGCCGTCATATGACGTCCGGTCAGGATAATACAACCACAATCCCGCCGTCCATTTGAAATAGGGCGGGCGGGATGTGGTTAAATATATTTCCAATATATTTGGGAATTTTTTTTTTTTTTTTAAATATATTTCATATATTTCAAATATATTTCTCTTCCATGTGGGAAGCAACTGAGGCAGTGCACAAGTTTGTAATGCGTCTAGTTGGGGATTTAAGGTAGTATTAAAATCACCAAGCCATATCACTGGTACCGTTGAAGTTAAAGCCCTCCATTACGACCATTGCATTGAAATGAGAAGAAACATAGAATGCCATAAGCAATATTGGTTCACCGGAAATCAGTGCAGAGAGAAACACAAATCTGGTAGTAGACAACGCATATCCAGGTCACCAGGGGTGACTCAGATGAAAACTGTAAGATGACTGAGGGATGGTTTTTGTCCTTAACCAAATAATATATCCATGAAGTGACAGAAATCTAAAACATCCATCCAATGTGCATAAGAGGGGAGGGAGGCTAGTTCAGCCATTACAAAAACTGGACAAACACAGGAACATATAAAAGGGGAGACCGACGAGCTACTTATCTGTGAGCCTCTTGATGTTCAATCCATATAATAGCAGCCTCAGGGTCTTAAAAAAAGTGTACATGATTCACACCTTCCACTCTTAAGCATGCTGGAAACAGCATAGCATAATGAGCAAAATTCAGAGTCCCCGCTTTGCCTCTGTGAAATTTCTTCGCCTCCTTTGGACCTCGAACAAAAAGTCAGGAAAGACCTCCACTTTAACATTGCCGAGTGGAATATTTCCTTTCTCCGAGGATAGCCGGAGAATCGCATCTCTGCAGACACCCAAAGCGCGCTCTAAGCGATCCAACCCAGCAGAGACTAATGCCCCATACACATGTGCAGATTATCTGCAGACTTACCAAAACCATATAATATGAGGTCAAACCTAAACACTTTCAATTTGTATGCAATCCGGCAGGCCCTTGCACTACATAGAAAAGGTAAGTCTGCAGACAAAAGTCTGCAGATAATCTGCACGTGTGTATGGGGCATTACAAGCAAAGGGAGGGATCGAAAACCCTGGAGTACCGCTCGAGATCCATATGTCACAAAACAAAACAAAAACAGAAAATACAGAATATATATTTATACATAGCAGTATTAGCAATTTTATACATAAGTACATTTCCAAAATGAACAATATAGGCATATGTAAGATAGCAAAATATTAAATACAAACAATACGAGACTGAATGTGTCTAAGAGGGTATTATGGCTCGGTGAAGTTAGAGCCAGACCCTCTACCATATAATGAAATAAATAAAACAGGGAGGAAGTGGACCTGCTGGGATGTTATAGACAGCAGGGGAGAAAGAAAATGCAAAAAGGAAGAGAAATATTGGGGGGGGGGGGGAGAAAGAGGGAAAAGGAAGGAAAGGAGACAGAAAAAGAGAATAAACAAAGAATGGGACAGAATGAAAGGGAGAAAAAGAAACAAACAAAGACAAATTTATAAAAAGGGTTTGTATGTGTGTGCTTCGTTTTGGTTTTCAGGTGGGCCACTTCCATCCGAGACCGCCTGATAGTTAGCCACTATGGGGATAAAACCCCCGACTATTTGGGCCCACCAGGCACTCACCAACGTGAGCATTGCCCACGATGCCTATAGATCAAGGAGGGTCCCATTACTATTCTCCCTAACAATCAGATACATAAGCTACGAGGACATGCTAATTGTTTAACATGGGGTGTGATCTATTTGATGAGCTGTCGCTGTTCTGCTTTCTATGTGGGGAAGACCATCAGACAGCTAGGCCAACAAATAGGAGATCACATCTATTACTCAGGAAGTGCCAAGATTCTCACCCCTGTTAACCGTCACATTGGCCTATGCCACAAATTTGATAATACCGGCATCTCCTTTAGGGTCCTGGAGAGTGTTCCCCTGGACACCAGAGGGAGTGACTGGGACCGCCGTATATTACAGCGGGAGAGGCTTAATGCTCTCCCCCCCCCCCCCCCGGGATTAAACAAAGCACACACATACAAACCCTTATTATAAATTGTGACGTATGATTGGATTTGTCTTTGTTTGTTTGTTCTTCTCCCTTTCATTCTGTTCCATTCTTTGTTTATTCCCTTTTTCTTTCTCCTTTTCTTCATTCCCCCCCCCCTTTTTCCCCCCATTTCTGTTCCCTCCATTCTGCCCGCCCTCTGTGATGGTGGTAACATTTAGGCCAAGTACATTGCCACCCAGTACTTGTCCTTGCCCTTTATGCTTTTTATATGGGGGTCCCCCTTAAAACACTGGAACATCAAGGCCCCCCATTTGCACTAAACTGGAAGTGGTGTAGTGGCCTGGCTCCTGCTCATCATTCAGGATAATGTCGTCCTCCTCCCCCCATCCACGGACAACACCAGGGATCCCAGAAAGGTTGCTCTTTTTGCTCCTCCTCATTCGCCCCGGCACCAACCTCATCTGACTCCTGTTGTTGACTTGTCTCAGATAGAGTAGCTCCCCCTGGGAATTCATCCAAAATTGCGACTTTCTCATCTTCCTGCTCCTCGACGGCTTGATCAATGACACGACGCAATGCACGCTCCAGAAAGAAGGCGTAAGGTACGATGTCACTGACGGCGCCCTGGCCACGATTGACCAGTTTGGTGATCTCATCAAATGGCCACAGAAGTCTGCATGCGTCGCGCATGAGCAGCCACTGGCACGGTTATAAAAAACCCAAGCTCCCCAGAACCTGTCCTGCCGCAGAGTTCGTACAGGTAGTCGTTAACTGCACGTTTCTGCTGGAGCAGCCTATCAAGCATATACAAGGTTGAGTTCCATCGCGTCGGGTATTATTATTATATTATTATACAGGATTTATATAGCACCAACAGTTTGCGCAGCGCTTTACAATGAAGGAAGACAATACAGTTAAAAACAAGAGGAACTAGAGGGCCCTGCTCATTAGAGTTTACAATCTAGAAGGGAGGGTCAAGTGAAACAAAAGGCAGTAACCGTGGGGGATGGGTTGATGGAGAAAAAGGAGGTACATTTGTTAGGGGTTGGTAGGATAGGCTTCTCTGAAAAGGAGGGTTTTCAAAGATCGCCTAAAAGCTAATAGAGTGGGAGATAATTGGACAGATAAGGGTAAGGAGTTCCATAGGATTGGAGAGGCTCTGGAAAAGTCCTGGAGGCGAGCATGGGAGGAGCTGACGAGGGGGCTAGAGAGCAGGAGGTTTTGAGAGGAACGAAGAGAGCGATTAGGTTGGTATTTTGAGACAAGGCTGGTGATGTAGCTGGGGGCTAAGCTGTGGATTGCTTTGTAAGATGTTGTAAGTATTTTAAATGTAATTTGTTGGGTGAGCGGAAGCCAGTGGAGGGCTTGACAGAGGAGCAGCGGACACTGAGCGATTGGTAAGATGGATGAGTCTGGCAGCAGCATTCATGATGGATTGAAGGGGGGATAGCCTGTGTAGAGGTAAGCCAATGAGAAGGGAATTGCAGTAGTCGAGGAGTGAGATGACCAGGGAGTGAACTAGGAGTTTTGTTGTGTCTTTGGTTAGAAAGGGGCGTATTTTGGAGATGATGCGGAGGCTGAGGCGGCAAGATTTGGACAGCGATTGGATGTGGGGTTTGAAGGAGAGTTCAGAGTCCAGGACAACACCTAAGACCTTGGCATGTGGAGATGGGCTGATAGTAATGCCATTGATATTGACAGAGAAATCAGGGGAAGGGGCACGCGGTGGAGGAAAAATTATAAGCTCGGTTTTGGATGGATTGAATTTGAGGAAGTGGTGAGACATCCAGACCGATATATCCGATAGTAAATTAGTGATACGTGAGGAGACTGAGGGAGAGAGCTGAGGAGTGGATAAATAGATTTGGGTATCGTCAGCGTAGAGATGGTATTGGAAGCCGTGGGAGGTTATCAACTGACCTAGAGAGGAGGTGTAGATTGAAAATAGGAGGGGTCCAAGAACAGAGCCTTGGGGGACCCCAACAGAGAAGGGAAGAGGAGAGAGGGAAGTAGAATTGTAGGTAACGCTAAAGGTGCGGTTGGATAAGTAGGAAGATAACCATTGAAGAGTACAGTAACGGAGACCAAAGGCATGGAGTTTTTTGAGGTGGAGGGGATGGTCAACCGTATCAAAGGCAGCACAAAGGTCCAGAAGTAGGAGTACAGAATAGTGTCCATTGGTTTTGGCCGTTAGATCGTTTGTCAGCTTTAGGAGTGCAGTTTCAGTGGAGTGTTGAGGCCGAAATCCAGACTGAATGGGATCAAGGAGGCTATTCTCGGTAAGGTGGTCGCACAGTCGGTTGTAGACTAGACGTTCGAGGAGTTTGGATGAAAAGGGGAGCAAGGAAATAGGGCGTAGGTTGGTCACAAATAAGACGCCTGACGGGCAGGTTGTGTCACCCTGAATGTCAGCAAGGCGAGCCATGGCTGTGTAAGATCTTCTGAAATGGCCCGAGATTTTCCTGGCCTGCCGCAAGAAGTCCTGGACCCCAGGGTATTTGGCAACGAATCGCTGCACGACCAAGTTCAGGACGTGTGCAATGCATGGCAAGTGTGTAATTTTGCCCTGTTTCAGCGCGCTCAGCAGATTGGCACCATTGTCGCACACCACTTTACCAACTGTCAAATTGAGCGGTGTCAGCCACTGATCTGCCTGTGAAAGCAAAGCTGAAAGGAGTGCAGGACCAGTGTGGCTCTTGGCTTCCAGGCACAACAGACGCAGCACAGCATGGCAACGTCTCACCTGGCCACCTGGCATGTGGCATGGGATGTGGGATACGTTCTGGGGATCTTGGGCAGCGCACCGGAAGAGACGGTAGCAGCGAAAAAGGAGGAGTCAGCCGAGGAGGAGAGGGAGGATAGAGTAGGAGGAGGAGAAGAAGAGGCAAGCCTGCATGCAATCCATGGTGGTAAAACCAAATCTACATGGGTGCCACGGGTTACATGCTTGACAGCCGTCAGAAGGTTCACCCAGTGGTCAGTAAAAGTTATATAAACAAGTAAGAAGTGATGCACCAGATACAAAAATACACAATAATAATGTGAATAAAAAGCAATAACAGTGCTTAATCAGTGACGAGTGCTAAATAATCCGTAAAAAAGTGTCCATAAAAGTGTCCATCAAATAATGCAAGTATCCCAGGTGCTCAAAGAAATCCAGAAAACCACCATAATGTGTGAATCCCTTCACCAGGTAAAATGGTCTCTCACCTCAGCTCCAGACCCAAACGGGTCATCAATGGCATTAATCAGCAGTGGAGACACGGACCAGGAGGGCTCTCTCCAGCCTCTCACCTCCAGATTATAAAATAAGGCTTATGCAAGGGGACAAATAAAGAAAAAATCTAGTGCTCTCTGTGAAGTATCCCACGATTTTATTGACTTATAGTGGCTGTACTCACATTTGGGGAGCACTCAGCAGTGCTAGCTTGTATGGCAGATACACAAACATCAGGAAGAAGAGCGGCGTCGGGTACGCAGGCTCCACCCCCTATACGCGTGACGTCTGAGCTTCAACAGCATTGACTTCTTCAGTAGGGGTCTAAGTAAAAGTTATATACCTTCCCTGCCCGTGTTTGCTAGACCACATGTTTGTGGTCAGATGTATCTTAACACCGACACTGTGTGCCAGAGATACATTCACTTCCCGCTGAACATGGCCATACAGCTCTGGAATGCCTTTCTATGAAAACTATTTTCTTCCTGGGACCTTCCATTGTGGCGTTCCAATGCCCAAAAATTTCTGAAAGGCCTCCGAGTCCACCAGTTGATATGGCAGTAGTTGGCGGGCTATCAGTTCAGACAAGCCAGCAGTCAACCGTTGGGCAAGAGGGTTATGCGGCGTCATCATTTTTTTACGCTCCAACATTTGGGCCACGGAAGCCTGCCTTTTTCCAGAACAATGTGAGGACAGCATCATGGAAGGTGGAGTGGAGGACAATTGTGAGGAGAGAGGAGAAGGAGCTGGACGGTGAGAGCCTGGAGTGTGGCTTTGTGGGTTCTGACGGCGTTGGTCCCTAGGTGAGTGTTGGGCTTACAGCGACTTATGCGTTGACTGCAAAGGCTGAAGATGGCAACACTATTGTCCCCTTCCCCACCACTAACATTCCCCACCACTAACATTCGAGATCTCGGAGTAGGCAGCAACAGCGGGGACCAACCTCCTTTGGCTGATCTAGGTACTCCTCCTCTTCCTGATCCGATGACAGGAAAGGCTGCACATTGCAAATGTCTTGTGATTGATCGAAAAATAATTTCAGTGACTCAAGCGGAGGGTATATGGTGGTGTCTTTGGGGGTGCACACAGCAGAGAGTGAATAGGGTGCAGATAGAGGATGAGGAGGGTGCAGAAGAGGAAGGCTGAGTGAGCCACTCAACCAAGTCTGGTGCGTCCTTTGACGTAATCGAACGCTCCTTCTGAAACTTCACACTTTGGCTCCGGCCTACTGCTCCTGCCCTACCCCTACCACCCCCTGTGTAAGGGCTTGCCTCTTCCTCTGCCTGTCATTTTTTAAATTACTCTGCGGCGTGAGCGCCGCCCAGAAGGGGAGGAGTCCAACAACTTAGGTCTACGTCGCTGGACGGAATCGAGCCACTTTGCCGCAGTACAGTCCCAGTGACTGGTCGGCAAGTGGTTAATATGTTCCTAAAGCATTCCCACTTTTCCTCCGTGGTCAGTGTTCCCAGGGTTTGGTCCCAGTTTACCCTTTCCATCAATGAGTACAATTTTGGAAAGTTTGCCCGTCTGAAGTTTAGGGTTCTTATGTTCCCCACTTGCCTTGTTATATTGTTATTTATGCTAAATGTGATCATCCTGTGATCGCTAGAGCCCAGGTTGTCCTGGACTCCTAACTCCGAGATTAGGTCTGTGTCATTAGTGATCAATAGATCCAGGACTGCATTTTCTCTAGTAGGAGAATCCACCAACTGAGACATGTAGTTGTCCTGTAAGGTGTCCATGAATAGACGGGCCTTCTGTGAGTGTGTAGTCCCCTCTTCCCAGTCAATGTCGGGATAATTGAAGTCCCCCATATGATGACTGATCCCAGTTTTGCCACTTTACCCAACAGTGATATAAATTCCAGCTCTACCTCCTCCCTTTGGTTGGGTGGCCTATAGCAAACCCCCACAATTACTTTTCCCTTTCTTTCCTACCTATGGAGTTCTACCCACACGGATTCTAACTCCATACTCATCCCTTCCATATTATCACTTCTTTCTATCACCCTTACATTATTCTTGACAGAGACATACCCCTCCCCCTCTTTTTCCTACCCTGTCCTTCCGGTACACCGAATACCCTTGAATATTGGCCAGCCAATCATGTGAGGGGTCGAACCAAGTTTCCGTTATTCCCACAAGGTCTATGTACGTACTAACATTTCCAACTCATCCATTTTATTAGCTAGGTTCCTGGCAAGAGCATATACCCCTCTTAGTTTTGTGAAAGTTGATCGTGAATGGTGATTATGTTTATTCCTGTTTGGTCTGAGGTTTTCCCGCACAGACCCCCCAATTGACGTTATGGAACTACTGTTGCTGCTGACTCTACTACTGCCTTCTGCCCTTTGCTCCCTCCTGACTGGCTCTACTTCTGAGCCCTCCCCCCCGTCTCCTAATTTAAAAGCCCCTCCAACTTGGTGGCCATCTTTCTCCCCAAACGAGCTGTACCATCCCCATTAAGGTGCAGCCCGTCCTTACTAAAGAGCCGGTAGCCGACTGAGAAGTCAGCCCAGTTCTCCAGGAACCCAAACCCCTCCTTCCTACACCAATTCCTTAGCCACTTGTTAAGTTCCCTAAGCTCCTTCTGACTCTCCTGTGTGGCTCGAGGTACTGGCAGTATTTCAGAGAAAACCACCTTGGAGGTCCTATTCCTCAATCTATTACCTAAGTCCCTGAAATCGTTCTTTAGGATGCTCCACCTTCCTTATACTTGGTCATTAGTACCCACTTGCACTTTGACCACTGGGTCATCCCCAGCCCCGCCCAATAATCTGTCTACCCGATCCGCGATGTGCCGAACTCGAGCGCCCGGTAAACAACATACTGTTCGGCTACCGCGATCTTTTTGACAGATTGCCCTCTCTGTCCTTTTGATGATTGAGTCCCAAACTACCACAAACTGTCTAACCTTTCCTGAATCTCGGCCCCCCCTTCTTCCTGGAGCCGCCACTCCCCTGGAAGCTGAGGGAGGGCGCCTGCTCCAGCACTGCCACCCCTAAGCTGGTATCCCCCTCAACCTGCAACTTGGCAAATTTGTTAGGGTGCACCAACTCAGGACTGGCACCGTCAGTCGCAGGGCACCGTCAGTCGTGGTCAGTCGCAGGCACGGCACAGTCAGTCGCAGGGCAACTTCAGTCGCAGGGCACCATCAGTCAGTCACAGATCGCTATCAGTCACAGAGCACAGTCAGTCACAGATCACTATCAGTCGCAGAGCACGGTCAGTCACAGATCGCTATCAATCGCAGAGCACGGTCGGTCAGTCACAGATCGCTATCAATCGCAGAGCACGGTCAGTTAGTCACAGATCGCTATCAGTGACAGGGCAGCTCAGTCACAGTTCGCTATCAGTCGCAGAGCATGGTCAGTCACAGATCGCTATCAGTCGCAGGGCAGGTCAGTCACAGATCACTATCAGTCGCAGAGCACGATCAGTCACAGATCGCTATCAGTCACAGAGCACGGTCAGTCAGTCACAGATCGCTATCAGTCACAGAGCACGGTCAGTCAGTCACAGATCGCTATCAGTCACAGAGCACGGTCAGTCAGTCACAGATCGCTATCAGTCACAGAGCACGGTCAGTCAGTCACAGATCGCTATCAGTCACAGAGCACGGTCAGTCAGTCACAGATTGCTATCAGTCGCAGAGCACGGTCAGTCGGTCACAGATCGCTATCAGTCGCAGAGTACAGTCAGTCAGTCACAGTTAATGCAGCAAAAGAGACAATATTTTTGCAGGACACAAGTACACTGTTATGAAAGTATACTGTTAGATAACACCCCACTTCAATATGTGGTATTGAGGGGCCACTGGTCTATCACACCAGTTATACAAAAAATTGGCCAGTAAGTTTGGCACTGTGTGTAGCAGAGTTAACGCAGCAAAAAAAGGCAACATTTTTGCAGTACCCAAATGCACTGTTATAAAAGTATATTGTTAGATAACACCCCGCTTCAACCTGTCGTTTAGGGGAGCCACTGGTCTATCACACCAGTTATAATACTTTTTTTAAAAGTGCTTTTGTCACTCTCTGTAGTTGTAGTATCGCTGCAGAAACACTCACACACCAGTCACAATGCTGCACAGTGCACAATACAAATCCACTATAATATGCTTTCTATATTAGAAAGTATATTATAAGTGTATTACACCCCTATATAGTGCACACCAAAGAATAGTACACCTATACTAAATACCAGTCCTTGAAAGGACTTTTGTGGACCTATAACAGAGCGATCTTTGTCACTGCCAATCTGTCTCTGCTCCCCACAGCAAACCTCTCCCTACACTGACAAAAGAGACAATATAGATAGTACACCTATATCAAATACCAGCCCTTACAAGGATTTTTGTGGACCTATAACAGACCGATTTGTGTCAATGGCAATCTGTCCCTGCTGCACACAGCAAACCTCTCTCTACACTGACAAAAAGCAGAATGTAAAATGGCAGCCAGCTCAGGTCTATTTATAAGGTAGGGGGTATGTCCATGTGCTGAAATGTCTCAATTGGCTGTCCTGTTCCACCTGGTGGATGTGTCAAGGGTCAAAGTTCTCCCCAATGTAAACTAATATGACCGCCGTGAACAACGCCATATGTTCGCAAGATCGGGAGAAACTGCGAACGAGCAAAGTTTGCCGCGAACCGACCGCCGGGCAAACCGCAAGGCCATCTCTACTTACCTCTGCTTAATTCCTATTCCATCTGGATCTTATACTTTTCACACCTGCTAGGATATCTTTGGATGTTTAGACCAGGGAATTTAAATAAGAATGAACCTGCGCGCTACCAAAAGAGAAAAGGAGATGGATAACCAGGAGGAGGTACTAATAGAAGAATGGAGCACCAGAGACCTACAGCCAATAGTGTAGTGTCACCACATACAATAAAAGCATTAATAAAAACAATAAAATCAGCGCAGGTGCTCTATGTTTGGTGAACCATCTAATAAACGAACAAATCACTTCATATAATAAAAATCACTTGGTATTGTAGAATAAAATCTTAAAGGTGCTAAAAGTGCCAAAAAAGTAATCAATATTTATAAAGTGCAGAAGTGCGTGTGAGGATTTGGTGTTGGTGAACCCAAAATCAACAGTGGGAAAGAGGTGGTGAAAACAATAATATATTGCCAAAAGATGACTGATAAATTCTTCAAATAATAAGTGCAACAAAATGAGTATCCTAAAAAAGGAGTGCTCAGTAAATAATCTATAGAAAGGCTGGATGTACACAAAACAGTGTCTTCCATAAACAACACAGTGTTGGAAGAAAAAACAATATTTCTAAAAAAAAAAAAATATATATATATATATATATATATATATATATATATATATATATATATATATATATATATATATATATATATATATATATATAGCTAATGTGCCCTATGAAGAGTGAACTGATGTCGCTCTTTGTGATGCAGTGAAAATTCGTTAATACAGTGACACAAGTGGTAAAAATGTAGAGCCTAATCAAAAAATGAAGAAAAATATGAAAAAATATAAAAAGTGTAAAAAAAAGCCCTATGATGGGCGAACTGCTGCCAACTCTTCAGAAAAGTAGAATTTGCAAATATAATTGTGACCAGGTGAATAATCTCATAAAGTGAATCATGCACTGAAATAAATCTGACACAAATAATCGATCAAGAAGAAAATAGTCCCAATAAAAAAAAATCAGTGAAAAAAGAAAAAAAAATATAGTTCATAACAGGTGAAGAAATTTAAACAATTCCGGTGATTCCCAGTGCGACCTTTAGTGAGCGGTGATTCCAAATAAGTGTAATGGCCGCTCACCTCCATTAACACTCACAAGGAGCGTTTCAGATATCACTTGCCAACCTGTAGACTCAAGGGAATGTCTCCTCTGGGTGCTGTATATCTCGTAGTCAAACTCCTCTATATGGATATCAAGAAGGAGGTGGCGGCTATATGCACTGGTTCGAAACACTCACATACCGGAAGAAAATCGGAAGGAGAACTCATAGTGTAGTAACTTCGGATAAATTTAATCAGTAAAATTCAAGGTTACACTTACATTAAAGTCGATCATAAAACGCCTTTCAAGATAGAACACAAACACCCAAACACCCTTGATAAAGTCATGTGTTTTTGTGACGCAGCGCGTCGGGACGCCGTGGTGACGTCACTTCCATGTCTACGGACGAGACTGGAAGCAGGAAGCTCTTGGCAGCGATTGCTGTAACCGCATCAGCGGTGTTTGTGTTCTATTTCGAAAGGCGTTTTATGATCGACTTTAATGTAAGTGTAACCATGAATTTTACTGATTAAATTTATCCGAAGTTACTACACTATGAGTTCTCCTTCCGATTTCTTTCGGTATGTGAGTGTTTCGAACCAGTGCATATAGCAGCCACCTCCTTCTTGATATCCATATAGAGGAGTTTGACTACGAGATATACAGCACCCAGAGGAGACATTCCCTTGAGTCTACAGGTTGGCAAGTGATATCTGAAACGCTCCTTGTGAGTGGTAATGGAGGTGAGCGGCCATTACACTTATTTATTTGGAATCACCGCTCACTAAAGGTCGCACTGGGAATCACCGGAATTGTTTAAATTTCTTCACCTGTTATGAACTATATTTTTTTATTGGGACTATTTTCTTCTTGATCGATTATGTGTGTCAGATGTATTTCAGTGCATGATTCACTTTGAGACTATTCCCCTAGTCACATTTATATTTGGAAATTCTACTTTTCTGAAGAGTTGGCAGCGGTTCGCCCTTCATAGGGCTTTTTTTTTTTTTTTATATTTTTTCATATTTTTCCTTCATTTTTTGATTAGGCTCTACATTTTTACCACTTGTGTCACTGTATTGACGAATTTTCACTGCATCATGAAGAGCGACATCAGTTCACTCTTTATAGGGTACATTAGCCATATTTTTATTTTTTTTGGAAATATTGTTTTTTCTTCCAACACTGTGTTGTTTAACCACTTGCCGACGGCCGCAAGTACATATACTGCGGTGGTCAGCCTCTCACAGGCAGAGTGACGTATCGGTACGTCACTAGCCTGTGAAGCTCTGGGGAGCGAGCGCGCGGCGCGGTCACGGACCCCGCCGGTCACTCAGCGATCGTCGGGGGAGAGGGAGAAAGTCAGGTGGCTAGTGTAAACAAGCCGCCTGTCATTCTCCCCTGTGTAGAAACAATGATCATACAGTTCTACTATTAGAATCACAGTTAGAATCATGCCCCTAGGGACACACACAGCCCCTCCCTCTCAAATAAAGTTAACCCCTTCACTGTCAGTGTAATTTTACAGTAACAATGCATATATATATAGCACTGATTACTGTAGAAATGTCACTGGTAACCCCAAAAGTGTCAAAAATGTCAGTCAAGGGTCCGATCTGTCCGCCCCAATGTCGCAGTACCGCAAAAAAAAAAATCGCACAGGTGATCAAATACCACCAAAAGAAAGCTCTGTTTGTGGGAAAAAAAAAAAAAGGACGTCAAATTTGTTTAGGTACAGCATCGCACAACCGCGCAATTGTCCGTTAAAGTCACGCAGTGCCAAATCGCAAAATACCCCCTGGTCTTTCAGCAGCCAAATCCTCCAGGGCTTAAGTGGTTATGGAAGACACTGTTTTGTGTACATGCAGCCATTCTATAGATTATTTACTGAGCACTCCTTTTTAGGATACTCATTTTGTTGCACTTATTATTTGAAGAATTTATCAGTCATCTTTTGGCAATATATTATTGTTTTCACCACCTCTTTCCCACTCTTGATTTTGGGTTCACCAACACCAAATCCTCACACGCACTTCTGCACTTTATAAATATTGATTACTTTTTTGGCACTTTTAGCACCGTTAAGATTTTATTCTACAATACCAAGTGATTTTTATTATATGAAGTGATTTGTTCGTTTATTAAATGGTTCACCAAACATAGAGCACCTGCGCTGATTTTATTGTTTTTATTAAGACCAGGGAATTGGTCTTCACTCTGTCTCTATTTCCATGCACATACTACTCATTTCAATTAAGGGTACAACCTCCTCTCTATACACATATGTGTGCATTTTCATATGCATACGTGGGTGCAGATATATATTGTAAAGTTTGGGGGTTCTAGCTCCACCGGATTGAGTGCACAACTGTTTAAAATATAAACAAAAAGGCTTTATTTCAGCAGCGCACAAATCAAACACAAAATAAAGTCCGCTTTTCTTCAGCACAAAGGGACAAAGTAAGGAAAAAGGCACATACAGTTTTGTAGATGGATCTTCACCCCAAGGTTTGTAACAGTCCTTATCAGACCTCTCAGCAGCTTTTGGCAGACTCCATCAGACTTACAGCTTCCAACTACTCCTCCTCACCACTCACCTATTGCTGCTTCCTGTCTCTTAAGGTCTGCTTCTCCTGGGTCTTAACCCTGTGTGCGCAGGAATCCCTTTTGGTCAGGGGTGGGGGCTCTTTCCCACCCGAATATCACTACAGAGCCCCCCAAATTCCGGGTCCCAAATATCTCTCTTTACAATACAAAGAGAACTGTGAGTCAGTCCTCCTGATTTTTTCTATTCCCAGGAATTTCTCACCCATCCTGGGTGACCCCCTGAACCTTTACAAACTTCCCTTAAAAGGGACCATAACCCAAATACAGGAGGTATATAGTGACTGTCCAGGAGGACCCAACCTTGGCGTCCTGTACAATATATATATCTTTTTAATCTCCTTCTGTCTCTAACAAGGATATGCAGAGTCATTCCTTTTAATGTTATTATATTTTCAGATACTTCTTGGTGTCTTATTTTTCCATCCTTGGATAATCTCGTGCTTAAACTTAGCGCTTTTGTCTGCTACCAGCATAGCTCATACCATCTAGCTAACCCGTTAGCCCTGTCTGTGACAGATTTAATAGCCCCACAGGTAAGGAGATATATATATTTACATATATTTTTCTATTTTCTAACTATGCATACAATAATTCCCATTATGGGATACTGAGCTACATGTATACTTCACATGTATTTCTGGTATCCCTTCTGGTATCTTTTCTATCTATTTTTCTCCTTTGCTCTCCCCTACATAGGTCCAGCCAATTGGACATTGGTCTATGGATACTTATTTACATTTGTAACAAGAACTCTGCCTTGGGTCCTTTTTGGCTGCTCCCGTGCTGGCCCCCAGGGGGATATTCCTCACCTTGTGGCCTTTGGCCCTCCGCCTAGTCCTTGAGTGACACCCATACAGGTGGGTATGGTTTTGGAACCTACGGTTCCCTCTCGAGATCTATATACATTGAATACTCAGCACCAATATGTCTGGTTTATATTTATGACTTTTTGTATTTTCCATGTATTGATTTTTTTCTTTTCTTTTGTTTCTATATCTAGTAGCATTTATGATGTATGTACACCAATCCAGTTGACCCTGAAGAAGCGGTCTCCCGTGAAACATGTTGGGCATCTTTGGACACTTCTGTTACTACATTTAAGCTAACCAGGCTCCAGTGGTACTAGTTAGCAAGGGTTTGTTTAAACAACTATCCCTGTGTGTAGAAAACTATTGTGCTACTTATGATTATGCTACTCTTGTTTTCTTTTAAATATACTTTTGTATTTTTCTCTGTATTTATCAGAAATACAACAATTTTTTAATATTTTATGTTAATAAAATGTATTTGAACTTTTTAATATACTGTCCTATTTATACATATTGGTCTAATGACGGTACCCTTCCAAAAGTCCCCTCTGGGCCCCCCCCCCCCTTTTTCCTTTTTTGTTTTAAATATATTTTCTGTATCAGTAGATAATAGCAAGGTGGGCTGAGGGTTCCTGTCAACATGATGAATAACTTAGAGGGCCCTCAATACATTATCTCTAACTTGTTTTCACAGAATAAGACCTGTCAGATCTATAATGTTTGTGATTTAGTTAGCTAAGGATTAAGAGCTTAAAAAATGAGTAAAACCTCTATATGCATTACAGTGTCCTCAATGTATTAATATGCTGTGCTCTGTTTTGTAAATAAATGCTTATTTTTTTTTTCAGATGCTCATTACATTGTCCTCCTCTCTCCATCCAGCAGATGGCATGGCCATACTCGGTGTTGGATACGTGGCCCTGGAAACTCAACAATCCTTTACCAATTTTGGAAGCAAGTGTATTAAAACAAAAATCTGTTGTTTTTCATAAATTGTACTGAGGTTATGCTAAATGACCAATTTAGATGAAAACTAAACTTAGATAAAATCTTCTTATAAAGCCAATTGTTTTGGTAAATGGTGATATTATTGTAAAAGTCTAAAATACACTACTGTGAAAATATTATAAATAAAAAAACTATATAACAATACACCTTCATTCAAGTTATTTTCATGTAGTATTGCAAATCCATTATTTGAAGCAGAGGAAAGTTAACATCTAGTAAAAGCATACACACTAAAAGCACAAAGACAAAAAAAAAGAAAAAAAAAAGGATCATCTTGGCAAAATGTTACACAGTCATCTGCTGTTAAGCTGTTCAATACGTTTTTCTCCAAATGTTGGCATTCAAACATCCCAGCAGTTCTGCCAAGCTTTTCTTGCTTTCTTAAGAATGTCTGGCCATACTCTAAACAGTTTCCTGCAAACATTTTCACATCCTCCATTCCTTCCTCCTGTACACAGCAGATCCACAAGAAAGTTATGAATGAGATTTTACCATTACGAAGATTTCTAGTCAGATATCCATATTATTTGCATGTGCTTGTTGCTTTGTACTCTGTGGGCTAAATTTAATAAGATCATTTGTCAAATTTTCATGCACCCATTTTTTGCAATTAGTAATGTAATACAGTGGGTAAAATAATTATTTGATTTCCTGCAAATTTTGTTAGTTTGCCCATTTACAAAGAAATAAAGGGTCTAGAATTTTGTATCATAGGTGTATTTTAAACGATAGAGATATAAACGATAGAGATATAATATCAACCAAAAATTCAGGAAAAAAAACACATAAAAAAAAAATGTTATAAATGAAGTTGCAGTCCTGTGAGTAAAATAAGTATATGATCCCCAAGCAAAACGTGACTTAGTACTTGGTGGAGAAACCCTTGTTGGCAAGCACAGAGGTAAGACGTTACTTGTAGTTGGTGACCAGGTGTGCACAAATCTCAGGAGGGATTTGGTTCACTCTTCTTTACAGATCTTTTCTGAAGGCTTAAGGTTTTTTGACTGTCTCTTGGCAACTCAAAGTTTCAGCTCCCTCCATAAATTTTCTATAGGATTAAGGTCTGGAGAATTTACTTCTTCTTGAGCCACTCATTTGTTTCCTTGGTGGTATGTTTTGGGTCATTGTCATGCTGGAAGGTCCATCCACAACCCATTTTTTGGCTGAGGGAAGAAGGTTTCGATCCAAGATTTTACAATATGGCCTGGTCCATTGGCCCCTCAATGCATCAATGCGGCCTGTACCTTTAATAGAGAAACCGCACCAAAGCATCATGTTTCCACTTCTGTGCTTGACTTTATGGATGGTGTTCTTAGGGTCATAGTCAGCATTTTTCTTCCTTCCTCTGGGGATTCTCTCATCTCTCCCTGATTCTGCACGTCTGGGCTGGAGAATAAGGGAAGAAGAATTCTCACAGAGATCGCTAGGTAGGCACTGAGATTTTACCTTCATAAACTGTCCGTTTCTGTTTCTGTCAATGACTGATTCTCTGTGTGCTGAGATGATCAGCAGAGAACAATTATCAACGGATGATGATCTGAGATGAGCTGCATTCATCAGGAACGCAGCTAATCCTAGTTTCATAAACAGACACCTCAGTGGAAAGAACATACAGTATCTCACAAAAGTGAGTACATCACTCACATTTTTGTAAATGTTCTATTATATCTTTTCATGTGACAACACTGAAGAAATGACACTTTGCTACAATGTAAAGTAGTGAGTGTACAGCTTGTATAACACTGTAAATGTGCTGTCCCCTCAAAATAACTCAACACGCAGCCAATAATGTCTAAACCACTGGCAACAAAAGTGAGTACACCCCTAAGTGAAAATGTCCAAATTGGGCCCAATTAGCCATTTTACCTCCCCGGTGTCATGTGACTCATTAGTGTTACAAAGTCTCAGGTGTGACTGGGGAGCAGGTGTGTTAAATTTGATGTTATCGCTCTCACTCTCTCATACCGGTCACTGGAAGTTCAACATGGCACCTCATGGCAAAGAACTCTCTGAAGATCTGAAAAAAAGAATTGTTGCTCTACCTAAAGATGGCCTAGGCTGATGGAAGATTGCCAAGACCCTGAAACTGAGCTGCAGCACGGTTACCAAGACCATACAGCGGTTTAACAGGACAGTTTGCACTCAGAACAAGCCTTGCCATGGTCGACCAAAGAAGTTGAGTGCACATGTTCATCGTCATATCTATAGGTTTTCTTTGGGAAATAAACGTATGAGTGCTGCCAGCATTGCTGCAGAGGTTGAAGGGGTGGGGGGGTCAGCCTGTCAGTGCTCTGACCATACGCTGCACACTGCATCAAATTGGCCTGCATGGCTGTCATCCCAGAAGGAAGCCTCTTCTAAAGATGATGCAAAAGAAAGCCTGCAAACCGTTTGCTGAAGACAAGCTGACCAAGGACATGTATTACTGGAACCCTTTCCTGATGTCTGATGAGACCAAGATAAACTTATTTGGTACAGATGGTGTCAAGCGTGTGGCGGCAACCAGGTGAGGAGTACAAAGACAAGTGTGTCTTGCCAACAGTCAAGCATGATGGTGGAGTGTCATGGTCTGGGGCTGGCACTGGGGAGCTACAGTTCATTGAGGGAACCATGAATGCCAACATGTACTGTGACCACCTGAAGCAGAGCATGATCCCCTCCCTTCGGAGACTGGGCCACAGGGCAGTATTCCAACATGATGTTGACCCCAAACACACCTCCAAGACGACCACTGCCTTGCTAAAGAAGCTTAGAGTAAAGGTGATGGATTGGCCAAGCATGTCTCCAGACCTAAACCCTATTGAGCATCTGCGGGGCATCCTCAAACATAAGGTGGTGGAGCACAAGGTCTGTAACATCTACTAGCTCCGTGATGTCTACATAGACGAGTGGAAGAGGCAACCTGTTGCAACCTGTGAATCTCTGGTGAACTCCATACCCAAGAGGGTTAAGGCAGTGCCGGAAAATAATGGTGGCCACACAAAATATTGACACTTTGGGCCCAATTTGGGCATTTTCATTTAGGGGTGTACCCACTTTTGTTGCCAGCGGTTTAGACAATAATGGCTGTGTGTTGAGTTAATTTGAGGGGACAGCAAATTTACACTGTTATACAAGCTGAACACTCACTACTATACATTGTAGCAAAGCGTCATTTCTTCAGTGTTGTCAGATGAAAAGATATAATAAAAAATGTACCAAAATGTGAGGTATCTATCTATCTATCTATCTATCTATCTATCTATCTATCTATCTATCTATCTATCTATCTATCTATCTATCTATCTATCTATCTATCTATCTATCTATCTATCTATCTATCTATCTATCTATCTATCTATCTATCTATCTATCTATCTATCTATCTATCTATCTATCTATCTATCTATCTATCTATCTATCTATCTATCTATCTATCTATCTATGCTGCTACGCATGGTTAGTGATATGTGGGGTTTATGTGACTGCCGCGATTGGCTGTCACGGTAGTCAAATGATTGCAAAGCTCCCAATCGCAAACAGAGATTGGGAGCGTTCCGTTAGTCACTGGTAACTGTGGCGAAGCACGCAGGGCCCGGCACAGATGCTTTTGCAATATTGCACACAATTATGCGGCCACTCTGTGCCATGGCCCACCCGCCATGAAGCCGCATATTTACTCCTTGCCCTTCCAGTCAATATGTTCAGGGTCTTTATTAACCACTTCCTGACTGAAAGACGGCTACAGCGAGGCTCTTTCACTCATCCATGGACACCCTCCTTGATCCACGCCTCTCACGTGCTGTGCTTGCATTGCACAGATTAATATAGTGTTTCCTGTTAGAGGCTGGGGTGGAGCCATGCTTAGAGAAGATTACATAACCACTTGCCGCCCGCCCACCATCAAATGACGGCGGAGCAATGCGGCTCTTGTTCTGGGACGATGTCCCCAGAACAAGATATGACGGCACCCCAGCTCGGCTGCTCTCGTGTGCCCATGGGGGCGTGCAGTGCGGCGATCGTGGCCGCGCCATGTTCCTAGGACACGGTGCGACCCCGATCTTGGTAAAGAGCCAATGACTTGGCTCTTTACCCATGTGATCAGCTGTGTTCAATCACAGCCGGTCACATGTAAATGAGGAAGTGCCGTTTACCAGCTCTCCTCGCATCACACTGTCAGAGTGTGTGGCGAGGAGAGCCGCTCAGCTGCTCCTCCTCAAAGGGGAGTCTAGGCCAGGTAATAAGGGCAATGATCATCAGTGCCCTGATTACAATAAAGTAAAAAACAGTGCCCATCAGTGCCCACAATCAGTGCCCACAGTGCCCACAATCAGTGCTTATAGTGCTGCCAGTCAGTGCCCATCAGTGCCTGCAGATCTGTGCTGCCCATCAGTGTCCATCAGTGCTGCCCATCAGTGCCTCCCATCAGTGCCACCCGTCAGTGCCCATCAGTGCCACCCCTCAGTGCCCATTAGTGACACACGTCCTTGCTGCCTATCAGTGCCACCTCTCAGTGCCCATCAGTGCTGCCTTTCAAAGCCCAACAGTGCCACCTATCAGTGCTCATCAGTGCCGCCTATCAGTGCCCATCAGTGTGGCATATTAGTACCTCCTCATCAGTGCCCATAAGTGCCACCTCATCAGTGCCCATAAGTGCCACCACATTAGTGCCCATCAGTGCCACCTATCAGTGCCCATCAGTGACGCCTCATCAGCGCACATCAGTGAAGGAGAAAAATTACTTAAATTTACAGACAGAAAATAAGAAAAACTTTTCTTTTTCAAAAGTTTCTGTCTTTTTTCTTCTTTTTTTTTAATAAGAAATAAAAAACCCAGCGGCAATTACATACCATCAAAAGAAAGCTCTATTTGTGTGAAAAATATGATATACATTTCATATGGGTAAAGTCTAACATGACCGCACAGTTGTCATTCAAAGTGTGACAGTGCTGAAAGCTGAAAATTGGCCTGGGCAAGAAGGGGTGAAAGGGCCCTGTATTGAAGTGGTTAAACACACAGGTGTGAGAGCACGGTCCTTAAAGCTGATACACAGACCATAGAGATAAGCAGACAGTCGGGGCATGAAACATTACTGCAGATTTATGACAGGGGTATACAGTGCATCCGGAAAGTATTTAGTGCTTCACTCTTTCCACATTTTGTTATGTTACAGCCTTATTCCAAAATAGATTAAATTCATTATTTTCCTCAAAATTCTACAAACAATACCCCATAATAACAATGTGAAGGAAGTTTGTTTTTGAAATCTTTGCAAATTTATTAAAAATAAAAAAATAATAAAAAACACATGTACAAATGTATTCACATTCTTTGCTCAATATTTTGTTGAAGCACCTTTGGCACTAATTACAGCCTCAAATATTTTGGAGTATGATGCTACAAGCTTGGCACACCTATTTTTGGCCAGTTTCTCCGATTCTTATTTGCAAGACCTCCCAAGTTCCATCAGGTTGAATGGGGAGCGTTGGTGTACAACCATTTTCAGATCTCTCTAGAGATGTACAAATCGGGTTCAAGTCTGAGCTCTAGCTGGGCCACTAAAGGACATTCACAGAGGTGTCCCGTAGACACTCCTTTGTTATTTTGGCTGTGTGCTTAGGGCCATTGTCTTGTTGGAAGATGAATGAGCAGCTTTTCATTAGTGATGAGCCGAACACCCCCCGGTTCGGTTCGACCCAGAACACTGCGAAAAGAGGAAAAGTTAATTCGAATAAACAAACCCCATTAAAGTCTATTGGACTTGAACCTCAAAAATCAAACAGCCTCATTTTGAAGGCTTAAATGCAAGTTATTGCCTCAAAAAAGTGTATGGGGGTCCGTGTACTGACCTGGGGAACACGTTGCAATGAAAAAAAAGTTTTTAAAAATGATCATTTTGTAAAGGAGCAGTGATTTACTGATTTAAATGAGGCTTTAATTGAAACTATACAAGTGAAAAATTCCTTCAAATATCGTGCCGGGGGGGGGGGGGGGGTGGGGCCTGAATGTGCCTGCAAAGTAGTGCATCTCTATGATGTATGTAGCCTGCTGCAGCAATACTGACATTTTTCTAAAGCAAAAAATGTCATATAAAAATATACTTACAAATTTCAAATCGCATGTAGTTGTCATAAGGGTGCAGAAAAATTGGGCCTTAGTTGTTGGTGGTGCCTGAACAACGTAAACCCTCACAGTTACTCTTGCTGGGTGCAGGAAGCCTGCTGCTAAAAAATCCATAAAATTTCAAATCGCATGTACATTTCATACAGGTGCCAAAAATTGGGCCTTTGCTGTTGGTGGTGTCTGAACACCATAACCAAGCCCTCGCAGATACTCTTGCTGGGTGCAGGAACGGAACCTGCTGGTAAGAATTCCATACAAATTTGAAATTGCATGAGCTATACAGGTGCCAAAAATTGGGCCTTTGTTGTAGGTGGTGCCTGAACACCGTAATCAAGGCCTCGCAGTTACTCTTGCTGGGTGCAGAACGGGACCTGCTGGTAAGAATTCCATGCAAATTTGAAATTGCATGTGCTATACAGGTGCCAAAAATTGGGCCTTTTCTGTAGGTGGTGCCTGAACACCGTAACCAAGCCCTCACAGTTACTCTTGCTGGGTGCAGGAACTGGACCTGCTGGTAAGAATTAAATGCAAATTTGAAATTGCATGTACTACACTGGTGACAAAAATTGGGCCTTTGCTGTAGGTTGTGCCTGAACAACGTAACCAAGCCCTCGCAGTTACTCTTGCTGGGTGCAGGAACGGGACCTGCTGCTAAGAATTCCATACAAATTTGAAATTGCATGTGCTACACAGGTGCCAAAAATTGGGCCTTTGCTGTAGGTGGTGCCTGAACACCGTAAACCCTCACAGTTAGCAGGGCAGAGGGATAGGGTCTGTTGTTAAAAATGACATACGACATTTAAATTGTATGCACCTGTCATACAAGTGCAGAAAAATTAGGCCTTGGGGGTTGGTAGTGACCTAAACAAAAAACATTGTTGGAAGCTAGCAGAATCAAGGTAGAGGAATAGGATAGGCAGCATATGCAGTCTTCAAGGGATGGCAGACCCCTAGCAAATTCAATCAGTTACATCATCATCAGGGGCTTGATAGCTCTTGTTGATCCAGGACTGGTTCAGTTTAATAAAAGTCAGCTGGTCAACAGAGTCTGTGGACAGACGCACTCTTTTGTCCGTCACAAAACCTCCAGCAGCACTGAACGTCCATTCAGAAAGCATGCTGGAAGCAGGACAGGCCAGTAGCTCCATTGCATATTGAGCAAGTTCTGGCCAGTGGTCCATTCTAAGGCCCAGTAAGACAGTGGATGCTTAGCTGTTAAGGTCTCCAAGTCTACACTTGCGCCTAGATAATCATGCACCATATGATGGAGACACTGCCGATGGTTGCTTAAACCTAACAGCCCTGGGTGCTGCTTAGGACAAAATAACTGTTTAAAGGCATCGGTCAGCTGGCCACCTTCTCCACCACTCCTCCTTTGGCTGAACGATGCCTCAGAAACATGTCCAGAGAATGTTGACCTCCCAGTGTCTGGAAAGGTGGTACACAAATTATTTTTCAAGGCCTCAAGATGTTTCATCTTCTGCTCCCTCTGCAAAGGCAGGATGAGCGCTGCAACTTTACCCTTGTAACGTGGATCAAGAAGGGTTGCCAACCAATAATTATCCCTCTCCTTGATAGCACAAATCCTCGCAAGTTCGACTCGAACATCGCTCGTTCGATCGTTCATCGAATGATGAACAAATGTGCTTCTTCGTGGGAATTCATGCAATGCACGCGCGCCGCCGCGTTATGTGATTGGCCATAGCATGCACCCTGACCTCATGGTTTTGCCAATCACATGATCTCTGCCATGATTGGACTAAAGGCAGGCTGTGGGCCAAGTACACGCCCCACACTACATAAAGGCTGCTCACGCAGCCACAGCGTGTAGTGTCATTGTGCAGGTGATGAGACAGGGACAGGCACGTGATTGAGGCAGCTAGAGAGTAGTTTTTTTGGAGTTTGTTAAACAGTGCAAAGACATTGCTAGCAGTGTAGGGAGGGCCAGGTACGTGTGTGATGTAGGGTGAGATTTCTTTCTTTACATCAGATACCAGTCTGAGTATTGTTCATTGGTCAGTTGTGGAACATTTTATAATCATCACAGACCTATGGGATTATAGATCACCTCAGATATAAGTCAGAGTATTCATTGGTCAGTTGGGGAATATTCTATAATCATCACAGACCTATAGTATTATAGATCACTTCACATATCAGCCAGAGCATTCATTGGTCAGTTGTGGAACATTCTATAATCATCACCGGCCTATATGATTATAGATCACTTCAGATATCAGTCAGAGTATTCATTGGTCAGTTGTGGAACATTCTATAGATCACTTCAGATAACAGTCACAGTATTCATCGGTCAGTTGTTAAACATTCTACAAGCGTAACAGACCAATAGGATTATAGATCACTTCACATATCAGCCAGAGTATTCATTGGTCAGTTGTTGAACATTCTATAATCATCACAGACTGATAAGATTATAGATCACTTCAGATATGAGTCAGAGTATTCATTGGTCAGTTGTGGAACATTCTATAACCATCACAGACCTATAGGATTATAGATCACTTCAGATATCAGTAAGAGTTTTCATTGGTCAGTTGTGGAACATTCTATAATCATCACAGACCTATAGGATTATAGATCACTTCACATATCAGTCAGAGTATTTATTGGTCAGTTGTGGAACATTCTCTAAGCATCACAGACCTATAAGATTATAGATCACTTCAGATATCAGTCAGAGTATTCATTGGTCAGTTGTGGAACATTCTATAAGCATCATAGACATATAGGATTATAGATCACTTCAGATGTCATTCAAAGTATTAATTAGTCAGTTGTGGAACATTCTATAATCATCACAGACCTATAGGATTATATATCACTTCAGATATCAGTCAGAGTATTCATTGGTCAGTTGTGGAACATTCTATAATCATCGCAGACCTATAGGATTATAGATCACTTCAGATAACAGTCAGAGTATTCATCGGTCAGTTGTGGAACATTCTATAATCATCACAGACCTACAGGATTATAGATCACTTCAGATATCAGTCAGAGTATTCATTGGTCAGTTGTGGAACATTCTATAAGCATCACAGATCATCCATCTATAGGATTATAGATTACATCAGATATCAGTAAGAGTATTGTTAATCGGTCACTTGCATACATCTATAACCACCATAGCTCATCTATAGGGCTATCAATTACATCATATCCGGTCATAGAGTATCTTTTGGTCAGTTGCGTATACCCTATATTGATTTGTATCAACATGATGTCCGAAAGGCCGACAAGGAGAGGCCGGCACTCACAGGCCATGAAAAGAGGGCAAGCAGCCTCTGTGTTCATTGTGAAAAGTGGTGGGCACAGTCAAGGCATGCCCGTCCTTTATTTCCGGTGCTGCCCATGCTATTCAGCCACAACATGTGGAAGGGTTGGTGGAGTGGTTCAATAAGCTGTCCTCATCCTCCTCTTCCCCTGACACCCACGCTCCCAGTAGTTTGTCTTCCACTGCAGCTGCCAAAGCGGCCCGTTCCACAGGCTCCTTCTCCACAGCTACTCCCTCAGTCGCCCCACCATCATGTACGGAGGAGTCACCTGAACTATTCGATCATAGTGTCAGTGACATGCTCCTAGAGGATGCTCAGCAATTTGAAAGCTATGATGTTGGTTAGCAGGTTGATGAAGGGAATAACGTGAGCCTAGAGAGAGGGGGCATGTTGCCACAGCTGAAGCATATTGCCAAGTTTGCTCCAGTGACGAGGAGGGAGGAGATGATGAAGTCACTGACTGTACTTGGGTGCCTGACAAGATAGAGGAGGAGGAGAAGGGGGAGGATGAGGAGAATGCACCACTCCAATGAGGCAGGATATGCTCCAGGGGCCGCCATAGCAGTAGCCAACCTATTGCGTCACAGCACAGAGCTCCACAGGTGCAGGGTGCTGCAAAATCCCAGCGGACTCAAAAAAGTTCACCAGGTGGAGCTCAATGTTGGCAATGCTGCAGCGGCTGCACACGCAGCAGAGGGCCATCAATGAGTACCTGTGTGCATATGGCACAATGACAGGGTCAGGGAAGCTTGTTTTTTTTTCCACCACGCCAGTGGCTTTTGATTAAGGATTGAGGAGGCCACTCAGATGGTGAGCCGGGACGATGCATGCATCAGTGACACTATTCCACTAATCTACCTGCTGGAGCACACATTGTGTGGAATCATGGACAGGGCACTTGAGGCAGAACAGCGGCAGGAAGAGCAGGACTTTCTTTCCTCACAAGGCCCCCTTTATGCAGATATCATTCCTGCAGGGCCACAAAACACACAGGAGGAAGAGGAGGAGGAGGAGGAGGATTTCAGCAGCATGGATGTAAAGGAAGAGGATAGCATACAGCAGTCTTCAAGGGATGGTTTTGGTTCCCCAGAAACCATAGGAGTTGTACATGGTTGGGGAGAGGTTGCTCCTGCTGACAATGTCATCCTTAGTGACCCAGAGGACTCAGAAGCTCCTGCCTCCTCCAACTTATGTTGAATGGGCTCCCTGATTCTGCAAAGCCTGCAAAAGGACCAGAGGATTTGTGCTATTAAGGAGAGGGATAATTATTGGTTGGCAACCCTTCTTGATCCACATTAAAAGGGTAAGGTTGCAGAGCTCATCTTGCCTTTGCAGAGGGAGCAGGGGATGAAACATCTTTAAGGGGCCTTGAAAAAAAATTTGTGTAACACCTTTCCAGACACTAGGATGTTAACATTCTCTGGACGTGTTTCTGAGGTATCGTTCAGCCAAAGGAGGAGTGGTGGGAAAGGCTGACCAATGCCTTTAAACAGTTCTTTAGTCCTCAGCAGCCAGGGCTGTTAGATTTAGGCAACCATCGACAGCGTGTCCATCATATGGTGCATGATTATCTAGGAGCAAGTGCAGACTTGGAGACCTTTCCAATTGAGCATCCACTGGGTTACTGGGTCTTGAGAATGAACCACTGGCCAGAACTTGCTCAATATGCAATGGAGCTACTGGCCTGTCCTGCTTCCAGCATGCTTTCTGAACAGACGTTCAGTGCTGCTGGAGGTTTTGTGACGGACAAAAAAGTGTGTCTGTCCACAGACTCTATTGACCAGCTGACTTTTATCAAAATGAATCAGTCCTGGATCAACAGCAACTATCAAGCCCCTGAAGCTGGTGTAATTGATTGAATTTAACATTGTAAAAAACAGCGCTACCAGGAAAGTGATATAAATAATAAATACAATCCTTCAATAAATAGATATACAAACAATCTAATTCATAAATATAAAGTGCACTTAGTGATAAAATATATATATATATATTAGGGCTGTGCATCTTCACTTACCTCACGATTCGATGCGATTACGATTATTAGGGTCGCGATTCGATACGATTCGATTCCGCGATGCTTCACGATGCATCACGATTACTGCCCAATGCCCATGCCCAGCCCACTGCCCAATGGTTTTCAAAACTTTATCAAAAAAACAAACAATCAAGCAGTCACAAATAAAAGAATCCTTTTTATTTTCATTTGCTTCAAAGGACACTTTCCTGGACCCTGTCAAGGCCTGCAAGCCCTGCATACTTTAGTGCACTTGCACTGCAAACATATAGGAAGGTCTGAAAATGCAAACAGCATAGCAGAGACAGACAACAACACTAGTATTTTACTAGAAGTAACAGTAAAATTGGTAAAAAACTGTAGTAGTGCAGTTTACTGCTTCATAAAAGAAAATATTAATATAAGCCAGGCCTACCACCATTTAAAGTACAACTAAAGGCAAAACTTTTTGGATTTTGGATAAAGTTTGGCCTATAGTTGTACTTTAAAGGCAAGCCAAGATAGAAGAAGCCAGCCAGCCAGCCAGCCAGCCAAGCTAATATTCTTGTGAAAATGGTCATCATAAATTCCCACAAAACATTATATATAAATCCTTTTATGTGAATATGCATTGCAATAAATTCCAGGTGTGCCATAACCTGTCCTCTACAAAACAGAGCACTTGCTGACTAGTAGCAAACATCAAGGGTGAACCTGGAAATAGTGCACTGCTGCATAACTTCCATGTTCACCATGATGTTTGTTTCCCTCTGCAACTGCCAGTCAACTCAAGTGAGTTGATGGATTGGCTGCTAGAGGGGAGTTACAAATATAAGCTTTAAACTTATCAATTCACTTATGTCACTTTTATGTCACTTACTTTACAGAAAACGTTACCTGTCCTGCAGACAGTCTCTGTCTCTACCACGATTAAACCCAACTGAAGCCAAGCCAAAGCCACCATTAGAGGAAGGAAAACCCTTGACAGAGTAAATCATCAACTGAAGCTTAAACCTTGAGTAAATCTTCATGGGATCACAAAAAAACACACAACACGATTGTCTGCATCAGAATCATGAGAACTGAAGAAAGGTTTGGCATTGCCACACTGGTACAACTCAAGGCATATAGGTTAGGTCAGGTTTGTGTGTATTTGTGATCCAGTAAAGATTTAATCAAGGTTTTACGCTTCAATGTATGATTGATTTAATCTTTCAAGGATGTCCTTTCCTGTACCGTGGCTGCCTGGCTTGCCTTCAGTTGTCTAGATACACTTTTACCTTTAGTATTTGTTTGGTTGAGGGAACCCCCTACACTTGCTATTGCTACAGAGTACAACAGACCAGCAGACAGACATGCGTTGCAATAAATTCCAGGTGTGTGCCATAACCTGTCCTCTACAAAACAGAGCACTTCCTGACTAGTAGCAAATATCAAAGGTGAACCTGGCAATAGTGCACTGCTGCATAACTTCCATGTTCACCGTGATGTTTGTTTCCCCCTGCAACTGCCAGTCAACTCAAGTGAAGTGAGTTGATGGCTGCTAGAGGGGAGTTATACAAATATAAGCTTAAGCTTAAATAATTATCAATTCACTTATGTGAATGGACCATTTTTGAAAACAAGCCATTCTCCATCTCTCCAGTGCCAGAAAAGCTGTAAAAAATATAAAATGTTCCAGGTTCACTGCGATTGTGTTTGCCCCTGCCATTGCCAGTCAACTAAACACAGTGTGTGTGTGTCGTGACTCGTGACAACTCAAAAGCTTATACGCAGCCTCAGCATCAACTCAACACACACACACTGTATGTGTGTGTGTTGAGTTAATGCTAGAGCTGCGTTATAAGCTCTTGAGTTGTCACGACAGTCAGTCAGTCAGTCACGTTACAGAAAGAAAACTTTACCTGCACTGCACTGAGCAGCACTCTACCATGTCGATTACATCTGTAACTGAAGCCAAGCTAGCCAACAAGCCACCATTAGAGGAAGGAAAATCCTTGAGAGAATAAATTGTAAACTGAAGCTTAACCTTGAGGAAATCCTATGGGGGTCACAAACTCACAAATATAGTATATTACACAAGAATCCACAATTGGTGTTTGTGATCCAATAAGATAAGATTTACTCGAGGTTAAGCTTCAAATGTACAAGTTATTTCTCTCAATGATTTTCCTTCCTATAATGCTGCACCGTGGCTGGCTTGGTGTCAGTCAGTTGTCTAGAAGAAAATACACTTTAATATTATTTATTTGGTTGAGGGTTAAATGAACCCCTGCCTACTTGCTTAGACACTTTTAGTGTGAAGCAACGGAACGGATTATGGATTGGAAATGGACACATTGGACAGGACAATTTTCAAAAACAAACCATCAGTGCTATAAAGCTATAAAACAAGACTGGTGATGTGACTGACTGGTGACTGGCGGCAGACTGAATTAGTAATTACTAATTCATTAAAGACATGAATTAGTAATTATTTCAGTGCTTAGGATTTGGGAACATGTAGGTTTTTCTGTAAGAACACTAGATGATCCACATGCTCAGGTTTAAGACTGCTTCTTTTCGCTGTTATAACATCTCCTGCAGTAGAGAAAACCCGCTCTGCAGATACACTTGTACCTGGGATACACAAGTAGTGCTTTGACAGCTGAGAGAGGAGGGGGAATATGACCTCATGCTCATGCCACCATTTTAAAGGGTCCTCAGTGAGAGGCAGAGGTGGGGCTTTACAATATTTTTCCATATCGTCTTCTGCCTTGGCATAGGGGGTCTTAGGTTCTATTGCACCATCAGTGAAAGACTGCCCCAGCAAAGTCATGAGCAGCGATGTTGTGGCCTTTTTTTTGGGAGGAGAATGGCTGTCCTCAATGGGTGTTGTTTCTTCTTCCACAGTTGCTTTTTCCCTAGGCACTTCATCCACATTTGTCCTTCTATTAGATGTAATCTGTGTGTTTGAACAAAAGATAATAGTATAAGAAGAGCTGAACTGACTAAGAGTGTGATTCATTGATGAGGTGTGGGAAACTGCACGGTAATCCATACCATACAGTTCCACTTCCCACACCGCATCAGTGAATCAGGGCATATTACACAACACAATGTAGCTGAGCTTCTAGCTGTCTGGCAGGAAACATGATGAAATTCTAATTACCTCCAAAGATGCAGCCTCCTCAGTCACTCCTCTGTATATCTCCGATCTCTCCTCCTCTGTGAGAATAAAAGGCAGTCCTTTAAAGCGAGAATCCAGAGCAGAGGCTGTATGAAGGATCTTCTTCTCTGCCTCACTGCTGTACCTCTTCAGGAGATCTGTTTTGACGGCATTCTTGATCTCATGGGTCATGGCTGTGTCTCCCATGGTGTCTGTCATGCTCTGGAGCAGTTGTGCATTTAGAGGGGCAATGAGAGACACTGTTGGGTTGCGCTCTTCTGACATCAGCAAGGTTGCATCCTTCATTGGCTTTAATGCACTCACAGCGTCCTCTGCATTTGACACATCTGTTTGTGAGAGTGCAGAGATTAGACTCTCCTTTTCTGACTTCTGGAGACAGCAAGGTGGCACAAACTGCAGTTTGCTGTTCTAAGAATCTCTCGACCATGTCATATGCGCTGTTCCATCTTGTTGGCACATCAGTTATTAGCTTATGATTCTTCAGGCCCAGACATTTCTGTTTCTCTTTTAGACAGTGGCTTGCTCTAGTGCTGCGATGGAAGAATGTGGATATTCGTCGCACTCTGGCGAGAAGCCTGGAGAGCGTGGCCCCTTTCAGTGCCCGCTGACGTGCAAGATTGAGTGTATGGGCAAAACATTTAACATGAGGAAATTTACCAACTTGAGCTGCAACTATCATGTTCGCCGCGTTGTCGGTCACAAGCAATACAGATTTATCAGACAGCTGCCATTCTTCCACAACATGAGACAGTAGCTCTGCCAGATGAGCACCTGTGTGAGACTCATAAATGGCTCTTGTTTGCAACACATGTGACAAGACCTGCCAGTCCTTAGTAACGTAATGTGCTGTTATTGTAACATAGGACTCCATTGTGACTGAAGTCCATGAATCACACGTTATTGCGACTCGACTGGCTTGGTTCATTGACGCAAGTACCTGAGCTTTGGTGTCGTGGTAGAGTGCAGGTATAACGTTTTCTGTAAAGTGCCTGCGTGATGGGATCCTATAACGTGGCTCTAGCGTCTTCACAAGGTAGCGAAACCCGGCGTTGTCCACAACTGAGTAAGGCCGTAGGTCCTTGGCGATGAAAGCTGCCACAGCTTTGGTTATTTTCTTCCCTTTTTCTGAGTTGGGCGGATAAGTTGACAGTATGGCATCAATTCTTGGCTGATCTGGGTCTAGCAGTCTTTCCTTGGCAGTGGTGGCACTGCTGGTGGCGACAGGTGTTACTAACTCATAGTTACATATAGTTACATAGTAGGTGAGGTTGAATAAAGACAATAGTCCATCCAGTTCAACCTGTGTAGGTGTGACTGTAATCATCTAACATAGCCCTTTATCTCCTGATCCTTGAGATGTAAGTCTAAGAGTCTTTTGAAAGTCACCATACTACCCGCAGAAACCACCTCTTGTGGTAGACAATTCCACAATCTTGTAGCCCTAACAGTAAAGAACCCCCCACGTTGCCTGAGGTTAAAACGCTTCTCCTCTAATCGCATTGTATGTCCTCGAGTCCTCATGCAATTCCTTCGAATGAACAGCTTTTTTTCTAAGCTGAGATCCCCATTAAGATATTTATAAATTGCTATCATGTCCCCTCTCAGACGTCTCTTCTCCAGGGAAAATAAATTGAGCGATTGCAGCCGCTCTTCATAGGTAAGGTCCTCCAATCCCCTAATTAGTTTAGTTGCCCTTCTCTGGACTCTCTCCAGCTCCAACACATCCCTCCTGAGGACTGGCGACCAGAACTGGACAGAATACTCCAGATGCGGTCGGACCAGAGTTTTATAAAGTGGAAGGATTATAGTCTTATCTCTGGAATACATCCCTTTCTTTATGCATGCTAATATTCTGTTGGCTTTGGAAGCTGCCGCTTGGCATTGCATGCTGTTGCCTAATCTATCATCAACCAAGACTCCCAGATCTTTCTCCATTTTTGAGTCCCCCAAGGGTTCCCCTCCTAACATGTATTGTGTTTTTATGTTTTTGGTCCCCAAGTGCAAAACCTTACACTTCTCCACATTAAACCTCATTTGCCATGTCGTTGCCCACTCCGTAATTTTGTCCAGGTCATTCTGTAGGATATCTGCTTCATGCTGTGCAGTTATTGCCCTGGCCAATTTTGTGTCATCTGCAAAAATTGATAACGAACTACTGATCCCGTCCTCAATGCTGTTTATGAATAAATTGAACAAGGTTGGTCCCAGGACTGAGCCCTGGGGCACCCCGCTTACTACCTCAGCCCAGTCTGAGTATGCGCTGTTTATTACCACCCTTTGGACACGGCCTTTTAGCCAGTTCCGTATCCAAGAGCAAACCCTGCTGTCGATACCTGCAGACCTTATTTTATAAATTAAGCGCTTGTGGGAAACTGTATCAAACGCCTTAGCGAAATCCAAGTACACCACATCCACTGGTCTGCCCCTATCTAGCTCACAGCTCACTTCCTCGTAGAATGCTAAGAGATTGGTTTGACAAGAACGCCCATTTGTAAACCCGTGTTGGTTACTACTGATGATGTTGTTGTCTTTAGCATACTCTACGATATAGTCCCTTATCATCCCCTCCAGAAGTTTACATACTATTGATGTCAAACTGACAGGCCTATAATTTCCCGGGACATGTCTCTGGCCCTTTTTGAATATCGGAATCACGTTAGCCTTCCTCCAATCCCCTGGTACATCTCCTGTCCTAATACTGTCGAGTGAAACTCAGAGTGAAAACGGCTAACATGGTTTCTCAAGTTCGTAGTATTCCCTAGGTATTTAATTTTTGTGTGACAGGCTTTACATACGGCGTGTGTTTGTCCAACTCACGCTTCCCTGTGTGTTCGTAAAATCCAAAATGTGCCCAGATGTTTGCTCTTAAAACGCTAGGTGCATTTTTTATCTCTCGATCTTTTTCTCCTTCTGCCATTACCACCATACTACCACGTATGTGACGGAGACGGATGACGTAAGTTGCCAAACTCTGTCAGTGTTTAAAAAAAAAAAAAAAAACTTGTAAACTAAGCCGCAACAAGTCAACCAAGCAACATCTTTCATAAAATATGACTGTCTGTCTGTCAGACTCCCTTATGCATGCACTGAGCCAAAACCCCCGGGGCCCCCCCTTACCCCACAGCTGCCTGTGACAGTGACAGTGACACTGACAGAGACCCCCCTCCCCCCACAGCTGAGCTGACACTGCAGCCTGACACACTGACAGAGACCTGGGTGGATGTCCCACACCTTCCCCAATCCCCCACAGCACTTACAAACACTGAGAGTGAGTCCCCCCCCTTGCCCAGACCCCCACAGCTGACACTGACAGAGACCTGGATGTCCCTTCCCCAATCCCCCACAGCACTGACAAACACTGAGAGTGAGTCCCCCCCTTGCCCAGACCCCCACACTGACAGAGACCTGGATGTCCCACACCTTCCCCAATCCCCCACAGCACTGACAAACACTGAGTGAGTCCCCCCCTTGCCCAGACCCCCATAGCTGACACTGACAGAGACCCCCAGGCCCCCACTGACACTCAGAGAGAGCCCCCTGGCTGCCAGACTGCCACAGCAGAACAGTACCCCCGGGCCCCGACCGACCGTCCCCTGTCCCAGGCCCCCCCATCACAGACAATGACATCCCCCAGAGATACAGACGAGACCCCCATGAATGATTACACAATTATTTGTTCGGACATACCTGCTGTGTGACTGTGTGGGTTGTTGTGCACTGCATTGCAGAGGAGGACAGGTGCTGTGCTGCTCTCTGGGCTCTGTGGCAGGCGGCTGGCGTCACTGGCAGTGGCGTGGCGGCTGGGCCTCCAGGGCCTGTCGGCTATGGTGAGGTGAGGTGAGGCTGGCGGCGCTGGCTGGCTGCGATGGGGATGCACTTGGGGCTCCTCGCTCCTGTGTGTGGAGTGTGGACTCACTGGACTGGCTTCTGGCTTGGCTGGCTGGCTTCTTGGCTGCAAGGCCGCAGGTGGGACGCCGATACACGCAGGGGATGTTTTGCTGCGCCTTGGCCCGGGTCAAAGAGACGGAAGGGGAGGGGCGGAGCCTTTTTATTAAGCTCCCGCCACTAACCCACCAATCAGCTGCCGATCTTGTGTTTTTTTCTCCCTTGCGCGATAGGGCGTGGCCGCGGCTGATGACGTCATTTCCTAATCGATTATGCCGGCAGCCCGCATCGATGCAGAATCGCGAAGGGTCGAATCGCGATGCATCGATCTTTCGATTATATTCCCCAGCCCTAATATATATATATAATAAATATATATAAAATGCAATATATCCAAGATGCTTAAGTGCTAAAGTGAAATAGTGCAAAATAAAGTGCAGTCCAAAATTATAAGTTCACTGAAATGTCAGATAAAGTGCTGAACAAAAAGTGCTTGAAGTGCTCCACATGACCATTTTGGGATCTGCTCACCAGATACTAGGAATAATCAAGCCTCATAAAAGCAATGATTCTCCAAAATAGCCCAGGGGATGGATGGATCTGAACACCTCCAGACACTTTTGGCACTTTTCCACTGCAAGTACCGGCTAGTACCGGCTCGGCTCTACTCGGCCCTGCTTGGCCCGGTTTGCTTTTCCACTGCGGTACCGCATGGTATAGTGTCGGAACGGTTCGGTACGGTACGGTATAGGTTTGCTTTTCCACTAAAGTAGTACTAAAGTTAAGTGGGTGGGATAACAATGGGGTGGGTGTGATTCTCTGACCAATCAGTGGCTAGTAGTGACTGCATGCAAAGGATTGTGGGATATGGTACCAGTTTGGTACCTGTTGGAACCACAATCGAGTAGGTACTGTTTTTTCAGAGCCGTACCGTACCGTACCGTTCGGTTCCATGCAGTGGAAAAGCAAACCTATACCGTACCGTACCGAACCGTTCCGACCCTATACCATGCGGTACCGCAGTGGAAAAGCACAAAAGCGTGCCGAGTCGGTACGGTTCTATGCAGTGGAAAAGCGCCATAAGTGCACTTCATATTCATGAATTAGATTGTTTCTATATCTATTTATTGAAGGATTGTATTTATTATTTATATCACTTTCCTGGTAGCGCTGTTTTTTACAATATTTTATTCCATCTTGGTTTTTACCTAAGTGAGCAGCAGCTTCAGGTAGCACTGATTTACACATTATTATTTTTAGCACGGGTTTTAATTTAATATTTTTGTAAACTGAGTGAATTTGCTAGGGGTCTGCCATCCCTTGAAGACTGCATATGCTGCCTATCATATTCCTCAACCTTGAGTCTGCTAGCGTCTAACAATGTTTTTTGGTTTAGGTCACCACTAACCCCCAATGCCAAATTTTTCTGCACTTGTATGACAGGTGCATACAATTTAAATTTTGTATGTAACTTTTAAAAGCAGGCCCTGTCCCTGTGCTCTGTGCCCAGCAAGAGTAACTGTGAGGGGTTACGGTGTTCAGGCACCACCAACAGCAAAGGTCCACTTTTTGGCATCCTCTATGACAAGTACATGCGATTTCAAATTTCAACACCAAAGGCCTAATTTCAGTTTCAGTTCCTGCCGATACTAACCTTCCAGGTCCCCATCACTTCAGCAAGTTTGCATAGCCAGGTCAGATGACAGCACAGCGCCCTCACTAGACTGTTAAGAACACATACAACACTTGTTCCTTGCAATTTTAATTGGTATGGAATTTTTACCAGCAGGGCATGTTCCTGCACCCAGCAAGAGTAACTGTGAGGGCTATTGGTGTTCAGGTACCACCAACACCAAAGGTACAATTTTTGGCACCTGTATGACAAGTACACGCAGTTTCCAAATTGGTATGGAGTTTTTACCAGCAGGGCCTGTCCCTGCGCCCAGAAAGAGTAACTGCGAGGGGTTGGGGTGTTCAGGCACCGCCAACAACCAATGCCCAATTTTTCTGCACCTGAATGACAAGTACATGCAATTTCAAAGTGTGTATGGAATTTTTACCAGCAGGGCCCATTCCTGCGCCCAGCAAGAGTAACTGCAAGGGGTTGGGGTGTTCAGGCACCGCCAACAACCAAGGCCCAATTTTCTGCACCTGTATGACAAGTACATGCTATTTCCAAATTGGTATGGAATTTTTAGCAGCAGGGCCCGTTCCTGTGCCCAGCAAGAGTAACTGCAAGGGGTTGGGGTGTTCAGGCACCGCCAACAACCAAGGCCTAATCACTGAATGCCTGAGATTCTTCTATATAGGATCACAGGTCTTTATGGTCATTCCATAAGTCCCACCCCATACAGTTAGAAACACACCCCTAGGTACACATTTACCCCTTGATCACCCACTGTGTTAACCCCTTCCCAGCCAGTGTCCTTATTACAGTAACAGTGCATATTTTGTAGCACTGATTACTGTAGTAATGTCACTGGTCCCCCCCAAAAGTGTAAAAATGTCAGTTAGGGGTCCGATCTGTCTGCCGCAATGTCGCAGTCCCGCTAAAAATTGCAGATTGCCCTTCATTCTAATCAAGAAACCATCAATCACAATTTTACTAATTATTATCAGGCCCTATATAATACTAGGGTCAACTATTCAGGAGATGAATTAGATCACTATTTGCAGGTAGTGGACTTCCCGGTCTTAACCGATAAATATGGGGCCAAATTAGATGCCCCTATTACTCTTTTGGAGATCCAGGAAGTGGTGGCTTCCTTACAACCGGATAAAACACCAGGACCGGATGGAATTCCTGTCGAATTCTATAAGGCCCATATGGACCTTCTGGGCCCGCATCTATTAGCCACTCTTGTAGGATCTCTAAACGACGGGGAACTCCCTAAAACAATGAGCGAAGCAGTTATCGTCGTCATCCCTAAATTAGGGAAGGATCCATCATTATGTTCATCATATAGACCTATTTCTTTATTAAATGTAGATGGGAAGATCCTTTCAAAGATTTTGGCCACTCGACTTAATAGTGTTATTATAGACTTGATTCATCCGGACCAAACCGGATTCATACCTGAACGGGGCACGGATATCAATATCCGGAGATTGTTTACACATATGGCCTTGGCGTCGGGGGAGGGAGCAGGTGTGGTCGCCTCCCTCGACGCCGAGAAAGCATTTGATTCTGTTGAGTGGCCATTTCTTTGGAAGATCCTAGCCAGCTTCGGGTTTGGCCCTAACTTTGTGTCATGGATTAAGCTTCTTTATGGGAACCCCACGGCTAGGGTCCGCACTAACTCATCGCTGTCGGGTAAATTCCCTCTATTGAGGGGTACCCGGCAGGGATGTCCGTTATCTCCGGCTTTGTTTGCCTTGGCTCTGGAGCCGCTCGCGATTATGTTGCGGGCGGACCCACAAGTCCGAGGCATTAAAGTGGGTGTCATTGAAGAGAAGTTGTCCTTGTATGCAGACGATACCTTGATTTATTTGGCTGATGCTTCCACTTCATTACATAGGGCCCTACAATTATTCGACATTTTTGGTCGTTTTTCAGGTATATGTATTAATTGGTCTAAGTCTGTCCTCTTTCCACTACATCCATCGGTACCTTTAATTGATACTCAGACACCGTTGAAATGGGTACAGGATATGGTGTACCTGGGTATCAAAGTGGGTCCAACATTGGATGTGTACCAGCAAAATAACATCGACCCTTTAGTTTTACAATTAAAAAAAAGGTGTGCGTCATGGCGCATGCTTCCCCTATCCCCGGTTGGTAGAATCAATTTATTAAAAATGAGTTATCTTCCAAAATTTCTGAATTTTTTTCGTAATTCCCCTATTGATATGACTAAAAACTTTTTTTCGAGATTAGACAGTTTGGTAACAACTTTTGTATGGGCCGGGCGTATTCCACGAGTCGCAAAGCGTACGTTATATCTCCCACTTGCAAGAGGGGGTTTAGCGCTTCCTAACTTTAAGCTGTACTTTTGGGCGGCTGTACTGGTGACGGTCCGGTGGTGGTTTTCCCAACCCAAAACTAACTCCGCAGTTACACTAGAAGCAGCATTGCTGGGTTCCTATGCGGCCCTTAGTAATCTGGTTTTCCGGGGTGAACGGGCACATCCTCAAATAACCAGTCTGATGAAGACGGTGCTGCGGATATGGACTCGGGCGCGGGTGATATATAATGCACCTCTACATATATCCCCCCACACTCCGTTGTGGGGTAATCCTAATCTATTACATTTGTACCAACTTCCTGAACCCCAGGTATGGGCTGCCAGAGGGATTGTGACCATGAAACATGTTATTAAAGATGGAAGACTTCTAGGGTTTGACGCACTCCAGTATACCTACTCATTGCCTCCCACTATGGTTTTTCGTTACCACCAGCTTAGTCATGCTATGCGGGCTCAGTTCCAAGGCCCTGTTATCTTGGAATCAGACCCTTTGGAGAAAATGCTAACGTTCAAGGTAATAGGGAAAACTCTCTCTGCTATATACTTTATACTTTCAACAGATCATGGTCGGTCTCTTGAGAAAATCTATAATAAATGGAAGGATGACATCCCTGACCTGACGGTTGAAGATTGGGAGGACTCAGTTAATAATTATATCCCCTCAATGATAGCGGCTAGGGATAGATTTATACAACTTAAATTCTTACACAGAGCATACTATACGCCGCAACGTCTTGCTAGGATATATCCTATGAAGGATCCCTCGTGTGCCAGATGTGGGCATGGAATTGGTACCTTTATACATGTAGTTTGGTCGTGTCCGGAGCTGGCAACCTTTTGGAAGGCCGTGACGGATACTATTGGGGAAATTTTTGACATTACGATTCCTTTGGACCCAAAGGTAACTCTATTGAGTAACCTTACAGAAGTGGGAGGGGATAGATACGATAAAATGTGCATTATGTATACCCTGTTTTACGCTAGGAGAGAAATCCTTTTGCGATGGAAGCTACCCGAACCTCCCACCCGATCAACCTGGATAGCTGCCGTTACTAAGACACTTCCATTCTACCGTTTCACATACGGTAGTAGGAATTGCCCAAAAAAATTTGATAAAGTGTGGTCAGCTTGGATTGATGCTGTAGGCGTGCCAATGTCACCTGTTTCATAATGACAGAAGCAGGAACTTATTAAAAATAATTTTTTTTTTTTTTTTCCTTTTTCCTTTTTCCAGCCCTTAAACTGTTTTGTTGGTATTCCCCTTCCCTTCCTCTCCCAAAATTTTTTTTTTTTTTTTGTTTTGTTTTTGTGCAGAGTAATGTAATGTAGCTGTAATTATTTGTTCTGTTTATATGTTTAATAAAAGAAAAATCTATTTGTAAAAAAATTGCAGATTGCCGCCATTACTAGTAAAAAAAAAAATGTATATAAATTACATAAATCTTTCCTGTAGTTTGTAGACGCGATAACTGTTGTGCAAACCAATCAAAATACGCTTATTGTGATTTTTACCAAAAATATGTAGCAGACAATAAATTGGCCTAAAATGTTAAAAAATTTAAATTTTACATTTTTTTTTTGGGAATGTTATATAGCAGAATGTAAAAAATATTGTTTTTTTCATATTTGTCGCTCTATTTTTGTCTATAGCGCAAAAAAAAAAAAATCATAGAAGTGATCAAATACCACCAAAAGAAAGCTATCTTTGTGGGGAAAAAAGGACATCAATTTTATTTAGGTACAGCGTTGCACGACTGCACAATTGTCCATTAAAGTAACACAGTGCCGAATCACAAAAAATGGCTAAAATTTAAATTTTACATTTTTTTTTTGGGAATGTTATATAGCAGAATGTAAAAAATATTGTTTTTTTCATATTTGTCGCTCTATTTTTGTCTATAGCGCAAAAAAAAAAAAAATCATAGAAGTGATCAAATACCACCAAAAGAAAGCTATCTTTGTGGGAAAAAAGGACATCAATTTTATTTAGGTACAGCGTTGCACGACTGCACAATTGTCTACTAATGGCATGGCTGTGATTGGCCAGTGCAGCATGTGACCCAGCCTCTATATAAGCTGGAGTCACACAGCGCCGCGCGTCACTCTGCTATAACTATACTAGGAAGAGGTTCCTGATATTTCTGCTGAGGGAGAGATAAGAGATTACTAGAGGGTCAGGCTGGAGATTGCTTTGCGGGAAAGCATAGGAACAATCTTCAATAATCATACATCGATCTAAAAATGATTTGATTGCGTGGGGGTGCAGTGCACAATTTTTTTGCCCGGAGGGAGAGATAGGAGATTACTGTAGGGTCAGGCTGGAGATTGCTTTGAGGGAAAGCATAGATAGGAAGAATCTTCTTTAATCAGACAGCGATCTTCATTGATTGTATAGTGTGGGGGTGCAGTGCACAATCTTTATGCCCTGACCTGAGCCCAGTGAGGAGGAGGAGAGAGGAAAAAAAACTTTTATCAGTCTGTTAGGTGGGTGGCGTGTGGTGCTGCACATTTAATGCAAGCTCAGTGCATATGCGTCTGCTTAATCTGCATTTAAAAAAGAAAACAAATGTTTTCCTTCATATTTAACTTTGACATACAGTCTTTACACAGACACTGCTCTTCAAAAAGCACCAATGTAAGGGGAAAATAATTTTTTTTCAGTATTTAGGGAAAATAAATATTTATCAGTTTTTCATTCAAATGTTTTTTTTTTTTAATTCAATAGTGGAATAGAACAACAACAACAGTATCCAACCTGTTAGGCGTGCGGTGTGTAGAGGACATTTACTGCAAGCTGAGTGCATATGTGTCTGCTTAACCGCTTGCCGCCCGCCGTCATATGACGGCGGAGCGGAGCGACCATTATCCTGGGCCACCGTCATATGACGGCGGCACTTTAAGCAGGGCAGGCGCGCGATCGCGTGCGTGCCGCCCTGCACTGCCGGTGTCGGGGTGTCCCCGGGACAACCCCCGTCACCGACAGGGGGGAAACAGCCAATGGGCGTGGCTGTTTCCCACGTGATCGGCTGTGTTCCAATGACACAGCCGATCACAATGAAGGCGCCCACAAGATGACCGCGTAGGAACACAGCTGTCACCGGCGGTAGTAAACAGTCACTGACAGTGACTGTTTACTATGTGATCGGCTGTGAATCCATTCACAGCCGATCACAAAATGTAAACAAAGAGCAGTAATTCACTGTTACTAGCTCTTCTCCCCTCATACAGTTTCCAGTGTGAGGAGAGCAGAGCTAGAAATAGTGAGTTACTGCTCTGTACACCTGTAAAAAGTAAAAGCACAGAAATAAAGGTCCCCACACAGTCCTCAGCCCCCCCCAATTGCACCTGTCACCCAACAGTCACCTCATCAGTGCCCAGAAATTAACACCCATAATGTTCACATGTGAGCGCAGCGATCGCGGGCAGAATCACAGCGATTCTGTCCGCGATCCGGAAATCATTGCAAATCGCGGGACGCCTGTGCGTTGCCCGTGATTTGCAATAGCACCCCAAACGCTGTGCGATGTTGCTGCCATTTCCGCCTGCCGAATCACGGTAACATCGCGCAAACAACGCATGACACCCAAAAAAGGCACAAGAGTTTCTTTGGGGCGTCATGCGTTGTTTGCGTGATGTTACCTCGATTCGGCAGGCGGAAATGGCGGCAACATCGCACAGCGTTTGGGGTGCTATTGCAAATCACGGGCAACGCACAGGCGCCCCGCGATTTGCAATGATTTCTGGATCGCGGGCAGAATCGCAGTGATTCTGCCAGCGATCGATACGCTCACATGTGAACGTAGCCTAAAGTTCACCGGTCACCAGAGACTGCCATCAGTACCACCGTGCACCATCGCCCGTCACCTGTCACCCATCAGTGACCATCGCCCGTCACCTGTCACCCCATCAGTCATCGTCATCTGTCACCCTATCAATCATCGTCACTTGACACCCCATCAGTGATCGTCACTTGTCACCCCATCAATCATCGTCACATGTCACCCCGTCAGTGATTGTCATCTGTCACCCCATCAATCATCGTCACTTGTCACCTCATCAATCATCGTCACCTGTCACCTCATCAATCATCATCACCTGTCACCTCATCAATCATCATCACCTGTCACCTCATCAGTCATCGTCACCTGTCACCCCATCAGTCATCGTCACCTGTCAGCCCATCAGTCATCGTCACCTGTCACCCCATCAGTCATTGTCACCTGTCACCCCATCAGTCATCGTCACCTGTCACCCCATCAGTCATCGTCACCTGTTTGCCATATGCATGCAATCACTTACTGACCGCCTAACGACTATATGCGTCGGCCATTAAAAGCTAAATACTGGGGTTATGGCAGCAGATAGCCCCCATAACCCCGGTATTTTTTGAAACGGCGGGCGGTCGGCTTTCAGATAAGGGTGGTCCCAGTGGCAGATTCACCGCGGAATTACCCTTACGGTGCAGGGGAAGAGGTGCCCCCCCCCCTCCTGCCGCGTCCCAGACATTTTCCCAACTTACCGGACCCGCTGCCAGCAGGGAAAACTGTCCGGTCCCGGATCCTCAGAGACAGGAAGTCGAGTGAGGGCAAGATGGCCCTCACTCGACTCTATGGTCTTGGAGGACCGGAGCTACGTCAAAAGACGTTGCCTAGCAACCGGTTTAAATGGCCGGTTTTTTTTTTTCCTCTTTCAACAATTTTTTTTTTTTTCTTTTTTAGTGTAGTTGTGAGGTGTGAGGTCTTTTTGACCCCAGATCTCACAATAAAGAGGACCTGTCATGCCTATTTCTATTACAAGGGATGTTTACATTCCTTGTAATAGGAATAAAAATGATCAAAACATTTTTTTTTTAAACTGTGTAAAAATAAAAAAATAATAAATAAAATAAATAGGAAAAAAAAAAAATTAAAGCGCCCTGTCCCCGTTAGCTCGCGCGCAGAAGCAAACGCATACGCAAGTCCCGCCCACATATGTAAACGGTGTTCAAACCATACATGTGAGGTATCGCCACGATCGTTAGATCGAGAGAAATAATTTGAGCCCTAGACCTCCTCTGTAACTCTAAGCTAGTAACCTGCAGAAATTTTTAAAATGTTGCCTATGGGGATTTTTAAGTACCAATGTTTGGCGCCATTCTGTGAGCATGCGCGATTTTGAAGCATGACATGTTGGGTATCTAATTACTCTGCGTAACATTATCTTTCACATTATGGAAAAAATTGGGCTAAATTTACTGTTTTCTTATTTTTTAGTTAAAAAAAGTGAATTTTTTTAAAAAAAATCGCATTTGGAAGACTGCTGCGCAAATATGGTGTGCTAAAAAATATTGCAACGATCTCCATTTTATTCTCTAGGGTCTCTGCTAAAAAAAATATATAATGTTTGGGGGTTCCAAGTAGTTTTCTAGCAAAAAAAATGATTTTAGCTTGTAAACACCAAGTGTCAAAAATAGGCCCAGTCTTAAAGTGGATAAATGGACAACTTTGTGTAAAGCGCTACTTGGATGTTAGGCCTATGTATGTGGCCAGGCTGTGAAAAAGTGTTACACATGTGGTATCGCCATACTCAGGAGGAATAGCAGAATGTATTTTGGGTGCAATTTTTGCTATGTACATGCTATGTGTTAGAAATATTGCATAAATGGACAGCTTTGTGTAAAAAAAATGTGTTTTCATTTTCTTTCCACATTTTCCAAAAACTTGTGGAAAAAAATGACATATTCAAAAGACTCATTATGCCTCAAAAATTATACGTTGGGCTGTTTGCTTTCCAAAATGGGGTCATTTTATGGGGGTTTCCATTGTCCTGGTGCTCCAGGGCCTTCAAAAGTGCGATAGGTTGTCAGGAAATTAGTGTAATTTGTGCTCCTAGAATGCCGGACGCTGCTACTTGGATGTTAGGCCTCTGTATGTGGCCAGGCTGTGAAAAAGTCTCACACATGTGGTATCGCCATACTCAGGAGGAGTAGTAGAATGTGTTTTGGGGTGTAGTTGCAAGTATACATGTGCTGTGTGAGAGAAATAACCTGTTAATACGGCAATTTGTAAAAACAAAAAAATCTTCATTTTGCGAGGCATTGTGGGAAAAAAGTACAACTTCAAAAAACTCACCATGCCCCTTATTAAACACCTTGGAATGTCTACTTTCCAAAAAGGGGTCATTTGGGGGGTATTTGTACTTTCCTGACTTTTTAGTGTCTAAAGAAATGAGATAGGCCTTCAGTACATCAGGTGTGATCAAATGTGATCAATTTTCAATGATTCGCACCATAGCTTGTGGACTCTATAACTTTCACAAAGACCAAATAATATACACTTACTTGGGTTATTTTTACCAAAGATAAGTAGCAGTATAAATTTTGGCCAAAATTTGTGAAGAAAAATGACTAATTTGCAAAATTTTATGACAGAAACAAAGAAAAATGTGTTTTTTCACGATATTTTCACTCTTTTTTTATTTATAGCACAAAAAATAAAAAACCCAGTATTGATCAATTACCATCAAAAGAAAGCTCTATTTGTGTGAAAAAAAGGACACAATTTTTGTATGGGTACAGTGTTGCATGACTGAGTAATTCTCAGTCAAAGTGTGAGAGCGCTGAAAGCTGAAAATCGGTCTGGGCAGGAAGGGGGTGAAAGTGCACTGTAGGCAAGTGGTTAATCTGCATTTAAAAAAGAAAAAAACTTTTTTCCTTCATATTTTACTGTGACTTACAGCATTTAGACAGACACTGCATTTCAAATCAGCTATTCAACAAGCACCAATTAAGGGGACAATTATTTATCAGATTTTCATTCATACGTTACAGTGCGATACACCCATTGCATACTGTTGTTGTATTCCGCTTTGCACTAAAAACCCATTTAGGGGCAACAAAAGTTAATTGCGGCCCTGTCTGCATATGTTACAGTGACATACACCCATTGCATACTGTTGTAGTGCGCATTGCAATTAAAAAAAACATTTAGGGGCAAAAAAAGTTGATTGCGGCCCTGTCTGCATATGTTACAGTGAGATACACCCATTGCATACTGTTGTATTGTGCATTGCAATAAAAAAACCCATTTAGGGGCAAAAAACGTTAATTGCGACCCTGTCTGCATATGTTACAGTGAGATACACCCATTGCATACTGTTATATTGCGCTTTACAATAAAAAAAAAACATTTTAGGGGCAAAAAATAGTTGATTGCAGCCCTGTCTGCATATGTTACAGTGAGATACACCCATTGCATACTGTTGTATTGTGCTTTGCAATAAAAAAACCTATTTAGGGGCAAAAAAGTTGATTGCGGCCCTGTCTGCATATGTTACAGTGAGACACACCCATTGCATACTGTTGTATTGCGCTTTGCAATAAAAAAACCCATTTAGGGGCAAAAAATAGTTGATTGAAGCCCTGTCTGCATATGTTACAGTGAGATACACCCATTGCCTACTGTTGTATTGCGCTTTGCAATAAAAAAAACCCATTTAGGGGCAAAAAAAGTTGATTGCGGCCCTGTCAGCATATGTTACAGTGACATATACCCACTGCATACTGTTGTATTGCGCTTTGCAATAAAAAAATAAAATTAGGGGCAAAAAATAGTTAATTGCAGCTCTGTCTGCATATGTTACAGTGACATACACCCATTGCATACTGTTGTAGTGCGCATTGCAATAAAAAAAAAAAACATTTAGGGGCAAAAAATGTTTATTGCGGCCGCGTCTGCATATGTTACAGTGATATACACCCATTGCATACTGTTGTAGTGCGCATTGCAATAAAAAAACCCATTTAGGGGCAAAAAAAGTTGATTTTGGCCCTGTCTGCATATGTTACAGTGAGATACACCCATTGCATACTATTGTATTGTGCTTTGCAATAAAAAAACAATTTAGGGGCAAAAAATAGTTGATTGCAGCCCTGTCTACATATGTTACAGTGAGATACACCCATTGCATACTGTTGTATTGCACTTTGCAATAAAAAATCCATTTGGGGCAAAAAAAGTTGATTACAGCCCTTTCCGCATATGTTAAAGTAACATGCACCCATTGCATACTGTTGTATTGTGCTTTGTAATAAAAAAACCTATTTAGGAGGCAAAAAAAGTTGATTTGTGGCCCTGTCTGCATATGTTACAGTGAGATACACCCATTGCATACTGTTGTATTGCGCTTTGCAATAAAAAAACCCATTTAGGGGCAAAAAAAGTTGACTGCGGCCCTGTCTGCATATGTTACAGTGAGATACACCCATTGCATACTGTTGTATTGTGCTTTGTAATAAAAAAACCCATTTAGGGGCAAAAAATAGTTAATTGCGGCCCTGTCTGCATATGTTACAGTGAGATACACCCATTGCATACTGTTGTATTGCACTTTGCAATAAAAAAAAACATTTAGGGGCAAAAAAAGTTGATTGCGGCCCTGTCTGCATATGTTACAGTGACATACACCCATTGCATACTGTTGCATTGCGCTTTGCAATAAAAAAAAAACATTTAGGGGCAAAAAATAGTTGATTGCGGCCCTGTCTGCATATGTTACAGTGAGATACACCCATTGCATACTGTTGTATTGCGCTTTGCAATAAAAAAAAAACATTTAGGGGCAAAAATAGTTAATTGCGGCCCTGTCTGCATATGTTACAGTGAGATACACCCATTGCATACTGTTGTATTGCACTTTGCAATAAAAACTCATTTCGGGGAAGATCCAAAGTTCGATAAATATGAGGAGAAGGTCAAGTAAGAGACATGGCCTGGGTCGTGGTGTTGCTGGTGGAGCTCCTCTTGCAAGGAGAGGACATGGTCAATCTGTGCCAGCTACACGCACAGGTGAAACAACTTTCTCAGCTGCGAGTAGGCGACAGAATCTGCAGCAGTATTTGGCAGGGCCTAATATGCCTCTACCAATGTTGAGGCCAGAACAAGTACAGGCGATAGTAGATTGGGTTTCTGACAGTGCCTCCATTTCCTTCACATTATCTCCCACCCAGTCTTCTACTGAAAGGTCAGAGTTGGTACCTGCAGCCGATGTCCATCACTCTTTCACCTCACCCCCTTGCAAATCAGCCAAGCAGCCTGAGCCCCAAGTAATGCAGCAGTCTCTTCTTCTTTTTGATGACTCTGTTAGCATGGTTTCCCAGGGCCATTCACCTAGCCCTGCCTCAGAAGTGGAAGAGATTGAGTGCACCGATGCCCAACCACTTATGTCTCCAGATGAGTACATGGGAGGACAATTGCAGCACGTCTCGGATGATGATGAAACACAGGTGCCAACTGCTGCGGAATTCCGAATTGTGGAGACCGACAAGGAGGGCAGGAGTGAAGACGATGTGGAGGACGATGAGGTCCTCGACCCCACATGGAATCAACGTCATGCAGGTGACCTGAGTGGTTTGAAGGAAGAGGCGGTGGTCGCACAGAGCCACCAGCACAGCAGAAGAGGGAGCAGGGTGCAAAAGCAGAGCGGCCATGCCCTAGACACTATGCATGCTACTGCCCAACGCAGCAAGGGGCCGAGCACACCAAAGCCAGCTCGCAGGAGTTCCCTAGCATGGCAGTTCTTCAGACAATGTGATGATGACAGGACACGAGTGGTTTTCATGCTGTGCAATCAGAGCCTGAAGCGAGGCATAAACTTTCTCAACCTGAGCATAACCTGCATGACCAGGCATCTAAGCGTAAAGCACGAGCTGCAGTGGAGTGCACACCTCAAAAACCAAGAAAGGTCTCTGGCTCCTCCTGCTTCCTCTTCTGCTGCTGCAGTCTCGGCCTCTTCATCCACCTCTCTAGTGACAGTGGCACCTGCCACCCCACAAACAGCAACACCACCACCTGGGTCCCCAACAACTATCTCCACAATGTCCCATGGAAGCGTTCAGCTTTCTATCTCCCAAAACACTGGAGCGGAAGTGGAAGCACCCCCCTACCCACCTGCGATCCCTGGCCCTGAATGCCAGCATTTCAAAATTACTCGCCTTTGAAATGCTGTCATTCCAGCTGGTGGAGACGCAGAGTTTTAAAAGCCTTATGGCGGTGGCTGTCCCACAGTACGTCGTGGCCAGCCGCCACTACTTTTCCAGGCAAGCCATCCCTTCCCTGCACAACCAAGAGGGTGACAAAATCAGGTGTGCACTGCGCAACGCCATCTGTGGCAAGGTCCACCTAACTACGGATATGAGGACCAGCATGGTCAGGGACGTTATATCTCCCTAACAGCACACTGGATAAATGCAGTGGCGGCTGGGCTGGGCCTGCATGTACTTCCACCACCAAGGATTGCAGGGTGCTTCAGTTTGCCTCCTGTTTCTAACTCCTCCTACTTCGCTTCCTCATCCAGTCAGCGTAACACCTTCACCACCAACTTCAGCACAGCCAGGGGTAGATGACAGCAGGCAGTTTTAAAACTTGCCTGTTTGGGTGAAAAACCACACACCGCGCAGGAGTTATGGAGGGGCATTGAACTGCAGACCGATGAGTGGTTGCTGCCAGTGACCCTCAAGCCTGGCCTGGTGGTGTGAGATAATGGGCGAAATCTCGTAGCAGCTCTGGGCCTAGCCAGTTTGACGCACATCCCTTGCCTGGTGCATGTGCTGAATTTGGTGGTGCAGAGGTTCCTTAGAAATTACCCTGATATGTCAGAGCTGCTGCAGAAAGTGCGGGCCGTCTGTGCGCACTTTCAGCGTGCTCACCTGTCAGCGCTGCAGCGTAACTTCGGCCTTCCCGCTCACCGCCTCATATGTGACGTGCCCACAAGGTGGAACTCCAACTTGCACATGCTGGCCAGACTGTGCGAGCAGCAGCAGGCCATAGTGTGTAACGTTCATGCGTTTTTGTTTGTGGATGGATTTACAGCTGTAGAATTATTACACTCAGTAGCCTTGTAGAGAATCTGTTGAACAACATATCCAACTCTCAGGACTTCATCACCGTGTACAGCCTGTTATATACTATATATATATCAATAGATGTTTAATGGAGGGATAGAGTATATGAGGATATAGATGAGAGACAGGCTATTGTATGGTGAGCTCTAGAAGTAGTATTAGGAGAGTTGCAGGTGATGGTAAAGCAGATAGGTTCTGATCTCAAGTATAGTGCAGATGGTAAGAGGACACAGATGGAGTATACTTAGACAGAGTAACCTAGTGCAAGGATAGTTCAAGGTAGTCCCAAGAGCTAACAGTCTTATGCAGGTGATAGTGAATAGATAGATAGATAGTCTTGGTAATTGCAGTAGATGACAGTAGGAGATTGGTAGCAAGAATCCCCTGCGGGGTACTAATCACTTAGATTTAGGAATAACAGTGTCCATTGGAGAGGGGTGATCCCGTAGCGATATACGGATCACCAGCGAGGTTTCCGGCTTCAGTTCAGCAAGGAAGGTATGTCAGCAGCTCCGACTTCTCAGGCGTAGGTGCGATGAACATGTGGGTTTGAACGAGCGATGAGTGAGAGCAAACCGGCGATTGAAATAGCCGCTCATAGCGGCGCTCGGCAGTGATGTCATCCGGTCTTAAAGGTATATGCGTCCTTTGTTATACAAGATGGGACGCAATTAAGAGAGGAGAAATATGGAAGCAAGGGTACCAGAGGTACCGGAACATTACAGTACCCCCCCCCCTTAAGGCCGGCTCCGGAAGGCCTCTAGAACTGTTTTTTCCGGATATTTCGAGTGGAAATTGCGAATCAGTCTAGGGGCATGTATATCGGAGGTATCCAGCCAGGTGTCATCTTGGGGCCCATAATTCTTCCATCGTACAAGATACTGGAGTCTTCTTCTATTGAAACGGGAATCCAAAATTTCCTTTATCTCAAATTCTTCTCCACCTTCCACTTGTACAGGAGGTGGAAGTGAGATAGTAGGCCTTATTCCTTGGTTAGGAACATGGGGCTTCAGTAGAGACACATGGAAGACAGGATGTATCTTGAGGTCTACTGGCAATGTGAGTTGTACTGCAGCTTTACCAATAAGCTTCTCTATTGGGAAAGGTCCCAGAAACAGAAGTCCAAGTTTTTTACTAGGGATCTTTAGTCTCAGATTTTTTGTAGAAAGCCAAACAAGATCCCCAATGGCATATTGGGGAGAGGGTTTCCTACGGAGGTCGTAGTACTTTTTTTGTTGGCTATGAGCATGAGATATGGTATTGTTGAGTAATCCCAGAGAATCCTTTATCTGGGCAAGATAATCAGATGCCACTGGATTACTTGATGGTAATATACGTGGAGGAAGGAGTGTGGGATGAAACCCATAATTCAGGTAAAACGGACTTTGCTTAGTAGTGCTATGAGTAGCGTTGTTATAGGCGAATTCCGCCAGTGGGAGGAGATCTGCCCAATCGTCCTGTAGATACGAAGTATAGCAACGCAGGTACTGTTCAATGCACTGGTTAACTCTCTCTGTCTGTCCGTTGGTCTGAGGGTGGTAGGGAGAAGTGAGGTTACGCTCTATTCGCAGTATCTGACATAGAGCTAACCAAAACTTTGAGATAAATTGTGAACCACGGTCAGACAGCAGTGTTTTTGGAATACCATGTAACTTAAAGACATGTTTCACAAGTAATTCTGCTGTTTGTTTGGATGAAGGTAGTTTTCGGATAGGGGTGAAATGTGCCATCTTGGTTAGATGGTCCACTGATACCAAGATGGTGTTGAATCCTTTGGAAGGTGGTAATTCCACTATGAAGTCTAAGGATACCACTTCCCACGGAACGTGGGGTATCGGTAAACTACAAAGTAATCCTGATGGTTTCATGTTGTCAATTTTAGACCTTGCACAGATATCACAAGATGAAACGAACTTTTTTACGGTTGTCTTCATGTCTGGCCACCAAAATTGCCTAGTGAGTAGATTGAGAGTTTTAGTCATACCCATATGTCCTGCCATAGGTACATCATGCGACAATTCTAAGATCTTGGTTCGCATAGTAGGGGGTATGTATAATTTATCGTTGTAGTAGAAGAAGCCTTCTGCGTCAGTAGTTAGTTGTGGTGGAGGTGAATCCAACCCTATGCTGTGCAAAATCTCCTCCTTTAGTGAGCGAACGACTCCGATAATACGTTCAAGTGGTATTATAGGAACTGAGGGAACCTCAGTGCAATCTTTCTCGGCTAGTCGTGAGAGTGCATCCGCTTTTTTATTTTTGTCGGCGGGCGTGTAAGTTACTAAAAAATTAAATCTCAGAAAGAATAACGACCACCGTACCTGCCGGTGTGAAAGAGTTCTATTAGTCTGAAGGTATTGGAGGTTTTTGTGATCAGTATATATCAGAATTGGCAATTGAGTGCCCTCAAGTAGATGTCTCCAATTCTCTAATGCCAGTTTTATGGCTAATAACTCCTTCTCACCTACTGGGTAGTTCACCTCGGGGCTACTTAATGACTTTGAAAAGAAAGCAACTGGGTGAAGAGGTGAGGTGTTTGTTGGTCATTGTGAGAGAACTGCTCCTACTGCCATATTAGACGCATCTACCTCCAAGATGTATTGAAGGGATGGGTCTGGATGGCATAGTATGGGGGCAGTGGTAAAGCTTGATTTCAGCAGAGAGAATGCTCCATTTGCTTCTTTTGTCCAATTAAATGGTCTCTTCGTGCTTGTAAGTTGTGTGAGAGGTTTCACAATCGCAGAGAAGTTTTTAATGAATTTCCTATAGTAATTAGAGAATCCTAGGAACCTTTGTAATGCTTTGCGAGTGGTTGGCACAGGCCAATCCAGAATGCAGGATATTTTGCTCATGTCCATTTTGATTCCACTTTTAGATATAATATATCCTAGGAATAGTACCTCCTCTTTATGAAACAAACATTTCTTTGATTTAACATATAAGTTATGTGCAAGTAGTCTTGACAACACAAGTCTCACATGTTTTATGTGCTCAGGTAAGGAATGAGAATAGATAAGTATATCGTCCAAATATACTACCACACAAACATCAAGCAAGTCTCGGAATATCTCGTTTATAAACCGTTGGAAGGCTGCGGGGGCATTACATAGCCCAAATGGCATTACAAGGTACTCAAACAGTCCGTATCTGGTTCTGAATGCCGTCTTCCATTCATCCCCTTTACGGATTCGAATTAAATTGTATGCCCCTTTTAGGTCCAATTTTGAAAAGAAAGAAGCCCCACGCACCTGTTCGATAAGTTCAGGAATAAGGGGTAAAGGATAACGATCCTTTATTGTGATGGCATTTAATTGTCTGAAATCAATGATAGGCCTAAGGCTAGAGTCCTTATTGCGGACGAAGAAGAGCCCAGCCGCAGTGGAGGAAGTAGAAGGTCGGATGAATCCTTTTGCCAAGTTTTCATCCAGATACTCCTTAAGGTGAGAGAGTTCATCCTGTGAGAGAGGATATACATGTCCGTAAGGCAACTTGCTATTAGGGAGCAGATCGATACAACAATCATAGTCCCTATGAGGAGGTAGCATTTGAGCGTTTTTCTCAAGGAAAACCTCCGATAAACCTTGATAACACTTAGGAATAATGTCATCCGGCAGTACAGACAGGATCCTATCATGTGTGGGGAGGTTACACGTCGTCTTACAATAGTGAGAAGAAAAGGTTAACATTTTTGTTTTCCAATCGATGATTGGTTGATGTATGTGTAACCAGGGAAGTCCCAAAATGATTGGAAAATGTGGTGAAGTTAATACATCAAAGGTGGTGGTCTCCACATGAGACTCGTCAGCAGTTACAAGAAGTGCCTGTGTCTGACTGGTGATAGGACCAGAGGATAAAGGGGTACCGTTAATAAAACTAACGGAGACAGGTTTGGGTTTTGAAACAATAGGTATTTTATTAAGGGAGACAAAACAAATGTCAATGTAGTTTCCACAAGATCCTGTGTCAATCATAGCCTTGGTGGTGATCCTAGTTTGGTCCCACTGCAATGTTAATTGAACAAAAAGATAAGGATTAGAGAAGGAAGTTGTGAGTCCCCCTAGCAAGACATTTGAACACTCACCCTCTTTTCTGCGGACAAGAGGACAGTCGTTTACCAAATGATTCGGGGATGCGCAGTACATGCAAAGATGTTCGGTTTGCCTCCTGGCACGTTCAGAAAGGGTCAAAGGTGGACGTATCATTCCTACTTCCATAGGAGTAGGGTCCTCAGGCAACATCCGAGAAGGACTGGAAAATGGTGAGCCCATCTTCTCAGCCTTTCTTTCTCGTAGTCGTCTGTCAATATTGATACTGGTCTGGATCAGTCCCTCTAGAGTGCCAGGTAAATCCGCTCGGGCGAGCTCGTCTTTAACGGCCTCAGATAGGCCGAGTCTAAACTGCGTTCGCAAAGATGTGTCGTTCCACCCTGAATCAGGGGACCATCTTTTAAAATTCGCCACGAAATCTTCAACAGGTCTCCTTCCTTGTTTTAAGGCCCGTAATTGTGTGTCAGCGGTACTCTGCTTGTTGGGGTCTTCATATAAAGTAGCAAGTTGTGCTAGAAATAAGGGATAAGAATTAAGGAGTGGATCATCCTTTTCAAAGAGAGCATCTGCCCAGGCCCGGGGTTCACCCGTTAAATAGGAGATGATAGTACAAACCTTAATTTGGTCAGTGGTGTAGGTTAGAGGTTTTAACAAAAAAAACAATTGACATGCGTTTTTAAATTCACGGAATTTGCTCCGATCACCAGAAAACACTATAGGAGGGTTTATCTTGGGCTCACGGGGCTGAGCAGCAGGAGGCTGTGTGAGACGGCCAAGCTGCTGTCTCAAGGTTTGATTGTCATTTTTTACCTCTGTAAGCGCATGGATCAATGCATCTACTTGCTGTTTTAATTGTAGTACATGAGTGGATAATTCTGCTGAATCCATATTTTTTTTAAGGGCTCGTTCAATCTGTAACGTTCATGCGTTTTTGTTTGTGGATGGATTTACAGCTGCAGAATTATTACACTCAGTAGCCTTGTAGAGAATCTGTTGAACAACATATCCAACTCTCAGGACTTCATCACCATGTACAGCCTGTTATATACTATATATATATCAATAGATGTTTAATGGAGGGATAGAGTATATGAGGATATAGATGAGAGACAGGCTATTGTATGGTGAGCACTGGAAGTAGTATTAGGAGAGTTGCAGGTGATGGTAAAGCAGATAGGTTCTGATCTCAAGTATAGTGCAGATGGTAAGAGGACACAGATGGAGTATACTTAGACAGAGTAACCTAGTGCAAGGATAGTTCAAGGTAGTCCCAAGAGCTAACAGTCTTATGCAGGTGATAGTGAATAGATAGATAGATAGATAGTCTTGGTAATTGCAGTAGATGACAGTAGGAGATTGGTAGCAAGAATCCCCTGCGGGGTACTTATCACTTAGATAGGTTTAGGAATAAGTGTCCATTGGAGAGGGGTGATCCCGTAGCGATATACGGATCACCAGCGAGGTTTCCGGCTTCAGTTCAGCAAGGAAGGTATGTCAGCTTCTGCGTAGGTGCGATGAACATGTGGGTTTGAACGAGCGATGAGTGAGAGCAAACCGGCGATTGAAATAGCCGCTCATAGCGGCGCTCGGCAGTGATGTCATCCGGTCTTAAAGGTATATGCGTCCTTTGTTATACAAGATGGGACGCAATTAAGAGAGGAGAAATATGGAAGCAAGGGTACCAGAGGTACCGGAACATTACATAGTGGAGTTTCAGCTGCAACACGCACGCGTGAGTTGCTCTGTGGAACAGCACCACTTCACCACCAATAACTGGGCCACCATGCGAGACTTGTGTGCCTTGTTGCGCTGTTTTGAGTACTCCACCAACATGGCCAGTGCCGATGACGCCGTTCTCAGCTTAACTATCCCACTTCTATGCCATCTTGAAAAAACACTTCTGGGGATGATTGAAGAGGATGTGGCACAGGATGAGGAGTAGGAGGAGGATGAAGAGGATGAAGAGGTAACATTTCCAAGGCTTTCAGGGCAGTCATTCACAAGTGGCTCCGAGGGTGGGTTCCTGCACCCACAAACGCTAGGGACACAATTGTCCAGCAGAGGCACAGCTCTGGAGGATGATGAGGATGAGGAGATGGAGGAGGATGTGGAACCATGTTCACAGCAGGGTGGCACCCAGGCCAGCTCATGGCCATCACTGGTGCGTTACTGGGGGGATACGGAGGACACAGAGGATACATCTCCCACAGAGGACAGCTTTTTGTTGCCTCTGGGTAGCCTGACACACATGAGCGATTACATGCTGCAGTGTCTCCGCAATGAACGCCGAGTTTCCCACATAGTAACTTGTGCTGATTACTGGGTGGCCACCCTGCTGGATCCCCATTACAAGGACAACGTACCGTCCTTAATTCCCTCACTGGAGCGTGATCAGAAGATGCGCGAGTACAAGCGCACACTGGTAGACGCACTGCTGGTGGCATTCCCGCTTGACAGCGGGGGCACAGTGGAAGCACAAGGCCAAGGCAGGGGAGGAGGAGGAAGAGGTAGTCAACGCTGCCAGGGCACCGCCAGCACCTCAGAATGCAGCGTTAGCATGGCCAAAATGTGGAAAAGCTTTGTCAGCTCGCCACAACAAGCAGCAGCACCAGCAGCTGATATGGAACGTCTTAGCAGGAGGCAGCATTTCACTAACATGGTGGAGCAGTATGTGTGCACTAGGGATGATCGAACTTTTCAAAAGTTCGGTTCGGCCAGAACATCCGAACTTCCTGAAAGTTCGGCCCGGATTTCAGAACCCCATTGAAATCAATGGGACCCGAACTTCGGTAATCAAAAAACACAATTTTGAAGCCCTAAAACCCAATAAATGACCATAAAAAGTGCCTAGGGTTCTGGGTCATGCCCCAGGGACTATTAATCACACAAAAAAAAGTTCTTAAAAATTGTCATTTTTGATAGAGAGCCAATTATTGAAAAAATTAAAAAAAAAAAAAAATTCTTTGGATTTAGTGTCTGGGGGTTCTAAAATATGTACCTGTGAAGTTTCAGCTCTGTAGCATGTCCAGAACCATAAAAAAATATTGTTTGTATTAGGTCACTTATAGAACAGGGATATGGCTCCGCTATTTTCACACCTTGCCGGTTTAGTAGCAAGCATTTTTTTGGGCATTTTTTGGGGGACTTTGGAGGCAGGCAAAACATCTGAACTTCTGTGTAGGGGTATATATACATACACCCATGTCTGTATATATACACATACACATATATAGGTGTGAAAATAGCAGAAATCTATGCTTGCGCTAATTACACCAATATAGCTTCTCTCCTATAACACCTATATATGTGTATGTGTATAAATACATATAAGTGTGTGTGTATATATAACCCTTTACAGAAGTTCAGATGTTTTGCCTGCCTCCAAAGACCCCAAAAAATGCCCAAAAAAAAACGCCTGCAAGAACACACCTGGGCATTTTTTTTTTTGGCGCAGGCATTTTTTTGGGCATTTCTTGGGGGTCTTTGGAGGCAGGCATAACATCTGAACTTCTGCATAGGGTTATATATACAAACACACTTATATGTATTTATACACATACACATATATAGGTGTTATAGGAGAGAAGCTATATTGGTGTTAACCACTTGCCGACCGTCGCAAGTAGATATACTGTGGCGGTCAGCCCCTCACAGGCAAAGTGACGTATATAAACATCACTAGCCTGTGAGGCTCCGGGGAGCGGAGGCGCGCTCCCGCTCCTGCGCGGTCACGGACCCCATCCGCGCGTGTGACCGGCAGACCCGATGTCCGCCGGTCACTCTGCAGAGGGAGAAAGTGTAAACAAGCTGCCTGTCATTCTCCCCTGTGTAGAAACACTGATCATACGGTTCTACTATGTAGGACCGTTGATCATTGTTCCTACAGCTCAAGCCACAGCCAATCACAGTTAGAATCGTGCCCCTAGGGACACACACAGCCCCTCCCTCTCAAATAAAGTTAACCCCTTCACTACCAGTGTATTTTTACAGTAACAGTACATATGTATAGCACTGATTACTGCAGTAATGTCACTGGTAACCTCAAAAGTGTCAAAAATGTCAGTCAAGGGTCCGATCTGTCCGCCGCAATGTCGCAGTACCGCACAAAAAATCACAGAGCGCCGCCATTACCTTTAAAAAAAAAACAACAAAAATTACAAAAATCTTTCCCTTTGTTAGTAAACGCAATAACTTTTGTGCAAACCAATCAAAATACGCTTTTTGCGATTTTGTTTTACCAAACATATGTAGCATAAAACAAATTGGCCGAAAATGTTAAAAAATTTTGATTTTTACATTTTTTTGGGGGGGGAATTTCATATAAAAAAATGTGAAAAATATTGTTATTTTTGCAAAATTGACGCTCTTTTTTTGTTTATAGAGCATGATCAAAAAATCGCACAGGTGATCAAATACCACCAAAAGAAAGCTCTGTTTGTGGGGAAAAAAGGACGTCAAATTCGTTTAGGTAGGATTCGTTTAGGTAGGGCGTCACACGACCGCGCAATTGTCCGTTAAAGTCACGCAGTGCCGAATCGCAAAATACTCCCTGGTCAGGAAGGGGGTAAAATCTTCCGGGGCTTAAGTGGTTAATTAGCGCAATCATAGATTTCTGCTATTTTCACACTGGTTGTTCTGCTTGCCGAATTCCGAACTTTTTCAAGTTCAGATTCAGATTCAGATTCAAAGTATGTTTTTTAAGCAGCTTTTTTTTGCAGTGCTACACTGCATTGTGCCACGTACCTTGGATGGAGGCTGAGCTGACGAGTAGGCTTCTCTTGCGGCTCTGGTCCAAGCACCCCTGAATGTGGTGACAGAGGTACAGGGCTCAAAGTAGCATGGGTGCCAGCAGCTGAGTAGCAGGTGAGACCACTCAGGAAAGGATTGACACACCGCACAGTGGCACCGGGAAACAAATCTTGTGAACATGGTGTGAAGACTTGCAGGTGTACCCTCAGAAGAAGATGCATATAATTGAGAGTCAGAGAAATGGTCAAGGCAAGCCAGGGCCATACACAATTAGGCAGAGAGAAGTGTGGTCAAGTAGCAGGCTGAGGTAAGTACCAGGGGAGCAGCCAGAGCATCGTCAAGTAGCAGGCCGCGGTGAGTATCAAGGAGGCAGGCAGAGTGTAGTCAAGGGCAAGCCAAGGTCAGTAACCAAATTTCACTGGACAAGGTCAGGAGCTAGCTGGATCAGCAATGGAAGATCAGTCAGCAGGAACAGGAACAGGAACACAAGAGCACATTCACACAAACATTAGCTGCAAAAGTATGAGCATTAGCTGTATGAGTAGTAAATTATAGGCCTGTCAGTTTGACATCAATAGTATGTAAACTTCTGGAGGGGATGATAAGGGACTATATCGTAGAGTTTGCTAAAGACAACAACCTCATCAGCAGTAATCAGCACGGGTTTACAAATGGGCGTTCTTGTCAAACCAATCTATTAACATTCTACGAGGAGGTGAGCTGTGAGCTAGATAGGGGGAGACCAGTGGATGTGGTGTACTTGGATTTCGCTAAGGCGTTTGATACAGTTCCCCACAAGCGCTTAATTTATAAAATAAGGTCTGCAGGTATCGACAGCAGGGTTTGCTCTTGGATACGGAATTGGCTTAAAGGGCGTGTCCAAAGAGTGGTAATAAACAGCGCATACTCAGACTGGTCTGAGGTAGTAAGCGGGGTGCCCCAGGGCTCAGTCCTGGGACTAACCTTGTTCAATTTATTCATAAACAACATTGAGGTCGGGATCAGTAGTTCGATATCAGTTTTTGCAGATGACACAAAATTGGCCAGAGCAATAACTGCACAGCATGAAGCAGATATCCTACAGAATGACCTGGACAAAATTACAGAGTGGGCAACGACATGGCAAATGAGGTTTAACGTGGAGAAGTGTAAGGTTTTGCACTTGGGGACTAAAAACATAAAAGCACAATACACGTTAGGAGGGGAACCCTTGGGGGAATCAAAAATGGAGAAGGATCTGGGAGTCTTGGTTGATGATAGATTAGGCAACAGCATGCAATGTCAAGCGGCAGCTGCCAAAGCCAGCAGAATATTAGCATGCATAAAGAAAGGGATGTATTCCAGAGATAAGACTATAATCCTTCCACTTTATAAAACTCTGGTCCGAACCGCATCTGGAGTATTCTGTCAAGTTCTGGTCACCAGTCCTCAGGAGGGATGTGTTGGAGCTGGAGAGAGTCCAGAGAAGGGCAACTAAACTAATTAGGGGATTGGAGGACCTTGACTATGAAGAGCGTCTACAATCGCTCGATTTATTCTCCCTGGAGAAGAGACGTCTGAGGGGGGACATGATAGCAATTTATAAATATCTTAATGGGGATCCCAGCTTAGAAAAAAAGCTGTTCATTCGAAGGGATTGCATGAGGACTCGAGGGCATACAATGTGATTAGAGGAGAAGCGTTTTAACCTCAGGCAACGTGGGGGGGTTCTTTACTGTTAGGGCTACAAGATTGTGGAATTCTTTACCACAAGAGGTGGTTTCTGCAGGTAGTATGGTGGCTTTCAAAAGACTCTTAGACTTACATCTCAAGGATCAGAACATTCAGGGGTATGTGAGATGATTACAGCCACACACACCTACACAGGTTGAACTGGATGGACTATTGTCTTTATTCAACCTCACCTACTATGTAACTATGTAGTAGCATTAGTTTCCAGACACATTTTCTTTTTGGATTAAAGCCTAAGGTTAGTCACAAATCTAAAAAAAAAAAAAATCCAAAACACAAGGAATAGTACTTACATTCAAAATATAGTCCTTATACTGCTGACTGTTGTTTTAATTACAGTCCAAAGTCTCCTGATACCCCTCTTAGCCAGCAGATAGTCGAGGAACCTGTCTGCCCCCTTCCTCCATTCATAGATCGCTTTTCATTATTGGAAGCTATAGTACAGCTTCTATAAATGGAGGGTAGGTAGGTGAATGAAAGGTCTGCTTCCTCAATTTTTGGATAGCATTTCAATGATGGAAGCTATAGTACAGCTTCGATAAATGGAGGAGGGTGTTCAATGTAAGAACCGTGCCTTGTGCTGATACAGGAATTCAGGAATGTGGACTTTGAAGAAGTACAGGTGGCAAGCTAGATGGACTCCTCTTGGTTATTGAAGAAGGCCAGGTCAGGGTGACCAAAGCTCCACAGTAATTGGTTTTAACATTTATTAGGTCAAGCAAATAACTGGATATTAAGTGTTACTAAACCTAAGACCCTGCATTCACTATATCTGATCTACCACAGTACACAGAACATGGAAATGCAATTATTTTAGTAAATATAAACTGCTAAATACCTTTTCTAAACAGCAGTATAAAAGAGTCGTGTGACTTGTATCACTGTCCGGTTAAAGCTTGTAGGCGGAGTGTACATTTTCCCCTGACCCCCTGTCTGGACAGTGCTGATTGTCCCTGTGCTGATCACATGCACTCTTCCAAAAAAAAAAAAAAAAAACTCTCTAGTAGAGATCGACTGATTATCGGCAAAGCCGATATATCGAGGGCCGATATGCACTTTCCCGATATATCGGAATCAGCCTTTGGATTTACCAATATTGCCGATATGCAGTGACGTCATCACGTATGTTACGCCACGCGCCTCCGTGCACTGGGCAGCTTCTGCGGCCTTCTTAAGCCGCCTTCCTCAGCCTCGTTACAGTGTGTTTTACCTGCCGCGGCCACACTGGAGTCTGCTCTGCATGCTGCGCATGCTGTGTCGGTCGGGACAGTGAGTGATTTTCTAGTTCTATCAAAGACCAGTCACAGACACAGTGCACATTGTGTAACACAGCCGCCGCGGCCACCCCCCACTCACAGCTGCCCGGTGCCAGCCAGCCACCCAGTCCCACACACCAACAGGCCTACCAGCCAGCCAGCCACAGGCCCTGCCTGACTGTACCTGCCAGCCACCCACTGGCCCTGGCCTGTACCTGCCAGCCACCCACCACACAGGGTGCCAGCCAGCTAGCCAGCCAGTAAAGGGTGCCAGCCAGCCACCAAAGGGTTCCAGCCAGCCACCCACCCACCCACCACAGGGTGCCAGCCAGCCAGAGGGGGCCAGCCAGCCACCCACCCACCACAGGGTGACAGCAAGCCAGCCACCACAGGGTGCCAGCCAGCCAGCCACCCACCCACCACAGGGTGCCAGCCAGCCAACCACAGGGTGCCAGCCAGCCACCCAGCCACCACAGGGTGCCAGCCACCACAGGATGCCAGCCAGAAACCCACCACAGGGTGCCAGCCAGCCACCCACCCACTCACCACAGGGTGCCAGCCAGCCACCCAACCACCACAGGGTGCCAGCCATCCACCCACCCCAAGGTGCCAGCCAGCTGACCACCCACCCACCACAGGGTGCCAGCCAGCCACCCAGCCACCAAAGGGTGCCAGCCAGGCACCCACCACAGGGTGCCAGCCGGCCACCCACCCACCACAGGGTGCCAGCCAGCCGGCCACCCACCCACCACAAGGTGCCAGTCAGCCAGCCAAACCCACCCACCACAGGGTGTCGGCCAGCCAGCCACCCACAACAGGGTGCCAGCCAGCCAGCCACCCACAACAGGGTGCCAGCCACTCATCACCACAGGATGCCAGCCAGCCATTTTGTTTAAGCCTATATTTGTATCTTTTCAAGTTTCAATGGAGATGGATGGAGATAGAAAAATTAAAAGTGTGGTCTGGGACTATTTCTCTTCTCCATCTCCAGGAAAATCAGCAGCACTGTGCAATACTTGCAAAAACAATATAAGCGTGGGATAAATAACTGCAGAAAAACAAAAATATATCTAATCTTTGGGCCCATCTAAGAGTTCATCATGTTGAATTGTATAAAGGACAGAAAAAAAAAGCAATCACAAGGTGAAACATCACTATCACAGGCAACAATAACAGACATGTTTCAGAAAAAAAAAAACAGGTGGCTAAAATCTGATGGAAGATCCCAAATGCTGGACTGAGTAATCACAGAGATGATGGTCACTGATAACCAGCCATTTACAATAGTGTCTGACTCTGGATTTAGGCGGTTGGTGTCCATACTTGAGCCAAGGTACACACTGAAGAGTGACAAATTTTATCAAACTGAAATTCTGCAAAAGATTCACCAAAAGGTTGTTGAGAAAGTAAAGGCTATGCTGAAACCAGAGAATGTTGGCAACTCCCTCTCTTTCACGACTGACTGATGGTCAGGACAAACAGAATCACTAATGATTCTTACATGCCACTTCATTGACAGCGGATGGACAAGAAGGCATTTGGTGTTGAATACAAAAGTGATGCAAGGACCCCACACTGGGGAGTACATTAGAGAAATATTTCTAGGCATGCTAGAAGAATGGGGAATCACCAAAGACCAGTGAATCACCAAAGACAGTGGAGCAAACATGGGTAAAGGTATGAGACTTGCTGAAGTGTCAGACCTCAGTTGCGTGGCACACACCCTCCAATTTGTGGTAAATGATGGTCTGTCAAACCAGAAAGCATTGTTTGACATTATTAGCATGCTGAAGAAGTGCGCAGGCCATTTCCACCATTCTATTCTTGCCAAGCAGCGCCTGAATTCAGGAACACCTTGGCCTACCCAAAAACAACTTGATACAGGCTGTTCCAATACGATGGAAATCAACGCTACACATGTTACAAAGGATGCTGGAGCAGAAGCGAGCTCTCAGTATATATTCTGGTGAATATTGACTTGGAGGACATTCTTGTCCTACTGCTGATAAGTGGGACATAGTAGCCAACATTATTGAGACGCTCCTACCCATTGAGGAAGTGACACTAGAGGTGAGTCATTATGACTCATCTGTGTCCTCTGTCATCCCATGTGTTAGAGTGCTGAAGATGCTTCTTCAATGGGAAGGACCCAACACATGTGGCATTTAAGCATGTAGGCAGGCCATGAGGGACAGCCTCGCCAAATGGTTTGAGAAGCATGAGGAGAATAAAAATGTTGTGCTTGCATGTCTTTTGGATCCTCGATACAAGAACCATCCTTTCTCTTCTGATGATGTATTGACCAAGGCAAAACAATGGCTGACAGAAGAGATTCAAGTTCAACAGAAGGTGCAGGAGGTTCCTCCTGACGAAAAGAAAAGTCAAGAAGAGAAGGTTTCTGATGTGGAAGAGCAGGATGCAGAAGAAAAATGTCCAAAAAGACAATGGACAGAAGAGAAAATTCATTGTTGTGAAATAGATGCCATGTTCAGTGTTTTTGTGGGGCCTCATGCGGAGGATTCATCAGAATCTGCAATAATGAGCCTGACTGATGAATCAGTAAGTTTTTTGACAGAAAAAGTGATCCTCTTCAGTGGTGGAAAGAAAATGACGCACGCTACAAAAGACTTGCTTCTCATGCTAGAAGATACCTTTCTGCTCCTCCTTCCTCGGTACCAAGTGAGCGTGTTTTTAGTCAAATGGCAGCAATTTATGAAAATAAAAGAAGCCGTTTAACTGGTGAACATGCTGAAATGTTATGCTTTCTGCACTATAAAATTGTTCTACTGAACTGGGAGTATTGATTGGAAAGTGTAGTAGTAGTGTCTGTCTACCAGTCCACTGAGTCCACTCCAATTCACTGTCTAGCTTTTGTCTAGCTAATTTTTTCTAGCAGTTTTGCATCGACTACGCTGCGCTGCAGTCAGTGCAAAACTGCTAGAAAAAAAGCTAGACAGTAGATTGGAGTCAGTGGACTACTGCTGCAGTAGTGTGCCACTCACTGCTGCAATCATTTTAAATCACTACTGCAGTAGTGCAGTAATGATTTAAAATTATTGCAGCGAGTGAGTGCCCTACTGCAGTGGTAGTGCACTGACTCCAGTCCAATCCACTGTGTAGCTGTTGTGTTGCCTAGCTTTTTTCTAGCAGTTTTGCAGTGACTGCAGTAGTTGCAGTGAGTGCCATACTGCAGACTACAGAGGTAGTCCACTGATTCCAGTCCAATCCACTGTGTAGCTGTTGTGTTGCCTAGCTTTTTTTCTAGCAGTTTTGCACTGACTGCACTGTAGAAGTGATTTAGAATTATTGCAATGTTTATTATGCATTAAAGCGGAGTTCCGGCCCCAAAATCGACATAGTCGATTTTGGGCCATCCGCTTGCTATAGGTCACCTGAAACAGAAATGGATAATTACGATTTTTTTTTTTATTTACTTACCTTTTAATTGCAGAAAAATATACTCACCTTTCTTCCACTTCCTCCCTCGGCGGCCGTGCCGTCACTTCCGCTTTGCAATGATTCCTGGGAGCTGAACGTCATCGCTCCCAGGAATCAATGCTCCTGCACCGGCCCCAACGTCAGTTCCGGTTCAGGCGCGTCATACCTTGCTAAACAGCTTCTAGGCATGCCCAGAAGCTATGCAGGGATGGCATTGCAGCCCCGGAAGTGACGGCGGGGCCAGCGCAGTGCATCGTGTGACCGAAGAGGACAGAAGAGGACGCAGAAGAGGATCGCGCTGGCTTCAGCTGCCCACACCTGAGATGGCAACGCTGGAGAAGAAATTTTATAAGTGAGTATTTCTTCTTGCAGGTAAGTGCGAACCGGGACAGATCAGAGGCTATCCTTTGTGGAATGTACTAGCCCTGACTGTCCCGGGGGTATTTTCATTGAAAATTCTTTTTTAGTGGCCGGAACTCCGCTTTAATGCACAATCAGAATGATGTGAAACTAAATGTCCCTACAATTGAAGTTTTCTAATCAGTTCTCATGCAGTTAAGGTGTGAAGAACGAACCCTTAATGTTAAAACCGTTAATAAATAAAGGTTTACATGTTCAGTAACAGATTTGTGTCGAAATGTGTGTTTATTTGGCAAAATTTTAAATGTACAAAAATATTGGCCAATATCGGCCGATACCGATATGCGATGGCCAAAATATCAGTATCGGCGATGAAAAACCGATATCGGTCGATCACTACTCTAGAAATACACACCAAACTGAGTATTTGCAGCCTGACTCCTAATGCTATATTCTATCAGAAAATAGTCTGGAGTCAGTGGAAGAAAAGGAGGATCAATGAGACTGCCTTTATACACGATGGGGAGGATTAACCCCTTAGGTTCCACAGTGAGTATAACAACCATGTTTTACTGCATATACAGACTGTTTATACTGTTGTGGGTTTAGTAACACTTTAAATATAATTTAAGAGAAAAATAGGAGCCAGAATGACAAGAATGACACAAGTTGAGTTTCAAAAAAGGGAGCTAACCATTGAAAATACACACTCACAAATGCTGAAAAGTAGGCATGCTTGGCCACCCCCGTCCTCTGGTGGAAACACTGATTTAGGAGAGTGGACTCTAAAAGAGGACTCTAAAGTGCAAAAGAATAAAAGATCTAGAGAGTAGTGAGACCCAGGAAGTAAACCAAAAGCCATTGGAGAGGGAAAAGCATCAGCAGGTTCAGTCAGCAAAATGTATTCAGTGTTCCATTTAATAGTGGACTGTACACCAGATGCTGCCAGTCACTGACCACCTGGCTTAATTACTGCCAGTGCCTGACATAAATATATTATATCACAACAATTTGATACATTTCCTAAATAAGATGCAAAATGATGCCAACAGCCCTTACCAGATGAACTTGAAATATTTTACTAAAGGCTCTTCACAGTAATGCTTTATAATTATAGAAGTTTAAGCCCTCTTTTGGGCTGATTTACTAAAGGTAAATAAACTGTTCACTTTGCAAGTGAAGTTACACTTTGCAGGGACATTTCCCCAGAGCTTAGCAAATATGGTAAATTTTCCTTTAGCAAAGAATAACCAATCACATTCAAAATAAAATAAAATAGCATTTTGTTTGCACATGATGGAGCTTCACCTCATTCATTAAGCTCTAAAGGAAAATGTACAACTTCCTTTGCAAAGAGAACGGTGTACTTTCCTTTAGTAAATCAACCCTCTTATTTCCTAAGAGTGCAAAGTAAGGGAACAATAAAAAACTTCAATATAAGAATGGAGGACATTTTCAAAGTTTCTCAGTGAATTTAAAGTTTTAACTATTCGAATTGCATTGTTTATTTCCAAGCCTTTTTGTCAATGGTATTTTTAAAGGGGGCAGAGCTGTTCTACCTAACAGTGAAAAGGAAATGGAAATGAACATAGACATCGATATGCTGGAATATGCTGGGAAAATGTATGAATAATATTCTTTCTATCTGTTGCTAGTCACAGTGGAAAAGGAATGGAAGAAAGCAGGCAGTTGTGGCTGTGGGGGGCCTTGGGGACACACTGCTAGTGTAAACAAGGAAGCCACCTGATGCGTCTAAGGTCAGATAAGACCCTCGTCACTTAATAAACAGGTGCTTCCTGACTGTGCAGTGTAATGAGCCTCCTCACAAATAAAAAAGCCGGCTTAACAACCAGTTATACAAAGCCACCGAACACGCAGATAGAACACAATGAAATAAAGTATCAATGCAATATTCTTCCAGTAAATATTTTATATATGTTTTTTTTGTAATAGACCTCACATAGTATTTTTTTGAATAACTAATAGTTTTATGCTTAGTTGTATTAGCCTGACGTTTTTAAAATGAAGTTATGTTTCTTGTTATACTGTAGTTACTGTGTTGTCTTCATTTTGTCAATCAGTGAGTCATTAAGAGCCCATTTACATTTGTGCGGTGGGTAATGCACCTGTTAAAGCACATTAGATTGCACATTAACCACTTGCCGATCGCTTACCGCATATATACTGCGGCAGGTTGGCTCTCCCAGGCAAACCGGCGAATGGGTACGTCGGTCGCTTGGTGGCAGCTAGGGGGCGAGCGCCTTCCGATCGTCAGCGCCCTTCTCTCCCCGCTGAGAGAGAAGGACGGTCGGCTGTTGTAAACACAGCCAACCGTTCTACTTCCTGGAATGGTCATAGAGCCCATGTGATCCTTCTATATAGGATCACATGTATCTATGATCATTTCAGAAGCCACGCCCCCCCCCCCAGTTAGAATCACTCCCCTAGGCTCACATTTAACCCCTTGATCACCCACAGGGTTAACCCCTTCCCTGCCAGTGTCATTATTACAGTAACAGGGCATATCTGTAGCACTGATTACTGTAGTAATGTCACTGGTACCCCCAAAAGTGTCAAAAATGTCAGTTAGGGGTCCGATCTGTCTGCCGCAATGTTGAACTCCCGATAACTTTTACACAAACCAATCAAAATACGCTTATTGCGATTTTTTTTTACCAAAAATATGTAGCAGAAAACAAATTGGCCCATTTTGATTGGTTTGCGCAAAAGTTATTGCGTCTACTAACTACGGGAAAGATTTATGTCATTTTTATTGTTTTTTTTACAAGTAATGGTGGCGATCTGTGATTATTAGCAGGACTGTGACATTGCGGCAGACAGATCACACCCATAACTGACATTTTTGACACTTTTGGGGGGACCAGTGACATTACTACGGTAATAAGTGCTAAAAATATGCACTGTTACTGTAATAATGACACTGGCAGGGAAGGGGTTAACACAATGGGTGATCAAGGGGTTAAATTTAAGCCTAGGGGAGTGTTTCTAACTGTATGGGGGTTGGGTTTTTGAAATAATCACATAGACTTGTGATCCTATATAGAAGGATCACAGGCACTCTGTTCCAGAGAGAAGATCAGGCAGCTGTGTTCCTTCTCTCTCAGCGGGGAACAATTGCGGGTGCCTGGCGGCAATCAGAGCTGCCAGCCCCGTGCATGGAGTCCCCGTTGCCGAGAGGGGGCAGGAGCCCCTAGCTGCAGGTGCGTGACCGACGTAGAGCTACCTCAGTTGGCGTAGGAGGGTCAGCCTGCTGCAGTAAATCTGCGGAGGGCGGTCCTTAAGTGAATAAGCACTAAAATGTCTCAAAAATCAGATGTGTCACTAAATTTGTGATGCAAAGCATTATGGTATATTGCCCTGCATTGCATCTTGCATTGAGGTGCTATTCTAAATGAATGGAACCACAAAACATTAATGCATATAACATGAATTTGCCATGTGTTGAAGTAATGCACACATTACTATGACACACAGATGTAAATCAACCTAAATTGTGTTTTTTTTTTATAGTAATATGAAAATATAGTGCCCCATGTTTAGTATGTCAATCAACACTGCTTTTTAACTTGTTGATCAGCTCTATATAGATTAGGGCACATTAACATTTCTGCTCTTGTTACTTTAAAAACATATGTACCAAATATCAGATGTTCCACAAAATGTTTGACACAGTGCACTATGGTATGTTACCGTGCAATACAGTGTACCGCCATGCATGTGTGCTGCCTTGGTGTGCTGGAGCGTTTTCCGAGATTAATTCCACATGCATTACAACATTGCACAAATGGAAACGAGCACTAAAAGTTTCATCTTTTTTTTGTGGTATGGATGTAAGCCTGCTTTAGCCATCTATTCTGGGCACTGTTGTAGTCTCTAGGAGGGTACATAACCTATAAGAATTATAGTCACTGGGGATCCAGATTGCTAATGCAAGTGATGTTTCTATAGAAACAATAATATGTTTCTGTGCCAAGGAGAGAGAAACAGAAATACCAGCTCAGGGCAACAGTGGACACTTCATTAGAGAGATTAGAGACAAATTCTCTATACAGACAATTAGCACAGGTCTCTGCCTCAAATCCAAAGGGAGGTTTACCCTCTCCGTGAAATGGTCATTAAACAAACAAATGTGGTTTGAGATTAACCCCTTGCTCCGCCAGAATGGTGAAAGGTCTTGCTCTATGCAGTAAAAACAATGGGCTCACAAAGTTTTAAGTGCCAATCTAAAATTGGCTCTTAATAGGAAAGTGCATTATATTTCTCAGTTGACAAGTTGCATTAGCTCAGCATAGTTTTGTACATCATTAATGACACCTGAGTTGAAGGGAGCAATAACATTTCCAAAACTGTACAGAAAAAAACACTGTTCTCTTGGTTTAAAAGCACAACAAGATTTCTACATGTGCTTTGGGGGTGCCTTGTATTGACTTTGAAGGGTTGTGATATTCTTTGAACTAAAACACTCTTCAAGTTTATACAGCACCCATTATTTATAGTGTCATAACCACACACAGTCATAGCAATATTTCACTATAAAGCACTCATGGTTTTGCTTATTAAAAACACATGTAATTAGAAGTGACAAATGTTTTTTTATGTTATAAAAAAACAGAAAAAACTATACATCGATGGCATAATTTTGATATATCAAATCTATATGAGCATTTTTTTTCTGCCAGCAGAACTGGTGTTTTTTAAGCTCAGTGTGCATGGAGCCCTAATATCAAGTAAAAGTTCTACAATTGGCATTTATGTTGAATGGTTGGTAAATAAAAAGATTATGTATTCATTGTAAAATCAATGGCTTGTATTTGACATGTTAAACAAAGGCATTTTTGTATTCTACAAGTTTTTGAGAGAATTCCTTTGGACAAAAAAATATATTTCGGAGAAAGCCTACTTCCTAGTACAAAGTAATTTTTTAAAGTAGAAATGTATTGGCAGCTGTAATATTTTGCTTTTTTTTATATGTAATAGTATTTGAATCTTATGAAAATGATATAATATATCTGTAGATTTACGTTTTTCATATAACACAGGCCACACAAGCTTTTAGACCTGTGAATAATGTGGGGGGTTTTCAGTTTTTTTGATTCTGTGGAATATGACAGGAGGGAGTTATCAATGCTTTGCAGTATTTATAAGAAATCGGTCCTCCAACAGATCTGATCAGGCCACCTGAAATGCTCCTCCCTACATTTATTTAGGACACATACATTTCTACTTAGATTTTCTAAATATTTGCATGGAGTGGACCTAAAGAATTAATTAATATGTATGTAAACCCTAAATAAAAATGTAATTTTGTAGATTCAGGCACAGGCAGTGTTGCTCACACTTAAGCCTAGTACACACGCAACGATTATCGGCCGACCGATCGTCCGTCTTTTGTCCAGAGTGGTGTTTTGTTGGTTGGAATGTGCCTAGACTGCACACGAATTTTCTCACCCAACAAAATTCGACTTCAGAAGTGATGTCATGTGTTGGTTTGCTTTCTTTGTGTCCTTTCTTCTCTGAGCATGCCCAGGCTTGCTCATAAGATTTTTCCCCGTCGAAATCTGTACTGACTGCAAAAACTTTATAGCCTGCACACCAGATTTTTTTCGGCCGAAAAGTCGGAGTTTGTTGTCGGAAGCATCATACTAACAAGCTGAAAATCGGCAGATCGGACATTGGAAGAAAATTCCCTGCCAATTTTCGACGCATGTGTACGAGGCTTTAGTGTCACTGAACAGACTTCCCTGCCCAGCCACTGTGCCTGTCACACAAGAAGGTGCGTTGACAATGAATCTGTGCATTTAAACATCTTCACGTTACTAAAGAGCCATCTGCTGCTCCAAATAGGCATGCTCAGTAATGCTGAGGTCTCTACCTTGTCCTCAGACAACCCCCAGGGTTCCTAAACATGTCCAGGGAAGAGCTTCTTTGTTTATCTTCCTCAGGAGCTCAAAAAAATATATATAACAAGACACAGGACAAACAAAGACAAAACAAACAAAGAGACAAAGACAGTTGGGACTTTAAATGAGGCGGTGCCTGCCCAAGGCTAGCCGCCTCCATCCCTGTTCATTGTATAAGGGGGGAAGGGGAATATGAAGGATAAAAAAGGGGATAAAAAAGGATAATTCAGGGGATCGGCATGTTGGTAGAATCTATATAATATGGTATGAATTATATATAAAATATAAATACATGACATAGCATAAATGTAAAATGGTTTATAGAAAAGCCGATGCCCTATATCAATATTGATGAGGTAAAACGGGAAAGGGGGGACAAAAACGGGACTTTGAGTGAGGTGTGCGGGGTCGGTGGTCACAATAAAGAATGCAATTGTATGAAGATAAAGGTTTTAATGTATGTCATAAAGAAATAGCATATATAGCATAAACACATTGGTACAGGTAACATCAGCAATGCATGTGTGAAATGGCACAACCCCAGTGTAATAAAAGGCATCGTAAATACGAAATCGTAACTCAAGAAATACACAATAAGAAAGGTAAATCATTGATAAAAACATTAAAAAAGGTAACATGTTAGTATTGGTGAGGAGTGCATCCATATTAGACTCGACACGTTTCGTGGATACATTCCACTCGTCAGGAGCCAAGTGCACCCCAAATCATAATTTCAAGGGAAGGTAATTTCAGACAAGGTGTTGTAGATGGGTGCTCCCAAAAGGTCAGAGAAGTCTGTTCCGGGAGCTGTAGGAGCCCAGACTGGGGACAAAGGCACACCACACAGGCATTCTATACTGTCATGAAGGTGACAAGAATGTTTGGAAGATGGTATCAAGGTGTTAATCTCCAAGGATATCTATGGGTAAAGATGTTAAATTAATATAAAGAAAGTTTTTCACTGAGACTACAGTGACAGGTATGAAGTAATAAAGTATCTAGAGGTAAGTGTAAATACCTAGATGAAATAAATTAATCGAGGGGAAAAAAGCTGGATCATCTGAAAAACTTCAGGATTGCTAAAAAAGGAGAAAACCGATTGATAGAAAATATATAAAATTATATAGGTAAAAAGGCCATACCCAGCAATAATAATGAGTGAATAATGGTGATTGAATAAAGTGAGGTGCAAATTGTGAGGCCAGAGGTGAAGGGGTGAATGAAGGTGAGAAATGAGGGGGGGAAAAAGGAAAAAGTACCTCAATGCTAGGTGACAATGAAAGAAATGGGAAAGCCATGACAGTGAAGGATAAAGGAATAAGGTGCAGAAGTGTCCAGACCACCAAGGGCAGTGATGGGGAATGTAAAAGGGTAAAGGTGCTCAAAAAAAGCGTCAGGGGGAAAATGGGGTGACAACAGGGAATGCCAGGAGGAATACCTGATGTCCACAGTGAAGGGGCTCCTAGCGTCACGTCCGCGCTCAAAAGTGGAGGAGGCGCTGTCACGTCCAGGATCAAAAGCCGTCCCGGATCCAGACAAACGCCACCTCCCTATGTATGAGCGCGAGAGTGGAATCACATGGTGGCGCGAGGACGCTCTCAATAGACGTCACACGCACAGCATGGATGACGTGGCGCCGAGGCGCAACGGGGAGCCGCCCACACCCCCGCGCCCAATCAGAAGATGGGCAGAGGGGGGGAAGGGAGGCCGCCGAAGCGCCTCGCAGCTCCCGGAAGTAAACGACAGACCCTGGGATGTGTACAACCTAGAATAACAATCTACAGGATATGAATATAGTACTACCCATGACAAAGGGGACATAATAGAAATAAATGTATATGGATAGGTAGTATTGCCAAAATTAGTAGCAAGCCCAAAACAAAGGGGGGGAAGGGGGCCTGCATATGGACCAACCGTGAACCAACCGCACACCTCCATCCCTATGCATATTCAAAAAAATATATATAACAAGACACAGGACAAACAAAGACAAAACAAACAAAGAGACAAAGACAGTCGGGACTTTAAATGAGGCGGTGCCTGCCCAAGGCTAGCCGCCTCCATCCCTGTTCATTGTATAAGGGGGGAAGGGGAATATGAAGGATAAAAAAGGGGATAAAAAAGGATAATTCAGGGGATCGGCATGTTGGTAGAATCTATATAATATGGTATGAATTATATATAAAATATAAATACATGACATAGTATAAATGTTAAATGGTTTATAGAAAAGCCGATGCCCTATATCAGTATTGATGAGGTAAAACGGGAAAGGGGGGACAAAAACGGGACTTTGAGTGAGGTGTGCGGGGTCGGTGGTCACAATAAAGAATGCAATTGTATGAAGATAAAGGTTTTAATGTATGTCATAAAGAAATAGCATATATAGCATAAACACATTGGTACAGGTAACATCAACAATGCATGTGTGAAATGGCACAATCCCAGTGTAATAAAAGGCATCGTAAATACCAAATCGTAACTCAAGAAATACACAATAAGAAAGGTAAATCATTGATAAAAACAAGCTGAAAATCGGCAGATCGGACATTGGACGAAAATTCCCTGCCAATTTTCGACGCAAGTGTACAAGGCTTTAGTGTCACTGAACAGACTTCCCTGCCCAGCCACTGTGCCTGTCACACAAGAAGGTGCGTTGACGATGAATCTGTGCATTTAAACATCTTCACGTTACTAAAGAGCCATCTGCTGCTCCAAATAGGCATGCTCAGTAATGCTGAGGTCTCTACCTTGTCTTCAGACAACTCCCTGGGTTCCTAAACATGTCCAGGGAAGATAAGCTTCTTTGTTTATCTTCCTCAGGAGCTCAGCAACACTTTATGGGGTAGAGGGAACTGAACAAGTAATCTGCAACCAGTGGAGAAGCCCTCCACTGTCAGAACAGGGGTTTGACACCCTGGCTATATTCTAAAAAGCATGCAGCTTCTCAAGAAGATCCAGCTACTGTGGGAGGTCCTTCCCGGATTGCTACCGGAGTACTGTTCCATTGGGGTGGCCTTTTGTCTTTGTCAATTTGATGTCCTTGTATACATGTTCCTTGCCATCTGTTTTACAATATTGATTTAAACTTTGCAACTGAAATTTTAATTTACCCCCTCTCTGATCATTCAGCTAAATACCAGTACTGTTAAACTCCTTATAATGGTATCAGTGACCTAAAAACAAACAAAAAAAGGATTGTTTTCTGTGGTTTATTGTAGTTCAATGAATGTTATTAAATACGTCCATATGTCTTATTTGCCCCAAACCTGCATCATGCTGCTTTTTCTAAACAAGGAAACAAGAACAGTGAACAATGACGCCTGGCACATACTCTGTAGACTTGAAGGCACCTGATTTCGTCTATGATCTTAAAGTAGATTTTGTGAGACACACACGTAAATATCACAAATCTTTTACTGAACCAGCGTTTGGTTCATTTTAAGTGTGTTTTGGAAGAAACATATTGCATTTGGCATAGACTGATGAACAGCTGGAAAAGTAGTGTACACTTATAAAACAAACAAAAAAAAAAACAACTTATGTACAATATGTATCACCTTGATGTTTTTCATGAACATATAATGCAAGTGCAAGCCTGAACTGGGAATTTCCCAATAGCAACAGTGTGGGGCATATTTAGTAAAGATTTTGCCAGGCATTAGACTAAAATGGTGGTGTACATTTATCGTTTGTATAAATCCAAACGAGTGTAAATTTACCCATCAGAAAAAAACAAAAAATAAAAGGCAAGAGTTGTGGACTCAACCCCACCAACCTTTTTGAGAAGAGAGGCAAAATGTACAAGCACTACATTTATTAATACAAGCACTAAATGTATGCTTGCTGGAGAAAACACGCTTGAAAGGGAACATGATAGCCATTTTCAAATACCTAAATGGTGATAGGAAAAAACTATCCAGTCTCTCAGGGAGTGTAAGAGGACACAAGGCCACACAATGAGATTGTCAGGGGAAAAGGATGCAGAGCTCTCTTCCACAATTGGTGGTGTCAGTGAGAAGTACTGATATTTTTAAGATTCTTGGACGTGCATCTTACTGCGCACAACGTACAGGGATATGGGAAATAATTATCTTCATCGACACACGTACACCTACACAGGTTGAACTGGATGCACTATTGTCTTTATTCAACTTTACCTACTATGTAACTATATGTAAACTGCCAAATATTAGAACACAGGATATTCTTTTTTTATTTATCCAAATGACAACAAATGTGTACAAATTACAATTTAAAATTAATTTGGCTAAATATTTAAAAGAAAACACAAATACAAATTGGCATTCGCCCATGTGAGCAAAAATTTTATATACACTAAAAAGTAACCCCTTATGCTTCAATATTGGGAATTTGAACCCTGAGCCTCTATTTTCTCTGATGCAGCTGGAGTTCTACTGAAACCGGTAAGGCCATCTTTATTTATTGGCTTACTTCTCCTTTTAATACAGATTAACCAATGGGTGGTTTATGATATTGAGAACACAGAGGACAAGGGGGAATTCTTTACGTCTAGAGGAAAACAGATTTCGTCTACAAATACGGAAAGGTTTCTTCACAGTAAGAGCTGTGAAAATGTGGAATAGACTCCATCCAGAGGTGGTTCTGGCTAGCTCACTAGATTGCTTTAGAAAAGGCCTGGATTCTTTTCTAGGTGTAAATAATATAAATGGGTACTAACATTTTTTTTAGGTAAAGTTGATCCAGGGAATATCCAATTGCCTCTTGGGGGATCAGGAAGGAATTTCTTTCCCCTGCTGTAGCAAATTGGATCATGCTTTGCTGGGGTTTATTTTCGCCTTCCTCTGGATCAACAGCGGGTATGGGATTGTGTATGTTCTGTCTCAGCATCGTTTGTACCTGTGACCTCCTTGTAGACCCAGTCTGAAAGTGTGTGCAGCAGGTTGAATGATGGCTTTAACAGATAGTTTACTCAATGAATAAAGACTCCAGAGGTGTTCTCCAATGCTTCAAGTTAGCAAAGGCATAAACATAGAGGCTTTTCCATAGATAAATTTCCAATGAAGTTACACAGCTTCCACACTCTGCAGTCTCCTTATAACAACTAAACAAAATGGGAGTTACAGCAGGAAATGGAGGATGGGAGCAACCATCTAGCCAGAAACAGCAGGGGTGTAAGGATGATACCAATAACATAGCATAACATAACATGTAATAACAACTGCTAGACAGTTAAAGCTGCGTGGCAGCACACTCCCCGCCTGGTATCGTGAGATACCACTACACAATTATTTTCCATAAACATACAATTAACATTGCATACAGTAGAATGCTATGTAGCCCTCTCCTCTAAGCTAACTATGCTAGAGATCTAAGTGAATCCTTCACATAACACTGAATCAGAATTTTTGGAAGCAGGCATAATTAGGACTGTCTCAGTGACTGGTCTCAGGAAGGTTTTTGGGCTCCCGTCCTTTACAATCCTGACTTCCACACTTCGGATTTTTCCATCATCACTAGCAATGGCCTTTGTAATAACTCCAACTGGCCACTGGATCCGGTGAGTTTGCTTGTCTTTTAGAAGAACCAGGTCCCCTTCCTTTAAGTTAGGCTTCTGGGTATGCCACTTTTTACGTTCTTGGAGAAGTGTGAGGCATTCCCTCCTCCATCTGTCCCAGAAACAATCTGCAAGGTATTGAGCGTATCTCCATTGACGTTTATATATGTCCTTTTCATCAAAGATGATCTTTGGCGCTGGGATCTGTCCAATTTTCCGGCTCAATAATGCAGCTGGAGTTAAAACAGTTGGACATTCTGGGTCTGTGGATACAGCTGTCAGCGGTCTTGAGTTGATTATTGCTGCGACCTCAGCAAGGAATGTAGTAAGTACTTCATGGGTAAGACATGAAGAACTCACATCAAGCAACATAGAATCCAGTATGCGCCTTACCATCCCAATCATACGTTCCCATGCTCCGCCCATGTGTGAAGCGTGTGGTGGGTTGAATTTCCACTGGTTTGCAGTGGCGGAGAAGGTGGTCCTTGGAGGTGGCTCTGTCTGAGAAGCTCGCTCCCGCAGGGGTTTGTTAATGCTCTGGGACACTCCCTCGCTATAATTGAACTGGTTGGTCAGTTTTCTCTCCTTCTTGCTCCTGGATGGTATTTCCTCACCTTCTGTCCATTCTTCACTAGCCTGAGCGTCAGACTTCTCATCTGTATCTTTGTCTCCCGGCTCTGTGGAGTCGTTGGTCTGAGTCTCTTCAATGACTCCCAACTTCGCCCCCTGTCGCCGCGCTTCATCAGAGTCTTTGTGTGAAATGTTTCATCCAGGGAGAAGTGTACGGCCAGCTGGTCCACGATGCTAATGGGTTTGTAGGCCCGTTCCTTAAAACTGTACCTCACAATGTTCTGGGGGGCATGAGGGTTGTTTGCAGTTAGGATACGAGTGAATTCCTCCTTAAGTTCAGCCTCGCTTAGTTCCAGCTGGTCCAGAGGCTTAACCAGAGTCTTGGCCTGCATCCATTCATCAGCTCCATCCCCCATATCTGTGGAGTCATCTTCATCCTCCAAATTTCTTCTTGAGCAGATGTTGGAACTCAATGCTACAACTTCAGGCCGGATTTCCGGATCAGTATCTGGATCCTCTGGGTGGAAATCGATATCTTCTTCTGAGTTTTTAGAAGACTGGTCCATTAAAAACTTGGGTCCTGAAAACCAAATAGTTTGTGTGAGGACAACTGCTGGCACTAAAATCTTCTGCATGAATGCTAGAAAGTGCTCTCGCTTCTCAGATTTGTTACGGAGAGTTTTTTTAAGTGCAGCAAATCTGGTTAAAGCTTGTTCTCGATTGTTAGGGAGAGTAAGCCTTGGTACTCAGAAGGGTAATGGAGCTACCCAATTGTTGGAATTGTCCTTGAAGTACTCTTCATCCATAATCTTGATGAACTCCTTGTCTTCGACTGAAGGGGCAATCTTGTTGTCATCACAAGTAGTCTGGTACACTTAATCACCAAAGTCCTTTTGAGAAGTGAGCTTGCAGTTAATACTTTGGAGTGCTTGATATGGAACTTCGTTTTTAAAATCAAGTCTTTCCTTCACATAATAGTGCAATGGACATTTCATCAATCGATAGGTAACATTCCTTTTGTAGGAAGCTACATCCAAGAGCTTGTGAGATTGGTCTAAACAGACTTCTCCTATCACCCATCCAAGATCAAGTTTCTGGGCCTGAGGAGCATCATCTGGACCGTTACATAACTCTCTTATTTTATGAACTCTAGGAATGTCTCTCCCTAGTAGAATCAAAATCTTAACATCCTTGTTAAGTGGTAGAATGTAGTTAGCAATGTGACTCAAATGAGGGTGATGACGTGCAACCTCTGGTGTGGGGATTTCTTCTCTGTTGTTCGGTAGCTGATCACATTCGATTAGCGTTGGAAGAGGAAACTCTGTGTCCTCATATTCTGACGCAACTACGAAGCCATGGGCTCTTCTTCCAGAAGTATTGATCTTTCCTGCACATGTCTGCAAGGTATAGGACCAGGTCTCTCCTTGAATGTTGAATAAGTCAAAGAATTCTGCACTGGCCAATGAGCGATTGCTCTGATCATCGAGTATGGCATACATTTTTATGGAATTTTGTGGACATCCTTCAGGAAAAACCCTTACAAGACATATCTTGCTACAAGACTTGCTATGAAGCCCTTCTCCACATACCTCTGTACACCTTGTGGTTACGGGGTTGGCATATTGCTCAGTTCTCTCCCCGCCATCATCTGATGTAGTCTTGAGGTTGCTGCCGGGTGAAGATTTCCTTTTGAACAGGTCTGAATGAAGAGCGTCCACATGTTTGGCACTGTTACAGAGAGAACATCTGATGGCGATCTTACAGTCTCTAGCTAAATGATCGGAGGATGCACAACACTTAAAACAGATATTATGCTCTTTGAGAAATGACTTGCGTTCTTCAATAGGCTTGTCCTTAAATGAACGACATTTGGAGAGAGAGTGTGGCGCATTATGAATAGGACACTGTTGATTAAGATTGCTAGCTTTAATGTCTGTAGCTAAGACGTTGGATGCTATGGTGGTCTTCCTCACGGCAATAGGATGCCTTAAATCCTTGAATTTACTGTTGGTGGCAATACCCCTTGAAGTACTTAAAGGAATGGTGGTTGTATCTGGATAGAAGAAGCTTGGGTCATTGTTGGATCTTGCAACCTTCCGCACGAACTCTGCGAAATAAGAAAAGGGAGGGAAGGAAACATGATGTTCATACTTATACTTTGATCCTACACTAGTCCACTTTCCCTGAAGATAACTAGGCAACTTTGCTACAATAGGATTTACGCCCTGAGCAGTGTCTAAATAGCTAAGACCTGGTAAACTAGGATCTAACTTAGCAATTTCAAGTTCATGAAGGAGGTCACCTAACTCTCTAAGCTTATGATTGTCCTTAACAGAGATTTTAGGAAAGTCGTTTAGTCTCTGAAATAAGGCAGATTCAATGACTTTCGGGCTCCCATAGTCTTGTTCTAGACGTTCCCAGGCAGCATCAAGGCCTGCTTTAAAGTTATAAATGTAGACAGATTTAAGTCTCTTTACTTGTTCTGAAGATTGACGCCCCAACCACTTTATTAGTAAGTCAAGTTCTGCTTGAGGTTCAATGTCCAAGTTCTTGGTTACCGCCTTAAATGTAGATCTCCAACTCCTGTAGTTCTCTGGGCGGTCATCAAATCTAGACAGTCCAGTTGTAATCAACTCTCGTCGAATCATATACTTGCTGAACTCTGCAATGTCAGTTCTTTCAGTTTTTATAGCCACAGGGGGTAATGATGGTGTGCCGTCTTGGACCATGGTTGGTATATGATGTTGGCTGGTATGTAGAGAGAAAGGTGTTGCAGATGGGTTTAATCTAGGTAAGGGTCTGTCGTCTGAAGGTCTCTGAGCATTTGAAGTTAAAGAGAGCTGTATCAAAGGGGGTATAGAGTTCATTCTCTAGTCTTCTGCTGTGCCCTTGTAATCTCTATGCACGTAGGGTTGTGGTGACACATGAGCTGCGTAGGTTGATTCACTTGATTTTGTGACGTGCGGTAGTTGTGGAGGGTCTCTGTTAGTAGGTGTGTCTAGTTGACCAGCTTGCTTTGGCGACACATTGTCTTCTGATCTACTTGCTGGATGATTATGAGAAGAATCTACAACTGTAGGTGGGACTGTATTGTCGTGGTTCTGAGTTAAGACAAACTGTAGGGTCCTTTCAACAGGGTCTTGACAAGCAGCCAAGCTGGTACAAGCTGCTCCTTCTTCCAATAGGGCTTGTTCCAAGACAGATAACTCTGCTAAAGCTACTTCCTTTTCTCTATTCTTCTGAAGAATTTCTAGCTGAGCCTCTGTTTCTGCTTGTATTCGTTTAGCTTCTGCCTTGAAGGCTGCTTCTTTTTCAGAGCAGGCGGCTTGAACCTGGGCTACTGCAACCTTTTGGCGAGCTTTGAGTATTTGGTCGCTCAGTATTGACCTTACAGAGCAGGACCGCAATGACTTAGAAGAAGATTTATGATATGAGCGGGCAGACCTAGAAGATTTTCCTGAGTGTCTGGAAGAAGCAGAGTTACAGGATGTAGTTTCATGTAGCTGTGCCAATCTACCTTCTATCTGTGCCTTTGCTTCAAGGTATGTGCTATGCCTCTGCTGGTCATTAGAAGTAAAGTCCTTTAATTCCAATGCAGCTTCCTCTATGTTGGAATGTGACAATAGGGAATAGTACTTCTCAGAAAGTCTTTTATAATTCTCAAATGCCTTCTTAACCCTTGAGAGAGCAGTGTTCAATTGCTCAGAATTGTTGCTAGTTTCATTAGTGGCTGTTATACAACTTAAAGTCTTTTCCCATAATGCAGTCAGGTTACTAGATGTTTCTTCCTTACTTGCTTCATAAACCTCCCTTGCCTTCAAGGATGGATGAGGGGCTCTGACAGGACGAGAAGAATGAAGTAAGGAGTCTGCTTTATCTTGACTAAATGCAGGTAACTCTGTGAGATCTCTGTCAGACATAATAAGTACTGTATTTTTGGTGTCTTGTTAGAAATCTGCCAGAGCTCAGCTCTGTAAGTAGTGACTTCTGTTAGTGAGCAGGCTGGGCTGAGGTGCTGGGTATTTGTTACACTAGCTAGCTAGTGCTGAAACTGGTTCAGACTGGCTCATCTCAGAAGGCTCATCTCAGAAGGCTGTAACAGTAATGAAGCATTCAGTAGGTGGCTGGTTTCATATGCAGAGTAATGCTTCTGGTGACACACAGGCAAGTGTGGTACTCACGTTTCTGAAGCTGCAGATTCATGGAAATTTACTTTTCTTAAGCTGCAGAGATACCTGTGATGGATTCTTCATGGAAATTTACTTTCTGAAGCTGTGACTCATGGAAATTTACTTCAAGTACTTCTTGGAAATTTACTTTCTGAAGCTGCAGAGATAACTGTGTGATGGATTATTGGAAATTTACTGTTCTGTCTCAGCATCGTTTGTACCTGTGACCTCCTTGTAGACCCAGTCTGAAAGTGTGTGCAGCAGGTTGAATGATGGCTTTAACAGATAGTTTACTCAATGAATAAACACTCCAGAGGTGTTCTCCAATGCTTTTTTATGCTTCAAGTTAGCAAAGGCATAAACATAGAGGCTTTTCCATAGATACATTTCCAATGAAGTTACACAGCTTCCACACTCTGCAGTCTCCTCATAACAACTAAACAAAATGGGAGTTACAGCAGGAAATGGAGGATGGGAGCAACCATCTAGCCAGAAACAGCAGGGATGTAAGGATGATACCAATAACATAGCATAACATAACATGTAATAACAACTGCTAGACAGTTAAAGCTGCGTGGCAGCACAGTGTATATTGGATTGTATGATTGGGTTTTCAATACTGTTTTTTTTTTTTTGGTTGAACCGGATGGACTTGTGTCTTTTTTCAACCTGACTAACTATGTAACTATGAACCATGAATCAGTGAACTGATAAGTATATCCCTCTACTTTTCAAATCCCATTCCCAATAGCCTGGGGGGGGGGGGGGTTACTAAATATGAATGTTGATTGCTGTATGCCATGAATGGTCCACATTTAAGTTTTAAGTAGTTGTCCACATTTGGAACATTGATTGATTTATATGACTACAAGAACGGTGGGACTTTTTTGGTGCCTACTACTGCATATTATAATATATAATGATGCCATTCAGATGCAGTATTACATATCAGTTAATTTTTATGCAGGAGGCACTTTCATTACATGTTAAAGTGGGGAATCATATAAACTGAGGACTTCTTCTTCTTTGTGTGACCCAATGTGAAGTAGTTGGATGTGCATGATTACACTGATCCACTGCATAAAGATGATCATGAGATGATTTACGTATACCCTCTACTCTACTGTATACAGAAGGTGCTGCATTGCTTTTTCAAGTTGGATAACACATATACTGAGAATTTCTCACTTTGAAATAGTTCAATGAGGTGCTGGAACTGTGTCAGTTTCAGCATCATGAAGAGCTGTTACTGACAGATTTACCCGCAGGCTATTTGAATCTTCAGTATCGTTCATGTAAGATTTGATGGCTGATCACCAGCAGCTCCATTCATCTCATTTACATTTATTCTATTGTAAATAGTGTGAATGTGACTGTAGAATGCAGGGTCTATCAAACTTCACTTCGTCAATATCTATGAACTATTCTATCAATAAATTATTGACAAATATACCCCATCGTTTTTGATTCAAAAGCCAGCATAGAAGATAATTACAGAGAAAAGAGGAAGCGCCTCAGGTTAAGGATATTCAGCAAAGTCTATGTAGATATATATATATCTATATATATTCTGAATGTTTAACACTCCACACAGAAAAAGTTAAAAAGCCACAGTTTAATGGTTCAGTTAAAAGCAACAACCAATCAAGGGTTAAAAGGCACTGATCACAACACAGATAGGAGATGTCAAGCTTTACCCGCAGCTGCCAGATCACAAGGAGGTGCCGTAGTATGCTATGGATGACGTGTGTTTGGGGGAAAGATTTTTGACGGTACTCACCATCACTGGGAGTGAAAGACAGGTACTTAATAAACACTGAGAATATGGTTTGGATTACTTCAAATGGGACAGTAATATGTATGAAGACTGCTTCACACAGTCAGACTTATAACAGATTCTAATATCATCAGCTCAACCACCTGTCTTCCACACATCATTGAATATGTTGATATACTCACCTGTTATCTAGTGGGGGTTATGTGTTTACACTTCTGATAATGTGTATTGTACTTCAAATTTCAGAGACGGACAGTCTGTCACTGGTGGTCCCTACCAATTGTCTGTGTATTAAAGGTGTGATGTGTATTCTGTTAAGCCTGTCTGTCCCATTGTTAATTGCTAATGAACTCACATATTGTTTCTGTCCAGATGGCTAGATAATTAGTTCAGGTTAATTCTATTTCTGTATACAATTTCATCTGCATATGATAATGTAATCAGGCAACCCCAGACCTGATGGGGTAATCGGATCAGGAGGGGGATGTCCATGCTGTATATAAACTTTGTGAGTTGTTCAATAAAAGAGAGAGTTCCAGAACAAGTTAAGTTGTCGGCTAGCTTTGTATAGGGGGGCGGCTGGAAAATCTGATATCTATGTTTAAGACTGAAGGAAGCCGTATACTGACGTAAGCCCACAAACACAGTGAGGGTCGCGGTTCCATTACAACGTGTATGACAGCACTTTAGCTGTTTAAATGAGCAGAGTGGCATGTAATCCGGATGTGGAAGGATGCAAACAACATGGGACTCAATGAAACCAATGGGGGCACTGGTGATGACGTCAATCGGCTGTGCCCAGGAGGCAGGCTTCAGCAGATATCGACTGTCAGTGATCAGCAAACCGGAAGGAGAACCATCCCGTCACCATGATGACATGTTTCGCTCCTCCGCACCATGTCAAAGTCAGGTGACAGGACGGACAGGTCTGTGTAATTTATAAGAGCAAGGGGACAGCCAAATTAGGCTGTATCTATATCTCTATGTGAGGCTGCAAAGCTGTGGGTAAAGTCAATAAGAGGCTTCCTGATATAATAATGGAAGCCCTTAGAAAACTTAAATAAATGGGTAATGCAAAAAGTTGTTCTAAATTAAGACAGACAATAAAAATAATAATAATAATAATAAAAAAGAAATATATGTATACATCTATATATATATATATATATTGAAAAAAAAATACAATATATATATATATATATATATATATATATATGTATATATATATATATATAGGGGAAATAAATAGATGCAAAAATGGGCAATAAAATCATTGCAGTATATAAAAAGAGAGAAGAGATATCGACTAGTGTCACCAATGTATACCTCGCATTGACTGGGGGGGAGGGATAAGGGGGAAAGGGAAAATGGATAAGGGACAACATTAAGGGAAAAATTAAGGGGCTGATGTTAAATGAAATTTTGCATTTCTATTTCTTCATTTAACCCATTAGGAGACAACGTTTTAAGCTTAAAAATCCAAAACGCTTCACTCTTGCAAAGTAAAGCCAACCTTTCATTGTTTGTTAGGGTTTTACCAGAAATACTGTATGTTCGATTGCCAAAACTGCCAGACCTTTAAAGTCCTTGTTGTGATGTATCAAAAAATGTCTAGGCACGCTATGTTCATCACTACCACCTTTGATTCATTTTCTATGTTCGCCTACCCTTACGCGCAAAGTGTGCGTGCTACGGCTGACATAGAGAAGATTACAAGGACATTTTAGTAAATAGATGGCGAACTCAGACGAACAAGTGATAAACTGTCCATTGTTAAAGTTATGGCCTTTGCTGTCTGAAAAATTGGATGCCATGGGGGATAGATTGGCATGTGAGGCAGCCTCCCTTCCTGCACTGAAAAATCCCTACCCTGTTGTCAAAATAAGCTCCAATGTTCATAGTATGTTCGATCTTATTGCTATGGATTTTGCTTGGCGCTATAGAATTTTCAGGGTTCTGGCTCTCCTGAACGTCACCTGAGGGCTAGAAGGTATTATGTTCTCCAATTTGGGATCTAATTTTAGGATGCTCCAATGCTTGTGATATATCTTTATAATTCTATGGTATTCATCATTGTAATGAGTGACAAAACTGGCTGAATTAATGTTTTCCTTCTCCTTATGAACCCTATCAGTTGTAGAAGAATGAAGGGATTCATGTATTTGAAAGGCTTCTTTCAAAAGTGTATCGGGAAATCCCTTTTCAAATAGTTTTCTAGTAAGTATGTTACCCTGTTCTACATGATCCTCAACCTTCGTACAATTTCAGTGTAATCTCCGAAATTGACAGCCAGGAATGTTGTTTCGCCATGATGGATGATGACAGCTGGTGTAATGTAGATATGAATTACTGCTGGTGGGTTTGCAGTGATTCCTTGAAATAATCTTACCATCCTCGTATCTTTCTCTAAATCGAAGAAAACAAGTTGGAGTGGATGGATAACATGTGTGAACTGCAGACCCAAGGTATTATTATTGCAATGGGCCACAAAGGAGGAAAACTGTTCCACAGTGCCGTTCCAAATGAGCAGGACATCACTGATGTACCTGGCACAAAAAATAATGTACTGGGTAGAGTTGAGCGAACACCTGGATGTTCGGGTTCGGCGGGTTCGGCCGAACTTGAAAAAAAAGTCCGGGTTCGTGACCGGACTTAACCCGAACTTTGTCCCGATCCCGAACCCCATTGAAGTCAATGGAGACCCGAACTTTTGAGCACTAAAATGCCTCTAAAACAAACATAGAAAGGGCTAGAGGGCTGCAAACAGCAGCAAAATCATCTTAAGAGCATGGCAAGTGCTCTGCAAACAAATGTGGATAGGGAAATAACTTAAAAGAACATAAAAAACATAAAAATAAAAAATAATCATCTTGAATGATGTAGGAGGAGGACGAGGCCCATATGGAGTAGGAGGTTGAGGTGGCGGTGGATATGGCGGTGGATATGGCGGTGTAGGTGGAAGCGGCGGCGGCAGTAGAGTAGGAGGACGAGGTAGCCAACACTGGTTTTGGTTTTTAATAAAAACATTTTTTACATTCGGGTACACCCCAAAAGAGTAAGAAAGATCAAATCCAACAATTGCTGGGTAAGGCCGGTATACATGTCTATTCTGCACAAGGTACGGACAAGTTCTGTGGGATCCATGCCTGGTTCATTTTAATGAACGTGAGCTTGTCCACATTGGCTCTGGACAGGCGGCTGCGCTTGTCTGTGATAACGCCCCCAGCCGTGCTAAATACCCGTTCAGATAATACACTGGCTGCAGGGCAGGCCAACACCTCCAAGGCGTAAAGGGAAAGCTCAGGTCATGTGCCCAACTTGGAGACCCAGAAGTTTAGGGGCAGACCCGTCATTCAGTACGTCTAGGCGTGTGCACACATACTGCTCCACCATGTTAGTGAAATGCTGCCTCCTGCTAAGACGTTCCATATCAGCTGCTGGTGCTGCTGCTTGTTGTGGCGAGCTGACAAAGCTTTTCCACATTTCGGCCATGCTAAGGTGCTGGCGGTGCCCTGGCAGCGTCGACGACCTCTTCCTCCTCCTCCCCTGCCTTTGCCTTGTGCTTCCACTGTGCCCCCGCTGTCAGGTGGGAATGCCACCAGCAGCGCGTCTACCAGCGTGCGCTTGTACTTGCGCATCTTCTGATCACGCTCCAGTGAGGGAATTAAGGACGGTACATTGTCCTTGTAATGGGGATCCAGCAGGGTGGCCACCCAGTAATCAGGACAAGTTACTATGTGGGAAACTCGGCGGTCGTTGCGGAGACACTGCAGCATGTAATAGCTCATGTGTGCCAGTATGCCCAGAGTCAATGAAAAGCTGTCCTCTGTGGGAGGTGTATCCTCTGTGTCCTCCGTATCCCCCCAGCCACGCACCAGTGATGGCCATGAGCTGGCCTGGGTGCCACCCTGCTGTGAACATGGTTCCATATCCTCCTCCATCTCCTCCTCCTCATCCTCTTCATCCTGCAGAACTGTGCCCCTGCTGGACAAATGTGTCCCTGGCATTTGTGGGTGCAGGAACCCACCCTCTGAACAACTTGCGAATGACTGACCTGAAAGCCTTGGAAATGTTACCTCTTCATCCTCCTCCTCATCCTGTGCCACATCCTCTTCCATCATCGCCCGAAGTGTTTTTTCAAGAAGGCATAGAAGTGGGATAGTTAAGGTGAGAATGGCATCATCGGCACTGGCCATGTTGGTGGAGTACTCGAAACAGCGCAACTAGGCACACAGGTCTCGCTTGGTGGCCCAGTTATTGGTGGTGAAGTGGTGCTGTTCCGCAGAGTGACTCACGCGTGCATGCTGCAGCTGAAACTCCCCTATGGCCTGCTGCTGCTCACACAGTCTGGCCAGCATGTGCAAGGTGGAGTTCCACCTTGTGGGCACGTCACATATGAGGCGGTGAGTGGGAAGGCCGAAGTTATGCTGCAGTGCTGACAGGCGAGCAGCAGCAGGGTGAGAACGCCGAAAGTGCGCACAGACAGCCTGCACTTTCTGCAGCAGCTCTGATATATCGGGGTAATTTCTAAGGAACCTCTGCACCACCAAATTCAGCACATGCGCCAGGCAAGGGATGTGCGTCAAACTGATTAGGCCCAGAGCTGCTACGAGATTTCGCCCGTTATCGCACACCACCAGGCCGGGCTTGAGGCTCACTGGCAGCAACCACTCATCGGTCTGCAGTTCAATGCCCCTCCACAACTCCTGCTCAGTGTGTGGTTTTTCACCCAAACAGGCAAGTTTTAAAACTACCTGCTGTTGTTTTCCCCTGGCTGTGCTGAAGTTGGTGGTGAAGGTGTTCCGCTGACCAGAAGAGGAGGCGGTAGAGGATGAGGAAGCAGAGTAGGAGGAGTTAGGAACAGGAGGCAAACTGAAGCGCCCTGCAATCCTCGGTGACATGCGCCAAACTGCTATCCGCCTCAGGCCCAGCCGCCACTGCATTTACCCAGTGTGCTGTTAGGGAAATATAAGGTCCGTGACCGTGCTTACTGGTCCACGTATCCGTAGTTAGGTGGACCTTGCCACAGATGGCGTTGCGCAGTGCACACCTGATTTTTTCACCCACTTGGTTGTGCAGGGATGGGATGGCTTGCCTGTAAAAGTAGTGGCGGCTGGGCACGACGTACTGTGGGACAGCCACCACCATAAGGCTTTTAAAACTCTGCATCTCCACCAGCTGGAATGACAGCATTTCAAAGGCCAGGAATTTTGAAATGCTGGCATTCAGGGCCAGGGATCGTGGGTGGGTGGGGGGGGGTACTTCCTCTTCCGCTCCAGTGTTTCCATGGGACATTGTGGAGATGGTTGTTGGCGACCCAGGTGGGGGTGTTTCTGGTGGATCCTCTGCGGTGTGGCAGGTGCCACTGTCACTACAGAGGTTGATGAAGAGGCCGAGACTGCAGCAGCAGAAGAGGAAGCAGGAGGAGCCAGAGACCTTTCTTGGTTTTTGAGGTGTGCACTCCACTGCAGCTCATGCTTTGCACTTAGATGCCTGGTTATGCAGGTTGTGCTCAGGTTGAGAAGGTTTATGCCTCGCTTCAGGCTCTGATTGCACAGCGTGCAAACCACTCGTGTCCTGTCATCATCACATTGTCTGAAGAACTGCCACGCTAGGGAACTCCTGTGAGCTGGCTTTGGTGTGCTCGGTCCCTTGCTGCGTTGGGCAGTAGCATGCATAGTGTCTAGGGCACGGCCACTCCGCTTTTGCACCCTGCTCCCTCTTTTGCTGTGCTGGTGGCTCTGTGCGACCACCGGTCTCTTCCTCCAAACCACTCAGGTCACCTGCATGATGTTCATTCCATGTGGGGCCGAGGACCTCATCGTCCTCCGCATCGTCTTCCACCCAGTCTTCACCCCTGCCCTCCTTGTTGGTCTCCACAATTCGGAATTCCGCAGCAGTTGGCACCTGTGTTTCATCATCATCCAAGACATGCTGCGATGGTCCTCCCATGTACACATCTGGAGACATAAGTGGTTGGGCATCGGTGCACTCAATCTCTTCCACTTCTGAGGCAAGGGCTAGGTGGATGGCCCTGGGAAACCATGCTAACAGAGTAATAAAAAAGAAGAAGAGACTGCTGCATGACTTGGGGCTCAAACTGCTTGGCTGATTTGCAAGGGGCTGAGGTGAAAGATTGATGGACATCGGCTGCAGGTGCCAACTCTGACCTTTCAGCAGAAGACTGGGTGGGAGACAATGTGAAGGAAGTGGAGGCAATGTTCAGCAACCCAATCTTCTATCGATTGTACTTGTTCTGGCCTCAACATATGTAGAGGCACATTAGGCCCTGCCAAATACTGCTGCAGGTTCTGTTGCCTACTCGCAGCTGAGAAAGGTGTTTCATCTGTGCGTGTAGCCGAGTCCCTTATTTGACCATCTCCTCATATTTATCGAATTTTGGATCTTCCCCGAAATGGGTTTTTATTGCAAAGCACAATACAACAGTATGCAATGGGTGCATCTCACTGTAACATATGCAGACAGGGCCGCAATCAACTATTTTTTGCCCCAAATGGTTTTTTTTTATTGCAAAGTGCAATACAACAGTATGCAATGGGTGTATTTCCCTTTAACATATGCGGACAGGGCTGCAATCAAATTTTTGCCCCAAAATATTTTTTTTTATTGCAAAGCGCAATACAACAGTATGCAATGGGTGTATCTCACTGTAACATATGCAGAAAGGGCCGCAATCAACAATGTTTTGCCCCTAAATGGTTTTTTTATTGCAAAGCGCAATACAACAGTATGCGATGGGTGTATCTCACTGTAACATATGCAGACAGGGCCGCAATCAACTATTTTTTGCCCCTAAATGGGTTTTTTTTATTGCAAAGCGCAATACAACAGTATGCAATGGGTGTATCTCACTGTAACATATGTGGACAGGGCCGCAATCAACTATTTTTTGCCCCTAAATGTTTTTTTTTTATTGCAAAGCGCAATACAACAGTATGCAATGGGTGTATCTCACTGTAACATATGCAGAAAGGGCCGCAATCAACTTTTTTTGCCCCTAAATTGTTTTTTTTTTTATTGCAAAGCGCAATACAACAGTATACAATGGGTTTATGTTACTGTAACATATGCAGACAGGGCCGCAATCAACTTTTTTTGCCCCTAAATGGTTTTTTTTTATTGCAAAGCGCAATACAACAGTATGCAATGGGTTTATGTCACTGTAACATATGCGAACAGGGCCGCAATCAACTTTTTTTGCCCCTAAATTGTTTTTTTTATTGCAAAGCACAATACAACAGTATGCAATGGGTGTATCGCACTGTAACGTATGAATGAAAATCTGATAAATAATTGTCCCTTTAATTGGTGCTTGTTGAATAGCAGATTTGAAATGCAGTGTCTGTCTAAACGCTGTAAGTCACAGTAAAATATGAATTTTTTTAATGCAGATTAAGCAGACACATATGCACTCAGCTTGCAGTAAATGGCCGCTACACACCGCATGCCTAACAGGTTGGATACTGTTGTTGTTCTATTCTACTATTGAATAAAAAAAAAAACATTTGAATGAAAAACTGAAAAATATTTTTTCCCTAAATACTGAAAAATAATTATTTTCCCCTTACATTGGTGCTTTTTGAAAAGCAGGTTAGAAAAGCAGTGTAAAGACTGTATGTCAAAATTAAATATGAAGGAAATTTTTTTTTCTTTTTTAAATGTAGATTAAGCAGACACATATGCAATGAGGTTGCATTAAATGTGCAGCACCACACGCCGCCCACCTAACAGACTGATAAAAGTTTTTTTTTCTCCCTCCTCCTCCTCCTCACTGGGCTCAGGTCAGGGCATAAAGATTGTGCACTGCACCCCCACTTTATACAATCAATGTAGATCGCTGTCTGATTAAAGAAAATTGTTCCTATCTATGCTTTCCCTCAAAGCAATCTCCAGCCTGACCCAAACAGTAATCTCCTATCTCTCCCTCCGGGCAAAAAGATCGTGCACTGCACCCCCACGCAATCAAATCAATGTAGATCGCTGTATGATTAAAGAAGATTGTTCCTATCTTTGCTTTCCCTCAAAGCAATCTCCAGCCTAACCCTACAGTAATCTCCTATCTGTCCCTCAGCAGAAATACCAGGAACCTCTCCCTAGTATAGTTATAGCAGAGTGACGTGCGGCGCTGTGTGACTCCAGCTTATATAGACTCTGGGTCACATGCTGCACTGGCCAATCACAGCCATGCCATTAGTAGGCATGGCTGTGATGGCTTCTAGGGCACACTAGTTAAACGCTTGCTGATTGGCTGCCTTGCACCTGTTGAAAGCGCGCCATTAAAACTGTGCCAAGACATTAAATAACATTACCGAACAACGGAAGTACCCGAACATACAGTGAAATGTTCTGGTTCGGGTCCGGCTACCGAATACCTAGAAGTCCGGTACAAACCCGAACAATGCAGTCCAGTTTTGCTCAAAACTAGTACTGGGCAAAGGGATTGAAGTGCCAGATGTATAATTCCTCCCAGTAGCCCATTGCAATATTGGCATAGCAGGGAGCAAAACTTGCTCCCTTTGCTGTGCCTTGTAACTCGAGATAGAGTTTATCCAAAAAGGTGAAATAGTTATGTTTAAAGCAAAATTATGTACCTTCAATCAAGAATTGAGCTTGCCTTGAATTGATGGTAATATCTTTATACAAAAAATATTGGAGAGATCTCAAGCCAACATCATAGGGAATATATGTGTATAGGGAACATTCATCTAGAGAAGCCCACAAATAACTATCCTCCCATTTGTAAGGTTGTAGTGTCTCCAGAACGTGACCCATGTCTTTAATAAAGGCAGGTCGATCAGAAACGATGGGCTGGAGAAAAGAATCAATATATTGTGACAAAGCACTAAGAAAACTTTTGGTGCTTGCCACTATTGGTTGCCCTGGGGGATGAGTTAAAGACTTGTGGACCTTCAGGAGATGGTAAAAATAGGGAGTACTGCATATCTCAGGTAACAGGAATTATTTCTCCTTTTTATTCAAGACTCTGTCTTTGAAGGCCTTATCAACTAACAGATCTAACACTTTTTATAATCAGGAAGCAGATCACTCATTAAAACCATATATGTATTGTTATCTGATAGCAATCGTTGGGCCTCATTAAGATAGTCATCCATATTTAGGACCACTACACTTCCTTCTTTATCAGCTTGTTTGATGATAATATTGTTGTTAGATTCCAAGCCTTTGAGGGCCCTTTGTTCTACAGAGGATAGGTTCTTTGACCTGGTGCCTTTGTATTCTTTGCAGACCTTCATGAGGTCATGATAAAAAAAGTCTCTTTGTATGGCCCCTTGGATTTGGTCGGAAAGAAAATCGATTTGGGCCTCAGGCTGGTATGTCTAACTTCAGGATCTGTGAACCAATTAATAGGTTGAGTCTCAGTTAACCCTTCCTCTCAAAGATCACCTAGTATCTGTTAGAGATAGACGAACATCGGCCGGGGCGGTTCGCGAACGTCAGCCGCTAATTTTCTCAAAAGTCCGCGAACCACAAGTTTGCGGCGGGCCCCATTGACTTTAATGGGAGGCAAACTTTAAAAACCTTTAGGTCATATTTGCAGCCACAAAAGACGTACTAGCTGTGCACAAATAGTCCCAGCACATGGACAATGTCATAACAGAAGTATTGCAATTGAAAAAATTGCCCTAAATTTTTTTTTTTTTTTCATAAATCAGCCAGAACTGACAGCAGCCGGTAAATACATTGTCTAATACATATAGGGTCCATTCACACATCTGTAGAATGGGTCCGCATCCATTCCACAATTTGGCGGAACCTTTACAGACCCATTGTTTTTCATTTCCAGTCTGAAAAATTAGGCATTCACAGGATAAAGAAGTAAGTGTCGGCCATTCCAGGCACCAAAAATTAGCCCATATGCATTTACCTGACAGCTAAGAACGTAGTATTCTGTGGCTGAAGGTACATTAGGCATTCACAGGATACAGAAGTAAGTGTCGGCCAGTATTGGCCCCAAAAATTTGCCCACATGGGTTTACCTGACAGCTAAGAATGTAGTATTCTGTGGCTGAAGGTACATTAGGCATTCACTAAGTGTCGGCCTGTATAGGTCCCAAAAATTAGCCCACATGGGTTTACCTGACAGCTAAGTACGTAGTATTCTGTGGCTGATGGTACATTAGGCATTCACACAGTATACAGAAGTAAGTGTCAGCCTGTATAGGCTCCAAAAATTAGCCTACATGGGTTTAACTGACAGCAAAGAACGTAGTGTATTTGATGGCTGGAGGTACAGGAAGCATTCACAGTATACAGAAGTAAGTGTCGGCCTGTATAGACTCCAAAAATTTGCTCACATGGGTTGAATTGACAGCAAAGAACGTAGTATTTGATGGCTGGAGGTACAGTAGGCATTAACAGTATACAGAAGTAAATGTCCGCCTGTATAGGCTCCAAAAATTAGCCCACATGGGTTTAACTGACAGCAAAGAACGTAGTGTATTTGATGGCTGGAGCTACAGTAGGCATTCACAGTATACAGAAGTAAGTGTCGGCCTGTATAGGCCCCAAAAGTTAGCTCACATGGGTTTAACTGACAGCAAAGAACTTAGTATTTGATGGCTAGAGGTACAGTAGGCGTTCACAGGATACAGAAGTGTCGGCCTGTATAGGCCCCAAAAATTAGCCATTCAATGGACACGAAATGCCTTCTATGCCGCTGTATTTAGCGAAGACAAGAACCAGGAATTGTTGTGGGTGGATGGCGGTCTGGCAGATATTTGTGGCCTGTGATGAGGAATTTAAATGAAACATGGTCTACTGGTCACATGTGTTGAATTCCTCAGAGATCCATGCCTCATTCATTTTTATAAATGTGAGGTAGTCTACACTGTCATGAGCTAGGCGAGTGCGCTTATCGGTCACGATCCACCCTGCTGTGCTAAACGTCCTTTCGGACAGGACACTGGACGGGGGGCAAGCCAAAAGTTCCATTGCAAATTGTGCAAGCTCTGGCCAGAGGTCAAGCCTGCCGACCCAGTAATCCAGGGGTTCATCACTCCTCAGAGCGTCCACATCGGCCGTTAACCCGATGTAGTCGGACACCTGTCGGACACCTTTTTTTTACCATCCAACGTTTGAGCCACAGAAGCCTGCCTTTTTCCAGAACAACGTGACGATGGCATCATGGAAGGTGGAGTGTTGGACAACTGTGAGAAGATAGGAGAAGGAGAAGGAGAAGAGGCTGGACGGTGAGAGCCTGGAGTGTGGCTTTGTGGGTTCTGACGGTTTTGCTCCCACTGGGCTCGGTGATGTGATTTCAGGTGCCTTCTTAAGGCCGTGGTCCCTAGGTGAGTGTTGGGCTTACCGCAACTTATGCGTTGACTGCAAAGGCTGCAGATGGCAACAGTGTTGTCAGCAACGACACTGTAATGTTCTGGTACCTCTGGTACCCTTATTCCACTTTCCATTCCGTGTATGCGTCCCACCATTCTCTTCTGGTAGGTGCGCATACACCTTTAAGACCGATGCTGTCATCACTGAGCGCCGCAGAGCGGCTATTTCAACCGCCGGCGTTCTCACTTGTTCGTTCAACCTGCCTTGCATCTATGCTTACAAGCGTGTCTCGCTGTGGAACCTCGCTACAGATCCCTGTATCTCGCTACCAGGATCACTTCCTCAGACCCGAACCACGCTACTGATCCCTGTATCTCGCTACTGGATCACTTCCTCATCACCGGACCCTTCTACTACTATACTATAGTGATAAGTACCCCGCAGGGGAAACCTCCATAACTTACACTACTACTATTGCATTAAGGACTGTTACTACCTATCCATACTATCCTATCATCTGCACTGTTACATAGATTGCTAGCTCTTGAGACTACTACCATCTATCATCTGCACTGCTGCATAGATTGCTAGCTCTCCAGTCTACTACCATCTATCATCTGCACTGCTGCATAGATTGCTAGCTCTCCTGTCTACTACTATCTATCCTTGCACTGGGTTAGTCTATCCTGTATTTGTCATCTGCTGTCCTCACCACCTGTTAGCATACTCGATACTAACCTATCTGCATTCCTAAATACCATCTTGAACTCTCCTGTACAAACCAATCAAGTGCTTACCATCCTTGTCACTGTTCACACCTGTCCCTTCAGCACATCACCTTCATACTATCATATACATCCTATCACTCCAGGAACATCTCATTGAGTGTGTATATATCTGTATGTTGAAGCTGACAGGCCCACGGTGATGAGTCCTGGAGAGTTGGATCTGGTATTCAACACATCTCTACATGACAACTGAGTGGAGATTTTGCAGCTGTAAATCCAGCCTATAACAAAAACGCAGGACCGTTACAGACACATTGAAAAAAGCCCACACTGCGGAGCCATGTGACGGCATCCTGGGAGCGTCAGATGTGACTGTACATGGTTGATGGCTCGCTCCTGATACATTTGCAGTCTGCTTTGTACCTCTTGTGCTGCCTGCCTCTCCTCCCTATCTACCGGTCCGTCAGTCTGCCAGTTCTACAAATAATTGGCCAGTAACTGTTGTCACTTTGTGTAGCACAGTTAACACAGCAAAAGAGGCCACATTTTTGCAGGACTAAAATACAACCTTAGAAAAGTATACTGTTAAATAACACCTCACTTCGATCTGTGGTATTGGGGGGCCACTGGTCTATCACAGCAGTTCAAAAAAATTGGCCAGTGAGTTTGGCACTGTGTGTATCAGACTTAACTCAGCAAAAGAGGCAATATTGTTGCAGGACACAAATAAACATGTAAAAGTATACTCAGATAACACCCCACTTCAATCTGTGGTATTGGGGGGCAATTGGTCTATCACACCAGTTATAATACATTATAAGTGCTTTTGTCACTGTGTGTAGTATTGCTGCAGAAACGCTCAGTCTCACCACCACACCTGTCACAATGCTTTTTAGTGCACTGCACAGCAATACCAAAAAATTTGCAGCCCTTTAAATGACTTTTGTGGACATTAACAGAGCGATTTGTGTCACTGCTGACGATCTCTAACTGCCCCTACAGCACAGACTGGATAACCTGTCCCTATACTGAAGAGAGACTGGACCTATACCGAAATACCAGCCCCGAAAATGACTTTTGTGGACATTAACAGAGCGATATGTGTGACTGCAGCCCATCTCTAACTGCCCCAAAAGCAATGACTGGATACCTGTCCCTAAACTCAAAAGATACTAGTAGACCTATACAGAAATACCAGCCCTGAAGGACTTATGTGGATCCTCACAGAGCTATTTATGTCTAGCAAACTCTCCCTCATGAGCACAGCAGACCTCTCCCTACACTGGCAGAAAGCGGAATGTGAAATGGCCGACAGCTCAGGTCTATTTATAGGGTATGGGGCATGTCCATGTGCTGAAATGTTTCAATTGGCTGTCCCGTTCCACCTGACGGCTGTGTCATGGGTCAAAGTTCTCCCCTATGTAAACTAATATGGCCACCGCTAACGACTCCATGTGTTCGCAAATTTGGCGGGTAGCGAACTAGCAAAATTTGCCGCGAACCGACTGCCGGGCGAACCTCAAGGCCATCTCTAGTATCTGTATCATTTCAGATTCTCTATCTTGAATGGCTATTAAATCCGAGTCCCTGGTGGGAGTGTTTGTCAAACCTTTGCGTGTTACCTTGAGAACAACCCATGGCATAATGGCGTTTAATCGTAAGTGACCGAACAAAACTCTGTAGGTCTTTAAAGAGCCCCAATGGATTTGGACCACGTGAGGGGGCAAAGCTAAGACTTTTTTGTAGGAGTAACATCTCAGCTCTATTGAGACTATATGTAGACAAATTATGAATTTTTATGGTACTATTAGTGGACATTAGTTGCTCCCTTTCCTTTCTTTTTTGTTGTTTACCCTTAACCAATCGTCCTCCTCTTCTGCCTCTGGCAGTTTTCTTAAATTTTTGGGGAAATTACTAAAAAAGAAGAGGAACAACTTGGGGAATTATTGGGAGGTGTATCCGTCATATTGGATTGGGGAAGACCCATGTTGGTGATTGAAAGTGGAGCACTTTGGTTGGAAAAGGACTCTAGATCATGAATAAGGGGACTATAACGATTAGAAATGGGTAGGCAAGAAAGGGGCAAGCTAGACGAATGCGGCACCTTGGGAAGGGAAATATCTAGGGAAGGATTAGGAGTGGTGAGAACTATGCCCCAAGATTGGGACAGGAGTCATTAGTTTACAGACGGGTATGGTGCCAGCTGATTGGAAAAAAGCCAACGTGGTACCAATATTTAAGAAGGGGCCGAGATATATCCCGGGTAACTATAGGCCGGTCAGCCTAACATCTGTAGTCTGCAAAATTTTGGAGGGGATGTTAAGGGACCACATACAAGACTTTAGTAATGAAAACGGTATTATAAGTAGTAATCAGCATGGATTCATGAAAAATCGTTCGTGCCAAACCAATCTATTAACCTTCTACGATGAAGTGAGCAGCCACCTAGATAAAGGTAAGCCTGTGGATGTGGTGTATCTGGACTTTGCAAAAGCCTTTGACACCGTTCCCCACAAACGATTACTGTACAAACTAAGGAAGGTAGGTATGGATCAGAAGGTGAGTAACTGGATAGAGAACTGGCTCCAGGGGAGAGTACAGAGGGTGGTGATTAATGGGGAGTACTCGGATTGGGCGGGTGTGGAAAGTGGGGTCCCCCAGGGTTCTGTCCTGGGACCAATCCTGTTTAATTTGTTCATAAATGATCTAGAGGAGGGGATATCTAGCACAATCTCAGTATTTGCAGATGATACTAAACTAGGCATGCCAATATCTTCTATGCAGGATGTGGAAACCTTGCAAGCAGACCTGAACAAAATAACGGGGTGGGCAACTACATGGCAGATGAGGTTTAATGTTGATAAATGTAAAGTAATGCACTTGGGGGCCAGAAACCAGAAAGCAAGCTACTCACTAGGGGGGGGAACCTCTGGGTGAGTCTAGGATGGAAAAGGACTTGGGGGTACTGGTAGACAACAAGCTTGGCAGTGGCATGCAATGCCAAGCCGCCGCAAGCAAAGCCAACAGAATACTGGGATGTATAAAAAAGGGGATTCACTCCAGAAATAAAGAGATTATTCTCCCACTCTACAAGACTCTGGTCCGGCCACATCTGGAGTATGCTGTCCAGTTCTGGGCACCGGTCCTCAGGAAGGATGTGCTGGAACTGGAGAAAGTCCAGAGAAGGGCAACAAAAATAATTAGGGGAATGGAGGACATCAGCTATGAGGAAAGACTACAAGCCCTGAACCTTTTCTCTCTGGAGAAAAGACGATTGAGGGGGGATATGATATCAATGTACAAATACTGTACTGGTGACCCGAGCATAAGGAACAAACTATTCAGAGAAAGGAGATACAATAAGACACGTGGCCACTCACTAAAACTAGAGGAAAGGCGGTTTAACCTTAAAGTGCGTAAGGGGTTCTTCACTGTAAGAACGGTAAGGATGTGGAATTCTCTTCCACAAGCAGTCATATCAGCAGGGAGCATTGATAGTTTCAAAAAACTATTAGATGGACACCTTAAAGACCACAACATACAGGGGTATACAATGTACGGTTAAAAGCAAACACACACACGCATCATAGGTTGAACTGGATGGACTGATGTCTTTTTTCAACCTCACTAACTATGTAACTATGTAACTATGTAACTATGTAAATATTAGGCCCACTGTTCACCATAGATGTAATCAGTGTAGGTGAAATGAAATGTTGACCGGTGTGCTGTTGGTGTTAGATGCACCTATCTCATTGTCTATACTATGAGAATCATCAGGATGATTAACACTAGAAGGAAGTGTCTTCTAATTTGGGGGTTCATTATAGGATAATGTGAGTCGTGGACCTGCATTTTTCCTAATATCTGACTGGTGGTTGGTGGAGTTCATAGGAACTCCAGATTTGGTCTTATTGGGTCAGGGAATGAAGAAGGTGGGGCGCTTCCATTCAAAAACTTTTCCCTTTTGATAGTCTTCAATATCTCTCTCAAGTTTTTTGTTTGTTTTAGAGACAATTTTGTCCTCTATTTTTTTTTAAATGATTACTCAGTACTGTTTGCCATTTAGGATACAAACAAGAACCAGAATATCTTTTTGCATTACCCACTTATCTAAGTTTTCTAAGGGTTTCCATTATTGTATTAGGAGGCCTCTCATTGACTTAACCCACAGTTGTGCAGCCTCACATAGAGCTATAGATACAGCTTAATTTGGCCATCCCCTTGCTCTTATAAATTTCAGATTGGTCCATCCCCTCACCTGACTTTGACAAGGCATGGAGGCGCACAATATGTCATCAGGGTGACGGGACTGTTCTCCTTCCGGCTTCCTGGTCACTGACAGCCGATATCTGCTGAAGCCTGCTTCCTGGGCACAGGCGAATGATGTCATCACCGGCGCCCCCATTGGTTTCATCGAGTCCCACGCTGTTTGCATCCTTCCACCATCTGGATTACATGCCACTCTGTTAGTTTAAACAGCTGAAGGGCTGTCATACATGTCATCCACGGAATACTACGGTACCTCCTTGTGATCTGGCAGCTGCGGGGCAAGTAGACAGGCTCAGCCTGACATCCTATTTGTGTTGTGATCCAGTGCCTTTTAACCCTTGATTGGTTGTTGCTTTTAACTGAACCAATAAACTGTGGCTTTTTAACTTTTAACTTTTTCTGTGTGGAGTGTCACACATTCAGGATATATATATATATATATATATGTCTACATAGACTTTGCTGGATAGCCTTAACCTGAATCGCTTCCTCTTTTTACCACACTGACTTTGCTCTGATGCCAGGAGTTTCTAAGGTGTGGCTGAGGTACTTGTACAGGCATCCACTGAATTGGAGTACACTGGGCGCCTTTGTTCCTTTCTTTTGCCTTTAGAAAATAATTACAACCACAGGATCCGTGATCAAAGTGCACCTATAAAAAGATTCTACCATGTAATAGGGTCTTATGAATATATGTCTGTGAGCAACTGCCACTTTAACATAAAATGAATAAACCTCCATTAATAAAGTGAGTGAATAAAGTCCAATAAAAGTTCTAAAAATATTGAAACGTCCTTAATAAAAATCTTAGAAAGCATAAGTGTCCATGATGATTCTGTTTCCTCCAGCAACTGTCCACTACACCACGTGCATAGGTGACACCACTCCCCTTCCGATGTCAACTCACCAAATAAGATTACCAAATGTTCTCATATTGGCAAATTAAGCCAACACCCTCTCTAGGGTTGATGATAATCCACAACTGGTGTCCACTTCTCAGTAATTATCCATAAAATAGCATTTGTATAAGAGAAAGAAAATACTGATAAAGCTTGTTATACGTTATTGCGCTATTAAAACCAAACTAATCCTCAAATAATGCACGCACATTATGCATAGTGGAATATCGCATTAAAAAAGATAGCAGATCAACTGGCATATCTTGGTCGCGATGGACCGAAGGCCTGTAAAGCTGTGCTTTACTACACTCGATGTCCCCGGATCGTCACTTCCGGTTGTCGTATAGCCACGTACTGATGTATTTTGTCATACAGACTTCATCCTGGGTTGGCTGCATGGTACGGCAACCTCCTATATGTGTAGTTCAATATGCTAATGTGTTACCATCAGCCAATGAGATCTCCCGTGTCTCTGCAACCACGATATGCACAGTTGACACTCCGCATAACAAGACAACACAGGTTAAAAATTCATAATAAAAACAGATTCTTATATATAAATAAACATCACTATGTAAATGATACATGCGGAAGCTGTTTAAACATGTCATCACCCAAACCACAACCAACCACGTGTTAAACCCCACAATGAGAGTGTCAGATATTACAAAATTTGTCATCTATACAAAATGCTTGTAAAGCTATTTAAATAATACATGTGTTGTATTACATGTGATAAATTCATCTATGGTGAAAGTGGCTTGGCCTCTTCTATGTGGGGAGAACAAAAAGACTTCTTCGAATTCGTATAGCTGAACATATAGCTAATATTAAAAAAGGTTTTAGGAAGCGGGACAGTGTCTTCCTTCATTTTAGAGAAAAACACGACAGAGCTCCCACACTCTTGCAATTTTGTGGAATTGACTGTGTATATCCCTCTTGGAGGGGTTCAAATAGGGTCAAAGATTCATCACAAAGAGAAACAAAGTGGATTTTCTGAAAAAGTTTAGTGCCAAGGGGGTTAAATATTGAATTATATCTTAACCACTTTAGCTCCAAGCCTATTTTTGACACTTTTTGTTTAAGTTAAAATCAGTTTAAGTTTAAGTTAAAATCAGTATTTTTTGCAAGAAAACTACTTAAAACCCCTAAACATTATATATATATTTTTAGCAAAGACTCTGGAGAAAAAAATGGCGGTCATTGCAATATTTTTTGTCACGCGGTATTTGCGCAGCGGTCTTTCAAACGCCATTTTTTTGGAAAAATTACGAAAAATCATATTTCACTGCATTTAAAAAAATGAAACAGTAAAGTTATCCCATTTTTTTGTATATTGTGAAAGATGATGTCACGCCGAGTAAATAGATACCCAACATGTTACGGTTTAAAATTCCGCACACCTGCGGAATGGCGACAAACTACGGTCAATAAAAATCTTCATAGGCGACGCTTTTAAATTTTTTAACGGTTACCAGTTTAGAGTTTGAGTGTAGCTCTTTTTTTTAAATGATTGCTCATGCTCTGGCGATCGCGGTGATACCCCAAATGTGTGGTTTGAACAGCGATTTCATTTGAGGCGCGACTTCCATATACGTCTTCTTTCGTGCGCGAGCTAACGGCGACAGGGGCGGCTAAATTTATTTATTTTTTTCCTATTTATTTTATTTTTTTTTTAATTTTAACAGAGGTTTTAAAAAAAAATCTGATCACTTTTATTGCTGTCACAAGCAATGTAAACATCCCTTGTGACAGCAATATGCAGTGACAGGTACTCTTTATGCAGGGATCGGGGGTCTAAAAGACCCTAGACCCCTCCACTACACTTCCATGTATTCAAAACGCCGAAAACGGCATTTTTGAATACATTCGCTTTTTGAAACTGCCACCTTTAGCAGCCGAGTAACCCGGACGTGATGTCATGGACACCGCCTCCGGGTTACGTCATCGGAGACCCAATCGAAAGCTGCTTCCGGCTTTGATCGGGACTCCATCCAGTCGGCGGACGGGAGACCCGGGCAGAGCCGCATCTGTCATTACCGCCGGAAAGCCGACCGCCGGCTCCAAAAAACAGTACCGGGATAATGCCTCTAGCTAGAGGCATCATCCCGGTATAACCACGCAAAGTCAGCCGACGTAGGTCTACGTCACTGGTCGTAAAGTGGTTAATTGTTTCATCACCAATTTTTAGTTTCCAACTATTATATTTAAATCGTTTTACAAGCATATTTTATAGATGATACATTTTGTAATATCTGACACTCTACAGTATGTGGGGTTTAACTACTTCCGGCCCGCGCTATAGCCGAAGTATGGCTACAGTGCGGGCTCTAATTTCCGGGAGGCCGTCTTTATACGGCCTCCCAGTAATAGACTCCCCGCGCGCTCCCGCGAGGACACAGCCAATAACAGATCGTGGTAAATGGCCAATCACAGCGGCAATTTACCACGTGATCGGACCGTGCAACGAGAGATGATCTCATATGTAAACATATGAGATCATCTCTCATCGCCAGCTCTCTTCCTCACACAGAGACTGCAGTGTGAGGAAGAGGAGAGCCCGATCACCGGTAAGGGGACACAAAGGAATGTAATCAGGGCACTGATCACCAGTGCCCTGATTACAGAAGAGGGGGAAAAAATGCCACAACTGCCCACAGTGCCCGCCATCATTGCCCCCCATTAGTGCCCACAGTCAGTGCCAACAGTGCTGCCAGTCAGTGCCCATCAGTGCCTGCTCATCTAGGCACTGATGGGCACTGACTAGCAGCACTATGGGCACTGAGTGTGGGCACTGATGGTGCTGCCCATCAGTGCTGATCAGTGCCACCCGTCAGTATCCATAAGTGCCACCCATCAGTGCCCATCAGTGCCGCCTCTCAGTGCCCATCAGTGCCGCCCGTCAGTGCCGCCTCTTAGTTCCCAGCAGTGCCACCTCTCAGTGCCCAGCAGTGCCACTTCTCAGTGCCCAGCAGTGCCACCTATCAGTGCTCATCAGTGCCACCTATCAGTGCTCATCAGTGCCGCCTATCAGTGCTCATCAGTGCAGCATATTAGTACCTCCTCATCAGTGCCACCTCATCAGTGCCCATAAGTGCCACCTCATCAGTGCCCATCAGTACAGTCTATCAGTGCCCATCAGTGCCGCCTCATCAGCGCACATCAGTGAAGGAGAAAAACTTTTTTTTTTCAAAATTTTCTGTCTTTTTTCTTTTTTTTTTGTAAGAAATAAAAAAGCCAGAGGTGATTAAATACCACCAAAAGAAAGCTCTATTTGTGTGAAAAAAATGATAAAAATGTCATATGGGTACAGTGTAGCATGACCGCACAATTGTCATTCAAAGCGTGACAGCGCTGAAAGCTGAAAATGGCCTGGGCAGGAAGGGGGTATAAGTGCCCAGTAGGCAAGTGGTTAAACACTTAAGGACCAGAGCCTACAGTATTTCCGACACTTGTTGTTTACAAGTTAAAATCAGTATTTTTTGCTAGAAAATTACTTGGAATCCCTTAACATTATATATATATATATATATATATATATATATATATATATATATATATATATATATATATATTTTAGCTGGGACCCTAGAGAATAAAATGGATATCAATGCAATACTTTATTTCCCACCGTATTTGCGCAGCGGTCTTACAAACACAATTTTTTTGGCAAAAATACACTTGAATTAAAAAAAATATGAAAACAGTAAAGTTTGCCCAATTTTTTTTCTATAATGTGAAAGATAATGCTATGTCGCGTAAATAGATACCCAACATGTCATGGTTCAAAATTGCGCACGCTCGTGGAATGGTGACAAACATTGGTACTTAAAAATCTCCATAGGCAATGTTTTAAAAATTTCTAAAAGTTCTCTTTGTACCACCATCTTCTGTTTCCTTTCAATAAAAGTTTGTATACAAAAAAAATTTCTAAAAGTTACCAGTTTAGAGCTACAGAGGAGATCCATGGCAATAATTATTGCTCTTGCTCTAACGATTGTGGCAATACCTCACATGTGTGGTTTGAACACCGTTTCCGTGCGACTTGCGTATGTGTTCATTCTGCACGCAAGCTCGGAGGGATGGGGCACTTTAAATTGGTTAACACATGGTTGTTCATGGTTGGGGGAATGACAAGTTTAACCACTTCAATACTGGGCACTTTTACCCATTCCCGCCCAGGATCATTTTCAGCTTTTAGCGCTGTTGCATTTTGAATGACAATTGCGCGGTCATGCAACACTGTACCTAAACCAAATTTATTTCATTTTTTCCCCACAAATTGAGCTTTCTTTTGGTGGTATTTGATCACCGCAAGGTTTTTTCTTTTTTGCTACACAAATAAAAAAAAAACCCGAAAAGCCTGAAAAAAAAAATGTTTTTTTTGTTTGTTATAAAATTTTGTAAATAAAGACGTTTTTCCTGCACTGATGAGGCCGCACTGACAGGCACTGATGAGGAAGCACTGATGGGGTGGCACTAACATGCAGCACTGATGGGCACTGATAGGTGGCACTAACATGCAGCACTGATGGGCACTGATAGGTGGCACTGATATGCAGCACTGATATGCAGCATTGGTGGGCACTGATAGGTGGCACTGATAGGCACTGATAGCTGGCACTGATGGGCACTGGTCGGCGGCACTGATGGGCACTGATAGGCAGCACTGATGGGCGGCACTGATAGGCAGCACTGGTTACATAGTTACATAGTTAGTGAGGTTGAAAAAAGACATCAGTCCATCCAGTTCAACCTATGATGTGTGTGTGTGTTTGCTGTTAACCATACATTGTAAACCCCTGTATGTTGTGGTCTTTAAGGTGCCCATCTAATAGTTTTTTGAAACTATTGATGGTCCATGCTGATACGATGTTTGCGGAAGAGAATTCCACATCCTTACTGCTCTTACAGTGAAGAACCCCCTATGTATTTTAAGGTTAAACCGCCTTTCCTCTAGTTTTAGTGAGTGGCCACGTGTCTTATTTGTATTCCCTTTCTCTGAATAATTTGTTCCTTATACTAGGGTTGCCAGTACAGTAATTGTAATTGTACATTGATATCATATCCCCCCTCAATCGTCTCTTCTCCAGAGAGAATAAGTTCAGTGCTTGTAGTCTTTCCTCATAGCTGATGTCCTCCATTCCCCTAATTATTTTTGCTGCCCTTCTCTGGACTCTCTCCAGTTCCAGCACATCCTTCCTGAGGGCCGATGCTCAGAACTGGACATGCCACTGCCAAGCCTGTTGTCTACCAGTACCCCCAGGTCCTTTTCCATCCTAGACTCACCCAAAGGTTCCCCCCCCCCTACCCCCTAGTGAGTAGCTTGCTTTCTGGTTTCTGGCACCCAAGTGCATTACTTTACATTTTTCAACATTAAACCTCATCTGCCATGTAGTTGCCCACCCCATTATTTTGTTCAGGTCCGTTTGTAAGGTTTCCACATCCTGTATAGAAGATATTGGCATGCTTAGTTTAGTATCATCTGCAAATACTGAGATTGTACTAGATATCCCCTCCCCTCGATCATTTATGAATAAATTAAACAGGATTGGCCCCAGGGCAGAACCCTGGGGGACCCCACTTTCCACACCCGCCCAATCCGAGTACTCCCCATTAATCACCACCCTTTGCACTCTCCCCTGGAGTTCTCTATCCAGGTACTCACCTTACGGTCCATACCTACCTTCCTTAGTTTGAACAGTAAGCGTTTGTGGGGAACGGTGTCAAAGGCCTTTGCAAAGTCCAGATACACCACATCCACAGGCTTACCTTTATCTAGGTGGCAGCTCACTTCATCATAGAAGGTTAATAGATTGGTTTGGTAAGAACGAATTTTCATGAATCCATGCTGATTACTACTAATAATACCGTTTTCATTACTAAAATCTTGTATGTGGTCCCTAAACATCCCCTCCAAAATCTTGCAGACTACTGATGTTAGGCTGACTGGCCTATAGTTACCCGGGATATATCTCTGCCCTTTTTTAAATATTGGTACCACGTTGGCTTTTCTCCAATCAGCTGGCACCATAACTGTCTGTAAACTATCCTTAAAGAATAATGGTCTGGCAATCACCTGGCTGAGCTCTTTAAGAACCCTCGGGTGCAAGCCATCCAGTCCCGGTGATTTATTTATGTTAAGTTTCTCTAGTTTAGATCTAAGTCTATCTTCTGTTAGCCATGGCGGTACTTCCTGAGGTGTGTTATTTAGTTTGGCCTTACAAGCTGGGTTAGTGTAGCCCCCCAATTCTTTTGCGAAGACTAAAGAGAAGAAATTATTTAACACTACCGCCTTTTCCCTGTCCTCTGTGGCAAAATCTCCTTTGTCGTCTTTTATGGGGCCAATGTGTTCTGGCCTTGCTTTCTTACTGTTTATATACTAAAGAATTTCTTGGGGTTCTTTTTACTCTCTTCCGCTATATGTCTCTCGTGTTCTATTTTAGCCGCCTTGATTTAGTCTTTACATTTCTTATTACACTCTTTGTAATGCTTGAATGCTGCCAATGATCCCTCAGCCTTGTATTTTTTGAAGGTCTTTTCTTCAGCATTAATATGCATTTTTATGTTGGAGTTTAGCCACCCAGGGTTTAGTTTTGCTCTTTTAAATTTATTTCCCTTTGGAATGCACTGGCCAATCCTTTGTTAAGTATGCTCTTGAAGCACTCCCATTTTTCCTCCATGTTCTTTGTTCCCAGAATTCTATCCAGTGGTGGGATTCAAAAATTTTAGTAACCAGTTCCGACTTTCCCAGCAGAATGACCAGCGTGCCCCCTTTAAATGCACAGTGACCACCGTGCCCCCTTTCAATGCACATTGCCCCCAATGATTGCAAAGTGCCAGCCACAGCATTGTCCTCAATGATTGCTGAGTGCCAGCCACAGCATTGCCCCCAATGACTGCAGAGTGCCAGCCACAACATTGCCCCCAATGATTGCAGAGTGCCAGAACAGAGCATTGCCCCCAATGATTGCAGAGTGCCAGCCACAGCATTGCCCCTAATGATTGCAGAATGCCAGCCACAGCATTGCCCCCAATGATTGCAGAGTGCCAGAACACAGCATTGCCCCCAATGATTGCAGAGTGCCAGCCACAGCATTGCCCCTAGTGATTGCAGAGTGCCAGAACACAGCATTGCCCCCAATGATTGCAGAGTGCCAGCCACAGCATTGCCCCCAATGACTGCAGAGTGCCAGCCACAGCATTGCCCCCAATGATTGCAGAGTGCCAGCCACAGCATTGCCCCTTATGATTGCAGAGTGCCAGCCACAGCATTGCCCCTAATGATTGCAGAGTGCCAGCCACAGCATTGCCCCAATGACTGCAGAGTGCCAGCCACAGCATTGCCCCCAATGATTGCAGAGTGCCAGCCACAGCATTGCCCCCAATGACTGCAGAGTGCCAGCCACAGCATTGCCCCTAATGATTGCAGAGTGCCAGAACACAGCATTGCCCCCAATGATTGCAGAGTGCCAGAACACAGCATTGCCCCCAATGATTGCAGAGTGCCAGCCACAGCATTGCCCCTAATGATTGCAGAGTGCCAGCCACAGCATTGCCCCCAATGATTGCAGAGTGCCAGCCACAGCATTGCCCCTAATGATTGCAGAGTGCCAGCCACACATTGCCCCCAATGATTGCAGAGTGCCAGCCCCACATTGCCCCCAATTGCAGAGTGCCAGCCACAGCATTGCCCCCAATGATTGCAGAGTGCCAGCCACACATTCCCCCCAATGATTGCAGAGTGCCAGCCACAGCATTGCCCCCAATGATTGCAGAGTGCCAGCCACAGCATTGCCCCCAATGATTGCAGAGTGACAGCCACACATCGCCCCCAATGATAGCAGAGTGACAGCCACACATTGCCCCCAATGATTGCAGAGTGCCAGCCACACATTGCCCCCAATTGCAGAGTGCCAGCCACAGCACTGCCCCCAATGATTGCAGAGTGCCAGCCACACATTGCCCCCAATGATTTCAGAGTGCCAGCCACACATTGTCCCCAATGATTGCAGAGTGCCAGCCACACATTGCCCCCAATTGCAGAGTGCCAGCCACACATTGCCCCCAATGATTGCAGAGTGCCAGCCACACATTGCCCCCAATGATTGCAGAGTGCCAGCCACACATTGCCCCTAATGATTGCAGAGTGCCAGCCACACATTGCCCCCAATGATTTCAGAGTGCCAGCCACACATTGCCCCCAATTGCAGAGTGCCAGCCACACATTGCCCCCAATGATTGCAGAGTGCCAGCCACAGCATTGCCCCCAATGATTGCAGAGTGCCAGCCACAGCATTGCCCCCAATGATTGCAGAGTGACAGCCACACATTGCCCCCAATGATTGCAGAGTGACAGCCACACATTGCCCCCAATGATTGCAGAGTGCCAGCCACACATTGCCCCCAATTGCAGAGTGCCAGCCACAGCACTGCCCCCAATGATTGCAGAGTGCCAGCCACACATTGCCCCCAATGATTTCAGAGTGCCAGCCACACATTGTCCCCAATGATTGCAGAGTGCCAGCCACACATTGCCCCCAATTGCAGAGTGCCAGCCACACATTGCCCCCAATGATTGCAGAGTGCCAGCCACACATTGCCCCCAATGATTGCAGAGTGCCAGCCACACATTGCCCCCAATGATTTCAGAGTGCCAGCCACACATTGCCCCCAATTGCAGAGTGCCAGCCACACATTGCCCCCAATGATAGCAGAGTGCCAGCCACACATTGCCCCCAATGATTGCAGAGTGCCAGCCACACATTGCCCCCAATGATTGCAGAGTGCCAGCCCCACATTGCCCCCAATGATTGCAGAGTGCCAGCCCCACATTGCCCCCAATGATTGCAGAGTGCCAGCCACACATTGCCCCCAATGATTTCAGAGTGCCAGCCACACATTGCCCCCAATTGCAGAGTGCCAGCCACACATTGCCCCCAATGATAGCAGAGTGCCAGCCACACATTGCCCCCAATGATTGCAGAGTGCCAGCCACACATTGCCCCCAATGATTGCAGAGTGCCAGCCACACATTGCCCCCAATGATTGCAGAGTGCCAGCCACACATTGCCCCCAATGATTGCAGAGTGCCAGCCACACATTGCCCCCAATGATTGCAGAGTGCCAGCCACACATTGCCCCCAATTGCAGAGTGCCAGCCACACATTGCCCCCAATGATTGCAGAGTGCCAGCCACTCATTGCCCCCAATGATTGCAGAGTGCCAGCCACACATTGCCCCCAATGATTGCAGAGGGCCAGCGACCCCCCCGCACTTACCTCTCTCGCAGCTTCTCTTCAGTCCCCGACTCCCCGCATCTCCGAGTCTTCAGTCCTCCCGTGGCGCCTCCTCCTCGTCCAATGGCACGGTGTTTGCCTTTCGGCCAATCAGGAAGCGGGAAGACCCGCTCCCTGATTGGCCAGGAGGAGGTTCCGTGTGACAATAGCGAATTCTCATTCGCTATTGTCACAGAATGGGCGGGTCGCGGCGCACTGCTCTGCTCCTTGCCCGCCACGTCTGCGGCTGCGCGGTCCGAGCGCGGGACATTCAATTGTACTGCGCTCGGACGTGCAGAGGGATTCAGCCGGTTCTGCGAACTCGCAGAACGTTAGTAACCGGTTCTATAGAACCGGTGCGAACCGGCTGAATCCCACCACTGATTCTATCCCATTTGATATTTTCTAGCAGAGAGCGCAGTTTTGGGAAATTGGCTCTTTTGAAATTCAGTGTTCTTATATTACCCTTATGTTTCCTATTACTATGATTAATACTGAAACTAATTGACTTATGGTCACGGTTTCCTAAGTTGCCCCATATTTCTATATCCGTGAGCAGGTCTGTATTATTGGTAATCAGTAGGTCAAGTACCGCATTGTTTCTTGTCGGTGCATTCACCATCTGACCCATGAAATTGTCCTGCAAAACATTTAGGAACTGCCGAGCCTTGACTGAATGTGCGGTTCCTTCTGCCCAGTCTATATCTGGATAATTAATGTCCCCCATTATAATGACATTTCCCATCCTTGCTGCCAATCCTATCTGTAAAAGGAGGTCCGCGTCCCCCTCCTCCCTCTGGTTGGGGGGCCTATAGCATACGCACAATATTACCTTCCCCACAGTGCCTTCCTTTTGAAGTTCTACCCATAGGGATTCTACCTCGTCCATAGCTCCATTATTAATATCATCCCTCATATTTACTTGTACACTGTTCTTAATATACAGACATACCCCTCCCCCTTCTCTATCTCTGCGATAAAGGGAATACCCCTTAATGGTCGCCATCCAGTCATGAGAGCTGTCAAACCAATAATGGACACTGGTGGGCGGCACTAATAGATGGCAATGATGGGAACTGGTGGACAGCACTGATGGGGAGGGCACTGGTGGGCAGCACTGATGGGGAGGGCACTAGTGGACTCCCTGAGCCCTGATTGCCATCCCTTGTGGCCATAGTGGGCATCCCTGGGGTCATGGGTGGGCATCCCTGGTGGCTCTAGTGGCACCCCCCCAAGGGTCTGCACTGGTAATCAATGCTCTGATTACCAGCACAGACTCCCCCCTGTCAGGAGAGCCGCAGATTGGCTCTCCTCTACTCGTGCCTGTCAGGCCCGAACTAAGGAAAGCCGATCAATGGCTCTTCCTTTTTACTATGTGACCAGCTGTGGTCAGAGATGCGATGTGTCAGAGTGACACACTGCAGCACCGATCCCCCCCCCCCCGGGGGCGCACAGAGCGCATTATCCAGCATGCCGTCATATGAAGGCGCGTCAGGATAATACAACCACCTTCCCGTCGCCAATCGCCTATAGGGCGGGAGGGAAGTGGTTAAACAGCTTCTGCATGTACCATTTACATAGTGATGTTTATTTATATATATGAATCTGTTTTTATTATGAATTTTTAACCTGTGTTGTCTTGGTATGCAGAGTGTAAACCATGCATATCGTGGTTGCGGAAACATGGAAGATCTCGTTGGCTGATGGTAACACAGCATATTGAACTGCATATATAGGAGGTTGCCGTGCCATACAGCCAATCCCAGGAAGAAGTCGGTATGACGAAACGTGTTGGGCCATGGTTGTACGGCAACCAGAAGTGACGATCCGGGGACATCGAGTGTGGTTAGGTGAGACACGGCTTTACAGACCTTCGGTCCGCTGCAACCAAGATATGCCAGTTGATCTGCTGTCTTTTTTAATGCGATATCCCACTGTGCATAATGTGAGTGCATTGCATGTGGATTAATTTGGTTTTAATGAAGCTTGTCAATACATGATTGCACTATCGGTATTTTATTTTTCTTATACACATGGTATTTTATGGATCATCACTGAGAAGTGGACACCAGTTGTGGATTATCATCAACCCTAAGTGCCCTTTGCCAATATGAGAATATTTGGTAATCTTATTTGGTGAGTTGACATCTGAAGGGGAGTGGTGTCACCTATGCACGTGGTATGGTGGACAGTTGCTGGAGGAAACTGAATCATCATGGACACTTTCTAAGTCTTTTATTAAGGACTTTTCAATATTATTAGAACTTTTACTGGACTTTATTCACGGGGGTTTATTCATTTGTAGCGCCACTATCTACTATATCTATATAGTTGCACTTTGGTAGATACATTGTTATAGAAGATAATTGCAGAATAATTTGGAACTTTAATTTTAAAGATAAAGTGTATGGTAGGGAGCTATGAGAGTGCCATTATCCCAGCAAAGCCCTCCACAATGCGGGATTACTATGAGCACCACAGACAAACACCATTTAGGGCACAAATGTATAAAAATATTTACATTTTATTATTAAGCATATTAACATTGATTGTTAAAAGACAAAAGAAAAAAGAAAAAAAAATATGAAGCTTGGGGTATGAAATACCAACAAACAAGTCAGTTAGGTACAATACAAGGAAGAATGAGACTCCGACATGTTTCGAGATTTCGGGTTTGCACTCTTCTTCAGGGATACCCATGAATTATGTATATAGAATTTATAGAACATAAAAACATCAGTAAATCCAAAGTATACAATGATAGATTTATAATGTCTATATTATATCTATGTACACATTCAATTTAATACTGACCAAGCCAACTAAGCTGCTCCATATGACAAGCCCAACAAATAAAAGATCATCAAGAAAACAAGGTTATATCAAGCGTATGGGCAATACAGGCAGCATGTTAGCATGGCAAAATCAGTAAACTGAATGTGCATAAATGACAAGATTGATCATACATGCAAGACTTAAAGCGCCAATGGACACAAAACAATCCAAAATAGAGCATGAAACAGAAAAAAAAGAGGAAAGGGAAAAAAGGATTACAAGGTAAATCCAAGACTGATGCAAGATAATATACTCTGTACAAAGTCAAAATGACATGGGAGACAGGCCAAGGCATATACAAAAACCCTACATATAATTGGAGAATACAGGACAGAAATATAGATATTAAAGCATGGTCCACTCAAGACAAGGTATACGGGTAGTGGATACATCAAAGAACAAGGGGAAAGGATGTATGGGAGCATTTATGAGTTAAAACCATAACATATGTACAGTACCTCACAAAAGTGAGTACACCCCTCACATTTTTGTAAATATTTTATTATATCTTTTCATGTGACAACACTGAAGAAATGACACTTTGCTACAATGTAAAGTAGTGAGTGTACAGCTTTTATAACAGTGTAAATTTGCTGTCCCCTCAAAATAAATCAACACAACCATTAATGTCTAAACTTCTGGCAACAAAAGTAAGTATACCCCTAAGTGAAAATTTCCAAATTGGGCCCAATTAGCCATTTCCCTACCTGGAGTCATGTGACTCGTTAGTGTTACAAAGTCTCAGGTGTAAATGGGAAGCAGGTGTGTTAAATGTGTGTGTTATCGCTCTCACTCTCTCATACTGGTCATTGGAAGCTCAACATGGAACCTAATGGCAAAGAACTCTCTGAGGATCTGAAAAAAAAAAATGGATGCTCGGCATAAATATGGCCTAGGCTATAAGAAGATTGCCAAGACCCTAAAACTGAGCTGCAGCAAGGTGGCCAAGACTATACAGTGGTTTAACAGGACAGGTTCCACTCAGAACAGGCCTCGCCATGGTCGACCAAAGAAGAGTGCACATGCTCAGCGTCATATCCAGAGGTTGCCTTTGGGAAATAGATGTTTGAGTGCTGCCAGCATTGCTTCAGAGTTTGAGGGGGTGGGAGGGGGTCAGCCTGTCATTGCTCAGACCATACGCCACACACTGCATTAAATTGGTCGGCATGGCTGTTGTCCAGGAAGGAAGCCTCTTCTAAAGATGATGCACAAGAAAGCCTGCAAACAGTTTGCTGAAGACAAGCAGACTAAGGACATGGATTACTAGAACCATGTCCTGTGGTATGATGAGACCAAGATAAACTTATTTGGTTCAGATGGTGTCAAACATGTGTGGCGGCAACCAGGTGAGGAGTATAAAGACAAGTGTGTCTTGCCTACAGTCAAGCATGATGGTGAGAGTGTCATGGTCTGGGGCTGCTTGAGTGCTGGGGAGCCACAGTTCATTGAGGGAACCATGAATGCCAACATGTACTGTGACATACTGAAGCAGAGCATGATCCCCTCCCTTCCGAGACAGGGCCACAGGGCAGTATTCCAACATGATAATGACCCCAAACACACCTCCAAGATGACCACTGCCTTGCTAAAGAAGCTGAGGGTAAAGGTGATGGACTGGCCAAGCATGTCTCCAGACCTTAACCCTATTGAGCACATGTGGGGCATCCACAAACAGAAGGTGGAGGAGCGCAAGGTCTCTAACATCCACCAGCTCCGTGATGTCGTCATGGAGGAGTGGAAGAGGACTCCAATGGCAACCTGTGAAGCTCTGGTAAACTCCATGCCCAAAAGGGTTTAGGCAGTGCTGGAAAACAATGGTGGCCACAGAAAATATTGACACTTTGGACATTTCACTTAGGGGTGTACTCACTTTTGTTGCCAGCGGTATAGACAATAATGGCTGTGTGTTGAGTTGTTTTGAGGGGACAGCAAATTTACACTGTTATACAAGCTGTACACTCACTACTTTACATTGTAGCAAAGTGTCATTTCTCAAGTGTTTTCACATGAAAAGATATAATAAAATATTTACAAAAATATGGGGGGTGTACTCATGTTTGTGAGATACTGTATATGGTTAAATCACAAGTATATAGCATTATGGAGACATAATAATGCAATGGGAAAAACATGCTAGAATGCGTTGGGGAAAAGGTGGCAAAGGGACTGCTGTGATGGTATCATCTTTCCCATCCCCCCGAGATGAACCCCTTGAACAAAGGTTTAAAGGACACTGTCTCATTTAGGCCCAGCAAAGAGGTGTCATTGAGGCGCAGGATCCACCATAGCTCACACTTGAAAAGGAGCTTTTTCCAGTCACTTCCATGTGGGTTAGTGTGGGCACGATCCAGCACCAGGAACTCAAAGTGATTGTAAAGTCTCTTTTTTTTTTTTTTTTAATAACAAACATGTTATACTTACCTCCCCTGCTCAGTGGATTTTGCACAGGGCAGCCTTGATCCTCCTTTTCTCGGGTCCCTCGTTGCTGCTCCTGGCCCTTCCCTCCTGTCGAGTGCCCCCACAGCAAGCAGTTTGCTATAGGGCACCCGATCCAAGCTGCAGCTCCGTGTGTCCATTCAGACATGGAGCTGCCATTTGGCCCCACCCCTCTCCCTCCTTATTGGCTAACTGACTTTAAATGACAGTCGTGGGAGCCAATGATACAGTGGCTGTTTCTCAGCCAATCAGGAGGGAAAGTCCCGGACGGCCGAGGGACTCGTGGACATCGCTGGAGAGAGATGGGGCTCAGGTAAGTAATAGGGGGTGCTGAGGCAGCTGCTACACCCAGAAGGTTTTTTTTTATCTTAATGAATAGAATGCATTAGGATAAAAAAATACTTTCTGACTTTACAACTCCTTTAATCTGTGGAAAATGTCCTTCATGGATGTTTGCCACATGGCGTCCAAGAAGAAGCTCTTCTTTACAGGATTGCATACTGGAAATATGGTGATAGGCCCTTCTACAGAGTTTCAACTTGGTTTTCCGACATAGTATCTTGCACATTTGCATGTAAGGCAATTGGCATAGTGCTTGGGGATACATTTTTTACCATTAGGTAGAACAATATTTTTTTAAGAATTTATATAACGGCAATACTTACACCCTCTACATCCAAATGTGCCTGGATACTTACACGGATCCTTTCTGACAATGCCCTTGTATTCATTCTGGAATAAATTGTCCTTTAGGGACTTGGCTCGCCTAAAAGTAAAACTGGGAGTTTCCGTAAAAAAATGTTCCCAAATTAGGGTCAATGGTAAGCAATTGCCAGTATTTTATTGACAATGTTGGTAATCTGTCTATGCTGATTTGACTATCTCATAATAATACGATTAGGGTTGATGGAATTGTCCTGTGTTGTTTTGTGGCTGAACATGATTTTTGTGTGCCTTTTTTTAGGCCTTTTTCAGGCAGGTGGGCGAGTAGCCCCACAATAACAGACTCTCTCACAGTTTGTCTGCCTCTTGTTTAAAGGAACTGTCAAGAGAGCAGTTCTGTCTGAGTCTGAGATACTGGCTGTATGTCACAGAGACAACTAAAGGTCTAGGGTGGAAACTTTTGGCATTAAGGATTGAGTTTTCTGCCGTGGGTTTGCGGTATAAGGTGCTTGTTAAATATCCATTCTCATCCTTGTGGATTTCCACATTTAGGAAGGATATGTGGTTCAGGATGCAATTCATAGTGAATTTACATGTGAAATCATTAATGTCAAGTACATTCCCGTAGAAGGTCAAAATGAGCCATCCCAGACTGTGAAAACATCATCAATAGATCAGTCAGGGAAAAATTCAGAGAAGACCTGGCCAGTATGGGCACATTAATTTGTGCTTGCACATTATCGAACGGCACGCATGTGTGACGGCGAACCGGCGTATGCAAAGAGTGCTAATTGACTGTATTCACTTCCCTAAATAAGGACACCAGATGCACTCACAAATTGCTGGATTATCGTCAGCCCTGTATCCTGTGATTTGTGCTTCTGCTTCTACTTGATTATCTATTACCGACCCGGCTTGCCCTTGAACTGCTCTGGCTTCTCCTTTGGCGCTAAACACGGACCCGCTCCTGCCTTATTCCTGATTGACTTCCTGTGTTTGACCCCGGCTTGATCTTGAGCATGCTTCTGCCTCTGCTTCTGACTGACTTCTTGTATTTGACCCCTGCCTGGCTTGTGACCTTGCTTTCTGCTTCACCCACCGGTCAAGACCTGCCAGTACCTCTGGAGAAACATCTACTGTGACCACTTCTCTGCTCTTGGGTGTCCTCAGTCACATCTGAAATCATCAGTCATCTTCATCTTCAGGCAACCTGTGCTTTTTTGGGCATAGCACCCTCTGTTACCACTCTCAGGGGCTCTCTGCACTCAGCCGCAAGGGGGGCCCTCTCGTCACCTTAGCCTCCAGTCCGGTACATGACAATATCTGTATAAAAGGATCACATGAAACATAAATTCAGAGAGAAAGTTAGAGTCCAACAACATGTGCTCCCATTTCCTCAGGTACAGGTTGGTGTAAGAAGGGCACAGCAAGTGCTCATAGCAACCCCCTGTTCCTGGAGGAAACGGGAGCCATTAATAGAAAAGTAATTGTGATGGAGGATGACATGCAGAGACTCTAGAATAAACTCAACCATTGGACTATCCCGAAGCCCTGCGAGAGAACTCGTCGCATGAATGCAAGGCCTCTATCATGAGGAATCGAACTGTAAAGTGCGTCAATATCAATGGCCATCGAATATGAATTCTGTGGTATATGTACATTTTCAAGAATCTGAAGTAGGTGGATCATGTCCGTTTATACGTGGGTAAACTGACCACAAATGCAAAAACAAATAACCAGGCACTCCTGGGGTGCCTGTTGTATGAAGGATAAGAACTGGCCAGTGGGCCACCAAGGAGTCACTATGCTGCCGGCCAGTAAAGCATGGGATGGATGCTGGAGCAGGATCAGACATATGATGGCAGCGCATAGGAACAACACAAATGGGATCCAAGGGAATACAGGAGAGATTTCCAATAAAGAAAGTTCAGTTTATTGATATAAAAAGGGGGGGACACCAACGTACATACCACCCTAGGTCTAGAGTCAGGCAGTATAAACTACTGCATTTAATACTGGAACCATTACTTGGCAGTTAAACATTGCCACAGCTGCTGTATTCCAGTGAGGGTTCTTTCCTGGTTATTAATACAGTATAAATTACTGTAATGAGGCTGGCTGGCGATTTTGTTTGCTGTATTTTTTCTCCCTAACAGGCTTGCTGGCACTTGTAGTCCACTGGAGATGATGGTTTTACATGCTCTGGCATGGGGGCAGGGAACTGGAGTGAAGCAGGTGTAGTGTCATGGTCGGATTGGATGGCAGAGAGAAGGGGCCAGCCTGGGCTTCCTCTGGTTGCTATGGAGCCGTCGGGATGCTTTTGATCAGTGGAAGCCGCCTCCAGGTTGTGCGGCTAGCTTCCTTTTCCCTCTGCTGCCACTGCACTGTGTATAGCCTGGGTCTCTGTTGCCCTCACTGTGAGTACTTGCCCAGCCTTGTCTACTTTGCCTGTGTAGCCGGGTCCAGACTACCATGTTTAAGTATACAGACTTATCTTTTGTTTGTTGAAATTATTCCTGCGCCCCTTTAATGCTGGACTCAGATGGGATTGTCATCTTTCAGGAACTAGAAGATTGGCATTGTGGGAACAGTAGTCTTTTGCAGAGTGCTGATCATGTGCCGGGATTGCTTAGGAAACTACCTTACCAGGAGGCCAAGAGGGAGTAAAGCATTTTGGGAGCGGATGTCTGTCTCTGCACTGTGGATGTCTTTGCAATATCACTGGGAGACAAAGTGGAGGTCGGCTGAGTATCCTGAGGCAGCAGAGCACAGCAGGTTTTCCAGACGCCGGAGTATACACTTCATCTTTACACTGAACACAAACATTTGAAGCAGATATCAGATCCCTTAGGATTACAATTTATCATCTTGACCCCTTTTGTTATTTTAAGCTACAGTGGAAAGTGTCTTATATGAGCTCCAACTGCCGGTGAAGAAAATAGCAAGGCCTTTCTAAGGAGAGTGACATTGTTGCACAGTTGCCCTTAAAGGGGACATGTTCTAGTTTCTATTGCCATATCTTTAATGAGGATATTGATGGTATAGATTGCCTAAGAGTTCCTCTTTAACCTGAGTACTGTGCTTTACTATAGTAGATAATATCTATATACTTTCAAAATATTGAAGATTGTGTTTTATACTGTTCCTTGATATTATAACACTTTGTTTCTCTGTTGTTTTCAGTGTCAGTCTTGCTGAACCCTGATAGTGTAAGATTCTGGTACCTTCGGTACCCTTATAGGTCATTTCCTTCTTCATATTGCGTCCCACCTTTTCAGCTAGGTGGAACGCATATACCTTTAAGCCGCATAACGTCATCACTAAGCGCCGCTCTGAGCGGCTATTTCAATCGCCGGCTTCTCTCTCACAAATTGTTTGTTCAAACTGCATGGTATACAGCCTTGTCTTACGCTGCCGGAGCCTCCAGCTATTGCCATACCTGGATAGACCGGAACCTCGCTATTGATCCCGTATCTCGCTACCCGATCATTCACTCATTACCGGACCCTTCAGCTTACTAATCTAACTAGTGATAAGTACCCCACAGGGGATTCCTTCCTATCAAACTTACACTATCTACTTCTGCATACTAAGGACTGTTACTATCTATGCCTTACTATTTCTATCATCTGCACTGTTACATAGATTGCTAGCTCTTGAGTCTACTACCATCTATATCCTTGCACTAAGTTAGCCTCTCTTGTACACCCCATCTACTGTCCCCTACCACCTGTTATTGCACATGATTGCTAACCTATCTACCATCATCTACTACTCTCCTGAACATTACTATTGAGTACTCATCATTGCTATCACAACTCACGCCTGTCCTATCAGCACATTACCTCTATACTATCATATACAACCTATCACTCCAGGAACATCTTATTGAGTGTTTGTATATTGTATGCTGAAGCAGGCTGGCCACAATGATGAGTCTGAAGAGTTGGACATGGTGATTCAACACATCTCTACACGACTACTGAGTGGAGATTCTGCAGCTGCAAATCCAACTCTCTAAAAAAACGCTAGAGCGTTACAGATAGTTTATGCAGGGTTTAGCTTACTGACATCATTTCACTCGCTTATTCGTTGAGTAAAAGTTGAAACTCATTTATACTGTGTCAGTGTGTTCCATAAAGCTTGTATACATTATGTCTGAACCTAGAGTGTCAGGTCGGCTGGATGGTTCACAGGGTCACGGTAGTGCTGAAGAACACCCTTTAACCAGCAACACTCAAGGGGGTAGTGCTACACCTGTGTTTCCTTCCCTGTGGTGTTCCTAGCTAATGCTTGCCGGGTTCATGCAGAAGCATGGGGTATTATGATCTAAAGCTGCCGCCAGCCTCAAAGCACTGAAGATTTTTAGGAAAGGAATTTGTTTTATTTACTTTTATTTTTTAAAGAGTGGTACATGTTGAAGAGACCAGGATGGAATACATTTTCGTCAGTTGGTCACTCCGTATAGGCTTCATCAACTCACCATCCTAAAAGCAGAAGGTCATCTGAGTCTGCAGAGATTTGTTCCTGTGCCAGTTTAAGATGGCTGATAGGGGGGCCAGTTTGATTCGGTTTTGTGTGAAAATATGTGTGCTGGCCGGGGGAGTATGTTAGGCCTGTTTTACAATACTGTTGCTACCTACTCCCACAACAGAGAGCAGGATACTTCTGTTGGCAGGGGACAGACAACAGGATAAGCTGGAACTTTATGTGCGGCCTGTGGCTATCCTACTAGTCTTTTTTTCTTAGAGCAGATGAGGCTCTCCATGAATGGAGGAGAAAGGACTCCAGAGCTCTGGTTGGGAAGCTTGTTTTAGCTTTCTCAGTTGCAGATAAATGCTTGTTTGCCTTGCTGGAGACAGTGTCTCTTGGAGATAGCCCAGGACTACAGCATTAGGAGCATCAGAGTTGCCTTAGTGGTTTAAAACTGTTTTTTCCCAGTGGTTGAAGCCTAGAGTACAGACTGCTAGATTTTTTGGCTTTTCTCCACTTGTGGTCTTCACTTATCTTCTCTAGGTTTCTGGGTCAAGCTCCCCAAGTGCTGTGGGGAGACAGTTCACCACTCCAAGTCCATGGGGGTCCTTACATGTTCTGCATCTTCTGGCTCTGGGGCGGGGGTGGATGGCCTTGGCACGTCTGCTATTGTAGAACTGCAGGTATCATGGGGCCCTGCTAGACTCTGACAGCCACAGGCATGCCTCCTCCAGGCAGAGGCGTGATGGGATTTTGGTTTCAGCACAGCTGGAGGGGTTAGGGTAGAGGTTCCCTACCTTAGTTTACCTTTGCTCTAGGGCTACAGTCAAATGCAAGTTTTAAAAAAAAGCATACAATATTTGCATTGCCTCCCATACCCTGGGAGCCTTTTTAACTTTATTGGCATCAATGATAGTTAATTTTCTTATCCCTGCAGCAGTTCCTGTTCCTTACCATAGATAGCTCCCATGCTCCACCAATCTGTCAAACAGTTTAAAGGAGTGATTTGTGGCTCAGGGCATTCTTTCGATACAGATGCAGAGTGGAGCATGAATATTTACTACTTCTCTGTTGTCGGATATTGGATGGGCTTTGGAATAATCTTAGTGCTAAAGCACGTGAATGTGTTTTTAAAGGTTTCTCTCTTCATGACAGAATCCGGGGAACTATTATTTTGGTGGTGAGGAAGGGAGACTGATTGCCTTTGATGGATTTAGCAGATGCAAGTCTACATATTCCTATAGTCTGGGTACACAAGCACTTTCTCAGGTTTCTTGCAGATGGTGTACTTTTCCTAGTTCATGCTATGTTTTTTTGGTCGTGACACCTGCCCCAGAACCCTCTTGAAGGTACTATCAATCTTTATGGCATTCATTTCCTCAGTGATATCCTGCTGGTAGCTGTTGGTAGCTGTTGGTAGCTGCTGATAGCTATGTAGGGGAGCTGCGGCTAGATAATGCTCTAGCCTGCAGGACACTCAAGAGTTTTGAGACAAATTTTGTCTACTCAAGTCCTGGATTGCTGTTCATTGCAACTTAGGGTCATGCCTATCCTTCTGGGTCCTAGGATCCTGAACATTTTATGCAGGATGAAGGTGGAGGACAGGCTCTGTCTATTAGCAAGGGATGTATGCTTTGCTTGGACTTCCTATCCTCCACCATGCCTCGGATGGCAAGGGTCAAGCGGTGAAGTAGATGACTTAAATTCATTTTTCCTCGACAATGAGATCACCATTCTTTAGCTCTAGAAGTTGTTCTTCCCAGTTCCATTAGCCCACTTACTCTTCCTCTCGCCAGTGCTGTGGGTGCTAGGAGGCTAGGCTCAATACTAGCCTTATAGTTTTAATGGGAATCTTGTGATGACTTATTGTTAGGTTACAATTGGCATGAGCTCTATTGACCGACCCAAAAAGATCCTCCAGACATTCCAGTAATTTGGATGGGCCAGAACCTTCAGAGATCGTCACTGGGATTGACTCACCTTTTTGAATATCTGCATATTCCTGTACACAGCTCAGGACAGAGGCTCTTTTTTTACTGATAGTTATCTCTCTCTCTCTCTCTCTGGTCCCAAATTGAATTTCTCAAAACCAGAAGCCACCTGGTTTTGTTATTTTATATGACAGGCCTCAGACCTAGGGTCTGGGGGGGGGGGGGGGATTTCTGGGCACCCAAGCAATGTACACACTCCTGGTTCTTCAGTAGACAGGGTTACTCCATCTTGGAACAAGTAACTTGCCTATTGCTTGGGTTTAAGGGTTCATCTCTGGAGCATAGATTTTACTTTTAGATTAAGATAGGAAGAAAAATTTGGTTGACAGTTTTGTGTTTTTTTTTTTTTTAATCTTCATCTTTCCGCTCCAAACTAGTGTCTACCCATGCCAGTCCTTGGGACTGGGGGGCTCAGGGTCTGGGTCTTTATGCCAAGGATCGGAGATGGCAGGGCTCAACCTCAGTTTGAGTCTGTTGAAACCAGAGACAGTCCTATATGTTCTGATAGCAATTCGGTCTCTTTTAGGAGGTCAGGTGGTGATTTTCAGACAAAAGGACCATGGTGGTTTGCTTAGTCCACCAAGAGGGAGCCAAGAGTTTGCCACTCTAGAGTATATTGTTCTAAATTTTATCCTTTGTCCCAAGTGCAAGTTTCATCTTGGAGGGTGTTGGTTGGGTGCTGGTTCTCCCTCCAACTCTGCTGATTCTCTGGATGATGGCCATTTCTACTTTTTTACTGCCAAGATTTCATACTCCAGGAAACTAGTATTTTCATCCAAATTCTGGAAGGCAGAAATGTATGGCCTTTAGGATGAAATGTGGTACCTATTATCATTTTATGTTGCCAGAGGGAATAATTGTGTCCATATTGCAGAATCAAGAAATTAGTACAATTCCACCTATCGCCACAGGGAGCAGCCTTCTTGCGCAAGTCATCGGGGAAGAATTGTAATTCCTTATCTCTTTCAGGTTTAAAAAATTTCTTGTATGCCACCAAATGGGTTAGAGAATGATGTGGCATTTAGCTCATTGAAAACCCTACATCCTGTGACAATGGATACATAATTCTCTAGAGAGTATCAGGATTATGTGCTTTTTACCAGGTTCCAACATTTCATGGGCTCCGTTCCAGGTGAACTGAGAAACCGCTCTCCTGCCTTTCCAGAAGATGAATAAAAGGAAAGATGAAAAGGAATTCAATCTGGTTCTTCCCTTTCTGCCTACCTGGGATGAGTTTGGTCTTTCACGGGGAATAACCACTTGATGTCCCAAGTGGGTTTAGGGAAATTTCATGGTTTTGGCAAGGGTTAGTTCTCCCTGAACAGCCAAGATGATTCAGTTTGCCAGCTCCCTGCGGCTTCCTCTGCCTTCAGAGTTTACGGCACATTGCACAAAACGAGGGCAGTTCCTTGGCATATTGGCCAGGGGTCAGCAGAAGTAGTGTGTAAACATGGCTAAGGGTGGCTAACACTTTTATTCACCACTAAAGAATGGACCTGACCTTGCTGCCTTCTGAGGCACTTCTTCTGATGTTTTTTATGCAGCTGTCTCTAGTGTAAATAGGTTTAGACAGCAGGTTGAGTAAATTTGGAAGTCTTTTTTCCCTCCCTTCCTTAAATGGCAATGCTTGTTACTTGGGATGGGCTTCGTGTGACCAGCAGCTCCAATGGCCGCCGGCCACTCGCGATCTCCCGCAGGAGAGGGAGAAAGACAGATGGCTGATGTAAACACAGTCGTCTGTCATTCTCACTGAAGTAGGCACAGAGGCTATGCGATCTTGCTATATAGGATCGCATGTCTCTGTGGTTACTTCACTAGCCACGCCCCCTAACAATTAGAATCACGCCCCTAGGGACACACTTAACCACTTGATCACCATAAAGTTAACCCCTTCCCTGCCAGTGTAATTTTTACAGTAACAGTGCATATTTATAGCACTGATTACTGTAGTAATGTCACTGGTACCCCCAAAAGTGTCAAAAATGTCAGTCAGGGGTCTGATCTGTCTGCCGCAATGTCGCAGTCCCGCAACAAAAATCGCAGATCGCCGCCGTTACTAGTTAAAACAAAAACAATACAAATGACATAAATCTTTCCCGTAGTTAGTAAACGCAATAACTTTTGCGCAAACCAATCAAAATACGCTTATTGCGATTTTTTTTAACCAAAAATATGTAGCAGAAAATGAATGGGCCTAAAATGTAAAAAATTTTATTATTTATTTATATAAAAATTTATTATTTTTATTTTTTTATCACTTTTATTCCTATTAAAATGAATGTAAACGTCCCTTGTAATAGGAATAGTGAATGACAGGTCCTCTTTATGGGGAGATCTGGGGTCAATAAGACCTCAGATCTCCCCTACAGGCTGGAAAGCCTGAAATAAAAAAAAATTATCTCGGCTGAATAGTATTGACGACTGCCAGGCCGGGCATGACGTCATCACGTCACACCCGGGCCCCCTGAGAGTCATAAGGACTGCCGAGGACCATCTGGTCCTCAGCAGTCTCTATGGTGTACTTACGCTGGCGGCCGATTCCTGCCCGGGCGAGCTGGTAAAAGCACCAGTGGGCGACAGAAGGGGGGATGTCCCCTCCCGCTGCCTGTAAGAACAATCAAGTGGCTGAACAGCCACTATGATTGTACTTATGGTAAAGGGAATCGCCAGCTGAACAAAAATATGAAGACAAAGAATTGGCTGCACTCCAGATGAGGTCAAAATCCAGTTTTATTGACAAGGTAGACGCGTTTCACACACTACAATGTGTGCTTAATCATTATTCGTAATGATTAAGCACACATTGTAGTGTGTGGAACGCGTCTACCTTGTCACTATTGTCACGTTGGGATGTCCAGTCAATAAAACTGGATTTTGACCTCATCTGGAGTGCAGCCAATTATTTTTCTTCATTGATTATCCACGGAGGCGAGCCGGGGCATGCACCGGTGTGTCATCAGGCTTTCATACCACCTTGAGCAGTGAGTTCCTTTTCTTTGATTGAACAAAAATACATCTGAATAATGTCTGCAGCTGCAGGCATCATTCATATGCCCCCACTTAAAGCCCTGAACGTCATATTACATCCAGCAGTAACAAAGTGGTTAAGGTACGCATGCAGTAACTCCCGCTTAACATGTTTCGCCAGCCTGTGGCTTCTTTAGGACACTTTTGTGAGTACCGCATACATAATCACTATGAAATTAGAAAGCAACATATTAGTCACAAAAATAACTACTATAAATAGAGGTAGATTCCCACATCATTATTTACAACACATTGATTTTTAATTTCTCAAAAATGCATGTGCAAATAGTATTTTTTTGATGTACTGCATATCAGGAGGATGGCCAAACTGAAGATATCAGTGAAACCGCAGAGAGGGATACTAGATCACCAGTAAAGTCTATGCAGAAAAAAAAAAAACAATAAACTGTGAATAAAAAACAATATGTATCCACTATGATACATGTAAGGCCAGGACCTTAAAAATTACCCTACCAAAATGTGAAGTATCGAACTGTAAAGTGCCTTGATATCAATGGCCACCAAATATGAGTTCTGAGGTATATGTAAATTTTCAAGAATCTGAAGTAGGTGGATTGTGTCCTGTATATACGTGGGTAAACTGACCAAAAATGGCCTCAAATAGTTTTCTTTGGACCAATATCAATGTATTCTATGGGTTATTGTTTGCAACAATACACTGCAGTCCCTGTGCCTTTTCCCCAACCCATTCTAGCGTGTTTTTCCTGTTGCATTATTATATATTTCTCCATAATGCAATATACTTGTGATTTAACCTTATACATACAGTATATCATGACTATAACTAGGGATCAACCGATTATCGGCAACACTGATATATCGGGGGCCAATATGCGCTTTCCCCAATATATCAGAATCGGCCCTGGCGGTTACCGATATTGCCGTGACGTCATAGCGTATGTTGCGACACACGCCTCCGCGCACTAGGAGTCTGGAACAGCTTCTGCAGCCATCTTAGGCCGCCTCCCTCAGCCTAGTTTTGGATTCTCACAGTGCGCACAGTGTGTTTTACAGCCGTCGCAGCCACTGGAGTCTCTGCACAGTCAGGACAGTGAGTGATTCAATCATTCTCAATCATACAGTAGTGACCAGTCACAGTGCACAGTGTGTAACACAGTCGCTGCGACCACCCACCCACAGCTGCCCGGTGCCAGCCAGCCACCTGCACACACCCACAGGCCTGTACCAGCCAGCTAGCCAGCCACAGGCCCTGGACCTATACCTGCCAGCCACCCACAACACAGGGTGCCAAACAGGGTGTCAGCCAGCCACCCACCACAGGGTGCCAGCCAGCCACCCACCACAGGTTGCCAGACAGCCAGCCAGCAACAAAGGGTGCCAGCCAGCAAGCCACCAAAGGGTTCCAGCCAGCCAGCCACCACAAGAGGCCAGCCAGCTACCCACCATAGGGTGCCAGCCAACCACCCACCACAGGGTGCCAGCCAACCACCCACCACAGGGTGCCAGCCAGCCACCCACCACAGGGTGCCAGCCAGCCACAAAAGGGTGCCAGCCAGCCACCGGCCAAAGGGTGTCAGCCAGCCAGCCACCAAAGGGTGCCAGCCAGCCATTTTTTTAAGTGGTAGGTTGCCAACATGTATGTTTCAAGTCTCGTACTGTTTGGCATACAAAGGACCAAATATTAGGACAGGTAAGCAAGTCTGTGAATCATTTAGATTTTGATTTGAAGATTTTTTTAGGGGGTAATATGGGGATATCCAGCTCAGTGTGGGGAGGTTCAGATTCCTCAGGATCTGTAGATCCCTCCTCATACAAGAGCGTGAGATCTCTCAAGGCACGAAACTCATCCATAGAGAAGTGTTTGACTCGCTCAGTCAAATCTAGTTCAAGTTTCTTCTGTTGACGGCCTGGATCAAACATATATTTATACGTAAGGTTGCGTGCAAACAGATAGACGTCTTTGATAGTATCGAAGATGTCTATCTGCTGCAAAGGGCAAAAGCCCAAACCCAACTGCAAAACATCAATCTGGTCAGGTGTAAGTGGGAAATCGGTGAGGTTGATGATATTAAGTGAACTCGCACTAGCGTCTAGGGAAGTGCAGTTGGTGTAGGTGTCTGTGTAACAAACCCCTTGAGTTAAGTTTGCTTCTTGATTTTGGGGGTAGTCCCCAATTGTGGGTCTAAAAAACAATCGTCATTAGAGGAATTAGATGGTTTTGATGTAGATGGGTTGGTTAAAATTTTGTGTAGTGCAGGAGTGAGATCACTAGTGTTAGTGTGCTGTGTGGCGGGACGTCTTTTACCATTCGGGTTACCTGGTGACCCACCGCCATCTCGAGTGCGTTTGGTTGCCCGAGTACGTGAAGCAGCTGGTCGTGTGTTTACCTGTGGGTACATACACTCTTTACCTTGAAGGATCTCTACTTTTATCTTTGCAATTGATCTCTTTACCTTCCTATTTCCATCTGTGAAGGACTATTTTTACATAACCAACTTTTCAACTGACTTTTTTGTACACCACCTTTCATAACGCTAGTACATTTTTACATTGCTTTAGTGTATTTGGCCATACATGTAGTCTTTACTCTGGCCAAAACCTTTTATTCTCTCATTATATTTCTACATACACATATCCATGCACCACTATTTAATTTTACACATACACTAATTGTTTATTTCCTCATTTCTATCACTAGTAGATTTGAGCGGACACCTGGATGTCCGTGTTCAGCGGGTTCTGCCGAACTTGAAAAAAAAGTCCGGGTCCGTGTCCCGGACTTTTTCCCAACTTTACCCGGACACCGAACCCAATTGAAGTCAATGGGGACCATGAACTTTCAGGCACTAAAATGGCTCTAAAACACCAATGGAAAGGGCTAGAGTGCTGCAAATGGCAGCAAAATGTAGTTAAGAGCACGGCAAGTGCTCTGCAAACAAATGTGGATAGGGAAATAACTTAAAACAACAAAAAAAAAACAGAAAAATAAAACAATTTTCTTCATCTGTGAAGGACGAGGCCCATATGGAGTAGGAGGGAGGTTGAGGTGGTGGTGGATGTGGCGGTGTAGGTAGCAGCCAACACTGCTTTTTTTCAGTAATTTTAAATGAGGGTACACCCCAAAAGAGTGAGAAAGATCAAAAATAGAACAATGGCTGGGTAAGGTCGGTATCCATCTCTATTCTGCACAAGGTACGGAAAAGTCCTGTGGGATCCATGCCTGGTTCATTTTAATGAAGGTGAGCTTGTCCACATTGTCTCTGGACAGGCGGCTGCGCTTGTCTGTGATAACGCCCCCAGCCGTGCTAAATACACGTTCAGATAATACACTGGCTGCAGGGCACGCCAGCACCTCCAAGGCGTAAACGGCAAGCTCAGGCCATGTGCCCAATTTGGAGACCCAGAAGTTGAAGGGGGCAGACCCGTCATTCACTACATGTAGGCGTGTGCACACATACTGCTCCACCATGTTGGTGAAATGCTGCCTCCTGCTAAGACGTTCCATATGAGCTGCTGGTGCTGCTGTTTGTTGTGGCATGCTGACAAAGCTTTTCCACATTTCGGCCATGCTAACCCTGCCTTCTGAGGTGCTGGCGGTGCCCTGGTTGCGTTGGCGACCTCTTCCTCCTCCTCCTCTGCCTTGGCCTTGTGCGTCCACTGTGGCCCCGCTGTCAGGTGGGAATGCCAGCAGCATCGCGTCTACCAGCGTGCGTTTGTACTCGCGCATCTTGCGATCGCGCTCCAGTGAGTGAATTAAGGACGGTACGTTGTCCTTGTAACGGGGATCCACCAGCGTGGCCACCCAGTAATCAGCACAAGTTAGAATGTGGGCAACTCAGCGGTCGTTGTGGAGACACTGCAGCATGTAATCGCTCATGTGTGCCAGGCTGCCCAGAGGCAACGAAAGGCTGTCCTCTGTGGGAGGTGTATCGTCTGTGTCCTCTGTATCCCCCCAGCCACGCACCAGTGATGGCCATGAGCTGGCCTGGGTGCCACCCTGCTGTGAACATGGTTCCATCTCCTCCTCCATCTCCTCATCCTCCTCATCCCCCAGAACTGTGCCCCTGCTGGACAATTGTGTCCCTGGCGTTTGTGGGTGCAGGAACCCTGAAAGCCTTGGAAATGTTACCTCTTCATCCTCCTCCTTCTCCTCTTCATCCTGTGCCACATCCTCTTCCATCATCGCCCGAATCGTTTTTTGAAGGAGGCATAGAAGTGGGATAGTTAAGCTGACAACGGCGTCATCGTCACTGGCCATGTTGGTGGAGTACTCAAAACAGCGCAACAAGGCACACAGGTCTCGCATGGAGGCCCAGTTATTGGTGGTGAAGTGGTGCTGTTCCGCAGAGCGACTCAAGCGTGCTTGCTGCAGCTGAAACTCCACTATGGCCTGCTGCTGCTCGCACAGTCTTTCCAGCATGTGCAAGGTGGAGTTCCACCTTGTGGGCACGTCACATATGAGGCGGTGAGCGGGAAGGCCGAAGTTACGCTGCAGCGCTGACAGGCGAGCAGCAGCAGGGTGAGAACTCCGAAAGTGCGCACAGATGGCCCGCACTTTCTGCAGCAGCTCTGACATATCGGGGTAATTTTTAAGGAACCTCTGCACCACCAAATTCAGCACATGCGCCAGGCAAGGGATGTGCGTCAAACCGGCTAGGCCCAGAGCTGCTATGAGATTTCGCCTGTTGTCGCACACCACCAGGCCGGGCTTGAGGCTCGCTGGCAGCAACCACTCATTTGTCTGCTGTTCCATGCTCCTCCACAACTCCTGCGCGGTGTGTGGTTTTTCCCCCAAACAGGCAAGTTTTAAAACTGCCTGCTGTCGTTTACCCTTGGCCGTGCTGAAGTTGGTGGTGAAGGTGTTACGCTGACCGGATGAGGACGCGGTAGAGGATGAGGAAGCGGAGTAGGAGGAGTTAGGAACAGGAGGCAAACTGAAGCGCCCTGCAATCCTCGGTGGTGGAAGGACACGCGCCAAATTGCTATCCGCCTCAGGCCCATCCGCCACTGCATTTACCCAGTGTGCTGTTGTCAGGGAACTAGCCGCATGAATACACACGCACGTATTGCAAACGCACGTCCGCTAGGGCGAAGACGTGTGCGTGCTGGCCCACAAAGTGGATGTCCAATCCCAGCACCCTCTGGCCTTTAAAAGGATATCTGTGGCACATGAACATTGCTGACTGGTCTTCAGCTTCCTGTTTCCTGTTTCCTGCTTCCTGTGTTTGCTGCTGCTTCTGATCACCTGTTGACAACCCGGCTTGTTCTTGGATTCCTCTTGTCTCGCTCCCAGCTCTGACCTCGGATTGTTTACGGATCTTCTCTTGTCATCTGCCCTGTGTATGACCCCGGCTTGCCTAACCACGACTCTGCTATCTGATCTGCTGACCTCTGGCTTACTGACCTCTGCTTCTGTCCCCGACTACGCCTTTGGCTGTGCCTTGTCTGCTGTGATCTGCCTTGGTGCCCACCTGCTGTACCCAGCCTGCAGAACCTGCTTCCAGTACTTACCTGTTGATCCTGCCAGCTGCACTCTCCATTACAAACTTCTTCCAGCCGTGTGCAGTCTGCAACTTCCACGGCACTCCTGGGTCCTAGTGCTCACCTCCTCTGGTGTTCACCTGCAGAGATATATTCCTACCATCAACCCTCATCTGGGGCACAGCTGGCAATCCCTGCTACTTTGGGCTTCGTGCTTCCTGTTACCACCTTCAGGGACACCAAGCACTCAGCCGCAAGGAGAGCCCTCTCGGCATTTCGGCTTCAGGACCAGGTACGTACCAGCTGTTAGGGAGATATAATGCCCCTGACCGTGCTTACTGGTCCACGTATCGATAGTTAGGTGGACCTTGGCACAGATGGCGTTGCGCAGTGCACACCTGATTTTTTCCCCCACTTGGTTGTGCAGGGAAGGGATGGCTTGCCTGGAAAAGTAGTGGCGGCTTGGCACGACGTACTGTGGGACAGCCACCGACATAAGGCTTTTAAAACTGTGCGTCTCCACCAGACGAAATGACAGCATTTCAAAGGCCAAGAATTTTGAAATGCTGGCATTCAGGGCCAGGGATCCCGGGGTGGGTAGGGGGGTACTTCCTCTTCCTCTGAAGTGTTTGGGAGATGGAAAGCTGAACGCTTCCACGGGACATTGTGGAGATGGTTGGTGACCCAGGTGGTGGTGTTGCTGACAGATCGTCTGTTTGCGGGGTGGCAGGTGCCGGTATCACTACAGAGGTGGATGAAGAGGCCGAGACTGCAGCAGAAGAGGAAGCAGGAGGAGCCAGAGACCTTTCTTGGTTTTGAAGGTGTCTACTCCACTGCAGCTCGTGCTTTGCACTTAGATGCCTGATCATGCAGGTTGTGCTCAGGTTGAGAAGGTTTATGCCTCACTTCAGGCTCTGATTGCACAGGGTGCAAACCACTCATGTCCTGTCATCAGCACATTTTCTGAAGAACTTCCACGCTAGAGAACTCCTTTGAGCTGGCTTTGGTGCGCTCGGTCCCTTGCTGCGTTGGGCAGTAGCAGGCGTAGTGTCTAGGGCACGGCCGCTCCGCTTCTGCACCCTGCTCTCTCTTCTGCTGTGCTGGTGGCTCTGTGCGACCACCGCCTCTTCTTCCAAACTACTCAGGTCACCTGCATGACCTTCATTCCATGTGGGGTCGAGGACCTCATCGTCCTCCACATCATCTTCCACCCAGTCTTCACCCCTGCCCTCCTTGTCGGTCTCCACAATTCTGAGTGCCGCAGCAGTTGGCACCTGCGTTTCGTCATCATCGGAGATGTGCTGCGATGGTCCTTCCATGTACTCATCTTGAGAAATAAGTGGTTGGGCATCGCTGCACTCAATCTCTTCCACTTCTGGGGCAGGGCTAGGTGGATGGCCCTGGGAAACCCTGCTGACAGAGTCATCCAAAAAGAAGAAGAGACTGCTGCATGACTTGGGGCTCAGACTGCTTGCCTGATTTGCAAGGGGGTGAGGTGAAAGATGGTTGGACATCGGCTGCAGGTGCCAACTCTGACCTTTCTGCAGTAGACTGGGTGGGAGACAATGTGAAGGAACTGGGGGCACTGTCAGCAACCCAATCTACTATCGCCTGTACTTCTTCTGGCCTCATCACTTCTAGAGGCGCATGATGCCCTACCAAATACTGCTGCAGGTTCTGTCGCCTACTCACACTTGAGGAAGGTGTTTCACTTGTGCGTGTAGCTGGCACAGATCGACCACGTCCTCTCCTTGCAACAGGAGCTCCACCAGCAGCACCACGACCCAGGCCACGGCCCCTATTTGACGGTCTCCTCATATTTCTGTAATTTATGATCTCGCCCTAGAAAGGTGTTTATTGAATAGCGGAACAAAACAACAACAGTATCGCATGGGTGTATCTCACAGTCAAATATGCAAACTATGCCGCAATTTAATTTTTTACACTCCAAAAGGGTGTATATTGAATAGCGGAATAGAAAAAAATTTATAAAACAGTGTATCTCACACGTACAAACACAGACTAGGCCCCGATTACAATTTTTTGTACCCTAATGGCAGGATGAGGATGAGGAAGAGGAGTAGGAGGAGTTCGGAACAGGAGGCAAACTGAAGCGCCCTGCAATCCTCGGCGGTAGAAGGAGATGCTCCAAACAAATTTAAAAGGTGTATCTCACACGTACCGATACAGACTATGCCGTAATTTAATTTTTTACACTCCAAAAGGGTGTATATTGAATAGCGGAATAGAAAAAAATTTATAAAACGGAGTATCTCACACGTACAAACACAGACTAGGCCCCGATTACAATTTTTTGTACCCTAAAGGCAGTATGAGGATGAGGAAGAGGAGTAGGAGGAGTTCGGAACAGGAGGCAAACTGAAGCGCCCTGCAATCCTCGGCGGTGGAAGGAGATGCGCCAAACAAATTTAAAAAGGTGTATCTCACATGTACCGATACAGACTATGCTGTAATTTAATTTTTTACACTCAAAAAGGGTGTAGATTGAATCGCGGAATAGAAATTTTTTTATAAAACGGTGTATCTCACACGTACAAACACAGACTAGGCCCCGATTACAATTTTTTGTACCCTAAAGGCAGGATGAGGAGTAGGAGGAGTTTGGAACAGGCAGGAGGCAAACTGAAGCACCCTGCAATCCTCGCCGGTGGAGATGCGCCCCAAAAATTGGAAAGGTGTGTCTCACACGTACCGAAACAGACTATGCTGCAATTTAATTCTTTTTACCCCAAAGGATGTAGATTGAATAGCGGAATAGAAAATATGATATAAAAAGGTGTATCTATCTCACACGTACAGACCCAGACTAGGCCCCGATTACAATTTTTTGTACCCTAATGGCAGGATGAGGAGTAGGAGGAGTTCGGAAAAGGCAGGAGGCAAACTGAAGCACCCTGCAATCCTCTGCGGTGTAAGATGCGCCCAAAAATTGGAAAGGTGTATCTCACACGTACCGATACAGACTATGCCGCAATTTAATTCTTTTTACCCCAAGGGTGTAGATTGAATAGCGGAATAGAAAAAAATTTATAAAACGGTGTATCTCACACGTACAAACACAGACTAGGCCCCGATTACAATTTTTGTACCCTAAAGGCAGGATGAGGAGTAGGAGGAGTTCTGAACAGGCAGGAGGCAATCTGAAACACCCTGCAATCCTCGGCGGTGTAAGATGCGCCCAAAAAATTGGAAAGGTGTATCTCACACGTACCGATACAGACTATGCCGCAATTTAATTCTTTTTACCCCAAGGGTGTAGATTGAATAGCGGAATAGAAAATATGACATCAAAAGGTGTATCTATCTCATACGACCAGACCCAGACTAGGCCCCGATTACAATTTTTTTGTACCCTAAAGGCAGGATGAGGAGTAGGAGGAGTTCGGAACAGGCAGGAGGCAAACTGAAGCACCCTGCAATCCTCGGTGGTGGAAGATGCACCCCAAAAATTGGAAAGGTGTATCTCACACATACTGATACAGACTATGCCGCAATTTAATTATTTTTACCCCAAGGGTGTAGATTGAATAGCGGAATAGAAAATATGATATCAAAAGGTGTATCTATCTCACATGTACAGACCCAGACTAGGCCCCGATTACTATTTTTTGTACCCTAAAGGCAGGATGAGGAGTAGGAGGAGTTCGGAACAGGCAGGAGGCAAACTGAAACACCCTGCAATCCTCGGCGGTGTAATATGCATCCAAAAAAATTGGAAAGGTGTATCTCACACGTACCGATACAGACTATGCCGCAATTTAATTCTTTTTACCCTAAGGGTGTAGATTGAATAGCGGAATAGAAAATATGATATCAAAAGGTGTATCTATCTCATACGACCAGACCCAGACTAGGCCCCGATTACAATTTTTTTGTACCCTAAAGGCAGGATGAGGAGTAGGAGGAGTTCGGAACAGGCAGGAGGCAAACTGAAGCACCCTGCAATCCTCGGTGGTGGAAGATGCACCCCAAAAATTGGATAGGTGTATCTCACACATACTGATACAGACTATGCCGCAATTTAATTATTTTTACCCCAAGGGTGTAGATTGAATAGCGGAATAGAAAATATGATATCAAAAGGTGTATCTATCTCACATGTACAGACCCAGACTAGGCCCCGATTACTATTTTTTGTACCCTAAAGGCAGGATGAGGAGTAGGAGGAGTTCGGAACAGGCAGGAGGCAAACTGAAACACCCTGCAATCCTCGGCGGTGTAATATGCGCCCAAAAAATTGGAAAGGTGTATCTCACACGTACCGATACAGACTATGCCGCAATTTAATTCTTTTTACCCTAAGGGTGTAGATTGAATAGCGGAATAGAAAATATGATATCAAAAGGTGTATCTATCTCATACGACCAGACCCAGACTAGGCCCCGATTACAATTTTTTTGTACCCTAAAGGCAGGATGAGGAGTAGGAGGAGTTCGGAACAGGCAGGAGGCAAACTGAAACACCCTGCAATCCTCGGCGGTGTAATATGCGCCCAAAAAATTGGAAAGGTGTATCTCACACGTACCGATACAGACTATGCCGCAATTTAATTCTTTTTACCCTAAGGGTGTAGATTGAATAGCAGAATAGAAAATATGATATCAAAAGGTGTATCTATCTCATACGTACAGACCCAGACTAGGCCCCGATTACTATTTTTTGTACCCTAAAGGCAGGATGAGGAGTAGGAGGAGTTCGGAACAGGCAGGAGGCAAACTGAAACACCCTGCAATCCTCGGCAGTGTAAGATGCGCCCCAAAAATTGGAAAGGTGTATCTCACACGTACCGATACAGACTATGCCGCAATTTAATTATTTTTACCCCAAGGGTGTAGATTGAATTGCGGAATAGAAAAAAATTTATAAAACAGTGTATCTCACACGTACAAACACAGACTAGGCCCCGATTACAATTTTTTGTACCCTAATGGCAGGATGAGGAGTAGGAGGAGTTCGGAACAGGCAGGAGGCAAACTGAAACACCCTGCAATCCTCGGCGGTGTAAGATGCGCCCAAAAAATTGGAAAGGTGTATCTCACACGTACCGATACAGACTATGCCGCAATTTAATTATTTTTACCCCAAGGGTGTAGATTGAATAGCGGAATAGAAAATATGATATAAAATTGGTGATTTTTCATTAGCACATGTGAACACAGCAGTGTCTTATGTCAGTCAGCTCTGCAGCAGGCTATGAAGGGGGAAAAAAAAGAAAATTCCCCTTTAAGTTTGTAATTTTTAAATAGATTAGTACAGACTATGCCACAATTTAATTTTTTTAACCCAAAAGGGTGTATATTGAATATTGCAATAGAAAAAAGTGTATAAATTTAAAAATCACTCAATAGCACATATGAACACAGCAGTGTCTTATGTCACAGTCAGCACTGGAGCAAAAAGGCTATGAAGGGGTAAAAAAAAAAAAAAAAAATCCCTTTTAACTTGTAGTAAAATAGATCTAAGATGAACGCTGCACACAACTGACTGACAAAATTTGATTTTTTTTCTCCCTCCTCCTCCTCAGTGGGCTCAAGTGAGGGCAAAAAGATTGTTCACTGCACCATCCCCCACACAGCAAAATCGATGTATACTATCCCTGCCTAATCTCCAGCCTGGCCCTAATATGCTCAATAAGATTGTTCACTGCACCACCCCCCACACAGCAAAATCGATGTAGAACACTGACCCTGCCTAATCTCCAGCCTTGCCCTAAAATGCTCTAATATCTTTCCCTGCCTGCACTCCGACCTGTCCCTGCATTCTTTTCGGACAGAATCACTGTCTGTCCCTGAGCAGCAGCTTTGTCCCTAAACTACAGCAGAATGACGCGGCGCGCTGGGGCTCTCGAACTTATAAAGACATGGTCACATGCTTCAGATGGCCAATCACAGCTACTAATACATTAGTAGGCATGGCTGGGATGGCTTAAGGCACATTGATTGGCTGTTCAAAGCCCGCCATTAAAAGCGCGCCATTACATACAAAACAGGAAATAAAATGACCGAACACGGATTTTAAACCCGAACATACAGTAAAGTTTTCGGGTCCGTGTTCGGGTATCAAAAATCCAATTATTCGGTACGAACACGAATTATACAGTCCGTGTTCGCTCAACACTAATCACTAGCTTTATTATTGATTTTGGCTATTTTTGCTAGTTTTGCTATTTCTCATTTAGAATTGTTGGGAAACGTGGCCTATACCCTTGGGTCAATTTTGGACCACATTTCTTTCCTTTAAGGATTAGTTGCATTCCACCCGGTCCCTGCCCGTATATTTCCAATTGGAGCATTTTGGGTAAGAGACACATACACATATAGATGTATATTAAGGATCTGACCAGCCTTCGGTTGCCTTTTTCTAATATCCAATTGTTGGTTTGTGGGTATGGATACCCATGTAATTTCTATATGGATATCTATATGGCTACAATTTACCTTCTTTATTTATATATACATTCTCTATACCTATCTAGATCTTCCATATATCCTGACCATACAGTGCTCTGCAGTCATATTTGCTTTGTGGTTGGTTCCCGTGCTCGCCCCGGGGGGGGCTGCCCTCACCTTGCGGTCCAGGACTTGCGCTACTGAGCAGCCAACTACATGCCTTCCAGGTGTGGTACCTTTGACTAGACCCTTCCCTTTGACCATTGATTATGTTATGCAATATGATGTATGCTTATAATATTTACAACATTTACATGTACTATTTTTCATATTTATGTTGTACATTTTTCTTCTAGTAATCATAACTGATGTTTGTATAAACCCCTCAACTGCCCCTGAGGAAGCGACGGTTGCCGTGAAACATGTCGGGCTAAAGTTTTGGGCATCATCGGTCTTCACACAGATACTAACCAGGGGATTCCACTTCTGGCTGGTTAAGGGTCTATAGTTGTTTCTATTTGCCCCTGTGTAAGATACGACATTATCATCTATATTCAGTTTATTACAATATGGCTTGTATTTCTTTGTTTTTAAATCTATGCTGTAATACTGTTTTGTCTTGTTGAATACAGTATACATTTTATGTGTTTTTTTGTTTCAATAAAATTATTCATACCTTTTATACAATATCTCTTTGATATATTTGTCTAATAACGGTGCCCTATTAGAAAGTCCCTTCTATGCGCCCCTCCCATGTTTTCTCCTTTCTCTTTACATATACAATTGGGACGTGGTGCCTCTCCCCCTTAACACTACCTTCTGAGTCTGTCTCCCTCTTCTCATATTTTATATAAATGTATATTTTACATTTTAGATTTTTAAGTTGACAACTGCACCATTATGTCCGCTGGAGAGCATTACATTTATTGAAAACATTTTTAATATCTTTCGGTTTGTAGTATCATTGTATCAGTCCATAAAGTATGAACATTTCCATCCAGATATACCTTAGAATCTACAGGAAAATGACGACCATTGTTGTTTTATTATAATATCAAAAAAGCACCACTTAAAACAAATGTGCATCTAAAGTGCAAAAATGGTAATAATTTTATGTAAAACTGTAATATCATATAATCCAGAGTAAATGTGAAAAAGTACAATAAAAATTACAAACAGTCCCAGTAAAGTGCAGGAAAAAACATGTGCAAAAATACAAATCCAATGAAAATGCAAAAGTGCCAGTGCTGCAACAATCAATCCAGTGTCTGTGCTCGTGTTCACCAACAAATGGATGGCTGCTCACCTCAAGTTCCGACCCTTGTTTTACCAATGGGTCAGAACTGACAGTTCCCTTAATGGGATAAATTCCTATTGGCAATCACCAATTGACACTCCAGATAATGATGATCTCACAGTCACAGCATATTCAAGATAAATCCCAAGGGAAATGTAAGAAGAAAAGACAAGATCTAATGCTCTCCGTATGGGTATTTATTGGCAACAATAAAAGGAAATAAACTCAAATTCACAAGCACAATCAGCTGTGCGATCTGCACAGTGTGGCAAACAACAGCGGAATGGCATAGGATTGCAGACTCCGCCCCTATAGCGTTGCGTCATTCATTGACGTAATTCATTCGTCAGTAGGGGTCATCTAGATTTAAAAGATTGGGGTTATATCCCTTTAGGACATATTTTATATATATATATATATATATATATATATTTATATATATATATATATATATATATTTTACATTTTAGATTTTTAAGTTAACAACTGCACCTTTATGTCCGCTGGAGAGCATTACAATTATTGAAAGTATTTTCAATATCTTTCGGTTTATACTATCGTTGTATCAGTCCATATAGTATGAATATGGTCCGACCACAACTGGAGTATTCTGTCCAGTTATGGTCGCCAGTACTCAGGAGGGATGTGTTGGAGCTGGAGAGAGTCCAGAGAAGGGCAACTAAACTGATTAGGGGATTGGAGGACCAGGAGCATCTGCAATCGCTTGATTTATTCTCCCTGGAGAAGAGACGCCTGAGGGGGGACATGATAGCAATTTATAAATATCTCAATGGGGATCTCGGCATAGAAAAACAGCTATTCAGTCAAAGGGATTGCATGAGGACTCAAGGGCATACAATGCGATTAGAGGAAAAGCGTTTTAACCTCAGGCAACGTGGGGGGTTCTTTACTGTTAGGGCTACAAGATTGTGGAATTCTCTACCACAAGAGGTGGTTGCTGCGGGAAGTATGGTGGCTTTCAAAAGACTCTTAGACGTACATCTCAAGGATTAGAACATTCAGGGCTATGTGAGATGATTACAGCCACACACACCTACACAGGTTGAACTGGCTGGACTATTGTCTTTATTCAAACTCACCTACTATGTAACTATGTAACATTTCCATCCAGATATACCTTAGAATCTACAAGAAAATGACGATCATTGTTGTTGTATTGATCTCACAACAAAATGGGGATCATTAGGCATGATTCTGTACCCTTAAAACATGCATAACTCTACAGCGCTTGTTCTGTATAATTTGGCCCCTTGTATCATCTAAAATACTTGGCTGATCCTGCCTGGTTCTGCCCTCCTCCCTGTAAACTGACCATGACTTATCATGGCTGCTGAGTCCTGACACCGTGGTTAGTTTACGTGCCTTCATCATCCGCAGCTCTCCTCTGTTCTCCTCCCCTCCCCTCCCTTGCAGCTAGTGACAGTGCCACTCTGCTCCCCTCCCTTCCCTTCCTGCTGCTATTATAACTGTATCATAACCATATAATCCCGTCTGTTTGATAAGATTATGTGTCCTAGTGTCTGTGTTTTATAAAAATAAGGCAACGTCTTTTTTTTGTTTACAAACTTTTTATTTGGGACAAAATGGTGGTTCAAAAGAACATTGTATATCAACAGGCATGGTATTACAAAATGGCTTATTATCAGGGTACAAAAGATAGGATATATAGTCTAATAACAGAATCATTGTAGTTGTAAGTCAGCCAAAAATAGAAGAAATATTTAGTGGTTAGTGTCACAGTATATTGTATATTTTCTAATGGCATCTTCACTCAGTAAAGGAATTTAATAAGGCAAAGGATCAACATCTTATCAAAATTGTTATTCTCTGAATTAAATTAGGTGGAATAGAATTTCCGTATGTTTAAACCAGGGGTCCCATTTATTGTCATAGAAGTGGGTAAAGTTGTAAAGAGTGTGAAAGATTTTTTCCATGAAGCTGATTGCATTAATTCTTGTTTTGAGTTGAGAAGAGGGAAACGATGGGGATTTCTAGTGTACTGCTATCAACCAGTGTATAGCAACACTTAGCCTAGCCTCATATGAGGGATGGATAGGTTTGTAATGAAAGGGAATAGAAGACAATTAGATACATTAGGAGTAATAGGAGTACTGGAAATAGTGGATGCAAATTTTACTAATTGATGCTACCTTTCCACATTCCCAGAAGATGTGTGTGAAGAAACCTGGAGAATGAAAAAAGTGACATGATGTGGAAAACGAGGATCAGGTGGAAACGCAAATTTCCTCCCTTTTTCAAAACTTTCAGAAGGTGCTAGAAAAGAAATTGGCACTTCTTTGGCACATTAAATCTTTTGATCGCTACACAAGGGAATCCATCAATTCCCTTAGATTGCACATTCAAATATTTCCCAATCTAGAACAAATCAGCAGTGAATTCAAGCAAGAATGGGAAAGTAATTTACAAAATTGTTAACAAACAATGATGGCCCTTTTAATCAAAGAGTATGAGAAACAAATTCTCTCTTTGGATACAGAAATTAAAAGCTTGGAACTAGCATTGGCCCTGTTTGCAGAACACACAGTGCATTCAAATTCTCAAAAGAAATTACAAGAGAACTTGGCCTCCTACAATAAAAGTATCCTTCCGAAAAAGGAGAGTACATTTTGGCATGATAAAACAGCCTTGTCAGCAGGCAAGGCTTATAAATGGAACAGCATTCCCATGTCCTCTTCCAGAAAATTCTACTCATACAGAGTAGACCCACACAATCATAAAAAATCTGTAAACCCCCTAATGATGGCTCTATGGCTTCGAGATCTCATAACCATGAGTCCTCACACAGAGGTTATGGTAAACAAAAAAGAATGCGCAATAATAAGGGCTCCTTTCAACAAAAAACAAAAAGACGTACCATGGAAACGGATTCAGAATACGCCTATACGATTCAATCTACTGAACAGTCGATACTTACAAGATGTCCAAATCAGTCAACAACGATGCCATCGACTGAGACAGAGTCTTCTTTATCCGTCACCTCTAGTAACACAAGTCAGCCATTATACTTATACTCATCAAGCGCATAGGGGCCTTTAAACTCCATACGGGGGACTGGTCCCCCTCACAGAGGCAGGAGAGGCAGAGGCCTGGAACCCTATCTAATTCGAACGTAGTGAATAAACTTAATGTGGTAAACCTATCTTCACACGTACTAACTGCTATTGAAAGACAGGTGCTATCCAAGGGACTTAGTTTCTGTCCTGAACTGGATTTTGATTTGTTTGAAACAGTAATGGATTTGCAATTATTTGCATGCAAATTGTTACTGAAATGCATGCATGACAAGTCTGGTGGGGAGTCTGACACCACCGACTTGTCACAATATAGCATGTGTGAGTTTAAAGCCTTACATGACCTTACCTTGTTATATGAAGAAAACAACACCCTTGATCTAATCAATCGATTGGATCTCGAAGAATTACTTAACAGTGTGGATACGGCTACACCCCATTCTATAAACCCCTTTAAAAAGCCCTCAACTAAGTTCCCTGCACTCAATACCAATCCTAGCATTGCCATCTTCCTCAAACAGGTCCTCAGGGACATTGCCAAACTTGTAAAAACGTCTAAGAAATTCCAAAAAAAGTCTTGTAATATGTCCAAATTAGAACAACATGCAGTGAAAGACCTACAAAACAACAAACTTATCATGATAAAACCTTTGGATAAGGGAGTCAACGTTGTCCTTATGGACAATTCTGCGTACAAAGATATGTGCCATAAAATTTTGGACAATATGGAGTGGTACAGACCAATATCTGCAAGGATTGTGGATAAATACAATGCAGAGTTCTATTATTTTATAGATCAGACATATCAGGAGGGTGTCATTACCAAAGACTTGTATAAATATATAAAAATCAAACATCCAGGAACACCAACATTTTATGGTTTGCTGAAAATTCACAAAGACCACATTTTCCGCCCTGGACAATCCATTGTCTCCGGTAATGGCAGTCTACAACCTCATGTACTTGCTGTAACCTCCTGTGTCAAGGACACGATACACTTTCTACAAATCATAGAAGAGCTCACTGTGACTTAAAATTCTTATCTCGTCACATTTGACGTTGAAACTCTGTATAGCAGCATCCCACATTCCAAGGGGTTGGCAGCAATACAGAGGATTCTATCTCAACATTCCATACATGATAGATCGTTCAATTAATTTATAGTTAACGGTATATCCTTCACCACAATGTCTTTATGTTTGATGGTTCCCACTACCTCCAGGTACAGGGCCTGGCAATGGGGACATGCTGTGCCCCATTGTACGCCAACCTGTACCTGGGGGAGTGGGAACGTTCCTTCCTCTCGGATGAGAACCTCGTCAATTACACTAGCCACATATCCACGTGGCTAAGGTATATTGACGACGTCTTCGTCATCTGGGAGGGACCAGAAAACATCCTACTTGAATGCCTTGAATTCATTAACACCAATGGTTCTAATCTGAAGTTTACTCTAGCTTATGACCAAAACACCATTACCTTTTTGGATGTTCAGATCCTCAGGGTAACTTATGTAGCACTCTGTATAGAAAGAGCATGGCCGGTAACACTTTACTGTATGCCGCTAGCTTCCATCCTATACCCTTGAAGAATTCAATCCCCTTCGGCCAGTATCTGCGTTTGCGGAGGAATTGCTCAGATGATAACTCGTTCAAAAAGGAGGCTGCCAAACTCCAAAATAGACTTCTGTAAAGAGGTTATAGCTGTTCCTATCTATGAAAGGCTTACAATAGAGCCTTCTCTAAATCACGGCATGAATTGTTGTTTAAAAAACAAAATTCTAAAACTTCTAAAGACTCAAACAACGACCTGTCATGCATTATTATCGACAACATTTGGCAATTAGGAACATCATTGGGAGACACTTGCCCGTACTTACAGATGATCCAAAAATATGACAATTCATGCCAGCTGCCCTGTCTATCACCTTTAAAAGGGCAAGGTCACTGAAGGATAGACTCACACAAAGCGAATACCAAGATATCTGTAAATTCAAGCACTGTCCATCAGTGGGCTCTTTCCCCTGTGGACACTGTTCTTACTGCCCCCTTATCAGCAAACAAAAATCCTTCAGACTCCCCAATAGGGAATTGTTTGTCCCAAAACATTTTGCTAATTGCCAGACACGTGGTAAAGTTTACTTGTACCAATGTTAATGTGGCTCATTTTACATTGGAAAAACTAAACAAAAATTTTGGAGACGCATATCAAAACATGTTTATAGCATGCAGATAGGGAATCATTATCTCTCACTAGGCAGACATGCAGTACAAGTACACCATTATAGGATGCCAAAAGTGACGTTCACTGCCCTGGATCGGGCTCATGTTCCAGATCGCGGTGGCGAAAATCCTATTACAGATAGAGCAGAGATGGATTTATAAACTAAATGCCATCTCTGCCCCAGGCTTAAACGAATCTATCTCCTATGCCCCCTTTTTTGAAAGGTTTGTCTTTTGGAAGACCCAGTAATTATATTGCTCTTCATATGGCAATTAAAATGTCTGCACTTCACTGGTTGCATTTCAGTTTTTTGTCCTTGATATTTTGCATTGTTTACTCATATGCCGTCTTGGTTATGTCATTTATATATGCATTTGTGAATTTCCTACTCTCCCCTGTTCTTTTTCTTTTTCTTTTCCTTTGTTATTTATACATATAATGTATCCACAGCTCAAATACTGCATATTATATGCATGGATATTCTCTATAGCATTTATTAGTCATAATATATTTTTTGTACTACCTGTTACATTTATATTTTGTATTTAGTTCAAATTTGTATATTCTTTTTAGGATTTCCCCCTGGGTTTCCTGCTCCTCGGTGTGGTCGGGGCACTGCACTGGCCTCCCGGGATGGGGAGACGGTTGGCTCGGCGCAATGTGTGCCATGGAGATTGGATGTATGTTTGTTATAAGAGATGCCGCTGCCCGATCCATTGGTGTGCATGCGCCCGCTCATGCGCAGTAGGGCTTTTGCCTCACCCCTTACGATGTTATCAAAATTCCCTACCTCTTCCTCGCATGCGCAGTAGAACGTGTGACGCGACTACAGTTGGTGCATGACGAACCCACACCGGAAATGACGTAGGTAGGGAAATCTGACGGGGTAGGGTTTTCTGATAGAACACCGATGCCGTTCCGGACCGCCTCTCCCTCCTAGTGACGGTGCGCATGGGCAGCGTCCTGCACGCCAGGCCTCGGGTGATTGCCAGGGCAATGGCAGACGCCAGGGAGGAACTTGTTTCCTCCTTCCAGAATGCTGAGGGAGTCACACTATCTGCTCATCAGCGGTAGTGCTCTCTCCATGCGGGGCTGGGCACCTGTCTTTCATTAAAATATCAAGCATCTGCCTTCAGTTAAGAACTTAGCACACTATATATACACACTGAGTGCCTTTCAGTAATTGCATCCACCTATTTCTCCCAGAACGCTGGCAGGGTCACGCTCCTCAGATCTCTACATTGTAGAGTACGTTTTTCCTCTCTCCTCTAAGGTGCATATCAAATAAAATAGTGCATATCATAAATATATATATATAGTGTCCATATTTCAGTCCTCCAGAATGACAAAGTGCTTTAGTGCGTAATCCGTGCTTTGTGTGGGGTCACCCCCCGTGGTTATCTACTTACCACAATGTGGTTGCAAACAGGCATGGAATACTGATCATACTCTGTATACAGCTTCTCTGGTGCTGTTAGGAGGATTGATGCCAATAAGATCCTTCAGAGTGGTAATTCATCCCGAGATTCCTCATGAAAAGAAAACTGATCATGGTGAAGATCGTTTTAACAAATGGTTTATTGAGGCAAACAGGGGTATACTCACAAACATAATAAAAAACTTGCATGAAACAAAAGCTCGGCGCGATTGGCCGAGCGGATTGCCACGTGACTTCCGGCCGGTGGAGCGCACGCTGCGGGAGCAGCTAACCACCGCGCTGAGCTTTTGTTTCATGCAAGTTTTTTATTATGTTTGTGTGTTTGCCCCCCTACTGCACCCCCCCCCCAGGTTCTCTGCCCCTCCTGGGTTGGAAGACCCTGTGTGTGGGTGGTAAATCCCTCTTAAGCCAGGGTACTCTTGTGCCTGGGTTGCGGGCATCTATTGCTTAAATAGTACATTATTTACTGGCCTCTGTGGTGCTTCACAGGGACGATGTGGCTGCACTCCTTGTTTGCTCCCATGCTCTGCCTCCCTAGAAGTGTCATATAACATAGTGCAGTTATATGAGTTTTATTGAAGGTGTTGGATTGCCCTTGAGTGTCAGCTGCTGGTCTAATTATTGCTCATCAATTCAGCGCTGAATCTTTTATACAATTTTTCTCCTTAGAAGTGTGCCTGCTCTCTCTTCTTTATCTTCTTTGGAGGGGAGGTTTCCCTCCCATCACCTGGTAACTGAATAAACAAAAGGCAAAGAGCCAGATGGCAGGGGTGGCCATATTTCCTGCCTCTCTGCATGTCGGTTCCAGGTAAGACAGTCTCTCTACCATTTTCTTATATTTTAAGCTCTCAATCCACTTTCCATCCACCTGAAAGACCAGTCTCTGGACTAACCACTTGTAGTATTAAGCTAGTATGCATGTGGGTTGGGAAAGATCATGGAGGTGGGTAAGAGGAGGTGTGCATTAATAGACTGTCTAGGAAACTGCAGCCAGTTCAAGAATAATGATCACTCCATCTCCATGGCATAAAACATTTCGAGGGATCGGGGCACCAATGGCAATCATTTTCCATTAAAGATGGAGGCATATACACCCAAGTGGAAGAAGAATCTAGGAAGCGCAGGAGCCACTTGAATGTTGTCGGTTCCTTACTCTGCCTCTTCAACCCCAGGAACAGACTCAACCCCACTGGCACACCTTGCAACAATGTTAGTGTAAATACTGAAGAAAATGGACACAGGTTGTAGTGAACATAAAAACTATCTTTACTGTGAACTTGCTTAAGGAGGGAATGAAAACAACAGTGACAATAATATTGAATAGTAATCAGGTATGTATGAGTGAAACATAGAATTAAGACTATCAAAGGAACCTCAAAGATCAAATCTGTTTGCTTTCAAGGGTCTCTTTTAAGTGAAATAACTCCGAGCAGAGGTAAACAGACAAAAGTAACAAATTATAGTCAGATTATTGCTTCAGTGAATTAACTGCCAACTCTACCTAAATTGGGTTGTATGAGTCCAGTCACGAGGAGGGCAGATGAATGACCTTGTTTTCTATGTCAGTTCTCTCCCTTCTTCACCCCAGCACCACTATCCTAACAGGCCTGTTTAAATACAATACCTGATTCAGTGCACCAAATTAACCCAAAACCTGAATCCTGAGTGTTAATAGGACCCTTCAGACTTTAGATGACTTTATGATGGTGCACTTGCTGGCTTTCTTTAGTGGAGTGAACAAAGTACATCCAAAGAGGGCTTGGTAAATAGAAAGGACTCAAATGGTGTTGGTAATCCATAGTTAAATCAGGCAGGTACTATCACTGCCAAACAGAGTGTACCAGCATCAAAGATTCCTCCAATTAAGTGAGGCAGAGTAACAACAGCAATTTCGTGTTCTGGCTCTCACCAATCCTGTGTCCAGAGCCCCAAGCGGAAAGTATCATAGAATCGATCCTTCAGGTGTGCCTGACTGGCCACCTCCACACAGAAACACTACTCACTGGAGATGCACCCAGGGTCCTCACTGTAGCTCTGGATGTCCTCCACTGAACTCTGAGCTGTAACAGGAATGATCACACAGACTCAGGACCCCAGCACCCTTTACCAGCGTCCAGTCTTCCACACACCTTGTGGTAATGATTGCTGAGATGTGTAGTATGGACAGACCGATTATCGGCAAGGCCGATATATCGGTGGCCGATATGCACTTTCCCTGATATATCGGTATGGGCCCCTGAACTGGCCAATATTTCAGATATTTTTGGGACGTCATTCTGCCTGCTTAGGCTGCCTCCCTCGCCTTGTACAGCTTCATCTGGAGTCGGGACTAGTCTCGCGGGAGTGTATCACAGCCATACACCCACCCACAGCAGCCTGATGCAAGCCAGCCACCCACATCCACAGGCCCTGTACCAGCCAGCCACAGACACTGTACCAGGGAGCCAGTCAGCCACCCACAGGCTCTGTACCAGCCAGCCACAGGCACTGTACCAGCCAGCCACCCACAGGCCCTGTACCAGGCAGCCACAGGCACTGTACCAGCCAGCCAGCCACCCACAGGCCCTGTACCAGCCAGCCACGCACAGCCCCTGTGCCAGCCAGCCACCCACCACAGGGTGCCAGCCAGCCAGCCACCCACCACAGAGTGCCAGCCAGACACCAACCACAGGGTGCCAGACAGCCAGCCACCCACAGACAGGGTGCCAGTCAGCCAGCCACCCACAGGCCCTGTACCAGCCAGCCACAGGCACTGTGCCAGCCAGCTGCCCACAGGCCCTGTACCAGCCAGCCACCCACAGCCCCTGTGCCAGCCACCCACCTACCACAGGGTGCCAGCCAGCCACCCACCACAATGTGCCAGACAGCCAGCCATCCACCACAGGGTGCCAGCCAGCCAGCCACCCACCACAGGGTGCCAGCAAGCCAGCCTATGAGCATTAAACAAAAATTAACATGTTCAGTACCAAATTTGTGTCAAAAATTGTCTCTATTTTTCAAAACTTTAAATGTACAAAATATCGGCCCATGTTGGCCGATACCAATATGTTATGACCAACATATCGGTATCGGCCCTGAAAAAACCATATCGGTCTATCCCTAATGAGTAGTTCTCCCTATATTAGATTACAATGAAGCAGCCTGTGTTGAGGACTCTATGTCCCAGGGTTCCTTGCTGCTCCTGCAGTCCTCCCTTGATTTATTAGCTTCAGAGTGGGCATAGTGAATATGCTTCTCACTCACTGTACAGTGAGAGGAGAGGGAGGGGGGTAATTCCCCCACAGCTGCTGACAAGCTAATTATGTCTCTGTTAACTTGCCTGTGTTGGTATAAAGCCTAGTACACACGTAACGAATTTCCGCCGACCGGTCGTCTGTCTTTTGTCCAGAGTTGTGTTTTGTTGGTTGGAATGTGCTCTAGACTGCACTGGACTTTTGTCGACCGACAAAAAATGACGTCACTATGTCCGACGCTACAAAAGAGGAAGTGAGTTTTTGGCCGTGACCCTTCTGGGCATCTCGCTGTGATTTCGGTAGCATTTGTTTGGTTAACAACATTTCGCTAGTTTCCGAGACATCGTTCGAGAATTAATTATGGAGACCGAGGATTTGACTCTTGCTGTAGTTGGGCTGGGAGTTATGGCTCTAAGCCGAGTTATTAGCAAGAGGAAGAAGAAGTGAACCTCCTGGACCAAAAATTGGTTGCTTAACCGTGATCAATTTTCCCACATGTCCTTGCCGAGGGAGCTCCAGGAAAATAATCCTGATGACTTCAGGAATTATTTGAGTATAACGGATCCCATCTTTCACCGTCTTCTTGCCCTGATGTCCCCCTATATTCTGAAGCAGGATACATGTATGCGGCTTGCAATTACTCCTGAGCAAAGGCTAATTGCAACTTTGAGATATCTTGCAACAGGGAGAAGACTGCAGGATCTCAAGTTCACCACAGGCATCTCCCCCCCAAGCTCTTGGAGTCATCATCCCAGCTCTGCAATCATCAAAGTCTTGCAGAAGGACTATATCAAGGTATGTTCCTTTTTTTTATATTACATTCCATATATTTGTCATCTCATCCTAATTTAGATTAGTTTGGATCTACATCAAATTTCAGATGTCATTATTTAGTAACTACCCTCTGGCTGCGTGCACATAGTAGTAAAGCTTTATATTTTCCTAACCATTTGTAAAATGACCCAGTAACCACCCCAGCATTCTCTCCTATGTGTCCCTAAACGCATTGCCTGTTAACAGTATATTGAATCTGTGTCATTTTCTGACTTTCCCAGAACCAATTATTCCTTTACAAATGTTTTTGTACATAGTTTATGAGTTTTTTTAAAGACATCAGTCCATCCATTCCAACCTATGATTGTGTATGTTTATTTTTTGATGTAAAAACGTTCAGTGGGCACAAGCCCTTAATGATGTTTAAAGGCATAGTTTTACTTACCCACCCACCCATGCTAAATGTAAACGTCAGCATATACCAAAGCTGTAGCTGGTGAATTACAATATTATCACATAAGGAGGTGAAAAATAAAAGTATGTAAATGTCATACCCCAAAATGCTAAAGATTTCCTTCCTGTTGTTCTTATCTTAAAGTTGCATAACCATTTAACTGACAAATGTGTGTGTGTAATAATGTGATGTGCTCAAGCACTAATTGTACTTTCATTTTTTCCCCACAGTTTCCCTCCAACACAGAGCAGTGGCAGGAGATTGCTGGTCAATTCCAGGAGCAGTGGAATTTTCCCAATTGTGGGGGTGCTATTGATGGGAAGCACGTCCGCATTGTTCCACCACCGAATTCTGGGTCATATTTCTTCAATTATGAAGGCTTTTTTAGCATTGTCATGCTAGCAATAGTCAATGCTAATTATGAGTTTATCTTTTTGGACATTGGGAAGAATGGCCGCAATTCAGATGGGGGAGTGATTGACCAGACAGAGTTTGCTCGGCGCCTTGAGAATGGCACTCTCAACTTGCCATCCAGGGAGCAAACCATTGAGGGGCTGAGTTTTGTATTTGTGGCTGATGATGCGTTTGCGCTTGGGGAGCATCTTATGAAGCCCTTCCCTCAGAGGAACCTCACCCCCGAGCAAAGGATCTTTAACTACCGGTTATCCAGAGCTAGAAGAGTGGTGGAGAATGCCTTCGGGATAATGTCCAATCGGTTTAGGATTTTCCTGACTTCCATTCATCTGGCACTCTACAAAATAGATAATGTGGTCCTGTGTTGCTGCATTTTGCATAACTATTTGTGCAGGCATGCTGAGACATATGTGAGTTTGCAGAAAGTGGAGACTGACCCTGCCATGCCAGGGCCGAGTGAAGAGGCTGAACCACGTGTGCCAGTGGATTCCATGACACATTGGCATCCCAAAGTGCCCGTGATATTAGGCAATAATATCTGGAATATTTTGTGGGGAAAGGGGCTGTTTCTTGGCAGCAATTCCTGCCCGATACATTATAAATTGGATCTATATAATATTCTTTGTGCAATAAAAAAATATTGCAATTATTCTGTATTGTGTCTTTTAATAATTTGGGTACATATCAAAATCAAAATTTTTTGGGTTCATCATGTGTTATATATGTGTGACTTTTGAAGGGTTAATACATTCATCAGTGTGTTTATCTACTGTTGTCTCTCCCCAGCTGTTCAAATGCGATTATGGCCATGTGTGTTTTGTTTACCAGTGGTCAAAATATAAGGGCCTTCAGCACCCCTGTTAATTTCTAAAAGCCCTCTCACATTGTAAAGTAGGTCACACCCAAGGTCCACCCAATGTCACCTTACATTGGTGGTCATTGGCCAGAAGGTGCCCATACTATATATTTTTAGTAATACATTAGTGTAATACGACTTACCTCCACCTGTTATGTTGTGTTAATTTATGACATCCTTCTCACTGCCCACCAATGTAAGGAGATGTCAGTGTTATGTGAAACTTGCTCAGTGTAGAGATATAAGTGTTATATATAGGTAATGTAAAGTGAAATGGACAAACGAAGCTGCAATACACTATATATTACACTGATCTCCCTACACTGATTGCTAGTACCCATCTTAATGCCATATAGAATCCTAGGAGTGCTAGTCCTTTAAATAGAACCTGTATATTTGTAGACTGATTGCCACTCAGTTCACAGATATCATTGTGCATTCAGTGTACTAGTGAATATCACTTGTTAGATGGCCACTGGTCCTGAAGGAACAATCATTTTGGCCGGCTGATAATTATACACACAAACAAAAATGCTTTAATTAACATTCAAATATGTGAACAGGACAGCCATCATACATTTTGTGCCACCTTACCCAGCTTTAGACCTGCCCTCCACCCCCCCACCGAAAGTCAAAGAAATATTCTAACACACATTGTTGAGTGTAAACATTTTTTAATAAAACACATTCACAGGGTTAGGGTTAGGGTGTTGTAAAGTGCTTCATATGCATAGGAGCCCTGTATAAAACATTAAAAAACTTGGGGACAACTTTTGCAGATGATGAGGTACTGGCCAAAAAATAGGCCATCAAATTTAGAAAGAGCATCGGGAAAACAAAAAATATCCCAATTAAAACCAAAAAAATATATACATAAATAATATTAAAATTTAGCTAGCATGTCAACAAAGTCGCACATTTTTGTTTGTAATGCTGTAGCAGCCTCCTTAATTTTCTTCAGTTCAGAGCAACATTGTAAAGCCTCAACTGTCATCCTGGCTATTGTGCAACTAGGAATAGCATGACCTGTTAATAAAAAATAATATATTAAGTACATGCCAAGCAACTAGATGAGGTCATAATATCTAAACATTTGGGGTCAAGTTCATCATAAACTAATGAAGAGTTGATACCTACCCTGTGCATTGTTGTGTGTAACCAGCTTGCCCTTATGACACCTATACTACTATGAAAGTACACATTGCAAACATTATGTTCTCTTTACACTGGTGTCTGTGGCTCATAAACGATTCCACCTCTTGACACAAATAGCTCACTACCTACACCTCTTCCTCCCCCATGGTAATGCACTTTCTAATATGTACATTAGCACTGTATGGTTTCACACCTTGCTAATGTAGCAAACAGTGATGTTGTGTGAAAAAAAGTGTGCATGAACAATAAGAAAAGCTGCAAACTTTGAAAATATATGTTATGCAGAAAATGTGAATCAGGTGCGCAAAACTTATAAATAATGTGTAAAATATATAATCATATAGTGACAAATCTACAAAAATGGAGTAAAATTGTTATGATTTGTCACTATATGATTATATATTTGACACATTATGTATAAGTTTTGCGCACCTGATTCACATAATGTAGCAAACAGGTAGTTCCTTTGAAGCATTACATCAAATACACCAAACGAGAAATACACTAGAAAGAACATTAGAATAATACTTACTTGGGCACAAAACTGGCTACCCAACACTTGTTTCATTTTCTTGATTTTGGGGAGACGCACTCCGAATGATGCTTGGAATGCTGGCAGGGGATCTTGTTTCAGAAATGTCAACATCTGATCCGGCTAGAGGTGACAGATCACATGGCTCAAATGAGGGAACCTCTGCAATGTTCATTTTGTCTGCAATACAACAATAGAAGGTTAAACACATATTTTTCGTAACCCATTTAAAAACATTCTGTGCCTACCAACCTTGATGTTGCTGTGGTGGTATGCTTCTTTGCTGCACACTTGTTGACTCCACCATGCTGCACTCTGGACTACTTTCCATTTCCTCCCTAATGGTCACAGTGGGTTTTCTGGGTTCTTTTTCTACATAATAATAAAAATGCTGCATGTCAGAAAATTCACAGGAGGGAAATTAGCTACGACATGGTGCACTGCTTGACAGCTATTTTCATATAAAAGATTCAGACATGTACATGGTTACCTCCTAAAAACTAGGGACATTAATGTTTTACTCAGCATAGGAAACAATTACCTTTTTGGGAAAGTGTCACAGCATCAGGGCCCATGTCCTCTGTTTCTTCATCCAATGTGGATGGAGCAGCCACTGTCGATTCCCTTCTCCTCATCTTTTGTCGTTCTTTTATTTTCATTTTTTCGTTTTTGCCCTATTTAAAGGTAAAAAAAAATCATATGGAACAAATATGAGTTTGTAAAGAAAATTCTTTGCAAAAAAGAAAATTATTTGCCAAAAAATGCACATATAGTTTACTGAGGATTCCTGTCTTTTAATGTAATATACAAATAAATCATCAATATATCAATAAAATCAAGACATGATCAAAAAAAAAAAAAAAGTACAGTTTTCATATACATTAGTATCTATACATTTCTATACAACATACACCAAATATACCCAATACATATTGCTTGAAAAAAAATGTTGCTTACTTTTTTTCAGGATATGATGGATGTGACCTAGCTGTTCTTGCTCCCGATGTTTAAGATCTGACCATCTTTTTCTTATTTGGTCCTTTGATCGATCCACCCCATAAATCTTGTTTAAAGCTGAGATCACCTTATCCAGAATTCTGTCTTTTCTGGAGTTGGGCCTTTCATAATTCTGCAGCCTGCCATCATAGTCATTTTTTTCTAGTATGACCACCTTCTCCACCATTTCACCCTTGCTCATAGGTGTGGCTTTTGTTTTTTTCTTCGCCCAACCACTGCGGTCTTCACTGGAACTCCGCGATTCCGCCATCTCCTCCACAAATCTTCCGCCGACTCACGTGTGCGTGTGTCGCATGCAGTTAAATATTTGGCACGTACACGCCCCTGTGTCAGCGCACCACTCTCCTCTCCAGAATTTTTGCAACTATTCATTGATGAATACCGCAAATTGCCATGTTTGTGGAAGGTCAAGACCCGGGAATATTCCAACAAACAATTAAAAAGTGAGGCCTACCAAAAATTGGCGGAGTTATGCAAACCGATTTGCCCTAATGCTGACATCAGTTATGTCAAGGGCTTAATCGGAAACCTCCACAGCACCTACAAAAGGGAGCTAAACAAAATAAAAAAGTCAGAGAAGTCAGGAGCTGGTACCGAGGAAATCTACATCCCAAGGCTCTGGTATTTCGAACATGCCGAATCCAGGCCATCCCTGTCAACGCTCCCTTCCACTTCGGCAGAGGGCTCATGTGCTGCAAGCCAGGAGGAAGATTTACTGGAGCCAAACTTGACACAGGTATAGCATTTCACAATATATTGTCTGCAATAAAGATAATGATGCAATAAAAATATAATCAAGACAATAATATACCCTTAATGTAAAGTCTACTATTTGGTTAAAATAATCCAACAAACATTACTTTTTATATACACTATAACATTATAATAAATTGTTAATTTCATCAACAGGAAAGTGTCACTGTGGAGGAGGCAAGTGCAAGCCAGGAGTCTGTGGAGCCGTCTGTATCCACCCAACCTCCATTAAAATGGAGAATGAAGAGCAAAAATTTGGAGGAGATAACTACAGCTTTTCTGAGCCAGGCCTTTATAGCCCTACAGAGGAAGCCAGATTAGGCAGAGTCATTTGGCTCTCTGACTCCAAACAATTTGCGCCAAATGACTGTGCAGCAGCGGCAAAGGGCAGAGCTCCTCATCCTCCAGGTGCTCAATAGAGGGGTGTTGAAAGAAATTTATGAGCACACCCACCTCTCTGATTATCAACCACCCCCTCCACCTCCACCTTCACCACAGCAACCACAACCACCACCTCCACCACAGCCACAACTGCCACATGGCAGTCAGTGGCAATATGCCCCTGATCCCCACCTACCCCCATGGTCACATGACTATACTTATTCCCAGTTCTAAATTACATTTATAACATGTTTTTTCTGTTACCCCTTTTTATTTATTTATGCTTTATATGAGGAGGAAATTCCCCTTTTTTTTGTTATATTTTGAATACGGAGAGTATATCTATATTTATGTTGGAATTTCTTTATTTATAAAATAAATATAATGATAAACAAACTACTTGCCTATCTTTATTTTTTTAATATTGAGCATATTGGGAGTAAGCAGCAATATATATTTTATACATTAATTCCAAAATTAATAAAGGGACACATCAATAGTTAGATATTTGCAGTCATAAAACAAAGAGAATGGTGAAGAGTTTTAACAATTATTTGTTAAAAATACATGCACCATATAGAATAGCCAAATCATTATCATCATCATAACAGAACACATGCCTCTTTAATTGTAAAGTATAGAATTATGAGCAGCAGCTTCATTCTTCTCACATTAACCAAGATGAGCATGTGCACCGCATTTCATATATTTTTTTGACTGCCGCGAGACGAAAGTTCTTTCTTGATACAATGGCTAGTTTTCTTGAGAATATTCTTCCGGGTCGTTATTTGCTTCCGATCATGCGTGTTCCAATTAGTAGATTTTTGTCTGACGAAATCTGTACTGACTGACGGAAAATCGGACGTTGTGTTGACGGCGTCAGAAAAGTCGGAGCCAGTTGTCGGAAGCATCATACTAACAAGCCGAAAATCTGTGGATCGTCGTCGGACAAAAATTCCCGGCCGAATTTCGACGCGTGTGTACGAGGCTTAAGTCTCAGGCTGCAGCAGGAAATACAGGGTCACAGACGGGCTGAGCAGCACCCGCTACATATGTATTAATGGGCTTTTATGAAAATTTTACACTGTGTTAAATTATTTGAGCTTTAATGTAAGTTTATTCAACAAGCTGATTTTATTGTAATATCCAAGACTATAGTATTCACGCACAGCGCTCCTAACCCACCATGTTAATTTTGACATGCTTAACCACTTACCAAACGCCTGCCGCAGTTTTACTACAATACTACAGTGGTCGCGCACATAGTGCTGGGCCGGCGGCGCGCTCCCGCCCCCACTAGGCAGCAGGGATGCTGATGCATGGGGCCGGCGGTCGTGATTGCCGCCGGCCACCCACGATCGCTCTGCTGAGAGAGAAGAACGGTCAGCTGTTGTAAACACAGCTGACCGTTCTTCTCTCTAAAATGAGCACAGAGCACCTGTGATCCTTCTATATAGGATCACAGGTCTCTATGGTCATTTCACAAGCCCCTCCCCCCCCCACAGTTTGTAAACACTCTCCTAGGCTCACATTTAACCCTTTGATCATCCCCTAGGTTAGCCCCATTCCCTGCCAGTGTTCAATTATTACAGTAACAGTGCATATTTTTAGCAATGATTACTGTAGTAATGTCACTGGTCCCCCCAAAAGTGTCAAAAGGGTCAGTTAGGGGTCTGATATGTCTGCCACAATGTCGCAGTCCCACTAAAAATCACAGATCGCCTCCATTACTAGTAAAAATAAATAAAAAAAATGACATAAATCTTTCCCCTAGTTCATAGACACGATAACCTTTGTGCAAACCAATCAAAATACGCGTATTGCGATTTTTTTTTTTACCAAAAATTGGAGCAGAATACAAATTGGCCTAAAAGGATGAAAAAATTAGATTTTTTTTTTATGGGGGGGGGGGGGGGGGATGTTATATAGCAGAATGTAAAAAATATTTTTGTTTTGTTTTTTTGTTTTTTTCAGAATTGTCGCTCTTTATTTGTTTATAGCGCAAAAAAATAAAAATTGCACAGATGATCAAATAACACCAAAAGATAACTCTATTTGTGGGGAATAAAAGGACATCAATTTTATTTCGCTAAAGTGTCGCATGACCGCACAATTTAATGCAGTGCCGAATCGCAAAAAATGTCCTGGTCATTAAGGGGGCAAATCCTTCCGGTCCAGAACTGGTTAAAGAAACCCACTCTGAGGATGCACTAAGAATTTAACTGCCACAGACCTAGGCACACAAGGTCTACTGCTACCTCACGTACATTACTGAGTTGGGGAGGTCAGTGGAGTCCAAATGAATGTCAGGACATATCATCCAGGATCTGATGGAAATTTTGGGTCACCAATGCAGTGTCGTTATTTTTTATTTATTTATTTTTTTGGAGAGAAGCTTTTATGCAACATATATTTGTAACCTCAAAGCAAGTGCTAAGAAAATGTAAGCTATAACATAGATTAGTTGTTTCCAGTGTTCGTCTTACCTTTAAGAGAGTGGAAAATGCAGAAGTCCTTGGCAACCAATCAGTTTTCATCTAGTTTGTCTTCTGAAGTAGATAAACTCTGGATGTTTTGGATGACTACATCTTGCACATAGTCACTGGACTCCGCACTACCTATTTAAAATAAGCTGTTAGTGTAGCATTTTTAAATTCTATAGGTCCTAAAATGAACCCTTTTTACCGCACACCTTTTGAGATGGGTGAGCTGTTTGGGCCAAGCATTGGTTCGGACCAAACAGCACCCATTCCAGTGTTCGCTCAGCACCCAAATTTGCAGGGAGCTCGGCAGGATGTTCACCCACCGTGCGCTCCATAATGCGCTGTGTGCTACACGGTGCATTTTAGGGTCCTGATTGACTGAAGAAATGCACCTGACTGTGCACAGAGCACTGTCAGAGCCCTGATTGGACAAAGTAATGATGACTTTGCCCAATCATGGCTCAGTGCTCATAGTCCCACCCCACACTTCCCACAGGAAACTTTTGCAATGGGTTGTTGTAGATAGATAAAGCAGGGCTCAGTGATAGCTAGTTAGTGTTATTGTGAATGGCAGAGTGTGAGTGTAGTGTAGTGTCAGTGTAGTGTGAGTATAGTGTAGTGTCAGTGTAGAGTGGGTGTAGTGTGTCAGTGTAGTGTGATTATAGTGTAGTGTCAGTGTAATGTCGGTGTAGCACAGTGTTTAACAGCGTTACATTTAGTGCTGTATATACACATTTTTTTTTTTTTTTTTTGTCACTGTGTCATTTTTGTCTTTTTTCTCTGCCCCCTTTTCTTTAATTTGTCAGTTGCAGTTTGTCTTACTGCAATGCTGGTGTTCCCCCTTTTTTTATTAATATTTTTTTTTTTTTATCGTTTTTCAGTTTGTGTCTGCGGCAGTCCTCAATTCATAGTGCACCAAACACTACATTTCGTTCAATAAAGTGCATCCAATCACCCATGTCCCATTATCTATAAAGTTTGTGTAATAAGCCCCCCATCATGTCTGGGGGGCCAACAAGGAAATTCAGACTTTTCAATGCCACTATGAGGGGGGCAGCAGTGTCTGCGTCCACAGGTAAAGGTGGATGTGATCCGTCTTCAGGCAGGACACATTTGTCTCTTTTTACTGATGTTGGCTGTGCTATCTAGCCACAGAATGCAAAGTAATTGGTGGACTGGCCTACTAAACCATCCTCATCCTCCTCATCCTCTATCACCCAAGCTGACCTTAGTTCGCAGTCCACCGCAGCTGCCAGAGTGGCCTATTCTGCCTCCTTGTCCACAGCTACTCCTTCCATAGCCCCACCATCATGCATGGAGGAGTCAGCGGAATTATTTGAACACAGCTTCAGGCACTTGCTTCTTGAGGATGTTCAGACAATACTTGATTCTGATGTTGGTTCTGAGGTGGAGGAAGGGAGTAACATGAACATACAGAGAGGGGATAACACTGATAAGCCAAAAATTGTTAGTCATGTTCCCCCATGAACTTGGGCTTGAGTGTAATATAATTTGGCTTTTTCACATAAGGCTTGTTCACTGTGGTGCAAAACTTTGTTATTTCCGTCCAAAGTCTGCCAAAAAGACACCTGAATGTATACAAAAAATCTCCAACCTTATTATGAGTGCACTAAAATGTGGCCTCATCATACAGACTGGCTCCCCAAACCATTATATACAAAATAAAGAAAGCTTGCAGAGAAAATCAATTTAAATGTCATTTTTTTTCTTTATAAATATCAGTTCTGCTGCAGCAGGTTCTATACACAGTACAGATGCACCATTTTACAGGCAGACTAAGGGGACACTTAGGGCACTATATTTAAAGGAATTTTTTATTTTTTATTGTTTTACTTCAAGCATTATTAAAAAAATTGCTAATTTAAAAACAAGATTTTTTTAAAGTTTTTGCATTGATATATGTCACCCAGGGCAGTACCCAGGCCCTCCTAACCTTTTTATGGCCAAAAACTTGCATATAAGCCTTAAAATGTGTACTTTTGATTTTTTGAATTCTGGTCCCATAGATTTTTTTAGGGTTCTGGGTTCTAGTAAGAATGTTTTCCCTGTTCTGGAGTTCTGGTGTAGAACAGATCCCAGGGGTGTTCTGCCCATCACTACACACCTTTAATTGCTTGGAGTATCCATCATGCGTGCTTGCTGGAAGTTACGATAGTTAGGAGGTTGTACACAACAAAGGTCATTTTGAGAATTAAAATGGGTTAACTGACAGTGTCTCTAAAACCAAGACAAAACTCAGTGTTTAAGGAAATGCTTCTGCCTATTAAAGTTCCTGCCTTTTCCATCCTTCACACACTGTCTATTCCTGGCATTTCCGACAACAACTCGACTATTGACGTCAAAATTACTCAACTGCTGTTTTCAGGAAAAAGATGATTTGCATTTGAATAGAAAGAAATTTTAGAGTATCCCAAACAAGGTGCATAAGGAATGATGTCTGGAAAGAATCACTAATTGCTTCTCCAGCTACCATCTCTAGGTTGTTTGGTAAATCCCAGCCAAGAAACAAGTAATCTTCACATAAGTATTGTGTATTTTCATGTTTAAGAGAAGATCCCTGGGTTACCAAGAAATGTGAGGCTTAAAACGTACTGCACAGCTGCTTTGACAACCTTCACAAAGTGAATTCCTTCCTCTCTGATGTATACAACCCCCCTTTCACTTCCAGTTTCCTGCCCCAAAGGAACCTGCATGCCAAATTCAAAGACTCTGAAAACAATCCTCCTGACCTGATATGTTTTTAGAAATCACGTGACTGTAGCCTTTCTTCCCACGTCAAAACAATGGCAAAATAAAGAATTAAAGGTAACTCTGTTTAAAACGTGCTGTTACCCTTCATTTAAAAGGACCTGTTTCCCACACACACAATAGCATGTTTAATGTGTGTGACGAAAGATCATATAATGATTAGGCTTACAAAAAAACCCTTAAATCCTGTGTCAAGAAGAGGCTTGGGGCTTGGGTTGATGGCATTCGTTTGACATCAATTTGAGATGTTTCTGAGATCATTCTGAATTAATTGACAGGTGCATTAGACTTTCTTTTGACCTGCATTTGACCTGTAGACTTATATGGGGATGAAAAACCCATATGACATGAACAAAAGCCTGTCAGCACAGGTGTAAAATCTTGAACATATCTGAATGCAGAATTAATTACTGTAACTTATAAAGCCAACTGTATGCCTATCACCCACAGAGATGTCTACAGATGACCATTGGTTGACAAATCTTCTGAAGAATTCTCAATAGTCCAAATTTATTTTCCCAAATGAGTTTTGTATTCTGGGATAATGCAAATACTAGCAATCTTGGTGCAAAACATGTAGATGTGGCCAAAACAATTATGGATGTTTAGAACCCACTATGATAAAAAAAAAAAATCTTGTTTTTTAAAAACTGTATGTGGTTAATACATGTAATGATAAGATTCATTGTATTCCTTTTTTATTTCACTTGACTTTATCTGTATTTTTTCTGCATTTCCAAGCTACCTAGCAAAGTTGACAATGGCAGGGGTTGGGATAAACAATAGGCGTGGTTACTTTTTTTTTTTTTTTTTCCAACAATATCTTTTTCTTGAGAATTATTGAAAATTGTTTATACGTGTAATACAAAGAAGAAGAAAAGAAAAACACATATATACCATGGGACATGTGTCGCCAGGTATGAACAAATTGGTAAGATAGCACATCATATACAGTACGCATAAACAGAATTGAATAACTATACTATGGTCGGTTTCTAAATGTTTATTTCAAAATATCTTTATTGGAGTAAAGAAGGTGATACAGAGACAAGTTGCTGAAACACATCAGGTAGTGTTTACATTCATAAATGTTAAGTTGAAAGATAACATGGAATGGATCATAGAAGCGATAACCAATTATTTAACCAAAGGATAACAGTATCACCTGTCACTGGTCATAATAAACGAACATAGACAAAGGAAGGGGGAAGGGTTGAGGGGGGCCTGTCACTAACATGAGCATAATCCTATACTGGTGCTATAAGGATCCACTTATACATCACTCAGGAGGCGAGCAAGCTTCAAATCATAATATTCAAATTTCAGATTTTAACCATACACTTGGGATTTGTCAGCCAGCAATTCCATTTACTTTCAAATGACCTGACATTAAGGTTCATAAATGCTAGTAGTTTTTCCATCTCGTATTGGTGATTGAGAGTATAAATAGCATCCTTAGGAGAAGGTGGGTTCGGAGATTTCCACAGTCTTGTGATGGGGAGTTTCGCTGCCAATAGAAAATGTATAATGACTACTCTCGTTTTAGTTGGTAGGTCATGGATAGCCAGGTGTAGCAGGGCTAGTTCGGGGTTAGGGGCAACATAATGGCTGATTACTTCAGACAGTATGGAAAAGATTTTATTCCAAAACTACCTTAAGGACACACAAGACCACAATGTGTGATATAGTGTACTTGTCTCTCCTTATTGCCACCAACACAGGGCTGATTGGGAAGGATAAAGCTTGGAAAGTTTAAATGGGTTGAGGTACCAGGAGTGGATTACTTTTTGAAAAAGTTCCCAGTGATTTGATACATTTGATGAGGTGTATGTGATGGAAAATGCTTTTTTCCAGTAAATATCTGGGAAGGTCTTAGCCAATATTTCTTCCCATTTGGGAATAATAGTTGTTTTGGAGAAGGAATCATGGGCGTTGAGTATACAATATGTCACAGCTCTCACCATGCCATACAGACGGCCGTCGTTAAGTACCTAACAGGGAATTTGAACCTGGGTACTATAAAGTTCTTATCTTGCCTCTGAGCCACACTTCAGCTCATATGGATCCAGTCTTGTTTATCTGGCATTGCCTGCAGCACTAGGGGGCTGGACTTTACCGGAGTATGCTCCTGTCTCTCATTGTTCACCTGAAGCTAATTGCTCATTTAAGCAAGGTATAAAACACTGCCTTTCGCTGAGAGCAGTCTCAGTTCATTGTTCCTGGTTGACAGATTTAGTTCCTGTGTTCTTGTCTCCTGAGCTTGTTTTCCAGACTGACTCCGGCTTCTGACCTTACCTCCGCCCTTATCCTGACTTGTGGCATCCTTTGACTACGGTTGTTCCTGGACTATTCTTCCATTTGTATTCCTGCCGATACTGCTAATTGGAGCACTTTTCCTACCAAGCCCCCGTGCACAGATTCACAGCCCAGATGGCTTCCTTACCTGGTCACCTTGGACAGTGGATATCTGCAAGGGTGAGCGTACATCTCTGCGCTACAGACTCCAACCAAGGTAAGCCCTGACACCATAAAATTGTGATATTCCTCTGAAGGGGATTGCAGTGTCTTGGATGAATGCATATATTGAGACTGGTAATTCTAAGTGTAGAGTTAAACGATGTTTGTGAAGGAAGCATCAAATTTGTAGGTAGGTGGAGTACGCATTTGGAGGGAGGTTATGGAGAGAGGATAATTCCTCAAAGGTGTAAGGTGAGGTATCCTTTAACAGGTCTTCCAATGCAGTAAGGCCATTATTTAGCCTTACTTTAGCCTTATTTAGCCTTAGTTAGGTCTATACAAAGTATGAAAGATTGAAGAACCTGTATTGGGGTTGGTAATTTATACTTTGTTTCTGCTTTCGTGGGTGAGAGGATAAAGTCTAACCATATCTTAAAGGAGGCTTGAATAGTCCGAGTGGCAGAGGACGGAGGTGGAGTTCCCAATATGGTGGCAATAAGAGGCGATTTAAAGTCCCTTAGGGGTACGTTAGTGGCCTCCATAGTAGACCATGTCTTGTGCTTGGAGAGATTCCACCAATGTTTGATTTGATCCAAAACGCATGCTTTATAGTAGGCCGTAATGTTGGGTGTCCCCAACCCTCCGTGTCTGTTGTGTTGCATCATAATTTTGAGAGAAAATCTAGGGAGTCTATGGTTCCATACATATTGGGTGAACTGTTTTCGGATAGAAGTAATACATTTGCGTGGTAGGGGGATTATCAATGAGCGGAACAGGTAAAGGAGTTTGGGAAGGAGCAGCATTTTCAAGGCCGCTATTCTCCCAGCCATGGATAGGTCTTGGCTTTTTAAGTGAGACAGCTGTTGGGGCAACGTGTCTAAGAAAGGCTTGAAGTTGCATCTATAGAGCTGAGATATGTTCGAAGGTAATTGGATACCCAGAAATGGCAGAGACTGCTGGCACCAACTGAACAGGTATTCCTCCTTTAAGGAGGTTTGCATAGGGGGCGGGATATGGATGCCTAATATTTGGGATCAGCACTTTCTGTGTCTCTTGTAGGGATGTTAAGGGGTTGGATAGCATAAGCATAACATCTTCTGGAAATAGACTTATTTTATGCTCTGCACCAGCTATGGGCAGGCCTGTAATATTTGGGTTGTTCCTAATGCTTTCAGCAAGGTGTTTCATAAGGAGAGCAAAAATGAGTGGCGATAGGGGGCATCCTTGTCTAGTTCCTTTAGATATAGTTATGATTTTAGAAGTGATTCCCGAGGTGAGGACCCTAGCTGATGGGGTGGAGTAAAGGGATAAAATAGCAGTCTGTAACCGTCCCTCAATTCCAAATTTGTTGAGTACTGAGTGAAGGTATCCCCAGTTGACTGAATGCCTTCTCCGCATCCAGGGATAGGAGCAGAGAAGGCATCCACAAGGATCCCACCTGGGAGATCAGGTTGATGAGGTGTCTAGTGCAAACGGGGGCCTGACGGCCTGGGATAAACCACACCTGGTCGGGGTGAATGAGTTGTGACAAGACTTTTTGTACTCTAAATGCTAGTAGTTTGGCAAAGATCTTCACATCTGAGTTTAGGATGGAGATAGGCCTGTGATTGCAGGATTATTTGGCTCTTTATAATTATAATATATTTAGGTTTGGGGAATGTTATTATCATGACTCTTGAAAAGCACCCAAGAAGGAGGCGAGATGGAAGACAGATTGCAAGTAAGGAGCGAGGTCCTTACTAAGGCATTTATAGTATTCGTTGGAGGATCCATCTTCTCTGTGCCTGTCACAGAACCATTCACCCACACAGTTAGTAAGCATTCCCTGCCAGTGTCATTTATACAGTAACAGTGCATATTATTTAGCACTGATTACTGTACTAATGTCACTGGTCCCCAAAAAGTGTCAAAAATGTCAGTTAGGGGCCTGATCTGTCCGCCGCAATGTCGCAGTCCCGCTAAAAAACGATGATCGCTGCCATTGCTAATAAAAGCAAAACAAATAAAAATTCCAAAAATCTATCCGTAGTTTGTAAACTCTATAACTTTAGCGCAAACCAATTAAAATACGCTTTTGGGATTTTTTTTAACAAAAATATGTAGCAGTATACAAGTTGGCCTAAACTGATAAAAAAATTAGATTTTGAAAACAATCTTTTATTGGGAATGTTTTATAGCAGAAAGTAAAAAATATGGCATTTTTTTCAAAATTGTCGCTCTTTTATTGTTTATAGCACAAAATCTAAAAACCGCAAAGGTGATCAAATACAACTAAAATAAAGCTCTATTTGAGGGAAAAAAAGGACATCAATTGTATTTGCTGTGCAAATTTTTGTTAAAGTAACACAGTGCCGAATTGCAAAAAATGGCCTGGTCATTAAGGAGGTAAAACCTTCCGGAGCTGAAGTGGTTAAGAAGTCTTAAATCAGCTTGGGCGAGGGTTGGGGGGGGGGGTAGCCTTATCACTTTGGAGATCGTGAAGGGACTGGTAGTAGTCTGCAAAAATTAATAAAAATGGTCTGACATTGTAGTTACGTTCACCTCCATCCCCGAAAAAGCTGCATAACAGAAAAACATTTGCCCTGGTGGGACTTTGATTGAGGTGAACAAACAAGTCACTATGATGATAAAAGTTTATTAAAAGGAACAACATGCATAAAATACATAGCCATACGGCATGCATAAAAACATAACCAATATAACACACAGGTATCGTGATATTACATATAAAACATGGTAACAGAATAATAATACCAAAAATGCATATGGATTTATATGTTTTTGAACTCGACGCGTTTCATGGGTCGAATGCCCACTCATCAGGAGTAATGATGCATGCATGTTTCTATAAAATAAATATATATCATTATAAATACATAGTGCTAACTAATAAGTGCGGAGACTCAATAAATATATACCCATGTGGGGAGATCCACACTTACATATGATAAGGTCAAAAACAATGGGTATGACGCTGCCATGCGGAGGAGGAGCCAAACTCAACCCGGGAGCTCGAGGGGCCAAAATCTGCAACAACCAGATGGGGACCAGGCGAGGACACACATGGGAGGATGGTGGTGTGATCTTGGCTTCCATATAACTGGCTGGAAAAATGTATAAAGGTATATCAGTATATTGTAGTGTATACTGCATCACATTAGTGATAACAGAGAAAGTATATTGATATGTAAATAACGACAACAGTGTTTGGAAGCCGTGAAAGAGAGGGGAGGGGGAGGAAAAGAAAGAGGGGGGGAAAGGAAGAAAAAGGGGGGGAAGGGGGAAAAAAGGGGGAGGGGGGGAAGGGAGAGAGAAAAAAGGAGGGGAAAAAAGGAAAGAGGAAGGAAAAAAGGAGAAGGGGAGAAGAGACACAAGAGATGCATGTGTAAATATATGTATGGATGTGGTAAGAAAAAAGAGAAAAAAGAAAAGAAAAAAATGGATGAAAGGTAAATGAAGATTGCCACACTGGTGAAAGGAAAAACAACAAAAAACAGGGAGAAAATAAGGAAATGAAGTGAAAATACAAATAAATATGTAAATATATTGGTGGGTCAGTACATGTGGAAGAAATATATGATGGGAGTAAGTGACCATGATAGTATGAGCTAAGAAATAGTGTAAGTGCCTGAAAAGTTGGAAGTACATCCCAAATCTGTAACTCACCGGTTAGCCCATCTGGATATGAAGCAAAGCAGGTCCCTAACGCCATGTGGGATGGCAGACAGACAGCAGCACGCTTGCTGGAAAAACCAGCACCGTGCTGGTAACCACAACCATCCAGTGTGGATTCACTGCTGCCACGTGGACATGCCAAGGACGCGGCGGTCTGGCGTGGTCAGCGGGGACATGGCGCCGATATATAGGTAGCCCCGCTCAAAAATGGGAGGGGACAGCAGGGGAAGGAAACCCCTCTCTTTCATATATCGCAGCTCCCGGACTGAACAAAAACCACCCCCAGAGGGAGCGCCAACACCACAGAGCTGCCAAAATCATATAAACAGCAACTATGGTAGTATATGACTGTATGCATCAAAAGCGACTGCCAACTCGTGCTAAAGTATATAGCACGAGTAGGACTTAACAATGGGAGACCATAATAGGGCGTGGGTGTCTTCCACCTGCAATGAAAACAAAAATTAATAAAAATGATCTGACATTGTAGTTACGTTCACCTCCATCCCCGAAAAAGCTGCATAACAGAAAAACATTTGCCCTGGTGGGACTTTGATTGAGGCGAACAAACAAGTCACTATGATGATAAAAGTTTATTAAAAGGAACAACATGCATAAAATACATAGCCATACGGCATGCATAAAAACATAGCCAATATAACACACAGGTATCGTGATATTACATATAAAACATGGTAACAGAATAATAATACCAAAAATACATATGGATTATAAATGTTTTTGAACTCGATGCGTTTCGTGGGTCGAATGCCCCAGTAGGTAGTAGTCTGCAAAGGCATTGGCTATATCCTTCGGGTTGGTCAGAGTGTTTTGAGTTAGGGAGTGGGTAAGGGCAATAATTATTTGTTTAATTTGTTTTGATTTAACCCTTTTTGCCAACCAGGCTCCCGCCTTGTTCCCCTTACCATAGTGGCTGGCCTTAAGAAACTTGAGGTGATTTTCATATTTGTATAGCAACAGAGTTCTCAGTTCCTGTCTATTGTGAAGTAAACTCCTGTCTATTGTCTTAAGTAAGCTGAGGAGTCAGGTTGGTCTTGTTTTCCTGCTCTTTAAAGGCAATATTTCTAAGTCTTTGATCTGCCTCTCCCTCTGTTTCTTAACATAGAAAGTCATTTTGATTAGTACTCCCCCTCATATACAGTATACCTTATAAGTGTTCCATAAAGTAAACCTGTTCACATCAGGTCATTGTACACAAAAAAAAATAATGATATTTTTGCACAATCTTTTGGTACAATTGCTTGTTCTCCAGGAGAGAGCTATACAATACCCAGAGTGGAGGGGGGGGAGTTACGGAGTTTATCATCAAGGGGTTTGTTTTGATCCTGTAGCAGAGCAGTAGTTTTTTGCCTCCGTCCCTATGTATCTAAAATGGGGGAAATTGCTTGGTGCCTCGGGCCAAGAAGTGGGGTGGGACTTTTACGGGCAAGTGAGTTACATACAATTTATAAAAAATAATCAGAAATATTTATTTATATACAATGTTAGGATACAATTATTTGTACTTATATCCAGTGCATACGTGTTTGGGTTATAGACCCAAAGTGTGTTTAGAGGAAGGTAAAGTTTTGGAAAATTATCCGTGACATAGGTGAAAAAGGGGTGACTTTTGTTTTTGGACGTTGTTCTCTGTTTTTTCCAGGCTTGTTGCTTGGAAAAATCTGTTCACAGAGTTCCAACTATAGGTCCAGAGCGTGTTTATCCAACGCGTTTCGGCTACTGTGTAGCCTTTTTCAAGGATTATATGGTTATCACCAGTTCTGTGGAGATAGTGATAATATTATTTTTATCCTTTATATATATTTTTAGTATATTTATTGTTTATTTATTTGTATATACATACTTTCTCTGTCTATTCTTGCGAGCCTCTTTTGTGTCTGGATGAGTTCGCAGCAGGAACCACTATGGTGCAGCCTGAGGAATATATTTGTATACATTATGTATAATGTATTTGGTAAGTTTCTATAGGTTTGATTAATATATCTGGTAACTTACTATATGGTGGTCTTCCAATGTTCTTATGGTTTTTTAAGTGCAAGGGTTGGTATCCTATTCTTTGCTGAATAGATCTAAGGATACATATATATGATATCAATGATTGTGTCGGGTATAGGAGCAGGTTTTTTGGTTAGTTTCCAGGTTACTTACAATCAAATTAGCCTGTTTTCACCTTAGTATAGATGTTTAGGATGTTTTCTTTTGGTGTGGGGTACTGTAAGATATTCCCAGATCTTTTGTAAGAATACTTGTGTATATATACACGTATTTGTATATGCATATATATAGGTATAAGTATATAGGCTTACTCTTGTGTAGTAGATACGTGATCAGTGGGTGAAAAGGCCTTGGTCCTCCCGCACAATCATTGAAAGCATAGTAGTCATAAGTATTCAATTTGGTAGACTTTCTGTTGTGACATAAAATACATAAGTCCAATAAGCTTGTAAGTGCAAGTTTATTTGTAGGTGACTTGTGATGTTTACAATGGATGTATCATCCTTTGAAGAAACTTACTGTTTTTAGGTGGTTTGTTCCTCGTGCTGCTGTGCTGTCTTCTCCGGTCCCTTCAGTATGAAGGAATGGAGAGACGCTGGTTCCCCGGCCTTATAAAGCCTGTCGCGCAGGCGCCGTAGGTCCCGCACGTACTAGGCTTCTTGCGCAATAGACGCGATCTCCGGTTACTGCGCATGCGCCCGAGGGTGCGCGCGCATCCGGTGGTCCGTCTTCGCGGATTGGCCGCCGACACGGAGAGGAGGAACCAAGATCTCCGAAGGGGGGGATCTTGTTGAGGGAGATGGTTTGTCCCAGAGTTCCATCTTAACCCCTGGCTATCCAGGGGTTTACCGTGCCGGGTGCGATTTAACCAGGCGGGTGGGAGGCTCGGAGTGGTGACAGAGTACAATTGTATGGTCAAGAAGAAATCATGAATAATCATATTTATACAAACATAATAATAATGGATAATCTAGTCAAACGATCTTATATTTAGTTTTAACAGCAGTTTAAAAATTATTATTCATTCTCTGATTTGTATGGGGGGCGATCAGACTTATGGTATGTTCTGGGAAGCGAATAAGAGGGAGAAGGGGAGGGGAGAAGAGGGAGAAGGGGAGGGGAAGGAGAAAGAAAAGGGATGGAGTTTTTTCTTATTAAATGACAGTTAAAGATCAATGTTCCTATATATATTTCTTATATATAGGGGATTTGATTTGTAGGTGGATAGGAACATTTGCAATTATGGTATCCTGTAAAATGGATATTATTTTTCATTAAGGGGGCTATATACAAGGATTTTTGTGAATGGATGGAATAAATAAAATAAATGAAAAAATGGAAAGAATGAATGAATGAAAAAATGGTTTTCATTTGGGTTGTAGATGTTGGTGGATAGGTCCATTATTGTAATGTCCTGTAGGGTAGGTATCACATTTGTTTTCTCATCCCGGGATACAGGATACCATAATTGCAAATGTTCCTATCCACCTACAAATCAAATCCCCTATATATAAGAAATATATATAGGAACATTGATCTTTAACTGTCATTTAATAAGAAAAAACTCCATCCCTTTTCTTTCTCCTTCCCCTCCCCTCCTCCCTCCCCTCCCCTCCCCTCCCCTTCTCCCTCTTATTCGCTTCCCAGAACATACCATAAGTCTGATCGCCCCCCATACAAATCAGAGAATGAATAATAATTTTTAAACTGCTGTTAAAACTAAATATAAGATCGTTTGACTAGATTATCCATTATTATTATGTTTGTATAAATATGATTATTCATGATTTCTTCTTGACCATACAATTGTACTCTGTCACCACTCCGAGCCTCCCACCCGCCTGGTTAAATCGCACCCGGCACGGTAAACCCCTGGATAGCCAGGGGTTAAGATGGAACTCTGGGACAAACCATCTCCCTCAACAAGATCCCCCCCTTCGGAGATCTTGGTTCCTCCTCTCCGTGTCGGCGGCCAATCCGCGAAGACGGACCACCGGATGCGCGCGCACCCTCGGGCGCATGCGCAGTAACCGGAGATCGCGTCTATTGCGCAAGAAGCCTAGTACGTGCGGGACCTACGGCGCCTGCGCGACGGGCTTTATAAGGCCGGGGAACCAGCGTCTCTCCATTCCTTCATACTGAAGGGACCGGAGAAGACAGCACAGCAGCACGAGGAACAAACCACCTAAAAACAGTAAGTTTCTTCAAAGGATGATACATCCATTGTAAACATCACAAGTCACCTACAAATAAACTTGCACTTACAAGCTTATTGGACTTATGTATTTTATGTCACAACAGAAAGTCTACCAAATTGAATACTTATGACTACTATGCTTTCAATGATTGTGCGGGAGGACCAAGGCCTTTTCACCCACTGATCACGTATCTACTACACAAGAGTAAGCCTATATACTTATACCTATATATATGCATATACAAATACGTGTATATATACACAAGTATTCTTACAAAAGATCTGGGAATATCTTACAGTACCCCACACCAAAAGAAAACATCCTAAACATCTATACTAAGGTGAAAACAGGCTAATTTGATTGTAAGTAACCTGGAAACTAACCAAAAAACCTGCTCCTATACCCGACACAATCATTGATATCATATATATGTATCCTTAGATCTATTCAGCAAAGAATAGGATACCAACCCTTGCACTTAAAAAACCATAAGAACATTGGAAGACCACCATATAGTAAGTTACCAGATATATTAATCAAACCTATAGAAACTTACCAAATACATTATACATAATGTATACAAATATATTCCTCAGGCTGCACCATAGTGGTTCCTGCTGCGAACTCATCCAGACACAAAAGAGGCTCGCAAGAATAGACAGAGAAAGTATGTATATACAAATAAATAAACAATAAATATACTAAAAATATATATAAAGGATAAAAATAATATTATCACTATCTCCACAGAACTGGTGATAACCATATAATCCTTGAAAAAGGCTACACAGTAGCCGAAACGCGTTGGATAAACACGCTCTGGACCTATAGTTGGAACTCTGTGAACAGATTTTTCCAAGCAACAAGCCTGGAAAAAACAGAGAACAACGTCCAAAAACAAAAGTCACCCCTTTTTCACCTATGTCACGGATAATTTTCCAAAACTTTACCTTCCTCTAAACACACTTTGGGTCTATAACCCAAACACGTATGCACTGGATATAAGTACAAATAATTGTATCCTAACATTGTATATAAATAAATATTTCTGATTATTTTTTATAAATTGTATGTAACTCACTTGCCCGTAAAAGTCCCACCCCACTTCTTGGCCCGAGGCACCAAGCAATTTCCCCCACGGAGTTTATCATCAAATTCCAAAATAATTGGGGCATGGTCCGACCAAGCAGTTGTACCAGTGTCAGCGGGCAAGACATTTTGTAAGGGCCTCTTATCAGTTAGAAAAAAGTCAATAAGAGAATATGAAGAATGCACAGCCGAGAGGAAGGTGAAGTCCTTCTCAGATCCATGAAGACATCGCCAAACATCGTAAAGTTTGTGCTTTAGAAGCAGGGGGGGGGGGGTGATAGAGTGAAGAGGCCTTCTCTATGAGGTAGAGGAGTCTAATTCGGGACTTAGAATCGTGTTGAAGTCTCCACCAATAATTAAAGTGCCTTGATTTCCTTCCAGGAATTTATTTAAAAGTGGAGTCAGAAATTTCCATTGTTTTGCATTTGGGGCGTACAGGTTAACTAGCGTGAAAACCGTATGGTTTAGTTCACAAATAAGGATTACATATCTTCCTTGAGGGTCTTGAATAGTTTGAATGTGGCGAAACATCATGGGGTCTCTTACTGCGATGAGTACTTCACACGCTTTTTTAGGGCCATTAGCTAAGTACATATGGGGAAAATGGCAAACGTTCAGACATGGACACTTGTTGGCAGCAAAGTGCATTTCCTGGGCAAAGGAATATCTGCTTTCAGCAAATGAGCTTCTTTTTGAAGTGCAGCTTGCTTGAAAGGGCTGCTAAGGCCCTTAGCATTATTAGACATAATCCTCACAGGCATATCCAAGGTGTGAATAAGAGCAACTTTACTGTAAAGAGCTATATTGGGGGAAGCATACATTTCAGGCGTAGAGTTCGGCAAGCGAAGGGTAGAGCTGTGGATCATCCAAGTAGGTTGGTACCAGTACCTCAACAGAGGAATTTAATCAAGGTGGAATTTAATCAAGGACCGCTGGAGGTGGAGGTGGTGAGATCCATGGTTCACGTCCCAATATGGTAATCTGAGCATCTCGGTTGATGACTGATTGAATAAAGGAGACTAGGAAGGGAATAACAGAACAGAAAAACAAAAACATGAACAGCATTCATAAAAAAACAAGAGCCAGAGCTGCTGAGGTGACTTGGGGGGTGAACCAGGTTGGTGGTGCCACACATCGGGCAATAAGGGAGGGGTGAGCAGACAAAAAGGAGAGAACTGAGTATTGGGCCTCAGGCCAGTGTACAATTCGCAATGGTAGAAGGGAGAAGCCAGTTAAAGTATGAGGACCATATTATGTCCATTCCGTTTATAGCCATTGCGGAGGAAGCGAATCAGGAGATTGCGCATCTTGAGGGAGCAGTTGCCATTGCTTGAAGATTTGGATGCCTTTCTCCACACTATATATGGGATACATTTTACCATTCCAGGTTACCAATTTTGTGGGGAATACAAATGATGCTGTGGTTGCATAGGATACTACCAGGCCCTGTTTTGCAGCCACCATGACACGTTCTTTTACATGATAGTAGTGGATACGTGCCAGGGTGTCCCTGGGCGCAGTATCTGGTAGTAATTTGGGTTTGGCAATGCGGTGGGCCCTGTCCACGCAAAAATTAATGTCAGTTAGAGACGGAATGAGGGCCTTCGTGAGGCGTTGGATAAAGCTGGTCAGTTCCATTGGGGGTATGGACTCGGGAATCCCCCTAAATTTAATGTTGTTCCACCTCGAGCGGTCTTCAAGGTCGGCTAGTTTGTTTTGGAGGAGCTGGATCTCGGATTCTTGGTCAGTATAAGCGTCAACCTGGTCATTAGGTGCGACATATAAATCCACCATTTTGGATTCTAGGTGCTGGATTTTGTTAGAATGGGTTTGTACAGTATCATTCAAGGGTGCAAACATGTCAGTAAAATCATAGAATAGGGTTCTCCTAAAGGAGATGAGCATATTTATTTGTGTGTTCTCTGGGATGGCCTGGTCCGTGGCTGGGAGCATCTCTATCAGTGGCCCTGAGTGTCCTCACTGCATGAGTGCCTAAGGCATATTATGCTGCAGGCCGGGGGAGAATTCATTTTCCTCCTACGCTGCTTGGTTTTAATTGGGCTACGTTAGATTGGTGTGCAGGGAGGTGCAGGTCACCTAGATCCTCCATCTGATTTCCAGATTGCCTCCCCCTGTCTGTGTGTCCCTGCGTGTCCCTGCTGTGTACAGGCCGTGCCGCCGGAGTTGGGGTCGGGATTAAGGATGATCGAATTTTTGAAAAGTTCGGTTCGGCCAGAACATCCGAACTTCCCGAAAGTTCGGCCCGGATTTCAGAACCCCATTGAAATCAATGGGACCCGAACTTCGGTAATCAAAAAACACAATTTTTAAGCCCTAAAACCCAATAAATGCCCCTAAAAAGTGCCTAGGGTTCTGGGTCATGCCCCATTAACTATTAATCACACAAAAAAGTTCTTAAAAATTGTCATTTTTGATAAAAAAGACAATTATTGAAAAAAAAAAAAAAGAGATTTTTTGATTTTGACTTTGGATTTAGTATCTGGGGGGTCTAAAAGGTGTGCATGTGAAGTTTCAGCTCTGTAGCATGTCCAGAGCCATAAAAAAAGATTGTTTTTAATTATATGTATATAGACACCTAGCCATATATAGGTGTGATAGTAGCAGAAATATATTACTGTAAATGATTTCATTAGCGCAAGCATATATTTCTGCTACTATCACACCTATATATGTCTAGGTGTGTATATAAATATATGTATGTGTGTATATACACCACTATACACAAGTTCAGATGTTTTGCCTGCCTCAAAAGAACCCCAAAAAATGCCAAAAAAAACGCTAGCGTCAAAAATGCCCAGGTGTGTTTTTGCTGGCATTTTTTGGGGGTTTTTGGAGGCGGGCAAAACATCAGAACTTGTGCACAGTACCACTATACACAAGTTCAGATGTTTTTCCTGACTGCAAAGAACCCAAAAAAATGCCTTCTATTAAACTGGCAAGGTGTTACAGCAGCGAAGCCAACCTCCTGTGCTGAAAGTTTTCTAATACAAACAATCTTTTTTTTATGGTTCTGGACATGCTACAGAGCTGAAACTTCACATGTACACCTTTTAGACCCCCCAGATCTGAAATCCAAAGTAAAAATCAAAAAATCTCTTTTTTTTTTTTAATTTTTTCAATAATTGGCTTTTTTATCAAAAATGACAATTTTTAAGAACTTTTTTTGTGTGATTTTGTGTCTGGGGGGTCTAAAAGGTGTACCTGTGAAGTTTCAGCTCTGTAGCATGTCGAGAACCAGAAAAAAAAAGGATTGTTTGTATTAGAAAACTTTCAGCTCAGGGGGTTAGCTTCTCTCCTCGGTTTTCACACCTTGCCGGTTTCAAAGCAGGCATTTTTGTGGGTTCTTTGCAGTCAGGAAAAACATCTGAACTTGTGTATAGTGGTACTGTGCACAAGTTCTGATGTTTTGCCTGCCTCCAAAAACTCCCAAAAAATGCCAGCAAAAACACACCTGGGCATTTTGTTTTTGACGCTAGCGTTTTTTTGTCATTTTTTGGGGTTCTTTTGAGGCAGGCAAAACATCTGAACTTGTGTATAGTGGTATATATACACACACATAATTATATGTATATAGACACCTAGCCATATATAGGTGTGATAGTAGCAGAAATATATTACTGTAAATGATTTCATTAGCGCAAGCATATATTTCTGCTACTATCACACCTATATATGTCTAGGTGTGTATATAAATATATGTATGTGTGTATATACACCACTATACACAAGTTCAGATGTTTTGCCTGCCTCAAAAGAACCCCAAAAAATGCCAAAAAAAACGCTAGCGTCAAAAATGCCCAGGTGTGTTTTTGCTGGCATTTTTTGGGGGTTTTTGGAGGCAGGCAAAACATCAGAACTTGTGCACAGTACCACTATACACAAGTTCAGATGTTTTTCCTGACTGCAAAGAACCCAAAAAAATGCCTTCTATTAAACTGGCAAGGTGTTACAGCAGCGAAGCCAACCTCCTGTGCTGAAAGTTTTCTAATACAAACAATCTTTTTTTTATGGTTCTGGACATGCTACAGAGCTGAAACTTCACATGTACACCTTTTAGACCCCCCAGATCTGAAATCCAAAGTAAAAATCAAAAAAATCTCTTTTTTTTTTTAATTTTTTCAATAATTGGCTTTTTTATCAAAAATGACAATTTTTAAGAACTTTTTTTGTGTGATTTTGTGTCTGGGGGGTCTAAAAGGTGTACCTGTGAAGTTTCAGCTCTGTAGCATGTCGAGAACCAGAAAAAAAAAGGATTGTTTGTATTAGAAAACTTTCAGCTCAGGGGGTTAGCTTCTCTCCTCGGTTTTCACACCTTGCCGGTTTCAAAGCAGGCATTTTTGTGGGTTCTTTGCAGTCAGGAAAAACATCTGAACTTGTGTATAGTGGTACTGTGCACAAGTTCTGATGTTTTGCCTGCCTCCAAAAACTCCCAAAAAATGCCAGCAAAAACACACCTGGGCATTTTGTTTTTGACGCTAGCGTTTTTTTGTCATTTTTTGGGGTTCTTTTGAGGCAGGCAAAACATCTGAACTTGTGTATAGTGGTATATATACACACACATAATTATATGTATATAGACACCTAGCCATATATAGGTGTGATAGTAGCAGAAATATATTACTGTAAATGATTTCATTAGCGCAAGCATATATTTTTGCTACTATCACACCTATATATGTCTAGGGGTATATATACAGACATATATGTGTATATATACCCCCTATACACATGTTCAGATGTCATGTCTGACATCAAACATGTCCTCAAAAAAGCACTGGCAGTGGCAGCCCCTGCAGCATAAAAAATGCTTGGCTGGTGAGAAGCCATATTCCTGTCCCAAAGCAATTCAGAGAAATGATTCATTTCTCTATAGCGGTCACCCTGCTATGGAAGGGTTTTGTCACCCTTCCATAGCAGTCACTGCCAGTTAACCCTACACTACACTACGGTCCCTTTACACTTAACACTTTCCCTACAGAAACTAAATTTTTGAAGCTAACTTAAGTGTAAAGGAGAACTCTAACTACACTACATATCCCTTTCCTCACGCTAATAAATGCTAAATGACACTTTTAAAGTAAAATTAACAGAACTGCTTCCACTCTCTTCCATGTCCAGTATAACAATGCTAGGAATATGGCGGGGGCGATCTTATATACTGGGGGGCGTATTCACTAATGATTGGTCTAGGGACCCCCTAATCACTCCAATCACATTCCTAGCATTCTCCTGCCCCCTCAATTGGCTTTTGCTAATGGTTCTGGTCCAATCACGGGCTTTTAAAGCCCATTTCCTGAAGCATTGCATTTTGGTCGGTTCTGGTTGCCGAATTCTGAACTTTTTGGGCAAAAAGTTCTAAATTCGGCCGAACCTCGAACACCCAATGTTCGGGCCGAACGATGGTGGACCCGAACCGTTCGATCATCCCTAGTCGGGATCTTGCCTACCTCGTGGAGCGGCCACGGGATAGAAATCTGTGAGGCGCTGGGGCGGCTTGTTTCGACATGGGTTCCGGTAATGGTTGTCACTGTAAGGCTCCGGGTAAGCTCTTTAGGTGCTTCCCCCTTCAGTTGCTGATCTGGATCAGCAGCGTGAGGCTAGAGGAGCTCTCTGCTATGCAGCCATCTTCTGTAAATTTGAGCAGCATTGGTAGGGGGTTTTAGTGGGAACCATGAACTCCAAATCCAGTTTAATTTAGGAATTGAGCTTGTCCTAAGAGCTATATTTATTTTGTAGTTGTAAATTAGGTTCACCAGGGCAATTAGTTCAGACACATTGGGAGCTTGGACAGACCTCCATAATCTCGTAATGCGCATATTGGCGGATATGAGAATGATTATTACTATGTCGCATAACTGTGTGGGGATTTTTCAATGTTTAAGTGGAGTAAGGCTAAGCTGGGTTTGGTTTTACAATTGTCACTGTAAATTGGGAGATGCGCTGGAAGACTTTGTTCCAGTAGCTGGTTAGGCTTTTGCATTCCCATAGTATGTGTGGGAGTGAACCAGTATTTCCACAACCTCTCCAGAGAATTTTCTAGGTGGTACGGTGTAATATACCAGTGAGCTGTAACTTTTTGGGATAACTCCCAGTGGTTGAAGCAATGGGTCAAACTATGGGAGAAGCGAATTACTGTTTTTCATTGGTCATCAGAAAAAGATTGTTGTTCTGATTCCCATTTTACCATAGGGGGTAATTTTGAGAAAATCCTTTTATCTTGGAGTATAGAGTAGAACATGGGGGAACCTTCTGTTGTGGGGTTGGGGCACATGAGGAAGTTCCATGCTAAACAGTGGACCTGTATGGATGGTTTGAGGTGATTTTTCAGGAATGTTGTTACCCGTATATAAGTATAGAAGCCTTTAGAGGAGATATCACATTCAGTCATGAGGTCTGCTATTGGTTTGATATGTTTCCCTTGGTAGAGGGGTATTGGAATAGTAATGTATTGGGCCCACTAGATATATGGCGGTGTTTTATATATATATATATATATATATATCTATGAGCTTTGAGTTTGAGTCGAACTTAAGTTGACTGTTCGCTAGTTTGTCGAATGAAGAACAAATGTGCTTCTTCGCGGGAAATTGAGCGCCTGCATCCTTAATGCAATGCGCGCGTGGCGCGTGCAGTACATTATGTGATTGGCCAAAGCATGCACCCTGACCTCCATGCTTTGGCCAATCAAATCATCTCTGCCATAATTGGACAAAGGCAAGCTGCCTTTAGCAAATCATGGCTCAGGGGCTAAGTACACGCTCCACACTATATAAATTCTGCTGGCACAGCAGCCACGTGAAGTGTGACAGTGCGGGCGAGATAGCAAGTAGTTGAGGCAGGGAGTGGAACGTGTTTGAGGCAGGGAGAAGAGAGTGATTTGCAGTTTATCAGACAGTGCAATGTAGTCTAATTGGAGACATTGCTAGCAGTGAGTTAGGCAGGGAGAGGATCGTGATAGTGTCAGGGAGAGGAGAGTGATTAGCAGTTTATCAATCGATTATGTATATATTAGGCCACTGAGTATCTATCGGTCAGTTGAGTATAGAGCATACATTTATCTCTATCTCATATATATATATATATATATATATATATACAGTGCCTTGCGAAATTATTCGGCCCCCTTGAACTTTTCAGGCTTCAAACATAAAGATATAAAACTGTAATTTTTTGTGAAGAATCAACAACAAGTGGGACACAATCATGAAGTGGAAAGAAATTTATTGGATATTTAAAACTTTGTTAACAAATAAAAAACGGAAAAATTGGGCGTGCAAATTTTTTCAGCCCCTTTACTTTCAGTGCAGCAAACTCTCTCCAGAAGTTCAATGAGGATCTCTGAATGATCCAATGTTGACCTTAATGACTAATGATGATAAATAGAATCCACCTGTGTGTAATCAAGTCTCCGTATAAATGCACCTGCACTATGATAGTCTCAGAGGTCAATTTAGAGCGCAGAGAGCATCATGAAGAACAAGGAACACACCAGGCAGGTCCGAGATACTGTTGTGGATAAGTTTAAAGCCGGATTTGGATACAAAAAGATTTCCCAAGCTTTAACCATCCCAAGGAGCACTGTGCAAGCGATAATATTGAAATGGAAGGAGTATCCGACCACTGCAAATCTACGAAGACCTGGCCGTCCCTCTAAACTTTCAGCTCATACAAGGAGAAGACTGATCAGAGATGCAGCCAAGAGGCCCATGATCACTCTGGATAAACTGCAGAGATCTACAGCTGAGGTGGGAGACTCTGTCCATAGGACAACAATCAGTCGTATACTGCAGTGGTCCTCAACTCCGGTCCTCAGGGCCCACTAACAGGCCAGATTTTAAGTATTACCTTGGGGAGATGCAGACTAGAGTACTGCAATCACCGAGCAGCAAATTATATCACCTGGGATGTATTTCAGTTATCTTGCAAACCTGGCCCGTTAGTGGGCCCTGAGGACCAGGGTTGAGTACCAGGGGTATACTGCACAAATCTGGCCTTTATGGAAGAGTGGCAAGAAGAAAGCCATTTCTTAAAGATATCCATAAAAAGTGTCATTTAAAGTTTGCCACAAGCCACCTGGGAGACACACCAAACATGTGGAAGAAGGTGCTCTGGTCAGATGAAACCAAAATCGAACTTTTTGGCAACAATGCAAAACGTTATATTTGGCGTAAAAGCAACACAGCTCATCTCCCTGAACACACCATCCCCACTGTCAAACATGGTGGCGGCAGCATCATGGTTTGGGCATGCTTTTCTTCAGCAGGGACAGGGAAGATGATTAAAATTGATGGGAAGATGGATGGAGCCAAATACAGGACCATTCTGGAAGAAAACCTGATGGAGTCTGCAAAAGACCTGAGACTGGGACAGAGATTTGTCTTCCAACAAGACAATGATCCAAAACATAAAGCAAAATCTACAATGGAATGGTGCACAAATAAACATATCCAGGTGTTAGAATGGCCAAGTCAAAGTCCAGACCTGAATCCAATCGAGAATCTGTGGAAAGAACTGAAAACTGCTGTTCACAAACGCTCTCCATCCAACCTCACTGAGCTCAAGCTGTTTTGCAAGGAGAAATGGGCAAAATGTTCAGTCTCTCGATGTACAAAACTGATAGAGACATACCCCAAGCGACTTACAACTGTAATTGCAGCAAAAGGTGGTGCTACATAGTATTAACTTAAGGGGGCTGAATAATTTTGCACGCCCAATTTTTCAGTTTTTTATGTGTTAAAAAAGTTTGAAATATCCAATAAATGTTGTTCCACTTCATGATTGTGTCCCACTTGTTGTTGATTCTTCACAAAAAATTACAGTTTTATATCTTAATGTTTGAAGCCTGAAATGTGGCAAAAGGTCGAAAAGTTCAAGGGGGCCGAATACTTTCGCAAGGCACTGTAGATATATATATATATCTCAGTATAGAGTCTCCCTCTACCTCTCTCTCTCCCTACATTGATATATAATATATAAGCCGTTAAGTACATATCAGCAGTTCATTATATATTGATTATATATTGATCAACCAGTAATAAAAGCCCCCCAAAATCCACATCATGTCCGAAAGGCAGACAAGGAGAGGCAGATATTCACAGGCCATGAAAAGAGGGCAAGCAGCCTCTGTGTCCACAGTGAAAAGTGGTGGTCACAGACATTGTGCATCCTCTGCAGGCGGGGAACGCCCGTCCTTTTTTTCCCATGCTGGCTGTGTTATTCAGCCACAACATGTAGAAGAGTTGGTGGAGTGGACAAATAAGCCGTCCTCATTCTCCTCGTCCTCTGACACCCACGCACATACTAGTTTGCCTTCCACCACAGCTACCAAAGCGGCCCGTTCCACAGGCTCCTTCTCCACAGCTACTCCTTCTGTCACCCCACCATCATGCACGGAGGAGTCACCTGAACTATTCGATCATAGTGTCAGTGACATGCTGCTGGAGGATGCGCAGCAATTTGAAAGCTGTGATGTTGGTTCCCAGGTTGATGAAGGGAATACCGTGAGCCTAGAGAGAGGGGGTGACAATGACGGACAAGAAACTAGCAGTCATGTTGCTGCAGCATACTGCAAAGTTTGCTCCAGTGACGAGGAGGGAGGGGATGATGAGGTTACTGACTGTACTTGGGTGCCTGACAGGATAGAGGAGGAAAGTGAGGGGGAGGAGGAGACGGCACAACTTCAATGAGGCAGGATGTGCTCCAGGAGCTGCCAAAGGAATAGCCAACCTAATGCATCACAGCACAGAGCTCCACAGGTGCAGGGTGCTGCAAACTTCCTGTGGACTTCCAAAAGTTCATTAGTGTGGGCTTTTTTCAGCACATGTGCAGTAGACCGCAGCGTTGCTGTTTGCAACATCTGTTTGAAGCGGATCAAGCGTGGCCAGAACAGGAGCCGCTTGGGCACCACATGCTTGACAGGACATATGATGACCTGCCATGAAGTCCATTGGCAACAGCACCTGAAAGAGCCACAAGATCAAAACAAGCAAACTTCACCTTGCTCCTCGTCTGGGATCTCTAACCCATGTCTCATGTCTTACCTCATGTCTTCTCAAATACCTGCATTGATGATGATGGTATAGCAATGAGTGCCACAGAGACTTGCACCCAATCTGCTAGCAGTACACCACTGCTAGATTTGAGCAGCAGGCAAATTTCACTACCCCAGTTGCTGAATCGTAGAATAAAATACTGTCCCAGCCATCCACATGCTCAGCGTCTTAATGCTAGCTTGACCAAATTGCTAGCGTTACAATTGCTGCCTTTTCATCTAGTAGACTCTGCTGCCTTTCGCAAATGTGTGGAATGTGCTGTTCCACAGTGGCAGGTACCAAAAAGGCATTTCTTTTCACGTAAGGCCATTCCGGCTCTCTGCCGTCAGGTGGAAGGTAGTGTTTTAGCCTTGTTGGACAGAGCAGTCAGCAGGAAGGTTCCCATTACTGCTGACTCTTGGTCCAGCAGGTATGGACAGGGACGTTACATTTCCTTTACGGCGCACTGGGTAACTCTGCTGGCAGCTGGGAAGGATGCAGGACAGGGTTCAGTGTTGCAGCTTGTTTTGCCACCATGCCTCCAAAAAGCGGGTGCTAGTTCTGCCACATCTGGCTACTCCACCACCTTCTCCTCCTCCTCTTCTTCTTCCCCCATGTACTCTTCTGCACAATTGTCCTCTGAAGCAGCAGTGCTCCCTAAGCGTTCAAGTGGATACGCAAGCAGACAGGCTAAAAGATGCCATGCCGTGCTTCAGTTGGTCTGTCTAGGGGATAGGAGTCACACCGGGGTAGAGATTCTGTCAGCTCTTAAGGGGCAGGCTCACAGATGGTTGACGCCACAACAGCTTGAGCCAGGAATGGTTGTATGCGACAATGGCACCAACCTTCTCTCCGCCCTTCAATAGGGACACTTGACACATGTTCCATGCTTGGCACATGCCCTGAATCTGGTGGTGCAGCGTTTCTTGACCAGATACCCAGGCTTCCAAGATCTCCTAAAGCAGGCCAGAAAAGTCTGTGGCCATTTCCGGTGTTCATACAATGCCAGTGCTCGCTTATCTGACATTCAACGGGAATGAATGCACCGTCCTGCCACCATTTAAGGAGGCCACAAGGATGGTGAGTTGGGACGATGCATGCATCAGTGACACTATTCCTCTGGTCTACCTGCTGCAGCACACGCTTCGTGGAATCATGGACAGGGCACTTGAGGCAGAACAGCGGGAGGAAGAGGACTTCCTTTCTCACAAGGCCCCCTTTATGCAGATATCATGCCTGCAGGGACACAAAACACACAGGAGGAAGAGGAGGATTGTGGCAGCATGGATGTAGAGGATGGCATACAGCAGTCTTCAAGGAATGGTTTTGATTCCCCAGAAACCCCAGGAGTTGTATTTGGTTAGAGAGAGGTTGCTCCTGACAATGTCATCCTTAGTGACCCAGAGGACTCAGAAGCTCATGCCTCCTCCAACTTACGTTGCATGGGCTCCCTGATTCTGCAAAGCCTGCGAAAGGACCTGAGGATTTGTGCTATCAAGGAGAGGGATAATTACTGGTCGGCAACCCTTCTTGATCCACGTAAAGTTGCAGAGCTCATCCTGCCTTTGCAGAGGGAGCAGAGGATAAAACCTCTTGAGGAGGGCTTGAAAAAAAAAAATTGTGTAACACCTTTCCAGTCACTGGAAGGTTAACATTTTCTGGACGTGTTTCTGAGGCATCGTTCAGCCAAATGAGGAGTGGTGAAGAAGGCGGCCAGCTGACCGATGCTTTAAACAGTTCTCTCTCTAGTCCTCAGCAGCACCCAGGTTTAAGCAACCATCGGCAGCATCTCCATCATATGGTGCATGATTATCTAGGGGCAAGAGCAGACTTGGAGACCTTTCCAACTGAGCATCCCCTGGGTTACTGGGTCTTAAGGATGGACCGCTGGCCAGAACTTGCTCAGTATGCAATGGAGCTACTGGCCTGTCCTGATTCCAGCGTACTTTCCGAATGGACATTCAGTGCTGCAGGAGGTTTTGTGATGGACAAAAGAGTGTGTATGTCCACATACTCTGTTGACAAGCTGATTTTTATCAAAATGAATCAGTCCTGGATCAACAGCAACTATCAGGCCCATGAAGCGGATGTAACTGATTGAATTTGCTAGGGGTCTGCCATCCCTTGAAGACTGAATATGCTACCTATCCTATTCATCATTGATTCTGCTAGCTTCCAACAATGTTTTTGGTTTAGGTCACCACCAACCCCCAAGGCCTAATTTTTCTGCACTTGTATGACATGTGCATACAATTTAAATTTTGTATGTCATTTTTAACAGCAGGCCCTGTCCCTGTGCCCTGCGCCCAGCAAGAGTAACTGTGAGGTGTTATGGTGTTCAGGCACCACCAACACCAAAGGCCCAACTTTTGGCACCTGTATGACAAGTACATGCTATTTCAAATTTGTATGGAACTCTTACCAGCAGGTCCCGTTCCTGCGCCCAGCAAGAGTAACTGTGAGGGGTTACAGTGTACAGGCACCACCAACAGCAAAGGCCCAATTTTTGGCACCTGTATGACAAGTACATGCGATTTCAAATTTGTATGGAATTCTTACCAGCATGTCCCGTCCCCGCGCCCAAGATTAACTGCGACGGGTTGCAGTATTCTGGCACAGCCAACAACCAAGGCCCATTTTTTCTGCACCTGTATGACAAGTACATATGATTTCAAAATTGGTATGGAACTTTTAGCAGCAGGGCCCGTTCCTGTGCCCAACAAGATTAACTGCCAGGGGTTGCTGTGTTCAGGCACTGCCAACAACCAAGGCCCAATTTTTCTGCACCTGTATGACAAGTACATGCCATTTGAAATTTGTATGTATATTTGTATATGACATTTTTTTCTTTAGAAATGTCAGCATTGCTGCAGCAGGCTACATACATCATAGAGATGCGCTACTTTACAGGTATATTAAGGAGACCCCCTAGACATGATACTTTTCATTTTTATAGTTTCATTTTAAGCCTCACTAAAATCAGTAAATCAATACTCCTTTAAAAACAATCATTTTTAAAAACATTTTTTGCATTGCTACATGTTCCCCAGGTTAGTACCAGACCCCCATAGACTTTTTTGGGCAATAACTTGCATTTAAGCCTTCAAAATGAGGCCATTTGATTCTTGACGTTCGAGTCCCATAGACTTCAATAGAGTTAGTTTGTTGGAACAAACTTTTCCCCTGTTTGCGGTGTTCTGGTGCGAACCAAACAGGGGGTGTCTGGCTCATCACTATTTATAACATGGGGATGTTCGTGGAAGCAGAAACCAGGTACAGTATCTCAAAAAGTAAGTACACCCCTCAGTTTTTTTTAAAATGTTATTATATCTTTCCATGTGACAACAATGAAGAAATGACACTTTGCTACAATGTAAAATAGTGAATGCACAGCTTGTATAACAGTGTAAATTTGCTGTCTCCTTAAAATAACTCAACACACAGGCATTAGTGTCTAAATCGCAGGAAACAAAAGTGAGTACACCCCTAAGTGGGGATGTTCAAATTGGGCCCAAAGTGTCGATACTTTGTGTGGCCACCATTACTTTCCAGCACTGCCTTTACCCTCTTGGGCATGTTCACCAGAGCTTCACTGGTTGCCACTGGAGTCTTCTTCCACTGCTCCATGATGACATCACGGAGCTGGTGGATGTTAGAGACCTTGTCCTTCTCCACCTTCCATTTGAGGATGCCCCACAGATGCTCAATAGGTTTAGATGTGGAGACATGCTTGCACAGTCCATCACTTTTACCCTCATCTTCTTTAGCAAGGCAGTGGTCGTCTTGGAGGTGTGTTTGGGGTCATTATCATGTTGGAATAATGCCCTGCGGCCCAGTTTCTGAAGGGAGGGGATCGTGCTCTGCTTCAGTATGTCACAGTACACGTTGGCATTCATGGTTCCCTCAATAAACCATAGCTTCCCAGTGCCAGACCATGACATTCCCACCACCATGCTTGACTGTAGACAAGACACACTTGTCTTTGTACTCCTTACCTGGTTGCCGCCACACACGCTTGACATTATCTGAACCAAAAAAGTTTATCTTGGTCTCATCAGACCACAGGGCGTGGTTCCAGTAATCCATGTCCTTAGTCTGCTTGTCTTCAACAAACTGTTTGTGGGCTTTCTTGTGCATCATGTTTAGAAGAGGCTTTCTTCTGGGACGCCAGCCATGCAGACCAATATTATGCAGTGTGTGCGTATGGTCTGAGCACTGACAGGCTAACTCCTCACCCCTTTAACCTCTGCAGCAATGCTGGCAGCACTCATACGTCTATTTTCCAAAAGACAACCTCTGGATATGACGCTGAGCACATGCACTCAACTTCTTTGGTCTACCATGGTAAGGCCTGTTCTGAGTGGAACTTGTCCTGTTAACCCGCTGTATGGTCTTGGCCACCGTGCTGCAGCTCAGTTTCAGGGTCTTGGCAACCTTCCTATATATACCTAGGCCTTCTTTATGTAGAGCAACAATTCTTTTTGTTCAGATCCTCAGAAAGTTATTTGCAATGAGGTGCCATGTTGAACTTCCAGTGACCAGTATGAAAGAGTGAGAGTGATAACACCAAATTTAACACACCTGCTCCCCATTCACACCTGAGACCTTGTAACGCTAACACGTCACATGACATCGGGGAGGGAAAATGGCTAATTAGGCAAATTTTGGACATGTTCACTTAGGTGAACTGTGCACTGACTTTTATTACCAGCGGTTTAGCCCTGAATGGCTGTGAGTTATTTTGAGGGGACAGCAAATTTACACTGTTATACAAGCTGTACACTCACTACTTTACATTGTAGCATAGTGTATTTTCTTTAGTGTTGTCACATAAAAAAGATATAATAAAAATATTTACAAAAACGTGAGAAGTGTACTCACTTTTGTGAGATACTGTATGTCTGGGTGAGTACGTATAGCTTTAGCCAGTGGTTCTATGGTTAGGTTGAAAATGGATGGGGACAGTGGGCAGCCCTGGCAAGTTCCGTGTGTTATTAGGAATGGTTTGGAGAGCATGCTCGATGAGAATACTCTCACAGATGGGTTGGAATATAGTGCTTCTACTGCCGATAGGATCGTGGCAGAAAAACTACATTTTAACAGGACCTGGTGTAGGTAGCCCCAGTGGACGCGGTAAAACGTCTTCTCCGCATCTAAAGATAGAAGCAGAGAAGGTGTTCCCGACCGCACTGCAAAGTTCACATATTCAGGAGCGGTCTTGTAGCATCAGAAGCTTGACGTCCTTTGATGGACCCAGTTTGATCTGGTTGAATCAATGATGGGAGGACATTATGTAGACATTTCGCTAAAAGTTTTGTGTAGATCTTGATATCTGTGTTGAGCAAGGAGGAAGTTGGCCTAAAGTTGGCTGGTGTATCAATTCTTTTGCCTGGTTTAGGTAGGGCCACTATATTTGCTGACAGCATCTCTGCTGGGAATGAGGTTCTGGAGGCTGCAGCGGAAAAGACGTCTAAAAAGTGGGGAGAGAGTACATCAGTGAAACATTTATAATATTCGTTAGTGAATCCATCTGGGCCAGGAGATTTCCCTGGTGGCAGACACTTGATAATGTTTTGGATTTTCTCTATGGGAATGGGGGCATTCAAAGCTAATAATTGGGAAGGTGATAGCAATGGAAGGTTAATTTTATCAAGGAATTGTGTAATAACTTCTGGGGTTGATTGAGGAGTAGAGTTGTCGTTATGCTTGCTCTTTTGCCGAACACACAGGTCTCGTGAGGACCTCTATCCTCTGTCAACAACCTTTAGCTGTTTCTAAGATTTGCTGTCATTTGAGGTTCCAGCTGCCCCTACCCAGTCTGGCATCAAGACTGGTCTGCACAAAAAATCCTGAACACCTCAAGATCTTAGACTCTTGGCTTAGACTTAGAACATTGCGAATACGGCACTCCGGATGGTCAATAGTGATATGCTGCCCATTTGTTTTTAATTGCCAGGCAGGCTACCCATGCTCATTATCACAGTGAACTACACCACCCTCCAAGGGCACCCCTGAGGAAGGAGCCCGAGAGACTCCGAAACGCGTCGGGTTACAGCCCGGAGGTTTTGTGGTTTTGAGTTCAACTGTTTTTTATGTGCAATATGCCCTAGCTTGCCTTCTTGCTTTTATCTTCTTTGTACTATTTAATAAAGAATTTACTTTTATATAAATTGGTTTGTTACATAATTTGAATTGTGCCTAAAAAGTCCCACCCCTAGGGGAATTTCCTTCTTGGTTCAGTTGTCGTTATGTAGGTTGTATAGAGCACCATAGTAATCTGAAATGGCATCAGCAATATGCTGGGAGTTTGTGAGCTTTTGTTTGGTGAAGGGATGTATCAGAAAGGGGATTCTGAGTTTAGCGCTTCGGGTTTTCAGTTTGTTAGCCAGGAGTTTACCAGCTCTATTGTTCTCATAGTGGTATATCTTGAGCCTTCTCATGTAGTTATCATGTTGAGCGTTTAACAGAGTGGAGCTCATATCGTAATATGTTTAAGCTGGCCGAGATGGATTCACTAGCATGGGTCTTATTTTGGGTTTCAAGATCATGAGTCGAGTTTAGTAACTTAGTGAGCTGAAGGTCAAATTTTTGTTTAGTTTTGGAACATAGCTGAATAATAAGCCCTCTCATGTAGGCCTTATGGGCATTCCAGTGGGAAGATATCAACATCTGGAGTTGCATTTGAGTGGAAAAACTCCTCACCTTGCCTCCATGGATGGACATTCATTGGACTTCCTACTGGCCATGAGGCGTTCAGGTGGTAAGGTGCACCTTATGGCGCACAAGACAATATTACTCAGCTACCGTTATAGGATTGCCTACAGGCTTATACTGTTATCCTGCACTGCTGAATGCAGGTATAACATATATGAATATTTGCTGCCTTGTTGACCACAGTTCTGTCTGTTTTGTTAATACCTCACAGGTTGTGGTTTGTGTCTGCAGTACTGCTAATTAACTCTGTTCAAACTTACAGGGTGGATCTTTAGTGGCTAAGGCTCAGGTACTAGGCTAATCCAATGGCTACATTTATTTAAAGGGTACTTCTGCCTCAGAAGCAGCTGGCCAAGGAGTCTTCATCAGATTGGCCCGATATATCTTCCTACTAGCAGAGGGTGAAATATCCTCTCTAGCCAGATGTGCCATTCTTCTAGCGGCTGAAGCAATACTGTAGCCTTTGCAAATTTACCCAGTAGGTGTTGGATTGCAGACATTTATGCAAATGTGGGCAGAGTACCTTCAGGATCTGTGGGTCCTGTGTAGAGTTGAGCGGACACCTGGATGTCCGTGTTCGGCGGGTTCGGCCGAACTTGAAAAAAAAGTCCGGGTCCGTGTCCTGGACTTTTTCCGAACTTTACCCGGACACCGAACCCCATTGAAGTCAATGGGGACCCGAACTTTCAGGCACTAAAATGGCTCTAAAACACCAATGGAAAGGGCTAGAGTGCTGCAAATGGCAGCAAAATGTAGTTAAAAGCATGGCAAGTGCTCTGCAAACAAATGTAGATAGGGAAATTACTTAAAACAACAAAAAAAAAACAGAAAAATAAAACAATTTTCTTCATCTGTGAAGGACGAGGCCCATATGGAGTAGGAGGGAGGTTGAGGTGGCGGTGGATGTGGCGGTGTAGGTGGAAGCGGCGGTGGAGGGGGACAAGGTAGCCAACACTGCTTTTTTTCAGTCATTTTAAATTAGGGTGCACCCCAAAAGAGTGAGAAAGATCGAAAATATAACAATGGCTGGGTAAGGTCGGTATCCATCTCTATTCTGCACAAGGTACGGAAAAGTCCTGTGGGATCCATGCCTGGTTCATTTTAATGAACGTGAGCTTGTCCACTTTGTCTCTGGACAGGCGGCTGCGCTTGTCTGTGATAACGCCCCCAGCCGTGCTAAATACACGTTCAGATAATACACTGGCTGCAGGGCACGCCAGCACCTCCAAGGCGTAAAGGGCAAGCTCAGGCCATGTGCCCAATTTGGAGACCCAGAAGTTGAAGGGGGCAGACCCGTAATTCACTACATGTAGGCGTGTGCACACATACTGCTCCACCATGTTGGTGAAATGCTGCCTCCTGCTAAGACGTTCCATATGAGCTGCTGGTGCTGCTGTTTGTTGTGGCGTGATGACAAAGCTTTTTGACATTTCGGCCATGCTAACCCTGCCTTCTGAGGTGCTGGCGGTGCCCTGGTTGCATTGGCGACCTCTTCCTCCTCCTCCTCTGCCTTAGCCTTGTGCTTCCACTGTGGCCCCGCTGTCAGGTGGGAATGCCAGCAGCATCGCGTCTACCAGCGTGCGCTTGTACTCGCGCATCTTGCGATCGCGCTCCAGTGAGTGAATTAAGGACGGTACGTTGTCCTTGTAACGGGGATCCAGCAGCGTGGCCACCCAGTAATCAGCACAAGTTAGAATGTGGGCAACTTGGCGGTCGTTGTGGAGACACTGCAGCATGTAATCGCTCATGTGTGCCAGGCTGCCCAGAGGCAACGAAAGGCTGTCCTCTGTGGGAGGTGTATCGTCTGTGTCCTCTGTATCCCCCCAGCCACGCACCAGTGATGGCCATGAGCTGGCCTGGGTGCCACCCTGCTGTGAACATGGTTCCATCTCCTCCTCCATCTCCTCCTCCTCATCCTCCAGAACTGTGCCCCTGCTGGACAATCGTGTCCCTGGCGTTTGTGTGTGCAGGAAACCACCCTCGGAGCCACTTGCGAATGACTGCCCTGAAAGCCTTGGAAATGTTACCTCTTCATCCTCCTCCACATCCTCTTCCATCATCGCCCAAATCGTTTTTTGAAGGAGGCATAGAAGTGGGACAGTTAAGCTGACAATGGCGTCATCGGCACTTGCCATGTTGGTGGAGTACTCAAAACAGCGCAACAAGGCACACAGGTCTCTGCTTTTTAAGAAACCTCTGCACCACCAAATTCAGCACATGCGCCAGGCAAGGGATGTGCGTCAAACCGGCTAGGCCCAGAGCTGCTATGAGATTTCGCCCGTTATCGCACACCACCAGGCCGGGCTTGAGGCTCGCTGGCAGCAACCACTCATTTGTCTGCTGTTCCATGCTCCTCCACAACTCCTGCACGGTGTGTGGTTTTTTCCCCCAAACAGGCAAGTTTTAAAACTGCCTGCTGTCGTTTACCCCTGGCTGTGCTGAAGTTGGTGGTGAAGGTGTTACGCTGACCGGATGAGGAGGCGGTAGAGGATGAGGAAGCGGAGTAGGAGGAGTTAGGAACAGGAGGCAAACTGAAGCGCCCTGCAATCCTCGGTGGTGGAAGGACATGCGCCAAATTGCTATCCGCCTCAGGCTCATCCGCCACTGCATTTACCTAGTGTGCCCCTGACCGTGCTTACTGGTCCACGTATCGGTAGTTAGGTGGACCTTGCCACAGATGGCGTTGCGCAGTGCACACCTGGTTTTTTCCCCCACTTGGTTGTGCAGGGAAGGGATGGCTTGCCTGGAAAAGTAGTGGAGGCTGGGCACGACGTACTGTGGGACAGCCACTGACATAAGGCTTTTAAAACTGTGCGTCTCCACCAGACGGAATGACAGCATTTCAAAGGCCAAAAATTTTGAAATGCTGGCATTCAGGGCCAGGGATCGCGGGTGGGTAGGGGGGGTACTTCCTCTTCCTCTGAAGTGTTTGGGAGATGGAAAGCTGAACGCTTCCACGGGACATTGTGGAGATGGTTGGTGACCCAGGTAGTGGTGTTGCTGACAGATCGTCTGTTTGCGGGGTGGCAGGTGCCGGTATCACTACAGAGGTGGATGAAGAGGCCGAGACTGCAACAGAAGAGGAAGCAGGAGGAGCCAGAGACCTTTCTTGGTTTTGAAGGTGTCTACTCCACTGCAGCTCATGCTTTGCACTTAGATGCCTGATCATGCAGGTTGTGCTCAGGTTGAGAAGGTTTATGCCTCGCTTCAGGCTCTGATTGCACAGGGTGCAAACCACTCGTGTCCTGTCATCAGCACATTTTCTGAAGAACTTCCACGCTAGAGAACTCCTTTGAGCTGGCTTTGGTGCACTCGGTCCCTTGCTGCGTTGGGCAGTAGCAGGCGTAGTGTCTAGGGCACGGCCGCTCTGCTTCTGCACCCTGCTCCCTCTTCTGCTGTGCTGGTGGCTCTGTGCGACCACCGCCTCTTCCTCCAAACTACTCAGGTCACCTGCATGACCTTCATTCCATGTTGGGTCGAGGACCTCATCGTCCTCCACATCATCTTCCACCCAGTCTTCACCCCTGCCCTCCTTGTCGGTCTCCACAATTCTGAGTGCCGCAGCAGTTGGCACCTGCGTTTCGTCATCATCGGAGACGTGCTGCGATGGTCCTTCCATGTACTCATCTTGAGAAATAAGTGGTTGGGCATCGTTGCACTCAATCTCTTCCACTTCTGGGGCAGGGCTAGGTGGATGGCCCTGGGAAACCCTGCTGACAGAGTCATCAAAAAGAAGAAGAAACTGCTGCATGACTTGGGGCTCAGACTGCTTGCCTGATTTGCAAGGGGGGTGAGGTGAAAGACGGTTGGACATCGGCTGCAGGTGCCAACTCTGACCTTTCTGCAGTAGACTGGGTGGGAGACAATGTGAAGGAACTGGAGGCACTGTCAGCAGCAAACCAATCTACTATCGCCTCTACTTGTTCTGGCCTCAACACTTGTAGAGGCGCATGATGCCCTACCAAATACTGCTGCAGGTTCTGTCCCCTACTCACACTTGAGGAAGGTGTTTCACTTGTGCGTGTAGCTGGCACAGATCGACCACGTCCTCTCCTTGCAACAGGAGCTCTACCAGCAGCACCACGACCCAGGCCACGGCCCCTATTTGACGGTCTCCTCATATTTCTGTAATTTATGATCTTGCCCTAGAAAGGTTTTTATTGAATAGCGGAACAAAACAACAACAGTATCGCACGGGTGTATCTCACAGTCAAATATGCAAACTATGCCGCAATTAAATTTTTTTTACCCCAAAAGGGTGTTTATTAAATAGCGGAATAGAAAAACAGTATACAAATACAACAGGTGTATCTTACAGTCAAATATGCAAAGTATGCCGCAATTTAATTTTTTTCACCCCAAAAGGGTGTATATTGAATAGCGGAGTAGAAAAAAGGATATAAAATGGTGTATCTCACACGTACAAACACAGACTAGGCCCCGATTACAATTTTTTGTACCCTAAAGAGAGGATGAGGAAGAGGAGTAGGAGGAGTTCGGAACAGGAGGCAAACTGAAGCGCCCTGCAATCCTCGGCGGTGGAAGGAGATGCGCCAAACAAATTTAAAAGGTGTATCTCACACGTACCGATACAGACTATGCCGTAATTTGAATTTTTTACACTCCAAAAGGGTGTATATTGAATAGCGGAATAGAAAAAAGGATATAAAATGGTGTATCTCACACGTACAAACACAGACTAGGCCCCAATTACAATTTTTTGTACCCTAAAGGCAGGATGAGGAGTAGGAGGAGTTCGGAACAGGAGGCAAACTGAAGCACCCTGCAATCCTCGGCGGTGGAAGATGCGCCCCAAAAATTTGGAAGGTGAATCTCACACGTACCGATACAGACTATGCCGCAATTTAATTTTTTTTACCCCAAAGGGTGTAGATTGAATAGCGGAATAGAAAATATGATATAAAAAGGTGTATCTCACACGTACAGACCCAGACTAGGCCCCGATTACAATTTTTTGTACCCTAAAGGCAGGATGAGGAGTAGGAGGAGTTCGGAACAGGAGGCAAACTAAAGCACCCTGCAATCCTCGGCGGTGGAAGATGCGCCCCAAAAATTTGGAAGGTGTATCTCACACGTACCGATACAGACTATGCCGCAATTTAATTCTTTTTACCCCAAAGGGTGCAGATTGAATAGCGGAATAGAAAAAAATTTATAAAACGGTGTATCTCACACGTACAAACACAGACTAGGCCCCGATTACAATTTTTTGTACCCTACAGGCAGGATGAGGAGTAGGAGGAGTCCGGAACAGGAGGCAAACTGAAGCACCCTGCAATCCTCGGCGGTGGAAGATGCGCCCCAAAAATTTGGAAGGTATAACTCACACGTACCGATACAGACTATGACGCAATTTAATTTTTTTTACCCCAAAAGGGTGTAGATTGAATAGCGGAATAGAAAATATGATATAAAAAGGTGTATCTCACACGTAAAGACCCAGACTAGGCCCCGATTACAATTTTTTGTACCCTAAAGGCAGGATGAGGAGTAGGAGGAGTTTGGAACAGGAGGCAAACTGAAGCACCCTGCAATCCTCGGCGGTGGAAGATGCGCCCCAAAAATTTGGAAGGTGTATCTCACACGTACCGATACAGACTATGCCGCAATTTAATTTTTTTTACCCCAAAAGGGTGTAGATTGAATAGCGGAATAGAAAATATGATATAAAAAGGTGTATCTCACACGTACAGACCCAGACTAGGCCCCAATTACAATTTTTTGTACCCTAAAGGCAGGATGAGGAGTAGGAGGAGTTCGGAACAGGAGGCAAACTGAAGCACCCTGCAATCCTCGGCGGTGGAAGATGCGCCCCAAAAATTTGGAAGGTGTATCTCACACGTACCGATACAGACTATGCCGCAATTTAATTTTTTTTACCCCAAAGGGTGTAGATTGAATAGCGGAATAGAAAATATGATATAAAAAGGTGTATCTCACACGTACAGACCCAGACTAGGCCCCGATTACAATTTTTTGTACCCTAAAGGCAGGATGAGGAGTAGGAGGAGTTCGGAACAGGAGGCAAACTAAAGCACCCTGCAATCCTCGGCGGTGGAAGATGCGCCCCAAAAATTTGGAAGGTGTATCTCACACGTACCGATACAGACTCTGCCGCAATTTAATTCTTTTTACCCCAAAGGGTGCAGATTGAATAGCGGAATAGAAAAAAATTTATAAAACGGTGTATCTCACACGTACAAACACAGACTAGGCCCCGATTACAATTTTTTGTACCCTACAGGCAGGATGAGGAGTAGGAGGAGTCCGGAACAGGAGGCAAACTGAAGCACCCTGCAATCCTCGGCGGTGGAAGATGCGCCCCAAAAATTTGGAAGGTGTAACTCACACGTACCGATACAGACTATGACGCAATTTAATTTTTTTTACCCCAAAAGGGTGTAGATTGAATAGCGGAATAGAAAATATGATATAAAAAGGTGTATCTCACACGTAAAGACCCAGACTAGGCCCCGATTACAATTTTTTGTACCCTAAAGGCAGGATGAGGAGTAGGAGGAGTTTGGAACAGGAGGCAAACTGAAGCACCCTGCAATCCTCGGCGGTGGAAGATGCGCCCCAAAAATTTGGAAGGTGTATCTCACACGTACCGATACAGACTATGCCGCAATTTAATTTTTTTTACCCCAAAAGGGTGTAGATTGAATAGCGGAATAGAAAATATGATATAAAAAGGTGTATCTCACACGTACAGACCCAGACTAGGCCCACGATTACAATTTTTTGTACCCTAAAGGCAGGATGAGGAGTAGGAGGAGTTCGGAACAGGAGGCAAACTAAAGCACCCTGCAATCCTCGGCGGTGGAAGATGCGCCCCAAAAACTTGGAAGGTGTATCTCACACGTACCGATACAGACTATGCCGCAATTTAATTCTTTTTACCCCAAAGGGTGCAGATTGAATAGCGGAATAGAAAAAAATTTATAAAACGGTGTATCTCACACGTACAAACACAGACTAGGCCCCGATTACAATTTTTTGTACCCTACAGGCAGGATGAGGAGTAGGAGGAGTCCGGAACAGGAGGCAAACTGAAGCACCCTGCAATCCTCGGCGGTGGAAGATGCGCCCCAAAAATTTGGAAGGTGTAACTCACACGTACCGATACAGACTATGACGCAATTTAATTTTTTTTACCCCAAAAGGGTGTAGATTGAATAGCGGAATAGAAAATATGATATAAAAAGGTGTATCTCACACGTACAGACCCAGACTAGGCCCCGATTACAATTTTTTGTACCCTAAAGGCAGGATGAGGAGTAGGAGGAGTTTGGAACAGGAGGCAAACTGAAGCACCCTGCAATCCTCGGCGGTGGAAGATGCGCCCCAAAAATTTGGAAGGTGTATCTCACACGTACCGATACAGACTATGCCGCAATTTAATTTTTTTTACCCCAAAAGGGTGTAGATTGAATAGCGGAATAGAAAATATGATATAAAATTGGTGATTTTTTAATAGCACATGTGAACACAGCAGTGTCTTATGTTTTATGTCACGGTCAGCTCAGCAGCAGGCTATGAAGGGAAAAAAAAATATCGACACACAGTCAATATTGTGTAAACCACTGGCAACAAAAGTGAGTGAAAATGTCCAAATTGGGCCCAAAGTGTCAATATTTTGTGTGGCCACCATTATTTTCCAGCACTGCCTTAAACTTCTTGGACATGGAGTTCACCAGAGCTTCACTGGTTGCCACTGGATTCCTCTTCCACTCCTCAAAGATGACATCACAGAGCTGGTGGATGTTACATGTGTGGCCAGTCCATCACCTTTACCCTCATCTAGGTTAGCAAGGCAGTGGTCATTTTGGAGTTGTGTTTGGGGTTCTTATCTTGTTGGAATACTGCCCTGCGGCCCAGTCTCCGAAGGGAGGGGATCATGCTCTGCTTCAGTATGTCACAGTACATGTTGGCATTCGTGGTTCCCTCAATGAACTATAGTTCCCCAGTGCCGGCAGTACTCATGCTGACACTCCCACAACCATGCTTGACTGTAGGCAAGACACACTTGTCTTTGTATTCCTCATCTGCTTGACACCATCTTAACCAAATAAGTTTATCTTGGTCTCATCAGACAACAGGACATGGTTCTAGTAATCCATGTCCTTAGTCAGCTTGTTTCCAGCAAACTTTTTGCGGGCTTTCTTGTGCATCATCTTTAGAAGAAGTTCCCTTTGGGAACGACCGCTATGCAGACCAATTTGATGCAGTGTGTGGCGTATGGTCTGAGCACTGACAAGTTAACCCCCCCCAAGCCTTCAACCTCTGCAGCAATGCTGGCAGCACTCATATGTCTATTTCCCAAAGACAACCTCTGAATATGAGGCTGTGCACGTGCACTCAACTTCTTTGGTCAACCCTGGTGAGGCCTGTTCTGAGTGGAACCTGTCCTGATAAACCGCTATGATCTTGGCCACCGTGCTGCAGCTCAGTTTTAGGGTCTTGGCAATCTGCTTATAGCCTAGGCCATCTTTATGAAGAGCAACAATTATTTTTTTAGATCCTTAGAGTTCTTTGCCATGAGGTGCCATTTTGAACTTACAGTGACCAGTATGAGAGAGTGAAAGTGATAACACCAAATTTAACACACCTGCTTTCCATTCACACCTGAGGCCTTGTAACACTAAAGAGTCACATGACACCGGGGAGGGAACATGGCTAATTGGGCCCAATTTGGACATTTTCACTTGGAGGTGTACTCATTTTTGTTGCCAGCAGTTTAGACATTGATGGCTGTGTGAGTTATTTTGAGGGGACAGCAAATTTACACTGTTATACAAGCTGTACACTCACTAGTTTACATTGTAGCAAAGTGTCATTTCTTCAGTGTTGTCACATGAAAAGATATAATAAAATATTTATAAAAATGTGAGGGGTGTACTCACTTTTGTGAGATACTGTATATCAGAGGTATCCCCCATTCAGGTTTGCCAGTCCTTCTGGCTTTACAGAACTTCCTGTCAGACACTTTTTATATTTATTTAAAAAAAGGGCAGACACGATGAACCACACTTTTTTTTTTTCTGCAGTCACTTTTCTATGTTTCTCACCGCTTGGCGCCTGTGCTACAGCCAAAAGACGGCTACAACGCAGGCTTAAAATGTACATGGGCATCCTCCCCTTCTCACGCTGCCCACACGCCCCCTCTGTGCCTATCAGTGCCACCTTTTCATGCCGCTTATCAGTGCCCATCAGTGCCACCCAACAGTGCCACCCATCAGTGCAGCCTCTTCCGTGGCTCTTGATCAGTGCCCATCAGTGCCACCTAGCAGTGCTCATCAGTGCCGCCTCATCAGTGCCCATCAATGCCACCTCATCAGTGCCCATCAGTACAGCCTATCAGTGCCATCTCATCAGTGCCCATCAGTGAAGGAAAGAAATTACCCATTTGCAAAATCATATAACAAAATATGGAAAACCTTTTGTTTTTTTCAAAATCTTCGTATTTTTTTGTTTGTTTAGCAAAAAATAATAAATACAGTGATGATTAAATACCACCAAAAGAAAGCTCTATGTGTGTGAAAAAAGTGATAAAAGTTTCATATGGGTACAGTGTTGCATGACAGCGCAATTGTTATTCAAAGTGTGACAGCGCTGAAAGCTAAAAATTAGCCTGGTCAGAAAGGGGGTATAAGTGCCCAGTAAGCAAGTGGTTAATTTGAAAGTTTGTTATCTTAAAATATCCAGTGGTATGCTGATTGAGAGATCTGACTTCACTCCAACTTTGTTTTCTGCATTCCTGTTCTTGGCCAGTTACTAATAACTAAAGCAAGCGACACAGTGACTAGCATTTTCAGAAAGAAGTTCCAATGACAGTCTATATATTTTTCTGATAACAAGTTTTCTCTAATGAGGTCCATATCATGCCTTTTAGGGTCAAAAATAGAATTTGATTTGATTTCCCCCTCCCTCCCTATGGTATGCAAAATATCATAAACTATCTGTGACATATAAACATTAAAACCTAATGTACATAAATCACAAGCAGATCAACGTGCTCACAAATCTGTGAATTCTTAGTTGCTGCCTGGCACCATTAGGGATTTTCACTCCACCCCACCAAAATATGATACAAATAATGATGTAGCACAACTAAAACAGTGTCTCCTAAATACAGTGCATTGCGAAAGTATTCGGCCCCCTTAAACTTTTCGACCTTAAAGCGCAGAGAGCATCATGAAGAACAAGGAACACACCAGGCAGGTCCGAGATACTGTTGTGGAGAAGTTTAAAGCCGGATTTGGATACAAAAAGATTTCCCAAGCTTTAAACATCCCAAGGAGCACTGTGCAAGCGATAATATTGAAATGGAAAGAGTTTTAGACCACTGCAAATCTACGAAGACCTGGCTGTCCCTCTAAACTTTCAGCTCATACAAGGAGAAGACTGATCAGAGATGCAGCCAAGAGGCCCATGATCACTCTGGATGAACTGCAGAGATCTACAGCTGAGGTGGGAGACTCTGTCCATAGGACAACAATCAGTCGTATACTGCACAAATCAGGCCTTTATGGAAGAGTGGCAAGAAGAAAGCCATTTCTTAAAGATATCCATAAAAAGTGTTGTTTAAAGTTTGCCACAAGCCACCTGGGAGACACACCAAACATGTGGAAGAAGGTGCTCTGGTCAGATGAAACCAAAATCAAACTTTTTGGCAACAATGCAAAACGTTGTTTGGCGTAAAAGCAACACAGCCCATCACCCTGAACACACCATTCCCACTGTCAAACATGGTGGTGGCAGCATCATGGTTTGGGCCTGTTTTTCTTCAGGAGGGACAGGGAAGATGGTTAAAATTGATGGGAAGATGGATGGAGCCAAATACAGGACCATACTGGAAGAAAACCTGATGGAGTCTGCAAAAGACCTGAGACTGGGACGGAGATTTGTCTTCCAACAAGACAATGATCCAAAACATAAAGCAAAATCTACAATGGAATGGTTCACAAATAAACATATCCAGGTGTTAAAATGGCCAAGTCAAAGTCCAGACCTGAATCCAATCGAGAATCTGTGGAAAGAACTGAAAACTGCGGTTCACAAACTCTCTCCATCCAACCTCACTGAGCTGGAGCTGTTTTGCAAGGAGGAATGGGCAAAAATGTCAGTGTTTCGATGTGCAAAACTGATAGAGACATACCCCAAGCTGTAATCGCAGCAAAAGGTGGCGCTACAAAGTATTAACTTAAGGGGGCTGAATAATTTTGCACGCCCAATTTTTCAGTTTTTTATTTGTTAAAAAAGTTTGAAATATCCAATAAATTTCGTTCCACTTCATGATTGTGTCCCACTTGTTGTTGATTCTTCAAAAAAATTTATGTTTGAAGCCTGAAATGTGGCAAAGGGTCGAAAAGTTCAAGGGGACGGAATACTTTCGCAAAGCACTGTAAATGAGTCCCAAATGATGAAACAAACAAAAAAAACTTAAATATGTATGTGTGGCCTACCACCAGTGAATTCCAGATATCATAGTCTTCACTTCAGCGGATCACCCACGTGTCACATGCATAACACCCTGTGAACCATATGCGCTCACCTCCTAGGCTGGACCTTAATCAGTAATCAAGGTGAAATACACTTGCCTCGCTAGGATTATACTCCAAATGGCTCCTGGCTCCCATCTCCCAGCGATTGCGCATATGGTTTACAGGGTGTTATGCATGTGCCGCATGGGTGACCTGTTGAAAGTAAAGACTGTGATATCTGGAATTCATTGGTGGTTGACCACACATACATATTTAAGTACTTTTTTGTTTCATTATTTGGGACTCATTTATTTAAGAGACACTGTATTTCTCGCGCTGCATCATTATTTTTTATCATATTTATGATATTATTATAAAGGAACTGGTTCCCATCTATGTTGTTGTTACCAATACACTTTGCCTTTCATATGTTATATAAGATTTTAAAAAGTTCATCTTCACCAGTTAGTCCTTATTCACTTTGACTGCAGCTTTGAAATCGTGCAAGTTCATTTGAGATTGCATGATTTCAAAGCCACGTGTCAGTGCGACTTGAGAGACATCTGTGTGGCTTCATGCACAGATGTCTAAGCAAGCTGCACACGAAATCGCCAAAAGTAGTGCAGGAACTACTTTTTCAAATTGGTGCTACACTGTGAAGTCGCCACCGCACCGATTTGAAGAATGCGATTGCCGGCAATAGGGTACGACTTGTCATACGATTTGACCTGTCAAATCCCATGACAAATCGCTCCAACGTGAACGAGGGCTTAAAGTTTAGGAAAAGGTTTCTTCTTCAGTCATGGCAAGAATACAGGCTTATCAGAGAAGAAATTCTTTAGGATATATACGGATATATAGGAATATAAGTTTCTCTCTTCAGGTATATTGACAGAAGGAACCTAATGTCCTGAGCTTGTGTTTATTTTTATACACTGCTAAAAAAAATTAAAGGAATACTTTAAAAACACATCTGATCTCAATAGGGAAACATATCATGCTGAATTTCTATACTGAAATGAACTGGGTAATGTGTTAGGAACGAAAGGATGCCGCGTCATTTGATGGAAATGAAAATGATCAACCTACAGAGGGCTGAATTCAAAGACAACCCGAAAATCAAAGTGAAAAAATGATGCTGCAGGCTAGTCCATTTTGCTAAAATTTCATTGCAGCAACTCAAAATGGTGCTCAGTAGTTTGTATGGCCCCCACGTGCTTGTATGCATGCCTGACATCATCGGGGCATGCTCCTTATGAGACGACAGATGATGTCCTGGAGCATTTCCTCCTAGATCTGGACCAGGGCATTAATGAGCTCCTGAGGTGTTCTATTGGATTTAGGTCAGGCGAGCATGGTGGCCATTCAATGGTATAAATTCCTTCATCCTCCAGGAACTGGCTGCATACTCTCACCACATGAGGCCGGGCATTGTCTTGCAGCGGGAGGAACCCATTATCCACAGTAATCCTTGGACCCACAGTGTAGCTTTGACAGTGTGTCCAAGGATTTCATCCTGATACCTAATGGTAATCAGGAGGCCATTGTCTAGCCTGTAGAGGTCTGTGACCCTCCATGGATATGCCTCCCCAGACCATAACTGACCAACCACAAAACCGGTCATGCTGAACGATGTTACAGGCAGCATAATGTTCTCCACGGCTTCTCCAGACCCTTTCACGTCTGTCACATGTGCTCAGGGTGAACCTGCTCCCATCTGGACAGAGCACAGTGCACCAGTGCCAATTCTGGTGTTCAATGGAAAATGGCATTCAAACTCCACGGTGCTAAGCAGTGAGCACAGGGCCCAACTAGAAGATGTCAGGTTCTCAGACCACCTTCATGAAGTCTGTTTTTGATTGTTTGGTTAGAGACACTCACACCAGTGGCCTACTGGAGGTCAGGGGCGTACCGTGGGGTTGGCCAGAACGGCGCCCGCCGGGGGAGGGCGGAAAAAAACACTCAGAGTGTAGTGCAGAAGCAGTGACTTACTGCTCCTCCCGGTCCTCCGTTCAGCCTGCGCCCCCCCCCGGGTCCCGCGGTCAGCGCCCCCCCCCCCCTTCCCGGAAGCCGCCCGCCTATCATGCTCGCTGTGTGTCCACTGCCCCGACTCCAGACTGACTGTGTGTGTCAGACTCGGAGCTCGGTGCGATGGGCGGGCCGCCGGCTCCCCTCGTCACAGGGCTCCTCCCACATGACTCGTCATCAGCAGGCTCCTAGGCAGCTCCAGGCTCAGCAGGCTGCCAGTGGGAGATGAAGAATGCTGAATTCTCTCTGCCAGTGACGAAAGCTTAGCTGGCTCCCAGGTACCATGAGTATACCATACTATATATATATATATGTATGTGGTCTCTATACTGCAATATATATATATATATATATATAGAGGAGGCCACATCCTGTGTGTGTATGTATATATATATATATATATATATATATATATATATATATAGTGCATTATAGAGGATGCCATACCCTGTGTGTGTATATATATATATATATATATATATATATATATATATATAGTGCAGTATAGAGGATGCCATATCCTGTGTGTATATGTGTGTATATATATATATATATATATATATATATATATATATATACACATATATACACACACACACACAGGATATGGCATCCTCTATACTGCACTATATATATATATATATATATATATACACACACAGGGTATGGCATCCTCTATAATGCACTATATATATATATATATATATATATATATATATATATATATACATACACACACAGGGTATGGCATCCTCTATACTGCACTATATATATATATATATATATATATATATACATACAGGATATGCCATATATAACTAGTGCACTATAGTGGATGCCATATCCTGTGTGTGTGTATATATATATATGACTGAGTGCATTTTAGAGGAGGCCATATCCTGTGTGTGTATATATATATATATATATATATATATATATATATATGTATATATATAGTGCATTATAGAGGAGGCCACATCATGCGTATATATATATATATATATATATATATATATACACAGGATGTGGCCTCCTCTATACTGCACTAATAAATATATATATATATATATATATATATATATATATACATACACACAGGATATGGCCTCCTCTAAAATGCACTCAGTCATATATATATATATGCAGGACGCAGCCTCCTCTATACTGCACTCTACACAGCGTGCACCGCGACCTCAGCGCGTCTTGCAGGGACTTCATATAATTGAAGTCAATGCAAGTCGCCTCCAGGTTGCCCCAAAGTAGTACAGGACCCTTTTTCTAAGTCGGAGCGATTTGTGTCGCTCCTATTAGAACAGGTCCTGTACTATTCAATGGCGAGCGACCTACCGCGACTTGTCAGGCGACCAAGTCGCCTGACAAGTCGCGCTAGTGTGAATGGACCCTTATGAATACTCAGACAATTAAAAATGAATAGAAATTGATGTAAAAGAGAAACAACAGAATATCTAACTCTTTAATGATGGGGGGGGGGGGCGCCGATACAGCTTCTCGCCAAGGGCGCTGGAGAGCCTAGGTACGCCTCTGCTGGAGGTCATTTTGTAGGGCTCTGGCAGTGTTCATCCTGAACCTCCTTGCACAAAGGAGCAGATAACGAACCTGCTGATGGCTTAAGGAACTTTTATGGCTCTGTCCTGCTCTCCTAGAGTAACTGCCTGCTCCTGGACTCTCCTCCATGCTCTTGAGACTGTGCTGGGAGACACAGCAAACCTTCTGGAAATGACACGTATTGATGTGCCATCCTGGAGGATTTGGACTGCCTGTGCAACCTCTATAGTGTCCATGTATCACCTCATGCTAACAGTAGTGACACTGATCCTAGCCAAATGCAAAACTAGTAAAAAAAAAAAAACTGTCAGAAAAGATTACTAGGAAAAAATATGTCAGTGTCCTCCAGCTGTAAAACCATTCCTGTTTTGGAGGTTGTCTCATTGTTGCCCATCTAGTGCACCTGTTAATTCCATTAACACCAAAGCTGCTGAAACCTATTAACAACACCTCTGTTACTTAAGGCTGTAAACCGCAAAATAAATAAATAAATAAACAAACCTGAAAGACAAAGGCATAATGAGCCAGTATGCATTGCATACTAGCTCATTATGAAATATTTACCTTAGAACAAAGCCCCTGCAGTGCCTCCCGCTCACAGGTGACACGGTCGACCTGTTCAGCCGACCCACTTTCTGGTTCGTGTCCTCTGGCCATATGATTGGCCGGAGCTGTGATGATGTCACTCCCGTGCATGCGCGCAGGAACCCCCGTTCATGACTTAGGGCTCTGAAGGAATGGCACAGGCAGCCATTCCTTCAGAGCGCATGCGCCAGTGATGTCACTGGCTGCATGCAAAGTAAATATCTCCTAAACGGTGCAAGTTTAGTAGTTATTTACAGTACCTATAGGTAAGCCTTATTATAGGCTTACCTATAGGTACAAGTTAGAGAGGGGGGTTTACAACCACTTTAACTGACCAGATCAATATCCCAGGAGTTTATTTGACTTGATGCTATACTCTAATTAAAAAGGGTCCTTTTCATTTTTTTGAGCAGTGTATTTTTAGTCAACCACTATTAGATATCACTTTGACAATGTATTTTGCCTTATCTACTTAGGTATTTATAGCTAACTTGGTACTTAACTTTTTTGTGGCCCTAAGCAGTAGCTTTCTTCAGTTATGCATTAGCTTTGCCATGAGGTTAATACACAGGGTAACATTTTTACATTTGCTATAAATGCTTTTGGCAAAGAAGGAGTTACATGTTTAGTTACATTCTTTTGAAATCCCATATCCTTCCCATCCCACGGAAGACGCATACTCATTCAGCTGGCTCACTGCTACTTAACTTACAAATGTTTTTTGACCTTTTCCCCCAGCAAATCCTGAATCACAGTTTTATTTCCCAAAACCTGGATATCCTACCGATAATTTTTAGCCTGCGTGATCTATTTTTAAGGTGTCAGTTTACTGTGTTACACAGATTCCCTTTCCTTTCTTCTGAATGGCATGTAGTAGTCATGCAGGACAGCCTGTCTGTTATCCTCTTGCACTAGAGGATCTGGCCTGGATGTGATAACATGTAAATGACAATCAGTCAGACTATGTAAGGACACATGCCAGACAACAATGAAAAAGAACTCTGCGGCAAATTTAAAATTCTTTGACCACCCATGTTGCTATTTCTTACCTAAATTTCCATTTGACTTATGACTTTTGTTAGAATTAAGATATCCTAATATCTGACCAGAGAACAAAGGCTCTGCCACCATAACCAGCTTTTGACTGGGATTCAGAGAGCACAGCTCAGTTCCTTATTTAGATGAAAAGCATATAAGGAATGCATATTCCTTAACCGCTTGCTGACTGGCCCATAGCAGATTTACTGTATATATATATATATATATATATACAGTGCCTTGCGAAATTATTCGGCCCCCTTGAACTTTGCGACCTTTTGCCACATTTCAGGCTTCAAACATAAAGATATAAAATTGTACATTTTTGGGAAGAATCAACAACAAGTGGGACACAATCATGAAGTGGAACAAAATTTTTTGGATATTTCAAACTTTATTAACAAATAAAAAACTGAAAAATTGGGCGTGCAAAATTATTCAGCCCCTTTACTTTCAGTGCAGCAAACTCTCTCCAGAAGTTCAGTGAGGATCTCTGAATGATCCAATGTTAACCTAAATGACTAATGATGATAAATAGAATCCACCTGTGTGTAATCAAGTCTCCGTATAAATGCACCTGCACTGTGATAGTCTCAGAGGTCCGTTTAAAGCGCAGAGAGCATCATGAAGAACAAGGAACACACCAGGCAGGTCCGAGATACTGTTGTGGAGAAGTTTAAAGCCGGATTTGGATACAAAAAGATTTCCCAAGCTTTAAACATCCCAAGGAGCACTGTGCAAGCGATAATATTGAAATGGAAGGAGTATCAGACCACTGCAAATCTACGAAGACCTGGCCGTCCCTCTAAACTTTCAGCTCATACAAGGAGAAGACTGATCAGAGATGCAGCCAAGAGGCCCATGATCACTCTGGATGAACTGCAGAGATCTACAGCTGAGGTGGGAGACTCTGTCCATAGGACAACAATCTGTCGTATACTGCACAAATCTGGCCTTTATGGAAGAGTGGCAAGAAGAAAGCCATTTCTTAAAGATATCCATAAAAAGTGTTGTTTAAAGTTTGCCACAAGCCACCTGGGAGACACACCAAACATGTGGAGGAAGGTGCTCTGGTCAGATAAAACCAAAATCAAACTTTTTGGCAACAATGCAAAACGTTATGTTTGGCGTAAAAGCAACACAGCTCATCACCCTGAACACACCATCCCCACTGTCAAACATAGTGGTGGCAGCATCATGGTTTGGGCCTGCTTTTCTTCAGCAGGGACAGGGAAGATGGTTAAAATTGATGGGAAGATGGATGGAGCCAAATACAGGACCATTCTGGAAGAAAACCTGATGGAGTCTGCAAAAGACCTGAGACTGGGATGGAGATTTGTCTTCCAACAAGATAGATAGATAGATAGATAGATACAACTTTATTTTCATTGCATAGTACAGGTACACAGCAACGAAATGCAGTTTGGCATCTACCAGAAGTGCAAAATGTAGCAATTGTGCAAAAGTGCAGATAAATATCTAGCATATTTACAGTGCAGATAACCATCTAGCATAATTAAAAAAAAAAATATATATATATATATATTTATATATATATATATATATATATAAATACATACACATGCATTATATACACAAATGAATGTGAAATATTGGGCAAAATGTACAGTAATGATAAAGATACATACAGATATAAATAGTGCAGATGTACTGAGGAGTGAAAAAGATATACTATGTAGTATGTACATGTATAGTACAGAGGTTACATGCAGTCTTTTGTTTGTGTTTATTTTGTAATGATTAGCGGTGTAATGTTGAGTTCAGTAATATGATGGTGGATGGAAAAAAACTGTCCCTGAACCTGCTGGTTCTAGTGCGCAAGTTTCTGTATCTCCTTCCTGACGGAAGGAGGTTAAACAGTTTATAACTGGGATGCGAAGATTCCTTGATGATGTTGTGAGCTCTGCGCAAACATCTGCTGTGGTGAAGGTGCTCAATGGCAGGTAATTGGGTGCCAGTGATGCGGGTTTTTACCACCCTTTGCAGTGCTTTACGTTCACTCACAGTGGAGCCTCCATACCAAACAGTGATGGAGTTGGTCAGGATGCTCTCAATGATGCAGCGGTAGAAGCTCGTTAAAATCCCGGGGGACAAATGAGATTTCTTGAGACTTCTCAAGAAATACAGACGTTGTTGTGCTTTTTTTACCAGAGCTGACGTGTTCTGCTGCCAGGACAGATCCTCAGAGATGTGAACTCCCAGGAACTTAAAACTGGAGACTCGCTCTACCTCGGTTCCATTGATGTTGACTGGTAGATGTCTCCCGCTGTTGGATTTCCGGAAGTCCACAATGAGCTCTTTGGTCTTTGTGGCATTGAGAGTCAGGTTATTGGTGGCACACCATACTGCCAGATTACAGATCTCTTCCCTGTAGGCCGATTCATCATTGTTTTCAATCTGGCCGACCACGGTGGTGTCATCCGCATACTTGATGAAGATGTTGGATTTATACAGAGGAGCACAATCGTGGGTGAACAGGGAGTAGAGCAGTGGGCTCAGAACACAGCCCTGCGGTATGCCAGTGTTCAGAATGAGGGTTGAGGATACCTGATTTCCCAACCTGACAGATTGAGGTCTGTTGGTGAGAAAGTCCAGAATCCATCTGCAAATGGAGGTGCAGATACCCAGTTCCCTAAGCTTAGTGATCAGTACAGTGGGGAGGACTGTATTGAACGCAGAGCTAAAATCAATGAACAGCATTCTAATGTATGTATTGCTCTTATCCAGGTGGGTGAGAGCAGAATGAAGAGCTGTGGAAACTGCATCCTCAGTTGACCTATTCGGGCGATAGGCATACTGGTGTGGGTCCAGTGTAGGTGGTAGGCCCGCAGTAAGGCGATTCAGGACCAGTTTCTCAAAGCATTTCATAACAATAGGGGTGAGTGCAACTGGGCGAAAGTCGTTCAGGTATTCAGCAGCTGAGTGCTTAGGCACTGGTATAATAGTTGTGGTCTTCAGGCATGTTGGTACTGTGGCTTGAGCCAGTGACAGATTGAAAATGTCAGAAAAAACATGTGCCAGTTGTCCAGCGCATGCTCTGAGAACACGTCCCGGTATGCCATCTGGGCCAGCTGCCTTACGTGCATCCACTCTGCTAAACACTGAATAGACGTCCGTTGTTGAGAGTGAAAGTGAGCTGTAAGCAATAGCAGAGTCCATGGTTGGTGTAAAATGTCCTGTGCATTGGTCAAAACGAGCAAAAAAGTGATTAAGTTTGTTCGGTTGAAAGGCACTGCTGGTTGATTGAGCTATAGGTTTGTAGTCTGTGATTGACTGGATGCCTTTCCACATGCGTCTGGGGTCAGAGTTGTGGAAGTGCTCTTCTATGTGTAATTTGTATATGAGCTTTGCTTTCCTGATGCCCCTTTTAAGGTTGGACCTGGCTCTGTTGTAGTCCTCTACACCACCAGATTAAAAGGCAGCATCTCTTGCTTTCAACAAGAGACGGACTTCAGAGTTCATCCACGGCTTCTGATTAGGAAAACATTTCATGTGTTTGACAGTAGTGACATTGTCAATGCACGTGTTAATATAATCCAAAACAGATGATATGTAAGTGTCCATGTCTGTATGAGAGTCCAGTGTAGCCTGTGAGGCAAACATGTTCCAGTCAATATCCTGAAACTGCTGTTGTAAAGAAGAAATGGCCCCCTCTGGCAGAGCTGGTTTCACACGTTTGATCAATGGTGTGTATTTGGGTAGCATGAACAAGGAGAGGTGATCAGACTGACCCTAGTGGGGGAGGGGAATGGCTGTGTATGCCCCAGGTATGTTTGTGTACACCTGGTCCAGTGTTTTATCCCCTCTGGTAGGGCAGGAGACATTGCGGTGAAATTTTGGTAAAACAGATTTCAGATTGGAGTGATTGAAATCTCCAGCAACAATGATAGCTCCTTCGGGATGTGCAGACTGCTGTTTGCTGATAGCTGCATGCAGTTCCTCCATAGCTAGTTTAGCATTAGCATCCGGCGGAATGTACACTGCAATCACAACAATGGCTGAGAATTCTCTCGGTAAATAAAAGGGTCTGCACTTAATCATCAAATACTCTAAATGAACGGAGCAATGACTTTCAACAAGACAACAAGACAATGATCCAAAACATAAAGCAAAATCTACAATGGAACGGTTCACAAATAAACATATCCAGGTGTTAGAATGGCCAAGTCAAAGTCCAGACCTGAATCCAATCGAGAATATATGGAAAGAACTGAAAACTGCTGTTCACAAACGCTCTCCATCCAACCTCACTGAGCTCGAGCTGTTTTGCAAGGAGGAATGGGCAAAAATGTCAGTCTCTCGATGCGCAAAACTGATAGAGACCTACCCCAAGCGACATACAGCTGTAATCGCAGCAAAAGGTGGTGCTACAAAGTATTAACCTTTTGCACGCCCAATTTTTCAGTTTTTTATTTGTTAAAAAGGTTTGAAATGTCCAATAAATTTCGTTCCACTTCATGATTGTGTCCCACTTGTTGTTGATTCTTCACAAAAAATTACAGTTTTATATCTTTATGTTTGAAGCCTGAAATGTGGCAAAAGGTCGCAAAGTTCAAGGGGCCGAATACTTTCGCAAGGCACTGTATATATATATATATATATCTATATACACTGAACAAAATTCTAAACGCAACACTTGTTTTTGCCGCCATTTTTCATGAGCTAAACTCAAAGATCAAAGAAAACCGGGATTCATCCGTGAAGAAAACACCTTTCCAAAGTGCCAAGCGCCATCGAATGTGAGCATTTGCCCACACAAGTCGGTTATGACGACAAACTGCAGTCAGATCGAGACCCCGATGAGGAAGACGAGCATGCAGATGAGCTTCCCTGAGATGGTTTCTGACAGTTTGTGCAGAAATTCTTTGATTAACCGATTATTGCAGTAGCTGTGTGGGTGGCTGGTCTCAGACCATCTCGGAGGGGAAGATGCAGGATGTGGAGGTCCTGGGCTGGTGTGGTTACACGTGGGCTGTGATTATGAGGCTTGTACTGCCAAATTCTCTGAAATGCTTTTGGAGAGGACTTATGGTAGAGAAATGATCATTCAATTCATGGGCAACAGCTCTGGTGGACATTCCTGTAGGCAGTATGGCAATTGCATGCTCCCTCAAAACTTGCGACATCTATGGCATTGTGCTGTGTGATAAAACTGCACATTTTAGAGTGGCCTTTTACTGTGGCCAGCCTAAGGCACCCCTGTGCAATAATCATGCTGTCTAATCAGCATTTTGATATGCCACACCTGTGAGGTGGATGGATTATCTCGGCAAAGGAGAAGTGATCACTAAGGGCTCTTTCACACGGAGCGGACCGTATTTCGATCCGCTCCGGCACTTTTTTTTTTTTTTACGGACACGGATGACACTTGTGTCATCCGGTCCGTATGTCCGCATATCACCCCATCCGTTTCCAGATGATATACGGACATAATGTATGTCTATGGGATTGCGGATGTCAGCGGCGTCCTTACAGTTTTTTAAATGGAAGAAAAATAGGGTTCTGTTCCGTTCCAAAAAACGGAGCAAAACTGAAAGGACGCAAATCCCATTTACATGCATTATGTCCGTATATCACCCGCAAATGGATGGGGTGATATACGGACATACGGAACGCCCGTGTGAAAGAGGCCTATCACAGATTTAGACAGATTTGTGAACAATATTTAAGAGAAATAGGCCTTTTGTGTACATAGAAAAAGTCTTAGATCTTTGAGTTCAACTAATGAAAAATGGGGGCAATTTATGTTGCATTTATAATTTTGTTCAGTGTATACAGTACATATATTTACGTGATTCTGCACTTCCGGGGATAAGTGTGAGTGTGCATCGCCGCCGGCTCGCTCCCCCCTGTGATTTTACACAGCGAGGGGGGCTGATCAGTGGGTCCCGCAGACCTGATGTCCACCAGAACCCGCTGATCATTCCATACACTAACAGAATGCCAGTCTGCTTTTGTAAACAGGGCAGGTTGTCATTCTGCCAGTACAGAAGATATGGATCCTGTGTTTCTGTAAAGCAGAAACACTGATCCATGGCTTCCATTAGTAAAAGCACCTCTCCCACACTAGTAAAGCTCTGGTCAGGCACACAAACCCTTTCATCGCCCCCAGATGTTAACCCCTTCCCTGCCAGTGTCATTAGTACAGTGAAAGTGCATATTATTAGCACTGATTACTGTAATAATGTCACTGGTCCCCAAAAAAGAGTCAAAGGTGTCAGTTAGGTGTTCGATTTGTCCGCAGCAATATTGCAGTCCCGCTAAAAATTTCTAATTGCTGTCATTACTAATAAAAATAAATAAATAACATCCCATAGTTTGCAGATGTTACAACTTTTGCGCAAACCAAACAATATATGCTTTTTGGGATTTTTTTACCAAAATATGTACAGAATACACATTGGCCTAAATTGATAAATAAAATTGATATTTTACATTTTTCTATTGGATTTGTTTTAGAGCAGAATGTAAAAAAATATTGTGTTTTTTTCAAAATTGACGGTCGTTCTTTGTTTCTAGCGCAAAAAAAAAAAAAATGCAAAGGTTATAAAATACCCCCAAAATAAAGCTCTATTTGTGAGAAAAAAAGGACATATATTTTATTTGGGCACAGTGCTGCACGACTGTGCAATTGTCAGTTGAAGTAATGCAGTGCCCAATCGCAAGAAATGGCCTGGTCAGGAAGGTGGGGGGGGGGGGGGTGAAACCTTTCGGAGGTCAAGTGGTAAAATATACAGTACATGTTAATAAAAATATAAAATTCTTTAAAAAATATAAATTCTCCAAAGTATAAATTCTTCAGATTTACTAATCATTCTGAATAATGTTCCTTAGTACTATCAAAGCAGGTCATGTGAATTTAGCAAACTGTTTTCTGTGTAAATTTTGTCTCTACATATTTAACATTTGTGCAGATATAAGGGTATTTGCATTGATGGATAGTAACTGTATATATAAATAGCAAATCAGAGGCCATGCCTTACCTAATGTTTCTTTCTTATACTGTGGCATTAAAAAAGGAAATTGGATTGAAGCAATGAAACTCATACAAGATCAATGTGCCAAACAACCAGTGGCGTAGCGGGGGTTGTTGTCAGCGCCCGGGGCATGGCAAGTAATTTGCCCCCCCTAACCTGCAGACTTTTAGCACTCGCTGAGTCCCTTCCTACAATAGTACTGACGAGCCTGATTCCTATACTGACCTACCAGTCCACTAAGCTAACATACCTGATTCCTGTACTGGCCACTACACTGACCAACCTGTCCACGACACTGACCCTTACACTGACCTACCTGATTCCTACCTGCCCACTACACTGCCCACTACACTAAACTGTCCACTACACTACACTACCCACTACACTGACCATTACACTACACTGTCCACTACACTACACTGTCCACTATACTACCCACTACACTACACTGACCACTGCGCTGTCCACTACACTATACTGACCACTACACTACACTGACCACTACACTACACTAACCACTACACGGACCACTACACTACACTACACTGTCCACTGCACTACACTGTCCACTGCACTGTCCACTACACTACACTACACCAGTGGCGTACCAATGGGGGGGGGGCGGGGGGGCGGCCCGCCCCGGGTGCCACGCTCTGGGGGGTGTCAGCCGGTGTCCTGCCCGGTGTGTTCAGACAGATCCCGCAGTGTGAAGGCAGCTGCGGTGGCAGCTCCTTCAGTCCGTGCTGCTAGCGGGGGGGGCGGAGCCGCGGCGGGAATACGGGGGCGGAGCCTCGGCTGCAATAAGGGGGCGGAGCCGAGGCGGGAATAAGGAGGCGGAGCCTTGGTGGGAAGAAGGGGCGGAGCTTCGGTGGGAAGAAGGTGAGTGCCCATTGCCCAGGTGTGTGTGCTGGATAGGAGGGGGATGGGGCTGCTGCATATAGAGGAATTCATCTTTCTCTATTCTTCCTGCAGCTGCCTGCTGAATAACTGATTCTCCTCCTCTCCCTCCTGCAGGAAGAATAGGGAAAGATCAATTCATCTATATGCAGCTGCCCCATCCCCCTTCTATACAACTTCTTTTGCTGGCCCCCCTCCAGTGCTCCTAATCTCCCCTCCTAGGTGCTCTTAGCCCCCCCCAGTGCACTAGACCCCCCTGTTCTTTAGCCCCCCCCATGCTCTTCAGCTCCCCACAGTGCTTTCTCCCGCCCCCCAAGTGCTCCCTGTCCCCCCCAGTGCTCTCCACCCCCCTGATTTTCCCTGCCCAGCCCCCAAGTGCTCCCTGTCCCCCCCCCCCCCAGTGCTCTCCACCCCCCTGATTTTCCCTGCCCACCCCCCCCCCTGATTTTCCCTGCCTACCCCCCCAAGTTCTCCCTGTCCCCCCCAGTGCTCTCCAACCTCCTGATTTTCCCTGCCCACCCCCCCAAGTGCTCCCTGTCCCCCCCCCTCTCAGTGCTCTCCACCCCCCTGGTTTTCCCTGCTCGCCAACCAAGTGCTCCCTGTCCCCCCCAGTGCTCTCCACCCCCTGCACCTTCCAACCCCCCTACAATGCTTTCCAAACCCCCTCTTAATTCTCTCCAGCCCCCCCCCCCCCCACCGTGGCCCTTCAGCTCCTCCAGTGCTCTCTGCTTCGTCTGTGCTCTCTGGCCCCCCTAGTGCTCTTCTATCTTCTATCATGTCCTCGGTTTCTGAGCATCTCTTGTATCATGTCTGTAGTCTCTGACCATCTACTGTATCATGTCTGCAGTCTCTGAGCATCTCTTGTATCATGTCTGTAGTCTCTGACCATCTACTGTATCATGTCTGCAGTGTCTGACCATCTACTGTATCATGTCCTCAGTCTCTGACCATCTACTGTATCATGTCCTCAGTCTCTGACCATCTCCTGTATCATGTCCTCAGTCTCTGACCATCTACTGTATCATGTCCTCAGTCTCTGACCATCTACTGTATCATGTCTGCAGTCTCTGACCATCTCCTGTATCATGTCCTCAGTCTCTGACCATCTACTGTATCATGTCCTCAGTCTCTGACCATCTACTGTATCATGTCTGCAGTCTCTGACCATCTCTTGTATCATGTCCTCAGTCTCTGACCATCTACTGTATCATGTCCTCAGTCTCTGACCATCTCCTGTATCATGTCCTCAGTCTCTGACCATCTCCTGTATCATGTCTGCAGTCTCTGATCATCTCCTGTATCATGTCTTCAGTCTCTGACCATCTCCTGTATCATGTCTGCAGTCTCTGACCATCTCCTGTATCATGTCTGTAGTCTCTGAATATCTCCTTTAGCAAGTCTCCAATCTCTTACTCAAACTTAAACACATTGGTAATAATATTAGCTATCTATTTATGCTGAAGGTAGGACTGTGCAGGGGAGGCAGAAAGTGCAAAAGGGGGAACTGTGATTAGAGAGACGGAGGGCAGACTGCAAGGGGCACTGTGTTGGGGGGGCTGTGAAATTTGTGCAAAAAATATTCTTGAACACATTACAATTTTTTTGTGGGTGTTTTTACATTTTAAAGTTGGGGGGGGGTGCCAGATATAGGATCCGCCCCGGGTGCCAAATGCTCTAGGTACGCCACTGCATTACACTACCCTACACTGTCCACTACACCACACTAACCACTATATTGTCCACTAAACTACACTACACTGTCCACTACACTATACTACCCACTACACTAACCACTACACTACATTGTCCACTACACTACCCTAACCACTGTATTGTCCACTAAACTACACTACCCTACACTGTCCACTACACTACACCACACTTACCAATACTCTACACTGTCCACTATACTACCCACTACACGACATTGTCCACTACACTACCCACTACACTGTCCACTACACTGACCATTACACTACACTGTCCACTACACTACCCACTACACTGCCCACTACACTACCCACTACACTACATTCTCCACTACACTACCCACTACACATCACTGTCCACTATACTACCCACTACACTACCCACTACACTGTCCACTACACTACGCACTACACTACACTACCCACTACACTGTCCTCTACACTGCCCACTACACTACACTGCCCACTACACTACCCACTACTCTACCCTACACACTACACTACGCTGTCCACTACACTACACTGTCCACTACCCTACACTACCCACTACACTACACTACCCACTACATTGTCCACTCCCCACTAAACTACACTACACTGTCCACTACACTACCCACTACACTGTCCACTACACTACACTACACTGTCCACGACTACACTGCCCACTACACTACACTACCCACTACACTACCATGTCCACTACATTACACTGTTCACTACACTACACTACCATGTCCACTACACTATACTGTCCACTACACTACCCACTACACTACCGTGTCAACTACACTACACTGTCCACTACACTACACTACCATGTGCACTACACTATACTGTCCACTACCCTACCCACTACACTACACTGTCCACTACACTACACTACCCACTACACTACACTGTCCACTACACTACCATGTCCACTACACTACACTACCCACTACACTACACTACACTACACTACACTGTCCACTACACTACACTACCATGTCCACTACACTACACTGTCCACTACACTACCCACTACACTACAATACCCACTACACTACTACTACCCACTAAACTACACTACACTGTTAACTACGCCTCCTCCCCAGACTGTGTCTAGTCCTGCAGCCAGCAAAATGACTTACCTGTTTTCATGATCCATCCACTCTGCCACATGGTGAAGACGAGCCCTTACAGGGGGTGGGTTGGGGAGGATTGTGAGAGCTTAGAGGAGGCGGGACGGAGGCACATGCAGAGCTGACTTAGAAGACAGCGAGACGGGCTCCAGAAGCGAGGCGGGGCTCTGCCACTGGCCAGTGATGTGTTTCCAACAAAAGGCTGGAGAAGAGAATACATTGAGCTGGGTTCCTGAGGAACAAAGTGTCACTTATTGATGACAGATCTCATGTAAGAAGTTTGTCAAGAAAAGGGTCTATTACAGCAATCAATTTACTCCGGGAAGACCATTTCCCACAGTGAATATAGATTAGTACAGGTAGTATTCTTACATCAAAATATTTATAGCTAATGAAGTAAAGCAGAAAATCACTATCAATTGTACTCATTCAAAGACTGATGTACTTTCTGTTAAATTAACCTCCCTGGCAGTCTGATTATGTCAGAATTTCTGTGCTAAAAGCGGTACATTGTTTTGCATGGCAATATGTTGTTTTATATTTTAGGCCTGTAATTCTTAGGAATAACTCACTTAAATCTTTCCAATCAAGAGTCTAGTAGACATCCCGGGTATGATAACGTTTGAAACACGAAATCATAAATGATAATGATAATAAATTCCATCAAATTCTTCATTGTTTTCGAAGTGGAGATGTTTCATTATGAGGGAGAATCTGTACTCGTGGGCGCTGCCTGATCCGTATCGCAGTCAATAGAGCACCAAGTCCACACATTGCTGAGCTCAGTCGCAGAATCGCTGTTGTCACTTTTAGTGCCCGATGACAAATTTTCCCACGAATCGCTATCGCTCAGTTCCTCAAATAATTCCGATTCACCGTTGCTGTTTTCCAGTTTGTCCAAAGCGTTTTTGAGCTAAAAGAACGCTTTTTGGACGCCATGGATGTTATCAATTTTCCAGGCACAAAGTACCGCACAAAGTACAGACAGGGCACTGGAAAAGCCTCTAGGTGAAATTACATGATACAAAGTTGTAATTGTAACAGATTACACTGTATCATGTAATTTTTTTTTTTAATCTCCCACCGGAAGAAGGTTGCCATTATCGGCCGAGCACAGAGCGAGATGACAGCAGGAGCATGGCTGCAGGAAGGCTGGGGAGGACGGTGGGGATCGCAGGGCAAGGTGAGTTTTATTCTGGGGTAATCCCGGGTGTGGCTCAGGGTTACCGCTTTTGGTACGGTAAATGAACCCCGAGCCACACTTGGGAATACCTCTAGGAAGGTTAAAGTGATTGTAAATGCAATTTATTTTTTAAATATCAAACAGGTTTATACTTACCTGCTCTAGGCAATGGAATCACACAGAGCTGCTCCAAATCTCCTCTCCTTGAGTCCCCTGCTGGCGATTCTGGCTCTTTCTCTCTAGCACGTACCCCCCTAGGAAGCCACTTATTATGGCCCCCAGACTGTACTGTGTGCACACCACTCATATAGGGTGGCACAGTACCTTGCACGCATAGTATCACTAATCTAAAAAAAAAAATGACAGGCAGAGGCAGGCCACCCCGCAGGGGCCGTCGTGGTCATGGTGCTTTGATTTCCTTTTGCCCTAGAATAATGCCCAGTGTTCAGAGGCCATGTACCCTGAACTCGAAAAATTCTGAGGACATAGTTGACTGGCTTACACAGGACACCCAATCTTCTACAGCTTCCGCTCTGAACCTTGACGCACCATCCTCCTCCAGCTCAGTTTCGGGCACCTCTAAGGTTTGCAACTCGCCCGCCTGCCGCCACCAACAACACTAGCACCACAGCCGCTTCACTTGATCTGTCAGAGGAGTTATTTACACATCAGTTGGAAGAAATGAGTAATGCACAACCATTATTGCCAGAGGATGTAGATAACGGGGATATGTCTCAGTCAGGCAGCATTACAAACATGGATGTACGGTGTGATGATGATGATGTTGTACCCGCTGCTGCTTCCTTTGCTGAGTTGTCAAATACAAGTGAAGCGGTTGATGATGACGATGTGTCCGTGGATGTCACGTGGGTGCCCGCTCGAAGAAACTAAAATCTATTCCATACACCGGCCCCTGATAGGGGACGTAACAGGGATTAAACTGATGAGAATAGTACTATTTAACACACCACTCATATAGGGTGGCACAGTACATTGCACGGCGCACACGCAGTGCCCCAAATTGTAAGTAAGAGGGCCGACCAACCATCTTTTTCCATTTCCCGGTTCCTAAAATCTATTCCATACACCGGCCCCTGATAGGGGACAAAACAGAGATTAAACTGGTAAGAACAGATTTTTTTAATTTAAAAAAGAGGACAGCCTCTGTGGAGCTGGGTATTTTTTGGCCACGTTACTGAACGCTCATGCACAATGGCTGTAGGCTCATGCGTCCTTTTGCGGAGGTGACAAACCTGGTCAGTCAAACCCAAGGCAACATCATCGACCTCATCCCATATGCGTTTTTTCTGGAACGTGCCCTGCGAAGAGTGCTGGATCAGGCCGTAGATGAGCATGAAGAGGAAGAGTTGTGGTCACCATCACCACCAGAAGCAGCCTTGCCGTCATCGATTGCTGGACCTGCGGCAACACAGAGAGAGGAGTCTGAAGAAGAGGAGTCAGAGGAGATAGGTGGCTTTGAGGAGGTGAAAAACCAACCACAGCAGGTGCCCCAGGGGGGTTGTTGTCACCTTTCAGGGACCCTTGGTGTTGTATGTGGCTGAGTGGAGGAAGAGACCTTCAATGACGTCAGTGAGGACAAGGAACGGGACATGGCTAGCTTGCGGTTGTTTAAATGGACTGTTTGCGGTTGTTTGGGGTGCGTTAAACGGGGAGTTTGGTCTGTCAGAGTTTGGTCTGTCACTGTGAAGCGGGCGTAACCCTTACAATATCAACATCAACATCATACCTGATCGTATACACACACTGGATGTTTTAAAGCACGTTATTCCAAACAATTTAGGAATGTTAGGTGATTTATGCCCTTTATGGATTAAAACCCGACTCTGCGTCAACTACGTAATTTTCCATGGGAGCTTTGCCATGGATCCCCCTCCGCATGCCACAGTCCAGGTGTTAGTCCCCTTGAAAAAAAATTTCCATCACTATTGTGGCCAGAAAGAGTCCCTGTGGGTTTTAAAATTCACCTGCCTATTGAAGTCTATGGCGGTTCGGCCGGTTCGCCCGTTCGCGAACATTTGCGGAAATTCGCGTTCGCCGTTCGTGAACTGAAAATGTTATGTTCGCGACATCTCTAACTGTGATTGCTCAGTGCTGTGGACTGGAGACACCATATTTTTGGGTAAATTTTTGACAATGTGGCTGGATAGGGCTGTTTGTTAATGCTACTTGGATATGGGCCTGTGTTGTGTACTGTCTCTTTGCGGGATTGGGGATGTCTCTTTGCTGGATTGGGTATGTCCCTTTGCTGGATTAGAGATGTCTCTTTGCTGGGTGGGAATGTCTCTTTTCTGGATTGGGGATGAGTCTTTGTTGGGTGGGGGTGTCTCTTTGCTGGATTGGGGATGTCTCTTTGCTGGATTGGGGATGTCTCTTTGCTGAAAATGTTATGATTTCTGTTTGCTGGATTAGGGAAGTCTCTTTGCTGGGCTCGGATGTCTCTTTTCTGCACTCAGTATGTCTTTGCTGGATTGCAGATGTTTCTTTGCTGGATGGGGATGTCTTGTTGCTGGATTTGGAATGTTTCTTTGCTGGATGGGATGTCTCTTTGATGGATTGGGAATGTCCCTTTGCTGAATATATGGGAGATCTCTTTGCTGAATATGTTGGGATGTCTCTTTTTTGGTTGGGGATGTCTCTTTGCTAAACATATGGGGATGTCTCGTTGCTAAGTATATGGGGATTTCTCTTTGCTGAATATATTGGGATGCCTCTTTGAATATATGGGGATGTCTCTTTGCTAAATATATTTGGTTGTCTCTTTGCTAAATATATGGAAATGTCTCTTTGCTAAATATATGGGAATTTCTCTTTGCTTAATATTTGGCATGTCTCTGCTGGATTGGGGATGTCTCTTTGCTGAATATATTGGGTATTCTCTTTGAATATATGGAATATCTCTTTGCTGGATTGGGCCATCTCTTTGCTGAATATATGGGGATGTCTCTTTGTTGGATTGTGCCTTCCCTTTACTAAATATTTTGGGATGTCTCTTTGCTGTATTGGTCCCTTTGAATATATGGGGATGTCACGTTGCTGAATATAGGGGGCTGTCTCTTTGCTGAATATATGTGGGCTGTCTCTTTGCTGGATATATGAGGGACTGTCTATTGCTGCTGGGGGGGGGTCTATTCTTGCTGTAGTGGATCTATTATTGCTTTTACTGCAATAACAAACTCTAAGGGCTCATGCTAGCCCCCCAAATTATACTTGGTTTCCTGTTGTCTAAAGGGACGGTTCTAGGGGTGGAGACAAGCATGATCTAGGGGAGGGGAGTGAGTTCCTGCACCTTTTCTTGGAGAAAAAAGCCCTGGACTTCATAACCACTTAAAAAAAAATTAAAAAATAAAGGTGTAGCGCTGATCTAATAGAAATAATAAACACCCAAGTCCACATCCAGAGAAAAGAGTACCAGATGAAGTGTCTACTCCAAACCGATAAAGCTCCTTATAAGTGGAATTAGAGAAGAGCCATCACCGAGTTCAATCACACTGACGCTTACCAAATAGCCATGACCCTCATTACAAAGGTCACAGGTAACAGAGGTATTAAATGAGATATCGGTAACAGGGAAGATCCTCTCAACGATCTGTTTGTGGTGGTCAATTGCCCTCCTCATGGACTCATCAGCTCATGCGGGAATAAGGCAGACACCTCTCATAGTGTAATACGATAAGAGCAATTTATTGGAAAAAACATATAGCAACTTACATCTAGAATAAGAACAGCATGTCATGTTTACTCTGTAGCTGAAAGCGTGTGTTGGTTTCCTACCAACAAAATGGCTGCCGCGTCCCCCGTCCGTGATCGCGTCACACACCGTAGGCTCCTCCCAATGCATTTTGTCATCAATTGACATTGTCAGGGGTGTGGCCAAATGGATACATAAGATGACAATCAGCTACTTAAATAAACATTGAACCGAAGTCAGCAGATCATCACAATCCACATACAAAACGGCTATTTTATTTAGATGGAAATATCAATAGCTCCACTGAGCATCATTAAATTATATACCTACTGACATAGGTTGAACCATATACTTAGTAAGTAATAAGGGCATATCGGGGAGCAGTGCCATCTAGTGGCTGGAAACCAAATTGCTGGAGGAAACATTAATATTGCATCCAGTGTCTCAAAACACATTATACAATAATACATAAATAAAATATAAAAAATGTTGTCAATTCCAGGTAAACTTACAAGCAGAAAAACAAGCTGAACATAACCAAATTAAAATATATAAAAATGGCTAGATGTAAAACACAAATAAATTGGAGTACAATCTATATCCCAGAGCAATAACCACAAGGCAAGTGTCCCAGGGACCCAAAGGAATGATATTACACTTAGGACTTGTTGATAAAGGCATTCAAATCCCATTCAATATTCAACCCAAATGGGACATAAGACTTAATCTTATAAATCCAGTTGGTCTCAAGTCTGGAAACACCTCTGGTCATATTGCTACCTCTCCAGTTACCGGAAAATGTATCAATTCCAAGGAATGTAGTACCCTTTGGATTCCTCCCGTGACATAAATCGTAGTGCCTTGACACACTATGCTTTGGATATCCCTTAATAATATTAGCAACATGTTCCTTCAATCAAACATGTAGCATCCAAATCTTGCAGGCCCCCATATTCTAGGCCACACGGACACCTAATGAGGTATACTACATGTTTGGTTGAGCAGGAAATGAACGGTTTGATGTCATACTCCTGATGGGTGGAATTAGATTGAAACAAATCTACCCTTCTATTCTTAAAGGTGTTAAGTTTGTAAATGGCACGTTTCCTACAAGGAAAGAAACCACCTCTATTATGGAAAAAGGACACCGTCTTAGGGGGATCGAGAATGTTAGGGGCTATTTGCAATCTTAAGGGGGGAACTCCCTTAAACACCACTGGAGGTGAGTCAGGTAGAAGAGGGCCTAGTACACCGTCATTTCGCAACACATGTTTGCGTAAGATCTTATTGACTGAGTAGTGTTGAACAGAATAAGAGGAGGAAAATGCATGTTGGAAAGACTCACTCTTCTCCCTTAATCTGGGCTGTAAAAGTTCTTCCCTATCGCGTTGGTCAGCGCGAACCAAGGCATTATCTAGGTTCCCCTCATTATAGCCTCTCTCCAGAAATTTGGCTTTAAGGGAGGAAGCTTCCTGCAAAAAGTCATCCCTAATAGAACAATTATGCTTCAGTCTCAAAAATTGATAAATAAATGCATTCCTGTCAGTCTCCTTGAAGAAAGTAGATGTCACAATTTGGTCCTCTACTACCCTGATATTCAAATCCAGGAAGTGGATTTATATTCTACTATATTCATATTGTAGAACTATAGCCCTGTCATTGATATTAAGTGTGGCCATAAACTGATTAAGGTAATCAAAGTCACCATCCCATAGGAGGAGGATGTCATTGATATACCTATGCCAGAGCACAAGCTCTGGCCTAGGCCTATTACCAATGACATCCTACTCCCACTTGGTCATAAAAAGGTTGGCCATACTGGGCATGAATTTCGCACCCATTGCTACCCCTCTGTTCTGCAGGTAAAAGGTGGCACTAAACCAAAAGAAATTATGCCCCATTGCAAAATCGAGTAGGGACAATAAAAATTGTCTCTGGAAACCTAATAACGTATCTTGTTCCAGAAAGTATGATACCGCTTCCCTCCCATGCTGGTGGGAAATAATAGTGTGTAATGACGAAACGTCAGTGGTAACAAGGACATAACTATCCTTCCATGTGATACTCCTTAACTCATTAATTACCTGCGTAGAATCTCTTAGAAAAGATGGGCTTTTAGCCACCAGAGGCTGCAAAAAATTATCTATATACTTACCCACCCGGGAGGTGACCGCATCAATGCCACTGATAATGGTGGGTGTACTGGATCCTTGTGGACTTTTGGTAAGTAATATTTTACAGGGATTCTGGGGGCAGAAGGTATTAGGAAGGCTTTCTCCTTTTTGGTTAGAAGCTTCCTCTGAAAACCACTATCTACCAGAGACACCAACTCCTTTTTGTAAGCACTAGTAGGGTTCCCACCCGAAGGGACATAGGTGTCATGATCAGACAGAAGCCTGTTCATTTCAGCATTATATGCTGTAGAATCCAAGATGACTATCCCCCCCCCCCCCCTTATCCGCAGGCCTCACTATAATATATTTCCGCTCCTTTAGGAGCTTCAATTCCTTATTAAACATAAAATGACTCCTTAAATGTAGTTGATCGATATCTTTAGCTACTAGATCTCTGCACACCGATAGTGAGGGCACCTTTGTTTTAGGGGTGCCAATGGGAAAAAAATTCCTATTTCTATCATCATTATAGTAATTTGAATATGCACCATTATTGTTGGAATAATTCTTCTCGCAAAAATATTGGGGACGTGGCCGATAATTATTACCCGATGAGGCATTGTAAGGTCGACCTTCATTCTGGGAAGAAAATTTACCCTCCTCAGAGGGATGTGTGGTGATATACTGATCAGGCTCCTCGACCTCGTTTCCTAAGGGTGCAAATCTATTATAAGTAGATGTGCTACCTCCTTGTTGATAAGAGGAAGACAGGCGTCCCCTTCCCCTACCCCTCCCTCGTCCTCTACCACGTCCCTGTAAAATATAGGCAGGAAGAAAATCTACATTTATTAAATTTTTATTGTATTGTATCTGAGGCAAATACTCTGCTTGAGCACGTGTTTATAAAACACGTATTTATTGCTTTTTATGATAAACTTCCCCTTATAAACAATTACACAGTGTAATATCTATTCCAGCTAATATAGCTCTCATCTGGCTTCTTCAGTTGAAAAAAACCACACTGCTTATGTATGTCATCATTGCCAGGCAATGCCTGCTGCCATTACTCGAATCCTAATCGAATCAACACAGGCAATGGTAAATCTGGTAGCACTCAAACACTTGATATCCTGCAGGGAAAGATTTGCTATTTGCATAACAAGTAATTTGATTCATTGTTTGGGTTTACAAGTAACCATGTAACTAACTGAACCAGACCTTCCTCAAATTCCCAGTCGATTTCGCAATAATATTACATAGTTATTATGGCTGTAATTAAACATATTTGCTCCTTCATATTATGTACAACAGCAGAATGGGAATGAGACTTTGTTTAGCAACAGTGGGGTAGCTTTAACTTTTTCAAAAATATTAACTTTGTTTCATTTAACGTCTCAATACAATATTTTGTGAATAGGTTTAGCTTCACTGCTGCTAACTACTAATATATATTTCTGTGCCTGTATCTGTAAATACCATTATTAGGAAACATGGATTCACAAAATACCAAAGTTGTCGAATCCAATTTCTTTTTAGGAGGAGATAAGCAAAAACTTAGACAAAGGAGTGGCTGTGGATGTAGTATATTTGGAATTTGCAAAAGCATTTGACACAGTTCCCCACACATGGGTAATGTATAAGGTAAAGTTTACAGGCTTAGAATATTTAATTTTTAAATGGGTAGAAAACTGGCTAAAGGTCGTATTCAAATAGTGAATAATGATTCATAGTCTGAAAGGTCCAAGGTTATCTGTGGTATACCCCAAGGATACTTTTTAACATATTTATAAATTATATACTGTAGAGTTTGGGATGAAATGTGGCATTTCTGTGTTTGCAGATGACACCAAGGTATGCAGTGCAACAGCATCCTTACAGGATGTCTCCAAACTACAAGCAGACCTCAGTGAGGTTTAATGTTGATGCAGCACCCTCCTAGATAGGTGCTAGGAACAAGCATGGTTTTGCTTTGCCTGCTTATCAGGAAAACCTGTTCTGTTAGTTCTGCCTGTTGCATGTGTCCATGTGTGATTCATCTGGGCTGAGGGAGTGTCCCCACTGTATCCAATGGTAGAGCATGTTGGACAGTGGAGGAAACCCAGCCAGTGACACACAGGCTTTTTTGGCTGTCCCAGTGGGTTGGCACAACAGCGGTGCATTCTGGGATTGGTGATAAAAGCCAGGGACACATGTGACAGGGCATGTTTGGGCGGGAAGCCAGGTCCCAGGAGGCGGGTGACAGCTGTCTCTCCTCCTGTCGGGGTGGAAAGTGGTCACAGGCAGTCGGCCTAGTGGACCAGGAGTGTGGTGCTGAGCCAGGAAGACCGGTGGATGCTGACCAGTGGAGCTGAAGGCAGAGTGACCCAGGGAAAAACAGTTTCCGTGAGTACTGGGAAGCTTGCCAGGGGTCTGCCCAGGAAGGGGACCACTCCAGAGAAGAGTCAGTGGACAGGGGCTAGCACACACAGCAAGTGAGAAAAGGGGTGCCAAGTTGAGACTCTGAAGAGTAACTTTAATAGGAGCATATTCGGCTATCTTCACTTCTGTGGCAAAGGTGAAGCAGTGGCCTTGCCGCATACACTGCAGCTAGTTGTCCTCTATATTGTGCATAGTTCAAAGTTGTAGTATCCCACTCATTCCCTTCTCCCATCCAAGTTCTAAAATAAAACACAAAAAAAAAAAAATCCCCTGGACTGTTCATTGTCTGAGCCAAGTCTTAAATGATACTTTTTACAGACTGTTGCTATGGGTAACCCAGGGGAATCAACATCAGCAGCTCCCTAGGGGCAGTGCTACATTGATAATGTAACGTTATGCACTTGAAGGCTAAAACATGCATGCATCATACATTCTAGGAGGAGTACAACTGGAGATGTTAATGGTTGAGAAGGATCCAGTTGTTCTGGTAGATTACAGACTTAGTAAAAACATGCAATGCCAAGCTGTGGTTTATAAAGCAAGCAAAATATTTTCTTGTATTGAAAGTGGAATAGACTCCAGAGAGTGACATAATTGTGCCTCTGTGCAAATCATTAGTAAGCCCTCAATATTTTATTCAGTTCAGTTTTGGGCACCGGTTACAAAAAGGATTTCAGAGAACTGGTAAAATTGCAGAAAATGGCAACTAAACTGATAAGAGACATTGAGGAGCTAAGCTGTGAAGAAATATTAGCTGAGATGAATGCAACCTCACTCAGTGTTTTGTAGCTTGAAGCTCGAAGCTCCAAAAACGCAAAAAATCTATTAACCTCTATGGAAATAGTTCACGTCTGCACGCCAAATCGTCTGAAGCCAAACGCCTGAAGCTCAAAAAAGTTCTGGAGCTTTTTTTGTAGCTCGAATCAGGCAGTTTTGAGTGTTTTGATGCGTTTTTATTCCCCTAGAAATAAATGGAAACGCAAAATGCGCACGTTATTGTGAGCATTTGCGCGTTTTGTCGTGCGAATTTGTGCGATTTTCTGCTCACATTATAAAAAAAAATATAGTATTAATATTTGAATAAATAAATGTAAAATAAATACAGAAATAACAAAAATTGTCAAATAATAAAATAAATAATTAATATTATGTAAAAATACATAAATAATTAACCCCTAACCTTAAAAGAAATATAAATGTTTTATTATTATTATTAAAATAATAATAATAATACATAAACACCTAACCCCCAAAAATAAATAAATTACTATTACTATAATAATAATTTTTAAAATTTATTTTGTGTTAGGGTATTTAGCTATTTATTATTATTATTATTATTATTGTTGTTATTATTATTTATTTTATTTTTTTAAGGTTTAGAGGTTTAAGTTAGGGGTTATTTATTTATTATTACTTAGTACTCATTTATTGAATGTAATTATTAATAATTATACATAAACACCGAACCCCCAAAAAGTAAATAAATTACTTTTTCTATAAAAATAATAATAATTAATTTATTTTGTTTTAGGGTGTTTAGCTATTATTATTATTATTTTTTTAAGGTTTAAGTTAGGGGTTAATTAGTTATTATAATTATAATATAGTCCGATATGGACTTTCCCCGATATATTGGAATCGGCTTTTTATTTACCGATATTGCCGATATTTCAGGGAAAGTGCTTGTACCAGGGTGATGCCTGCAGCTAGAGGCATCGCCCCGGTACCGGTGTCCATATCCGATGGTCGGCTGTCTTGTAATGTCAACCGATGCGGCTGAGAAGCCGCTCTGCTGTCATTTCAAGGAGCGGGAGAGGACATCCCCCCCTCCCGCCACCGTCCGCAGCTCGCCTGGGTCTCCCCCATCCCACCGGGAGACCCGGGAATCCTACCTTCACCGCCGCCATCTGACCCAGGTCTCCATTTCTTTGAATTTGGCGCCGCCGCATACCCGGAAGTGATGTCATCACTTCTGGGTACTGGCGGCGCCGAATTCAAAAAACCTAATTTGGCATTTTGAATGCTTAAGTGCAGAGGAGGGGTTTAGGGTCTTTTAGACCCCCAGATCCCTCCACCACAGTACCTGTAGACAGTAAAAATAAAAAAATGTTTAATGTCCGAAATATCAGCCGATACCGATACCCGATGACCAAAATATCGGTATCAGCGGTTAAAAAAAAATCGATATCGGTCGATAACTAGTACTAACACCCTAACAAAAAAAATATAATATATAACTCTAACCCCTAATCCTAACCCTAACCCCAACTCCTCCTCAAGCTAATGGAAAAGCTAAAAAAGCTGAAATGCCTAGCGACAAATTATGCAACAGATGACAGTTTTCTCTATTACCTAAAAAAAAATGGCAAAGCTTAAAAACAGTATATATTATACTTGTGGGGGTATACCCTCACGTCACTGGATCGGGCCTGTATGTTATGAAATTCCTGGTATTTGGTCTAATAAGCAACAGCTGGGGGATAGATTAAGTGAAGAGAAAAAGGCTTCCAGTAGGGGAACCTCATCTCAGCGCTTGCTATAAATGAGCTATTGTATTTAAAGTGCTCCTATCGTGAATATATGCAATATTTGCCAATAAATATGTAAACCATTAACTGTGCAAATTATGTTTTACCTTATGAACTGTGCAATTGTGCAGTATATAAATCCAACATATCACAAATTAATATAAGTGCAAATTCTGCAAAATGTGTCCAAAAAGAACTAGTGCAATATGCAGTGTGTGAATACAACGTATCACAAATGTGCAACACAATATGGTATTACTGCACAATTGCACAGTTTAAAAGGTAAAACATAATTTGCACAGTTAATGGTTTGCATATTTATTGGTAAATATTGCATATATTCACGATAGGAGCACTTTAAATATAATAGCTCATTTATAGCAAGCGCTGAGGTGAGGTTCCCCTACTGGAAGCCTTCTTCCCAAAAGCTTAAAAACGCTGTATAAAAACGCGCAAGTCGCACATTAAAATGTGCCAAAATTGCACATTAAAATGCGTGAAAAACGCTCAAAGACGCTACGCTCAAGTGTGAATGCAGCCTCAGAGGGCATATGATCAATATGTATAAAAACCTACAGTAAGTTTAGGCTTCATGTAAACGTTGCTTGACAGGAGAGAATCAGCTTATAAACTCACCTAAGCTGCATTTTTTTTCAAAACAGTCTAGGTGAGTTTATCAGAGTATAACAGAGTTTAGAGTTTAGCAGTTTTTTTTTATTTCATTAGTCAGAATTGTAATTTATTTTGCTCACTGACATAAACATACACTTAAGTGGTAAACGTGCCTAGAGTTTTTTGAGGGTTTATGAGAGTTCAAAATTTTTTGTGGTCAGAAGAACTGCTCTTGAACGCAATTTTAGGGCATTCAGACAGCATCCCATAAACTCCCTTGCTGTTAAACTACCAAAAATTAGCCCACATGCGTTCACCTGACAGCAAAGAACGTTGTATTCTGTGGCTGAAGGTACATTAGGCATTCACAGGATACAGAAGTAAGTGTCGCCCATTCCAGGCCCCAAAAATTAGCCCACGTGCATTCACCTAACAGCTAAGAACGTTGTATTGTGTGGCTGGAGGTACATTAGGTATTGACAGGATAAATAATTGTTGGCCATGAAAGGCCCCAAAAATTAGGGGATGACAGGGGGAGAGGGGGAGTGACAAGGGGAGAGGGGGTGACAGGGAGAGAGGGGGGTGACAGGGAGAGAGGGGTGGGGTGACAGGGGGAGAGGGGGTGACAGGAGGAGAGGGGGGTGACGGGGAGTGAGGGGGGGTGACAGGGAGAGAGGGGGGGGTGACAGGGGGAGAGGGGGTGAGAGGGAGAGAGGGGGGTGACAGGGGGAGAGGGGGATGACAGGGAGAGAGGGAGGTGACAGGGGGAGAGGGGGGGTGACAGGGAGAGAAGGGGATTGACAGGGGAAGAGGGGGTGACAGGAAGAGAGGGGGGTGACAGGGAGAGAATGCTTCTGATACCTGAGATGCCAGCCATGGCAGGTCTTCCGTCACTGCAGAGAGAGAGTGCATTCATCCACCAGCCTGGAGCTGCCTAGGAGCCGACTGATGAGGTCATGTGGGCAGAGCCCTGTGACGAGGGGAGCCGCCCATCGCACTGAGCTCCAACACAGACTCTCATCTCCTGCCTGGCCCTGGACACGCAGAGAGCTCCGGGGCGGCTTCCGGGATTGGAGCGGGGGGGGGCGCCGGCCGCCGGGGGCGCAGGCTCAACGGAGGAGTGGTAAGTCCCTGCGTCTGATACACTACACTGCCAGTGATTTTGCACCACCCCCCCCTCGGCCTGCGCCCCTGGTGGGCGCCGTTCTGGACAACCCCACGGTACGCCACTGTGGTCTAGGTGTTCCCTGATGCTGGATCCGGAGTACAGCTGTCGATGGGTCAGCTGAAAGAATGATCTCATATCAGAAGTGACCAACACATTTTTAAAACGCCCTCTTCTTGCAGGCGCTGTTGGATTGGTACCCTCAACTGTTTCTCTGTGAGTGGAAATTCCTCTTCTGCCGCACGCAAAAGCAGAATGCAGCATTTCTCGAAGCAAGGCCTGGAAGTGCTGCACTCTGACAGCCCTCTGTGATGTTGGTAACATTTCCTCCTTTTTTTGTTTGTACCGGGGGTCTAAGTACGTTGCCACCCAGTACTGGTCCTTTCCCTTTTATGCTTTTTATACGGGGGTTCCCCTTAAAACACTGGAGCATGAAGGCCCCCCTTTGCACTAAACAGGAAGCGGTGTAGGGGCCTGGCTCCTGCTCATCATCCAGGATAATGCCGTCCTTGTTCTCCTCCCCCCATCCACGGACAACACCAGGAATCCCAGAAAGGTTTAAAGCATGCTCTTCTTGCTCCTCCTCATCCACCCCCCGGCACCATCCTCCTCTGACTCCTCTTCAGACTCCTGTTGTTGACTTGTCTCAGATGGAGTAGCACCCCCTGGGAATTCATCCAACATTGCAACTTCCTCATCTTCCTGCTCCTGCTCCTCGACGGCTTGATCAATGACATGACGCAATGCACGCTCCAGAAAGAAGGCGTAAGGTACGATGTCACTGATGGCGCCCTGGCCGCGACTGACCAGTTTGGTGATCTCATCAAATGGCCGCAGAAGTCTGCATGCGTCGCGCATGAGCAGCCACTGGCGCCGTGAAAAAAACCCAAGCTCCCCAGAGCCTGTCCTGCCGCAGAGTTCGTACAGGTAGTCGTTAACTGCACGTTTCTTCTGGAGCAGCCTATCAAGCATATACAAGGTTGAGTTCCATTGCGTCGGGCAGTCACAAATAAGACGTCTGACGGGCAGGTTGTGTCACCGCTGAATGTCAGCAAGGCGAGCCATGGCTGTATAAGATCTTCTGAAATGGCCAGAGATTTTCCTGGCCTGCCGCAAGACGTCCTGGACCCTAGGGTATTTGGCAACGAATCACTGCACGACCAAGTTCAGGACGTGTGCCATGCATGGCACGTGTGTAATTTTGCCCTGCTTCAGCGAGCTCAGCAGATTGGCACCGTTGTCGCACACCACTTTACCAACTGTCAAATTGAGCGGTGTCAGCCACTGATCTGCCTATGAACGCAAAGCTTTAAGGATTGCAGGACCATTGTGGCTCTTGGCTTCCAGGCACAACAGACGCAGCACAGCATGGCAACGTCTCACCTGGTATGTGGAATAGGTTCTGGGGATATTGGGCCGCGCAGCGAAAGAGACGGTAGCAGTGGAAAAGGAGAGTCAGCCGAGGAGGAGAGGGAGGATGGAGTAGGAGGAGAAGAAGAAGAGGCAGGCCTGCATGCAATCCGTGGCGGTAAAACCAAATGTAAAAAGGGTGCCATAGGTTACATGCTTGACAGCCATCAGAAGGTTCACCCAGTGGGCAGTAAAAGTTATATACCTTCCCTGCCAGTGTTTGCTAGACCATGTGTCTGTGGTCAGATGTATCTTGGCACCGACACTGTGTGCCAGAGATACATTCACTTGCTGCTCAACGTGGCCATATAGCTCTGGAATGCCCTTCTGCGAGAAAGATTTCCTTCCTGGGACCTTCCATTGTGGTGTTCCAATGGCCACAAATTTCCGAAAGGTGTCCGAGTCCACCAGTTGATATGGCAGTACTTGATGGGCTTTCAGTTCTGACAAGCCAGCAGTCAACCTTTGGGCAAGAGGGTTATCCGGTGTCATCATTTTTTTACACTCCAACATTTGGGCCACGGAAGCCTGCCTTTTTCCAGATCAATGGAAGGACGGCATGATGGAAGGTGGAGTGGAGGACAATTGTGAGGAGAGAGGAGAAGGAGAAGAGGCTGGACGGTGAGAGCCTGGAGTGTGGCTTTGTGGGTTCTGACAGCTTTGTTTCCACTGGGCTCGTTGATGGGAGTCCAGGTGCCCTCTTAAGGCGGTGGTCCCTAGGTGAGTGTTGGGCTTACCGCGGCTTATGCGTTGACTGCAAAGGCTGCAGATGGCAACAGTATTGTCAGCAGCGGACACATTAAAAAAGCCCACACTGCGGAGCCATGTGACGGCGTCCTGGGAGCGCCAGATGTGACTGTACATGGTTGATGGCTCACTCCTGATACATTAGCAGTCTGCTTTGTCCCTCCTGTGCAATGTAAGTTCCGCCTGTTTCTCCTCCCTATCTGCTGGTCCATCTCTCCCTCTGAACTCCCCTCCTCTTCCTCTCTTGTGGGCGCCCACGTAATGTCAATAGACACGTCATCATCGACGTCACCTTCACCACCACTAACATTCGAGATCTCTGAGTAGGCAGCAACAGCGGGGACCAACCTCTTTTGGCTGATCTGGGTACTGTCGTCAGACTGCTGGGTGGCGGCTGTGGCTACCTCCTCTTCCTGATCCGATGCCAAGAATGGCTGCACATCGAGAATGTCTTGTGATGGATCGTAAAAAAAATTACAGTGACTCAAGCGGAGGTTATATGGTGGTTACATAGTTACATAGTTACATAGTAGGTGAGGTTGAATAAAGACAACAGTCCATCCAGTTCAACCTGTGTAGGTGTGTGCGGCTGTAATCATCTCACATACCCCTGAATGTTCTGATCCTTGAGATGTACGTCTAATAGTCTTTTGAAAGCCGTCATACTACCCGCAGAAACCACCTCTTGTGGTAGAGAATTCCACAATTTTGTAGTAAAGAACCCCCCACGTTGCCTGAGGTTAAAACACTTCTCCTCTAATCGCATTGTATGCTCCCGAGTCCTCATGCAATCCCTTCAACTGAACAGCTTTTTTTCTAAGCTGAGATCCCCATTGAGATATTTAAAAATTGCTATCATGTCCCCCCTCAGGCGTCTCTTCTCCAGGGAGAATAAATCAAGCGATTGCAGACGCTCTTCATAATCAACGTCCTCCAATCCCCTAATCAGTTTAGTTGCCCTTCTCTGGACTCTCTCCAGCTCCAACACATCCCTCCTGAGGACTGGCGACCAGAACTGGACAGAATACTCCAGATGCGGTCGGACCAGAGTTTTATAAAGTGGAAGGATTATAGACTTATCTCTGGAATACATCCCTTTCTTTATGCATGCTAATATTCTGCTGGCCTTGGCAGCTGCCGCTTGACATTGCATGCTGTTGCCTAGTCTATCATCAACCAAGACTCCCAGATCTTTCTCCATTTTTGATTCCCCCAAGGGTTCCCCTCCTAATGTGTATTGTGCTTTTATGTTTTTAGTCCCCAAGTGCAAAACCTTACACTTCTCCACGTTAAACCTCATTTGCCAAGTCATTTCCCAAAATGGTGGTGGTGGTGGTGTCTTAGGGGGTGCACATAGCAGAGAGTGAAGAGGGTGCAGATAAAGAGGATGAGGAAGGTGCAGAAGAGGAAGGCTGAGTGAGCCTCTCAACCAAGTCTGGTGCGTCCTTTGACATAATCGAACGCACCTTCTGAAACTTCACACTTTGTCTCCGGCCTACTGCTCCTGCCCTACACCTACCACCCCTGCATAATCGCCTGCCTCTTCCTCTCCCTGTCATTTTTTAAATTACCCTGTGACAAAAGTCTCTAGAGAAGCGCAGTATATGTGGAAGAAGGTATAGAACACCCCGCTTCAATCTGTGGTTTTGGGGGGCCACTGGTCTATCACACCAGTTCTACAAAAAATTGGCCAGTAACTGTTGTCACTGTGTGTAGCAGAGTTAACGCAGCAAAAGAGGCAACATTTTTGCAGGACTAAAATACACTGTTATAAAAGTATACTGTTAGATAACACCCCGCTTCAATCTGTGGTATTGGGGGGCCACTGGTCTATCACACCAGTTCTCCAAAAAAATTGGCCAGTAAGTTTGGCACTGTGTGTAGCAGAGTTAACGCAGCAAAAAAGGGAATATTTTTGCAGGACACAAATACACTGTTATGAAAGTATACTGTTAGATAACACCCCACTTCAATCTGTGGTATTGGGGGCCACTGGTCTATCACACCAGTTATACAAAAAATTGGCCAGTAAGTTTGGCACTGTTTAGGGGGGCCACTGGTCTATTACACCAGTTATAATACTTTTTTAAAAGTGCTTTTGTCACTCTTTGTAGTATCGCTGCAGAAACGCTCGCCACACCAGTCACAATGCTGCACAGTGCACAATACAAATCCATTATAATATGCTTTCTATATTAGAAAGTATAAGTGTATTACACGCCTATATAGTGCACACCAAAGAATAGTAAACCTATACCAAATACCATTCCTTGAAAGGACTTTTGTGGACCTATAACAGAGCAATCTGTGTCACTGACAATCTGTCCTTGCTCCCCACAGCAAACCTCTCCCTACACCGACAAAAGAGACAATATAGATAGTACACCTATACCAAATACGACTTTTGTGGACCTATAACAGAGCAATCTGTGTCACTAACAATCTGTCCCTGCAGCACACAGCAAACCTCTCCCTACACTGACAAAAAGCAGAATGTAAAATGGCAGCCAGCTCAGGTCTATTTATAAGGTAGGGGGTATGTCCATGTAATGAAATGTCTCAATTGGCAGTCCTGTTCCACCTGATGGATGTGTCATGGGTCAAAGTTCTCCCCAATGTAAACTAATATGGCCAACGCAAACAACGCCATATGTTCGCAAGATCGTCAAACTGTGAACGAGCAAAGTTCGCAGCGAACCGCAAGGCCATCTCTATTAATAATGCCAGGTATTGTTGATCCAGGGATTATCCATTTGCCTCCTGGGAGATCAGGAGGGTATTTTTTTCCCGCTGGTGCAAATTTGATCATACCTTATTGTATTTTTTAATTTTTTTTGCCTTCCTTTGGATCAACTGTGGACCAACTTTGCTTGTTTGGACATTCATTGTCAGGTCATCCCCCACATATGTTATTTAAAAGAATTTTGCATTTTATTATTTCTCACTTTAGACAATATTAAACTCACCCCTTCCTTCCAAATTGATTTTTTTTTTTTTTTTTTTGCTTTGATACATGTATCTCTAGGGCCTTTCCCATTCCCCCATGTAATTTGTTTGATAATCCCTTGCCTATTAGCCTAGGAAATGGCCAAAACTGATTTTTAAAGAGTAACTCCATTTTCGTGCAGAAAAAAAATAGCAAATAAAGAAAAAATAATATAGCATATAAAATTACAACATAAGTCAAGAAGAGCTCTGGGAAGCAGTGGTAGATGAGTTTTGGGAGAAAACTCAGTTCACCAATTGTATCGGTGCCCTTGATGGCAAACACATCAGGGTGAAAATGCCTCCACAATCTGGATCTGCATATTTTAACTACAAAAAATATATCTCGGTCCTCCTGGGATTGGCTGATGCCCATCTACAATTCATTGCTGTGTTTGTTGGAGCATACGGCAGCCAGAGTGATGCCCGCATATTTTGTGAGTCGGCCTTCAGACGTGGTCTAAAATAAGGACGGCTCAACATTCCACCAAGCAGGCCTCTACCCTGTACTGAGGAACCCAGCTTTCCATTGGTTATGGTAGCAGACAAGGCCTTTGGACTGAAAATATCATGAGGCCATACAGTGACTATGGTCTCAGTGATCAAAAAAAAAATTTCAACTATCGCCTTAGCCTTGCATGCTGCGTTGAGGAATGTGGTTTCGGTGTGTGCACGGCAAAATGGAGAGTTTTGCTTTCTTGTATGCAGCTCGATGTGGAGAATGCCATCAAGGTGGTCATGGCATGCTGCGTTCTTCACAACTTTCTGCAGGAGAAGGAGAGAAGCACCATACAACTGGAGCCCGGTAACCCAAGTCAGCGTGTGCAATTTTTGGACTTGGGGTCAATTTCACGTGTCATGACCATCCGGAATCAGTTTGCAGATTTTTTTCTTTTCAAACTATTTTATTGAAGCAAAATTGTGGTACAAAACAATACCAATATTCAGTATAAGTACATAGCAATCGCATAACATGCAAGTTCAAGAAAGAAAAAGGGGTTTACTGAGTGCCTCGTTAGATAAATATAAAGAACGGTCACAAGGTGCAGAGGTGGCCAGGAGCACAGCACAAAAATGAAGTCATTAGAACATGTGCAGTTGGTGGTCCAGCCACATTAGGTAAACATAACAGATATAACAGATAACATAACAAATAATAATAATAACAGATAATAGAACATAATATAACAGATAAGAGAAACAGATAATAGAGCAGATAATTGAAGATAACAGATACCTGAGGCAATGTGGTGGGGGGGGGGGGAGAGAAAGGGGGGGAAGGAGGAAAACAGGACGAGTAGAAGGACAGGGGGGGGGGGTGGAGTGAGGGATAAAGTAGGTGCCCGGAGAGAGTCCCGAGCCACTATTGGTGGCCCAAAGTAATATATCGGACAATGTATTGAGGACTTGAGTTCAAACAAGTACAAGGGAATCATCAAAGCCGGACGGCAGACAATTGTCAATCCAGGGTCTCCAGAGCTTTTTGTAAGCGGTAAGTTTATCCAACAGGATTGCTTCAGTTTTAGCATGTATCATGGCTTGAGTGACTCTGCTTTTCATTGCCAGGAGACAAAATGTGGAAGTTTTCCAAGCTTTAGATATAGTCTGTTTGGCTGCTGTGGTGATGTATAGGAAATGCTTAAATTGGCGATGTGTGAGAAGTTTGCAGATTTTTTCATATCACTTGATGGAGAAGTGTCATGGCAAAATCAATATGTGTAAAAAAAAAAAACGTGAATCTTTCAGCTCTGCTTTCTGTCTTGTAAAATGTTTTTTTTCTTTGAACAAAGCATTTAACATTTATGTCAGTTCTTTTGATGTCTCTCGTTTCTCTATTGTTCCAGTGTACTTTTCTTCTGCATGAGGCAAGCGTATGCTACCCCTTGTTGGGCTGTGCATACGTTTCCCCAGGTAGAGGAAAAAGGGTTCTTTTTCTCTCTTACTTCTGTGTGATATAATGCACATTACACCTACTGATGTTCAGATGTCGTTTTTTTTTTTTTTTTTTAACACATAGAATATCACTAGTGCTGTCGTGCTCCATACCAAAAAAAAAAGAAAACAGAACTACAAAATATAATTTTAATACTTTTATTTATTAATTTAAAAAAATGGGAAGAATCACAGCTAGTGATAGGTGGAGGAAGATTTGTCACCACGGCTTGCATGTGGGGATTGGGGACGAGGGGAAAGTTGATTCAGGGTGTGAGTGGGCAGCTTGGGGCAGGCGTCCATGCCCAAAATCATGGTGGTAGAGGGGTCCTGGAAATAAGGGAAGTGTGAGATCTGGGTAGAAATGGGAATGAGCAGGATGTTGAGAAGGAGGATGAAATTCAATGGAGGAGTGGGGGGGGGGAGGGGTAAAAGAAGGAGGTCTCGGACTGGGTAGGTGGTGGCTGGCGTTGAGGAGGGGGCTGATATTGAGAGGAGGGTGCTAGTGCAGCTGAGGTCCCGGGGGCCATTGGGAGATCCAGAAAAGCATTGTATGAATCGCATGGTGGTGGCCCACCATTTAATTTAGCATGTCAAAATTGCATTGCAGTATCATACATGCGAACCATACAATGCTTCTCTTGGTCTCCCCCAATGTCCTCCATGCGTGGGTTGACAGGATCCAAGAAGGCATCCACACTGTGCCTCTTTAGCTGCACTTCCTGCAGCAACACTAGCACCCTGTCCTTGGTTTCAGTACTGAAACCCCCACACCTCTGACGCGGATTGCAGCCACAGCCACGCACACTGCCATGGCCATGCATCTCACCACGACTTTGGCTGCTTAAAGCCAAATCCAGGTCCCTAGATTTCTGTAAAAAAAATGAAAATGTTCAGATTGGCACATAGACAGACAGACATAACAGATGGACAGTTACCTGAAATGTGGAATCATCTGTCACACTTGCCACACTCGCTTGATGGGGGATGCAAGGGCAGTGGTGTCCCTGGCACTGGTGGGATAAATCTTCCAATGGCGCTTCCACTGCCTCCTCCGTGTGCACCCTTTCATCCACAATGTTGGATGTTGTCCTGAAGAGAATAAAATATAGGATTAAGCTACAATATAAAAAAATATTAAAGCAATATCCTTGCCTAAAAATGTAAAAAACGCCTGCAGAATAGCTACAATTTTTAGATTTTTAGCAGGAAAACTATGGCTGCCAATGTTTTTATGACACAACTAAAATAGCGGTGAATTCCAATTTTTCTTAGCTTGTATAATGAAAGGTTCTCCACTGACACCCAACCAGCAGTGCTAGAGCAATGCACAAAGGGAAATATATGTGAGAAAAAAAAAACGTACTGTCTATTGTTGTCGATCATGGCTTGGCAGAGGAAAGCCAAATGGTTGTGGTACATATGTGGCTTTTTTTGAGGAGCTGGTGCTCCACTTCTCCTCCTCTCAAATACCTCCTCTCACGGTCGCGGAGCAACTTCCAGCGTCGCTGAAAAATTTTGCCTACAGAAAAGTGGAAAAGAATGGTTAATATGCATTTTTAATTAACATGACACAGCAAACATATCATGCATTTAATAAAAATAAACGTAATTCTCTCACTCTTTTTGACGCATTGCACATGCAGTCCCAGCCCGGAGTCAGTGCAGAACTTATGTTCATCCATGTTTTCCCCTCCCTTATCCGGTCACTGTAGAAGGAATGCCATAAATCCCACAGCTCTGAATGGGCCTCCACTGCAGATGTTAGTTCTGCTTGTGAGACTTCAGCAGCCATCTTCCCTGTCCTCTTCCTCTCCTCACATAACCACACGGCTGAGCAAAGGACTCTTGGTTAATTTAACCACTTAAGCCCCGGAAGATTTTACCCCCTTCCTGACCAGGGCCTATTTTGTGATTCGGCACTGCGTAACTTTAACGGACAATTGCGCGGTCGTGCGATGCTGTACCTAAACGAATTTGACGTCCTTTTTTCCCCACAAACAGAGCTTTCTTTTGGTGGTATTTGATCACATGTGCGATTTTTTGATCATGCGCTATAAACAAAAAAAGAGTGTCAATTTTGCAAAAATAACAATATTTTTCAAATTTTTTTATATGAAATTCCCCAAAAAAAATGTAAAAATCTAAATTTTTTAACATTTTCGGCCAATTTGTTTTATGCTACATATGTTTGGTAAAAAAAATCGCAAAAAGCATATTTTGATTGGTTTGCGCAAAAGTTATCGCGTTTACTAACAAAGGGAAAGATTTTTGTCATTTTTGTAGTTTTTTTTTTAACGCGTAATGGATCGGACCCTTGACTGACATTTTTGACACTTTTGGGGTTACCAGTGATATTTCTACAGTAATCAGTGCTATACATATGCACTGTTACTGTAAAATTACACTGGCAGTGAAGGGGTTAACTTTTTTGAGAGGGAGGGGTTATGCGTGTCCCTAGGGACGTGATTCTAACTGTGATTGGCTGTGGCTTGAGGTGTATGAACAGTGATCAACGGTCCTACATAGTAGAACCGTATGATCACCATTCATACACAGGGGAGAATGACAGGCGGCTTGTTTACATTAGCCGCCTGCCTTTCTCCCTCTGCACTGACGATCGCCGAGTGACCAGTGGACATCGGGTCCGCCATTCACACGCGCGGGGGGGGGGTCCGTGACCGCGCGGGTGCGGGAGCGCGCCTCTGGGGGCACGCGCTCGCTCCCTAGACCCTCACAGGCTAGCGACGTAGTACTACGTCGCTCTGTCTGTGAGGGGCTGACCGCCGCAGTAAATAGTCGTGCGGCGGTCGGCAAGCGGTTAAAGTCATGAATTTCCTGGTTTTCCTCATATAACAGTGACCAATAATATTTTTACAGCTTAAAAATACCTAACGCGGCTAAATGCTGATGAACAGCATTAAGCCGCGCCTGGCATTTTTACAGCTGTAACGCCGGTCCTTAAAATGCACTGGCCCTGGGTTTCTTTAAGCAGCTTAAAAATGCCTATGCCACTTACAGCTCCTAAAAGCCTGTGTGTGCACGAGGCCATAGAATAATGTGGAGGGGTGTTTTTTAAGCTGCAAAAAAAAAAAAAAAAAAAACGAAGCACCCGACGCTCCTAAAAGCAGCTGTAAAAACACTCTGTGTGTCTTTTAAAGGCAAATCTGTACTTGATATGACGGTATTCCAAGCTATCTTGTGGTAATAATGGGTAATGCATAACAAAGTGGATGTAGCAAACGATTTTTGCAATAATAATTTTTACAAATACTGTTATCCTGCACTGTTTAGTGACTACTATTCTCACTTTAGGTGGGTGGAAAAGTGGTATAAATAGCTTATCCTGTAAGAAAGTAAGTAACAATAATATACAATATAAACCTATTTATAATAAACAAGTAGGGCAAATCAATGCAGATTGAACAGTAAATTAATATAACTAAAAATGGAAAAAGCAAGGATCTTTAAATTCAATCTATCAGATCCTGAAAACTGTGCAACTGAAGCTCAAACCTGCTAAAAAACACCAATTCTATTATTTACTTTCTATTAACCAGGTGCTGACCGCCCGCCTTAGATATACTGCGGCAAGGTGGCTCAGCTGCGCAAACCAACATACCCGTACGTCAGACGCACGGGGGGTGTGCAAGAGCCCCTGCTGTCCCAGCGTCTTTCTGATTTGGTTCAGAACCGATCAGTCATCAGGTCCAGGCCAATGATTTTTGGCCTGGACCCGGCGATTGTTTCTGGCCAATTGCAGAACATCCTGTGACCGTGTAATGTAAACACAGGCACAGGATATGATGCAATCTTCTCTCCTAGAGCCCTTTTTAGTTCCAGCGTGAGAAGAGAGAGCATCAACTGTGAGTACACAAGCACTACACTGACACCAGTACACATAGGCTCACATTTAACCCCCTGATCACCCCCCAGTTAACCCTTTCACTCCCTGTCACAGTGTACACTATATACAGTATACAGATATATTTACTGATCACTGTATTAGTGCCACTTGTGACTTCAGTTCGTGTGAGAGATAGTTAGTGGTAGTCCCAGATAGGTTTAGGGTATCCGCCATATATCCCCTAATAAAGATTTAACCCCATGATCACCCCAAGGTGACCCCTTCATTGCCCTGTCACAGTGACACACACACACACTTAACACCTCCATTACTAGTATAATGTCAATATCTTTGATCTGATCAGAACTATACTAGCGTCCCCAATAGTTTCGTATAGTGTTCCCAAAATGCAGCGTTAACAGGATCAGCCCTGACACCTGCCAGCACCTGTGTTTAGCCCCTTCCCCCCTGCCCAGCCCCAATTAAGTGCAAAATCAGCAGATTACTGTCACTTCAAATACACAGCACACTAAACCGCAGCGTTAGCAGAGTCAGGGCCTGAACTCTGCTAGCACTAGCAGTTACATTTTTTTGGTAGCTGTTCAAACAGTCCTTGACAAACAGGTGCTTTTTTACCTGTGAATCACACTAGGTACCTACAACTGTATTGGCCAAAATGTCCAAACAGAGGTACACTAGTGAAGAGGTCTATACGATGCTGAGCATGACAGATGAGAGTGTTGGGGAAGCCTCACTGTCAAAATCAGGCTCGGTATTTGAACCTGAAGAGAGCAGCAGCACCCTGACAGATGGCTCTGACGATGGAGTAGTGATCCCTGCCAAGGTCAGGTGTACCCGACCCCATTCTTCTGTTGCTGAGGTGCAATAACTGCAGCGTTCTCGTATGCAGCAGAGTGTCAGTACCAGTGCCGCTCAACCTTCTGGTGAACTTGCAAGCACCAGCAGCCTAGTACATCCTGGTCGTAGTCAAACCAGTACTGCAGTATCACTTGGTGATGTGGCGAGTCCCATAAGTGCAGTTCAAGCTGGTGCAGTGGCTAGCACAAGGTGTCCCCCTGCTGCCACCAATAATTTGAAGACAAGCCCATAAAGCCCATAGTGTTCTTCCTGATGCCCTTGCAAATCCTGATTGGGAGCTCACCATTTCTGCAGCGCCTGTACTTCCCCCATTCACTGGCCAACCTGGAACTCAGGTGGAAACAGCCAATTTTACTTCCCTTGATTTCTATGAGCTGTTTTTCATGGTAGATACAGATCTATTGTGGACCAAATCAATTAATATGACGATCAATTTATCGCCACAATTCCAAATTTGACCCTTGCCAGAGAATTTGCATGGAAACGTATCACTGTTGAATGAATTTAAAACCTTTCTGGTCCTATTCCTCCTCATGGGCAATACTAAAAAGAGTTGCGGTCATATTGGTCCACTGACCCAATTCCTCATACGTTCTCTGCTGTCATGGCCAGGACTAGATACGAGCAAATCTTGCGGTTCATGCACTTCAGTGACAATGAACTCTGTCGTCCTCGGAGTGACCCTGGATATGACCGGCTCCACAAATTTCAGCCCCTCTTAAATCATTTCAACCAGAAGTTTGCAGCCTTGTATATGCTCCAACAAGCTGTCTGTGTTGATGAGTCCCTGATTACATTTTCTGGCCACAAGCGTGCCAGATATGGGGTCAAGATGTATAAGATCGGTGACAGCGCAACAGGCTATACATGTAGTTTCCATATTTACATGGGAAAAGATAACAACGTAGAGCCCCTCCAACTGCCCAGACTACATGGGAAGCAGTGGCAAGATTGTTTGGGACTTGGTGTCACCCTAATTTGGAAACGGGTACCATTTATACGTGGACAATTATTACACAAGCGTGCCACTTTTTAGTCCCCTTTTTGAATTTGGAATTGGCGCATGTGGTACTGTGTGGCCTAATCTCCGGGGCTTCCCCCAACAGCTTTTAGATTACCGACTTAGACGAGGGGAAGAGAGTCTGCTTGAAGTGTAATAAATTGCTTGCAGTGAAGTGGAGAAGCACACAGATAGTTTTCGTTCTGTCCTCTATTCACGCAGATACGACAGTCCAAATTGCAACGGTGACTGGTGTTGTTGGGAAGCCCCTCTGTGTCCAAGAATTCAACCTTAACATGTGAGGGGTGGGCTTCAATGATCAGATGATGGCGCCGTACTTAATTGCCCGCAAGGCCAGTTGCTGTTACAAAAAAGTGTCTGTATACTTATTCCATTTGGCTCTTCTGATCACTTATGTGCTGTACAAAGCGTCAGGAAGAAGTGGATCCTTCCTAAAATTCAAGGAAGAGATCATCACAGCCCTTCTGAATCCAAAAGGTGTTGTGGCCCAAATTCACAATCCAGATGCAATGACCTGGCTGCATGAGAGGCATTTTCTGGATGTCCTCCCTGGTACCCCTACCCAAAGAGCACCCCAAAAAAGATGTTGTGCCTGCAAAAAATGCGGATATAGGCGTGACACCTGCTATTTTTGTCCCTCATGTCCTGGCCAACCTGGTCTCTGCATCGGGGACTGTTTCTGTCGCTACCACACACTAGTAGAGTATTAGTATATGGTACAGCACGGCACAGTCTAGGAGACACTTTTTCACACAGGGTCTCGAAACATGTTGGCTATCGCATTTTGAGAGACCCCAGCCTGAAACAGTTTTTGTTTACAAAAAAAGTGTAAAAAATAGTTACTTTTTTAATATACTGTTATACTGTAATGTTTTATTGGTACTGTGTTTTATTGTTAACCCTCGTTTGCTTTGCAGATACGTCCATCAGCTGCAGCACCGATTTGTTTATTCTGACAGCAATTGCGTTTACTCTCATCATATAAGTAATCAATTATTGCAGCGCTGTAGGAGGTGATTTCACCACCGCAGTTAATAAAAGAGCATGTATGGCGAAGCATGGGGGATGGGGTGGACACAGAGATCTCCCCTATGCTTCGCCATATATTTTTTAAAACAGAGATTTCTTCCTCCACATCGATCAATGCGAATGGAGGAACCTGCTATGTTCTTTTTTTTCCATTCAGCTCATTGCATGTATGCCCACCGTGGGTGGGTGGATGCTAGGAGGTCTAATGGTGGGCATACCACACACTTTCTGGTATCATTTTTTACAGGCAGCAGTCGGCTTTCCTCTAAAAGCAATCCTAGCAGATAATTAGCCATTTTTTACAAGCAGTGGGAGGGGACTACCCCCCCTCCCGCCGCCTTCCACGGTTTTCTCTGTCTCTCATGTCCCACCGGGTAACCCGAGACTGCAGCTGGTGGTTCCGTCAGCTGACCATAGAGCTGATTGGAGACCAGAATGGCTCTAATCATCTCTATGGCCTAAGATACCAGAATCTAGGTGCATTTCATGACTTCAGTTTCACCAGATATAAAACAGCACCATTGGGGATACTCGTCTTTCCTCCAATGATGAATGCCGGCTGTCCATCGGGCTGGCTTTAAAAGACTGCTATTAGTGTGTGGGCTCCACCTCTACTGTTGAAGTCAGCGCCCAAAAGGCTTAGACGTAACTCGTATAGGGGTGGAGCCTTCCCTGCTGCTCGGTGTATCCTCTCAGCTGTGCGATCTCATTGTTACAAGCATGACTCCAAGTGGCTGTTTTTGAGTATATTGATTTTAATAAATGGCTGTTACCAGCTTATCCGCACGGAGAGCATTCAATTTCTTTTTCCTTCTTTGCTTATGTGATGATCTCTATGTGCCCTGTGTAAAAGCGGCACCATCACTGTTACCTTGTCCCTGTGCATCCGTCTGAGACCTCCTTACCATTTGGCAACATCTGCCTGTGACCCCAGAGGGGTTCTGGGTCAAATCTTAAGGTGAGAGGCTTTGGTGGCGGTGGAGTGAAGCACAATATCATATATTAATCACGTCTGTGGTGGCCATTACTTTGAGGATTGGAATGCACCTATTTATGGACATTTAATTTCATGATTTTGAGTGTATGCCCATATTGATTTATTATAAAATAATATAACAGGATATTGCTGCGCTAAAATATGATATAGATAACATATAAGACGAAAAGCAGCCAACACAAATCTTAGAAATACAAGATCAAAACAATATATGGCAAAATGTAGCGCTAATCATAAACTGTCTACACAGAATGTCTTTAAAACTTCAGAGGGGAAACAGCAGTCCTTATGTTCTCCACAAAGAATGATGTGAAAAAATTATATATATATCTTTGGATAGTGAAGATCCTCAGTAGTAAACCACCACCAGACACCGCACACACTGGTCCTTACCAAATGTAGGTGACCCTCATCACAAAGGTCATAATCGCATGATAGTGCCTGAGCCCTGGAAACCCGGGATCCTTCACTGCTCCTTCCTTGAATAGGTCAAAATAGCAGGCAAACTCCACTCCACATGGGGTCCCCAAAAGAAGAAACAGAACACCGCCTCATAGTGTATACTGCTTAATACTTTATTGGCCCCAAAGAATAAAAAATGACTTACTGGATAGCCGCTATTAGAGAGCGTTGCAAGTTTCTCCTCCTTAGTTATGGATGCTGCTGCATCCCACCATCAAAATGGCCGCCGTGTCCCTTCCACGTGTGGCGTGCGTCGCCGTAAGCTCCACCCGACGCGCGTTTCGTCAGAGACTGACGTCGTCAAGGGGTGTGGTCTCAAGGCGGCGACGCCGAATATATAGTAGTCGAGACGGCGGAAGTGTTACTCATCACCAATACCCGGAAACGGTCCACTTGCGTTCCACCGACCGGATATGGCAAATAGGGAGAGAGAAGTGGAAGTATAACAACCTCCTTTCATCGTCTACCACTTAACATGGGACGAACTAGATAGAAGGAAAAAAAAAACTTCTTTATTCACAAATAGGAGATTAATATCCATATCAAAACTAAAGGCTACCTACAGCAATTTCAGTGATCACGGCTCCATCTAGTGGTGACACATCAAACCGCAGGTAGGAGAAACATGCCTCACTCTCTTCACAAAGCGGTAAATCACATTAAATACATAAAATCCATAATGAAAACTAAAATTAGTCATATAAAAAAGGAATTTGAACGGAATAGTAAAAAGATCTCACTGGCAATCTGTATAAGAATAAAAATATTAAAAACAGATTAAAATATTCAACAATGTCAATCTGATCACAGGAACATACCCCTAGGGATATAAGACACACACTATAAAATCATATCAAGAATTATTAATAAAGGCGTTGATATCCCATTCTATATTTAAACCCAAGGGGGTATAGGATTTTAGCCTGTATATCCAACTGGTCTCCAATTTGGAGACCCCCCGGGTCATATTACTACCCCTCCAGTTTTTTGAGAACCGGTCAATGCCAAGGAAAATAGTCCCCTTGGGGTCCCTTTGATGGCATTGATCATAGTGCCTTGAAACACTATGTTTCGGGAACCCCTTGACTATGTTGGCCACGTGCTCCTTGAGTCTAACATGGAGCTCACGTATAGTGCGGCCAACATAGTCAAGCCCACAGGGGCACCTAAGCAGATACACCACATACCTTGTGGTACAAGATATGAAAGGCTTGATGGTGAAATCTTGGCCTGTGGAGCCAGAGGTGAAAGAGCAGATTCGCCTGTTTTTATTGTGGTTCAGCTGGCATATGGAGCATTTTCTGCAAGGAAAATAACCTCCCAACGTTTGAAAAAAGGAGACTACTTTAGGAGGGTCCCTCACATTAGGAGCTACTTGAAGTTTCAAAGGTGGGGCCCCTCTAAAAACCACCTGAGGCTGCTCCGGAAGCAAAGGGCCCAGTACCCCATCGTTTTTCAAAACATGCCAGTGACGGCGAAGAATTTTCTTGACAGAAAAATGCTGTGTAGAATAGGATGACAAAAACGCAAAGCCAAAGGACTCATTTTTCTCCCTGATTTTTGGTTGTAGCAAATCATCCCTATTTCGCACATCAGCCTTTAGAATGGCATCATCTAAAAGTTGCTCACTATATCCCTTTTCAAGGAACCTCTCCTTCAAGATGGAGGTCTCTCTGAGGAAATCACTCCTCCGCGAGCAATTTCGCTTGAGGCGTAAGAACTGACTGACAGGAACGGACTCTAACCACGCAGCATGGTGACAGCTGGTGGTATCTATGAATCCGTTCCTGTCAGTAGCCTTAAAGAAAGTAGATGTCAAAATTTGACCCTCTTGAACCATTATCCTCAAATCCAAGAAATGAATCTCGGAACTGCTGAATTCATATTGCAGATGGATACCTCTGTCATTTTGATTAAGAGTGGCCATAAACTCCTTAAGGGAATCAAGAGAGCCGTCCCACAAGAGGAGGATGTCATCGATGTACCTACGCCAGAGTACAAGCTCCGGCCTAGGCACACCTGTGACGACATCCTCCTCCCACTTGGCCATAAAAAGGTTGGCCAAACTGGGCGCAAATTTTGCGCCCATGGCCACACCCTTATTCTGCAGATAGAAGTCACCTTTGAACCAAAAGTAGTTATGGGCTGTAGCAAACCTTAACAAAGAAATCAGATAGTCCTTTTGGAAGCTCAGAGGGATATCTTGTCCTAAATAATAGGACACCGCTTCCAAACCGTGGTCATGGGAGATAATAGTGTACAGGGACGATACGTCCGCTGTCACTAAAATGTACCCCTCTTTCCACTGTATCTTGTTAAGTTCGTTCATAACGTGCATCGAGTCTCTGAGATAGGAGGGCATCTTGGAGACCAAGGGTTGCAGAAAAAAATCTATATATTTACCCACCCGGGAGGTAACGGAATCGATACCGCTTATAATGGGCCTCCCGGGTGGGCAAACAGGATCCTTGTGCACCTTGGGTAAAAAATATATGACTGGAATCCTAGGTGTTTTGGGTATTAGGAAATCCTTTTCCTTTCTGGTGAGCAATTTTCTGTCGAACCCCTCATTCACCAGGATCTCTAAAGCTGTTCTATATTTTTTAGTGGGATCACCCCGCAAGGGGATATAGGTCTCCCGGTCAGAAAGAAGTCTCATCATCTCCTGATCGTAGGCTACTGAGTCAAGGATCACAATCCCTCCCCCCTTGTCGGCGGGCCGGACAACAATGTCCTTACGCCCCTTGAGTGTCTTGAGACCTCTATAAAAAGCAAGATCCGTTCCACACTTTTTGATCTGCAACTGATCTAAATCTCTCGCTACCAGGTCTCTAAATACAGTCAAGGATGGTGCCAAGGGCCCCGGGGGGTTAAACGTGGAGGCATTAGAGAATTGAGTATTCCTCACCCCCATAACGTACTCCTGTTTGGGTGGGATAGGATTACTGGTAAAATGTCTTTTAATGCTCAACTTTCTCACATATTTTTGAAGATCGATAAAAGTATCGAATCTACTGAGTGGTTTGGGGGGGGCAAACTTTAACCCTCGATTGAGCACATGTCTCTCATCCGAGGAAATGGGAGCTGAGCTCAAATTAAAGAGCCCATCGTCCTTTAAAGCCGCCTTCTTTTTGAATTGAAGTCTCCTCCCCCCTCTTGTCCCCCTTTTACATTTTTTTGTTTTTTGTTCTTCGGGGTGACCCCCTGAAAAAAACGTTGTTGAGGTCCTTGATTATACTGGTCTGAAGGGTAACCATTCCCATAACCATTATTTCCCTGATAAGGGAAAGGTGCTTGATAGCCATTTGGGTAAGGATTGGTCCCCTGACCATTTGGACGGAACGGACCCCTTTCCCTCTCCTGGGGGTGATTGGTAATATAACGTTCCGGTTCGGGGGGATTATTAGCCAATGGGGTAAACCTATTGGACATAGGCAGTACATCTCTTTGGCCTTGCGCCTGAGATGGACGCCCTCTACCTCTCCCTCTTCCCCGATCCTTTAAGGGGAAAGACGAATATAAAAACAAGTCTGAAGCCCTTAAAAAACACCTAGAAAAAGAAGAAATGGAGCAGAGAAATAAAAAAAGGAAAAAATTTTCTAGGGATCTTGGTGATTACAAATCGCAAAGTGTCTTCAAATGGCAGGCAATTAAGCAGAGTGAACAAGCCAAGGAGGACACTTTGGCGCCTATGGAGGTCACCTCGGTTGAGACCCCAGATACCCCATTACCTGGAACATCTAATGGTGTACAAGCATTTTCCCCTTATCCCCAGCCTGTCCTATGGACCAGCCGAGGCCGGGGAAGGGGTCGGGGAAGAGGGAGAGGTAGAGGGCGTCCATCTCAGGCGCAAGGCCAAAGAGATGTACTGCCTATGTCCAATAGGTTTACCCCATTGGCTAATAATCCCCCCGAACCGGAACGTTATATTACCAATCACCCCCAGGAGAGGGAAAGGTCCGTTCCGTCCAAATGGTCAGGGGACCAATCCTTACCCAAATGGCTATCAAGCACCTTTCCCTTATCAGGGAAATAATGGTTATGGGAATGGTTACCCTTCAGACCAGTATAATCAAGGACCTCAACAACGTTTTTTTCAGGGGGTCACCCCGAAGAACAAAAAACAAAAAAATGTAAAAGGGGGACAAGAGGGGGGAGGAGACTTCAATTCAAAAAGAAGGCGGCTTTAAAGGACGATGGGCTCTTTAATTTGAGCTCAGCTCCCATTTCCTCGGATGAGACATGTGCTCAATCGAGGGTTAAAGTTTGCCCCCCCCAAACCACTCAGTAGATTCGATACTTTTATCGATCTTCAAAAATATGTGAGAAAGTTGAGCATTAAAAGACATTTTACCAGTAATCCTATCCCACCCAAACAGGAGTACGTTATGGGGGTGAGGAATACTCAATTCTCTAATGCCTCCACGTTTAACCCCCCGGGGCCCTTGGCACCATCCTTGACTGTATTTAGAGACCTGGTAGCGAGAGATTTAGATCAGTTGCAGATCAAAAAGTGTGGAACGGATCTTGCTTTTTATAGAGGTCTCAAGACACTCAAGGGGCGTAAGGACATTGTTGTCCGGCCCGCCGACAAGGGGGGAGGGATTGTGATCCTTGACTCAGTAGCCTACGATCAGGAGATGATGAGACTTCTTTCTGACCGGGAGACCTATATCCCCTTGCGGGGTGATCCCACTAAAAAATATAGAACAGCTTTAGAGATCCTGGTGAATGAGGGGTTCGACAGAAAATTGCTCACCAGAAAGGAAAAGGATTTCCTAATACCCAAAACACCTAGGATTCCAGTCATATATTTTTTACCCAAGGTGCACAAGGATCCTGTTTGCCCACCCGGGAGGCCCATTATAAGCGGTATCGATTCCGTTACCTCCCGGGTGGGTAAATATATAGATTTTTTTCTGCAACCCTTGGTCTCCAAGATGCCCTCCTATCTCAGAGACTCGATGCACGTTATGAACGAACTTAACAAGATACAGTGGAAAGAGGGGTACATTTTAGTGACAGCGGACGTATCGTCCCTGTACACTATTATCTCCCATGACCACGGTTTGGAAGCGGTGTCCTATTATTTAGGACAAGATATCCCTCTGAGCTTCCAAAAGGACTATCTGATTTCTTTGTTAAGGTTTGCTACAGCCCATAACTACTTTTGGTTCAAAGGTGACTTCTATCTGCAGAATAAGGGTGTGGCCATGGGCGCAAAATTTGCGCCCAGTTTGGCCAACCTTTTTATGGCCAAGTGGGAGGAGGATGTCGTCACAGGTGTGCCTAGGCCGGAGCTTGTACTCTGGCGTAGGTACATCGATGACATCCTCCTCTTGTGGGACGGCTCTCTTGATTCCCTTAAGGAGTTTATGGCCACTCTTAATCAAAATGACAGAGGTATCCATCTGCAATATGAATTCAGCAGTTCCGAGATTCATTTCTTGGATTTGAGGATAATGGTTCAAGAGGGTCAAATTTTGACATCTACTTTCTTTAAGGCTACTGACAGGAACGGATTCATAGATACCACCAGCTGTCACCATGCTGCGTGGTTAGAGTCCGTTCCTGTCAGTCAGTTCTTACGCCTCAAGCGAAATTGCTCGCGGAGGAGTGATTTCCTCAGAGAGACCTCCATCTTGAAGGAGAGGTTCCTTGAAAAGGGATATAGTGAGCAACTTTTAGATGATGCCATTCTAAAGGCTGATGTGCGAAATAGGGATGATTTGCTACAACCAAAAATCAGGGAGAAAAATGAGTCCTTTGGCTTTGCGTTTTTGTCATCCTATTCTACACAGCATTTTTCTGTCAAGAAAATTCTTCGCCGTCACTGGCATGTTTTGAAAAACGATGGGGTACTGGGCCCTTTGCTTCCGGAGCAGCCTCAGGTGGTTTTTAGAGGGGCCCCACCTTTGAAACTTCAAGTAGCTCCTAATGTGAGGGACCCTCCTAAAGTAGTCTCCTTTTTTCAAACGTTGGGAGGTTATTTTCCTTGCAGAAAATGCTCCATATGCCAGCTGAACCACAATAAAAACAGGCGAATCTGCTCTTTCACCTCTGGCTCCACAGGCCAAGATTTCACCATCAAGCCTTTCATATCTTGTACCACAAGGTATGTGGTGTATCTGCTTAGGTGCCCCTGTGGGCTTGACTATGTTGGCCGCACTATACGTGAGCTCCATGTTAGACTCAAGGAGCACGTGGCCAACATAGTCAAGGGGTTCCCGAAACATAGTGTTTCAAGGCACTATGATCAATGCCATCAAAGGGACCCCAAGGGGACTATTTTCCTTGGCATTGACCGGTTCTCAAAAAACTGGAGGGGTAGTAATATGACCCGGGGGGTCTCCAAATTGGAGACCAGTTGGATATACAGGCTAAAATCCTATACCCCCTTGGGTTTAAATATAGAATGGGATATCAACGCCTTTATTAATAATTCTTGATATGATTTTATAGTGTGTGTCTTATATCCCTAGGGGTATGTTCCTGTGATCAGATTGACATTGTTGAATATTTTAATCTGTTTTTAATATTTTTATTCTTATACAGATTGCCAGTGAGATCTTTTTACTATTCCGTTCAAATTCCTTTTTTATATGACTAATTTTAGTTTTCATTATGGATTTTATGTATTTAATGTGATTTACCGCTTTGTGAAGAGAGTGAGGCATGTTTCTCCTACCTGCGGTTTGATGTGTCACCACTAGATGGAGCCGTGATCACTGAAATTGCTGTAGGTAGCCTTTAGTTTTGATATGGATATTAATCTCCTATTTGTGAATAAAGAAGTTTTTTTTTTTTTTTTTTCCTTCTATCTAGTTCGTCCCATGTTAAGTGGTAGACGATGAAAGGAGGTTGTTATACTTCCACTTCTCTCTCCCTATTTGCCATATCCGGTCGGTGGAACGCAAGTGGACCGTTTCCGGGTATTGGTGATGAGTAACACTTCCGCCGTCTCGACTACTATATATTCGGCGTCGCCGCCTTGAGACCACACCCCTTGACGACGTCAGTCTCTGACGAAACGCGCGTCGGGTGGAGCTTACGGCGACGCACGCCACACGTGGAAGGGACACGGCGGCCATTTTGATGGTGGGATGCAGCAGCATCCATAACTAAGGAGGAGAAACTTGCAACGCTCTCTAATAGCGGCTATCCAGTAAGTCATTTTTTATTCTTTGGGGCCAATAAAGTATTAAGCAGTATACGCTATGAGGCGGTGTTCTGTTTCTTCTTTTGGGGACCCCATGTGGAGTGGAGTTTGCCTGCTATTTTGACCTATTCAAGGAAGGAGCAGTGAAGGATCCCGGGTTTCCAGGGCTCAGGCACTATCATGCGATTATGACCTTTGTGATGAGGGTCACCTACATTTGGTAAGGACCAGTGTGTGCGGTGTCTGGTGGTGGTTTACTACTGAGGATCTTCACTATCCAAAGATATATATATAATTTTTTCACATCATTCTTTGTGGAGAACATAAGGACTGCTGTTTCCCCTCTGAAGTTTTAAAGACATTCTGTGTAGACAGTTTATGATTAGCGCTACATTTTGCCATATATCATATTGATTTATTGACACTTATTTATTTTCTGATTTTTTTGTGTGATATTGGGAAGCACTTATGATTTAAGGTCATTGAGTTTGCTTATTATTTACACATATTGTCATTATACATATCATTTTTTTTTTAAATATTCACTATTCATTTTTCTGGTGCAGCACCTGTTTGTTTTGAATTACTTATATTGTGGAATTGGATAACACTATCTGGTGGTGGCTGCCGGATATCTTTTTCAAAATTTTTTTTCCATTTATTTCACATAACTGCGCTGATAGCATTTTGCACATCTTATTACACCAATCTTGGTGTGAACACATGCTTTAAGGGCAGAGGAGAGATTGAGAATCTAATAGACTCCAATTTTTTGTAAAAACAGTACCTGTCACTACTTATTGCTATCATAGTGGATATTAAAATTCCCTGTGATAACAATAAAAAATGATAAAAAAAAATAAAAAATGGAAGGGAAGGTGTCAAAAGAAAATAAAAAATCAAAACGCCGCGAACGTCAGATCAAGGGAAGTAATTCTTGCAGTAGACCTCCTCTGAAAATCTAAAGTGGTAACTGGTAAAGGCTTTTAAAAGCTTTTAAAAATGTACGTAGTTTGTTGCCGCTGCACGGGCGTGCGCAATTTTAAAGCATGTCATGTTTGATATCTATGTACTATGCATAAGATTATCTTTTATATTTTACCAAACAATTGGGCAATATTTTGTGTATTTGTGCATTAAATTTTAAAAAAGTGTTTTTTTTCCCCAAAAAATTGCGTTTGGAAAATCTTGGCGCAAATACCGTGTGACAAATAAAAATTGCAATACCCACCATTTTGTTCTGTAGGGCCTCTTTTTTAAAAAAAAATATATAATGTTTGGGGGTTCACAGTCATTTTCTTGTAAAAAAAACAAAAAAAAAAACAAAAAACATTTTCATGTAAACAAAAAGTGTCAGAAAATGCTTGGTCTTCAAGTGGTTAGAAGAGTGGGTGATGTGTGTCATAAGCTTCTAATATTGGCCATAAAATGCCAGGACAGTTCAAACACCCCCCAAATGACCCCTTTTTGGAAAGTAGACACCCCAAGCTATTTGCTGAGAGGCATGTTTAATCCATGGAATATTTTATATTTTGCCACAAGTTTTGGGAAAATTATTTATTTATTTTTTTTACACAAAGTTGTCACTAAATTATAATTTGCTCACACATGCCATGAGTATATATGCAATGACACCCCAAAATATATTCTGCTACTTCTCCTGAGTGCAGAGATACCACATGTGTGAGACTTTTTGGGACAATGGGGCACCCAAAATGTGAGACAACTGTGTCCTGTATAGCCTGGACACATAACCGTCAAGAGACCTTTTGGAAATCTAATTGGTCTCAAAAAATAGGAGGGGAGCCACCACAGCCAAATGCAATAGTACAAAATACAAATTAAGGGGCCATAGACAACCCCTTGGAACGGCTGCAAAAAAGGGATGCTCAAACCAACTCAGTGAAAAAGTGAAAAACTTTATTAAGGATCAGAATTGAGACATGATCTAAAATAACCCCATTATGGGGAATACATTACAAATATCAACAGGCTCAAAGAAAGCAACAGAAAACATATATGACACATAAAAACAACGACACACTCACACAAGGCCGGCCTCACACATACTCCGGAAGATCAAACCAATGGAAACCTTGGCAAGCCGCATACACTCCTTACGGAGTTTGTTGATGCGGTGAGCTCAGGGATCCATAGGTTAATCATGCCACAATATAAACTTGATCAAGATGTAATAATGAACTGAAAATGTACCACCAGATAGCAAGGGATTATGACCTTCTTTCATATTTCCATTTTAGCAGCTCAGCACTATACGGCTATCATTATATAATCAAGAAGTTCAGTCATGGACTATATAATTCATTGTTAAATTTCAGCAGTGTACTTAATAGCAGACTAAACTCTCACATCAAGATTGCGGATGCTGATAAATTTAGAATTTTCAAATTAATTTCACCATGAGGGAGGCGGTGTCTAAAGGAATATCTGCAGACCAAGTAAACTGAATTGAAGTACATAGAGCCAATCCCGTTTTGATCGGGGGCAAATTTGTTATTCAGGAGGTGTTATACAGTTCCTCTTGTAAATGGGGCAACATTGTCGAGCCAACAGACGTTCCTCTGGAGCAGAAAGTCACTTGTATTTTCAGAAATTGCAAGGTGCGGGAGCAGGGGAGAGACGCAGTGCAATGGATTTTCTGCGCGGGCTCACACCATTACTAGGCTGTATCCCATGGAAATGAATTTAACCATGGGCCAAATACTGGCCTTCCGTTAGTTGACAGGTATCACCTGAGTGTCCATAGACAGCTTGGTGGTCATGGCCTTTTCTCTATCCCCCTATCAATGTATGATTTTATGCTCACCGTTCATTTAAGGCGTTTAAATCAGATAACCTTCTGCTCGTTTTTTCTGGGTAGCGTCGTGGTAAGGGCCCGGCATCTAGCTGCGGCTCCAGCCAACCTCGTGGGGACGGCGTGTTCCAGGTTTGAGACCGAACTTCCGCGCCGTGAGTAGAAGCTGGAGCGCATTGGTGGCTCTTCCGGGTTGTGCGGGGCCGGCGTGTGACGTCAACGCGTTTCGCGTGCGTGACGCACGCTTCGTCAGGACGTCATTGGATGGTTTGAGGGGTGGATAAATAGGGAGTTAGCGTGATTGGCTAATGCCAACAGGTGACGGCACTGCAAGGACTCCTCTATCACCACCTTCTACCTCAATTAAAAACCGGATGGAAGATCTCCATCTAGTGGTAAAAAACAGGTAATGCTCTTCAAACTTTTATTTACAACTAGATTGTGGCGTGACTCCAGGACTATTATCGATGATCACCTGGGCTTCAAGATCCCAGCTAAAGATACAAAGCCAAGTTCTGGTCGATCTACATGGGACTTATCATAACAAATTTAAAACACTGGACGATATCAACTCTATCTCATTCCAAACCTCCTCAAATTTTTAACATTACCATTAGTTACATTGTGACAGAAATCATAGGTAAATAGAGGGATCACACAATAAGGCAGGTACAAAAGGGTGATGGTAGAGTTATCCCAGGTCGGGGTGAACTCCACCAAGGACAAGGGTGTATACTGAACTTAACCAGTGAGTATATCAACCCGGGCTAAGTAGCTGTTTTTTAAGGGGGGTTCCCCTATGGAATATCAAGACGTACTGGTGGGACAATGGCAATATAGGCGTGGTCACATTCAGGGTAGTAGATTTTAAAATTACTCTCCATTACATTTTCATATATAGCCTGATCTTTTTCTCTCTGTTTTTCCCTCATCATCTGCCTTATTTAGCCCTTGATAACCCACCCTTAATCCTGGGGGCTGTGTATGATTACGCATATCTATGGTTCTAGAAATATACTGAGACTCATATCAGTATTCAGTCCCAAGGGTGTCAAAGTCTTTAAGCGGAAAATCCAGGCTTTTTCTTCTTTAAGAAGAACTTTATCAAAGTCGCCTCTTCTGGGTGATATTTTTAAAGCCCAGAAGCCCATTACTTTGAGGCCTGTTGGATCACTCCTATGTTTTTCAGCGAAGTGTAGGCCAATAGGAGTCTCCTCCTTGAGGCATACACTTTTGAGGTGCTCCCCTATTCTGATACGTAGTTGCCTTTTCGTCTTCCCTACATACATTTTATGACATGGACACTTTATAATATACAGAACTCGGGAGGTGGAGCAATTTATAAAAGATTCAACTTTGTACGTTGCCTTAGATTGTGAATCAGTGTAGGTTTGTGTTTTTATTACATGAGGACAAATCTGACAGTGGCCACACGGGTACATTCCTTTGAGAGGTTGTAGTTCAGTGAGCCAATTTGACTTAGTAGCACGTGTAAACTCAGAATGTACCAGATGGTCATTGAGATTCGTAGCTCTTTTAGCCGTTAACAGTGGACGTGGTCCTACTATATTTTTTAATAGTTCATTATTTTGTAAGACATGCCAGTGTGATTGGAGGATTTGTCTCACATCATTCCACTGGCAGCCATATTTTGTAATTAGGCGCGGTAAATTAGGGTTTTCTGGTTTAGATTTAATTTGATTCAGAAGCTCCTTTCTATCCCTAGCTGCCGCTTTTTTCTTTGCTCGTTTGATCATCCGGTGTGAGTACCCTCTCTCACGGAATCTCGCATATAGCTCTCTAGATTCCCGTAGGTAATCCACACCGGATGAGCAATTACGTTTTATGCGAAAAAATTGTCCCACAGGGATCCCCATTTTGAGGCTAGTAGGATGATGGCTGTCGGCCCTTAGAAGGGTATTGGCCGCTGTTGGTTTACGAAAAGTGGTAGTGGTTAATCTTCCATCTTTTAGCTCAATATTTAAGTCCAGAAAGGAAATAACTTTCCTATCGACTGTATAGGTTAATCGAATATTTCGCTGATTGGCATTGAGTTCGAGCATGAACTGCTCCAGGTCGAGTGGTGTACCTGCCCAGACCATGAGCACATCATCTATGTACCTCAGCCAGGTCAAAGCATGGCTGAGGTACATAGGTGAGGTGTACACCACTTCTTCCTCCCACATACCAAGGTGCAAACAGGCATACGACGGTGCCCAGGGGGCCCCCATGGCTGTTCCTCTAATTTGCTGGAAAAAGCTGTTACAGAATTGGAAAACATTGTTAAGCAAGGAGAATTCGAGTAACTCCAGGAGAAATTCATTTTGTGGGCCCAATTGTGGGAATTTCTGCTCTAGAAAATGATAGACTGATAGTAAACCCCAGGGATGGGGAATAGAGGTATAGAGGGATTCAACATCTATACCAACAAGCAGGACTGTAGTGGTGAACTCGAGGTCCTGGATCTTGTTCAGGACGTCCCCCGTGTCTCTCACATACGAGGGAAGGTCCAGAACAAGATCCCTGATCAACGAGTCCAAATATTTTCCAATCTTGTCCAGTGGGCCCCCACAGGCCGACACTATAGGTCTGCCCGGGGGGTCCACCGGATTTTTGTGTATTTTTGGTATGACATAAAAAGTAGGGATGTTATATTCTTGTACCTGGAGATATTGTTTTTCTTTGGTAGTAATTAGCCCAGCTTCATGTGCAAATTGGAGCTTTTTGTTTATATTACAGACTAGTTCTGGTAGCGGATTATGTTGGAGTTTTATGTAGGTGCTGTCATCTGATAGGAGACGTCTTACTTCTCTCTCATAATTATCAGCAGTTAACAGCACCACATTGCCTCCTTTATCACTTTTTTTGATAACTATATCATTAGCCTTTTTTAGATCACGTAACGCAGCTCGTTCTTCCCGTGTGAGATTGTCGGAGGAGACTGAGTCCCAATTTACCTGTTTGAGGTCTTCTTCTACCAATAATAAAAAGGAGTTTAACCATTTGTTAGCACAAAATTTTGGCATCTTAGTGGAGCGTATGTAGATGTTACTTTTTCTTAAATTATCGCTATTTATAAGGGACTCCTCCTCCTCCGAGAATTCACCGGCTTCGTCTAACAATGACTCCAAGGCTGAAAGTGATTCTACTTCTTTGGAGTCTAGCTGTACGTCATTACTGCTTCCACTCCCTCCGGCATGTATCAATCTGTAATACACTTTCCGGAGGTAGAGACACAGGTCTTTGTACACCTCAAAGTGGTCCATACTGGAAGTGGGTGAAAAAGAAAGGCCCTTGGACAAAACAGAAATATGAAATTCATTAAGAGCAAAATTAGAAAGATTGATGACTTTAGGGTCATCAGATCCTTTGGTGGTGGAAATGGGGGTAGAGGGAATTTCTTCACCATTTAGGGACTGCATAGATTCAAATATTACCGACGATTGCGTGGTCTGGTTCTTTGTTCGCAGGCATTTCCTTGCCCTCCTTTTTTTTCTCTTTCTTTGTCTTTGCCTCCTTTTTGTTTTTTGGGTCCCTTCTTCAAAATCCCCTTTGGGGTTACAGGCGGAGAGACATCCTCCGCCATGCCTTCCCTTAAAAAAGTGACCGATCGGTCATCATCGTCACTCCCTGAAGGCATTGATTCATAACTGGATCAATCAATCTTTCTAATTTTGCTCTTAATGAATTTCATATTTCTGTTTTGTCCAAGGGCCTTTCTTTTTCACCCACTTCCAGTATGGACCACTTTGAGGTGTACAAAGACCTGTGTCTCTACCTCCGGAAAGTGTATTACAGATTGATACATGCCGGAGGGAGTGGAAGCAGTAATGACGTACAGCTAGACCCCAAAGAAGTAGAAGCACTTTCAGCCTTGGAGTCATTGTTAGACGAAGCCGGTGAATTCTCGGAGGAGGAGGAGTCCCTTATAAATAGCGATAATTTAAGAAAAAGTAACATCTACATACGCTCCACTAAGATGCCAAAATTTTGTGCTAACAAATGGTTAAACTCCTTTTTATTATTGGTAGAAGAAGACCTCAAACAGGTAAATTGGGACTCAGTCTCCTCCGACAATCTCACACGGGAAGAACGAGCTGCGTTACGTGATCTAAAAAAGGCTAATGATATAGTTATCAAAAAAAGTGATAAAGGAGGCAATGTGGTGCTGTTAACTGCTGATAATTATGAGAGAGAAGTAAGACGTCTCCTATCAGATGACAGCACCTACATAAAACTCCAACATAATCCGCTACCAGAACTAGTCTGTAATATAAACAAAAAGCTCCAATTTGCACATGAAGCTGGGCTAATTACTACCAAAGAAAAACAATATCTCCAGGTACAAGAATATAACATCCCTACTTTTTATGTCATACCAAAAATACACAAAAATCCGGTGGACCCCCCGGGCAGACCTATAGTGTCGGCCTGTGGGGGCCCACTGGACAAGATTGGAAAATATTTGGACTCGTTGATCAGGGATCTTGTTCTGGACCTTCCCTCGTATGTGAGAGACACGGGGGACGTCCTGAACAAGATCCAGGACCTCGAGTTCACCACTACAGTCCTGCTTGTTGGTATAGATGTTGAATCCCTCTATACCTCTATTCCCCATCCCTGGGGTTTACTATCAGTCTATCATTTTCTAGAGCAGAAATTCCCACAATTGGGCCCACAAAATGAATTTCTCCTGGAGTTACTCGAATTCTCCTTGCTTAACAATGTTTTCCAATTCTGTAACAGCTTTTTCCAGCAAATTAGAGGAACAGCCATGGGGGCCCCCTGGGCACCGTCGTATGCCTGTTTGCACCTTGGTATGTGGGAGGAAGAAGTGGTGTACACCTCACCTATGTACCTCAGCCATGCTTTGACCTGGCTGAGGTACATAGATGATGTGCTCATGGTCTGGGCAGGTACACCACTCGACCTGGAGCAGTTCATGCTCGAACTCAATGCCAATCAGCGAAATATTCGATTAACCTATACAGTCGATAGGAAAGTTATTTCCTTTCTGGACTTAAATATTGAGCTAAAAGATGGAAGATTAACCACTACCACTTTTCGTAAACCAACAGCGGCCAATACCCTTCTAAGGGCCGACAGCCATCATCCTACTAGCCTCAAAATGGGGATCCCTGTGGGACAATTTTTTCGCATAAAACGTAATTGCTCATCCGGTGTGGATTACCTACGGGAATCTAGAGAGCTATATGCGAGATTCCGTGAGAGAGGGTACTCACACCGGATGATCAAACGAGCAAAGAAAAAAGCGGCAGCTAGGGATAGAAAGGAGCTTCTGAATCAAATTAAATCTAAACCAGAAAACCCTAATTTACCGCGCCTAATTACAAAATATGGCTGCCAGTGGAATGATGTGAGACAAATCCTCCAATCACACTGGCATGTCTTACAAAATAATGAACTATTAAAAAATATAGTAGGACCACGTCCACTGTTAACGGCTAAAAGAGCTACGAATCTCAATGACCATCTGGTACATTCTGAGTTTACACGTGCTACTAAGTCAAATTGGCTCACTGAACTACAACCTCTCAAAGGAATGTACCCGTGTGGCCACTGTCAGATTTGTCCTCATGTAATAAAAACACAAACCTACACTGATTCACAATCTAAGGCAACGTACAAAGTTGAATCTTTTATAAATTGCTCCACCTCCCGAGTTCTGTATATTATAAAGTGTCCATGTCATAAAATGTATGTAGGGAAGACGAAAAGGCAACTACGTATCAGAATAGGGGAGCACCTCAAAAGTGTACGCCTCAAGGAGGAGACTCCTATTGGCCTACACTTCGCTGAAAAACATAGGAGTGATCCAACAGGCCTCAAAGTAATGGGCTTCTGGGCTTTAAAAATATCACCCAGAAGAGGCGACTTTGATAAAGTTCTTCTTAAAGAAGAAAAAGCCTGGATTTTCCGCTTAAAGACTTTGACACCCTTGGGACTGAATACTGATATGAGTCTCAGTATATTTCTAGAACCATAGATATGCGTAATCATACACAGCCCCCAGGATTAAGGGTGGGTTATCAAGGGCTAAATAAGGCAGATGATGAGGGAAAAACAGAGAGAAAAAGATCAGGCTATATATGAAAATGTAATGGAGAGTAATTTTAAAATCTACTACCCTGAATGTGACCACGCCTATATTGCCATTGTCCCACCAGTACGTCTTGATAGTCCATAGGGGAACCCCCCTTAAAAAACAGCTACTTAGCCCGGGTTGATATACTCACTGGTTAAGTTCAGTATACACCCTTGTCCTTGGTGGAGTTCACCCCGACCTGGGATAACTCTACCATCACCCTTTTGTACCTGCCTTATTGTGTGATCCCTCTATTTACCTATGATTTCTGTCACAATGTAACTAATGGTAATGTTAAAAATTTGAGGAGGTTTGGAATGAGATAGAGTTGATATCGTCCAGTGTTTTAAATTTGTTATGATAAGTCCCATGTAGATCGACCAGAACTTGGCTTTGTATCTTTAGCTGGGATCTTGAAGCCCAGGTGATCATCGATAATAGTCCTGGAGTCACGCCACAATCTAGTTGTAAATAAAAGTTTGAAGAGCATTACCTGTTTTTTACCACTAGATGGAGATCTTCCATCCGGTTTTTAATTGAGGTAGAAGGTGGTGATAGAGGAGTCCTTGCAGTGCCGTCACCTGTTGGCATTAGCCAATCACGCTAACTCCCTATTTATCCACCCCTCAAACCATCCAATGACGTCCTGACGAAGCGTGCGTCACGCACGCGAAACGCGTTGACGTCACACGCCGGCCCCGCACAACCCGGAAGAGCCACCAATGCGCTCCAGCTTCTACTCACGGCGCGGAAGTTCGGTCTCAAACCTGGAACACGCCGTCCCCACGAGGTTGGCTGGAGCCGCAGCTAGATGCCGGGCCCTTACCAAGACGCTACCCAGAAAAAACGAGCAGAAGGTTATCTGATTTAAACGCCTTAAATGAACGGTGAGCATAAAATCATACATTGATAGGGGGATAGAGAAAAGGCCATGACCACCAAGCTGTCTATGGACACTCAGGTGATACCTGTCAACTAACGGAAGGCCAGTATTTGGCCCATGGTTAAATTCATTTCCATGGGATACAGCCTAGTAATGGTGTGAGCCCGCGCAGAAAATCCATTGCACTGCGTCTCTCCCCTGCTCCCGCACCTTGCAATTTCTGAAAATACAAGTGACTTTCTGCTCCAGAGGAACGTCTGTTGGCTCGACAATGTTGCCCCATTTACAAGAGGAACTGTATAACACCTCCTGAATAACAAATTTGCCCCCGATCAAAACGGGATTGGCTCTATGTACTTCAATTCAGTTTACTTGGTCTGCAGATATTCCTTTAGACACCGCCTCCCTCATGGTGAAATTAATTTGAAAATTCTAAATTTATCAGCATCCGCAATCTTGATGTGAGAGTTTAGTCTGCTATTAAGTACACTGCTGAAATTTAACAATGAATTATATAGTCCATGACTGAACTTCTTGATTATATAATGATAGCCGTATAGTGCTGAGCTGCTAAAATGGAAATATGAAAGAAGGTCATAATCCCTTGCTATCTGGTGGTACATTTTCAGTTCATTATTACATCTTGATCAAGTTTATATTGTGGCATGATTAACCTATGGATCCCTGAGCTCACCGCATCAACAAACTCAGTAAGGAGTGTATGCGGCTTGCCAAGGTTTCCATTGGTTTGATCTTCCGGAGTATGTGTGAGGCCGGCCTTGTGTGAGTGTGTCGTTGTTTTTATGTGTCATATATGTTTTCTGTTGCTTTCTTTGAGCCTGTTGATATTTGTAATGTATTCCCCATAATGGGGTTATTTTAGATCATGTCTCAATTCTGATCCTTAATAAAGTTTTTCACTTTTTCACTGAGTTGGTTTGAGCATCCCTTTTTTGCAGCCGTTCCAAGGGGTTGTCTATGGCCCCTTAATTTGTATTTTGAGACTTTTTGGGAGCCCGAAAATGAATCACCGTCTTCAGGTTTTCTAAGGGCATAAATTGCTTATTTACTTCCTCACTACCTATCACAGTTCCGGAGGCCCTGAAATGTCAAGATAGCTCAACCTCCCCCCCCCAAATAACCCCGTTTTGAAAAGTAGACACTCCAAGCTATTTGCTGAGAGGCCTGTTGAGTCCATGGAATATTTTTTATTTTGCCACAAGTTTCGGGAAAATTACAAAAATGTTTTCCTTCTTTTTTTTTTTTTTACACAAACCTGTCACTTAAATAATATATTGCTCAAACATTCCGTGGCTATATGTGAAATGACACCCCAAAACACATTTTGCTGCTTCTCCTGAGTAAGGGGATACCACATGTGTGAGACTTTTTGGCAGTCTAGCCACATACAGGACCCCAAAACCCAATCACCGCCTTTAGGCTTTCTAAGGGCGAAGATTGTTGATTTCACTCCTCACTACCTATCACAGTTTCGGAGGCCATGAAATGCCAAGATAGCACAACCCCCCCCCCCCCAAATGACCCCTCTTCAAAAAATAGACACCCCAAGGTATTTGCTAAGAGGCATGGGGAGTATTTTGCAGCTCTCATTTGTTTTAAAAATTGAAGAAAGAATAGGAAAATATATATATATTTTTTTTCTTTTTTCAATTTTCAAAAACGTTGTGACAAAAAGCGAGATCTGCAAAATACCTCTTATGAGTAGAGTTGAGCGGACACCTGGATGTCCGTGTTCGACGGGTTCGGCCGAACTTTAAAAAAAAGTCCGGGTCCGTGTCCCGGACTTTTGCCGAACTTTTCCCGGACACCGAACCCCATTGAAGTCAATGGGGACCCGAACTTTCAGGCACTAAAATGGCTCTAAAACACCAAAGGAAAGGGCTAGAGTGCTGAAAATGGCAGCAAAACGTAATTAAGAGCATGGCAAGTGCTCTGCAAACAAATGTGGATAGGGAAATAACTTAAACAACAAAAAAAAAACTGAAAAATAAAACAATGTTCTTCATCTCTGAAGGACGAGGCCCATATGGAGTAGGAGGGAGGTTGAGGTGGTGGTGGATGTGGCGGTGTCATAGGCGTGCGCACAGGGTGTGCCGGGTGTGCCTGGGCACACCCTAATCACCTAGGGCACATAGCATTATCACTCTGTTTGCCAGTGAGGAGATGGGAAAGATCTCCCTCGGACCTGCTCTGCTCTATTTCTCTTTGCCAGCAGGGAGAGTAATGTATCGGGGCCATGTACATGTAGGCAAACACATGCATGTGTATTTAAACTTTGGGGTGCACACCCTAATGCAATAGGCTGCGCACACCTATGGGCGGTGTAGGTGGAAGCGGCGGTGGAGGAGGACCAGGGCCGGATTAAGAGCATCATGGGCTTGGTGCTGAGGATTTTGAAGGGCCTTAAGGGCCGTGCCTTGGCATGCACCCAGAGGAGGAAGGGTGCAGCCATGCATGCCTAATTCAACATGGGATGCTGTCTCTGAAGCCCATAAACACATCCATGCATCGGCAACTGTCCCTCCTTGTCCGGCCTTCGCACTGTGTGGGGAGGTTCTGAGGGTGCTGCCTGGGGAAGCGAGCATAGAAGCCAGACTTCTGTGTTTACAAGTGACAGAAGATCGGTAACAGTGAATATGGCCAACCCGGGGCCTATATAAAAGGTAGGGGCCTGGAGCTGCAGCTCCAATAGCCCCTACGTTAATCTGGCCCTGAGGAGGACGAGGTAGCCAACACTGCTTCTTTTCACAAATTTTAAATGAGGGTACACCCCAAAAGAGTGAGAAAGAGCAAAAATGGAACAATGGGTGGGTAAGGTCGGTATCCATTGCTATTGTGCACAAGGTACGGAAAAGTCCCGTGGGATCCATGCCTGGTTCATTTTAATGAACGTGAGCTTGTCCACATTGTCTCTGGACAGGCGGCTGCACTTATCTGTTATAACGCCCCCAGCCATGCTAAATACCCGTTCAGATAATACACTGGCTGCAGGGCACGCCAGCACCTCCAAGTCGTAAAGGGCAAGCTCAGGCCATGTGCCCAATTTGGAGACCCAGAAGTTGAAGGGGGCAGACCCGTCATTCACTACATGTAGGCGTGTGCACACATACTGCTCCACCATGTTGGTAAAATGCTGCCTCCTGCTAAGACGTTCCATCTGAGCTGCTGGTGCTGGTGAATAGGAAATATGATCAAAAAAAGTGTATGTATCTCACACGTACACAACCACACTAGGCCCCAATTACTATTGTTTGTACCCCTAAAAGGATGGATGAGGAGTAGGAGTATGGAACAGGCAGCACCCTCAAATCTTCAGAAGTATGAGATGAACCTCAAAAACTTGGAAAGGTTGATCTCACACGTACCGACACAGACTATCCCGCAATTTAATTGATCCCCAAAGGTTTTTATTGAATAGCAGAATAGGAAATATGATCAAAAAAAGTGTATGTATCTCACACGTACACAACCACACTAGGCCCCAATTACTATTGTTTGTACCCCTAAAAGGATGGATGAGGAGTAGGAGGAGTATGGAACAGGCAGCACCCTCAAATCTTCAGAAGTATGAGATGAACCCCAAAAACTTGGAAAGGTGTATCTCACACGTACCGACACAGACTATCCCGCAATTTAATTGATCCCCAAAGGTTTTTATTGAATAGCGGAATAGGAAATATGATCAAAAAAAGTGTATGTATCTCACACGTACACAACCACACTAGGCCCCAATTACTATTGTTTGTACCCCTAAAAGGATGGATGAGGAGTAGGAGTATGGAACAGGCAGCACCCTCAAATCTTCAGAAGTATGAGATGAACCTCAAAAACTTGGAAAGGTTGATCTCACACGTACCGACACAGACTATCCCGCAATTTAATTGATCCCCAAAGGTTTTTATTGAATAGCGGAATAGGAAATATGATCAAAAAAAGTGTATGTATCTCACACGTACACAACCACACTAGGCCCCAATTACTATTGTTTGTACCCCTAAAAGGATGGATGAGGAGTAGGAGGAGTATGGAACAGGCAGCACCCTCAAATCTTCAGAAGTATGAGATGAACCCCAAAAACTTGGAAAGGTGTATCTCACACGTACCGACACAGACTATCCCGCAATTTAATTGATCCCCAAAGGTTTTTATTGAATAGCGGAATAGGAAATATGATCAAAAAAAGTGTATGTATCTCACACGTACACAACCACACTAGGCCCCAATTACTATTGTTTGTACCCCTAAAAGGATGGATGAGGAGTAGGAGGAGTATGGAACCGGCAGCACCCTCAAATCTTCAGAAGTATGAGATGAACCCCAAAAACTTGGAAAGGTGTATCTCACACGTACCGACACAGACTATCCCGCAATTTAATTGATCCCCAAAGGTTTTTATTGAATAGCGGAATAGGAAATATGATCAAAAAAAGTGTATGTATCTCACACGTACACAACCACACTAGGCCCCAATTACTATTGTTTGTACCCCTAAAAGGATGGATGAGGAGTAGGAGGAGTATGGAACAGGCAGCACCCTCAAATCTTCAGAAGTATGAGATGAACCCCAAAAACTTGGAAAGGTGTATCTCACACGTACCGACACAGACTATCCCGCAATTTAATTGATCCCCAAAGGTTTTTATTGAATAGCGGAATAGAAAATATGATCAAAAAAAGTGTATGTATCTCACACGTACACAACCACACTAGGCCCCAATCACTATTGTTTGTACCCCTAAAAGGATGGATGAGGAGTAGGAGGAGTATGGAACAGGCAGTACCCTCAAATCTTCAGAAGTATGAGATGAACCTCAAAAACTTGGAAAGGTTGATCTCACACGTACCGACACAGACTATCCCGCAATTTAATTGATCCCCAAAGGTTTTTATTGAATAGTGGAATAGGAAATATGATCAAAAAAAGTGTATGTATCTCACACGTACACAACCACACTAGGCCCCAATTACTATTGTTTGTACCCCTAAAAGGATGGATGAGGAGTAGGAGTATGGAACAGGCAGCACCCTCAAATCTTCAGAAGTATGAGATTGTGTTCACTGTACCCCACAAAGATTGTGTTCACTGCACTCCAAAAAGATTGTGTTCACTGCACCCCACAAAGATTGTGTTCACTGCACCCCAAAAAGATTGTGTTCACTGCACCCCACAAAGATTGTGTTCACTGTACCCCACAAAGATTGTGTTCACTGCACCCCAAAAAGATTGTGTTCACTGCACCCCACAAAGATTGTGTTCACTGCACCCCACAAAGATTCTGTTCACTGCACTCCAAAAGGATTTTGTTCACTGCACCCCAAAAAGATTGTGTTCACTGCACCCCACAAAGATTGTGTTCACTGCACCCCAAAAGGATTTTGTTCACTGCACCCCAAAAAGATTGTGTTCACTGCACCCCACAAAGATTGTGTTCACTGCACCCCAAAAAGATTGTGTTCACTGTACCCCAAAAAGATTGTGTTCACTGTACCCCAAAAAGATTGTGTTCACTGCAGCCCACACACAGCAAAATGGATGTGGATCACTGACACCTGCCTATCTCCTATCCCACACCACACAGCAATATCGATTGTAGTTTGTAGAACACACTTTCCCTTAAAATCAGCAAACTCTATCCCTAACAGGATTGATAAGAGATCGTAGATCGGGACTGAGTGCAGACCCCACCCCACACAGCAATATCGATTGTAGTTTGTAGAACACACTTTCCCTAAAAATCAGCAGACTCTGTCCCTAACAGGATTGATAAGAGATCGTAGATCGGGACTAAGTGCAGACCCCACCCCACACAGCAATATCGATTTTAGTTTGTAGAACATACTGACCCTAAAAATCAGCAGCAGCCTCGCCCTAAAATGCCTACAACTCGCCCTGCCTAACACACTCCGACCTGTCCCTCAATTCTATCCGGACACAAATGTTTTTTTTCTGCCTGTCTGTCCCTAATCAGCAGCCAGCACGTTGATGTGTGCTCTCTCCCTGATCTAAGCAGCAGAATGACGCCGCTGCGGCGCTGCCTCGAACTTATAAAGACTTGGTCACATGCTTCAGACGGCCAATCACAGCTACTGATACATTTGCAGGCATGGCTGGGATGGCTTAGGCACACCAGTTAAACGCTTGTTGATTGGCTGTTGAAAGCCCGCCATGAAAAGCGCGCCAAAGCATGCAAAACCCGGAAATAAAACGACTGAACACGGATTTTTACCCGAATATACAGTAAAGTGTCCGTGTCCGTGTTCGGGTAAAAAAAATCCAATTATTCGGTACGAACATGAATAATACAGTCCGTGTTCGCTCAACCCTACTTATGAGTGACATCCACAATTTATGCCCTTAGAAAGCCTGAAGGCAGTGATTGGTTTTCAGGGTCCTGTATGTGGCTATACTGCCAAAATGTCTCACACATGTGGTATCCCCATACTCAGTAGAAAAGCAGAATGTATTTTGGGGTGTCATTTCACATATACCCATGGCATGTGTGAGCAATATATCATTTCAATGACAACTTTCAAACACCTATTAATGAATATTTAATGGGCTCAACATCCCTCTCAGGAAATTCCTTGGGGTGTCTACTTTCCAAAAAGGGGTAATTTGGGGGGTTTAATACTACCCTACCATTTTAGAACTTCAAGAAATGAGATAGGCAGTCAGAAAGTAAAAGCTGTGTAAATTCCAATATATACACCATAGTTTGTAGACACTATAACTTTTGCGCAAACCAATAAATATACGCTTATTGAGATTTTTTATCAAAGACATGTAGCTAAATACATTTTGGCCTAAATGTATGCCAAAAAAATTAGTTTATTGGATATTTTTTATAAGAAAAAATAGAAAATGTAATTTTTTCTCAAAATTTTTGGTCTTTTTTCGTTTATATCGCAAAAAAAAAAAGCACACAGGGGATCAAATATCACCAAAAGAAAGCTCTATTTGTGGGAAAAAAAGGACATAAATGTTGTTTGGGTACAGCATTGCATGACTGCGCAATTACCAGTTAAAGTCACGCAGTGCAAAATTGGATAAAATGGCCTGGTCATTAAGGGGGTAAATACTTCCGGTCCAGAAGTGGTTAAAGGTAATTAGGCCAGTGATCTGAGGTTACGTTTTTTGCATGAGTTTGGCATAGAGACTATCTGACGGGAAGACTTGGCTGGTTCTGGCCAGCTCAGTAGATTGTTTTAAGAAAGGCCTGGATTCTTTCCTAGATACACATAATATAACTAGATACTAATATTGATAGGTAAAGTTGATCCAGGGAATATCCGAAAGCCTCTTGGGGGATCAGGAAGGAATTTTTACCCCTGCTGGAGCAAATTGGATCATGCTTTATTGGGTTATTTTTACCTTCCTCTGGATCAACCGTGGGTATAGGATTGTGTATATATAGCATTGTATGTATATGTATATATATATTTATATGTATAGATGTAGCACCCTGCTAGGTAGGTGCTAGGGAAAAGCATATAATGGCCGTCTGCTTATCAGGGGGGCTGGATCTGTCAGCTGTGCTGTCACATGCCTCCGGGTTTGGCCTGTTGAGATTGGGGAGTCTCCCCACTGTATCCAATGAGGCATCTTGTTGGACAGTGGAGGAAACCTACCCAATAGCCAGACTTGTATAAAGTACTCTCAATTTCTACTTGAGTAAAAGTACAAGTGCTTGATCAAAAAATTACTTGAGTAGAAGTGGAAGTGCTCGCAGAAAAAGTTACTTAAGTAGAAGTACTAAAGTATTCAACATTTTTTTTACTTAAGTATTGCAAGTAGTTTTTTCAAAAAATTTGCTACTTAAGTACTAAAAGTAAAAAGTACCAGTAGTTTTGAAAAAAAATTTCTACTCAAGTACTGAAAGTAAAAGTACAAGTACTGTGTTATGTAGTTATTAAAGAAATAAGTCAAAGGTTTGAACATCATATTGTTTTTATTATTTCAAATGATTTAATCAAATGATTAACCTGTGTTTGTTAGTAGTTTCTTGATGCACTTTAAGCGCTGTAGCACCATTTATTTTTTTGTTTCATATTTTCTTTTTATTGGAAAGATTTGGTATAGCAGCTTTTATTATACACAGCCTTTATTTTCGTATGCGCTGATTTACAAATGACATTATACACATTTTTTTGAGCTTTATGCAACCTGCCATCTACTGTTCTGGCAGTGGTAATTTTTTTAAAAGTAACGAGTAACTATGCAGCACAAAAAAAAAATACTTGAGTAGAAGTATCGAAATCATCGAAAAAATGTAGTGAAGTAAAAGTAGAAGTAGGAGAAAAAAATTCTACTCTAGGAAAGTACAGATACCGCATTTCGGTACTTAAGTACAGTACTTAAGTAGTTCTACTTCGTTACTATACATCTCTGCCAATAGCACACCAGGGTTTGCCGCAATGCACCCTGGGATTGGAAATAAATCTGTGGGGAACATGTGACAGAGTGTCTTTTGGCGGGAGCATCAGTCCCAGGAGGATGTGACTGCTGTCTCTCCTATTGTAAATGTGAGAAGGTGGTCCAGGCAGTCGGCCTAGGGACCGGGGGTTGAGCTGGGCTGCAAGGGATGCAGAGTTGCTGACCGAGTGGAGCTGCTGGGCAGAAACCTTCAGGAAAAACAGTGTGATGAGTACTCAAGATCTGCCCAGGGGTCTGCCAAGGAGAGGGGACCACTCCAGAGAGGTCAAAGGGGATCCAGGAGCCAGCTAACCAGGAGTGCACAGTAAAGGGGGTGCCAAGTAGTAAAGCCCTGAAGTTTGGGGAGTAAAAGGGGGTGCCAGGAAGAGCCCTGAAGTGTTCAGCAGTACAGTCTGCACTACAAGTCAGCCACCTCAGGAAAGAGTACCTTAGGGAGCTTAAAGGACTTTTCCACAGTCAGAGGTGAAGTTTTAGTAACTGGCCTAGCCGGGGGCCAGCATCAGTCAGTGTTAACCAGCGTCAGTGAAGCCTTTACCAGCGACAGTCAAGCATTTTTCAGTGTCCCTGCCTAATTGTGCATAGTTCAGTTGTTGGAGTATCCCACATCTCCCTTCTCCCATCCAAGTTCTCAGATAAATCCTAAAAACCAAAGAAACTGGACTGGTTCCCTTGGGAGTAGTGCTACATATATATATATATATATATATATATATATATATATATATATATATATATAGAGAGAGAGAGAGAGAGATAGATAGATACACACACACACACACTACCATTCAAAAGTTTGGGGTCACTTAGAAATGTCCTTATCTTTAAAAGAAACACACTGTTTTTTTCAATGAAGATAACATTAAATGAATCAGAAATACAGTCTGATTTATGTGGTAAATGGCTATTCTCGCTGGAAACGGGTGATTTTTAATGGAATATCTACATAGGTGTTGTGGGAGATTAGCTCACAGGAATCACCTTTTCCAGGAAAATAAGGCCAGCATGCAGGTCATTTCTTTAAAGTCTGGTGGGTTGCCAGCTTTATTTAGCAGAGGTTTGCAAATATGAAAAAAACAACAAAACAGTAAAGTAAATCCTTGCCGTCTGGCGCTAAACTATACAGCAGTTTTTCTCACTATACGGTGTGGGGCTGGTCCCCATCACCCACAAAACATATGGTAAAGCAAACCTTTATCCGCATTGTTTTGGAGCTTGCCCGGCCTATGCTCTACTGTAAATTTAAAGGGCTGTAGAGCCAGGAACCATCTTGTCATGCGGCCATTTTTCTCCCTGTTGTCACACATCCACTTTAGGGGAGCATGGTCAGTGACCAACTTAAATGACCTCCCCAACAAGTAATACTTCAGGGAGTCCAAAGCCCATTCAATAGTGAGGCACTCCTTCTAGACAACAGCATTGCTTTTTCGGTTCAGGTATACAACCGGGTGCTCTACCTCGGAGGCGTCTGTCTGTACCAAAAACTCCTTTGTGAAGTCCAGGGTCCCCAGCACCGGTAGTACACAAAGGGCCTGCTTTAACTTCTGAAATGCCTCCTCCGCTTCAGGATTCCATTTGACCATGACCGACCCTCTACTTTTCGTTAGGTCGGTCAGAGGGGCGGCAATGGCAGCAAAGTTGGGTATAAACTGTCGGTAATACCCCGTAATGCCTAGGAAGGCCCAAACTTGTTTTTTGTTTATCGGTTGGGGCCACTTTTGAATTGCCTCAATCTTATTGGTCTGAGGCTTTACCAGTCCCCAAGGTATTTGGCCTCCTCCAGGCCTATGTCACACTTTTTTGGGTTGGCCGTGAGACCTGCTTCCCTAAGAGAATCCACCAATGCTTGTACTTGGGGCAGGTGTGAGTCCCAATCCGGGCTGTGGATTACCACATCATCCAAATAAGCAGCTGCGTATTGGCGATGTGGTCTCAAAGTTTTGTCCATCATTCGCTGGAATGACACAGGGGCCCCATGCAGACGGAAAGGCATCCGCTTGTATTGAAACGAACCCTCAGGAGTGGAAAAGGCAGTCTTCTCCTTGGCCAATTCAGTTAGGGGTATTTGCCAATAGCCTTTCATCAGATCGAGGGTTGTTATGTAGCAGGCCTGTCCCAACCTGTCCATGAGTTCGTCGACCTGAGGCATCGGGTATGCATCGAACTTGGACACACTGAGTTTCCAAAAATCATTACAAAACCCGATAGTGCCATCAGGTTTTGGGACCAGTACTTTGGGGCTCGACCCCTCACCATGGGACTCTTCTATCACATCCAACTCTAACATATTTTTGATTTCCTTTGCGACTGCATCTCGCCTGGCCTCTGGGATTCTATATGGTTTTAAATTTATGTGAACCCCTGGTTCCGTCATTATATAATGCTGGATCACGTTGGTCAGTCTGGGTAAGGGGAAGAAAAAGTCTCTATTTTTGAACACAAACCCCCTAACGTCATTTTGTTGTGCCACAGACAGGGAATCTGTTATGGGGACATCAGGTGTCACCCCCCGGTATCCGGTCTGCTGGGGCCGGGGATGCGGCCAATAAAGTCCCTCTGTCCTTCCAGGGCTTTAAGAAATTCTCATGATAAATTTGTTGTGGTTTCCTTTTCCCTGGTTTGTAGACTTTATAGTTGAACTCTCCTACCCTTTCGATAACTTAAAAGGGACCCTGCCACTTAGCTAGGAACTTACTTTCAACCGTGGGAACCTGTACCAACACTCTGTCCCCGGGGCTGAAAGCATGGACCTTTGCACCCTGATCATAGACCCTCCTCTGGGCCTCCTGGGCTCCATATGTTCTTGCACTAGGGGCAGGACAGCAGCGATTCTATCCTGCATCAAGGAGATATGCTCTATGACGCTTCTATATGGGGTGGCCTCACCTTCCCACGTTTCTTTGGCGACATCTAGCAGCCCCTCGGGATGTCTACCATACAAGAGCTCAAAGGGAGAATTGCCTGTGGATGTTTGCGGAACTTCTCGTATGACAAACATAAGATATGGGAGCAGAAAATCCCAATTTCTCCCATCTTTGTCAACCACCTTTTTTAGCATATGTTTCAAGGTTTTATTAAATCTTTCCACCAAACCATCTGTTTGGGGGTGGTAGACAGAGGTACGGAGATGGGAAATTCTATATAATCTACACAGTTCCTTGGTAACCCTGGACATAAATGGGGTGCCCTGATAGGTTAAAACCTCTTTTGGGATTCCCACTCGACTAAACACCTGGACTAACTCCTTGGCAATGGCCTTAGCGGAGGTGTTACGCAAGGGTATGGCCTGAGGATAGCGTGTCACATAGTCGAGGATTACCAGAATGTGCTGGTGGCCCTGGGCAGACTTCACTACCGGCCCCAGCAAGTCCATGCCAATCCTCTCAAAAGGAACCTTGATGATTGGTAGAGGGACAAGGGGACTTTGAAAATGGGGCGACGGTGCCTACATTTGGCACGATTCACAGTACTCCCTGACATCTGCATGCAACCCGGACCAGAAAAATCTCTGGGTGACTCTCTCCCTGGTCTTTCTGATACTGAGATGTCCCCCCATTACATGACCATGGGCCAGGTCTAGGACCACCCTGCAGAAGGGTTTGGGAACCAGTAACTGTTCTACCTCATCCTCTCCATGTTTTATCTGATACAGTAAACTGTTTTTAATGGCCATGTAGGGGAAAGACACCCCCAGTGAGGATCTGCTAGATATGTTCTCCTGTTCATTACCCTCGGGCTGGGAGCCAGCTTCCAGGTCCTCTGGCTCCCCAGCCATAACAGGGAAAGGAAGAGGATCACCAGCTCCCTCGATTTCCCCAACAGTCTTTCCTTCCCTTTTACAAAAAGTGTCTGGTGAGAGTTCCTGTGCTTCCAGAGCAGGGGAGCTCTATCCACCAGCGTCCCCTTGCTTTCCCACAGCCTCCAAAAATGGGGGAAATCCCTCCCCACTAAAGCTTCATGAAGCAGTGAAGGCACCACCCCCACCGAATGGGTCACACTGCCCCAAGGGGTATCAACCTCAACCTCTGATGTCTGGTAGTCCCTAATGTCCCCATCGATGCAAATGACCCCAATAGTACTGGGGTGTAGGATGTAGTTTTGTGAGAATTACACAATCATTTCTGACTAGGGTCACCACCCTTCCAAAGTCTAGCAGGGCTGTGAGCAGCTTTCCATTCACTGCAATAACACACATTTGATTTTTAATGCGACTCTGACATGATGCAGTATATGCAACCTGTGCAAACAGAGATATGCATCTTTTCCTATAAGCAAAATTGCATTGCATGGGTTCATTATTTATAGGACAGTTTGCAGCAATATGCCCTAATGCATGGCAGCGGAAACACTGTATGTTCTCTACCCCCAGACCTCTTAGCGGTCCCAAAGACCTTCCTGGCTTCTTTGGCCAGTCTACAGGCCTAAGACCCACAGTCTCATTAGCTGTAATAAAAGTCTTATCTAGTTTCCCCATGCCCTTGAACCCTGGAACAGTCTTACCAGAACCACTGGGCGATCTTGCACCCTTAGACACACTAAAGTGGGGTGTAGACAGGTTCACCAAGTCCTCAGTAGCACTGTACCTCTCCACTAGGTCCACCAATTGGGCTGCAGTTTTGGGGTCGCCCTGCCCGACCCACTTCCTCAGAGCAACAGGAAGCACACACATGTACCGGTCCATTACCACACGCTCCACAATCTGGGGGCCCATCAAGGTCTCTGGTTGCAACCACTTTTTGGTGAGGTGGACCAGGTCGAACATTTGAGAATGGGGTGGCTTGCTGCTAGAGTAGGTCCACTGATGCACGCGCAGGGCCCGAACTGCCATGGTGACACCCAAGCGTGCAAGTATCTCCATCTTCAGAGTCTCACAGTCCTGGGCCTTATCTGGGTCCAGGTCAAAATACGCTTTTTGCGGTTCTCTGGTCAGAAACAGGGCCAACAGACCCCCCCACTGTTCATTTGGCCAGCCTTCACGGACAGTGACCCTCTCAAAAGTCACCAGGTATGCTTCGAAATCATCGGCCGGTGTCATCTTCTGCAGGTGGTACGAGGCAGGTACCAATTTTGGTTCAGCTGGCACAGGAAACCCTTTTTTCAACTCCTGGTGGGCCACCTGTTGTGCTGCAGCAGCCTCCTGTTGTGCTGTAGCAGCCTCTGCGATTTGGCGGTTGGTTTCCTGCTGAGCTGCATTGGCCTTAACATTTCCTCCATCTTTGGAATATGCCTGCTGAGTCCACCACGTGTGGGAGATTAGCTCACAGGGATCACCTTTTCCAGGAAAAGAATGCCAGCATGCAGGTAATTTCTTTAAAGTCTGGTGGGTTGCCAGCTTTATTTAGTAGAGGTTTGCAAATATGAAAAAACAACAAAACAGTAAAATAAATCCTTGCCGTCCGGCGCTAAACTATTCAGTAGTTTTTCTCACTATATGGTGTGGGGCTGGTCCCCATCACCCTCAAAACATATGGGAAAGCAAACCTTTTCTTTTAAAGTCCAAACAGAGCTCCTATCTCAGATTCCCTTCTGAGTCTCAGGGCAGAGCATTCCTGTGCTCTCTTCCTGTTCATTTAAAGTCCACCTGAGCATGGACTCAGGTGACCCACAATCTCCGGACCGGAAACCTAGCCTGTCACAGAGGCTGGAAAAACCTGGGCAAGATTCCGGTTCAGTCTCTTACTACAGAACATATGCGAGGTGAAATATACAGAAGGACAGGGTAGGAAAAAGAGGGGGAGGGGTATGTCTCTATGTCAAGAACAATATAAAGGTGCTAGAAAGGAGTGACATTACGGATGGGATGAGCATGGATTTAGAATCTGTGTGGGTTGAACTTGATAGGGAAGAAGATAAGGGAAAAGTAGTTGTGGGGGTTTGCTATAGGCCACCTAACCAAGGGGAGGAGGTAGAGCTGGAATTTTTAGCACTAATGGGTAAAGTGGCAAAACTGGGATCAGTCATCATATTGGGGGACTTCAATTATCCCGACATTGACTGGGAAGAGGGGACTGCACACTCACAGAAGGCCCGTCTATTCACGGAAACCTTACTGGATAATTACATGTCACAGTTGGTGGATTCCCCTACTAGAGAAAATGCAATCCTGGATCTATTGATCACTAATGACCCAGACATAATCTCGGAGTTAGGAGTCCAGGACAACCTGGGCTCTAGCGATCACAGGATGATCACATTTAGCGTAAATAACAATATAAAAAGGCAAGTGGGGAACATAAGAACCCTAAACTTCAGACGGGCAAACTTTCCAAAATTGTACTCATTGATGGAAAGGGTAAACTGGGACCGAACCCTAGGATCCCTGACCACAGAGGAAAAATGGGAATGCTTTAGGAACATATTAAGCAAAGGCATCTTGCAGTGCATTCCTATGGGAAATAAATTTAGAAGAGACAAAGCCAAACCTGGCTGGCTAAACCGTAGCGTCAAAAAACTTATTAGGGGAAAAAAATTGGCCTTCAAGAAATATAAATCAGAGGGCACAGTATCGGCCTTCCAGCAATACAAGGAGGCAAATAAGAAAAGTAAACAAGAAATCAAGATGGCTAAAATCAACTTTGAGAGACAAATAGCGGAGGATAGTAAAAAAAACCCAAAGAAATTCTTTAAATATATCAACAGCAAAAATCTAGGGCAGAGCATATTGCACACATAATTAACGATGATGGGAGGATGGTTACAGAGGACACTGAAAAAGCAACCGTGCTGAATGCTTTTTTCTCGTCAGTCTTTACGCAGGAAAAGGAGGGGTACACTGACCATGACTGTATGGTTAGTAGTAATACACAGGACTTGCCACTATGGCTAACAGAGGGTGAAATCAGGGAAAGACTGGATAAACTTAACACTAACAAATCACCAGGCCCGGATGGCGTACATCCGAGAGTTCTCAAGGAACTCAGTAAGGTTATATCTAGACCACTGTTCCTGATCTTTGCTGACAGTATTAGGGCAGGAGATGTACCAGGGGATTGGAGGAAGGCTAACTTGATTCCGATATTCAAAAAGGGCCAGAGGCATATTCCGGGAAATTATAGGCCTGTCAGCTTGACATCAATAATATGTAAACTTTTGGAGGGGATGATAAGGGACTATATCGTAGAATATGATAAAGACAACAACATCATCAGTAGTAACCAGCACGGGTTTACAAATGGGCGTTCTTGTCAAACCAATCTCTTAGCATTCTACGAGGAGGTGAGCTGTGAGCTAGATAGGGGCAGACCAGTGGATGTGGTGTACTTGGATTTCGCTAAGGCGTTTGATACAGTTCCCCACAAGCGCTTAATTTATAAAATAAGGTCTGCAGGTATCGACAGCAGGGTTTGCTCTTGGATATGGAACTGGCTAAAAGGCCGTGTCCAAAGGGTGGTAATAAACAGCGCATACTCAGACTGGTCTAAGGTAGTAAGCGGGGTCCCCCAGGGCTCAGTCCTGGGACCAACCTTGTTCAATTTATTCATAAACAGCATTGAGGACGGGATCAGTAGTTCGTTATCAGTTTTTGCAGATGACACAAAATTGGCCAGGGCAATAACTGCACAGCATGAAGCAGATATCCTACAGAATGACCTGGACAAAATTACGGAGTGGGTAACGACATGGCAAATGAGGTTTAACGTGGAGAAGTGTAAGGTTTTGCACTTGGGGACTAAAAACATAAAAACACAATACACGTTAGGAGGGGAACCCTTGGGGGAATCAAAAATGGAGAAAGATCTGGGAGTCTTGGTTGAGGATAGATTAGGCAACAGCATGCAATGTCAAGCGGCAGCTTCCAAAGCCAACAGAATATTAGCATGCATAAAGAAAGGGATGTATTCCAGAGATAAGACTATAATCCTTCCACTTTATAAAACTCTGGTCCGACCGCATCTGGAGTATTCTGTCCAGTTCTGGTCGCCAGTCCTCAGGAGGGATGTGTTGGAGCTGGAGAAAGTCCAGAGAAGGGCAACTAAACTGATTAGGGGGTTGGAGGACCTTAACTATGAAGAGCGGCTGCAATCGCTCGATTTATTTTCCCTGGAGAAGAGACGTCTGAGAGGGGACATGATAGCAATTTATAAATATCTTAATGGGGATCTCAGCTTAGAAAAAAAGCTGTTCATTCGAAGGAATTGCATGAGGACTCGAGGACATACAATGCGATTAGAGGAGAAGCGTTTTAACCTCAGGCAACGAGGAGGGTTCTTTACTGTTAGGGCTACAAGATTGTGGAATTGTCTACCACAAGAGGTGGTTTCTGCGGGTAGTATGGTGACTTTCAAAAGACTCTTAGACTTACATCTCAAGGATCAGGAGATTAAGGGCTATGTTAGATGATTACAGTCACACACACCTACACAGGTTGAACTGGATGGACTATTGTCTTTATTCAACCTCACCTACTATGTAACTATGTAACCTCGCATACCGTCACAGTGTACAGAGGCCAATTTCCAGCAACCATCACTCCTGTGTTCTAATGGTACATTGTGTTAGCTAATCATGTTAAAAGGCTAATTGATGATTACAAAGCCCTTGTGCAATTATGTTAACACAGCTGAAAACTGCTGTGCTGATTAGAGAAGCTATAAAACTGGCATTCCTTGAGCTAGTTGAGTATCTGGAGCATCAGCATTTGTGGGTTCGATCATACTCTCAAAATGGTAAGAAAAAGAGAATTTTTTTTCTGAAACTCAACAGTCTATTCTTGTTCTGAGAAATGAAGGCTATTCCATGCTAGAAATTGCCAAGACACTAAAGATTTCCTACAACGGTGTGTACTACTCCCTTCAGAGAACAGCACAAACCAGAATAGAAAGAGAAGTGGGAGGCCCAGGTGACCAACTAAGCAAGAGGACAGGTACATTCGAGTCTCTAGTTTGAGAAATAGGTGCCTCACAGGTCCTCAACTGGCAGCTTCATTAAATGGTACCCACAAAACGCCAGTCTCAACGTCCACAGGGAAGAGGCGACTCCGGGATGCTGGCCTTCTGGGCAGAGAGGCAAAGAAAAAGCCAAATCTGAGACTGGCCAATAAAAAGAAAGGATTAAGATGGGCAAAAGAACACAGACATTGGACAGAGGAAGATTGGGAAAAAGTGTTATGGACAGACGTACCTAAGTTTAAGGTGTTTGGATCACACAGAAGAACATTTGTGAGACGCATAACAAGTAAACAGATGCTGGAGGAGTGCCTGACGCCCTCTGTCAAGCATGGTGGAGGTAATCTGATGGCCTGGGGCTGCTTTGGTGCTGGTAAAGTGGGAGATTTATGCAAGGTAAAAGGGATTTTGAATAAGGAAGGCTATCACTCCATTTTGCAATGCCATGCCCTACCCTGTGGACAGCGCTTGATTGGAGCCAATTTACTCCTACAACAGGACAATGAACACCACAAAACTATGCAAGTACTATTTAGGAAAGAAGCAGTCAACTAGTATTCTGTCTATAATGGAGTGGCCAGCGCAGTCACCAGATCTCAACCCTATTAAGCTGTTGTGGGGAGCAGCTTGACCGCATGGTACGTAAGAAGAGCCCATCAAGGCAATCCAACTTGTGGGAGGTGCTTCAGGATGCGTAGGGTGAAATTTCTTCAGATTCCCTTAACAAATTGACAGCTAGACGGCCAAAGGTCTGCAAGGCTGTAATTGGTGCAAATGGAAAATGATTTGGTGAAAGCAAAGTTTGAAGAAAAAAATGATTATTTCAAATAAAAATCATTTTTCTAACCTTGTCAATGTCTTGACTATGTTTTCTATTCATTTTGCAACTCATTTATGAATAAAAGTGTCAGTTTTCATGGAAAACGTAAAATTGTTTGGGTGACCCCAAACTTTTGAATGGTAGTACACATACTGTATATATATATGTAGATATATATGTGTGTGTGTGTGTGTGTGTGTGTGTGTGTGTGTGTGTGTGTGTGTGTGCGAGTGCGTGTATGTGTATATACAGTAAACCCCCTTCCATCGCGGGAGTTACGTTCCGGACCCACCCGCAAAAGTGAAAATCCGCGAAATAGAATAACCCTATTAAAATACACTGTAGGCATGTTTTTTTACTGTCACTGTATGTGTAAAAGCATTTTGAGGTCTTTAAACACACTTTTAAAACAATAGAAACTCATTTAAAAACATAAAAGATACTGAGAGACAGAGCAAGAGCTATGGAAAACACAAAAATATTTAATTTTCAATGATTTATATAGTAAAATAACATTACAGAAAAAAACGCAATATACCGGGACCGCAAAAACGGAACCGCGATGGAGCAGGGGTTTACTATATATATATATATACACAGTGCCTTGCGAAAGTATTCGGCCCCCTTGAACTTTGCAACCTTTTGCCACATTTCAGGCTTCAAACAAAGATATAAAACTGTAATTTTTTGTGAAGAATCAACAGCAAGTGGGACACAATCATGAAGTGGAAAGAAACTTATTGGATATTTAAAACTTTGTTAAATAAAAAACTGAAAAATTGGGCGTGCAAAATTATTCAGCCCCTTTACTTTCAGTGCAGCAAACTCTCTCCAGAAGTTCAGTGAGGATCTCTGAATGATCCAATGTTGACCTAAATGACTAATGATGATCAATAGAATCCACCTGTGTGTTATCAAGTCTCTGTATAAATGCACCTGCACTGTGATAGTCTCAGAGGTCCGTTTAAAGTGCAGAGAGCATCATGAAGAACATGGAACACACCAGACAGGTCCAAGATACTGTTGTGGAGAAGTTTGTAAGCCGGATTTGGATACAAAAAGATTTCCCAAGCTTTAAACATCCCAAGGAGCACTGTGCAAGCGATAATATTGAAATGGAAGGAGTATCAGACCACTGCAAATCTACGAAGACCTGGCCATCCCTCTAAACTTTCAACTCATACAAGGATAAGACTGATCAGAGATGCAGCCAAGAGGCACATGATCACTCTGGATGAACTGCAGAGATCTACAGCTGAGGTGGGAGACTCTGTCCATTGGACAACAATCAGTCGTATACTGCACAAATCTGGCCTTTATGGAAGAGTGGCAAGAAGAAATTCATTTCTTAAAGATATCCATAAAAAGTGTAGTTTAAAGTTTGCCACAAGCCACCAGGGAGACACACCAAACATGTGGAAGAAGGTGCTTTGGTCAGATGAAACCAAAATCAAACTTTTTGGCAACAATGCAAAACGTTATGTTTGGCGTAAAAGCAACACAGCTCATCACCCTGAACACACCATCCCCACTGTTAAACATGGTGGTGGCAGCATCATGGTTTAGGCCTGCTTTTATTCAGCAGGGACAGGGAAGATGGATGGAGCCAAATACAGGACCATTCTGGAAGAAAACCTGATGGAGTCTGCAAAAGACCTGAGACTGGGACGGAGATTTGTCTTCCAACAAAACAATGATCCAAAACATAAATCAAAATCTACAATGGAATGGTTCACAAATAAACATATCCAGGTGTTAGAATGGCCAAGTCAAAGTCCAGACCTGAATCCCATTGAGAATCTGTGGAAAGAACTGAAAACTGCTGTTCACAAACGCTGTCCATCCAACCTCACTGAGCTCGAGCTGTTTTGCAAGGAGGAATGGGCAAAAATTTCAGTCTCTCGATGTGCAAAACTGATAGAGACATACCCCAAGCGACTTACAGCTGTAATCACAGCAAAAGGTGGCGCTACAAAGTATTAACTTAAGGGGGCTGAATAATTTTGCACACTCAATTTTTCAGTTTTTTATTTGTTAAAAAAGTTTGAAATATCTAATACATTTCGTTCCACTTCATGATTGTGTCCCACTTGTTGATTCTTCACAAAAAAATTACAGTTTTATATCTTTATGTTTGAAGCCTGAAATGTGGCAAAAAGTCGAAAAGTTCAAGGGGGCCGAATACTTTCGCAAAGCACTGTATATATATAATTTTTTTTTTCCTCTATTGGTGGAACTAGATGGACTTGTGTCTTATTTCAGCCAGACTAACTAGGTAACTATGAGGTTGCCTGAATAATAAAGCCAGCAGCGGAGATTCCTCAATTCACACTCGAAGGCCCCTTTCACACATGTTTGTTTTACCAGTTCAGTTACGTTTTGTCAAATGTTTTGTCAAATGAAAAACAATGATTGAAGTTTACATCAGTTTTTCATCAGTTTGTTATCAGTTTTTCACCCGGTTTTTAACATCCTCCAGCTAGAGTCTTTAATCATTTTCATGCAAAAACAGACCGTTTGTCCGTTTACATCCGTTTTTCGTCCAATCTGTTTTCTTTTTTTTTAATGGAATTCAAATAGGACTTTGATCCATTTAAAAAGCAGATGTTGATGGAAGATCAGACATTTACATCCGTCTTTTCATAGAGATGCATTGAGATCTATTTTGCATCCCTCAACAGGTGGATGAAAAATAGACAAATGGTCAGTATGTGTGAAAGGGGCCTAAGACCATTTACATCCACTTCCACTTCGGTCAGCATCTGTTTTTTTGAACGGATCAAAACAGCTAAAAATATCTTAGATCTAAAATCTCTTAAGTTGCTCAGTGTGACAAAAATGTGCATTTATACAACTCTAGCTACTCTAATTGGCATACAGGGGCACTTTTAGTTCAGTGAATAAAATATAGTTCACAAATTGACTGAATTTGACCAAATTTGCAAATTAAGAAACAGGACATATGTTCAGTTTTAGCTATTATGACTAGGGTTGAGCGGACACCTAGATGTCCGTGTTCGACGGGTTCGGCCGAACTTTAAAAAAAAGTCCGGGTCCGTGTCCCGGACTTTTACCGAACTTTTCCCGGACACCGAACCCCATTGAAGTCAATGGGGACCCGAACTTTAAGGCACTAAAATGGCTCTAAAACACCAATGGAAAGGGCTAGAGTGCTGCAAATGGCAGCAAAACGTAGTTAAGAGCATGGCAAGTGCTCTGCAAACAAATGTGGATAGGGAAATAACTTAAAACAACAAAAAAAAAACAGAAAAATAAAACAATGTTCTTCATCTCTGAAGGACGAGGCCCATATGGAGTAGGAGGGAGGTTGAGGTGGTGGTGGATGTGGCGGTGTCATAGGCGTGCGCACAGGGTGTGCCTGGTGTACCTGGGCACACCCTAATCACCTAGGGCACATAGCATTATCGCTCTGTTTGCCAGTGAGGAGATGGGAAAGATCTCCCTCGCACCTGCTCTGCTCTATTTCTCTTTGCCAGCAGGGAGAGTAATGTATCGGGGCCATGTACATGTAGGCAAACACATGCATGTGTATTTCAACTTTGGGGTGCACACCCTAATGCAATAGGCTGCGCACACCTATGGGCGGTGTAGGTGGAAGCGGCGGTGGAGGAGGACCAGGGCCGGATTAAGAGCATCATGGTCTTGGTGCTGAGGATTTTGAAGGGCCTTAAGGGCCGTGCCTTGGCATGCACCCAGAGGAGGAAGGGTGCAGCCATGCATGCCTAATTCAACATGGGATGCTGTCTCTGAAGCCCATAAACACATCCATGCATCGGCAACTGTCCCTCCTTGTCCGGCCTTCGCGCTGTGTGGGGAGGTTCTGAGGGTGCTGCCTGGGGAAGCGAGCATAGAAGCCAGACTTCTGTGTTTACAAGTGACAGAAGAGCGGTCACAGTGAATATGGCCAACCCGGGGCCTATATAAAAGGTAGGGGCCTGCATGGAGCTGCAGCTCCAATAGCCCCTACGTTAATCTGGCCCTGAGGAGGAGGACGAGGTAGCCAACACTGCTTCTTTTCACAAATTTTAAATGAGGGTACACCCCAAAAGAGTGAGAAAGAGCAAAAATGGAACAATGGCTGGGTAAGGTCGGTATCCATTGCTATTCTGCACAAGGTACGGAAAAGTCCCGTGGGATCCATGCCTGGTTCATTTTAATGAACGTGAGCTTGTCCACATTGTCTCTGGACAGGCGGCTGCGCTTGTCTGTTATAACACCCCCAGCCGTGCTAAATACCCGTTCAGATAATACACTGGCTGCAGAGCACGCCAGCACCTCCAAGGCGTAAAGGGCAAGTTCAGGCCATGTGCCCAATTTGGAGACCCAGAAGTTGAAGGGGGCAGACCCCTCATTCACTACATGTAGGCATGTGCACACATACTGCTCCACCATGTTGGTAAAATGCTGCCTCCTGCTAAGACGTTCCATCTGAGCTGCTGGTGCTGCTGTTTGTTGTGGCGTGCTGACAAAGCTTTTCCACATTTCGGCCTTGCTAACCCTGCCTTCTGAGGTGCTGGCGGTGCCCTGGCTGAGTTGGCGACCTCCTCCTCCTCTGCCTTGTGCTTCCACTGTGGCCCCGCTGTCAGATGGGAATGCCAGCAGCATCGCGTCTACCAGCGTGCGCTTGTACTCGCGCATCTTGCGATCGCGCTCCAGTGAGTGAATTAAGGACGGTACGTTGTCCTTGTAACGGGGATCCAGCAGCGTGGCCACCCAGTAATCAGCACAAGTTAGAATGTGGGCAACTCGGCGGTCGTTGTGGAGACACTGCAGCATGTAATCGCTCATGTGTGCCAGGCTGCCCAGAGGCGACGAAAGGCTGTCCTCTGTGGGAGGTGTATCGTCCGTGTCCTCTGTATCCCCCCAGCCACGCACCAGTGATGGCCATGAGCTGGCCTGGGTGCCACCCTGCTGTGAACATGGTTCCATCTCCTCCTCCAGCTCCTCCTCCTCCTCATCCTCCTCATCCTCCAGAACTGTGCCCCTGCTGGACAATTGTGTCCCTGGCGTTTGTGTGTGCAGGAACCCACCCTCGGAGCCCCTTGCGAATGACTGCCCTGAAAGCCTTTTAAATGTTACCTCTTCATCCTCCTCCTCCTCCTCCTCATCCTGTGCCATATCCTCTTCCATCATCGCCCGAATTGTTTTTTCAAGGAGGCATAGAAGTGGGATAGTTAAGCTGAGAACGGCGTCATTGCCACTGGCCATGTTGGTGGAGTACTCAAAACAGCGCAGCAAGGCACACAGGTCTCGCATGGAGGCCCAGTTATTGGTGGTGAAGTGGTGCTGTTCCGCAGAGCGACTCATGCGTGCGTGCTGCAGCTGAAACTCCACTATGGCCTGCTGCTGCTCGCACAGTCTTTGCAGCATGTGCAAGGTGGAGTTCCACCTTGTGGGCACGTCACATGTGAGGCGGTGAGCGGGAAGGCCGAAGTTATGCTGCAGCCCTGCCAGGCGAGCAGCAGCAGGGTGATAACGCCGAAAGTGCGCACAGACGGCCCGCACTTTCTGCAGCAGCTCTGACATATCGGGGTAGTTTTTAAGGAACCTCTGCAACACCAAATTCAGCACATGCGCCAGGCAAGGGATGTGCGTCAAACCGGCTAGGCCCAGAGCTGCTATGAGATTTCGCCCGTTATCGCACACCACCAGGCCGGGCTTGAGGCTCGCTGGCAGCAACCACTCATTTGTCTGCTGTTCCATGCTCCTCCACAACTCCTGCGCGGTGTGTGGTTTGTCCCCCAAACAGGCAAGTTGTAAAACTGCCTGCTGTCGTTTAGCCCTGGCCGTGCTGAAGTTGGTGGTGAAGGTATTACGCTGTCCGGATGAGGAGGCGGTAGAGGATGAGGTAGCGGAGTAGGATGAGTTAGGAACAGGAGGCAAACTGAAGCGCCCTGCAATCCTCGGTGGTGGAAGGACATGTGCCAAATTGCTATCCGCCTCAGGCCCATCCGCCACTGCATTTACCCAGTGTGCCGTTAGGGAGATATAACGCCCCTGACCGTGCTTACTGGTCCACGTATCGGTAGTTAGGTGGACCTTGGCACAGATGGCGTTGCGCAGTGCACACCTGATTTTTTCCCCCACTTGGTTGTGCAGGGAAGGGATGGCTTGCCTGGAAAAGTAGTGGCGGCTGGGTACGACGTACTGTGGGACAGCCACCGACATAAGCTTTTTAAAACTGGGCGTCTCCACCAGACGGAATGACAGCATTTCAAAGGCCAATAATTGTGAAATGCTGGCATTCAGGGCCAGGGATCGCGGGTGGGTAGGGGGGTACTTCCTCTTCCTCTCAAGTGTTTGGGAGATGGAAAGCTGAACGCTTCCACGGGACATTGTGGAGATGGTTGTTGGTGACCCAGGTGGTGGTGTTGCTGACAGATCGTCTGTTTGCGGGGTGGCAGGTGCCGGTATGACTACAGAGGTGGCTGGAGCGGCCGAGACTGCAGCAGAAGAGGAAGCAGGATGAGTCAGAGACGTTTCTTGGTTTTGAAGGTGTGTACTCCACTGCAGCTCGTGCTTTGCACTTAGATGCCTGATCATGCAGGTTGTGCTCAGGTTGAGAAGGTTTATGCCTCGCTTCAGGCTCTGATTGCACAGGGTGCAAACCACTCGTGTCCTGTCATCAGCACATTTTCTAAAGAACTTCCACGCTAGAGAACTCTTTTGAGCTGACTTTGGTGCGCTCGTTCCCTTGCTGCGTTGGGCAGTAGCAGGCGTAGTGTCTAGGGCACGGCCGCTCCGCTTCTGCACCCTGCTCCCTCTTCTTCTGTGCTGGTGGCTCTGTGCGACCACCGCCTCTTCCTCCAAACTACTCAGGTCACCTGCATGACCTTCATTCCATGTGGGGTCGAGGACCTCATCGTCCTCCACATCATCTTCCACCCAGTCTTCACCCCTGCCCTCCCTGTCGGTCTCCACAATGCTGAACGCCGCAGCAGTTGGCACCTGCGTTTCGTCATCATCGGAGACGTGTACTCATCTTGAGAAATAAGTGGTTGGGCATCGCTGCACTCAATCTCTTCCACTTCTGGGGCAGGGCTAGGTGGATGGCCCTGGGAAACCCTGCTGACAGAGTCCTCAAAAAGAATAAGAGACTGCTCTATGGCTTGGGGCTCAGACTGCTTGCCTGATTTGCAAGGGGGTGAGGTGAAAGACGGTTGGACATTGGCTGCAGGTGCCAACTCTGACCTTTCTGCAGTAGACTGGGTGGGAGACAATGTGAAGGAACTGGAGGCACTGTCAGCAGCAAACCAATCTACTATCGCCTCTCTGTGTTCTGGCCTCATCACTTCTAGAGGCGTATGATGCCCTACCAAATACTGATGCAGGTTCTGTCGCCTACTCACACTTGAGGAAGGTGTTTCACTTGTGCGTGTAGCTGGCACAGATCGACCACGTCCTCTCCTTGCAACAGGAGCTCTAGCAGCAGCACCACCACGACCCAGGCCACAGCCCCTATTTGACGCTCTCCTCATATTTCTGAAATTTAAGATCTTGCCCTAGAAAGGTCTTTATTGAATAGCGGAACAAAAGAACAACAGTATCGCACGGGGGTGTATCTCACAGTCAAATATGCAAACTATGCCGCAATTTAATGTTTTTTACACCAAAACGGTGTGTATTGAATAGCGGAATAGGATAAAAAACTGTGTATCTCACACGTACAAACACAGACTAGGCCCGATTAAATTTTTTCCTACCCTAAAGGGAGGATGAGGAAGAGGAGTATGGAACAGGCAGCACCCTCAAATCTTCAGAAGTATGAGATGAACCCCAAAAACTTGGAAAGGTGGATCTCACACGTACCGACACAGACTATTCCGCAATTTAATTGAGCCACAAAGGTTTTTATTGAATAGCGGAATAGGAAATATGATCAAAAAAAAGTGTATGTTTTTCACACGTACAGAAGCACACTAGGCCCCAATTACTATTGTTTGTACACCTAAAAGGATGGATGAGGAGGAGGAGGAGTATAGAACAGGCAGCACCCTCAAAGCTTCAGAAGTATGAGATGAACCCCAAAAACTTGGAAAGGTGGATCTCACACGTACCGACACAGACTATTCCGCAATTTAATTGAGCCACAAAGGTTTTTATTGAATAGCGGAATAGGAAATATGATCAAAAAAAAGTGTATGTTTTTCACACGTACAGAAGCACACTAGGCCCCAATTACTATTGTTTGTACACCTAAAAGGATGGATGAGGAGGAGGAGGAGGAGGAGTATAGAACAGGCAGCACCCTCAAAGCTTCAGAAGTATGAGATGAACCCCAAAAACTTGGAAAGGTGGATCGCACACGTACAGACACAGACTATTCCGCAATTTAATTGAGCCCCAAAGGTTTTTATTGAATAGCGGAATAGGAAATATGATCAAAAAAAAGTGTATGTTTTTCACACGTACAGAAGCACACTAGGCCCCAATTACTATTGTTTGTACACCTAAAAGGATGGATGAGGAGGAGGAGGAGGAGGAGAGGAGGAGGAGTATAGAACAGGCAGCACCCTCAAAGCTTCAGAAGTATGAGATGAACCCCAAAAACTTGGAAAGGTGGATCTCACACGTACCGACACAGACTATTCCGCAATTTAATTGAGCCCCAAAGGTTTTTATTGAATAGCGGAATAGGAAATATGATCAAAAAAAAGTGTATGTTTTTCACACGTACAGAAGCACACTAGGCCCCAATTACTATTGTTTGTACACCTAAAAGGATGGATGAGGAAGAGGAGGAGGAGGAGTATAGAACAGGCAGCACCCTCAAAGCTTCAGAAGTATGAGATGAACCCCAAAAACTTGGAAAGGTGGATCTCACACGTACCGACACAGACTATTCCGCAATTTAATTGAGCCCAAAAGGTTTTTATTGAATAGCGGAATAGGAAATATGATCAAAAAAAAGTGTATGTTTTTCACACGTACAGAAGCACACTAGGCCCCAATTACTATTGTTTGTACACCTAAAAGGATGGATGAGGAAGAGGAGGAGGAGGAGTATAGAACAGGCAGCACCCTCAAAGCTTCAGAAGTATGAGATGAACCCCAAAAACTTGGAAAGGTGGATCTCACACGTACCGACACAGACTATTCCGCAATTTAATTGAGCCCCTAAGGTTTTTATTGAATAGCGGAATAGGAAATATGATCAAAAAAAAGTGTATGTTTTTCACACGTACAGAAGCACACTAGGCCCCAATTACTATTGTTTGTACACCTAAAAGGATGGATGAGGAGGAGGAGGAGGAGTATAGAACAGGCAGCACCCTCAAAGCTTCAGAAGTATGAGATTGTGTTCACTGTACCCCACAAAGATTGTGTTCACTGTACCCCACAAAGATTGTGTTCCCTGTACCCCACAAAGGTTTTGTTCACTGCACCCCACAAAGATTGTGTTCACTGTACCCCACAAAGGTTTTGTTCACTGCACCCCACAAAGATTGTGTTCACTGTACCCCACAAAGATTGTGTTCACTGCACCCCAAAAGGATTGTCTTCTCTGCACCCCACAAAGATTGTGTTCACTGTACCCCACAAAGGTTTTGTTCACTGTACCCCACAAAGATTGTGTTCACTGCACTCCAAAAGGATTGTCTTCACTGCACCCCACAAAGATTGTGTTCACTGTACCCCACAAAGGTTTTGTTCACTGCACCCCACAAAGATTGTGTTCACTGTACCCCACAAAGGTTTTGTTCACTGTACCCCCCAAAGATTTTGTTCACTGCACCCCACAAGGATTGTTTGTCTTCACTGCACCCCACAAGGATTGTCATCACTGCACCCCACAAGGATTGTCTTCACTGCACCCCACAAAGGTTTTGTTCACTGCACCCCACAAAGATTGTGTTCACTGCACCCCACAAAGATTGTGTTCACTGTACCCCACAAAGATTGTGTTCACTGCACCCCAAAAGGATTGTCTTCTCTGCACCCCACAAAGATTGTGTTCACTGTACCCCACAAAGGTTTTGTTCACTGCACCCCACAAAGATTGTGTTCACTGTACCCCACAAAGGTTTTGTTCACTGCACCCCACAAAGATTGTGTTCACTGTACCCCCACAAAGATTGTGTTCACTGTACCCCACAAAGGTTTTGTTCACTGCACCCCACAAAGATTGTGTTCACTGTACCCCACAAAGGTTGTGTTCACTGCACCCCACAAAGATTGTGTTCACTGCACCCCACAAAGGTTTTGTTCACTGCACCCCACAAAGGTTTTGTTCACTGCACCCCACAAAGATTGTGTTCACTGTACCCCACAAAGATTGTGTTCACTGCACTCCAAAAGGATTGTCTTCACTGCACCCCACAAAGATTGTGTTCACTGTACCCCACAAAGGTTTTGTTCACTGCACCCAACAAAGATTGTGTTCACTGTACCCCCCAAAGATTTTGTTCACTGCACCCCACAAGGATTGTCTTCACTGCACCCCACAAGGATTGTCTTCACTGCACCCCACAAAGATTGTGTTCACTGTACCCCACAAAGATTGTGTTCACTGCACTCCAAAAGGATTGTCTTCACTGCACCCCACAAAGATTGTGTTCACTGCACCCCACAAAGATTGTGTTCACTGCACCCCACAAAGATTGTGTTCACTGTACCCCCCAAAGATTTTGTTCACTGCACCCCACAAGGATTGTCTTCACTGCACCCCACAAGGATTGTCTTCACTGCACCCCACAAAGATTGTTTTCACTGTACCCCACAAAGATTTTGTTCACTGCACCCCACAAAGATTGTGTTTACTGTACCACACAAAGATTTTGTTCACTGCACTCCAAAAGGATTGTCTTCACTGCACCCCACAAAGATTGTGTTCACTGTACCCCACAAAGGTTTTGTTCACTGCACCCCACAAAGATTGTGTTCACTGTACCCCACAAAGGTTTTGTTCACTGCACCCCACAAAGGTTTTGTTCACTGCACCCCACAAAGTTTGTGTTCACTGCACCCCACAAAGATTGTGTTCACTGTACCCCACAACAGTTTTGTTCACTGCACCCCACAAAGATTGTGTTCACTGTACCCCACAAAGATTGTGTTCACTGCACTCCAAAAGGATTGTCTTCGCTGCACCCCACAAAGATTGTGTTCACTGTACCCCACAAAGGTTTTGTTCACTGCACCCCACAAAGATTGTGTTCACTGTACCCCACAAAGGTTTTGTTCACTGCACCCCACAAAGATTGTGTTCACTGTACCCCCCAAAGATTTTGTTCACTGCACCCCACAAGGATTGTCTTCACTGCACCCCACAAGGATTGTCTTCACTGCACCCCACAAAGATTGTGTTCACTGTACCCCACAAAGATTTTGTTCACTGCACCCCACAAAGATTGTGTTCACTGTACCCCACAAAGATTTTGTTCACTGCACTCCAAAAGGATTGTCTTCACTGCACCCCACAAAGATTGTGTTCACTGTACCCCACAAAGGTTTTGTTCACTGCACCCCACAAAGATTGTGTTCACTGTACCCCACAAAGGTTTTGTTCACTGCACCCCACAAAGATTGTGTTCACTGTACCCCACAAAGATTGTGTTCACTGTACCCCACAAAGGTTTTGTTCACTGCACCCCACAAAGATTGTGTTTACTGTACCCCACAAAGGTTGTGTTCACTGCACCCCACAAAGGTTTTGTTCACTGCACCCCACAAAGATTGTGTTCACTGCACCCCACAAAGATTGTGTTCACTGTACCCCACAAAGGTTTTGTTCACTGCACCCCACAAAGATTGTGTTCACTGTACCCCACAAATATTGTGTTCACTGCACTCCAAAAGGATTGTCTTCACTGCACCCCACAAAGATTGTGTTCACTGTACCCCACAAAGGTTTTGTTCACTGCACCCCACAAAGATTGTGTTCACTGTACCCCACAAAGATTGTGTTCACTGCACTCCAAAAGGATTGTCTTCACTGCACCCCACAAAGATTGTGTTCACTGTACCCCACAAAGGTTTTGTTCACTGCACCCCACAAAGATTGTGTTCACTGTACCCCACAAAGGTTTTGTTCACTGCACCCCACAAAGATTGTGTTCACTGTACCCCCCAAAGATTTTGTTCACTGCACCCCACAAGGATTGTCTTCACTGCACCCCACAAGGATTGTCTTCACTGCACCCCACAAGGATTGTCTTCACTGCACCCCACAAAGATTGTGTTCACTGCACCCCACAAAGGTTTTGTTCACTGCAACCCACAAAGATTGTGTTCACTGTACCCCCCCAAAGATTTTGTTCACTGCACCCCACAAGGATTGTCTTCTCTGCACCCCACAAAGATTGTGTTCACTGTACCCCCCAAAGATTTTGTTCACTGCACCCCACAAGGATTGTCTTCACTGCATCCCACAAGGATTGTCTTCACTGCACCCCACAAAGGTTTTGTTCACTGCACCCCACAAAGATTTTGTTCACTGCACTCCAAAAGGATTGTGTTCACTGCACCCCAAAAAGATTGTGTTCACTGCAGCCCACACACAGAAAAATGGATGTGGATCACTGACACCTGCCTATCTCCTATCCCACACCACACAGCAATATCGATTGTAGTTTGTAGAACACACTTTCCCTAAAATTCAGCAGACTCTGTCCCTAACAGGATTGAGAAGAGATCGTAGATCAGGAGAACTAAGTGCAGACCCCACCCCACACAGCAATATCGATTGTAGTTTGTAGAACACACTGACCCTATAATTCAGCAGACTCTATCCCTAAAATGCCTACAACTCGCCCTGCCTAAACACTCCGACCTGTCCCTCAATTCTATCCGGACACAAATGGTTTTTTCCTGCCTATCTTTCCCTAATCAGCAGCCAGCACGTTGATGTGTGCTCTGTCCCTGATCTAAGCAGCATAATGACGCCGCTGCGGCTGCCTCGAACTTATAAAGACTTGGTCACATGCTTCAGACGGCCAATCACAGCTACTGAGATATTTGCAGGCATGGCTGGGATGGCTTAAGGCACACCAGTTAAACGATTGTTGATTGGCTGTTGAAAGCCCGCCATGAAAAGAGCGCCAAAGCATGCAAAACCCGGAAATAAAACGACCGAACACGGATTTTTACCCGAATATACAGTAAAGTGTCCGTGTTCGGGTAACAAAAATCCAATTATTCGGTACGAACACGAATAATACAGTCCGTGTTCGCTCAACACTAATTATGACGCAATGCAGAGCAGAGATCTGATAAAACCCTCTACTAACCACAGCAAACAATAGTTACTTTAACATTTTTATTAGCAAAAAAAATTTGATAGGCTACTCTGGTTTACTAAGCATTTATCTACCATTTTATTAAAAAATGTTTGTTACAAAAAATATGTATAAAAGGATTTAGATATGGAAAATAATTGTTCTTCAGATTAAAAAACTGTGACCATCGATAAATTGCATCAATGAGATCCTAAATTGTGACTAATGTTTATAAATCTGTTGCCCACGCATCATGGAATAGTCATTTCCCTCTTTGTTGAACGCATTTCCTGATGGAGAATATGGCTTTTATCTGAGGGCATGGCTGAGATATCTATCTGACTTTAGCAACTATATGTATGCCATGCATAAGGCCAGTCAGGGTGGAAAATGGTGTGAAATGGAAAGAAATTTGAACTGTAATATCACAATTATGTCAATAATATGCTTTTGTGTGTCACAGTATGAGGGCTCCTGCACAGCAGAAATATTATGATCCAATTTTTAAAACATAATGCTTACTAACTACATTAAAGCTGTTGTAATTTAAAAAAAAAAGATCCTGTTCTTTTAAAGCACGATAACAGCATAGTGCTTGTGTAGTGTTATTTGTCCTTTTCTATGCTGTGAAAAAATTATTTGTTGATTTTGCCTGTTCCTGTGTCTCCCTAGGTGAACTGACCACATTAATCAGGGCTGCTGATCCATGATACCGTGGTCAGTTTACATGCCTCCATCATCCCGCTATGTTCAGAGTTTCTCCCCCCTTCGTCCCAGCCAGGGCTGCTGATAAGGCAGTACAGCCAGCCCTCCTGTACTGGGCCCAAGCTCCAGCAGTTCAAAAGGGGGGCACAGGCACCGGCTGTACTGTCTTATTGCAGACACCTTTCCTGTTCTGTTTCCCATTGCAGCGCTGCCAGCTTCTCCTCCTCTCCCTCCCCCTCCTGCACTGCAAAGGGATTGCTTCTAACACCTGCACCCCTTCCATCTGCTGTCTGGGCCCCCCTGTGTGCTGCTTTCCCCCACAGCGATGCTGGCTTCCCTCCTCTCCCACCAGCAATTGCTGCCAGTACACAAGGGGATGTCATTTACTGGCCCTTTCCTATCCTGAGTGAACACAGTGAATGATCAGTACCAATTACTCCTATGTCCATTCATAACTGAAGCATAGTATTTCCTATGTTTCAGTTTGTAAATAAGCAGGAAGCCTCAGAGCATTTCCTATTCAATCATCTGTGTAGGTGAGGCTGTAGAGAAAGGGACTGATAGATCTACTCTATGTTCTCAGTAACTTACGGCTGGGGGGTGCCCTGTCAGGTAGTCTGTATGGAGCCCCGTAATTTCTAACAGCAGCCCTGCTCCTAGCCTGTCAGTTCCTAGTCTGTGAGCCATCTCCTCCCTGCCCCACCCCTCTTGCCACTATTCCATGTGGCTGTAATGTTAGTGATGATAATTACTGGCAGCCCCTCTGTAATAACAAGCTCTACTGTGCAGTGTCTGTGTTTTTTTTTTAATTATGCAGCTAAATAACTTATTTTGTAATTGTGTGGTCATGTGACCTCCTGGCTGATGTCAGAGGAGAATCTCAGCCCCACCCACTGTAGTCCTCAGATTGGGGAAGGAGAGTGGCTGGATGTCACGCAACAACACAGCGGCGATGTCAAATAAGGTATTTAGCTGCATGATTTAAAAAAACAAAAGACACTGCACAGTATAGCTTGATATTTCAAAGGGGATGCCAGTAATTGTCAGCATTAACTTTACAGCCACTTTAAGGCCTCATGTATAGAGTTGAGCGAACACCTGGATGTTTGGGTTCGGTGGGTTCGACCAAACTTGAAAAAAAAGTCCGGGTTCGTGAACGGGACTTAACACGAACTTTGCCTCGATCCCGAACCCCATTGAAGTCAATGGAGACCCGAACTTTTGAGCACTAAAATGCCTCTAAAACAAACATGGAAAGGGCTAGAGGGCTGCAAATGGCAGCAGACTCATCTTAAGAGCATGGCAAGTGCTCTACAAACAAATGTGGATAGGAAAATAACTTAAAATAACATAAAAAACAGAAAAATAAAAAATAATCATCTTGAATAATGTAGGAGGAGGACGAGGCCCATATAGAGTAGGAGGTTGAGGTGGTGGTGGATATGGCATGTAGGTGGAAGCGGCGGCGGTGGTGGAGGAGGAGGACAAGGCCCATATGGAGTAGGAGGTTGAGGTGGCAGTGGATGTGGCGGTGTAGTTGAAAGCGGCGTTGGAGGAGGACGAGGTAGCCAACACTGGTTTTTGTTTTTAATTTTATTTCTTTTTAAATTAGGGTACACCCCAAAAGAGTGAGAAAGATCAAAAATACAACAATGGCTGGGTAAGGCCGGTATACATGTCTATTCTGCACAAGGTATGGACAAGTCCTGTGGGATCCATGCCTGGTTCATTTTAATGAACGTGAGCTTGTCCACATTGGCTTTGGACAGGCGGCTGCGCTTGTCTGTGATAACGCCCCCAGCCGTGCTTAATACACATTCAGATAATACACTGGCTGCAGGGCAGGACAGTACCTCCAAGGCGTAAAGGGCAAGCTCAGGCCATGTGCCCAATTTGGAGACCCAGAAGTTGAAGGGGGCAGACCCGTCATTCAGTACGTGTATAATACGTAAGGAACTGTATATGGTTTATGGTAAGGAACAATGATGAACTTGCTTGACAATTAAATAAAAGGGATTGTATACCAGCGCTATGGAGTTGTACTGAATCAGGCTCAAATGGTGGTGTAAGCTGCCTCCAACCTACCTCTGAGGCAGTAAAATAGAAAAAATGCAAAAAAGTTGGACCCGGCGCTACCACTTTAAATCGTGCATGTGCAAATTAGAAAAGTGCATATAGTGCTAAAGTGCACCCAATAAGATATAAAATATAAAATATATGTATAGTATATAAAGTGCTACGTGCTATTTATGGGCTGTGCTTAGTGTGCCACATTGTAAACATCATATGTTGTACATATAAAGTGCCGAGTGCTGATAATGCCAAGAACCACGTGTAGTGATTAAGGAGACAAATAAACAAGCAAAGTTATGGCGTTGGTGGATGACCCACCAGAGACACCGCTGCTTACCACACTCTCTCGGCCAATGCCTCGACACTTCCTGGTCACTAAAATAAAGGATAAGCCTCCATTGCGTAGCATATTTTATGTCAACCAAAATAACGTAGCATCCACTCACAGTTAGGGAGTTCACTTTCAGCTTGAGAGGTGTTCGCCGGACCGCTTCCGCGTTCCACCGGCTCAAACCACCGTTCCCGGAAGTGACGTATTGACGTACACAAACCACGCCCTACGCGTTTCGTCATACGACGTCATCTGGAGCGTGCCATCCATCACTACTCCCGGTCTTTTTATAGGCTGGGATGCCGCCATCTTGGTGTACCAAGTTTGAGGCCGAACACGGCGGCCATCTTGGTGCACCTATCCCGTAGCCTAATGATCTTTATTCATCATGTGAACTCCCTTCATGCTGTGTTTGCCGTACATATAAAACCATAAACTTTATTAAAACAACAAGTACGACTAAACATAAATGCCTACTGTGAGTGGATGCTACGTTATTTTGGTTGACATAACATATGCTACGCAATGGAGGCTTATCCTTTATTTTAGTGACCAGGAAGTGTCGAGGCATTGGCCGAGAGAGTGTGGTAAGCAGCGGTGTCTCTGGTGGGTCATCCACCAACGCCATAACTTTGCTTGTTTATTTGTCTCCTTAATCACTACACGTGGTTCTTGGCATTATCAGCACTCGGCACTTTATATGTACAACATATGATGTTTACAATGTGGCACACTAAGCACAGCCCATAAATAGCACGTAGCACTTTATATACTATACATATATTTTATATTTTATATCTTATTGGGTGCACTTTAGCACTATATGCACTTTTCTAATTTGCACATGCACGATTTAAAGTGGTAGCGCCGGGTCCAACTTTTTTGCATTTTTTCTCTTTCTTGCTTGACAATTGTCTACCTGGCGTTTGTGGGTGCAGGAACCCACCCTCGGAATCACTTGTGAATGAGTGCCCTGAAAGCCTTGGAAATTATCACTGCTCCGGAAGCGGAGGCGGTAGAGGATGAGGAAGAGGAGTAGGAGGAGTTAGCAACAGGAGGCAAGCTGAAGCACCCTGCAAACCTCGGTGGTGGAAGGAGATGCGCCAAACAAATTTAAAGGGTGTATCTCACAGTAACATTATCAGCAAACGCTGAAAAATTATTCATGTTCCCCTAAATGGCTGTTTATTGAATAGCAGAATACAGTATCCAAAGGGTGTATCTTACACATACAGAATATTTTTTCCCTAAATGGGTGTTTATTGAATAGCGGAATAGAACAACAGTATAGAAAGGGTGTATCTTACAGTAAAATATGCAGACTAGCCTGCAATTTATTTTTTTCCCCCTAAATGTGTTTTTATTGCAATGCGCAACACAGCAGTATGCAATGGGTGTATGTCACTGTAACATATGCGGACAGGGCCGCAAACAACTTTTTTTGCCCCTAAATGGGGTTTTTTTTTTGCAAAGCGCAATACAACAGTATGCAATGGGTATATCTCACTGTAACATTTGCGGACAGGGCAGCAAACAACTTTTTTTGCCCCTAAATTGTTTTGTTTTTTTTGCAAAGCGCAATACAACAGTATGCAATGGGTGTATCTCACTGTAACATATGCGGACAGGCCTGCAATCAACTTTTTTTGCCCCTAAATGGGTTTTTCTTATTGCAAAGCACAATACAACAGTATGCAATGGGTGTATCTCACTGTAAAATATGCGGACAGGGCCGCAATCAACTTTTTTTGCCCCTAAATGTTTTTTTTTATTGCAAAGCACAATACAACAGTATGCAATGGGTGTATCTCACTGTAACGTATGAATGAAAAGTTGATAAATAATTGTCCCCTTAATTGCTGCTTGTTGAATAGCAGATTTGAAATGCAGTGTCTGTCTAAAGTAAACGCTCACAGTAAAATATGAAGGAAAAAAGTTTTTTTCTTTTTTTTAAATGCAGATTAAGCAGACACATATGCACTCAGCTTGCAGTAAATGTCCGCTACACACCGCACGCCTAACAGGAATAAAAAAAAAAACCCATTTGAATGAAAAACTGAAAAATATTTTTTTTTCCCTAAATACTGAAAAATTATTATTTTCCCCTTACATTGGCGCTTTTTGAAGAGCAGGTTAGAAAAGCAGTGTCTGTCTAAAGACTGTATGTCAAAGTTAAATATGAAGGAAATGTTTTTTTCTTTTTTAAATGCAGAATAAGCAGACACGTATGCATTGAGCTTGCATTAAATGTGCAGCACTGCACGCCTAACAGACTGATAAAAGTTTTTTTTCTCTCCTTTCTCCTCCTCACTGGGCTCAGGTCAGGGCATAAAGATCGAGCACCGCACCCCCACACTATACAATCAATGTAGATCACTGTCTATGCTTTCCCTCAAAACAATCTCCAGCCTGACCCTACAGTAATCTCCTATCTCTCCCTCCAGGCAAAAAGATTGTGAACTCCACCCCCACACAATCAAATCAATGTAGATCGCTGTATGATTAAAGAAGATTGTTCCTATCTATGCTTTCCCTAAAAGGAGATTACTGTAGGGTCAGGCTGGAGATTGCTTTTAGGGAAAGCATAGATAGGAACAATCTGCTTTAATCATACAGCAATCTACATTGATTTGATTGTGTGGAGGTGCAGTGCACAATCTTTTTGCCCGGAGGGAGAGATAGGAGATTACTGTAGGGTCAGGCTGGAGATTGCTATCTCTCCCTCCGGGCAAAAAGATTGTGCACTGCACCTCCACACAATCAAATCAATGTAGATTGCTGTATGATTAAAGCAGATTGTTCCTATCTATGCTTTCCCTAAAAGCAATCTCCAGCCTGACCCTACAGTAATCTCCTATCTCTCCCTCCGGGCAAAAAGATTGTGCACTGCACCCCCACACAATCAAATCAATGTAGATCGCTGTATGATTAAAGCAGATTGTTCCTATGCTTTCCCTAAAAGCAATCTCCAGCATGACCCTACAGTAAACTCCTATCTCTCCCTCAGCAGCAGCAGTCAGGAACCTCTCCCTAGTATAGTTATAGCAGAGTGACGCGCTGCGCTGTGTGACTCCAGCTTATATAGTGTCTGGGTCACATGCTGCACTGGCCAATCACAGCCATGCCATTAGTAGGCATGGATGTGATGGCTTCTAGGGCACACTAGTTAAACGCTTGCTGATTGGCTGCCTTGCAACTGTTGAAAGCGCGCCATTAAAATCGTGCCAAAACATCAAATAAAGTTACCGAACAACGGACAGTACCCAAACATACAGTGAAATGTTCTGGCTCGGGTCCGGGTACCGAATACCCAAAAGTCCGGTACGAACCTGAACAATACAGTCCTAGTTCGCTCAACCCTACTCATGTACACTGCTGCTCTTAAATGTGAGTTAAGAAGCTTTTTGCGTTTTTTTTTGGTCGAAGCCCCTGACCTCAACTCAATAAAAGCCTGTGGGGTTGATTTACTAAAACTGGAAAGTGCAAAATCTGTTGCAGCTGTGTATAATAGCCAATCAGCTTCTAACTTTAGCTTGTTCAATTAGGCAAACAAAAAAACGTTAGCTTGTTCAATTAGACAAACAAAAAACCTGGAAGCTGGGAAAACCTGGCAAAAAACGTAAACGCAGCAAAATCGTGCCAAAAAGGGAACCAAGCTGAGTAAAAGAAAATAATTACAATTATCAAAGTACGGATGTAGTGTGCCGAAACCACCATTCGGGCAGGCCTGTAAATAAAGAGGGCCCACTAAGATGGAATAGAGTAAAAAAGGGGAGTGGTGGGTCTGTGACGTTAGCCCAGCGAGGAGGGTGGCCCGACCTTAAATAGGCCGGCTCTCCCCTTTCACAACTTCAGGCTCCGCCTGTCCATTTGTAGTCAGGGAACCAAGCCGAGTAAGAGAAAACGATTACAATTATCATAGTATAGTTGTAGTGTGCCAAAACCATTGTTCGAGCAGGCCTGTAAATAAAGAGGGCAAAAGAGATTTTAACAAAGCAACCTTTAATATGCACATGCTCATTAACAAACAACTGAAAGACACGAAATCCATGACATTATGTGGCTAACTCTCTGAAAGCTTGTCTAAGCTCCTTCTCCAGTTGGGGAATGTAGTAGTTTTAAGCAGAAGATTTCCACTGCCCCATCCTCTTGATGATGTGAATGGGTATGTTATGACTAGAGGCTGCAGAAGCTGCCCCTATACAGAAAGAATGATCGATGAAGGATGCGGGATCGTAACCTATCTTTAACAGCAGAGTTCCTAAATACCCTTTAAACCTAGATTTAGTGTCTCGACCTAACACGGTCGGAAGAAGAAGGTCCAGTAACCGAACTGGGCACCAATTGTTGCCCATGGGGTACAGAGCAATGTCAACCGGCGGTCCCATTTGATTTGTTTTGGACTGCCGCAGCGTCATGACAAAGTGGTACCCCACCTTGACCAGGTTGGCCAACCTCAGCATATTGGAGGCTCAGTTTAACTTCCCCACCGTAAATTCATTAGGATGCGAGAACCCGTAGAAGACCAGGAATATATCTGTCTTGATGATGTTGTTTGTCCCTGTTTCGAATGGCTGCATATCCAACATATCGGACAAAGCTCTGAAACTGTTACCGTCAATCGGCTGTCGTCTCCTGGGCTTGCGGCCTTCCAACTGTAGGATGCCTTTAACCACTTGCCGACTGCCTAACGTAGATCTACGTTGGCAGTCAGCCCCTCACAGGCAAAGCGACGTAGGTCTACGTCGCTAGCCTGTGAGGGTCTAGGGAGCGAGCGCGTGCCGCCGGAGGCGCGCTCCCGCATGGTCACGCACCCCCCCGCGCGTGTTACCAGCGGACCCGATGTCCGCCGGTCACTCTGCGATCGTCGGGGGAGATGGAGAAAGTCAGGCGGCTTGTGTAAACAAGCTGCCTGTCATTCTCCCCTGTGTATGAAGGATGATCATATGGTTCTACTATGTAGAACCGTTGATCACTGTTCATACATCTGAAGCCACAGCCAATCACAGTAGAAAGCACGCCCCTAGGGACACACATAGCCCCTCCCTTTCAAAAAAAAGTTAACCCCTTCACTGCCAGTGTATTTTTACAGTAACAGTGCATATGTATAGCACTGATTACTGTAGAAATGTCACTGGTAACCCCAAAAGTGTCAAAAATGTCAGTCAAGGGTCCGATCTGTCTGCCACAATGTCGCAGTACCGCAAAAAAATCGCAGATCGCCGCCATTACGCGTTAAAAAAAAAACAACAAAAATGACAAAAATCTTTCCCTTTGTTAGTAAACGCGATAACTTTTGCGCAAACCAATCAAAATACGCTTTTTGCGATTTTTTTTTACCAAACATAGGTAGCATAAAACAAATTGGCCGAAAATGTTAAAAAATTTTGATTTTTACATTTTTTTGGGGGGGAATTTCATATAAAATAATGTGAAAAATATTGCTATTTTTGCAAAATTTACGCACTTTTTTGTTTATAGCGCATGATCAAAAAATCGCACAGGTGATCAAATACCACCAAAAGAAAGCTCTGTTTGTGGGAAAAAAAGGATGCCAAATTCGTTTAGATACAGCGTCGCACGACCGCGCAATTGTCCGTTAAAGTCACGCAGTGCCGAATCGCAAAATACCCCCTGGTCAGGAAGGGGGTAAAATCTTCCGGGGCTTAAGTGGTTAAAGCTGTTCTTAATTGGGCTTGAAGACATAAAGGTACTGTGACTGGGGTACCTGTTGATGACATGGAACTGCACACCTCGATAAATCGATGAACACAGAACAGAAATGGGGATTTTTCAAAAAGACAATATGCAAACTCACTGCAAAGTATATTCCCATGGGAAATAAGTTTAAAAGACTAAAAATAAAGCCTATGTGGGTCACGGCCAAAGTTAAAAAAGCTATAAATAATAAGAAAAGAGCTTTTAAAAAATATAAAAATTAATGAACACCATCATTGCTTAATTTTTATATAGAATATAACAGAATATGTAAAAAGGAAATCAAGGACGCCAAAATTTAAAATGAACAACAGAGTGCAAAAGATAGTAGGACAAACCTCAAAAAATTCTTCAAATATATTAATAGCAAAAAGGTTAGGTCTGAGTATGTAGGCCCTTTACAAAATAATCAGGAGTGGGTGACTGGGGACAAAGAGAAGGATGGTATTGACACAGCCCCAAATGATCCACAATTGCTCAAAAGTGATATGGTCCAGAAATATTTAGACAGAATAAGGGTGGAAAAAGCGCCTGGACCAGGTGGCTTCCACCCACGCATCCTAAAAGAATTGAACGTTGTAATTTCAAAGCCTTTGTTTCTAATTTTTAGGGACTCGTTAAGGACTGGAATAGTACCACTGGATTGGCGTTGGGCCAATGTAGTGCCTATATTTAAAAAGGGATCAAAGTCTTCGCCAAGTAACTATAGACCTGTTTGTTTAACTTCTACAGTACTGGAGAGTTTAATAAAAGACCACATAGATGAGTTCTTGCTGAAAAAAAAAAAATATTTTAACCACTTCAATACACGGCACTTTACTCCCTTCCTACCCAGACCAATTTTTTAGCTTTCAGCGCTCTCACAATTTGAATGATAATTACTCAGTCATGCAATGCTGTACCCAATCAAATTATTTATCTTTTTTTTCCCCACACAAATAGAGCTTTCTTTTGGTGGTATTTAATCACCACTGGGTTTTTTATTTTTTGCTATATAAGTAAAAAAAGAGCGAACATTTTGAAAAAAAAAAAAAAAACATTTCGTTTTAGTTTCTATTATAAAATTTTGCAAATAAGTATCTTTTTTTCAGAAATTTAGGCCAAAATGTATACTGCTACATATCTTTGGTAAAAATAACCCAAATTAATACATATTATTTAGTCTGCGTGAAAGTTATAGAGTCTGCAAGCTATGGTGCCAATCAATGAAAATTGATCACACCTAATCACATCTGATGTACCGACAGCCTATCTCATTTCTTGATTTCTTGAGACCCTGAAAGGACAATACAAATACCCCCCCCCCAAATGACCCCTTTTTGGAAAGTAGACAGTCCAAGTACCGTTTACCGTTTCCGGCACATGCGGGTGGAACGCACGGCCATTGTTTGGCGTCCCGCAGGAAATGTAAAGGCAGATTTATAATTGCAACATTGTAAGTGTATTTCTTTTAAAGCATGTGAATAAAAAGTCTTGAATTACTGCACCATGATAGTTATTCTTTTTCTATGATACACGTGCATGGATAATTGATCTGAGTTACAGTGCTCCGGTACATATATCGGTGTTTGGTGATTTCCGCTGCTCCTAAATCAGTGAGGATTAATCCTTAAGGCTTAAATAAGAGTAGGGGACCGAGAGGGGAGCACCTATTCACACTTTGAGAGCAACGGCACTTTGGATATTGCATCCTGATCAAGCAAGCACTGAGCACTTTTTTGTGGATTTGTTTTTTGCACAAAGACTGACACTCAGCACTTTTGGATATTATATGAACTTTTTTATGAGATATTCCTTATTATTTATTCAATCACAATCACTGAAGCACTTTAATTATTTAATCATATATTGCACTTGTTGAGTGCAGCACATTTATATGAATTTGAGATGTACAGTTTTGGATATGAATTTATGATGGTTATTTAACACTAACACATTATTTATTATTTATTAGCACAGTATAATAATAGTGTGGTTGAGACACCCTTTAACATATTAAACTGAGCAGCGCTGATACATCACTCTTTTATCGTTTTAAAAGACAGTCCAAGGTATTTATTAAGAGGCAAGGTGAATTTTCTTGAAGTTGTAATTTTTTCCCACAATTCTTGGAAAATGAAAGAAAATGTATTTATTTATTTTTTATACAAAATTGTCATAGTAACAAGTTATTTCTCACACACAGTATATGCATACATTCAATTACACCCTGAAACACATTCTGCTACTCCTCCTGAGTATGGCGATACCACATGTGTGAGACTTTTATACAGCCTGGCCACATACAGAGGCCCAACATGCAAGGAGAACCGTCAGGTGTTCTGGGGCATAAATAACACATATAATTTCCTAACGACCTATCGCATTTTGAAGGCCCTGGAGCACCAGGACAATGGAATTACCCACAAAATGACCCCATTTTGGAAAGCAAACACCCCAACATATATTCTATGAGGTATAACGAGTCTTTTGAACATGTCATTTTTTTCCACAAGTTTTTGGAAAATTTGGAAATAAAATGAAAATGTATTTATTTATTTATTTTTACACAAAGTTGTCAATTTATAAGATATTTCTAACACATAGCATATACATAGCAAAAATTACACCCCAAAATACATTCTGCTACTCCTCCTGAGTAGGGTTGAGCGGACACCTAGATGTCCGTGTTCGACGGGTTCGGCCGAACTTTAAAAAAAAGTCCGGGTCCGTGTCCCGGACTTTTACCGAACTTTTCCCGGACACCGAACCCCATTGAAGTCAATGGGGACCCGAACTTTAAGGCACTAAAATGGCTCTAAAACACCAATGGAAAGGGCTAGAGTGCTGCAAATGGCAGCAAAACGTAGTTAAGAGCATGGCAAGTGCTCTGCAAACAAATGTGGATAGGGAAATAACTTAAAACAACAAAAAAAAACAGAAAAATAAAACAATGTTCTTCATCTCTGAAGGACGAGGCCCATATGGAGTAGGAGGGAGGTTGAGGTGGTGGTGGATGTGGCGGTGTCATAGGCGTGCGCACAGGGTGTGCCTGGTGTACCTGGGCACACCCTAATCACCTAGGGCACATAGCATTATCGCTCTGTTTGCCAGTGAGGAGATGGGAAAGATCTCCCTCGCACCTGCTCTGCTCTATTTCTCTTTGCCAGCAGGGAGAGTAATGTATCGGGGCCATGTACATGTAGGCAAACACATGCATGTGTATTTCAACTTTGGGGTGCACACCCTAATGCAATAGGCTGCGCACACCTATGGGCGGTGTAGGTGGAAGCGGCGGTGGAGGAGGACCAGGGCCGGATTAAGAGCATCATGGTCTTGGTGCTGAGGATTTTGAAGGGCCTTAAGGGCCGTGCCTTGGCATGCACCCAGAGGAGGAAGGGTGCAGCCATGCATGCCTAATTCAACATGGGATGCTGTCTCTGAAGCCCATAAACACATCCATGCATCGGCAACTGTCCCTCCTTGTCCGGCCTTCGCGCTGTGTGGGGAGGTTCTGAGGGTGCTGCCTGGGGAAGCGAGCATAGAAGCCAGACTTCTGTGTTTACAAGTGACAGAAGAGCGGTCACAGTGAATATGGCCAACCCGGGGCCTATATAAAAGGTAGGGGCCTGCATGGAGCTGCAGCTCCAATAGCCCCTACGTTAATCTGGCCCTGAGGAGGAGGACGAGGTAGCCAACACTGCTTCTTTTCACAAATTTTAAATGAGGGTACACCCCAAAAGAGTGAGAAAGAGCAAACATGGAACAATGGCTGGGTAAGGTCGGTATCCATTGCTATTCTGCACAAGGTACGGAAAAGTCCCGTGGGATCCATGCCTGGTTCATTTTAATGAACGTGAGCTTGTCCACATTATCTCTGGACAGGCGGCTGCGCTTGTCTGTTATAACACCCCCAGCCGTGCTAAATACCCGTTCAGATAATACACTGGCTGCAGAGCACGCCAGCACCTCCAAGGCGTAAAGGGCAAGCTCAGGCCATGTGCCCAATTTGGAGACCCAGAAGTTGAAGGGGGCAGACCCCTCATTCACTACATGTAGGCGTGTGCACACATACTGCTCCACCATGTTGGTAAAATGCTGCCTCCTGCTAAGACATTCCATCTGAGCTGCTGGTGCTGCTGTTTGTTGTGGCATGCTGACAAAGCTTTTCCACATTTCGGCCATGCTAACCCTGCCTTCTGAGGTGCTGGCGGTGCCCTGGTTGAGTTGGCGACCTCCTCCTCCTCCTCCTCTGCCTTGTGCTTCCACTGTGGCCCCGCTGTCAGATGGGAATGCCAGCAGCATCGCGTCTACCAGCGTGCGCTAGTACTCGCGCATCTTGCGATCGCGCTCCAGTGAGTGAATTAAGGACGGTACGTTGTCCTTGTAACGGGGATCCAGCAGCGTGGCCACCCAGTAATCAGCACAAGTTAGAATGTGGGCAACTCGGCGGTCGTTGTGGAGACACTGCAGCATGTAATCGCTCATGTGTGCCAGGCTGCCCAGAGGCGACGAAAGGCTGTCCTCTGTGGGAGGTGTATCGTCCGTGTCCTCTGTATCCCCCCAGCCACGCACCAGTGATGGCCATGAGCTGGCCTGGGTGCCACCCTGCTGTGAACATGGTTCTATCTCCTCCTCCAGCTCCTCCTCCTCCTCATCCTCCTCATCCTCCAGAACTGTGCCCCTGCTGGACAATTGTGTCCCTGGCGTTTGTGTGTGCAGGAACCCACCCTCGGAGCCCCTTGCGAATGACTGCCCTGAAAGCCTTGGAAATGTTACCTCTTCATCCTCCTCCTCCTCATCCTGTGCCACATCCTCTTCCATCATCGCCCGAATTGTTTTTTCAAGGAGGCATAGAAGTGGGATAGTTAAGCTGAGAACGGCGTCATTGCCACTGGCCATGTTGGTGGAGTACTCAAAACAGCGCAACAAGGCACACAGGTCTCGCATGGAGGCCCAGTTATTGGTGGTGAAGTGGTGCTGTTCCGCAGAGCGACTCACGCGTGCGTGCTGCAGCTGGATCTCCACTATGGCCTGCTGCTGCTCGCACAGTCTTTCCAGCATGTGCAAGGTGGAGTTCCACCTTGTGGGCACGTCACATATGAGGCGGTGAGCGGGAAGGCCGAAGTTACGCTGCAGCGCTGCCAGGCGAGCAGCAGCAGGGTGAGAATGCCGAAAGTGCGCACAAACGGCCCGCACTTTCTGCAGCAGCTCTGACATATCGGGGTAGTTTTGAAGGAACCTCTGCACCACCAAATTCAGCACATGCGCCAGGCAAGGGATGTGCGTCAAACCGGCTAGGCCCAGAGCTGCTATGAGATTTCTCCCGTTATCGCACACCACCAGGCCGGGCTTGAGGCTCGCTGGCAGCAACCACTCATTTGTCTGCTGTTCCATGCTCCTCCACAACTCCTGCGCGGTGTGTGGTTTGTCCCCCAAACAGGCAAGTTGTAAAACTGCCTGCTGTCGTTTACCCCTGGCCGTGCTGAAGTTGGTGGTGAAGGTGTTACGCTGTCCGGATGAGGAGGCGGTAGAGGATGAGGAAGCGGAGTAGGAGGAGTTAGGAACAGGAGGCAAACTGAAGCGCCCTGCAATCCTCGGTGGTGGAAGGACATGCGCCAAATTGCTATCCGCCTCAGGCCCATCCGCCACTGCATTTACCCAGTGTGCCGTTAGGGAGATATAACGCCCCTGACCGTGCTTACTGGTCCACGTATCGGTAGTTAGGTGGACCTTGGCACAGATGGCGTTGCGCAGTGCACACCTGATTTTTTCCCCCACTTGGTTGTGCAGGGAAGGGATGGCTTGCCTGGAAAAGTAGTGGCGGCTGGGCACGACGTACTGTGGGACAGCCACCGACATAAGGTTTTTAAAACTGTGCGTCTCCACCAGACGGAATGACAGCATTTCAAAGGCCAATAATTTTGAAATGCTGGCATTCAGGGCCAGGGATCGCGGGTGGGTAGGGGGGTACTTCCTCTTCCTCTCAAGTGTTTGGGAGATGGAAAGCTGAACGCTTCCACGGGACATTGTGGAGATGGTTGTTGGTGACCCAGGTGGTGGTGTTGCTGACAGATCGTCTGTTTGCGGGGTGGCAGGTGCCGATATCACTACAGATGTGGCTGGAGCGGCCGAGACTGCAGCAGAAGAGGAAGCAGGATGAGCCAGAGACGTTTCTTGGTTTTGAAGGTGTGTACTCCCCTGCAGCTCGTGCTTTGCACTTAGATGCCTGATCATGCAGGTTGTGCTCAGGTTGAGAAGGTTTATGCCTCGCTTCAAGCTCTGATCCCCCAAGTGCAAACCACTCGTGTCCTGTCATCAGCACATTTTCTAAAGAACTTCCACGCTAGAGAACTCCTTTGAGCTGACTTTGGTGCGCTCGTTCCCTTGCTGCGTTGGGCAGTAGCGGGCGTAGTGTCTAGGGCACGGCCGCTCCGCTTCTGCACCCTGCTCCCTCTTCTGCTGTGCTGGTGGCTCTGTGCAACCACCGCCTCTTCCTCCAAACTACTCAGGTCACCTGCATGACGTTCATTCCATGTGGGGTCGAGGACCTCATCGTCCTCCACATCTTCTTCCACCCAGTCTTCACCCCTGCCCTCCTTGTCGGTCTCCACAATGCTGAACGCCGCAGCAGTTGGCACCTGCGTTTCGTCATCATCGGAGACGTGCTGCGATGATCCTTGCATGTACTCATCTTGAGAAATAAGTGGTTGGGCATCGCTGCACTCAATCTCTTCCACTTCTGGGGCAGGGCTAGGTGGATGGCCCTGGGAAACCCTGCTGACAGAGTCATCAAAAAGAAGAAGAGACTGCTATATGGCTTGGGGCTCAGACTGCTTGCCTGATTTGCAAGGGGGTGAGGTGAAAGACGGTTGGACATCGGCTGCAGGTGCCAACTGTGACCTTTCTGCAGTAGACTGGGTGGGAGACAATGTGAAGGAACTGGAGGCACTGTCAGCAGCAAACCAATCTACTATCGCCTCCACTTGTTCTGGCCTCATCACTTCTAGGGGCGTATGATGCCCTACCAAATACTGATGCAGGTTCTGTCGCCTACTCACACTTGAGGAAGGTGTTTCACGTGTGCGTGTAGCTGGCACAGATCGACCACGTCCTCTCCTTGCAACAGGAGCTCTAGCAGCAGCACCACCACGACCCAGGCCACGGCCCCTATTTGACGCTCTCCTCATATTTCTGAAATTTAAGATCTTGCCCTAGAAAGGTCTTTATTGAATAGCGGAACAAAAGAACAACAGTATCGCACGGGGGTGTATCTCACGGTCAAATATGCAAACTATGCCGCAATTTAATGTTTTTTACACCAAAAGGGTGTGTATTGAATAGCGGAATAGGATAAAAAACTGTGTATCTCACACGTACAAACACAGACTTGGCCCGATTAAATTTTTTCCTACCCTAAAGGGAGGATGAGGAAGAGGAGTATGGAACAGGCAGCACCCTCAAATCTTCAGAAGTATGAGATGAACCCCAAAAACTTGGAAAGGTGGATCTCACACGTACCGACACAGACTATTCCGCAATTTAATTGAGCCACAAAGGTTTTTATTGAATAGCGGAATAGGAAATATGATCAAAAAAAAGTGTATGTTTTTCACACGTACAGAAGCACACTTGGCCCCAATTACTATTGTTTGTACACCTAAAAGGATGGATGAGGAGGAGGAGGAGGAGGAGGAGTATAGAACAGGCAGCACCCTCAAAGCTTCAGAAGTATGAGATGAACCCCAAAAACTTGGAAAGGTGGATCTCACACGTACCGACACAGACTATTCCGCAATTTAATTGAGCCCCAATGGTTTTTATTGAATAACGGAATAGGAAATATGATCAAAAAAAGTGTATGTTTTTCACACGTACAGAAGCACACTAGGCCCCAATTACTATTGTTTGTACACCTAAAAGGATGGATGAGGAGGAGGAGGAGGAGGAGTATAGAACAGGCAGCACCCTCAAAGCTTCAGAAGTATGAGATTGTGTTCACTGTACCCCACAAAGATTGTGTTCACTGTACCCCACAAAGATTGTGTTCACTGTACCCCACAAAGGTTTTGTTCACTGCACCCCACAAAGATTGTGTTCACTGTACCCCACAAAGGTTTTGTTCACTGCACCCCACAAAGATTGTGTTCACTGTACCCCACAAAGATTGTGTTCACTGCACCCCAAAAGGATTGTCTTCTCTGCACCCCACAAAGATTGTGTTCACTGTACCCCACAAAGGTTTTGTTCACTGCACCCCACAAAGATTGTGTTCACTGTACCCCCCAAAGATTTTGTTCACTGCACCCCACAAGGATTGTCTTCACTGCACCCCACAAGGATTGTCTTCACTGCACCCCACAAGGATTGTCTTCACTGCACCCCACAAAGATTGTGTTCACTGTACCCCACAAAGATTTTGTTCACTGCACCCCACAAAGATTGTGTTCACTGTACCCCACAAAGATTTTGTTCACTGCACTCCAAAAGGATTGTCTTCACTGCACCCCACAAAGATTGTGTTCACTGTACCCCACAAAGGTTTTGTTCACTGCACCCCACAAAGATTGTGTTCACTGTACCCCACAAAGGTTTTGTTCACTGCACCCCACAAAGATTGTGTTCACTGTACCCCACAAAGATTGTGTTCACTGTACCCCACAAAGGTTTTGTTCACTGCACCCCACAAAGATTGTGTTCACTGTACCCCACAAAGGTTGTGTTCACTGCACCCCACAAAGGTTTTGTTCACTGCACCCCACAAAGATTGTGTTCACTGCACCCCACAAAGATTGTGTTCACTGTACCCCACAAAGGTTTTGTTCACTGCACCCCACAAAGATTGTGTTCACTGTACCCCACAAAGATTGTGTTCACTGCACTCCAAAAGGATTGTCTTCACTGCACCCCACAAAGATTGTGTTCACTGTACCCCACAAAGGTTTTGTTCACTGCACCCCACAAAGATTGTGTTCACTGTACCCCACAAAGGTTTTGTTCACTGCACCCCACAAAGATTGTGTTCACTGTACCCTCCAAAGATTTTGTTCACTGCACCCCACAAGGATTGTGTTCACTGTACCCCACAAAGATTTTGTTCACTACACTCCAAAAGGATTGTCTTCACTGCACCCCACAAAGATTGTGTTCACTGTACCCCACAAAGGTTTTGTTCACTGCACCCCACAAAGATTGTGTTCACTGTACCCCACAAAGGTTTTGTTCACTGCACCCCACAAAGATTGTGTTCACTGTACCCCACAAAGATTGTGTTCACTGTACCCCACAAAGGTTTTGTTCACTGCACCCCACAAAGATTGTGTTCACTGTACCCCACAGAGGTTTTGTTCACTGCACCCCACAAAGATTGTGTTCACTGTACCCCACAAAGATTGTGTTCACTGCACCCCAAAAGGATTGTCTTCTCTGCACCCCACAAAGATTGTGTTCACTGTACCCCACAAAGGTTTTGTTCACTGTACCCCACAAAGATTGTGTTCACTGCACTCCAAAAGGATTGTCTTCACTGCACCCCACAAAGATTGTGTTCACTGTACCCCCCAAAGATTTTGTTCACTGCACCCCACAAGGATTGTCTTCACTGCACCCCACAAGGATTGTCTTCACTGCACCCCACAAAGATTGTGTTCACTGTACCCTACAAAGATTTTGTTCACTGCACCCCACAAAGATTGTGTTCACTGTACCCCACAAAGATTTTGTTCACTGCACTCCAAAAGGATTGTCTTCACTGCACCCCACAAAGATTGTGTTCACTGTACCCCACAAAGGTTTTGTTCACTGCACCCCACAAAGATTGTGTTCACTGTACCCCACAAAGGTTTTGTTCACTGCACCCCACAAAGATTGTGTTCACTGTACCCCACAAAGATTGTGTTCACTGTACCCCACAAAGGTTTTGTTCACTGCACCCCACAAAGATTGTGTTCACTGTACCCCACAAAGATTGTGTTCACTGCACTCCAAAAGGATTGTCTTCACTGCACCCCACAAAGATTGTGTTCACTGTACCCCACAAAGATTTTGTTCACTGCACCCCACAAAGATTGTGTTCACTGTACCCCACAAAGGTTTTGTTCACTGCACCCCACAAAGATTGTGTTCACTGTACCCCCCAAAGATTTTGTTCACTGCACCCCACAAGGATTGTCTTCACTGCACCCCACAAGGATTGTCTTCACTGCACCCCACAAAGATTGTGTTCACTGCACCCCACAAAGGTTTTGTTCACTGCACCCCACAAAGATTGTGTTCACTGTACCCCCCCAAAGATTTTGTTCACTGCACCCCACAAGGATTGTCTTCTCTGCACCCCACAAAGATTGTGTTCACTGTACCCCCCAAAGATTTTGTTCACTGCACCCCACAAGGATTGTCTTCACTGCACCCCACAAGGATTGTCTTCACTACACCCCACAAAGATTGTGTTCACTGTACCCCCACAAAGGTTTTGTTCACTGCACCCCACAAAGATTTTGTTCACTGCACTCCAAAAGGATTGTGTTCACTGCACCCCAAAAAGATTGTGTTCACTGCAGCCCACACACAGAAAAATGGATGTGGATCACTGACACCTGCCTATCTCCTATCCCACACCACACAGCAATATCGATTGTAGTTTGTAGAACACACTTTCCCTAAAATTCAGCAGACTCTGTCCCTAACAGGATTGAGAAGAGATCGTAGATCAGGAGAACTAAGTGCAGACCCCACCCCACACAGCAATATCGATTGTAGTTTGTAGAACACACTGACCCTATAATTCAGCAGACTCTATCCCTAAAATGCCTACAACTCGCCCTGCCTAAACACTCCGACCTGTCCCTCAATTCTATCCGGACACAAATGGTTTTTTCCTGCCTATCTTTCCCTAATCAGCAGCCAGCACGTTGATGTGTGCTCTGTCCCTGATCTAAGCAGCATAATGACGCCGATGCGGCTGCCTCGAACTTATAAAGACTTGGTCACATGCTTCAGACGGCCAATCACAGCTACTGAGACATTTGCAGGCATGGCTGGGATGGCTTAAGGCACACCAGTTAAACGATTGTTGATTGGCTGTTGAAAGCCCGCCATGAAAAGAGCGCCAAAGCATGCAAAACCCGGAAATAAAACGACCGAACACAGATTTTTACCCGAATATACAGTAAAGTGTCCGTGTTCGTGTTCGGGTAACAAAAATCCAATTATTCGGTACGAACACGAATAATACAGTCCGTGTTCGCTCAACACTACTCCTGAGTATGGCAATACCACATGTGTGAGACTTTTGTACAGCCTGGCCACATACAGAGGCCCAACATCAAAGTATCACCTTCAGACCTATCACACTTTTGAAGGCCCTAGAGCACCAGGACAATGAAAATGCCCATAAAATGACCCCATTTTGGAAAGCAAACACCCCAACACATAATCTACGAAGCATGGGCTGCAGATAGGTACTCAGGTACTCTGATGAGCTGCAGATAGGTACTCAGGTACTCTGATGGGCTGCAGACAGGTACTTAGGTACACTGATCGGCTTCAGAAAGGTACTTGGGTACTCTGATGGGCTGCAGAGAGGTACTTGGGTACTCTGATGGGCTAGACTCAGGTACTCGGGTAATCTGATGGGCTGCAGATAGGTACTCAGGCACTCTGGGCTGAAGACAGGTACTCGGGTACTCTGGACTGGAGACAGGTACTCGGGTACTCTGATGGTCTGCAGATAGATACTTGGGTACTCTGATGGTCTGCAGATAGGTACTTGGGTACTCTGATGGGCTACAGAGAGGTACTCAGGCACTATGGTGGGCTGCCGAGAGGTATTTGGGTACTCTGATGGGCTGGAGACAGGTACTTGGGTACTTTGATGGGCTGGAGACAGCTACTCGGGTACTCTATTGGGCTGCAGATAGGTACTCAGGTACTCTGATGGGCTGGAGACAGTTACTCGGGTACTCTGATAACAGGTACTCGGGTACTCTGATGGGCTGGTGACAGATACTTGGGTATTCTGATGACATGTACTCGGGTACTCTGATGGGCTGAAGAGAGGTACTCGGGTGCTCTGATGGGCTAGAGACAGGTACTTGGGTAATCTGATGGGCTGCAGATAGGTACTTGGGCACTCTGGGCTGGAGAAAGGTACTCGGGTACTCTGGGCTGGAGACAGGTACTCGGGTACTCTGATGGGCTACAGAGAGGTACTTGGGTACTCTGATAGGCTGGTGACAGGTACTCTGGTACTCCAATGACAGGTATTCTGGTACTCTGATGATAGGTACTCGGGTACTCTGATGGGCTGGTGACAAGTACTCGGGTACTCTGATGACAGGTACTGGGGTACTCTGAATACCTGTCATTAGAGTACCCAAGTACCTGTCACCAGCCCATCAGAGTACCCGAGTACCTGTCATCAGAGTACCCGAGTACCTGTCATTGAAGTACCAGAGTACCTGTCATCAGAGTACTTGTCATCGGAGTACCCGAGTACCTGTCATCAGAGTACCCGAGTACCTGTCATCAGAGTACCCGAGTACCTGTCATCGGAATACCTGAGTACCTGTCATCAGAGTACCCGAGTACCTGTCAATCAGAGTACCGGATGGGCTGGTGACAGGTACTCAGGTACTCTGATGGGCTGGTGACATGTACTTTGATGGATTGGTGACAGGTCCTCTTTATTGGGGGGGCAATCAGTGTGTTTGTTGTGCACTCTGTTCGGTAAGTTACCACAATCTCCTCCTCATACAGGATCAGCGTGAGGAGGAGAGCCTAGTAACAGCTAGTTATCGCGGTTTGTTGACATTCTGTGACTGACTGTGATTGGACACAGCTGGTCACGTGGTAAAGAGCCAACTTCATTGGCTCTTTACCCTTATCGGGGATGGACTGTGTCAGAGTGACACTTTCCATCCCCAATCCCTACTCTGCACGCCCCTGGGGGCGCGCACAAGCGACGTGCACAAGGACAGTGCATGTGGCCGGCTGTGATTGGACACAGCCGGTTACATTGTAAAGAGCCATTTTTTATTGGCTCTTTACACTGATTGGGATGGGCTGTGTCCCAAGAGACATGCCTCATTTTTGATCACCATGCTGCGCGCCCCTGGGGGCACGGGTGAGAGGTGAGAACGGGGGGACGTCATATGACGTCCACCTGGAAGGACAGAGGGTTCCTTCTGGCGTCATTTCCCTAGACGCCGGTAGGGAAGTGGTTAAGCAACAGACAGCAAGGATTCATGAAACACAGAAGTTGTCAAACAAACCTTTGTTTTTTTTTTGTTTTTTTGTGGAGGTAAGTAAAACCTTGGACAGAGGGGTGGCTGTGGATGTAGTATACTTGGATTTTGCAAAAGCGTTTGACACAGATCCCCACACATGGCTAATGTGTAAGGTAAATTCTACAGGCTTGGAAAGATCAGTTTGTAGATGGATAGAAAATTAGAAGATAGAATTCAGAGAGTAGTGGTTAATGATTCTTACTCTGAATGGTCTAAGGTTATCAGAGGTGTACCCCAAGGTTCAGTGATGGGACCCTTACTTTTTTTTTTTTTGTTTACAAACTGTTTTTTTTTAGATAAAATAAAATGAGGACCCTTACTTTTTAAGATCTTTATAAATGATATAGGGTCCGGGAATAAAAGTACCATTTCAGTCTTTGCAGATGACACCAAGCTTTGCAGTGGAATAACTTCCTTACAGGATGTCTCCATCTTACAAGCTGACCTCAATGCACTGTTTCATTGGGCAACTTTGTGGCAAATGAGGTTTATTTTGATAAATGTAAAGTTATGCACTTGTGGGCTAAGAATAAGCATGCATCATACATACTAGGGGGAGTAGAACTGGGGGAATCCATAGCGGAGAAGGATCTGGGTGTTCTGGTAGATCCTAAGCTTAATAATAGCGTGCAATGCGAAGCTGCAGTTTCCAAAGCAAGCAAAGTCCTTTCTTGTCTTTTTTTTTTTTTTTTTTAGATTTTCAAAACAATTTTATTGAGGATAAAAGGTTCAATACAGAAAAAGAAAACCACATGCGTAATTACAGGCATGAACAGTAAACAAGGAAAATAGAACATTGTAACAAATGACAACTAAACCAGCGTAAAAGATAAAGTCGGAATTAACAAGAATCCAAGAGAGACAATGTAAACCAAACATCTACACATAGTGACCAGGATAGGTTGGATTTCTCATGTAGAGTATTTTCAAGCATGAGAGGCATACTAAACGGGGGTAAAACCTTTAATCTGGGGATCTAAATCGGTGTGGGTCCGAGTAAGTAGATGGGGATGTAGATGCCCAGGGACTAGTTAAAAGATCTCTAAAAGGGACTAACTACACGAGAGGGGTAAGGCATAGGATGTGCTATGGGCCCAGTCACGGGAAGGGAGAGTTGTCAGCGTAGTGATGAAACCAGAGTTAGGTGGTTCGGGTAGTTTAGAGGTGCGTGCTGTTTGGGCCAGCCAAACAGCAAGGTAGCACCCAGGAACGGTGGGGGGAGGGGAGCGGGCATCAAGGGATACGAGAGCGGAAACAAAGAGAAAAACAAGAGAGAGAAGAGGTGAAAGAGAGAGAAGAGGAGAGAAAAGAGGGAAAAAAAATAAATAAAAATGTCCCACAGTATCGAATCTGATGCCAGCGTACGTAGGTGTGGGTAGGTAATCAAGGTGCGGGGAGCAACTAAAGGCACCGACAGATTGATCAAATCGTGAATCCTAAGGGGAGGAGATATATGTCTTCAGGGGCGCCAGGGCGTAAGGAAGATAGCAAGGCCCAGATTAACGAACGGCAGAGACTGGAGAATTCTGCTGTAGTCGTATAATGGGTCCAGCACGCCCATTTCTTGTGATATTTAATGGGGGTATCATTCGCCACATGAACAAGCTCTTCCATTTCCGTGATCGCAGCAATACGGCGTAACCATTGTTTAATCATTGGTGCTTGTGTAGAATTCCACAGTACAGGGATGCATTGCCTAGCCGCATTTATCATGTGTATCGTAAGGGATTTTGTGTACGATGTGTGCGAGGCAGAAGAATGATGCGGGAGAAACTGTGCGGGCGAAAATTCCAGCGTGTAAGTAGTCACCTGTGTGGTGATCCTATGGACCTCTTTCCAGAATGTGGACAATCGTGGGCAGGACCAAAGGATATGTAAAAGTTCCAGTATCTGAAAGGCACCTCCAGCATGTGGAGGGTATAGAAGGTGAAAATTTATGTAAAAGTGTTGGGGTACGATACAACCTGGATACAATTTTGTATCCATTTTCCTGCGTGGTCACGTTCAGCGAGCATTTGTGGTTCTTAAGGAATATTTGTTCCCATTCTTCAATGGAGAACGAACTAGAGAGTTCCTTTTCTAATGCTTCACAGTGTTTATTTTTAAGCTGTCCTGAATTTTCAAATAAAAGGTAATGTGTTATAGAAATTAGTTTACGGAGTGGGCCGTCCTGCTGACAGAGCCCGTCAAAAGTTGTGGGGGGATCCTTGCAGTGGTGTTTACGGGTGAGTGATTTAACATATTGGCTGGGAAGAAGAAAAGACCAAGACAGTATGGGTGGTCTCTTCACCTTCGTTGCAATGGATGAAGCGGATAGGATCGTATCACCATCACAAATATGGTGGATACGTAGTTGGTCTTGAGTAGGGATGATCGAACTTTTGAAAAGTTCGGTTCGGCCAGAACATCCGAACTTCCCGAAAGTTCGGCCCGGATTTCAGAACCCCATTGAAATCAATGGGACCCGAACTTCGGTAATCAAAAAACACAATTTTTAAGCCCTAAAACCCAATAAATGCCCCTAAAAAGTCCCTAGGGTTCTGGGTCATGCCCCATTAACTATTAATCACACAAAAAAAGTTCTTAAAAATTGTCATTTTTGATAAAAAAGCCAATTATTGAAAAAAAAAAAAAAAAGAGATTTTTTTGATTTTGACTTTGGATTTAGTATCTGGGGGGGTCTAAAAAGTGTACATGTGAAGTTTCAGCTCTGTAGCATGTCCAGAACCATGAAAAAAAAAGATAATTTTTCAGTAGAACAGGGATGTGGGACCCTCCTTTTACACCTATATGATCTTTTTTTTCTGGTTCTGGACATGCTACATAGCTGAAACTTCACAGGTACACCTTTTAGACCCCCCAGACACAAAATCACACAAAAAAAATTCTTAAAAATTGTCATTTTTGATAAAAAAGCCAATTATTAAAAAATTAAAAAAAAAAAAAAGAGATTTCGTATCTGGGGGGTCTAAAAAGTGTACATGTGAAGTTTCAGCTATGTAGCATGTCCAGAACCATAAAAAAAATATTGTTTGTATTAGAACACTTTCAGCTCAGGGGGTTGGCTTCTCTTCTCGGTTTTCACACCTTGCCGGTTTAATAGCAGGCATTTTTTTGGGTTCTTTGCAGTCAGGAAAAACATCTGAACTTGTGTATAGTGGTACTGTGCACAAGTTCTGATGTTTTGCCTGCCTCCAAAACCCCCCAAAAAATGGCAGCAAAAACACACCTGGGCATTTTTTTTTGACGCAAGCGTTTTTTTGGCATTTTTTGGGGTTCTTTTGAGGCAGGCAAAACATCTGAACTTGTGTATAGTGGTATATATACACACATAATTGTATGTATATAGACACCTAGCCATATATAGGTATGATAGTAGCAGAAATATATTACTGTAAATGATTTCATTAGCGCAAGCATATATTTCTGCTACTATCACACCTATATATGTCTAGGGGTATATATACAGACATATATGTGTATATATACCCCCTATACACATGTTCAGATGTCATGTCTGACATCAAACATGTCCTCAAAAAAGCACTGGCAGTGGCAACCCCTGCAGCATGAAAAATGCTTGCTGGTGAGAAGCCATATTCCTGTCCTGAAGCAACTCAGAGAAATGATCATTTCTCTATAGCGGTCACCCTGCTATGGAAGGGTTTTGTCACCCTTCCATAGCAGTCACTGTCAGTTAACCCTACACTACACTACGGTCCCCTTACACTTAACACTTTCCCTACAGAAACTAAATTTTTGAAGCTAACTTAAGTGTAAAGGAGCACTCTAACTACACTAGATATCCCTTTCCTCACACTAATAAATGCTAAATGACACTTTTAAAGTAAAATTAACAGAACTGCTTCCACTCTCTTCCATGTCCAGTATAACAATGCTAGGAATATGGCGGGGGCTATCTTATATACTGGGGGGCGTATTCACTAATGATTGGTCTAGGGACCCCCTAGTCACTCCAATCACATTCCTAGCATTCTCCTGCCCCCTCAATTGGCTTTTGCTAATGGTTCTGGTCCAATCACGGGCTTTTAAAGCCCATTTCCTGAAGCATTGCGTTTTGGTCGGTTCTGGTTGCCGAATTCCGAACTTTTTGGGCAAAAAGTTCTAAATTCGGCCGAACCTCGAACACCCAATGTTCGGGCCGAACCGATGGTGGACCCGAACCGTTCGATCATCCCCAGTCTTGAGCCCAATTACCTACTAGGTAGCTTCGGTGCATGCCCGGGGGAAAGTCAGGGTTGAGTTTTATAGGGGTCATCGGACCCAGGATTGCGGAGATAGCCTGTGTTTTACACGTCAATTGAAAGGTGCGGATAGTTGGGCCAATCAATGGGTGTTGCTGAAGAGTGTGCGGGATATGAGTAGCATTAAGCCACGGCACAGTGTGCAGATCTAGTGTGGTGTAGCCTCCTTCAATGGATACCCAATCTTTATAAGGTTTATGTACATTCCAATCCACGACCCTCGTGAGGTGGCGCGCAGCGTGACAATTGCGAATGTCCGGGAGTCCAATGCCCCCTTTGCTTTTGGGCAAGGTGAGGTGATCGTAGTGAATGCGAGGCTGTGTGTTGTTCCAAAGGAAAGCAGAGGTCAGTTGTTTGTATTTGCGAAAGAACAACGGTGGGATTGTTACAGGGATTGTTTGGAGGACGTATACCAATCTTGGTAAGGCGTTCATCTTTAAGATTGCGGCCCTACCGAACCAGGAGAAGGCTAGCTTTGTCCAGGAAAGGAGATCCTTTTTGATCTTAGTAAGGATGGGGGGAAAGTTACGATCAAATGGGTGCTGTAGATTGGACGGGATCTGGATGCCTAAATATGTAAAAGAGTCACGTTTCCAAGCAAAATAAAAAGTTGTCTAGACAGTGTTGTACTTCCTGAGGAGGCAGAGAAACATTAAAGCAGAGTTCCACCCTGGGAAAGTTTTTTTTAATAAAAATACCCCCCGGGACAGTCAGGGCTAGTGCATTCCACAATAGCTAGCCTCTGATCTGTCCCGTGGTTGCACTCACCTTTTAGAAGAAATACTTACCTTGAAAATGTATTGTCCAGCGCTGTCATCTCAGGTGTGGGCAGCTTGAAGCCAGCGCGATCCTCTTCTGTGTCCTCTTCTGTCTTCTTCTGTCCCACGATGCACTGCACCGGCCCCGTCGTCACTTCCGTTGCCGCAGCGTCATCCCTGCACAGCTTCTGGGCATGCCCAGAAGCTGTTTAGCAAGGTATGATGGTGCCTGCACCAGAACTGACGTCGGGGTCGGTGCAGGCGCATTGATTCCTGGGAGCGATGACGTTCAGCTCCCAGGAATCATTGCAAAGCCAGGAAGTGATGAATCGCCGTGGCCGCCGAGGGGAGGAAGAGCAAGTAAGGTAAGTATATTTTCTTCTAAACGAGGTAAGTAAAAGAAATTGCGATTATCCATTTGTTTTTCAGGTGACCCGGAGAAAGAAGATGGAGGTAAGTATAATTTTAGGGTGGAACTCTGCTTTAAGGGCAAAAGATTTGGAGAAATTGATCTTCATGTTGGACAAGGTGGCAAACTGGCGAAACTTCTTCATGACCGAAGGGAGGGTGGTTATGGGTTCTGTCAAGAATAATAGGAGGTCCTCCACATAGGCGGCCACCTTATATTCCCTGCCAGCAAATTTAACCCCATGGATGGCCTCATTGTCCCTGATACTATTCAGGAAGGGTTCCAGCGTGAGGACAAAGAGTAAGAGGGACAGAGGGCACCCCTGTCTAGTACCATTGTGGATGGGGAAGGCATTCGATAGGGTGTTGTTAACTCTGACACGGGCCCGCGGGTTCGCATATAGGGACATGAGAAAGCTCATTATCCGACGGGCCCAAGCCCCAGGCAGAGAGAGTAGCTTCCATGTAATCCCACGAGACCCTATTGAATGCCTTCTCCGCATCCAGGGAGAGTAGGAACACCTTCTGTTTGGTTATACTGTAGAAAGGGCATGGTGAAGGTTTATAGCTTTTATGGTGTTATCCCTGGCTTCACGTCCAGGGATAAAACCCACCTGGTCGGGATGGATCCCTTTGGAGAGAAGAGGGAGCAGTCTGCCATAATCTTCGCAAAGATCTTCACATCCACATTCAGTAAAGATATTAGTCTATAGCTGGACGGAGAGGACGGGTCTTTCCCTTCTTTCGGGATGACAACTATGTGGGCCTCAAGCATGCATGGACATAAAGGATTGTTCCTTTCTTGTCTTAACAGAGGCATGGACTCCAGAGAGAAAGATATAATTTTGCCCCTGTACAAATCACTAGTAAGACCTCATTTGGAAAATGCAGTTCAGTTTTTGGCACCAGTTCTCAAAAAGGATATCAGGGAACTAGAGAAAGTGGAGAGAAGAATAGCCAAACTGATAAGAGGCATGGAGGAGCTCAGCTATGTGGAAAGATTAGAGGAAGGGAATTTATTCTTTCTTGAGAAGAGAAGCTTAAGGGGGGGGGGGGGGGATATGATCAACATGTATGAATACATAAGGGGTCCATATAGTGAACTTGGTGTTGAGTTATTCACTTTAAGGTCAACACAGAGGACGCTCTTTACATATAGAGGAAAACAGATTTTGTCTCCAAATATGGAAAGGTTTCTTCACCGTAAGAGATGTGAAAATGTGGAATAGACTGCCTCCAGAGGTGGTTCTGGCTAGCTCACTAGATTGCTTTAAAAAGAGGCCTGGCTATTTTCCTAGGTGTACATAATATAAATGGGTACTAATATTTATAGGTAAAGTTGATCCAGGGAATATCCAATTGCCTCTCGGGGGATCAGGAAGGAATTTTTTTTCCCCTGCTGTAGCAAATTGGATCCTGGGGTTTTTTCGCCTTCCTCTGGATCAACTGCAGGTATAGGATTGTGTATATGGGATTGTATGGTTGGGTTTTCTTTACTGTTTTTTGTTTTTTATTGGTTGAGCCAGATGGACTTGTGTCTTTTTTCAACCTGACTAACTATGTAACCTCTATGTAAGAGGTGATGTCCATTGATGACATAACTTCCTGTGTACCTTAACAATCCACATCACTTCCTGTTTTCTGGTGGAACACACGTGAGACGGCGTTCCAGGAAGTGCCTTGTCATTGACTCACTGCTTATTTTATCTGCTCATTTGTGAGTATACTTGCCTACTTTTTGTTATTACGTTTTATACAGTACTCCACTATGATTCCTTTATTCTAATTGGGCTGAGCCCTTCAAGGAAATACCATTTGTCATCCGAAGGGAGCGTTTTTTTTCTGGATGGTACCTTTATCATATAATAATAATAATAATAATAATAATAATAATAAAAAAGTGTAGCGGTAATCATAAACATGAGTGAATAATAGTACAATACAATAAATCATCATGGGGATGAAGAAAATAACATAAGGAAAATTTTCATCCCCATGATGATTTATTGTATTGTACAATTATTCACTCATGTTTATGATTAGCGCTACACTTTTTTATTATTGTTGTATTTTTGATCACTGTCCGTTGGTCTTGTGGTAGCTGCTTTTCGCTTGCAAAACCCCTCCTTTTTTTCATCATATATTGATTATCACTTTTTTAGAGCAGAAATACCCTCCCCCCCCCTTTTGTTTCCTTACCTTTATCATATACCTAGGATCACATACTCACCCCTAAAGCTACATTTGACCCAGAGAGGAAGTGTGGCACCTTGGCACTGATGAGCACTTTTTCATCACAAAGAGATTAAAGGAACACAAGCACAGTTTGAGCACTTTTGTACGTGTTGTTGGACATTTTATGGACTTTTTTTAATCTAATTATTGCATTATTGGTGAATTTATAAACACATATTGCATTCTTTGTACATACAGTATTATTCATACATTTTTGCAACTTTATTCTTATGTGGATCTTATGCATTTAGCACTTTATTCTGTAGTAATTTTAGCACTCCTCCTATAAAATTCCACTCCCCATAAAAAGTCAGACACATAAGCAGCACTAAGAAAATCTTGTAAGTCCCAATAGGGATATAAAATAGGTGAGTACACAGTCTGTTAACACAGTCCCAAGGTTAGGATGACCATTCACCACGAAGTGTAGTTAGATCATGCGCCTTCACTGCACCACGTGCCCCCACCCTTGGCAGTGCTCACTCACCAGCTGATTACTTTTACTGTGCATTCAAACTATCCAACAGCACTCCACCTGAGTCTCCTCGAGGATATACCGATCCACCGCACTCCTTCAACAGTGTAATTCGTCACTTATATGGTATATAGCCCAGGCAGAGGATGGGATGGTGCAAACAAGAAAACAGGGGCTCATAGGGCAATATGTAAAATCCAATGCTTTAATAAACCCCCTTTCCCGCTCCCAATACACTTACAATATCACAAATCAAATGCACAGAAAATTTCCAATAAACTAGTGACCAGAACAGGCGCCGGCTGAACCGCCAGAGTCTCACCGTCCGCATGCTCTTCAGCCCCCGGAAGATCCCGAAACCATCTGTGGCAGCCGCTCGGCGTCCTGTTGTCACAGTGACCGCGTGCTCATGGCCTGACGTGTTTCGTTATCAACAGACTTGTACGGAGGGTGTGAGCATTTGGCGCAGACACCTGAATTTATGAGGAAAATTAAAAAAAAAAAATGAAAAGTATAAAAAAAAGTCTTTAAATAATTTACAGACGATGAACTAGAGAAAGGGACATGGTTTTAGCTCATTCCCATGTATGGTTCAGGGGCCCACAAATTGAGAAGGAGGTGAAGGAAGGGGGCAGGGAGTAGAGAGAGGTAAGATGTAAAGAAAGATGGGGGCGTAAACTGCCTCTGAACTATATGTGTAATGAGGAGGTGGGTTTATCCACTCCCCACATCACCTCACTGGTACCTCCTACACTTTGCACGCATATTGTGATGGGGCGCATCAAGCAGCATTGGAAATTTGAGCTGTGCTGAACTGCCACTAATCGGCAGTTTGTAAGGAGTTATGCTTTCCAAGATTTCCCTCACTGGCTACAGGCAGCTGGCAGGTGAGGAGAACAAATGATTGTTTCCCGGGAATGGAAGAAAGGTATTTTTCAAATAAATTAAAACAGAGTAAAACAATGCGCTATGAGGTAAGCAGCTAGCACTTGGAATAAAGATACAGACTTCCAAAAATAAAACTCAAACAAACAGTGCAGCGCTAATCGTAGATAATAGAACCAGTGAATAAGGTATACATAATCAATATATGACAATAAATGTAAATCGTACAAAAAAGTCTATAAGTAATTGGTAAAATCCAGGAGAGAAAATGTAGATGACACAAGCAATCCCAGAAGAACCATATACAAAAAGGAAAAGGGTGACTGGAAAAAAAAAAATAGCTTCACACCCTACGTGGTATAAGGTATCACCCTACCAAATCCCAATGACCACTAAATCATAGGTCATCCAAACAGGCAATCAATCGATCATTCATCCATAAGGCATGGGTACATAAAGGATCAGACGTCAACCAACTCATAAGTCATGAAAAGCAAGAGATAAAAGTGATGGCGGCAATGACATCACGCTTCTCGTCTCTGATTGGAGGATTGCTGATTCCTTTCAGAAGCTGGGACTTTGGAACAAACTCTGCAGGAATGCCGCAGCACATGATTTTATACCTGTATCGTATTAGGTGCTGTAAATGCAATATTTTTTAGCTTTGATAAATGTTACATCTTTAAATTCACTATGGAAGTGCTTTTATCTCTTGCTTTTCATGACTTATGAGTTGGTTGATGTCTGATCCTTTATGTACCCATGTCTTATGGACGGATGATTGATTGCCTATTTGGACCACCTATGACGGAGTGGTCATTGGGATCTGATTTTTCCAATTATGGACTTTTTTGTATGATTTACATTTATTGTCACACATTGATTATGTATACCTTATTCACTGGTTCTATTTTTAAAATAAATATTTGGATTTTAAAGTTCAGGAATTAACCACTTCAGCCTCTGTGACGTACCGGTATGTTACCGAGTTGAAGTAGTTAAAACAGGATGATGGCTGCAGCTACAGGCATCATTCCAGTATCTTTGTTATCAGCCAGCAGTGCAATGTTTTGTAAAAATGATTCTAGTGGCTAACTCCCCCGCTGCATTGATGGGTACTGGTGAGGCTGCATTGATGAGCACTGGTGAGGCTGCATTAATGGGCACTGGTGAGGCTGCATTGATGTGCACTGATCAGGTTGTACTGATGGGCACTGATCAGGCTGCATCCATGGGCACTAGTGAGGCTGCATTAATGGGCACTGGTGAGGCTGCATTGATGGGCACTGGTGAGGCTGCATTGATGGGCACTGATGAGGCTGCATTGATGGGCACTGGTGAGGCTGCATTAATGGGCACTGGTGAGGCTGCATTGATGAGCACTGGTGAGGCTGCATTGATGGGCACTGGTGAGGCTGCATTAATGGGCACTGGTGAGGCTGCATTAATGGGCACTGGTGAGGCTGCATTCATGGGCACTGATGAGGCTGCATTGATGAGCACTGATGAGGCTGCAGGCTTTAACCTGCTAAAACGGGTCACAGGAGTGCAGAATGAAGTGCAATCCTGTGATCCACAGAAGAATAAGCAACAGAGCTTTGGCTATACTTCTCCTTTAATATCTTCTGTGAGATTAGTTAGGTGCCATAAGTGTGAACTGCAGCCAAGGTTTCTTTTAAAGAAGGCTGTGGTGCATCATTAGTTAACATAGAAAGCAGCATCAGATAGCTGAGTAGTCTTACTCACAGTGTTTGAGGGGCAAGGGTATGCCGAGGTATGCAGCATGATTTGCGCAGCCTGTGTGTGATCGTGAAAACTCTGCAGGAAGGAGACGTAACTAGTACAGCAGGAGAGGGTTGGATAGAGAGAGAGCAAACCTGCTCAGTTTTGTGTCTCTGCTTAAGTGACTCTAGATCTGCCGTCCTCGTTACAAAAGAGACATTTCATAAAGTTCAACGCAGTACTTTTTTCCACTGCAACACAGTTGCAAATAAGGAGATAAGGCCTTTTGCCTTGTTGTCATGCAATGAGACTGAGCTATATTGCTGCCCAACGCAGTCCCACAGTATCTGTTGTGAATGTATTCTAAAGAGAATACACCAAAAGGAAAAATGAAAAGGGACTTTGATGGTGATCAAATGTTACTTTAGGAAATCACATACCACAATATTATAAAACCATCAACATTTTATAAACACAGGTTAATAAAATCATTCCTGATAAATATCTCCTTTGTCCATATCCCCTGCCATACCAACACTACACATACTACATAATCAAAACAAGAGTATAGACAGATATAACTGATGCAATATAGTATATCAAGAGAATGCAATGAACATATACTATGCAGGGAATAATCCAGCAGGTCCCACAGTTATTCGTTAAATTCTTATTTAGCGAAGCCTGATACCTACCATTCAGGATAAGGGATATGAATGGTGCTGAACCCTAGGTAGAGACATGTAAACACCCCTAGTTCGTTCAGTTAAGTTAGGTGAAATAGAAAACTAAAGCAAAAAAGGTTGGCAACCTGTCCAACGCTGTCCCCCAATATGTGTTGAATATGGCAAATTAAAAAAAGATCCAGGCTAGTGGACACAGCAATGTCAAATTGAGTCGCAGTTCACTTTCTATGATTAGGAGTAAGATCACCCAGTCTAAGATGATAAATAGATTTATTGCCAAGAGTCTTACATCAAAATGGTTCATCCTACAGGGCAGCAGGGTCCAATAACTAGCGGTACAATCCCTGTTGTACTTACTGTATTGTCAACTAAAGAACTATTTCTGTCAGGAGCATGTCTTACTTCTCAAACGTGATCCCACTCTACCGGTCATAACTTTCTAAAAGCACACAACTCAGCTATATGTCTGTTGTTAGGCAACTGGCCTGCTCAATTGGGAAGTCCTATTCTATGCTGATTTGCCAGAAATATCAGCTCTCACCCCAAATTTGGCGCATCTTTTGCAAGGCAACATGCCTGCCTTTAGCAGCAGTAGTGCCTTAGGAGCTCTATATAAACATCGAAAGCCCAGGGTTCGGGGCTTGTGATAGATCTGTATAATACTGACATTGAACTCTGTTCCTGATACTCTTGCTTCTTGCTTCTGACCTTGTTCACTTATCTCTGGATTAACCTTATTGTGTGCTGCCTTTCCTGAGTTTTAGCTCTTTTCTGGATTGTTTTTGGATTACGTTGCTTGCTGACCACTTTCTACCCTAACCTCTGCCTGTTTCTGGATTACGCTTACTGTTTGCTGCCAGCCCTGACTTCCCCCTGCTTTTGTATTTGCTACTGGATACTTGCACTTTACTCTTCCAAGGACAACAGGAACCCCCTTGTATATCTCTGCTCTGTCTCTCATACCACTTGGCCAGAGACTTTGGAGAGATTTTCTCTCCCTTTCTGTTGTGTTTATATGCAAGGACTTGTATAGAAATTTCCTAACAGGACAAAATAAAAAAAATAAAAAAACAGACAAAGGTTTCAACAATTTTTCACTCTATCCAAAGAGAAATAAAAAATATGTTTTGGCTTTAGATATACTTAAAAGTAGAACAAAACTCTCTCAATCAACATTAACTTTTTTTATAATCCTTATGCTGCTAGCATTAGTAAATAGATAGGAAGGTATATTATATTTATTCCTTTAAACCTTTCTGGCATAGACCAGCATCTATCTAATCTATCTATCTATCTATCTATCTATCTATCTATCTATCTATCTATCTATCTATCTATCTATCTATCTATCTATCTATCTATCTATCTATCTATCTATCTATCTATCTATCTATCTATCTATCTATCTATCTATCTATCTATCTATCTATCTATCTATCTATCTATCTATCTATCTATCTATCTATCTATCTATCTATCTATCTATCTATCTATCTATCTACATTCCAGGAGTCTTTGTTGGATTTTTGTTCTTTTATTTGGAGGTGGGGAGGAGGGGCTTTCTCAGCTATGCACACACTCCTGCCTGCATGCCTGGGCTAGGAGCAGATGGATTTTTAAAAGTAAATGCCACACGAACCATCTGCCCTTTCACAAGGTGACTGCAGCTATGAATGCAAGAGGGTTCTTTCCCAACATTTTAAGCACAGGGACATGGATGGATTGGTGAGTTTGCTTTTAATATTAAAACCGAATAATAAATGATGTTTTCAGTGTGTGGTGCCCAGATACAGTTTAATTCCACTTTAAGTGATTAGGCCACACACCAGGTATATATTCAAGATCTGTTGCTAATATTTTAAAATTAAAAAAACCCATCGTTAGGATGGATGAATATCATTCTCTGCAGTTAGCGATATTCTTTGCGGCTGTGGGCTTATAGTTCTAAATCAATTACCACGGCCCTGTGGAGCTGTGTTGATTCTTCCTGTATCTGCTTGCCCGTACATGTTATATATTTACTTATTTTGTTGATAAATATCTATTACATGCATGTTACACAGTTTCAGCTAAATTCTAATTTGGTTTATTGGACTGGGGGAAGTGTGATACTGTATGTTCTTTCACTTGTTTTAACAGAAGGAGATAGAAGGAAAGGATTCCAGAACTCACCACCAGAGTTCTTAAAGCGGTAGTATACTCCGCTTTTTATCTTTTACCTACAGGTAAGCCTATAATAAGGGTTACCTGTAGGTAAAATTAATATCTCCTAAACATGCCCGGTTTAGGAGATATTCGCCCTGCATGCAGCCGCTTACACCAGCGGCGGACCTTCAGAGCTCCTTGCCGGAAAGTGAACTCCCGCACGCATGCGTGGGAGTGACATCATCATGGCTCCGGCCACTCACAGGGCCGGAGCCTCCGAACCCGGAAGAGATGCCGAAGGAAGATGTCAGCTGCCTCAGCGGTGTCCGGGCGACCGTGTTGGAGCTTCGTTCTAAGGTAAGTATTTCATAATGAGCTAGCATGCCTTTGTCCTGCAGGGTTTGTTTTTATTTTTGTTTTTTTGTTTTTTAGAGGATACAACCACTTTAAGAGATACAAGAAAATACAAGGTGATATGATCCACTCATATCAATACAAATATAACATCAGAAATTGGTGGACTTATAAATGCATACAATATGATGCTTCAGTAAGGCTGAACTGTGGGCTTTTGCCTAGAAAAAGAAACTCTAAACTAAACGTAAAATGTTTCCAGAATATAGAAGTATACCACAGGCTGGGTGTGCACTTGTCACTGTAATTATTAAAAACATTAATAGTAATGTTCATGTCTAGACAATACGTTGAAACTATATAACTAGTATATGGACCATGTTACCAATGTGTCACGCCGGTAAATGGATGCATCCATATTGGGACAATGCTGCTGAAATATGAAACTGATTGTGTATTGTCATTAGGTGACAAAGGTTTCCATTATCTGATTTGTGAATAATACTGCTCTTGGGGCACTTCACTTGTTTCAAGTCCATGAGTAATACACTTGTACCTCAATAAGGAAGTTCCCAATAGCCAGTGAAGGGAAATAGTTAAATCCTTTTACATTCAGCCCCCCCACTTCCCATCCCCACCCTATGAGAACAGGAAGTTAAAGAGGAAAAGCTTTCCCGAGTCCAGCAGCTGGGAACGAGGGACCCTGGAACAATATATGCTCTGTGTTCGACAATAAAATGGCCCCCCATCCCCCTAGCAGAGGAAACATGAGAGGCACTTCTTCAAACAAATAAAAAACATTGGCTGTTGTTTTCTGAGACTTTACAGACAGACAATATTCAATAGAACTGTTAGCTAAATTGTGTGATTGTATGTACTGCGTGTACAAGCTTCATATTGCAAATGTATTAATGTTTTCAATAACGCATAGCTTAAGTTTAAATACAGAAATGGTAGGGGCTGGAATCACTGCAAGTGTTTTATAGTAGTTTGCTCAACTGCTCAAATAAAAACATTTATTTTTAAATACTTCTATTTAGGCTTATTGGAAAGATTTCCCAGCAGGTAACACAGGTAGCAATACAAATCTATTGTAAGTTCTAACCCTTCCCCTTTCTGTCCAATACCTGAAGCCTATTTTTACTTATTCTTTTAAGCTCCCCTACTATTTTTATTGCTATCCTCATAACATAAAGACAATTCTCGCTGCAACACTCGCCTCCTATCCAGCTTTTTTCACCAATTGCCCAACATTATTCAACCCACTTTCTGTGAGTGCAGGGAGCATCACCATGGTGTTCTGCAATCAAATTGCACTGATGCAAAGAACAGAGTGACATCATCATGTCAGCAGCACTCTATGCATGTCATATGATCAATCAGAATCCATCTAAAAAAGGTAAGCATAAAAAATACATGTGAGAAGGTGGGGTATTGATATTGGAGGGTAAGAGAGGAGGGTGGAGTAGTTCACATTTTGGCTGGAATTGAATTCCAACTATGCAATGAGTTGGGTTTTAGGCATTGACAGTGTTGTATGTTTAAAATGTAGGTTGTGGTGTTACGGGAGGGCGCTACCCTAGACGCGGACGCTAATAGAGCTAATATATGTCTCATACCCAAACCAGGCAAAGACCACACGGACGTGACCAATTATCGGCCAATATCCCTGATCAATACTGATCTTAAATTCCTGACTAAAATATATGCCAACAGATTCAACAACTTTTTATCACAATATATACACATTGACCAGGTCAGGTTCATCCCGGGGAGACAAGCTGCAGATTAGATTAGGCGAGCTGTGGATTTGATCACTGTGCTACAATCCAATTGGGATGGGGGTCCACCCCGCAGGGGTATGTTTTTGTCATTGGACCTGCATAAGGCATTAGACTCGTTGTCCTGGCCTTTTCTTTTTCCCGTACTGTCCTGATGGAACTGTGGACCAAATTTTCTTAACATTCTAGGGGCATTATACTCGAATCCATTGGCTAATATTGTTGGGCATAGTGGTATCTCGGATCCATTAAAAATTTATAGGGGAACCAGGCAGGGCTGCCCTCTATCGCCGCTTCTCTTTGTCATAGCTATAGAGACGCTGGCGATAGCCATAAGATCTAATACTAACATACATGGCATGGAAAGCTCTGGCATAAGTCATAAATGTGGCTTGTTTGTCAATGATTTGTTGCTTTTCATAATGGATCCTATTACGACCTTGCCCAACTTGTTCTCCTTATTTTCAGCTTTTAGAGGGGTGTTGGGCCTGAGGGTCAACCAACTCAAATCAGAGGCGCTGAATATAAACCTTACTGATGCGACATTGACTTCCATACAGTCTTCCTTTTCCTTCAAATGGTGAACATAGGCACTTCCCTACTTGGGGGTTAAACGAACTCCTAATATAGCATCCTTATTTCGAATGAACTATATACCCCCTATGACTCCATGGAGCAAGATTTAAAAAAATGGCAGGCTCATGATCTTTCCTGGATGGGCAGAATAGCGGCCGTCAAGATGACGGTTCTCCCACACGTACTTTATTTTTTTCTGACCCTCCCTCAGATACTGAAACATATATGTTCTCTTATATTTTTCATTCTCTTAGCGGCTAAAATAACTATGGCACATGCATGGAAGACGCCTGGGCTCAATGTCTTGCTGCTGAAATATAAAATGTTGTGGAATATGCTTAATGAAAAGCTAGCCAGCATCCGCCAGGACAAACAACTCAGATTTGAGAGAGTGTGGAATCCCTGGATTGCCTATTTACAGACCCTGTAGACATGGCTTTTTGGGAAGGGGGGGGGGGGTCCCGTACAGGAGGGCGCTTCTTATCCTAATTCTTATTCTTTTTCTTTCCCTTTTTGTTTTCTGCTCCTTTCTTTTTCTTTCTTCTTTCTACTCCTTTTGTTCTCTTTCTTTTGTCTTTTTCTTACTTGGGGGTTGAGTACTATACGGGGTAGTGTAGACTCTGAGATACAAGGCTACGGCTTTGGATCCAAGGGTGGGAGCCTGTGCCTCATAGGCCACTTTATGGGTGGCTACAAGCTAGTTACCCCGTTAAAGTGTATTATTATATTACTTGGACATGTCTGAATGCAGGTTTCTATGTTTAGCAGTGGTGTGTTCTGCAATCAGCATGGGGGGGGGCAACGTGTCTCGCCATGGACACAGTTTGAGCCCACTCGGGGCGTCTGTGGTGGGGGGCGGGGCCTTTGCTAACCTGACCGATAATGGTTTAGCATAACTTCTGGTCGCTGATCATGCCTGCCACAACGCTGTTCTACTATGAGATTATACGTGTTATGATGTTTGATACAAATGGTACACTGTTTTGTACGCTGGAGCACACTGGTGTGTGTTTATTTTCTGTATGCTAACCTCCTTTTTCTCATTGTTTTGAAAAACATCATAAAAATTATTGAATACTAAAATGTAGGTTGTATTGATGGGATTGCCATCTCCTGTTAGTTATACAGCATTATTGTTGTTTGATAAGCAGACTTCTGTGACTGTAAGCACCATTTTAGTTCTGATAACCATAGTTGCAGTGCTCTGCCTGTACTGAATGATTACATTGTCAGCCTGCCCTTCACCCCATTTTTTCAAACCATCCATGGGTGACTGAATAGGTAGGAGGAGACTAGAAGAATTTACTTGGCCACATGAACAAAAGGTGTAGACTTGAATCAACAGAATATACAATGAAGAGCAGGAATGGTTTTAAACAAATGGGCACTGGGAAAATAATAAAGCAACCATATGCTGAAAGAGCTGCCTAAACTAAACAAGGGCAATTAGAACATCCTACATGTAAAGCAACAAAGGAAGAACATCCTCCAACACATCTAAAATGCATTTTAGGTACAGGCTGAACATGGTATTTTTTGCTTTCATCTCGAATTTATGATCGGGAAATAAAAACCCAATTCCAAAAAAGTTGGTACACTGTACAAATTGTGAGTAAAAAAGGAATGGACTAATTTACAAATCTCATAAACGTATATTTTATTCACAATATAATATAGATAACATATCAAATGTTGAAAGTGAGACATTTTGAAATGTTATGCCAAATATTGGCACATTTTGGATTTCATGAGAGCTACACATTCCAAAAAAATTGGGACGGGAAGCAATAAGAGGCTGGAAAAGGTAAATGTACATATATGGAAGAACTGGGGGACCAGTTTGCAACTTATTAGGTCAATTGGCAATATGATTTGGTATAAAAAGAGCCTCTCAGAGTGGCAGTGTCTCTCAGAAGTCAAGATGGACAGAGGATCACCAATTCCCAAAAATGCTACGGCGAAAAATAGTGGAGCAATATCAGAAAGGAGTTTCTCAGAGAAAAATTGCAAAGAGTTTGAAGTTATCATCATCTACAGTGCATAATATCATCCAAAGATTCAGAGAATCTGGAACAATCTCTGTGCGTAAGGGTCAAGGCCGGAAAACCATACTGGATGCCCATGATCTTCGGGCCCTTAGACGGCACTGCATCACATACAGGAATGATACTATAATGGAAATCATAATATGGGCTCAGGAATACTTCCAGAAAACATTTTCGGTAAACACAGCCCACCGTGCCATTCGCCGTTGCCGCCTAAAGTGCTATAGGCCAAAAAAGAAGCCATATCTAAACATGATCCAGAAGCACGGGTGTTTTTTCTGGGCCAAGGTTAATTTAAAATGGACTGTGGCAAAGTGGAAAACTGTTCTGTGGTCAGACGAATCAAAATTTGAAGTTATTTTTGGAAAACTGGGACACCATGTCATCTGGACTAAAGAGGAAAAGGACAACCCAAGTTGTCATCAGCGCTCAGTTCATAAGCCTGCATCTCTGATGGTATGGGGTTGCATGAGTGCGTGTGGCATGGGCAGCTTACACATCTGGAAAGGCTCCATCAGTGCTGAAAGGTATATCCAAGTTCTAGAACAACATATGCTCCCATCCAGACGTCGTCTCTTTCAGGGAAGACCTTGCATTTTCCAACATACAATGGCAGACCACATAATTACAACATCATGGCTGCGTAGAAGAAGGATCCGGGTACTTAAATGGCCAGCCTGCAGTCCAGATCTTTCACCCATAGAAAACATTTGGTGCATCATAAAGAGGAAGATGCGACATAGAAGACCTAAGACAGTTGAGCCACTAGAAGCCTGTATTAGACAAGAATGGGACAACATTCCTTTTCCTAAACTTGAACAACTTGTCTCCTCAGTCCCCAGACATTTGCAGACAATTATAAAAAGAAGAGGGGATGCCACACAGTGGTAAACATGGCCTTGTCCCAACTTTTTTGAGATGTGTTGATGCCATGAAATTTAAAATCAATTTATTTTTCCCTTATAATGATACATTTTCTCAGTTTAAACATTTGATATGTCATCTATGTTGTTGTTACGCTGAGCACTCCGGGCCCCCTGCTGGCCTCGGAGCTCTCACAGCGTATGCCCCCAGGCAGCACTCCAGCGTCTCAGCGTGTGCGTCCCTGCTCTCTAGGGCAGGCGCGCGCCGGGACTCAAAGGGCCAGTGCACCATTGATTGGTGCCTGGCCCAAAGTGGTTATTAAGGGTTAAGGTTTGTGAGAGGCAGTGCTGACTTAATTAGGCTTCACCTGTGCACTGCCCATAAATACCTTCTCCTCCCACAGCTTCCTGCCGGATCTTTGTGCCTTGTGCCTCTGAGAAAGCGTTTCCTACTGTGTTAGTTTGCCTTGCCTGTTGCCGAACCCGTTGCTACCGACTACTCGTCTTTGAACCTTTGCCGCCTGCCCTGACCTCTGCTACGTCCGACTACGCTCTTGCCTACTCCCTGTGTACCACGCCATATCAGCTTCCAGAGAGGTCGAGTTATTACTAGGGGACACGACCTGGTAGTTACCGCCGCAGCAAATCCATCCCGCTTTGCGGCGGGCTCTGGTGAAGACCAGTAACTGCTTAGAACCGGTCCTCTAGTACAACCCACGCCATTGCCTCTCTGGTCCGGAGGATCCACTACCAGTCCTGCCGGTTCGTGACAGTTGTATTTTGAATAAAATATTGAAATTTGAAACTTCCACATCATTACATTCTGTTTTTATTCACAATTTGTACAGTGTCCCAACTTTTTTGGAATCGGGTTTGTACATGTTTGATGCTGACCATGGCTTAGTTTACCCAAATTAGAATACATGACATCCTTAGGCTATTAATATTTTACATTTATTAATAACAGATCACAGGATTCATGACCACGGGCTAATTCCAGTAATTCTGGCACAAGTAAAATCCATTGTACAGCTGACTGAGACACAATTGTCTGTAAGCAGCACACAATGTATAAATCCGTATGATTTGTCCTATTGGTATGTGGGAGACAGGGGGTGTGGCCTTTCACATTATTGTGAAATCCACATCCCATAAATTGTTTGGAATAAGGATTAAAAGAGTTGTGTGGCTGAGTATAAAAGAGATCCACTTCATTACAGAAAGGCTTTGTATATACAATATCTCACAAAAGTGAGTACACCCCTCAGGTTTTTGTAAATATTTTATTATATCTTTTCATGTGACAACACTGAAGAAATGACGCTTTGCTACAATGTAAAATAGTGAGTGTACAGCTTGTATAACAGTGTAAATTTGAGAAAATTATATAAGGTGCGCTTGATATAAATATGTACTTTCTGAAGGTACAAATAAAATAGGGTGTATATCCACTAAAATAAACACAACTAATAACACAATCAAATGTGACATGTGCAGTACACAAATATATGAGAGTCTCTGTTGACGAGAACAGAAAGTTGACAAATGCAAAAATTTCCAAATAAAGTCCAAAAATTGGTGCAAATAAGTGTTCTTAATGATGAAGTGCTCATAAATCAGGCTGCAGGTGCTGAATACACAGGTCCCTTATGTCACCAAATTGTGAAGGAGGAAAAGGTACCCTTACCGACTATTGACTAGAGCATGCATGATGTTAAAAAAACCCATGGAATACTGCAAGGAAGCTTCAGACTAGAAATCATTCACCCCGTGCAAACCAATGTGAATGGACTCTTACCAGATGTTACATAAATAATCGCTTAAAGGAAGGGTTAAAGATGGACGTCTCGTTTCCTCCGTTTGTCCAAGGATAGGTGTTCCTTAAAGAATCCTTCCTCTTAAGTGTTGAGCATAAACCTTATGCTTAATATGGCTCCCAAAAGGTATCTGCAGGATAGCTCCCCATGTATCAAGAAAATATAGGCAAGCAATAGTGCATTGCCTGTATAGGCTCCAAAAATTAGCTCACATGGGTTGAACTGACAGTAAAGAACGTAGTATTTGATGGCTAGAGGTACAGTAGGCATTCACAGTACACAGAACAGTAAGTGTCGGCCTGTATAGGCCCTAAAAATTAGCTCACATGGTTTGAACTGACAGCAAAGAATTTAGTTTTTGATGGCTAGAGGTACAGTAGGCGTTCACAGTATACAGAAGTAAGTGTCGGCCTGTATAGGCTGCAAAAATTAGCTTCCATAGGTTTAACTGACAGCAAAGAACTTAGTTTTTGATGGCTAGAGGGAAAGTAGGCATTCACACAGTATACAGAAGTGTCGGCCTATATAGGCTGCAAAAATTAGCTTCCATGGGTTTAACTGACAGCAAAGAACTTAGTTTTTGATGGCTAGAGGGAAAGTAGGCATTCACACAGTATACAGAAGTAAGTGTCGGCCTGCATAGGCTGCAAAAATTAGCTTCCATGGGTTTAACTGACAGCAAAGAACTTAGTTTTTGATGGCTAGAGGTACGGTAGGCATTCACACAGTATACAGAAGTGTCGGCCTGTATTGACTGCAAAAAATAGCTTCCATGTGTTTAACTGACAGCAAAGAACGTAGTTTTTGATGGCTAGAGGTACAGTAGGCATTCACACAGTATACAGAAGTAAGTGTCGGCCTGTATAGGCTGCAAAAATTAGCTCACATGGGTTGAACTGACAGCAAAGAATGGAGTATTTGATGGCTAGAGGTACAGTAGGCATTCACAGTATACAGAAGTAAGTGTCGGCCAGTATTGGCCCCAAAAATTAGCCCACATGGGTTTAACTGACAGCTACGAACGTAGTGTTCTGTGGCTGAAAGTACATTAGGCATTCACATGATACAGAAGTAAGTGTCGGCCATAAAAGGCCCCAAAAATTAGCCCACATGGGTTTAACTGACAGCAAAGAACTTAGTTTTTGATGGCTAGAGGTACAGTAGGCGTTCACAGTATACAGAAGTGTCGGCCTGTATAGGCTGCAAAAATTAGCGCACATGGGTTGAACTGACAGCAAAGAACTTAGTTTTTGATGGCTAGAGGTACAGTAGGCGTTCACAGTATACAGAAGTAAGTGGCGGCCTGTATAGGCTGAAAAAATTAGCTCACATGGGTTGAACTCACAGCAAAGAATTTAGTTTTTGATGGCTAGAGGTACAGTAGGCGTTCACAGTATACAGAAGTAAGTAGCTGCCTGTATAGGCTGAAAAAATTAGCTCACATGGATTGAACTGACAGCAAAGAATGGAGTATTTGATGGCTAGAGGTACAGTAGGCATTCACAGTACACAGAACCATAAGTGTTGGCCTGTAAAGGCTGCAAAAATTAGCTCACATGGGTTGAACTGACAGCAAAGAATGTAGTATTTGATGGCTAGAGGTACAGTAGGCATTCACAGTACACAGAACAGTAAGTGTCGGCCTGTATAGGCTGCAAAAAGTAGCTTCCATGGGTTTAACTGACAGCAAAGAACGTAGTTTTTGATGGCTAGAGGTACAGTAGGCGTTCACAGTATACAGAAGTAAGTGTCGGCCTGCATAGGCTGCAAAAATTAGCTTCCATGGGTTTAACTGACAGGAAAGAACTTAGTTTTTGATGGCTAGAGATACGGTAGGCATTCACACAGTATACAGAAGTTTCGGCCTGTATTGGCTGCAAAAAATAGCTTCCATGTGTTTAACTGACAGCAAAGAACGTGGTTTTTGATGGCTAGAGGTACAGTAGGCGTTCACACAGTATACAGAAGTAAGTGTCGGCCTGTATAGGCTCCAAAAATTAGCTCACATGGGTTGAACTGACAGCAAAGAACGTAGTATTTGATGGCTAGAGGTACAGTAGGCATTCACAGTACACAAAACAGTAAGTGTCGGCCTGTATAGGCCCTAAAAATTAGCTCACATGGTTTGAACTGACAGCAAAGAATTTAGTTTTTGATGGCTAGAGGTACAGTAGGCGTTCACAGTATACAGAAGTAAGTGTCGGCCTGTATAGGCTGCAAAAATTAGCTTCCATAGGTTTAACTGACAGCAAAGAACTTAGTTTTTGATGGCTAGAGGGAAAGTAGGCATTCACACAGTATACAGAAGTGTCGGCCTGCATAGGCTGCAAAAATTAGCTTCCATGGGTTTAACTGACAGCAAAGAACTTAGTTTTTGATGGCTAGAGGTACGGTAGGCATTCACACAGTATACAGAATTGTCGGCCTGTATTGGCTGCAAAAAATAGCTTCCATGTGTTTAATTGACAGCAAAGAACGTAGTTTTTGATGGCTAGAGGTACAGTAGGCGTTCACACAGTATACAGAAGTGTCGGCCTGTATAGGCTCCAAAAATTAGCTCACATGGGTTGAACTGACAGCAAAGAACGTAGTATTTGATGGCTAGAGGTACAGTAGGCATTCACAGTACACAGAACAGTAAGTGTCGGCCCGTATAGGCCCCAAAGATTAGCCATTCAATGGACATGAAATTCCTTTTATGCCGCTGTATTTAGCGAAGACAAGGACCAGGAATTGTTGTGGGTGGATGGCGGTCTGGCAGATATTTGTGGCCTGTGATGAGGAATTTCAATGAAACATGGTCTACTGGTGGTCACATGTGTTGAATTCCTCAGAGATCCATAACTCATTCATTTTTATAAATGTGAGGTAGTCTACACTGTCATGAGCTAGGCGAGTGCGCATATTGGCAACGATCCCCCCTGCTGTGCTGAATGTCCTTTCGGACAGGACACTGGACGGGGGGCAAGCCTACAGTTCCATTGCAAATTGTGCAAGCTCTGGCCAGAGGTCAAGCCTGCCCACCCAGTAGTCCAGGGGTTCATCACTCCTCAGAGCGTCCACATCGGCCGTTAACCCGATGTAGTCGGACACCTGTCTGACACCTTTTTTTACGCTCCAACATTTGAGCCACAGAAGCCTGCCTTTTTCCAGAACAACATGACGACGGCATCATGGAAGGTGGAGTGTTGGACCACTGTGAGGAGACAGGAGAAGGAGAAGAGGCTGGACGGTCAGAGCATGGAGTGTGGCTTTGTGGGTTCTGACGGTGTTGCTCCCACTAGGCTTGGTGATGGGATTTCAGGTGCCTTCTTAAGGTGGTTGTCCCTAGGTGAGTGTTGGGCTTACCGCGACTTATGCGTTGACTGCAAAGGCTGCAGATGGCAAGACTGGTGTCAGCAACGGACACATTAAAAAGAGCCCACACTGCGGAGCCATGTGCCGGCGTCCTGGGAGCGCCAGATGTGACTGTACATGGTTGATGGCTCGCTCCTGATACATTTGCAGTCGTCTTTGTGCCTCTTGTGCAATGCAAGTTCTGCCTGCCTCTCCTCCCTATCTGCCGGTCCGTCAGTCCGCCAGTTCTACAAATAATTGGCCAGTAACTGTTGTCACTGTGTGTAGCACAGTTAACACAGCAAAAGAGAAAAGAGGCCAAATTTTTGCAGGACTAATATACAATCTTAGAAAAGTATATTGTTAAATAACACCTCAATTCAATATGTGGTATTAGGTGGGACACAGGTTTATTACACCAGTTCTACAAATAATTGGCCAGTAACTGTTGTCACTGTGTGTAGCACTGTTTACAAAGCAAGAGGCCACATTTTTGCAGGACTAAAACACACTCTTAGAAAAATATTAATTTAAATAACACCCCACTTGAATATGTGGTATTGGGGGGGCATTGGTATATCACACCAGTTCAAAAAATTGGCCAGTGAGTTTGGCGCTGTGTGTACCAGACTTCACTCAGCAAACGAGGCAATATTTTTGCATGACACAAGGACACTTGAAAAAGTTTACTCAGATAACACCCCACTTCAATATGTGGTATTGGGGGGGCATTGGTGTATCACACCAGTTCAAAAAATTGGCCAGTGAGTTTGGCGCTATGTGTACCAGACTTCACTCAGCAAATGAGGCAATATTGTTGCATGACACAAATACACTTGTAAAAGTTTACTCAGATAACAACCCACTTCTATATGTGGTATTGGGGGGACACAGGTTTATTACACCAGTTCTACAAATAATTGGCCAGTAACTGTTGTCACTGTGTGTAGCACTGTTTACACAGCAAGAGGCCAAATTCTTGCAGGACTAAATTACACTCTTTGAAAATTATACCGTTAAATAACACCCCACTTCAATATGTGGTATTGGGGGGGGGGGGCATTGGTATATCACACCAGTTCAAAAAATTTGCCAGTGAGTTTGGCGCTGTGTGTACCAGACTTCACTCACCAAACGAGGTAATATTGTTGCATGACACAAATACACTTGAAAAAAGTTTACTCAGATAACACCCCACTTCAATATGTGGTATTGGGGGGGCATTGGTGTATCACACCAGTTCAAAAAATTGGCCAGTGAGTTTGGCGCTGTGTGTACCAGACTTCATTTAGCAAACAAGGCAATATTGTTGCATGACACAAATACACTTGTAAAAGTTTACTCAGATAACAACCCACTTCAATATGTGGTATTGGGGGGACACAGGTTTATTACACCAGTTCTACAAATAATTGGCCAGTAACTGTTGTCACTGTGTGTAGCACTGTTTACACAGCAAGAGACCAAATTCTTGCAGGACTAAATTACACTCTTTGAAAATTATACTGTTAAATAACACCCCACTTAAATATGTGGTATTGGGGGGGCATTGGTGTATCACACCAGTTCAAAAAATTTGCCAGTGAGTTTGACGCTGTGTGTACCAGACTTCACTCACCAAACAAGGTAATATTGTTGCATGACACAAATACACTTGAAAAAGTTTATTCAGATAACACCCCACTTCAATATGTGGTATTGGGGGGGCATTGGTGTATCACACCAGTTCAAAAAAATTGGCCATTGAGTTTGCCGCTGTGTGTTCCAGACTTCACTCAGCAAACGAGGCAATATTGTTGCATGACACAAATAAACATGTAAAAGTAAACTCCGATAACACCCCACTTCAATAAGTGCTGGGGGCAATTGTTCTATCACACCAGTTATAATACATTATAACTGCTTTTGTCACTGTGTGTAGTGTTCACCACCACACCTGTCACAATGCTGCACAGTGCACAACAATACTACTAATCCACTATAATATGCTTTCTACAAAGTATATTATACTGTGGATTACCCCCCTCCCCCCCCCCCTTTTTAGTGCACTGCACCGCAATACCAAAAAATTTGCAGCCCTTTAAATGACTTTTGTAGACATTAACAGAGCGATTTGTGTCACTGCTGACGATCTCTAACTGCCCCTACAGCAACCACTGGATACCTGCCCCTATACTAAAGAGGCTGTAATAGACCCTATAACAACATTGCAGCACTTTAAATTACTTTTGTGGACATTAACAGAGAGATTTGTGTCACTGCAGATGATGATCTCTAACTGCCCCTACAGCACAGACTGGATAACCTGTCCCTATACTGAAGAGAGACTGGACCTATACCGAAATACCAGCCCTGAAAAGGACTTTTGTGGACATTAACAAAGCGATTTGTGTGACTGCAGCCGATCTCTAACTGCCCCTAAAGCAACCACTGGATACCTCTCCCTAAACTCAAAAGACACTAGTAGACCTATACCGAAATACCAGCCCTGAAAAGGGTTTTTGTGGATCTTCACAGCGCTATATGTGTCTAGCAAACTCTCCCTCATGAGCACAGCAGACCTCTCCGTACAGTGGCATAAAGCAGAATGTGAAATGGCCGACAGCTTAGGTCTATTTATGTAGGGGGACTGTCCATGTGCTGGAATGTTTCAATTGGCTGTCCCGTTCCACCTAACGGCTGTGTCATGGGTCAAAGTTCTCCCCAATGTAAACAAATATGGCCGCCGCGAATGACGCCATGTGTTTGCAAATTTGGCGGGTAGTGAACAAGCAAAATTTGCCACGAACCGCAGGGCCATCTCTACTGCCAACCCCTTGAACATCCCTTCCTCCCTCCCTGCTTGGTTCTCACATATATTTAGGTCTTCTCTTGCAGGACTGTATATAGCATATTTTGCCTTGCATCATATTCAATGTCTCATTTCTATGTATGATGATATAAACATTGTGTATCCATATATGTTATGTAATTGGATTATTACCATTGTATTAATATCATGTAAAAAAGAAAATTGTTTTTAATATGCTTATACAATGCTCCACTTGTATGCCTCCTGCGGTATAGGCTGAGATACATTAGTTCTGTGCTAATTGCTGTCCGCCCCCCGGCACACATGGGCTCCGAGAGCCTTCACACATCGGGGAGAGGTATCATGGCTGTATCACGCCTGCGTGGACTGCCGCTGTTCTGGTGGCACTTCCCACATGCACACAAGGCGACCCACGTCATCAGCCCGCTATCTGGCCTGTCCATGCATGTCGCCAGAAATGTGAGACCGGAGCAGTGAGTTGACAAACTGGGCATGACTCATAATACAATCTGAAATCTTTGTTTAAGCCTGGCCAATAAAACCATTGCAATACTCTCTCTTTAGTTTCATCCACACCCAGATGTCCCCCAAGTACATGAGAACGTGCCAAATCTAGTACCATGCGTCTTTGAGATTGAGATACTAGCAACTGTTCCAGTCTCTCTCCCCATAAAGATGAGAATATAGCCTCCTCCCCTGGCTCTTGGCATACCCCATTTACCACTTTTACCTGTTCCCTGGCCCTGGCTAAAGTGGGGTCCCTCAGCTGGGCCATGCCAAACTTTTCCCGGGTGGTGGGTAGGTCTATCTCCAACGGGGGGTTCTCTGTGTCACCTGCGAGGACATCCAGGGGAAAATTTGGAGACTCTTTTTCCTCATTCTGCTCCTCCAGCAGTTCTGGGAAGCAGGGGGTCAGATCCAGCTGGGGGCCTTGCTTCTTTGTTATTTTCCCATAAATCCCAGAAAAAGGGAAGTCTTGCCCAAGGACAGCGTTATACATTAGATTTGGGACCACTCCTACTTCATGGTCCCTGGCGCCACCGGGAGATTTGATCGACACAGTGGCTGTGGGGTAACACTTGGTATCTTCATGGATACAAACAACCCCCATTAGCTGACGCTGCAACTTGTGGGGGTTAACTAGACTGGCGTACACTAAAGTGACTAGACTGCCGGAGTCCAGCAAAGCAGTCATCTGGCAACTGTCCAGTTTAAATCACACAAATTTGTTTGTTTGATTGTTTGTTGTTTGGCTGTTGTGGGGAGTCCCTGGGTGTAGCAACAAAGGAGCTTTTCTGGGTCAATCCATAAGTTCCTGGGTTAGTGGACAACTGGTGACCAGATGTCCTGGTTCTTGACAACGCCAGCACACTATAGGTCCTCGGTCCTGTCAGGTCTCCCTCTGGAGATTGCACCTCTTTACGCTTTGCGCATCAGTGTCCTCAAAGGTATTTTACCTTATTTTTCCCACGTTTTAGGGCGGGAGCACTTTTTCCAAGGTTGGTGGGCTTCTGTCTCTGGGAGAAGGACTCTTTGGATGCTACACCCCGAAGAAAGTCCTCAGTACAGAAGTACCACTCCACAAGGGCCACCAACTTATGGGCATCTTTAGGATCTGCTCTCCCAGCAAACCGCTGTATAGGGATGGGAAGGGCTCTCACAAAGCAGTCCATCACCACTCTCGCCACGATCTGGGCTGGGGTGGCGACCTCCAATTATAACCACATTTGTGTGAGGCGAATGAGATCATACATCTGGGACCTTGCAGGTTGGTCCACCTTGAATTGCCAAGCATGGATGTGCTGGGACCTCAAGGCCATTATAACCTCAAGGTGGGCCAAAATCTCTGTTTCAAGGCTTTGGAATTTGCGGGCCTCAGCAGCACTCAGGTCAAAATAGGCCTTCTGGGGATCTCCAGTCAAAAAGGGGACAAGGACTTCAGCCCACACGTCCTGGGGAAGCCCTTCTCACTCTGCCACCCTCTCAAAAATTGTGAGAAAAGCCTCCACGTCATTCTCGGCTGTCATTTTTTGTAGTATAACCTGCACTCGCTTGCGTATACCTGCAACATTGTCCATGCGTAGAGCCTTGTCAGTCAATGAGTGTAACTGACTCTGTATGAGCTTATTGCATTCTTTTCGTTCTTGCATGGCCATTTGGGTAGCTGCAACAAAAAAAACAATTTGTTTCCTGTTGCTTGGTGCGTGCTTGCACCAGCTGTTTCATTAATTTCTCCATTATCCTCACTCTTTACTGGCACAAAAAAAAAAATTGGTGTACCATCCCTTTGAGAGTGGTGGCTATATACAGTATATTTTTAAAAAAAAAATGCCGCTGCAAGAGGTACAGTCTCTGGGACTTGTGCCCGCTCTAAGCCACCAATTGTGGGGGATCAGTCTCAAGCAGGGACAGGGTCACTGTTTCTTCCATGCTTAATCCATAGGAACATTCATTCACAGAAAAACAGGCTCCTTGCCATTAAATAACAAAAGTAAGCTATTCCTCTGTTGAGCCTTAATGTGTCCGTAGCTTGATACAGTCCTTGCCCCAAGGTAAGTGTCCTTTACAGAGCAAACATTTGTATCATGGTTCAGAGATAGGCAGCCATGCTCCCAGTTGCTTCCTCACTTGGAGACGGCGCCCACACTCTCTCTGAGATCCGGGACCAGCTGCCTTAATCAAGGCCTAGCCAAAGACCATCAAACTGTGGTCCGCGGAATTAATAATCTGTCCCACCCAGAGCTCTATCTGATTCCCAGTAAAACCAGCCCCGGAACAGATTTTACTAAAAACAGGTAAAGAACTATTTCTCTTTACCCTTTACTAAAAACAGGTAACGAACAATTTTTCTTTGCTGGTTTTACCTCAGGTTGCAAACCTAAGAATCCACGGAGGAACATAGATCCGATCAACCACTTTCCCTGCCTTTTGGACCTGTTTTACCAGCACCCCGCTACAGTGAAAATTGGCAATAATAAACCAACTAAAACATCTTAGATTGGGAAAATGGTAGAAACAGTCCTCAATGAAACGAAAGAAGTGCTCTGGAATATAGGTCCATATCATTTATGAGGAGGCTTTTTCTTTTTTTTTGGGCACCTGAGTTCCTGTGGCTTAATTAAGATTTGAGGAGAGGTAGACAACTACCAGATTACTGACTGTGCCTTTAAGGTTACAACCTTTTTGCCTGTCTGAGTCTTTACCAGTGATATTTGAGTCCACAAATTCCGGTAAGCGCCCTGACTCTATCCTTTGGTGATGGTCGCACTCATGGTGACAGTTTTCACTTTTGAAAACATGAAACCCTCTCCTTTGTTGGATATGGACCTATACACATTTTTTTGCACTTTATTGGTTGTTGCTATTTGCACATATTGTATGTTATGTTTGATGCTATTGTTTGCACACTTGATATTATCTTATGTGGTTGATCCACATTTGCAACATTACACTTTTGTGTTTATTGCACTAACTGTTGCTCCCTATATATGAGGTAGCACTGCTGAATGTTTCATATAACTATAACTGGTTATACATAGTACTTTATTTAATAGCTCATTCTATCAGTAGTTCAAACAGCACAACACTTTCTACCCCCCCCCCCCTTTCTATTGTATTACAGCATTTTTGTGTGTTGTAGTACTTGCAGTTTATCTTAAGAACAGGGGTGCAGTAATCTTTATATACACTTTGAAACAGCTTTATTATGCCACAATGTAAGAAGGAAAGAAGAGGCAGGTTTTATCAGCAGATAAATATTAAGAGTTGTCTTCCTGGAGAGGTTCAGACAACATTCTTTATAAGGCATTGGTCTTACCATACCTTGACTGAGGTCGATATGAGATAATAAAATTGAATATGGAAAAGAATAGAAGACAATCTCTTGGCAGAATGAATGAATTCCAAATGTTTATGATCAGTGAAAACAGTTACAAGATGATTAACCACTTCTAGCAGATGCCTCTATTCAGAAAAGGCTTCCTTAATTGCCAGCAATTCTTTATTCCCAATGTCATCATTCCTTTTGGCCGAAGACATTAAATGAGAGAAACCTCATTTTCTAACCTGTTCTATAAGTGTTCTAATACAAACAATCTTTTTTTTTTATGGTTCTGGACATGCTACAGAGCTGAAACTTCACAGGTACACTTTTTTGACCCCCCCAGATACTAAATCCAAAGACATTTTTTTTTTTATTTATTTTTTTTTATTTTTTCAATAATTGGCTCTCTATTAAAAATGACAATTTTTAAGAACTTTTTTGTGTGATTTTGTGTCTGGGGGGGGGGGGGTCAAAAAGGTGTACCTGTGAAGTTTCATCTCTGTAGCATGTCCAGAACAAGAAAAAAAAGATCATTTGTATTAGTGCAATTATAGAACAGGTTAGTGGCTTCTCGCTTTTCACACCTTGCCGGTTTAGTAGCAGGCGTTATTTTGGGCATTTTTTTGGGTTCTTTAGAGGCAGGCAAAACATCTGAACTTGTGTATAGTGGTATATATACCCATATTCACAAGTTTAGATGTTTTGCCTGCCTCCAAAAACCCCCCAAAAAATGCCTGCAACAACACACCTGGGCGGTTTTTTTTTTGACGCTAGCGTTTTTTTGGGCATTTTTTTTGGGTTCTTTGGAGGCAGGCAAAACATCTGAACTTGTGTATACGGGTGTATATACACAGATACTTATATGTATATACACACCTAGACATATATAGGTGTGATAGGAGCGTAACTATATTGGTGTTAATTATTTCATTAGCGCAAGTCGTTTTTTCTGCTCCTTTCACACCTATATATGTGCAGGTGTATATATACATACATGGGTGTGTATATATACCCCCTATACACATGTTCAGATGTCATGCCTGACTCCAAACATGTGCTCAAAAAATCACTATAGACGCCTGCAGTCAAAAAGCAAGCTGACAGGGGCGAAGCCATATTACTGCAGCGAAAGTGACTTGAGCGAAACTAGCTTTTCTCTATAGCGGTCACCCTGATATGGAAGGGTTTGGTCACCCTGCCATAGCAGTCACTGTCAGTTCACCCTACACTACATTACGGTCACCCTGGTATGGAAGGGTTTGGTCACCCTGCCATAGTAGTCAGTTAACCCTACACTACATTACGGTCACCCTGACACTTCACACTTTCCCTACAGAAACTACATTTTTGAAGCTAACTAAAGTGTAAAAGAGCACCCTAACTACACTAGATATCCCTTTCCTAACACTAATAAATGCTAAATGACACTTTTAAAGTAAAATTAACAGAACTGCTTCCACTCTCTTCCATGTCCTGTATAACAATGCAATTCCACTGCAAAGCTTGGTGTCATCTGCAAAGACTGAAATACTACTTTTAATCCCAGATAGGGTTGAGCGGACACCTAGATGTCCGTGTTCGACGGGTTCGGCCGAACTTTAAAAAAAAGTCCGGGTCCGTGTCCCGGACTTTTACCGAACTTTTCCCGGACACCGAACCCCATTGAAGTCAATGGGGACCCGAACTTTAAGGCACTAAAATGGCTCTAAAACACCAAAGGAAAGGGCTAGAGTGCTGCAAATGGCAGCAAAACGTAATTAAGAGCATGGCAAGTGCTCTGCAAACAAATGTGGATAGGGAAATAACTTAAAACAACAAAAAAAAACAGAAAAATAAAACAATGTTCTTCTTCATCTCTGAAGGACGAGGCCCATATGGAGTAGGAGGGAGGTTGAGGTGGTGGTGGATGTGGCGGTGACATAGGCGTGCGCACAGGGTGTGCTGGGTGTGCCTGGGCACACCCTAATCACCTAGGGCACATAGCATTGCCAGTGAGGAGATGGGAAAGATCTCCCTGGGACCTGCTCTGCTCTATTTCTCCTTGCCTACAGGTACATGGCCCCGATACATTACTCTCCCTGCTGGCAAACACATGCATGTGTATTTCAACTTTGGGGTGCACACCTTAATGCAATAGGCTGCGCACACCTATGGGCGGTGTAGGTGGAAGCGGCGGTGGAGGAGGACCAGGGCCGGATTAACAGCATCATGGGCTTGGTGCTGAGGATTTTGAAGGGCCTTAAGGGCCGTGCCTTGCCATGCACCCAGAGGAGGAAGGGTGCAGCCATGCATGCCTAATTCAACATGGGATGCTGTCTCTGAAGCCCATAAACACATCCATGCATCGCCAACTGTCCCTCCTTGTCCGGCCTTCACGCTGTGTGGGGAGGTTCTGAGGGTGCTGCCTGGGGAAGCGAGCATAGAAGCCAGACTTCTGTGTTTACAAGTGACAGAAGAGCGGTAACAGTGAATATGGCCAACCCGGGGCCTATATAAAAGGTAGGGGCCTGGAGCTGCAGCTCCAATAGCCCCTACATTAATCTGGCCCTGAGGAGGAGGACGAGGTAGCCAACACTGCTTCTTTTCAAAAATTTTAAATGAGGGTACACCCCAAAAGAGTGAGAAAGAGCAAAAATGGAACAATGGGTGGGTAAGGTCGGTATCCATTGCTATTCTGCATAAGGTACGGAAAAGTCCCGTGGGATCCATGCCTGGTTCATTTTAATGAACGTGAGCTTGTCCACATTGTCTCTGGACAGGCGGCTGCGCTTGTCTGTTATAACGCCCCCAGCCGTGCTAAATACCCGTTCAGATAATACACTGGCTGCAGGGCACGCCAGCACCTCCAAGGCGTAAAGGGCAAGCTCAGGCCATGTGCCCAATTTGGAGACCCAGAAGTTGAAGGGGGCAGACCCGTCATTCACTACATGTAGGCGTGTGCACACATACTGCTCCACCATGTTGGTAAAATGCTGCCTCCTGCTAAGACGTTCCATCTGAGCTGCTGGTGCTGCTGTTTGTTGTGGCGTGCTGACAAAGCTTTTCCACATTTCGGCCATGCTAACCCTGCCTTCTGAGGTGCTGGCGGTGCCCTGGTTGCGTTGGCGACCTCCTCCTCCTCCTCCTCTGCCTTGTGCTTCCACTGTGGCCCCGCTGTCAGATGGGAATGCCAGCAGCATGGCGTCTACCAGCGTGCGCTTGTACTCGCGCATCTTGCGATCGCGCTCCAGTGAGTGAATTAAGGACGGTACGTTGTCCTTGTAACGGGGATCCAGCAGCGTGGCCACCCAGTAATCAGCACAAGTTAGAATGTGGGCAACTCGGCGGTCGTTGTGGAGACACTGCAGCATGTAATCGCTCATGTGTGCCAGGCTGCCCAGAGGCGACGAAAGGCTGTCCTCTGTGGGAGGTGTATCGTCCGTGTCCTCTGTATCCCCCCAGCCACGCACCAGTGATGGCCATGAGCTGGCCTGGGTGCCACCCTGCTGTGAACATGGTTCCATCTCCTCCTCCAGCTCCTCCTCCTCCTCATCCTCCTCATCCTCCAGAACTGTGCCCCTGCTGGACAATTGCGTCCCTGGCGTTTGCGTGTGCAGGAACCCACCCTCGGAGCCCCTTGCGAATGACTGCCCTGAAAGCCTTGGAAATGTTACCTCTTCATCCTCCTCCTCCTCCTCATCCTGTGCCACATCCTCTTCCATCATCGCCCGAATTGTTTTTTCAAGGAGGCATAGAAGTGGGATAGTTAAGCTGAGAACGGCGTCATTGCCACTGGCCATGTTGGTGGAGTACTCAAAACAGCGCAACAAGGCACACAGGTCTCGCATGGAGGCCCAGTTATTGGTGGTGAAGTGGTGCTGTTCCGCAGAGCGACTCACGCGTGCGTGCTGCAGCTGAAACTCCACTATGGCCTGCTGCTGCTCGCACAGTCTTTCCAGCATGTGCAAGGTGGAGTTCCACCTTGTGGGCACGTCACATATGAGGCGGTGAGCGGGAAGGCCGAAGTTACGCTGCAGCGCTGCCAGGCGAGCAGCAGCAGGGTGAGAACGCCGAAAGTGCGCACAAACGGCCCGCACTTTCTGCAGCAGCTCTGACATATCGGGGTAGTTTTTAAGGAACCTCTGCACCACCAAATTCAGCACATGCGCCAGGCAAGGGATGTGCGTCAAACCGGCTAGGCCCAGAGCTGCTATGAGATTTCGCCCGTTATCGCACACCACCAGGCCGGGCTTGAGGCTCGCTGGCAGCAACCACTCATTTGTCTGCTGTTCCATGCTCCTCCACAACTCCTGCGCGGTGTGTGGTTTGTCCCCCAAACAGGCAAGTTGTAAAACTGCCTGCTGTCGTTTACCCCTGGCCGTGCTGAAGTTGGTGGTGAAGGTGTTACGCTGTCCGGATGAGGAGGCGGTAGAGGATGAGGAAGCGGAGTAGGAGGAGTTAGGAACAGGAGGCAAACTGAAGCGCCCTGCAATCCTCGGTGGTGGAAGGACATGCGCCAAATTGCTATCCGCCTCAGGCCCATCCGCCACTGCATTTACCCAGTGTGCCGTTAGGGAGATATAACGCCCCTGACCGTGCTTACTGGTCCACGTATCCGTAGTTAGGTGGACCTTGGCACAGATGGCGTTGCGCAGTGCACACCTGATATTTTCCCCCACTTGGTTGTGCAGGGAAGGGATGGCTTGCCTGGAAAAGTAGTGGCGGCTGGGCACGACGTACTGTGGGACAGCCACCGACATAAGGTTTTTAAAACTGTGCGTCTCCACCAGACGGAATGACAGCATTTCAAAGGCCAATAATTTTGAAATGCTGGCATTCAGGGCCAGGGATCGTGGGTGGGTAGGGGGGTACTTCCTCTTCCTCTCAAGTGTTTGGGAGATGGAAAGCTGAACGCTTCCATGGGACATTGTGGAGATGGTTGTTGGTGACCCAGGTGGTGGTGTTGCTGACAGATCGTCTGTTTGCGGGGTGGCAGGTGCCGGTATCACTACAGATGTGGCTGGAGCGGCCGAGACTGCAGCAGAAGAGGAAGCAGGATGAGCCAGAGACGTTTCTTGGTTTTGAAGGTGTGTACTCCACTGCAGCTCGTGCTTTGCACTTAGATGCCTGATCATGCAGGTTGTGCTCAGGTTGAGAAGGTTTATGCCTCGCTTCAAGCTCTGATTGCACAGGGTGCAAACCACTCGTGTCCTGTCATCAGCACATTTTCTAAAGAACTTCCACGCTAGAGAACTCCTTTGAGCTGACTTTGGTGCGCTCGTTCCCTTGCTGCGTTGGGCAGTAGCGGGCGTAGTGTCTAGGGCACGGCCGCTCCGCTTCTGCACCCTGCTCCCTCTTCTGCTGTGCTGGTGGCTCTGTGCGACCACCGCCTCTTCCTCCAAACTACTCAGGTCACCTGCATGACGTTCATTCCATGTGGGGTCGAGGACCTCATCGTCCTCCACATCATCTTCCACCCAGTCTTCACCCCTGCCCTCCTTGTCGGTCTCCACAATGCTGAACGCCGCAGCAGTTGGCACCTGCGTTTCGTCATCATCGGAGACGTGCTGCGATGATCCTTGCATGTACTCATCTTGAGAAATAAGTGGTTGGGCATCGCTGCACTCAATCTCTTCCACTTCTGGGGCAGGGCTAGGTGGATGGCCCTGGGAAACCCTGCTGACAGAGTCCTCAAAAAGAATAAGAGACTGCTGTATGGCTTGGGGCTCAGACTGCTGGCCTGATTTGCAAGGGGGTGAGGTGAAAGACGGTTGGACATTGGCTGCAGGTGCCAACTCTGACCTTTCTGCAGTAGACTGGGTGGGAGACAATGTGAAGGAACTGGAGGCACTGTCAGCAGCAAACCAATCTACTATCGCCTCAACTTGTTCTGGCCTCATCACTTCTAGGGGCGTTTGATGCCCTACCAAATACTGATGCAGGTTCTGTCGCCTACTCACACTTGAGGAAGGTGTTTCACTTGTGCGTGTAGCTGGCACAGATCGACCACGTCCTCTCCTTGCAACAGGAGCTCTACCAGCAGCACCACGACCCAGGCCACGGCCCTTATTTGACGGTCTCCTCATATTTCTGTAATTTAAGATCTTGCCCTAGAAAGGTTTTTATTGAATAGCGGAATAGGAAATATGATCCAAAAAAGTGTATGTATCTCGCACGTACAAAACCACACTAGGCCCCAATTACTATTGTTTCTACCCCTAAAAGGATGGATGAGGAGTAGGAGGAGTATGGAACAGACAGCACCCTCAAATCTTCAGAAGTATGAGATGAACCCCAAAAACTTGGAAAGGTGGATCTCACACGTACCGACACAGACTATCCCGCAATTCAATTGATCCTCAAAGGTTTTTATTGAATAGCGGAATAGGAAATATGATCAAAAAAAGTGTATGTATCTCGCACGTACACAACCACACTAGGCCCCAATTACTATTGTTTGTACCCCTAAAAGGATGGTTGAGCAGTAGGAGCAGGAGTATGGAACAGGCAGCACCCTCAAATCTTCAGAAGTATGAGATGAACCCCAACAACTTGGAAAGGTGGATCTCACACGTACCGACACAGACTATCTCGCAATTGAATTGATCCCCAAAGGTTTTAATTGAATAGCGGAATAGAAAATATGATCAAAAAGAAAGTGTATGTATCTCGCACGTACACCACCACACTAGGCCCCAACTACTATTGTTTGTACCCCTAAAAGGATGGTTGAGCAGTAGGAGGAGGAGTATGGAACAGGCAGCACCCTCAAATCTTCAGAAGTATGAGATGAACCCCAAAAACTTGGAAAGGTGGATCTCTCTCACACGTACCAACACAGACTATCCCCCAATTTAACTGATCCCCAAAGGTTTTTGATTAAATAGCGGAATAGAAAATATGATCCAAAAAAAGTGTATGTATATCACACGTACACAACCACACTAGGCCCCAATTACTATTGTTTGTACCCCTAAAAGGCTAGATGAGGAGTAGGGGGAGTATGGAACAGGCAGCACCCTCAAACCTTCAGAAGTATGAGATGAACCCCAACAACTTGGAAAGGTGGATCTCTCTCACACGTACCAACACAGACTATCCCCCAATTTAACTGATCCCCAAAGGTTTTTGATTAAATAGCGGAATAGAAAATATGATCCAAAAAAAGTGTATGTATATCACACGTACACAACCACACTAGGCCCCAATTACTATTGTTTGTACCCCTAAAAGGCTAGATGAGGAGTAGGGGGGGTATGGAACAGGCAGCACCCTCAAACCTTCAGAAGTATGAGATGAACCCCAACAACTTGGAAAGGTGGATCTCTCTCACACGTACCAACACAGACTATCCCCCAATTTAACTGATCCCCAAAGGTTTTTGATTAAATAGCGGAATAGAAAATATGATCCAAAAAAAGTGTATGTATATCACACGTACACAACCACACTGGGCCCCAATTACTATTGTTTGTACCCCTAAAAGGCTAGATGAGGAGTAGGGGGAGTATGGAACAGGCAGCACCCTCAAACCTTCAGAAGTATGAGATGAACCCCAACAACTTGGAAAGGTGGATCTCTCTCACACGTACCAACACAGACTATCCCCCAATTTAACTGATCCCCAAAGGTTTTTGATTAAATAGCGGAATAGAAAATATGATCCAAAAAAAGTGTATGTATATCACACGTACACAACCACACTGGGCCCCAATTACTATTGTTTGTACCCCTAAAAGGCTAGATGAGGAGTAGGGGGAGTATGGAACAGGCAGCACCCTCAAACCTTCAGAAGTATGAGATGAACCCCAACAACTTGGAAAGGTGGATCTCTCTCACACGTACCAACACAGACTATCCCCCAATTTAACTGATCCCCAAAGGTTTTTGATTAAATAGCGGAATAGAAAATATGATCCAAAAAAAGTGTATGTATATCACACGTACACAACCACACTAGGCCCCAATTACTATTGTTTGTACCCCTAAAAGGCTAGGAGTAGGGGGGGTATGGAACAGGCAGCACCCTCAAACCTTCAGAAGTATGAGATGAACCCCAACAACTTGGAAAGGTGGATCTCTCTCACACGTACCAACACAGACTATCCCCCAATTTAACTGATCCCCAAAGGTTTTGATTAAATAGCGGAATAGAAAATATGATCCAAAAAAAGTGTATGTATATCACACGTACACAACCACACTAGGCCCCAATTACTATTGTTTGTACCCCTAAAAGGCTAGGAGTAGGGGGAGTATGGAACAGGCAGCACCCTCAAACCTTCAGAAGTATGAGATGAACCCCAACAACTTGGAAAGGTGGATCTCTCTCACACGTACCAACACAGACTATCCCCCAATTTAACTGATCCCCAAAGGTTTTTGATTAAATAGCGGAATAGAAAATATGATCCAAAAAAAGTGTATGTATATCACACGTACACAACCACACTAGGCCCCAATTACTATTGTTTGTACCCCTAAAAGGCTAGATGAGGAGTAGGGGGAGTATGGAACAGGCAGCACCCTCAAATCTTCAGAAGTATGAGATTGTGTTCACTGTACCCCACAAAGATTGAGTTCACTGCACCCCACAATGATTGTGTTCACTGCACCCCACAAAGATTGTGTTCACTGCACCTCACAAAGATTGTGTTCACTGTACCCCCCAAAGATTGTGTTCACTGCACCCCACAAAGATTCTGTTCACTGTACCCCACAAAGATTGTGTTCACTGCACCCTAAAAGGATGTTGTTCACTGCACCCCACAAAGATTGTGTTCACTGCACCCTAAAAGGATGTTGTTCACTGCACCCCAAAAAGATTGTGTTCACTGTACCCCCCCAAAGATTGTGTTCACTGCACCCCACAAAGATTGTGTTCACTGCACCCCAAAAAGATTGTGTTCACTGTACCCCCCAAAGATTGTGTTCACTGCACCCCAAAAAGATTGTGTTCACTGTACCCCCCAAAGATTGTGTTCACTGCACCCCACAAAGATTCTGTTCACTGTACCCCACAAAGATTGTGTTCACTGCACCCCAAAAAGATTGTGTTCACTGTACCCCCCCAAAGATTGTGTTCACTGCACCCCACAAAGATTCTGTTCACTGCACCCCACAAAGGATTTTGTTCACTGCACCCCAAAAAGATTGTGTTCACTGCACCCCAAAAAGGATTTTGATCACTGCACCCCAAAAAGGATGTTGTTCACTGCACCCCAAAAATGATTTTGTTCACTCCACCCCAAAAAGATTGTGTTCACTGCACCCCACAAAGATTGTGTTCACTGCACCCCAAAAAGATTGTGTTCACTGTACCCCCCAAAGATTGTGTTCACTGCACCCCACAAAGATTCTGTTCACTGTACCCCACAAAGATTGTGTTCACTGCACCCCAAAAAGATTGTGTTCACTGCACCCCAAAAAGGATGTTGTTCACTGCACCCCAAAAAGGATGTTGTTCACTCCACCCCAAAAAGATTGTGTTCACTGCACCCCACAAAGATTGTGTTCACTGCACCCCAAAAAGATTGTGTTCACTGCACCCCAAAAATGATTTTGTTCACTGCACCCCAAAAAGGATTTTGTTCACTGCACCCCAAAAAGGATGTTGTTCACTCCACCCCAAAAAGATTGTGTTCACTGCACCCCAAAAAGATTGTGTTCACTGCACCCCACAAAGGATTTTGTTCACTGCACCCCAAAAAGATTGTGTTCACTGCACCCCAAAAAGGATGTTGTTCACTGCACCCCAAAAAGGATTTTGTTCACTGCACCCCAAAAAGATTGTGTTCACTGCACCCCACAAAGGATTTTGTTCACTGCACCCCACAAAGATTGTGTTCACTGCACACCAAAAAGGATTGTGTTCACTGCACCCCAAAAAGATTTTGTTCACTGCACCCCAAAAAGATTGTGTTCACTGCAGCCCAAAAAGATTGTGTTCACTGCAGCCCAAAAAGATTGTGTTCACTGCAGCCCAAAAAGATTGTGTTCACTGCAGCCCAAAAAGATTGTGTTCACAGCAGCCCAAAAAGATTGTGTTCACTGCAGCTCACACACAGAAAAATGGATGTGGATCACTGACACCTGCCTATCTCCAATCCCACACCACACAGCAATATCGATTGTAGTTTGTAGAACACAGTTTCCCTAAAATTCAGCAGACTCTGTCCCTAACAGGATTGAGAAGAGATCGTAGATCAGGATTGAGTGCAGATTCACCCCACCCCCCACACAGCAATATCGATTGTAGTTTGTAGAAGACACTGACCCTATAATTCAGCAGACTCTATCCCTAAAATGCCTACAACTCGCCCTGCCTAAACACTCCGACCTGTCCCTCAATTCTATCCGGACACAAATGGTTTTTTCCTGCCTATCTTTCCCTAATCAGCAGCCAGCACGTTGATGTGTGCTCTGTCCCTGATATAAGCAGCATAATGACGCCGCTGCGGCTGCCTCGAACTTATAAAGACTTGGTCACATGCTTCAGACGGCCAATCACAGCTACTAAGACATTTGCAGGCATGGCTGGGATGGCTTAAGGCACACCAGTTAAACGATTGTTGATTGGCTGTTGAAAGCCCGCCATGAAAAGAGCGCCAAAGCATGCAAAACCCGGAAATAAAACGACCGAACACGGATTTTTACCCGAACATACAGTAAAGTGTCCGTGTCCGTGTTCGGGTACAAAAAATCCAATTATTCGGTACGAACACGAATAATACAGTCCGTGTTCGCTCAACACTAATCCCAGACCCTATATCATTTATAAAGATATTAAAAAGTAAGGATCCCAACACTGAACCTTGGGGTACACCACTGACAACTTTATAGACCATTCAGAGTAAGAATCATTAACCACTACTCTCTGAATTCTATATTTAAGCCAATTTTCTATCCAATTACAAACCGATCTTTCCAAGCCAGTAGACTTTACCTTACACATTAGCTGTGTGCGGGAAACTGTGACAAACACTTTTGCAAAATTCAAGTATACTACGTCTACAGCCACCCCTCTGTCCAAGGTTTTACTTACCTCCTCATAAAAAGAAATCAGGTTTGTTTGACAACGTCTGTCTTTCATGAATCCATGCTGTCTGTTGCTTAAAATATTTTTTTCCAGCAAGAACTCATCTTGGTGGTCTTTTATTAAACTCTACAATATCTTCCTGGCTATAGAAGTTAAACTAACAGGTCTATAGTTACTTGGCAAAGACTTTGATCCCTTTTTAAATATAGGCACCACATTGGCCCTACGCCAATCCAGTGGTACTATTCCAGTCCTTAACGAGTCCCTAAAAATGAAAAATAAAGGCTTTGAAATTACAGCGCTCAAGTATTTTAGGATGCGTTGGGTGGATGCCATCTGGTCCAGGTGCTTTATCCACCCTTATTCTGTCTAAATATTTCTGGACCATATCACTTTTGAGCCATTGTGGATCATTTGGGGCTGTGTCAATACCGTTCTCATTATGGTCATGAGCTCCCCCATGCTCCTTTGTATATACAGAGCTGAAGAAAGTATTTAATACATTTGCCTTCTCTTTGTCCCCAGTCACCCACTCCTGATTATTTTGTAAAGGGCCTACATGCTCCAACCTAACCTTTTTACTGTTAATATATTTGAAGAATTCTTTGGGGTTTGTCCTACTATCTTTTGCAATCTGTCGTTCATTTTGAATTTTTGCGTCCCTGATTTCCTTTTTACATATTCTGTTATACTCTTTGTAACAACACGGATTTTTACCCGAACATACAGTAAAGTGTCCGTGTCCGTGTTCGGGTACAAAAAATCCAATTATTCGGTACGAACACGAATAATACAGTCCGTGTTCGCTCAACACTAATCCCAGACCCTATATCATTTATAAAGATATTAAAAAGTAAGGATCCCAACACTGAACCTTGGGGTACACCACTGACAACTTTATAGACCATTCAGAGTAAGAATCATTAACCACTACTCTCTGAATTCTATATTTAAGCCAATTTTCTATCCAATTACAAACCGATCTTTCCAAGCCAGTAGACTTTACCTTACACATTAGCTGTGTGCGGGAAACTGTGACAAACACTTTTGCAAAATTCAAGTATACTACGTCTACAGCCACCCCTCTGTCCAAGGTTTTACTTACCTCCTCATAAAAAGAAATCAGGTTTGTTTGACAACGTCTGTCTTTCATGAATCCATGCTGTCTGTTGCTTAAAATATTTTTTTCCAGCAAGAACTCATCTTGGTGGTCTTTTATTAAACTCTACAATATCTTCCTGGCTATAGAAGTTAAACTAACAGGTCTATAGTTACTTGGCAAAGACTTTGATCCCTTTTTAAATATAGGCACCACATTGGCCCTACGCCAATCCAGTGGTACTATTCCAGTCCTTAACGAGTCCCTAAAAATGAAAAATAAAGGCTTTGAAATTACAGCGCTCAAGTATTTTAGGATGCGTTGGGTGGATGCCATCTGGTCCAGGTGCTTTATCCACCCTTATTCTGTCTAAATATTTCTGGACCATATCACTTTTGAGCCATTGTGGATCATTTGGGGCTGTGTCAATACCGTTCTCATTATGGTCATGAGCTCCCCCATGCTCCTTTGTATATACAGAGCTGAAGAAAGTATTTAATACATTTGCCTTCTCTTTGTCCCCAGTCACCCACTCCTGATTATTTTGTAAAGGGCCTACATGCTCCAACCTAACCTTTTTACTGTTAATATATTTGAAGAATTCTTTGGGGTTTGTCCTACTATCTTTTGCAATCTGTCGTTCATTTTGAATTTTTGCGTCCCTGATTTCCTTTTTACATATTCTGTTATACTCTTTGTAACAATTAAACAATGATAGTATTCCCTCAGTTTTATATTTTTTTAAAAGCTCTTTTCTTTTTATCTGTCTGTAACAGGGAACATGATTTGGCATTGATGGAAGAATAGTCAAAGCAGTGGAGACTGCAGTTCAATGTTTCTAATTGTAAAATAATGCATTTAGGCAGAAAGAACCTCCTGAGAGTGTACAACATTGGGGATACATTGTTATCCAGCCCTACAGAAGAAAAAGATTTGGGGGTACTTATTTCAGCTGATTGCAAAATGAGCAAACAGTCTGACCAGGCAGTGGGAAAAGCAAATGGAATTCTAGGATGCATCACTAGAAAGATCACCAGCGGTAGAAAGAAGGTTCTGATTCCTCTATAGAGATCTTTAGTGAGACCTCATTTAAAATACTGTGTCCAGTTCTGGAGACCTCACAAACATTTGGGGGATAAAACATATCAAGAGCAACTTCAGGAACTTAATATGTACAGTCTGGAGTAAAGAAGGGAAAGGGGAGATATGATTGAAACCTTTAAATACATCAAGGGGGTGAAAAAGGTTTAGGCGGGCAAATCTTTTTCTGCCATTACTTTTCTATGTTTCTATGTATGGATCTTTCTCCTCAATGAAAAAGGCCTGATATATCTTGGACCCAATTTCTTTGAGGGACAGGCCAGTTTCAAGTTTGCTGTGGATAACCACATTTTCTCTCTAGGTTTTATAACCAGTTTACCCTTCTTCCTCTTATCAAAAAATCTTTTGTTACTTGTCTGTGCCTTGGTGATCGCTTTCTGCAGAAACAAATTGTTGCATCTCTAGAACTACAGACAATCCTGTACAGCTTGTACTGAAGATTCCTGGAGCACATTGGGTTAAAAAAAGAGGGGTGAAAGCCATAGTTTGTAAAGTAAGGTGCTTGTTTCATGGCAGAATGCACTGAAATGTTGTACGGAAACTCTACTAAAGGGACAAGAGAATGCAGTGCACTGCTCCCTCCAGTAGATAATGGCATTCTTCCAGAGCAGATTTAATGGCCAATAATTCACGGTCACCGACATCATTATTATTTTCAGGAGAACTGCGCTTTCTGGAGAAAAATGTGACTGGATTGAGTAGGGATTTCGCTCCTTGTCCTTATGAATAAGTATAGCTCCCACCACATTTTCAGAGGCATCTACGTACAAGACATAACGCAGTAGTTCAAAAATAGGTGTAGCAAATAAGAAAATTCGCCCTTGAAAATATCTAGAAAGGATCACGATCTAGTATATCATAATCAAATATGATGTAAAGCTTATTAAAGCAGAAGATTATAATGTTACAAGTATAGAAAGCATAGGTATAAATGTTGCTATCTGAACCATATGCAAAGAGTAAAAGAAGAGAAAAAGAGGGGTTAGGGGCACGGCCTGAGTGAGCTGTTCACTTTCACAGGAGCTCCGAGAATCGACATCCACCCTGCCGCCCATCCTGCACCGATTCGCAGCCAAATGACACCGCCAGAAACTGTGTGCTTCATTATGGTAAAAATAGGGCAGTGTAACTAGACAGGTTCCTAAGGCAAGATGGCTCCGGCAGCCTTTCCTCCTCTGCCTCCAGCGGCGCCTCGCCTCCTCCGCTGCCCTCACAGGGGGACCCTGCATGCTCCTTTCCTGAAGTGCCTGACTTACCATGCTCTGCCGTGCTGTTCTCAGATGCCATCCTGCTTTCTCTTTACTCAGGTGAGCCGATCTTCGCTCCTGCAGAACCTTTTCTTATCCCCCCACCATTTTTTTTTCTCCCGCAGGATTCCTCTGGAAGCTCAGTTTTTTCTCCACAAGCCCGCTTCCCACTCAGATGTGATGTCTACATCACAAGTTTGTTCTCAGGTTAACTGTTTTTGTTCAGGTCTCAGGCTTTCTATGATTCTAAGAGCATGGTGGGTGGGTTGGGGTTTTCTTTTTTGCTTTTTTTCTGAACTCCAGAGTTCACCGTTTTTCTCTGGACCTTTGTTTACTATGTATTCCTTGATTTATGTCTGTGCCTTCCTAATGTCTGTTTGGTTTCCCAGCAATGCCTACTCCAGGAGTACATGCCTGGATGTCCAGTGGTTCCTCCTAAAAGTGTGCATACTTTTCTTTTTGTAGTGTGATGGCTAATTGGCTTAAGCTCCTTTCATGGAATGTCAGGGATATATGTCACGTTTTCTCCAGACCTTCTAACTCGATTGATCTCACTCGCCTTGGATATCCCAGCAGGGCCCATGTTGTATGTAGGGGATTTCAATGCGGTGGTGGATCCTGCTTGGGACCGTTTGCGGGGCGAGGGCAAATCATACCAAGGTTTATTGAACTGGATACAGGTATATGACCTTGTTGATGTGTGGAGGTGGAAGCATTCCGGGGTTAGACAGTTCACCTGCCACTCAGGCACCTTCCGTGTGATGTCCCGTATTGACTATGCTTTTGCCACTACCACCACCCTCCCTTACATATCTAGCGTCTCTATTTTGCCCTGTGGCGTCTCTGATCATGCCCCACTGCTGATAGAACTAGGCGTCCTTCCCTCTCCCAACCCTCCTTTATGGCGTTTAAATTCACAATGGTTAGAGGATCCCACTGTTTATAATGCCTGCCTGCAGGGTGTGGCGGAATATTGGCAACTTAATTCTGATGTGGTTACTCCAGCCACTGAGTGGGAAGCATTTAAGACCACATTTCATGGTACCTTTATGTCCATTACCGGGATCCTTAGGAAGAACAATCAACTCTGCACTGCTGAGTTGGAAGCTGATATTTTGGGGGCTGAGGAGTCATACACTGCAACACCCACTCCACAATCCCATGCCCAGTGGTTACACTCTACGTAGACTGTATGAACTCTGTTTGTTAGACCTCACGCGGAAAAAGATGCTATATACCTCCCAAAAAATGTTTGAACATGGCAACAAGGTTGGACGCCTGCTGACTTCCCTGGCGCGTCCAGACCGGGTTCCAACATTGATTCCCTGTATACGCTCCACCCTGGTGGGGTAGTTGACTCCCCTGCGGACATCCTGGATGCTTTTATGTCTTTTTACACTGAGTTGTATTCTACCACCGTGCAGTATGATGATACCCAACTGATGCATAATACTGTATGTCTGATATTCCTCTTCCAGTGCTCACTAGAAAGCGTAGGGATTTGCTGGATGCTCCTCTTATTAAAGAGGAGATAGAGAGAGCCATTGCACAAATGCCTAAGCATAAGACACCGGGACCGGATGGGTACCCGGTGGAGTGGTATGACAAATACAAATTTTTGCTGAGCCCCTATCTTCTACATACCTTCAATACAGCTTTTGATGCAGGTATACTCCCCCCCTCGATGTGAGAAGCCTTAATTATCCTGATCCTTAAACCATACAAAGACCCTTTAGACTGTGATTCTTACCGACCCATTTCTTTATTTAATGTAGATACGAAAATATTGGCGAAAGTAGTGGAAAATCACCTGACTGCCGTCATTCCATCCTTGGTGCAGAATAACCAAGGGGGTTTTGTCCCGGGTCAGTCCACAAGAATGAACATTCGCAGACTCTTTCAGAACCTGCAGTTTACGCATGCCCACCTGGGTTATTGTATCGTTAGATACATGTAAGGCATTCGACAGTGTGGAATGGCCTTACCTGTTCACGGTCTTATGGCTCTATGGCCTGGATCCTCGGCTGATTACCTGGATCAAGCTGTTATACACTAACCCAATTGCTAGGATTCGGATTAATAATAAACTTTCCCCCATCTTTCCCATATCCAGGGGGGGACGGCAGGGATGCCCGCTGTCCCTGCTTTTGTTTGCTCTAGCTATTGAACCGTTGGCTGTCCGTGTCCGCTCTTCCCCCTCCATTCAGAGCCTCCCTATAGGAACCATAGAGGAACGTATCTCATTGTATGCAGATGACACCTTGATTTATCTGGCGGATCCCTCGGAGTCCCTGTGTTCCCTGTTGCGGGAGGTGGGGGAGTTTGGTGACTTCTCCGGTTTCCGTATTAACTGGTCCAAATCTACCCTCTTCCCCCTGGACACCGGGGTGGAGCGACTGATACACCCCGCTTCCCAGCTTAGAGTGGTAAACTCCTTTAGATACCTGGGGGTGACAGTGCAGCTCCCCTTACACTCTTATGTGACAAATTGGTCCGATTATCACTCAGCTCAAGCAAAGCATAGACCGGTGGATGAATCTCCCACTGGATCTCATGAAGGGCCAATTTAATTAAAATGATTTTCCTGCTGAAGTTCTTATATGTCTTGGCCAATGCTCCCTGTAGAATTCCTAAAACCATTTTTCATCAAATTGACTCCCTGTGCTCAGGCTTCCTCTGGTACCGTTGGGGTCCTAGAATTGCTCGGGAGACGCTCAGACTGCCCTCTAGTATGGCCGGACTGGCCTTCCTGAATTTGTATTTGTATTATCTAACCTCTATACTTGTGGTTGTCCATGATTGGTTCCATCCCTCCCCCTCATAATGCCTGTACTAACACTTAAGTCACCATTGCCTCCTAATTGGAAACACTGCGTAATATAGTATATCGGGGGAAGGTACCTGACTGTCCAGAAACAATCATGCTAAGCACTACATTATCCATTTTCACCACCATAGTGTCCAATTTGTGTGCTCTTGGGAAACCTCTCCTAATAATCCACTCTAGTATAACCCTGTGCTGCATCAGCTACTTTCAGTTCCTAACTCGCAATATTGGGTAAATAGGGGTATTAAATATCTTTCTCAGTTATATACTGAGGACAGCCTCAAGTCTTTTGTGCACTTGGCGGAGGAGTATGCACTCTCACCCAACTCCTATCTACTCCTCACCTTCTCCTATCTACAACTTTGACATGCTCTGAGAGCTCAGTTTGGTTCTTTATCCTCGCCCTTACATATAACGCCACTGGAAAAACTTCTTAGGTCCACAGAATCTACTAAACTGATATCTAGTTATTACTCTGCTTTACTGCTTGACTCTAACCCTAAATTCACTGCAGCACAGCACCGCTGGTCCAGCATAAGCGTCCAGTTCTTTGACGATGACTGGGAGGAATTTGTGGATACTTATAAAACTACCGTGATAGCTTCGAAGGACAAAATTATCCAGCTTAAAATTTTACCCCATAGTCACTTCACTCCGGAACGCCTGCACAGAATGGCATTACGTGGCTTCCCTGACTGCTTCAGAGGCTGTGGTCTCGGACTTTTGGTCCGAGATTGGCAGATTTTTATCTACTGTGATGGGGGGCCCCAATATCCTTCACCCTAAAAATTTTCTGTTGGGCGTTTTTGGTGACCTATCTCTCTCCGCCCATGTTAAGAAACTGTTACGTATATTGTATTTCTATGCCAAAAAGACTATCCTTTTATGTTGGAAGGGACCTTCTCGACCCTCCATAAATACTTGGCTACAATTGGTTAATGGTGATTTACCCCTATACAAACTTACCTTTGAGCTGCGTAAGCGCCCACATCTATCTAATAAGATATTGGGAGGATGGATATCTAGCCCCCTTACCTTGCCTCTGCAGTATCTGGGTGACTAAGCTGAGGGGAATAGGACTTTTACACTGATGTACACAACTTTGTACTTTAATGTTATTATCATTCCCACATTCTCACGCTTGCACTTTTTGCTATGATGATAGACTTCTACCTGTTAAATCTACTACTCATATAATATGAAAGGCACAGACTGATTATGGTTGTAGTCAGTGTTATCTGTCTGTATGTTGCTAAGTTTATTTTTTTGTACTGTCTTGGTTTTTGCTTTTTGTTGTATGCAAAATTTTCAATAAAAAATATATATAAAAAAAAAGAAGAGAAAAAAAAAGAGGAGCAAGAAAATTAAGGGGAATATAAAAATGAAATAGGAATAAGAGAAAAAAAAAAGGATAGGGATAAGGTTAAAGATAATCCCTGGGGTAATGTGCTACCTCAGGCATTTAATATACATACAAGAAGCTTGAATGTAAAAATATGTCACCAAGGCATCAATAAGGATTCATCAAAGTTGGAGGGTAAATGGTGTGTGACCCAAAGGAAGGTACCAAATGTTCTCAAAGTTGCAAATTTAGTCAAGAGTGATGTCCTCTATTCATAGCTTGGTTAACTCAATGTTTGGCTTCAGCCATTATCAGCGTTGGGGATTTCCAGGCTTTGGCGATAATCTGTTTCACAGCCTTAGTGACTTGCAGAAGAAGTTTAAAGTGGGATCAGGTGAGGTTAGCTGGTCTTAAATTTAGAAGTGCTACGGAGGGATCAGGAGGGATAACCAATGAACAATGTAGAAAGCATATGGAATATTTCCTTCCAACATTTTTTAACTCCCAGGCAATTCCACTAAATATGTGAATGTGACCCAAGGGCAGTACAACCTCGGAAGCAAGATGCAGGGTAACAGGGTACATTTTGCAATCCTGGCAGGGACCAAATACCATTGTGTGAGTACTTTTACTTTATAATTTGTTTCTAATGTAACTATATTTTGCGAGGATGATTTTCTTGCATCCCATATCTCATTCCAATCAGTTGTTTCTAACTTAAGCCCAAAGTCAGACTCCTATTAAGCTACATAGGTAGGGGGTTTAGCATCAGGTTTGGCAATAAATTGGGCATAGAGTCAAAAACAGTGCTTTTGTGTGGGGATCATGTTTAAATACGTCTTCAAAATGGGATAGATTATCGAGTCTAACTCCGTCTTAAATATATGGCGTGAAAAAATGTTTTATTTGAAGGTATCGAAAGAGTTCTGATTTCGGAAGTCCATGATTTTCTCATAAAGTGGGGAATGATTTGATTGAGGTGGGAGACGTTAATTTGCAGAATCTAGTTACATTAGAAGCAGACTATGCTCGAAAGGATTTAGGGGAGAACCAGGCAGGATAAAAAAAAAGTGTTTGAAGTGGGATATGTGGGGATTGTAAGCCATACGTTAATTTGAATGTGTCCCAAAGAACAAAAAGATGCTTAGTGATTGGGTTAGTGAGTTTTTTTACGATCTGAGGGGCGCAACCATTAAAGGTTAGCTAGACACAATGGATCGCAACCCACGGATTCTAACATTACCCAAAGTGGGACTTGAGAGGTTGCTTGATATTTGGGTAGTTGTGCAAATTGAGCCACATGGTAATAGGTAGTAAAATCGGGAAATCCGATGCCACCTCTATTCTTAGAAAGGTATAGGGTGTGTTTCGGCAGTCGTGGTTTTGAAGAGCCCCAGACAAAGGTGGTTGCTTTGCGCTGTATTATCCTTAAAAAATATGGCGGGACTGACGTGTGCCTCTGCATATTTCAAAGGGATTAGATTTATATTCTCCATATTTGACATAGGCTCTCAGCTTATTGTATAATGATCCAGCCAAGGAAGTGGGGACCAAATCCCCAACGCTGCAGAACATAACGTAGATAAGGCCATGATACCGTATCAAAGACTTTTTGGATATCTAGGGACAGAAAGCAGAGGGGAATTTTTCATGTTTTAGCAGCATGTAGCAATAAGGTGGCCCTATGTACGTTATCCCCAGCTTGGCATAATGGTATAAAACCAGCTTGATCTCTGTGGATTAAGGAGCCTATTACTTTATTTAGTTGGGTTGTTAAACTTTCGCTAAGAGCTTGATTTCAAAACTGAGCAATGAAATAGGTCTATAGTTGGAACAAGATGAGTCACCGGAATGAGGTTTAGGAATCATTGAAATTATTGCCATCACGTAACTCTTGCATGGTAAGGCGAAAAAAGGGAAACTGCTTCTCCTCAGATCCTGGGCATTCAGGAGCTAATTGGTTGTCGAAGCTGAAACCTTGTAGTGCCCAATGGGAACAGCCATGGGTGTCCGCAGAACTCTTTTCTGAGGGGGCATCATTTTAAGGTCACCCATGCTCTGCCCCTTTTTTACAATGTCATGAATGAGACGTCAGTCACTGCATGAGCCGCAACTCATGAGTATTTATTTATTTGTTTTTTTAAGAAGTTATTTTTATTATTCTTTCCATAAAAACAAAAACAGAAGACAAAACAGCAAATACAGCCACGTAGGGCTATATACACAGAAAAAGAGAAAAAGAGTATCCCCCCCAGTTCGGACACTGGAACATTATGTGCAAAATACTTAGGAAACTATATTACAATATAGGTAAAGGAAATTAGCGCATAGCTATGTATGTATTTCTATTCTGAGATTCTATGTTTGTATGTTGGGAGGAGTTATGTGTCAACTATAGAGTAAAAACCATATATGCAAGAGTGGGTGGTTACCTTTATATTTAGAAGAACTACCTTCTTGGGAATATGCAATTTTTGCTGACATTGTATTTACATATAACATAAAAGACAGCTAAATCTATAGAATAAACAGAGAAGAGAAAATTACATCTACACTCTTAGGGCTCTTTCACACGGCCGCTCCGTGTGTCTGCAAATCATCCTATTTTTTTGCGGATGATTTGCGGACATAATGTAAGTCTATGGCATTGCGGATGTCAGCAGAATACCATCCGCTGACATCCGATTCTCTTCCTTTCAGTTCTGTTCCGTTTTTTGGAACGGAACAGAACCCTATTTTTTCATCTGTTCAAAAAACGGAAAGGAAGGAAAATCGGATGTCAGCGGTGTCACCCGCTGACATCCGCAATGCCCATAGACTTACATTATGTCCGCATATCATCCGCAAACGGATGGGATGATATGCGGACATACGGAGCGGATGACACAAATGTCATCCGCTCCGTGGAAAAAAAAAGTCCCGCAGCGGAGCTTTCACACGGAGCGGCTGTGTGAAAGAGCCCTTAAGACACATAACAGCACTCTCTCTTCTTCTGTCAATATTTGTTTTATTCTGTTTTGTATTGTATGTTTTGCTTTTCTTTAAGAAAATAAACAACTTTACAGAAGTATTGTGACAGCTGAGAAGTCTATTTCAAACATTTTGGTGGAGAATGCAGACCTGGATGAAGTATATTTATCTTTGACTTCAGTTACTGGTCCTGCTCCCGGAGGTGATTTTTTTGTCTGTTTTCTCACCTATTAACAGCTTGTGGTTCAACAAGGAGAAGAAGAAAAAAAAGACCCAGCTTCTCCGAGGTTGATTGACATGGTCATCTGGACAGTTTTCTTCAAGTATTTTAGATCCAGGGAGGACTTTTATGTTAGGAGGAATTCGTAACCTAATGTACGTGAAGATTTCTGCCAAGGTTATAGTCCCTGCCAGAGTAGCTGGTAGCCAGGACACGTGAGCCGTTCTCACAGGATATTGGGTTGGAGACCCAAGGATAGGGCTTTAAAAAGGACTGAGACTTCACAATATTTTTTAAAGCCCACCATTTTAGGAAACCCGGCAGAAGTTCCCTTTGGATGAGGCAAGTTTGGAAGTCGGATAATATTGAAGATGGAAGTCCAAGGACATAAGAAAGAACAAAGGCAAAAAGACACTACTCCTCTCTTGTTTTTCTTTAAGTGCGCACACAACTGTCATTCTTAACAGAGGTCAGTGTGTTTGTTCATATAAGCAGATACAGTAAAATAGAATTGTTAACATCTCAAGCTCAGAAGTATAGACATGTCCCTGTACTATCAGCAACTGATACATTCCATATATGGAATACAGACATGCAATGAATTATTAATCAGTGCCAGAGTGTTGACAACAAAATGTTTAACAAAGAAGCTGCTAAGTTTAATGTTGCATGTAAATTATTGTTGTTATCTTTTTATGAATATTTAAGCCCTGAAAATGAAAAGAAAATATGTGTTGTTACATGTGGTCATTCCAAACACATACAAGGGGCAGAACAAAGCTTACAAGAGAATCCATTAATTGAGATTGTGGAAAGAACTGGATGCAAATTAGATAAACGGGAAAGAACTTTGTGTTTAGTGTTTAACAACAATCCTACAGATGAGGTTGCAGGAAACAAAAAGTTAATGACTGAGCAATTTTTACAAAAGATTCCAAACTTGGATTTGGTTATTAAATTAAAGGTAGTATATTGTCCTAATTTACTTGAGGCTACCCAGCAAATGTTGAAACGTAAATGTTTTGCGAAACCTGAAGTTTCTAAAAGTCAACTGTTAAAAGTTTTTGCAATAAGCTTTACACATGCAAGTCATTAAATAGAGAAAAAGGCATACATCCAAAACTAAAAGAGCAAGCTTTTAATAGCTCCAATGCTGATTAGTAGTAAAGACTATGGTTGTGGGAGGAGTCCTTCTCGGGGTATTGGCCAATCACAGTTTGTGGGCGGGCCCCAGTCTGTGAGTTTCACGAGAAAATCAGTCTCTAAACAATTTCTTTGTTTTTGGTATACTCAGGAAAGTCATATCAAAAAGCAACGTACAAGTTATTTTTGTAGATGTACAATCAAAATCTGTAAAAAATGATAAACTCAATAAACAAGATTGTTACCAACAGTATATTGGGATACAAAGTGTGACAGCTATGACTTACAGTAATAGATTATGTTATGCGCTCTCTGAAAAGAATAGGACATTTAAAGCATACAGAGAAGCAAAGATCCAGTTACATTAACTAGCTAGCTATCCCATGACAGTTTTCATTTCTTCTGTGGCTCAGAAAATGACAGACTTTTGTGTCAATACTTCCAGATACCTGGAAGAGAGTCCATGGATAAAAAATAAAAAAATATTTAAAAGGTACTATTACCTACTAAATTTTTAGGCCTTGTCAACTTTTCTTGAGAATTCAAGGAGATTTTTGCAGACAAAGCATCTGTTTGGGTAAACCTTAATGAACTATGGTGGCTTACTGAGGATTTAGGGTAAATATTTTTAATAATAGGAAAGGCCTTGTATACAATCATTTGAAGATCTAAAGAAAGTCTTTATAAATTCAGTATTTCTGATTAACCACTTTAAGAGCGGAAGATTTGATCCCCTTCCTGACCCTTTGTGATTCGGCACTGCATTATTTTAAAGGACAATTGCACGGTCGTGCTTCACTCTTCCCTAAATAAAATTGACGTCCTTTTTTTTCCCACAAATAGAGCTTTCTTTTGGTGGTATTTGATCACCTGTGCAATTTTTAATTTTTGCGCTATAAACAAAAAAAGAGCAACAATTTCGAAAAAAAAAAAAAAACAATATTTTTCACATTCTGCTATATAACATTCCCCAAAAAAAATAAAAAAATTAAAAATTTTTAACATTTTACGGCAAATTGTTTTCTGCTACATATTTTTGGTAAAAAAAATCGCAATAAGCGTATTTTGATTGGTTTGCGCAAAAGTTATCGTGTTTACTAACTACGGGAAAGATTTATGTCAATTTTATTGTTTGTTTTTTTACTAGTAATGGCAGGGATCTGCGATTTTTTTCGGGACTGCGACATTGCAGCCGACAGATCGGACCCCTAACTGATATTTTTGACACTTTTGGGGGTACCAGTGACATTACTACAGTAATCAGTGCTATAACTATGCACTGTTACTGTAATAATGACACTGGCAGGGAAGGGGTTAACCCTACGGGTGATCAAAGGGTTAAATGTATGCCTCATACTTACTGACGTGTGGGGGGGTGGGGGTTCTGTGACACAGACAGAGATCGCAGGTTCAGCTATGTTGAATCCTGTGATCTCTCCCTGTTTATCACTAAGAAGATCCGCCTGCATTGTTTACATAAACAGGTGGGCCTTCTCACACTTTCCCCGATGATCGGGGAAGGGAGGGGGCGATCGCCGCCTCTCCTCCTCCGGCCTGACTCCCGCTGTGTCTAAACACAGCGGGAGTGAGCCTCCGGTGGCGGGCGCGAGCCGCAGAGACCACTAGGAGTCCAGCGACGTCTATGTCGCTGGACCCAGGGGAGCCGCACTGCCGCAGAAGGATTACTGTCGGCAGTGGGTAAGTGGTTAATGTAGATCTCTCTCAACCATTTTACATTCAAGTGTATGTGGATAATGAGACAATTTCATCAGTAAAAATGTGTTAAGTGTGCATTGTACAATGTTATAAGTCAGACACATTGTGGGTTTTGCATCACTTGTTTTGCTATCACCTCAGGTTACACTAAAGGGTGTTATTACAAAGAAAAACAAAAAAAGGTGTTAATTCACAAAGATTTGCCTAGTGACAATTGGATTTTGAGGAGAAAGGCTTGTCAGTTGAAGTGGGAGCTAATTATTTCTTGGCTCAAAAGATGCAATGTGAGAGACAGAGCCACAGTTGTGTAATTAATCATGAAAGAGTCACTCCTTCACTTTTTGTTTTTAGTGGACATTTTTCAGGAATACATTTCCTGAGCTTATATAGATGGATCCAGATATTGGCACAATGGAGCGTATGTGAAGGGATTTGCTGTTTGGATGCTGTTTTGTTACAATATATAGCTTTCTGGATATAGGTCTGCACAAAGAGCAGAATTTGAGGCTGCCTTGTGTTTGTTTTGCAGTCAGAGTGACAGTGCAAATGCGGTTCATTCATTCACACTTTAAGTTTCTATAAGGTCCATGAGAGGCATGGTTGGTTCTCAAAAATAATCCATTTCAACATGATCAAGTTTCTTTCAGTAATAAAACATATAGGAAAGATCAAAACCAGTGGTCCAGTGGTCCAAAATTAAAGCAATTGTGAGTCTAGTAGTCAAAATAATATATGAATCTGATAAGGCTACTTCTTTATAAGATTGAATTCAGTCACAGGATGAAGAGGGGGACACTAAAATGTTATCTTAGTTAGAATCAGTGCAGACTGATAGTGGAGATAAAATCTATTGTAAAAAAGATTGATTGGTTAACATTATTGAAACTGAATTATTCTTTTTGCACATCCAGTACATAGTTACATAGTTACACAGTTAGTGAGGCTGAAAAAAGACACAAGTCCATCCAGTTCAACCTATGATGTGTGTGTGTGTTTGCTTTTAACCGTACATTGTATACCCCTGTATGTTGTGGTCTTTAAGGTGTCCATCCAATAGTTTTTTTAAACTATCAATGCTCCCCGCTGATACGACCGCCTGCGGAAGAGAATTCCACATCCTTACCGCTCTTACAGTGAAGAACCCCTTACGCACTTTAAGGTTAAACCGCCTTTCCTCAAGTTTTAGTGAGTGGCCACGTGTCTTATTGTATATCCTTTCTCTGCAAAGTTTGTTCCTTATGCTAGGGTCGCCAGTACAGTATTTGTACATTGATATCATATCCCCCCTCAATCGTCTCTTCTCCAGAGAGAATAGGTTCAGTGCTTGTAGTCTTTCCTCATAGCTGATGTCCTCCATTCCCCTAATTATTTTTGTTGCCCTTCTCTGGACTTTCTCCAGTTCCAGCACATCCTTCCTGAGGACCGGTGCCCAGAACTGGACAGCATACTCCAGATGTGGCCGGACCAGAGTCTTGTAGAGTGGAAGAATAATCTCTTTATTTCTGGAGTGAATCCCCTTTTTTATACAACCCAGTATTCTGTTGGCTTTGCTTGCGGCGGCTTGGCATTGCATGCCACTTCCAAGCCTGTTGTCTACCAGTACCCCCAGGTCCCTTTCCATCCTAGACTCACCCAGAGGTTCCCCCCTAGTGAGTAGCTTGCTTTCTGGTTTCTGGCCCCCAAGTGCATTACTTTACATTTTTCTACATTAAATCTCATCTGCCATGTAGTTGCCCACCCCGTTATTTTGTTCAGGTCTGCTTGCAAGATTTCCACATCCTGCATAGAAGATATTGGCATGCCTAATTTAGTATCATCTGCAAATACTGAGATTGTACTAGATATCCCCTCCTCAAGATCATTTATGAATAAATTAAACAGGATTGGTCCCAGGACAGAACCCTGGGGGACCCCACTTTCCACACCCACCCAATCCGAGTACTCCCCATTAATCACCACCCTCTGTACTCTCTCCTGGAGCCAGTTCTCTATCCAGGTACTCACCTTATGGTCCATACCTATCTTCCTTAGTTTGTACAGTAAGCGTTTGTGGGGAACGGTGTCAAAGGCCTTTGCAAAGTCCAGATACACCACATCCACAGGCTTACCTTTATCTAAGTGGCAGCTCACTTCATCGTAGAAGGTTAATAGATTGGTTTGGCATGAACGATTTTTCATGAATCCATGCTGATTACTACTTATAATACCGTTTTCATTACTAAAGTCTTGTATGTGGTCCCTTATCATCCCCTCCAAAATTTTGCAGACTACTGATGTTAGGCTGACCGGCCTATAGTTACCCGGGATATATCTCGGCCCCTTTTTAAATATTGGTACCACGTTGGCTTTTTTCCAATCAGCTGGCACCATACCCGTCTGTAAACTATCCTTAAAGATCAAGAATAATGGTCTAGCAATCACCTGGCTGAGCTCATTAAGAACCCTTGGGTGCAAGCCATCCGGTCCCGGGGATTTATTTATGTTAAGTTTCTCTAGTTTAGCTCTAAGTCTATCCTCTGTTAGCCATGGCGGCACTTCCTGAGGTGTATTATTTAGTTCGGCCTTACAAGCGGGGTTCATGTAGCCCCCCGATTCCTTTGTGAAGACTGAAGAAAATAAATTATTTAACACTTCCGCCTTTTCTCTGTCCTCAGTGGCCATATTTCCTTTGTCATCTTTTATGGGGCCAATGTGTTCTGGCCTCGCTTTCTTACTGTTTATATATATTATAAAGAACTTCTTGGGGTTCTTTTTACTCTCCTCCGCTATATGTCTCTCGTGTTCTATTTTAGCCGCCCTGATTTCGTCTTTACATTTCTTATTACACTCTTTGTAGTGCTTAAATGCTGCCAATGACCCCTCAGTCTTGTATTTTTTGAAGGCCTTTTCTTTAGCTCTAATATACATTTTTATGTTGGAGTTTAGCCACCCAGGGTTTAGTTTTGCTCTTTTAAATTTATTTCCCTGTGGAATGCACTGGCCCACCCCCTTGTTAACTATGCTCTTGAAGCACTCCCATTTTTCCTCCGTGTTCTTTGTTCCCAGGGTTCTATCCCATTTGATATTTTCTAGCAGCGAGCGCAGTTTAGGGAAATTGGCTCTTTTGAAATTCAGTGTCCTTATATTACCCTTGTGTTTCCTATTACTGTAATTAATACTGAAACCAATTGACCTATGGTCACTGTTCCCTAAGTTGTCCTGTATTTCTATATCCGTGAGCAGGTCTGTATTGTTGGTAATCAGTAGGTCAAGTACCGCATTGTTTCTTGTTGGTGCATTCACCATCTGACCCATGAAATTGTCCTGCAAAACATTTAGGAACTGCCGAGCCTTGGCTGAATGCGCGGTTCCTTGTGCCCAGTCTATATCAGGATAATTAAAGTCCCCCATTATAATGACATTTCCCATCCTTGCTGCCAATCCTATCTGTAACATGAGGTCCGCCTCACCCTCCTCCCTCTGGTTGGGGGGCCTATAGCATACGCCCAATATTACCTTCCCCACCGTGCCTTTCCTTTGAAGCTCTACCCATAGGGATTCTGCCTCGTCCATAGCTCCATTATTAATATCATCCCTCATATTTACCTGTATACTGTTCTTAATATACAAACATACCCCTCCCCCTTTTTTACCCTCTCTATCTCTGCGATAAAGGGAATACCCCTGAATGGTCGCCATCCAGTCATGAGAGCTGTCAAACCAAGTCTCAGTTATCCCCACAAAATCTAAGTCCTCCTCAAACATCAGCAGCTCCAGCTCTCCCATCTTGTTGGCCAGGCTTCTGGCATTGGTATACAAGCCTCGTAATTTTGATGTTTTTAGGCTGCTCTCTTGATTTTTCCCTGTACCCACCCTGGGTATAGGAGCTCCGAACACCCTACCGCTAATGCCCCCATTTCTGCCCTCTGAAACTTGCTTTCCACTGGCTAATTCTACATCTGTACCCTCCCCCCCATTCCCTAGTTTAAAAGCCCCTCTAACTTTTTGGCCATCCTCGCACCCAGTACGGCTGCATCCACCCCATTTAGGTGCAATCCGTCCCTACCAAAGAGCCGGTGACCGACTGAGAAGTCGGCCCAGTTCTCCAGGAACCCGAAACCCTCCTTACTACACCAGCTCCTCAGCCACTCGTTAACTTCCCTAATCTCCCGCTGCCTCTCTGGTGTGGCTCGAGGTACAGGTAGTATTTCGGAAAATACTACCTTGGAGGTCCTAGTCCTCAACTTAGCGCCTAAGTCCCTGAAATCGTTTAGGACTCTCCGTCTTCCTCTGCCTATGTCATTGGTACCCACGTGTACCATGACAGCTGGGTCTTCCCCAGCCCCACCCAATAATCTGTTCACCCGATCCGCGATGTGCCGATTTTTTTTTTGTATGAGCTAATGGAATTTTTGAAATACTAATTTTTAGAGCCCTTTGTCATCAAATTCAGAGTCTTGTTTTATTTGTTTATAGAACAATCCAAAAGGAAAAGGTAAACCTAGACTGAAGATTGGGTGACTTATTTGCATGCTATATATTAGCTTAAGTGCTTCAGCATTTTCTAGTATAGGTTTGTCACTAGGGTTGAGCGGACACCTAGATGTCCGTGTTCGACGGGTTCGGCCGAACTTTAAAAAAAAGTCCGGGTCCGTGTCCCGGACTTTTACCGAACTTTTCCCGGACACCGAACCCCATTGAAGTCAATGGGGACCCGAACTTTAAGGCACTAAAATGGCTCTAAAACACCAAAGGAAAGGGCTAGAGTGCTGCAAATGGCAGCAAAACGTAATTAAGAGCATGGCAAGTGCTCTGCAAACAAATGTGGATAGGGAAATAACTTAAAACAACAAAAAAAAACAGAAAAATAAAACAATGTTCTTCTTCATCTCTGAAGGACGAGGCCCATATGGAGTAGGAGGGAGGTTGAGGTGGTGGTGGATGTGGCGGTGACATAGGCGTGCGCACAGGGTGTGCTGGGTGTGCCTGGGCACACCCTAATCACCTAGGGCACATAGCATTGCCAGTGAGGAGATGGGAAAGATCTCCCTGGGACCTGCTCTGCTCTATTTCTCCTTGCCTACAGGTACATGGCCCCGATACATTACTCTCCCTGCTGGCAAACACATGCATGTGTATTTCAACTTTGGGGTGCACACCTTAATGCAATAGGCTGCGCACACCTATGGGCGGTGTAGGTGGAAGCGGCGGTGGAGGAGGACCAGGGCCGGATTAACAGCATCATGGGCTTGGTGCTGAGGATTTTGAAGGGCCTTAGGGCCGTGCCTTGCCATGCACCCAGAGGAGGAAGGGTGCAGCCATGCATGCCTAATTCAACATGGGATGCTGTCTCTGAAGCCCATAAACACATCCATGCATCGCCAACTGTCCCTCCTTGTCCGGCCTTCACGCTGTGTGGGGAGGTTCTGAGGGTGCTGCCTGGGGAAGCGAGCATAGAAGCCAGACTTCTGTGTTTACAAGTGACAGAAGAGCGGTAACAGTGAATATGGCCAACCCGGGGCCTATATAAAAGGTAGGGGCCTGGAGCTGCAGCTCCAATAGCCCCTACATTAATCTGGCCCTGAGGAGGAGGACGAGGTAGCCAACACTGCTTCTTTTCACAAATTTTAAATGAGGGTACACCCCAAAAGAGTGAGAAAGAGCAAAAATGGAACAATGGGTGGGTAAGGTCGGTATCCATTGCTATTCTGCATAAGGTACGGAAAAGTCCCGTGGGATCCATGCCTGGTTCATTTTAATGAACGTGAGCTTGTCCACATTGTCTCTGGACAGGCGGCTGCGCTTGTCTGTTATAACGCCCCCAGCCGTGCTAAATACCCGTTCAGATAATACACTGGCTGCAGGGCACGCCAGCACCTCCAAGGCGTAAAGGGCAAGCTCAGGCCATGTGCCCAATTTGGAGACCCAGAAGTTGAAGGGGGCAGACCCGTCATTCACTACATGTAGGCGTGTGCACACATACTGCTCCACCATGTTGGTAAAATGCTGCCTCCTGCTAAGACGTTCCATCTGAGCTGCTGGTGCTGCTGTTTGTTGTGGCGTGCTGACAAAGCTTTTCCACATTTCGGCCATGCTAACCCTGCCTTCTGAGGTGCTGGCGGTGCCCTGGTTGCGTTGGCGACCTCCTCCTCCTCCTCCTCTGCCTTGTGCTTCCACTGTGGCCCCGCTGTCAGATGGGAATGCCAGCAGCATGGCGTCTACCAGCGTGCGCTTGTACTCGCGCATCTTGCGATCGCGCTCCAGTGAGTGAATTAAGGACGGTACGTTGTCCTTGTAACGGGGATCCAGCAGCGTGGCCACCCAGTAATCAGCACAAGTTAGAATGTGGGCAACTCGGCGGTCGTTGTGGAGACACTGCAGCATGTAATCGCTCATGTGTGCCAGGCTGCCCAGAGGCAACGAAAGGCTGTCCTCTGTGGGAGGTGTATGGTCCGTGTCCTCTGTATCCCCCCAGCCACGCACCAGTGATGGCCATGAGCTGGCCTGGGTGCCACCCTGCTGTGAACATGGTTCCATCTCCTCCTCCAGCTCCTCCTCCTCCTCATCCTCCTCATCCTCCAGAACTGTGCCCCTGCTGGACAATTGCGTCCCTGGCGTTTGCGTGTGCAGGAACCCACCCTCGGAGCCCCTTGCGAATGACTGCCCTGAAAGCCTTGGAAATGTTACCTCTTCATCCTCCTCCTCCTCCTCATCCTGTGCCACATCCTCTTCCATCATCGCCCGAATTGTTTTTTCAAGGAGGCATAGAAGTGGGATAGTTAAGCTGAGAACGGCGTCATTGCCACTGGCCATGTTGGTGGAGTACTCAAAACAGCGCAACAAGGCACACAGGTCTCGCATGGAGGCCCAGTTATTGGTGGTGAAGTGGTGCTGTTCCGCAGAGCGACTCACGCGTGCGTGCTGCAGCTGAAACTCCACTATGGCCTGCTGCTGCTCGCACAGTCTTTCCAGCATGTGCAAGGTGGAGTTCCACCTTGTGGGCACGTCACATATGAGGCGGTGAGCGGGAAGGCCGAAGTTACGCTGCAGCGCTGCCAGGCGAGCAGCAGCAGGGTGAGAACGCCGAAAGTGCGCACAAACGGCCCGCACTTTCTGCAGCAGCTCTGACATATCGGGGTAGTTTTTAAGGAACCTCTGCACCACCAAATTCAGCACATGCGCCAGGCAAGGGATGTGCGTCAAACCGGCTAGGCCCAGAGCTGCTATGAGATTTCGCCCGTTATCGCACACCACCAGGCCGGGCTTGAGGCTCGCTGGCAGCAACCACTCATTTGTCTGCTGTTCCATGCTCCTCCACAACTCCTGCGCGGTGTGTGGTTTGTCCCCCAAACAGGCAAGTTGTAAAACTGCCTGCTGTCGTTTACCCCTGGCCGTGCTGAAGTTGGTGGTGAAGGTGTTACGCTGTCCGGATGAGGAGGCGGTAGAGGATGAGGAAGCGGAGTAGGAGGAGTTAGGAACAGGAGGCAAACTGAAGCGCCCTGCAATCCTCGGTGGTGGAAGGACATGCGCCAAATTGCTATCCGCCTCAGGCCCATCCGCCACTGCATTTACCCAGTGTGCCGTTAGGGAGATATAACGCCCCTGACCGTGCTTACTGGTCCACGTATCCGTAGTTAGGTGGACCTTGGCACAGATGGCGTTGCGCAGTGCACACCTGATTTTTTCCCCCACTTGGTTGTGCAGGGAAGGGATGGCTTGCCTGGAAAAGTAGTGGCGGCTGGGCACGACGTACTGTGGGACAGCCACCGACATAAGGTTTTTAAAACTGTGCGTCTCCACCAGACGGAATGACAGCATTTCAAAGGCCAATAATTTTGAAATGCTGGCATTCAGGGCCAGGGATCGCGGGTGGGTAGGGGGGTACTTCCTCTTCCTCTCAAGTGTTTGGGAGATGGAAAGCTGAACGCTTCCACGGGACATTGTGGAGATGGTTGTTGGTGACCCAGGTGGTGGTGTTGCTGACAGATCGTCTGTTTGCGGGGTGGCAGGTGCCGGTATCACTACAGATGTGGCTGGAGCGGCCGAGACTGCAGCAGAAGAGGAAGCAGGATGAGCCAGAGACGTTTCTTGGTTTTGAAGGTGTGTACTCCACTGCAGCTCGTGCTTTGCACTTAGATGCCTGATCATGCAGGTTGTGCTCAGGTTGAGAAGGTTCATGCCTCGCTTCAAGCTCTGATTGCACAGGGTGCAAACCACTCGTGTCCTGTCATCAGCACATTTTCTAAAGAACTTCCACGCTAGAGAACTCCTTTGAGCTGACTTTGGTGCGCTCGTTCCCTTGCTGCGTTGGGCAGTAGCGGGCGTAGTGTCTAGGGCACGGCCGCTCCGCTTCTGCACCCTGCTCCCTCTTCTGCTGTGCTGGTGGCTCTGTGCGACCACCGCCTCTTCCTCCAAACTACTCAGTTCACCTGCATGACGTTCATTCCATGTGGGGTCGAGGACCTCATCGTCCTCCACATCATCTTCCACCCAGTCTTCACCCCTGCCCTCCTTGTCGGTCTCCACAATGCTGAACGCCGCAGCAGTTGGCACCTGCGTTTCGTCATCATCGGAGACGTGCTGCGATGATCCTTGCATGTACTCATCTTGAGAAATAAGTGGTTGGGCATCGCTGCACTCAATCTCTTCCACTTCTGGGGCAGGGCTAGGTGGATGGCCCTGGGAAACCCTGCTGACAGAGTCCTCAAAAAGAATAAGAGACTGCTGTATGGCTTGGGGCTCAGACTGCTGGCCTGATTTGCAAGGGGGTGAGGTGAAAGACGGTTGGACATTGGCTGCAGGTGCCAACTCTGACCTTTCTGCAGTAGACTGGGTGGGAGACAATGTGAAGGAACTGGAGGCACTGTCAGCAGCAAACCAATCTACTATCGCCTCAACTTGTTCTGGCCTCATCACTTCTAGGGGCGTTTGATGCCCTACCAAATACTGATGCAGGTTCTGTCGCCTACTCACACTTGAGGAAGGTGTTTCACTTGTGCGTGTAGCTGGCACAGATCGACCATGTCCTCTCCTTGCAACAGGAGCTCTACCAGCAGCACCACGACCCAGGCCACGGCCCTTATTTGACGGTCTCCTCATATTTCTGTAATTTAAGATCTTGCCCTAGAAAGGTTTTTATTGAATAGCGGAATAGAAAATATGATCCAAAAAAAGTGTATGTATATCACACGTACACAACCACACTAGGCCCCAATTACTATTGTTTGTACCCCTAAAAGGCTAGATGAGGAGTAGGGGGAGTATGGAACAGGCAGCACCCTCAAACCTTCAGAAGTATGAGATGAACCCCAACAACTTGGAAAGGTGGATCTCTCTCACACGTACCGACACAGACTATCCCGCAATTCAATTGATCCTCAAAGGTTTTTATTGAATAGCGGAATAGGAAATATGATCAAAAAAAGTGTATGTATCTCGCACGTACACAACCACACTAGGCCCCAATTACTATTGTTTGTACCCCTAAAAGGCTAGATGAGGAGTAGGGGGGGTATGGAACAGGCAGCACCCTCAAACCTTCAGAAGTATGAGATGAACCCCAACAACTTGGAAAGGTGGATCTCTCTCACACGTACCGACACAGACTATCCCGCAATTCAATTGATCCTCAAAGGTTTTTATTGAATAGCGGAATAGGAAATATGATCAAAAAAAGTGTATGTATCTCGCACGTACACAACCACACTAGGCCCCAATTACTATTGTTTGTACCCCTAAAAGGCTAGATGAGGAGTAGGGGGGGTATGGAACAGGCAGCACCCTCAAACCTTCAGAAGTATGAGATGAACCCCAACAACTTGGAAAGGTGGATCTCTCTCACACGTACCGACACAGACTATCCCGCAATTCAATTGATCCTCAAAGGTTTTTATTGAATAGCGGAATAGGAAATATGATCAAAAAAAGTGTATGTATCTCGCACGTACACAACCACACTAGGCCCCAATTACTATTGTTTGTACCCCTAAAAGGCTAGATGAGGAGTAGGGGGGGTATGGAACAGGCAGCACCCTCAAACCTTCAGAAGTATGAGATGAACCCCAACAACTTGGAAAGGTGGATCTCTCTCACACGTACCGACACAGACTATCCCGCAATTCAATTGATCCTCAAAGGTTTTTATTGAATAGCGGAATAGGAAATATGATCAAAAAAAGTGTATGTATCTCGCACGTACACAACCACACTAGGCCCCAATTACTATTGTTTGTACCCCTAAAAGGCTAGATGAGGAGTAGGGGGGGTATGGAACAGGCAGCACCCTCAAACCTTCAGAAGTATGAGATGAACCCCAACAACTTGGAAAGGTGGATCTCTCTCACACGTACCGACACAGACTATCCCGCAATTCAATTGATCCTCAAAGGTTTTTATTGAATAGCGGAATAGGAAATATGATCAAAAAAAGTGTATGTATCTCGCACGTACACAACCACACTAGGCCCCAATTACTATTGTTTGTACCCCTAAAAGGCTAGATGAGGAGTAGGGGGGGTATGGAACAGGCAGCACCCTCAAACCTTCAGAAGTATGAGATGAACCCCAACAACTTGGAAAGGTGGATCTCTCTCACACGTACCGACACAGACTATCCCGCAATTCAATTGATCCTCAAAGGTTTTTATTGAATAGCGGAATAGGAAATATGATCAAAAAAAGTGTATGTATCTCGCACGTACACAACCACACTAGGCCCCAATTACTATTGTTTGTACCCCTAAAAGGCTAGATGAGGAGTAGGGGGGGTATGGAACAGGCAGCACCCTCAAACCTTCAGAAGTATGAGATGAACCCCAACAACTTGGAAAGGTGGATCTCTCTCACACGTACCGACACAGACTATCCCGCAATTCAATTGATCCTCAAAGGTTTTTATTGAATAGCGGAATAGGAAATATGATCAAAAAAAGTGTATGTATCTCGCACGTACACAACCACACTAGGCCCCAATTACTATTGTTTGTACCCCTAAAAGGCTAGATGAGGAGTAGGGGGGGTATGGAACAGGCAGCACCCTCAAACCTTCAGAAGTATGAGATGAACCCCAACAACTTGGAAAGGTGGATCTCTCTCACACGTACCAACACAGACTATCCCCCAATTTAACTGATCCCCAAAGGTTTTTGATTAAATAGCGGAATAGAAAATATGATCCCAAAAAAGTGTATGTATATCACACGTACACAACCACACTAGGCCCCAATTACTATTGTTTGTACCCCTAAAAGGCTAGGAGTAGGGGGAGTATGGAACAGGCAGCACCCTCAAACCTTCAGAAGTATGAGATGAACCCCAACAACTTGGAAAGGTGGATCTCTCTCACACGTACCAACACAGACTATCCCCCAATTTAACTGATCCCCAAAGGTTTTTGATTAAATAGCGGAATAGAAAATATGATCCCAAAAAAGTGTATGTATATCACACGTACACAACCACACTAGGCCCCAATTACTATTGTTTGTACCCCTAAAAGGCTAGGAGTAGGGGGAGTATGGAACAGGCAGCACCCTCAAACCTTCAGAAGTATGAGATGAACCTCAACAACTTGGAAAGGTGGATCTCTCTCACACGTACCAACACAGACTATCCCCCAATTTAACTGATCCCCAAAGGTTTTTGATTAAATAGCGGAATAGAAAATATGATCCCAAAAAAGTGTATGTATATCACACGTACACAACCACACTAGGCCCCAATTACTATTGTTTGTACCCCTAAAAGGCTAGGAGTAGGGGGAGTATGGAACAGGCAGCACCCTCAAACCTTCAGAAGTATGAGATGAACCCCAACAACTTGGAAAGGTGGATCTCTCTCACACGTACCAACACAGACTATCCCCCAATTTAACTGATCCCCAAAGGTTTTTGATTAAATAGCGGAATAGAAAATATGATCCCAAAAAAGTGTATGTATATCACACGTACACAACCACACTAGGCCCCAATTACTATTGTTTGTACCCCTAAAAGGCTAGGAGTAGGGGGAGTATGGAACAGGCAGCACCCTCAAACCTTCAGAAGTATGAGATGAACCCCAACAACTTGGAAAGGTGGATCTCTCTCACACGTACCAACACAGACTATCCCCCAATTTAACTGATCCCCAAAGGTTTTTGATTAAATAGCGGAATAGAAAATATGATCCCAAAAAAGTGTATGTATATCACACGTACACAACCACACTAGGCCCCAATTACTATTGTTTGTACCCCTAAAAGGCTAGGAGTAGGGGGAGTATGGAACAGGCAGCACCCTCAAACCTTCAGAAGTATGAGATGAACCCCAACAACTTGGAAAGGTGGATCTCTCTCACACGTACCAACACAGACTATCCCCCAATTTAACTGATCCCCAAAGGTTTTTGATTAAATAGCGGAATAGAAAATATGATCCCAAAAAAGTGTATGTATATCACACGTACACAACCACACTAGGCCCCAATTACTATTGTTTGTACCCCTAAAAGGCTAGGAGTAGGGGGAGTATGGAACAGGCAGCACCCTCAAACCTTCAGAAGTATGAGATGAACCCCAACAACTTGGAAAGGTGGATCTCTCTCACACGTACCAACACAGACTATCCCCCAATTTAACTGATCCCCAAAGGTTTTTGATTAAATAGCGGAATAGAAAATATGATCCCAAAAAAGTGTATGTATATCACACGTACACAACCACACTAGGCCCCAATTACTATTGTTTGTACCCCTAAAAGGCTAGGAGTAGGGGGAGTATGGAACAGGCAGCACCCTCAAACCTTCAGAAGTATGAGATGAACCCCAACAACTTGGAAAGGTGGATCTCTCTCACACGTACCAACACAGACTATCCCCCAATTTAACTGATCCCCAAAGGTTTTTGATTAAATAGCGGAATAGAAAATATGATCCCAAAAAAGTGTATGTATATCACACGTACACAACCACACTAGGCCCCAATTACTATTGTTTGTACCCCTAAAAGGCTAGGAGTAGGGGGAGTATGGAACAGGCAGCACCCTCAAACCTTCAGAAGTATGAGATGAACCTCAACAACTTGGAAAGGTGGATCTCTCTCACACGTACCAACACAGACTATCCCCCAATTTAACTGATCCCCAAAGGTTTTTGATTAAATAGCGGAATAGAAAATATGATCCCAAAAAAGTGTATGTATATCACACGTACACAACCACACTAGGCCCCAATTACTATTGTTTGTACCCCTAAAAGGCTAGGAGTAGGGGGAGTATGGAACAGGCAGCACCCTCAAACCTTCAGAAGTATGAGATGAACCCCAACAACTTGGAAAGGTGGATCTCTCTCACACGTACCAACACAGACTATCCCCCAATTTAACTGATCCCCAAAGGTTTTTGATTAAATAGCGGAATAGAAAATATGATCCCAAAAAAGTGTATGTATATCACACGTACACAACCACACTAGGCCCCAATTACTATTGTTTGTACCCCTAAAAGGCTAGGAGTAGGGGGAGTATGGAACAGGCAGCACCCTCAAACCTTCAGAAGTATGAGATGAACCCCAACAACTTGGAAAGGTGGATCTCTCTCACACGTACCAACACAGACTATCCCCCAATTTAACTGATCCCCAAAGGTTTTTGATTAAATAGCGGAATAGAAAATATGATCCCAAAAAAGTGTATGTATATCACACGTACACAACCACACTAGGCCCCAATTACTATTGTTTGTACCCCTAAAAGGCTAGGAGTAGGGGGAGTATGGAACAGGCAGCACCCTCAAACCTTCAGAAGTATGAGATGAACCCCAACAACTTGGAAAGGTGGATCTCTCTCACACGTACCAACACAGACTATCCCCCAATTTAACTGATCCCCAAAGGTTTTTGATTAAATAGCGGAATAGAAAATATGATCCCAAAAAAGTGTATGTATATCACACGTACACAACCACACTAGGCCCCAATTACTATTGTTTGTACCCCTAAAAGGCTAGGAGTAGGGGGAGTATGGAACAGGCAGCACCCTCAAACCTTCAGAAGTATGAGATGAACCCCAACAACTTGGAAAGGTGGATCTCTCTCACACGTACCAACACAGACTATCCCCCAATTTAACTGATCCCCAAAGGTTTTTGATTAAATAGCGGAATAGAAAATATGATCCCAAAAAAGTGTATGTATATCACACGTACACAACCACACTAGGCCCCAATTACTATTGTTTGTACCCCTAAAAGGCTAGGAGTAGGGGGAGTATGGAACAGGCAGCACCCTCAAACCTTCAGAAGTATGAGATGAACCTCAACAACTTGGAAAGGTGGATCTCTCTCACACGTACCAACACAGACTATCCCCCAATTTAACTGATCCCCAAAGGTTTTTGATTAAATAGCGGAATAGAAAATATGATCCCAAAAAAGTGTATGTATATCACACGTACACAACCACACTAGGCCCCAATTACTATTGTTTGTACCCCTAAAAGGCTAGGAGTAGGGGGAGTATGGAACAGGCAGCACCCTCAAACCTTCAGAAGTATGAGATGAACCCCAACAACTTGGAAAGGTGGATCTCTCTCACACGTACCAACACAGACTATCCCCCAATTTAACTGATCCCCAAAGGTTTTTGATTAAATAGCGGAATAGAAAATATGATCCCAAAAAAGTGTATGTATATCACACGTACACAACCACACTAGGCCCCAATTACTATTGTTTGTACCCCTAAAAGGCTAGGAGTAGGGGGAGTATGGAACAGGCAGCACCCTCAAACCTTCAGAAGTATGAGATGAACCTCAACAACTTGGAAAGGTGGATCTCTCTCACACGTACCAACACAGACTATCCCCCAATTTAACTGATCCCCAAAGGTTTTTGATTAAATAGCGGAATAGAAAATATGATCCCAAAAAAGTGTATGTATATCACACGTACACAACCACACTAGGCCCCAATTACTATTGTTTGTACCCCTAAAAGGCTAGGAGTAGGGGGAGTATGGAACAGGCAGCACCCTCAAACCTTCAGAAGTATGAGATGAACCCCAACAACTTGGAAAGGTGGATCTCTCTCACACGTACCAACACAGACTATCCCCCAATTTAACTGATCCCCAAAGGTTTTTGATTAAATAGCGGAATAGAAAATATGATCCCAAAAAAGTGTATGTATATCACACGTACACAACCACACTAGGCCCCAATTACTATTGTTTGTACCCCTAAAAGGCTAGGAGTAGGGGGAGTATGGAACAGGCAGCACCCTCAAACCTTCAGAAGTATGAGATGAACCCCAACAACTTGGAAAGGTGGATCTCTCTCACACGTACCAACACAGACTATCCCCCAATTTAACTGATCCCCAAAGGTTTTTGATTAAATAGCGGAATAGAAAATATGATCCCAAAAAAGTGTATGTATATCACACGTACACAACCACACTAGGCCCCAATTACTATTGTTTGTACCCCTAAAAGGCTAGGAGTAGGGGGAGTATGGAACAGGCAGCACCCTCAAACCTTCAGAAGTATGAGATGAACCCCAACAACTTGGAAAGGTGGATCTCTCTCACACGTACCAACACAGACTATCCCCCAATTTAACTGATCCCCAAAGGTTTTTGATTAAATAGCGGAATAGAAAATATGATCCCAAAAAAGTGTATGTATATCACACGTACACAACCACACTAGGCCCCAATTACTATTGTTTGTACCCCTAAAAGGCTAGGAGTAGGGGGAGTATGGAACAGGCAGCACCCTCAAACCTTCAGAAGTATGAGATGAACCCCAACAACTTGGAAAGGTGGATCTCTCTCACACGTACCAACACAGACTATCCCCCAATTTAACTGATCCCCAAAGGTTTTTGATTAAATAGCGGAATAGAAAATATGATCCCAAAAAAGTGTATGTATATCACACGTACACAACCACACTAGGCCCCAATTACTATTGTTTGTACCCCTAAAAGGCTAGATGAGGAGTAGGGGGAGTATGGAACAGGCAGCACCCTCAAACCTTCAGTATGAGATTGTGTTCACTGTACCCCACAAAGATTGAGTTCACTGCACCCCACAATGATTGTGTTCACTGCACCCCACAAAGATTGTGTTCACTGCACCTCACAAAGATTGTGTTCACTGTACCCCCCAAAGATTGTGTTCACTGCACCCCACAAAGATTCTGTTCACTGTACCCCACAAAGATTGTGTTCACTGCACCCCAAAAAGATTGTGTTCACTGCACCCCAAAAAGGATGTTGTTCACTGCACCCCAAAAAGGATGTTGTTCACTCCACCCCAAAAAGATTGTGTTCACTGCACCCCACAAAGATTGTGTTCACTGCACCCCAAAAAGATTGTGTTCACTGCACCCCAAAAATGATTTTGTTCACTGCACCCCAAAAAGGATTTTGTTCACTGCACCCCAAAAAGGATGTTGTTCACTCCACCCCAAAAAGATTGTGTTCACTGCACCCCAAAAAGATTGTGTTCACTGCACCCCACAAAGGATTTTGTTCACTGCACCCCAAAAAGATTGTGTTCACTGCACCCCAAAAAGGATGTTGTTCACTGCACCCCAAAAAGGATTTTGTTCACTGCACCCCAAAAAGATTGTGTTCACTGCACCCCACAAAGGATTTTGTTCACTGCACCCCACAAAGATTGTGTTCACTGCACACCAAAAAGGATTGTGTTCACTGCACCCCAAAAAGATTTTGTTCACTGCACCCCAAAAAGATTGTGTTCACTGCAGCCCAAAAAGATTGTGTTCACTGCAGCCCAAAAAGATTGTGTTCACTGCAGCCCAAAAAGATTGTGTTCACTGAGTGCAGACCCCACCCCCCACACAGCAATATCGATTGTAGTTTGTAGAAGACACTGACCCTATATAATTCAGCAGACTCTATCCCTAAAATGCCTACAACTCGCCCTGCCTAAACACTCCGACCTGTCCCTCAATTCTATCCGGACACAAATGGTTTTTTCCTGCCTATCTTTCCCTAATCAGCAGCCAGCACGTTGATGTGTGCTCTGTCCCTGAATCTAAGCAGCATAATGACGCCGCTGCGGCTGCCTCGAACTTATAAAGACTTGGTCACATGCTTCAGACGGCCAATCACAGCTACTGAGACATTTGCAGGCATGGCTGGGATGGCTTAAGGCACACCAGTTAAACGATTGTTGATTGGCTGTTGAAAGCCCGCCATGAAAAGAGCGCCAAAGCATGCAAAACCCGGAAATAAAACGACCGAACACGGATTTTTACCCGAACATACAGTAAAGTGTCCGTGTCCGTGTTCGGGTACAAAAAATCCAATTATTCGGTACGAACACGAATAATACAGTCCGTGTTCGCTCAACACTATTTGTCACTTTTGGAGTTGATGACAGGACAAAGAATATCTATTCTTCTGTCTTTTGAGATTAGCATACTTAGTTATTTACAATCTGTTGTATAGAAAGAAGTGTGATTGCAAACATTGCAACAATAGATACAAGAATTTATCTTCACAGGGAAATGTAAACATTGTGACAGAATCTCCAGCACTGTTACAACAGATGGAAAATATGTTTTAAAAACTATTATCCCAAACATCCGACCACATCACAAATATCCTCACTAAGGAAATTAGAGATTTGGGCTTTAGGATATCTGACCTTGAAACCAGAGTGGATGATATAGAAAACGATACCCAAACTTATACTGCAGAAATTGAATCTCTTAAGGAGGAAAACCGGAAACGACACACAGCGAGGAGAGCTGAGAGCTGTGTGTGTGTGTAGAGGAGGAGGAGGAGCCGCACGTGCGGAGGAGAGCGGGGGAAGCCGCACTAGGAAGCCGGGGGCAGGAGGCAGGAGCTCGGAGCCTCGGACCAGGGAACCAGTGCGGGGGACAGCCGGGGGCAGGAGACAGGAGCTCGGAGCCTCGGACCAGGGAACCAGTGCGGGGGACAGAGCAGCAGCAGCGGCGGAGACAAGGACCGGGACCAGACTGAGACCGAGGGACGTAAGTTGGAAACAATCTGATCTGATCTCCTGGTAGGGGGGTGGGCTGGTGGGGGGACTACAAGTACAAACTACATACAAGTACAAACACTACAAGCAATACAGGTTACTAAGGGGCTACTATAGACTGAGAGGTGCTCTGCGACTGACCAACGGTGCTGAGTATCTTGCAACTGGTGAGTATCTTTGCGACTGGTGTGGATCTTTGTGACTGGTTAGTATCTTGCGACTGGTGGGTGAGTATCTTTGCGACTGGTGAGCATCTTGCGACTGGTGAGCATCTTTGCGACTGGTAAGTATCTTTGCGACTGGTGAGCATCTTTGTGACTGGTAAGTATCTTGCGACTGGTGAGCATCTTTGCGACTGGTGAGCATCTTTGCGACTGGTGAGCATCTTTGCAACTGGTGAGCATCTTTGCGACTGAGTATCTTTGCGACTGGTGAGTATCTTTGCGACTGGTAAGTATCTTGCGACTGGTGAGCATCTTTGCGACTGGTGAGTATCTTTGCGACTGGTGAGCATCTTTGCGACTGGTGAGTATCTTGCGACTGGTGAGTATCTTGCGACTGGTGAGCATCTTTACGACTGGTGAGTATCCTTGCGACTGGTGAGTATCTTGCGACTGGTGAGTATCTTTACGACTGGTGAGTATCCTTGCGACTGGGAGTATCTTGCGACTGGTGAGTATCTTTGCGTCTGTTGGATCTTTGCGACTGGTGAGTATCTTAGCGACTGGTGAGGACCCCAGGTTTAGTACCAGGGGAGACAGAGGTAGTGTAGGTAAGGAAGAGCAGGTTGTTAATATTATCCCCATAGAGTAGTGGGTAATAATGTCCGACAGGATTGCGGATGCCACTCAGTGCACTTCTTGCTGCATGTATGCGTTCCTTGATGAACCAATCGAGGGCGAATACTGCTGTGCAAGATGTGAGCGACTTGTTGCTCTGGTAGACCAGATCCTGGACCTACAGAACCCAGTGGCAACACTGCGTGGCATCAACAACCTGGAAAGGAGCTTGGACATTACCTATCAGGCGCTGGCAGGGGCCAGCATAGAGGAGGGAGGAATAGAGGAGACGCAAGCAGCAGAGGTACGCAGCTGGGTGACTGTTAGGAAGGGTAGAGGGATGAGTGCCAGGGAGGCCAATCCTGAGTTGGTACACCCTAACAAATTTGCAGAGTTGCAGGTTGAGGGGGATATCAACTCAGGGGTGGCAGAGCTGGAGCATGCACCCTTCCCCAGCTGACAGGGGAGGGACGGCTCCAGGAAGAAGGGGGGCCGTAACTCAGGAAAGGTTAGAAAGGTTGTGGTAGTTGGGGACTCAATTATCAAGAGGACAGAGAGGGCAGTCTGTAAAAAAGATCTCGTGAACTGAACAGTTTGTTGTTTACCGGGCGCCCGCGTTCGGCATATCGCAGATCTGGCAGACAGATTGTTGTGCGGGGCTGGGGATGACCCAGCGGTCATGGTGCATGTGGGCACTAATGACAAAGTTAAAGGTAGGTGGAGGATTCTTAAGAACGATTTCAGGGACTTAGGTAATAGATTGAGGAAAAGGACCTCCAAGGTGGTTTTCTCTGAAATACTGCCTGTACCTCGAGCCACACAAGAGAGGCAGAAGGAGATTAGGGAACTTAACAAGTGGCTGAGGAACTGGTGTAGGAAGGAGGGGTTTTGGTTCCTGGAGAACTGGGTTGACTTCTCAGTCGGCTACCGGCTCTTTAGTAAGGATGGGCTGCACCTTAATGGGGACGGTACAGCTCTTTTGGGGAGAAAGATGTAGGGTGTATGTAGTTCCGCGCTTAGGATGAGGGGTATATATGTACAATTGAACACCGCACCTAGCTGCTGCCCACTTCAAAAATGCGACCCTAGAAGGGGAGCACTTGAAGAAATAAAAGGGGAAAGGAAGTGATTGGCGCTGCCTGGTGGGGTGTTATGGGAATGTATATGTAGGATACTATGCTTCTAGTAAGATGTCCTATAGAGGCCTGTGTAATAATTTAATATTGGAATCAGTGAATTATCAACTTAAAATCTGATAAATGACAAACCTGTGTAAAACCAAAGTGGGTCTATGTATAAAAAATGAAATAAAACCCTATATACATAACATCAGTAAATAAATTTCATACGTACAAAATGTGCAAAGAGAAGTGCAAAAAGTGAATAAAAAAAGTGAAGTGCTACAAAATAAATAAAATTAATCCAATGAAATCCAGTAGTAAATATGTGACCATAAAATAACAATAGGTAAGTATGCTATAAAAATTCTTAATAAATATAAGTAAAGTAATAAATAGCGTATATATGACCCTAAAATGACAATCGATGGGTATGCTCTTAAAGTGCCAATAAATACAAGTGGAAAAAAATGAATAAATAATTCTCAATAAATAAATAAATAAGTGCAAAAGGTGCAAAAGGTGAACCAATTAATTGGTGAAAATATCCGTGCCAAACTAGCGGAACATGAATGAAAAAATGCAGACTAAAAAGTCAATAAAAATAATCCAACAAATAGATCCAAGTAAATGTGCCGTCTCAGTGGTTAAAAAGTCCAAAAGGGTCCTAAATAAGTGAAGTCAATATATGGTGGATTTGAAGTGCTCTTTTCTCTATGCCCAAAGTATAGTGGGTGGGCAGAAGGAAGATGTGTTCCCCTGAGCCTGGGGTCCTGCGCTTACCAGATTCCCTTACCCCTACAGCGGTAAACAGCGGGTCGATTATTAGGGGATCGCTCCCACACACTGGCAATCAGGATCTCCTATGGCCTTGGTATCGCTCCGTGGTAGTAATGCAGATGTCAGCTCAATAGGTATAAAATAGGAATCCAGTACAGTGCCCGGGTATGTAGGAGAAAAAGGGAAGGAGCCTCCAATAGTGTAAAATTGTTTCACAGAACAGCTTTATTATATAAAAAAGACATGTACTCACAAGGTATAAAATACAAAGGTATGCCCGTCTGGCATAGGAGCCGCAACCTCCTCTCTTGCGGTGCACGCCAGAAAGTAGCGTGCGAACCAACCGCCGGATGTGCGTCCCAAGCCTCGGGTTCAGTGGACGGAAATGACCGTGACCACTAATAATCGACCCGCTGTTTACCCCTGTAGGGGTAAGGGAATCTGGTAAGCGCAGGACCCCAGGCTCAGGGGAACACATCTTCCTTCTGCCCACCCACTATACTTTGGGCATAGAGAAAAGAGCACTTCAAATCCACCATATATTGACTTCACTTATTTAGGACCCTTTTGGACTTTTTAACCACTGAGACGGCACATTTACTTGGATCTATTTGTTGGATTATTTTTATTGACTTTTTAGTCTGCATTTTTTCATTTATGTACCGCTAGTTTGGCACGGATATTTTCACCAATTAATTGGTTCACCTTTTGCACCTTTTACACTTATTTATTTATTTATTGAGAATTATTTATTCATTTTTTTCCACTTGTATTTATTGGCACTTTAAGAGCATACCCATCGATTGTCATTTTAGGGTCATATATACGCTATTTATTACTTTACTTATATTTATTAAGAATTTTTATAGCATACTTACCTATTGTTATTTTATGGTCACATATTTACTACTGGATTTCATTGGATTAATTTTATTTATTTTGTAGCACTTCACTTTTTTTATTCACTTTTTGCACTTCTCTTTGCACATTTTGTACGTATGAAATTTATTTACTGATGTTATGTATATAGGGTTTTATTTAATTTTTTATACATAGACCCACTTTGGTTTTACACAGGTTTGTCATTTATCAGATTTTAAGTTGATGATTCACTGATTCCAATATTAAATTATTACACAGGCCTCTATAGGACATCTTACTAGAAGCAAAGTATCCTACATATACATTCCCATAACACCCCACCAGGCAGCGCCAATCACTTCCTTTCCCCTTTTATTGGGGAGAAAGATGGCCACCAAGTTGGAGGGGCTTTTAAACTAGGAGACGGGGGGGAGGGCTCAGAAGTAGAGTCAGTCAGGAGGGAGCAGAGGACTGAAGGCAGCTGTAGGGTCAGCAGCGACAGTAGGTCCACAACGTCAATTGGCAGGTCTGTGCGGGAAAATCTCAGACCAAACAGGAAAATCTCAGACCAAACAGGAATAAACATAACCGCCAATTGCGCTCAACTTCCGTAAAACTAAGAGGGGTATATGCTAATGCCAGGAGCCTAGCTAATAAAATGGATGAGTTGGAAATATTAGTACATGAGGAGGACATAGACCTAACAGAGACTTGGTTCGACCCCTCACATGACTGGCTGGCCAATATCCAAGGGTATTCGGTGTACCGGAAGGAAAGGGTAGGAAAAAGAGGGGGAGGGGTATGTCTCTATGTCAAGAACAATATAAAGGTGATAGAAAGGAGTGACATTACGGAAGGGATGAGTATGGAGTTAGAATCTGTGTGGGTTGAACTCCATAGGGAAGGAGAAAAGGGGAAAGTAATTGTGGGGGTTTGCTATAGGCCACCTAACCAAGGGGAGGAGGTAGAGCTGGAATTCTTAGCACTAATGAGTAAAGTGGCAAAATTGGGATCAGTCATCATATTAGGGGACTTCAATTATCCCGACATTGACTGGGATGAGGGGACTACACACTCACAGAAGGCCCGCCTATTCACGGAAACCTTACTGGATAATTACATGTCACAGTTGGTGGACTCTCCGACTAGAGAAAATGCAGTCCTGGATCTATTGATCACTAATGACCCAGACATAATCTCGGAGGTAGGAGTCCAGGACAACCTGGGCTCTAGCGATCACAGGATGATCACATTTAGTATAAATAACAATATAACAAGGCAAGTGGGGAACATAAGAACCCTAAACTTCAGACGGGCAAACTTTCCAAAATTGTACTCATTGATGGAAAGGGTAAACTGGGACCAAACCCTGGGATCCCTGACCACAGAGGAAAAATGGGAATGCTTTAGGAACATATTAGGCAAAGGCATCTTGCAGTGCATTCCTATGGGAAATAAATTTAGAAGAGACAAAGCCAAACCTGGCTGGCTAAACCGTAGCGTCAAAAAACTTATTAGGGGAAAAAAATTGGCCTTCAAGAAGTATAAATCAGAGGGCACAGTATCGGCTTTCGAGCAATACAAGGAGGCAAATAAGAAAAGTACTTTGAGAGACAAATAGCGGAGGATAGTAAAAAAAACCCAAAGAAATTCTTTAAATATATCAACAGCAAAAAACTAGGGCAGAGCACATTGCACACATAATTAGCGATGATGGGGGGATGGTTACAGAGGACACTGAAAAAGCAACCGTGCTGAATGCTTTTTTCTCGTCAGTCTTTACACAGGAAACGGAGGGGTACACTGACCATGACTGTATGGTTAGTAGTAATACACAGGACTTGCCACTATGGCTAACAGAGGGTGAAATCAGGGAAAGGCTGGATAAACTTAACACAAACAAATCACCAGGCCCGGATGGCGTACATCCGAGAGTACTCAAGGAACTCAGTAAGGTTATATCCAGACCACTGTTCCTGATCTTTGCTGACAGTATTAGGACAGGAGATGTACCAGGGGATTGGAAGAAAGCTAGCGTGATTCCGATATTCAAAAAGGGCCAGAGGCATATCCAGGGAAATTATAGGCCTGTCAGTTTGACATCAATAGTATGTAAACTTCTGGAGGGGATGATAAGGGACTATATCGTAGAGTTTGCTAAAGACAACAACATCATCAGCAGTAATCAGCACAGGTTTACAAATGGGCGTTCTTGTCAAACCAATCTCTTAACATTCTACGAGGAGGTGAGCTGTGAGCTAGATAGGGGGAGACCAGTGGATGTGGTGTACTTGGATTTCACTAAGGTGTTTGATACAGTTCCCCACAAGCGCTTAATTTATAAAATAAGGTCTGCAGGTATCGACAGCAGGGTTTGCTCTTGGATACGGAATTGGCTTAAAGGGCGTGTCCAAAGGGTGGTAATAAACAGCGCATACTCAGACTGGTCTGAGGTTGTAAGTGGGGTGCCCCAGGGCTCAGTCCTGGGACCAACCTTGTTCAATTTATTCATAAACAGCATTGAGGACGGGATCAGTAGTGCGTTATCAGTTTTTGCAGATGACACAAAATTGGCCAGGGCAATAACTGCACAGCATGAAGCAGATATCCTACAGAATGACCTGGACAAAATTACAGAGTGGGCAACGACATGGCAAATGAGGTTTAACATGGAGAAGTGTAAGGTTTTGCACTTGGGGACTAAAAACATAAAAACACAATACACATTAGGAGGGGAACCCTTGGGGGAATCAAAAATGGAGAAGGATCTGGGAGCCTTGGTTGATGATAGATTAGGCAACAGCATGCAATGTCAAGCGGCAGCTGCCAAAGCCAGCAGAATATTAGCATGCATAAAGAAAGGGATGTATTCCAGAGATAAGGCTATAATCCTTCCACTTTATAAAACTCTGGTCCGACCGCATCTGGAGTATTCTGTCCAGTTCTGGTCGCCAGTCCTCAGGAGGGATGTGTTGGAGCTGGAGAGAGTCCAGAGAAGGGCAACTAAACTAATTAGGGGATTGGAGGACCTTGACTATGAAGAGCGTCTACAATCGCTCAATTTATTCTCCCTGGAGAAGAGACGTCTGAGGGGGGACATGATAGCAATTTATAAATATCTTAATGGGGATCCCAGCTTAGAAAAAAAGCTGTTCATTCGAAGGGATTGCATGAGGACTCGAGGGCATACAATGCGATTAGAGGAGAAGCGTTTTAACCTCAGGCAACGTGGGGGGTTCTTTACTGTTAGGGCTACAAGATTGTGGAATTCTCTACCACAAGAGGTGGTTTCTGCGGGTAGTATGGTGGCTTTCAAAAGACTCTTAGACTTACATCTCAAGGATCAGAACATTCAGGGGTATGTGAGATGATTACAGCCACACACACCTACACAGGTTGAACTGGATGGACTATTGTCTTTATTCAACCTCACCTACTATGTAACTATGTAACTATGAAAATCTTTCACTACAATATCGCCTGGAAGATTTTGGAAATAGGGATCGGCGCGCCAATCTGCGCATTAGGGGCATCCATGAATCTGTCACTGACTTACAAGCCACTATGTTGGCACTTTTTAAAGAATTACAGGCCACTATTCCAGCAGACCGCCTTGAAATGGACAGAGTCCACCGTGCACTTACACCCAAAAAAACTGATGGTCCGCCTCGCGACATTATTGCTAAGTTCCACTATTATCGCACTAAGGAACAACTCATGTCTGCAGCAAGGGGAAAAAATATTCTGAACATTCAAGGTCATACTTATCAAATCTTTGCAGACATCTCCCCAATCACCAATAACAGGCGAAGAGCCCTGAAACCGCAGCTTCTAATACTGCAGCCACACCACATTCCTTATCAATGGGGTTTCCCCTTTTCCATTCGCTTCACTTTCCAAGGTACTAAATATGTATGCTGCACAGCTGAGGACCTACAGTCCACGCTTCATGATCTACAGTTAATTGAATCACCGCCTGTCAGTGGTAACTCTCATCGCAGATCATCTTCAAATTCCCCACAGAATCAACCCAGAAAGAATGAGAAGAAAGGCAAACAAACTCCAAACAAGTGCGGCCACTTCATCTTTCCTACACCTGATCCAGCAGACTCAATGGACTGAATTATTTCAATCTATCTTGTGGCTATGCCCTCTTGATAGTGCTCATGCTTGTTTCAACTTCTTGCATAAATGCTTGTCATTTTTCAGTAACCCTTTCTTTGCAGAATCCTTTTTTCTCTTTTTTCTTCCACTATTTTTTATAGTGAATATGCAACACTTTTTGTTTTACATCATTCGCTGAAACTAGCTTTGACTTCTTTAAGCCCACATTTTAAATGACATTTTTGGGATTTTTTCAAGCTTTTTGTTATATCCCAGGTCAATAAACCCCATGCCACACCATCCTTTCTATAATTTTACTAATATTATTTTTTTGTATAGGCCCTTAGACCTCCGTTAACCTGTTAAGCCCTCTTAGGGATCCTGAGGTCATATATCAAGGTCTATGGGCATAGTTTGGACGTTTTCTTTTGCTTTGCCCTCATAGCTTATCATTGGTATTGCTTATCATGGTTTGGTTATCTGTCTCTACCAGGGTTGCTCCGGGTGCTCCCACCGGTTACCCTCAGGAGTTTGCGTTTTATACTGTTGGCTGGCGACTCGAACCAGGTCATTTCACCTTTTCTAGATAAGGCACCACCTGCTCCTTCATCCCCTTTGAGAAGACTATCTTTGTCCAGTTTACTTTCTCAATATAGCCTTGCTGACTCTTGGAGAGAATCCAATCCAACTAAAATCAAACATTTTTCTCATCCCCACAACTCCTTTTCGCGTATTGATCATATTTTCCTTTCCATTGGTATGCTTCCAGAACTCCTCTCTTCTAACATTATCTTCCCTTGGTCTGATCATAGTGCGGTTTGCACCATTCTTGCTTCCGCCTTTCCTAAAGCTAATGACCCTACTTGGTATTTGAATGACATATAACTTACGAATCCGACTCGTCACTCCAAAATAGCTAATGCCTTGTCAGACTATTTAACTCATAATTCCATACCTGAAACCTCACCCGTAACCTTATGGGAAGCACATAAACCGGTACTAAGAGGTATTTGTATGCGACAGACGTCACATTTGAAAAAAGAACGTAAAACCCTTAGCGATAAATTAAAATCTTCTTTTAACAAATGCTATCTTGCCTTCTAATGTGACCCCACACCTGCTCGGAAACATGATCCGGATAACGCTAGGCCTGAATTTGATTTATTTCTTACTGAAACGGCTGACAAAACAATTCGTAGAGCTAGACACCACTTCTATCTTAAATCTAATAAGCCTGATAACCTTTTGGCACGCATGCTAAATAAAGCTCACAATCCCTCTAAACATTTCAAACTTAAGATTGCGGTCAATTCCTATTCTAACAATCCTGTTAAAATTCTAGTTAACTTTAGATCTCATCTTGCTGCCCTTTATAACTTCAGAGCTTCTATCAACCTTGACCGAGCAAATTCTTTTTTCTCTGACCTAAATCTTCCTACCATCCCTTCTCCACAACTAGATTTTTTAGATTCTCCCATTTCACAAGATGAAATATTAGCAGCTATCAAATCATTGAAACCTAATAAAAGACAGGGTCTTGGTGGGTTTTCTACATTATATTACCAAATGTTTTCCTCTACTTTGACTCCTCTTTTGGCTAATGCTTTCAATTCCCTTCTATATGGTGTATCCTTTAGAGGGGAATCTCTCACAGCCTCCATATGCATAATACCTAAACCTCATACTGATGACACTACCTGGTCTAATTACCTTCCTATATCGCTCTTAAATTTGGATATTAAAATCTTGGCAAAAATTCTATCAGGTGATAATATGATAATATTCGTTGGGCGTTACTACTTTCCCACATTGCTAGAAAGAGACACATCCCCACTTGTTTCCTATCTTCAGACATTAAAAAATCTTTTGACTCGGTCTCCTGGTCTTACATGGATTTTGCCCTACGTAAATGGGGTTTTGGCCCTCATTTTTTAACATGGGTGGCTGCCTTATACAATGAACCTAGAGCATACATAAAATATTTGTAATATAACAGCAGCTGAGACCTTACAGGTCCTGTATGTATATACATTTATATCTCTGGCAAAATTAGAGCGCAGGGTGAGTGATCTCTTTGCAATTGTAGCATTTTGTGCATTTTCTTCACTCCTTTATCATACATAAAATACGCTGGATACAAATCTGAACTTTTTCCTGTGAAAAGGGGTACATGACAAGGTTGTCCCTTGTCGCCCCCTACTTTTTGCCCTATTAATTGAACCACTCGCCCCACACATCGGACTAAACCCGTCTATCAAAGGGATCGAATTGGGGGGCCATCACCACAAACTATGTTTGTTTGTGGATGATGTTCTTCTATTTCTCTCTTCCCCTCAAATTTAGTAATATTTCAGGCCTACATGCGAACCTTCATAAGTCTACAGCATTGAATATTTCCTTATCGACAGAAGAACTCTACTCGACCCAGTCTGCATTACCCTTATCCTGGTCCTCACACCACCTTCCTTATCTTGGAATCAAACTTACAGCTGACATATCTAGTTTGTTCTCAGCCAACTACCCCCCCCCTTGCTGAAAAAGATTAATGATCTCTTTAAATATTGGACATCTCTTCCCCTCTCCTGGTTTGGAAGGATTGCAGTTATTAAAATGTTGATACTTCCTAAATTTCTGTATCTATTCAGAGTCCTTCCGATACCAATACCAGCTCATTTTCTACGTATTTTACAACGGAAAAGTTTGAATTTCACTTGGGGTGGTACTAGGCCAAGGACTGCTAGTAAGACTTTACTTTAATATATATACTTAATATTTATATACAGTCAGGTCCATAAATATTGGGACATCGGCACAATTCTTATCTTCTTGGCTCTATACACCCCCACAATAGATTTGAAATAAAACAAACAAGATGTACTTTAACTACAGACTTTCAGCTTTAATTTGAGGGTATTTACATCCAAATCAGGTGAACGGTGTAGGAATTACAATCATTTGTAAATGTGCCTCCCACTTTTTAAGGGACCAAAAGTAATGGGACAGATTAACAATCATAAATCAAACTTTCACTTTTTAATACTTGGTTGCAAATCCTTTGAAGTCAATAACAGCCTGAAGTCTGGAACGCATAGACATCCCCAGACGCTGGATTTCATCCCTGGTGATGCTCTGCCAGGCCTCTACTGCAACTGTCTTCAGTTCCTGCTTGTTCTTGGGGCATTTTCCCTTCAGTTTTGTCTTCAGTAAGTGAAATGCATGCTCAATCGGATTCAGGTCAGGTGATTGACTTGGCCATTGCATAACATTCCACTTTTTTCCCTTAAAAAACTCTTTGGTTGCTTTCGCAGTATGCTTCGGGTCATTGTCCATCTGCACTGTGAAGCACTGTCCATTGTGTTCTGAAGCATTTGGCTGAATATAAGCAAATAATATTGCCCGAAACACTTCAGAATTCATCCTGCTGCATTTTTCAGCAGTCACATCATCAATAAATACAAGAGAACCAGTTCCATTGGCAGCCATACATGCCCACGCCATGACACTACCACCACCATGCTTCACTGATGAGGTGGTATGCTTTGGATCATGAGCAGTTCCTTTCCTTCTCCATACTCTTCTCTTCCCATCACTCTGGTACTCCAAGTTGATCTTGGTCTCATCTGTCCATAGGATGTTGTTCCAGAACTGTGAAGGCTTTTTTAGATGTTGTTTGGCAAACTCTAATCTGGCCTTCCTGTTTTTGACGCTCACCAATGGTTTACATCTTGTGGTGAACCCTCTGTATTCACTCTGGTGAAGTCTTCTCTTGATTGTTGACTTTGACACACATATACCTACCTCCTGGAGAATGTTCTTGATCTGGCCAAATGTTGTGAAGTGTGTTTTCTTCACCAGGGAAAGAATTCTTCGGTCATCCACCACAGTTGTTTCCCGTGGTCTTCTGGGTCTTTTGGTGTTGCTGAGCTCACCAGTGCATTCTTTCTTTTTAGGGATGTTCTAAACAGTTGATTTGGCCACACCTAATGTTTTTGCTATCTCGCTGATGGGTTTGTTTTGTTTTTTCAGCCTAATGATGGCTTGCTTCACTGACAGTGACAGCTCTTTCGATCTCATATTGAGAGTTGACAGCAACAGATTCCAAATGAAAATAGCACACTTGAAATTAACTCTGGACCTTTCCTTGTCAATGGAATAATGGGGGAATAATACACACCTGGCCATGTAACAGCTGAGCAGCCAATTGTCCCATTACTTTTGGTCCCTTAAAAAGTGTGAGGCACATATACAAACTGTTGTAATTCCTACACCTTTCACCTGATTTGGATGTAAGTACCCTCAAATTAAAGCTGAAAGTCTGCAGTTAAGGAACATCTTGTTTGTTTCATTTCAAATCCATTGTGGTGGTGTATAGAGCCAAAAAGATTAGAATTGTGTTGATGTCCCAATATTTATGGACCTGACTGTAGATGCTCAGATTGCACCGGTCGACAAAAATACCACGCAACACAGGAAATACCATTGTGGGTTGCTATTGAATCTACTAAAATTGATCCTCTCTCGATCTCCAATCTTATATGGCTAAAACCCAAATCTCGTTCACCTATTCACAACCCTATTATCAAACACACACTTTCAATCTGGGACAGAATAAAAACACCATACGGCCTCCAATCAACACAAAACCCTTTGCTCTCCTTTCTTAGAAATCATTCCTTCTACCCAGCCTGGGTATCCCCGTCATCTTTCCACAACTGGGTCACATCGGGACTAACTAGATTTTGCAATTTGGTCTCTGCATCCGATTTCATATCTTTTCCGGATTTAAGTGCTTCCACTTCTCTCCCTTCCTCTGAACTTTTTCGATTTTTACAAATTAAAAACTTTTTTTCCCCACTTCCGTCTGGAACTGGCCCTCTGAATCAGCTTTCGCCATTTGAATGAGTTTGCTATAAAGAACCCCACGTTAAGGGCCTTATTTCGCAACTATACTTGCAACTTCTTGTTAAACCTGAAGAAGGACCCCCTAAATATGTAGTAAAATGGGAATCTGATCTGGGTCGCCCTTTGAATAACACAGAATGGTCGGATATATGGTCTAATACAAAATCCTCTTCCACCAACATTATTGCATTTGAGGCTTCTTATAAAGTATTCATGCGTTGGTATTTGGTGCCCTCCAGAATGGCTAAATTTGCACCACAACTCTCAGCACTCGCAGCTGTTCAGAGGTTGATACCCACTTTCACACCTGTTTGCTATGCCCGATTGTTTCCTCTTTTTGGGGAGGAGTCTTTCGACTGGCCTCTAAGCTGTTTGATATGCCACTACTGCCAGACCCAGCGATTGCACTTTTAAGTGGAAAACCAGACATTCTTACACGCAAAGAATAAACCCCTTATGCAACTCTTAACAGCCGCTAAACAGACTATTGCCAAAGCATGAAAATCCTCTTCCTTAAACTTTTGTGAAACTAAACAATGAGTGAACATTTCGATGATACATGCCAAGATGTCGGCCTTGGATAATGGCACTTTGAATAAATTCGACATGCTTTGGAAACCTTGGATTTCCAAGATGCTTCCCCCAGACTTCAATGAAGCCGTTTTACTTTCTTGCTAACATCCTTGCCTTATTCCCAATAATTGTTCCCACTTCTTTTCTCTATCTTACACTTTTTTTCCTTTCTGGCATTCTTGCCTTCTGTTTTCTTCTCCTTCCCTCTATTTCTTTTTATTTTTTTTTATTATTATTTGGTTTCTAGTAATCTTTCAATACAACAATTTACTTTCTCTACTAGATTTGAGTCCTCATTTATTTTGAACAATTGGATGACTATGTGCCATGCTATATTAGGCTGTTCTACATATGTTCTATGAGATACTTTTATTAGTCAAGATATGTAAATTTTTCGAAGATCCTTTATTTGTGGAAGGTTCCCATTACCTGTTCTCCTTCTGGGTCAGAGCTTGAACCCATTAGGGGTGACCCATAGGGAGGACACAGACACGCTATTCCTATTATTGCAACCCTATTGACTTCCACTTCTACATTATTTATTATACTTACTAACTTTTCATTATCGCTCATTGACTCTCTCTATATCTTGTATACAATTTGCCCACTCTATATTTGAACACTATCTTCTTTATATTTTTGTTGTATCCTTTTTACACTTCTTTTGTATCTATTGTATGTACATAACCCTAATAAAATACTTTGAACGAGAAGAAAGGTCTATGAGTCTAGAATAGTCTGTATTGATCAACGAACATTACTTAAGAAAAACATATTATTTTTTTGGTAAGAATTTGATACTTGTTTTAATTTTCTCTCCTAGATATGTCTTTTGTTTCGAAGTTTCAAGAAAATTATTTTATTTTTTTCTGGATTTTTTTAATTCTACTATGACTATGAGACAAGCACAACTAAACCTCTATTTGTCACTATTTTCTTGTTTATGTTTTCATTCTTATTCCTTTCTAATTGTGTTATCAAGGACTATCATTTTTGGATGGACTTCATTGTTTTCCTCATATGGACTTTCATAAGAGACATTCTGATCATTCGATCATTATGAGAGGGGGAGTTGAGATGCGATTCTCATATATAAATTTTTGATTTGATTCTTGAATGAATTGTCTGATATAGGGAAATAAGTATTGAATATATAGAGAGAGTGCTGCGCAAGTGTAAACCAGTGTCTATAATCCACAGTGATATTCCCCAAATTATTCAATATGTGGTGTACCAAAATGATAATCAATTACTACTTAGATATCACAAAAAGGAAGTCCTTCAAAATTAATAAAATGTTGGAATGAAAATGTCCATGGTGAAATTAAATATAATCGTGGTTAGGTGTTGTGCAGGGACATTTCCCAATCACCAGTGCTTGAATATCCCACAGATTTAGGGTGCAATGTATCACCTCCACTCTTGTGACCCCCCTTCAGGTGGGTATCTCACCTTGGGGTGTGTGACCTAGCAGCTAAGCTTGGTCAGACAGAGCTTGAGATAGTCCACAGATGTATAGGATGGCTCCTCTCCTTCCCCTTGTGAGCTCTCAGCGGGTTCAGAACACTCTGGGATGTATCATATGCATGAAAAAAAGTGTAACATAGTGCAAGTATTGTTTTAAAATCCTCTATTTATATAAACATAGAAAGCTGGGTGACTGAAGCGCACCAAACTATCGACACAATGTATCGGGAACTGAAGCATGTGAATAGATGATCCCGGTCTGCTACTTGTGTGCTGAGTTCCTCTCACAGCCTCGCTCTGCAATCACCAACATGAATCTAGCCCTTCCCCTACGCGTGTTCAACACAAGCATCGGCTTGTGAGTGGAGATTATACATTGCACCCTAAATCTGTGGGATATTCAAGCACTGGTGATTGGGAATTTTCCCTGCACAACACCTAACCATGATTATATTTAATTTTCCCATGGACATTTTCATTCCAACACTTTATTAATTTTGAAGGACTCCTTTTTGTGCTATCTAAGTAGTAATTGATTATCATTTTGTTACACCACATTGAATCGTTTGGGGAATATTGCTGTGGATTAAAGATACTGGTTTCACTTTATATGCACAAGGATTGGATATTTGCACAGCATTTGTACCTCTTGTTTGCTTTTGTTATAATTCCACAGGTATTTTATTTGTATATTTATTCACACAGGGTCATAATTTCATGTGATCACATATAGTGGAATTTGTATTCACATCACATCTGAACATAATTATTCACTTAATTGGTATATTTAGGCATACCTGTTCTCCAACACCATATATGAGTTTCAAAACTTTTTATTTTACACTTGCGCAGCACTCTCTCTATATATTCAATATCAGTCACCTTTAAGGGGAGTGATTGGTGCTAGCGGCATACTCATAAATTAACCCATAGTAGCTTGCAGAATATCACATCATATAGGGAAATAAGTGTTTAGAGCTTGAAAATATTTTAAAACACATTGTGTTGCTTAAATAGAATGGATTATATAGTTATGCGAATATTATGTGTAAAATCTGTTATATTAATCTTGATGGTAGTGACAAGATAGAAGGAAACATAAGTAATCCGGTGTTGACATTGAAATTTGATACTTTCTCCTACACAACCTTTGTTAGTTTAGCAGATCCTTGGAAAAAGATATAGTTAAAGCATATACAGGCTTGTGTGGAAGAGAAGGATCTGATTTAATGTGTTCAAACAGAGTTACTGTTGAACAAAATAATATGGAATGTTGAAAAAAGAGCATAGAAAATAGTTATTTGCTGGTGATAGACAGACAGACAGACAGACAGACAGACAGACAGACAGACAGACAGACAGACAGACAGACAGACAGACAGACAGACAGACAGACAGACAGACAGATAGATAGATAGATAGATAGATAGATAGATAGATAGATAGATAGATAGAGAGATAGATAGAGAGATATGGTTATTGAATAATGGAAAGTTATGATTACTTAAAGTTGTTTTGTGTGAAAGATAGTGTATAAAGGCTTATATTGTACGAATCATTTAGTTATAAAAATTTCCTGGGATGGAAGAGATTTTATTTTATAATTAATCATTTATATTTTGGAGTGAATCATTTTACATATCAAAGTTATTATTTATTTCTTCCTTACATTGAAATAGGAAAATAGTTATATGATATGGTCAAGGGTGTAGGAGTTTTACAAAAAGTTTAACAAAGTTATGAGATTGAAGGAAGAAATATTTGATGATATTACATCATTTGGATGGAAAACTAACTAAAATGAATTAATAATATAAAAATTTACAGTCTTTTGATGGAATGAAATAGTTAAATGTTTCACTTTTTCACAGGAAAATCTCTGGGTTTTAGAGAAGTGCTTATGTATATTGTCTGACATATCCAATTTTATGGTTAATTTTATTATTGTTTTTTGTATTATTTGTTATAATTTGTTTCTATTGTAATAAAAAAAAAAAAAAGATGATCAGAGACATTTCTTATTTAAGATGAATACACTCATATTAGTTGATTATAGTGCATTGAGGGGGAATTGTTAGAGATTTAGAGTTTAAATGATAAAAGTCTCTGAAATACATATGAAATATATATATATATATATATATAATGTAATGATGGTAGTTTGAAGGTTACTTAATTTTTCCTTTGTCAAAGACAGAGAAGCCATCTTGCTATGTACAGTATCTCACAAAAGCGAGTACACCCCTCACATTTTTGTAAATATTTTATTATATCTTTTCATGTGACAACACTGAAAAAAATGATACTTTACTACAATGTAAAGTAGTGAGTGTACAGCATGTATAGCAGTGTAAGTTTGCTGTCCCCTAAAAATAACTTAACACACAGCCATTAATGTCTAAACTGCTGGCAACAAAAGTGAGTACACCCGTAAATGAAAATGTCCAAATTGGGCCCAATTAGCCATTTTCCCTCCCTGTGTAATGTGACTCCTTAGTGTTACAAGGTCTCAGGTGTGAATGGGGAGCAGGTGTGTTGAATTTGGCGTTATCGCTCTCACTCTCTCATGCTGGTCACTGGAAGTTCAACATGGCACCTCATGGCAAAGATCTCTCTGAGGATCTGAAAAAAAAATTTGTTGCTCTACATAAGGATAGCCTAGGCTATAAGAAGATTGACAAGACCCTGAAACTGAGCTGAAGCACAGTGGTCAAGACCATTCGGCAGTTTAACAGGACAGGTTCCACTCAGAACAGGCCTCGCCATGGTCGACCAAAGCAGTTGAGTGCACGTGCTCAGCGTCATATCCAGAGGTTTTCTTTGGGGAAAATATGTATGAGTGCAGCCAGCATTGCTGCAGAGGTTGAAGGGGTAGGGGGTCAGCCTGTCAGTGCTCAGACCATACGCCACACACTGCATCAAATTGGTCTGCGTGGCTGTCGTCCCAGAAGGAAGCCTCTTCTAAAGATGATGCACAAGGAAAGCCCACAAGCAGCTGAAGACAAGCAAGACTAAGGAAATGGATTACTGGAACCATGTCCTGTGTTTGATGAGACCAAGATAAACTTATTTTATTTGGTTCAGATGATGTCAAGCGTGTGTGGTGGCAACCAGGTGAAAAGTACAAAGACAAGTGTGTCTTACCTACAGTCAAGCATGGTGGTGGGAATGTCACGGTCTTGGGCTGAATGAGTGCTGCCCCCACTGGGGTGCTACAGTTCATTGAGGGAACCATGAATGCCAACATGTACTGTGACATACTGATGCGATGCATGATTCCCTCCCTTCGGAGACTGGGTCACAGGGCAGTATTGCAACATGATAACAACCCCAAAAACAACTACAAGATGACTACTGTCTCGCTAAAGAAGCTGAGGGTAAAGGTGATGGACTGGCCAAGCAAGTCTCTAAAGCCTAAACCCTAATGAGCATCTAGGAAATGGGAGCAGAAAAGAATAAATAGAAAAACCCGCTCACCCGGCGCTCTAAAAAGAAATCTCTATCAATAAAATAATATAAAAGCTGCTGCTATTAAAAAGATAAAATCTAACATCAAAGGTGTATCATAAAAGGTGATAAAATCAAGAACAACTCCACCTTAAACGGCACACTAGCAGCGCTAAAATTTCATGCATAACCACATAAAAATATAAATATGAATATAAATATGAATATAAAGAGTCTCTGGTATGAGTGAAGAAATAGTGAGAACTAGAGTTGAGCGGACACCTGGATGTCCGTGTTCGGCGGGTTCGGCCGAACTTGAAAAAAAAGTCCGGGTCCGTGTCCCGGACTTTTTCCGAACTTTACCCGGACACCGAACCCCATTGAAGTCAATGGGGACCTGAACTTTCAGGCACTAAAATGACTCTAAAACACCAATGGAAAGGGATAGAGTGCTGCAAATGGCAGCAAAACGTAGTTAAGAGCATGGCAAGTGCTCTGCAAACAAATGTGGATAGGGAAATAACTTAAAACAACAAAAAAATACAGAAAAATAAAACAATGTTCTTCATCTCTGGCCCATATGGAGTAGGAGGGAGGTTGAGGTGGTGGTGGATGTGGCAGTGTCATAGGCGTGCGCACAGGGTGTGCCGGGTGTGCCTGGGCACACCCTTATCACCTAGGGCACATTAGCATTATCGCTCTGTTTGCCAGTGAAGAGATGGGAAAGATCTCCCTCGGACCTGCTCTGCCATAAGAGAAGTGCCACACACTTCTATTTCACTTTGCCAGCAGGGAGAGTAATGTACCGGGGCCATATACATGTAGGCAAACACATGCATGTGTATTTAAACTTTGGGGTGCACACCCTAATGCAATAAGCTGCGCACACCTATGGGCGGTGTAGGTGGAAGCGGTGGTGGAGGAGGACGAGGTAGCCAATGCTGCTTTTTTTCAGTCATTTTAAATGAGGGTACACCCCAAAAGAATGAGAAAGAGCAAAAATAGAACAATGGCTGGGTAAGGTCGGTATCCATCTCTATTCTGCACAAGGTACGGAAAAGTCCCGTGGGATCCATGCCTGGTTCATTTTAATGAACGTGAGCTTGTCCACATTGTCTCTGGACAGGCGGCTGCGCTTGTCTGTGATAACGCCCCCAGCCGTGCTAAATACACATTCAGATAATACACTGGCTGCAGGGCACGCCAGCACCTCCAAGGCGTAAAGGACAAGCTCAGGCCATGTGCCCAATTTGGAGCCCCAGAAGTTGAAGGGGGCAGACCCGTCATTCACTACATGTAGGCATGTGCACACATACTGCTCCACCATGTTGGTGAAATGCTGCCTCCTGCTAAGACATTCCATATGAGCTGCTGTTGCTGCTGTTTGTTGTGGCGTGCTGACAAAGCTTTTCCACATTTCGGCCATGCTAACCCTGCCTTCTGAGGTGCTGGAGGTGCCCTGGTTGCGTTGGCGACCTCTTCCTCCTCCTCCTCTGCCTTGGCCTTGTGCTTCCACTGTGGCCCCGCTGTCAGGTTGGAATGCCAGCAGCATCGCGTCTACCAGCGTGCGCTTGTACTCGCGCATCTTGCGATCTCGCTCCAGTGAGGGAATTAAGGACGGTACGTTGTCCTTGTAACGGGGATCCAGCAGCGTGGCCACCCAGTAATCAGCACAAGTTAGAATGTGGACAACTCGGCGGTCGTTGTGGAGACACTGCAGCATGTAATCGCTCATGTGAGCCAGGCTGCCCAGAGGCAACGAAAGGCTGTCCTCTGTGGGAGGCGTATCGTCTGTGTCCTCTGTATCCCCCCAGCCATGCACCAGTGATGGCCATGAGCTGGCCTGGGTGCCACCCTGCTGTGAACATGGTTCCATCTCCTCCTCCATCTCCTCCTCCTCATCCTCCTCATCCTCCAGAACTGTGCCCCTGCTGGACAATTGTGTCCCTGGCGTTTGTGGGTGCAGGAACAAACCCTCAGAGCCCCTTGCGAATGACTGCCCTGAAAGCCTTGGAAATGTAACCTCTTCATCCTGTGCCACATCCTCTTCCATCATCGCCCGAATTGTTTTTTGAAGGAGACATAGAAGTGGGATAGCTAAGCTGACAACGGCGTCATCGGCACTGGCCATGTTGGTGGAGTACTCAAAACAGCGCAACAAGGCACACAGGTCTCGCATGGAGGCCCAGTTATTGGTGGTGAAGTGGTGCTGTTCCACAGAGCGACTCACGCATGCGTGCTGCAGCTGAAACTCCACTATGGCCTGCTGCTGCTCACACAGTCTTTCCAGCATGTGCAAGGTGGAGTTCCACCTTGTGGGCACGTCACATATGAGGCGGTGAGCGGGAAGGCAGAAGTTATGCTGCAGCACTGACAGGCAAGCAGCAGCAGGGTGAGAACACCGAAAGTGCGCACAGACGGCCTGCACTTTCTGCAGCAGTTCTGACATATCGGGGTAGTTTTTAAGGAACCTCTGCACCACCAAATTCAGCACATGCGCCAGGCAAGGGATGTGCGTCAAACCGGCTAGGCCCAGAGCTGCTATGAGATTTCGCCCATTATCACACACCACCAGGCCGGGCTTGAGGCTCGCTGGCAGCAACCACTCATTTGTCTGCTGTTCCATGCTCCTCCACAACGCCTGCGCGGTGTGTGTTTTTTTCCCCCAAACAGGCAAGTTTTAAAACTGCCTGCTGTCGTTTACCCCTGGCCATGCTGAAGTTGGTGGTGAAGGTGTTACGCTGACCGGATGAGGAGGTGGTAGAGGATGAGGAAGCGGAGTAGGAGGAGTTAGGAACAGGAGGCAAACTGAGGCGCCCTGCAATCCTCAGTGGTGGAAGGACATGCGCCAAATTGCTATCTGCCTCAGGCCCATCCGCCACTGCATTTACCCAGTGTGCCGTTAGGGAGATATAACGCCCCTGACCATGCTTACTGGTCCACGTATCGGTAGTTAGGTGGACCTTGGCACAGATGGCGTTGCGCAATGCACACCTGATTTTTTTCCCCCACTTGGTTGTGCAGGGAAGGAATGGCTTGCCTGGAAAAGTAGTGGCGGCTGGGCACGACGTACTGTGGGACAGCCACCGACATAAGGTTATTAAAACTGTGCGTCTCCACCAGACGGAATGACAGCATTTCAAAGGCCAATAATTTTGAAATGCTGGCATTCAGGGCCAGGGATCGCGGGTGGGTAGGGGGGTACTTCCTCTTCCTCTCAAGTGTTTGGGAGATGGAAAGCTGAACGCTTCCACGGGACATTGTGGAGATGGTTGGTGACCCAGGTGGTGGTGTTGCTAACAGATCATCTGTTTGCGGGGTGGCAGGTGCCGGTATCACTACAGATGTGGATGGAGAGGCCGAGACTGCAGCAGAAGAGGAAGCAGGAGGAGCCAGAGACCTTTCTTGGTTTTGAAGGTGTCTACTCCACTGCAGCTCGTGCTTTGCACTTAGATGCCTGATCATGCAGGTTGTGCTCAGGTTGAGAAGGTTTATGCCTCGCTTCAGGCTCTGATTGCACAGGGTGCAAACCACCCGTGTCCTGTCATCAGCACATTTTCTGAAGAACTTCCAAGCTAGAGAACTCCTTTGAGCTGGCTTTGGTGCGCTCGTTCCCTTGCTGCGTTGGGCAGTAGCAGGCGTAGTGTCTAGGGCACGGCCGCTCCGCTTCTGCACCCTGCTCCCTCTTCTGCTGTGCTGGTGGCTCTGTGCCACCACCTCCTCTTCCTCCAAACTACTCGGGTCACCTGCATGACCTTCATTCCAAGTGGGGTCGAGGACCTCATCGTCCTCCACATCATCTTCCACCCAGTCTTCACCCCTGCCCTCCTTGTCGGTCTCCACAATTCTGAATGCCGCAGCAGTTGGCACCTGCGTTTCGTCATCATCGGAGACGTGCTGCGATGGTCCTTCCATGTACTCATCTTGAGAAATCAGTGGTTGGGCATTGCTGCACTCAATCTCTAGGTGGATGGCCCTGGGAAACCCTGCTGACAGAGTCATCAAAAAGAAGAAGAGACTGCTGCATGACTTGGGGCTCAGACTGCTTGCCTGATTTGCAAGGGGGTGAGGTGAAAGACGGTTGGACATTGGCTGCAGGTGCCAACTCTGACCTTTCTGCAGTAGACTGGGTGGGAGACAATGTGAAGGAACTGGAGGCACTGTCAGCAACCCAATCTACTATCGCCTGTACTTCTTCTGGCCTCATCACTTCTAGAGGCGCATGATGCCCTACCAAATACTGCTGCAGGTTCTGTCGCCTACTCACACTTGAGGAAGGTGTTTCACTTGTGCGTGTAGCTGGCACAGATTGACCACGTCCTCTCCTTGCAACAGGAGCTCTACCAGCAGCACCACGATCCAGGCCACGGCCCCTATTTGACGGTCTCCTCATATTTCTGTAATTTATGATCTTGCCCTAGAAAGGTGTTTATTGAATAGCGGAACAAAACAACAACAGTATCGCTCGGGTGTATCTCACAGTCAAATATGCAAACTATGCCGCAATTTAATGTTTTTTACCCCAAAATGGTGTATATTGAATAACGGAATAGAAAAAAGGATAAAAAACGGTGTATCTCACACGTACAAACACAGACTAGGCCCCGATTAAAATTTTTTGTACCCTGTCATGTATGTAATTGATACTGTGGAGGTTGTGCTGGGGGACGTGGGTGGGGGGAAGTGGGGGATGGGGCTAAGAGAGGGGACGCAGCAGGATCCCTTTGGGGCGTCCCCCCCGGAGTGGCTATAGCGCCGCACTGCCCCACCCCGCGCCCTCCCCCACGGGTCGTGGCGTGAGATTGATTTCGTTGTATGTTTGGGTGCTACGCTGTCCTTGACATTTATACCAATTACTGCTGCTGTGGGTCATATCTTCATACCTTTATACTTTAAACTTTTGTTCAGTCATTTAATTGTAATTCTCAGTTATCCAATTATTCATAAGTTATGTTATAATGCAACTGTTATGTATGTAACTCATTATCTTTGCAAAAACCAAATAAAAAGATTTTCAAAAAAAAAAAATTTTTTGTACCCTAAAGGGAGGATGAGGAAGAGGAGTAGGAGGAGTTCAGAACAGGAGGCAAACTGAAGCGCCCTGCAATCCTTGGCCTTGGAAGGAGATGCGCCAAACAAATTTAAAAGGTGTATCTCACACGTACCGATACAGACTATGCCGTAATTTATTTTTTTACACTCCAAAATATTGAATAGCGGAATAGGAAAAATGTTATAATACGGTGTATCTCACACGTACAAACAAAGACTAGGCCCTGATTACAATTTTTTGTACCCTAAAGGCAGGATGAGGAAGAGGAGTAGGAGGAGTTGGGAACAGGAGGCAAACTGAAGCACCCTGCAATCCTCAGCGGTGGAAGGAGATGCGGCAAACAAATTTAAAAAGGTGTATCTCACATGTACCGATACAGACTATGCCGTAATTTAATTTTTTACACTCAAACAGGGTGTATATTGAATAGCGGAATAGGAAAATTTTTATAAAACGGTGTATCTCACACGTACAAACACAGACTAGGCCCCGATTAAAATTTTTTGTACCCTAAAGGGAGGATGAGGAAGAGGAGTAGGAGGAGTTCGGAACAGGAGGCAAACTGAAGCGCCCTGCAATCCTCGGCGGTGGAAGGAGATGCGCCAAACAAATTTAAAAAGGTGTATCTCACATGTACCGATACAGACTATGCCGTAATTTAATTTTTTACACTCAAACAGGGTGTATATTGAATAGCGGAATAGGAAAAATTTTACAAAACGGTGGTGTATCTCACACGTACAAACACAGACTAGGCCCTGATTACAATTTTTTGTACCCTAAAGGGAGGATGAGGAAGAGGAGTAGGAGGAGTTCGGAACAGGAGGCAAACTGAAGCGCCCTGCAATCCTCGGCGGTGGAAGGAGATGCGCCAAACAAATTTAAAAAGGTGTATCTCACATGTACCGATACAGACTATGCCGTAATTTAATTTTTTACACTCAAACAGGGTGTATATTGAATAGCGGAATAGGAAAAATTTTACAAAACGGTGGTGTATCTCACACGTACAAACACAGACTAGGCCCCGATTACAATTTTTTGTACCCTAAAGGCAGGATGAGGATGAGGAGTAGGAGGAGGTCCGAACAGGAGGCAAAATGAAGCACCCTGCAATCCTCTGCGGTATGAGATGCGCCCCAAAAATTGGAAAGGTGTATCTCACGCGTACCGATACAGACTATCCCGCAATTTAATTGTTTTTACCCCAAAGGTGTAGATTGAATAGCGGAATAGAAAATATGATATCAAAAGGTGTATGTATCTCACACGTACAGACCCAGACTAGGCCCAAATTACTATTTTTTGTACCCCCAAAGGCAGGATGAGGAGTAGGAGGAGTTCGGAACAGGCAGGAGGCAGACTGAAGCACCCTGCAATCCTCGGCGGTATGAGATGCGCCCCAAAAATTGGAAAGGTGTATCTCACACGTACCGATACAGACTATCCCGCAATTTAATTGTTTTTACCCCAAAGGTTTAGATTGAATAGCGGAATAGAAAATATGATATCAAAAGGTGTATGTATCTCACACGTACAGAACCAGACTAGGCCCCGATTACTATTTTTTGTACTCCCAAAGGCAGGATGAGGAGTAGGAGGAGTTCGGAACAGGCAGGAGGCACACTGAAGCACCCTGCAATCCTCGGCAGTATGAGATGCTCCCCAAAAATTGGAAAGGTGTATCTCACACGTACCGATACAGACTATCCCGCAATTTAATTGTTTTTACCCCAAAGGTGTAGATTGAATAGCGGAATAGAAAATATGATATCAAAAGGTGTATGTATCTCACACGTAGAGACCCAGACTAGGCCCAAACTACTATTTTTTGTACCCCCAAAGGCAGGATGAGGAGTAGGAGGAGTTCGGAACAGGCAGGAGGCACACTGAAGCACACTGCAATCCTCGGCAGTATGAGATGCGCCCCAAAAATTGGAAAGGTGTATCTCACACGTACCGATACAGACTATCCTGCAATTTAATTGTTTTTACCCCAAGAGTGTAGATTGAATAGCGGAATAGAATATATGATATAAAATTGGTGATTTTTCAATAGCACATGTGAACAGCAGTGTCTTATATCAGTCAGCTCTGCTGCAGGCTATGGAGGAAAAAAAAAAAAGAAGAAAATTCCCCTTTTAAGTTTATTAATTTTTAAATAGATTAGTACAGACTATGCCGCAATTTAATTTTTTTAACCCAAAAGGGTGTATATTGAATAGTGGAATAGAAAAAAAAGTGTATAACTTTTGAAATCACTCAATAATAGCACATGTGAACACAGCAGTGTATTATCACAGTCAGCAGCACTGAAGGAAAAACGCTGCACACAACTGACTGATAAAAAATACTTTTTTCTCCCTCCTCCTCAGCGGGCAAAAAGATTGTGTTCACACCACCCCACACACAGCAAAATCGATGTGGACCACTGACCCTGCCTATCTCCAGCCTCGCCCAAAAATGATCGATAAGATCGGTCACTGCCGGCACTGCAAACCCCCCACACAGCAAAATCGATTGTAGAACACTGACCCTGCCTATCTCCAGCCTGTCCCTAAAATGATCGATAAGATCGGTCACTGCCGGCACTGCAAACCCCCCCCACACAGCAAAATCGATTGTAGAACACTGACCCTAAATATCTCCAGCCTCGCCCTAAAATGCCCTAATATCTCGCCTGCCTGCACTCCGACCTGTCCCTAAATTCTTTTCGGACACAATATGATTTTTGACTGTCTGTCCCTAATCAGCAGCCAGCACGTATGATGTGTGCTCTGTCCCTGTACTACAGCAGAATGACGCAACGGCGCTCGGTGTCGAACTTATAAAGACTTGGTCACATGCTTCAGATGGCCAATCACAGCTACTAATACATTTGTAGGCATGGCTGGGATGGCTTAAGGCACACCAGTTAAACGCTTGTTGATTGGCTTTTTAAAGCCCGCCATTAAAAGCGCGCCAATACATACAAACCCGGAAATAAAATGACCGAACACGGATTTTAAACCCGAACATACAGTAAAGTTTTCGGGTCAGTGTTTCGGTACGAACACGAATAATACAGTCCGTGTTCGCTCAACACTAGTGAGAACTTCATGCACACAGTCCAGGGAGTAAAGAATGGTGACACTCCAAAGATGCAGACCTTCCCTCGTAGTACATTTAAACCACAGATCACAAAAGGAGCCTCCACCTCACCGCTGTGCACGCCTTATGGTTATAAACTCACCAAAGGGCAATGAATGTAAGCCCAAATAATGCTGTCACAGACTTGGAAACAGTAAATCATCAGATCCCCTTCAGACTATGGATGCAATTGCACTTTACTTATCCATCCCTGACTGATTTTTCTGAGATCGGGGCCGATATAGCGAATGCAGATGATAAAAATCTGTGGGTGTATGATCCTCCGATGATCTGCAGTCTGAGTACCTGTGTAGTCTGAGATATCGGACAGGGGAGTGATAAGCAGACCGGACATGAGATGGAGGTCACCCCTAGTTAGGGCGGAAGCAAAACTAATAAGGAGTGAGGCGAGGTAAGTCAAATCAATGAAAGACTTGATAATATTAATACTAATATATCGCCCGGACCAGATGGCTTGCACCCGAGAGTACTCAAGGAACTCCGTAGGGTTATATCTAGACCGTTGTTCCTAATCTTCACAGACAGTATATTGACAGGAACTGTACCAGGTGACTGGAGGAAAGCTAATGTGATACCAATATTTGAAAAAGGGAGGAGGGATATTCCGGGAAACTATAGACCGGTCAGCCTGACATCAATTGTATGTAAAATATTAGAAGGGTTGATATGGGACTATATCCAAGAATTTGCTAAGGACAACAGTATCATCAGCAGTAATCAGCACGGGTTCACAAAGGGACGTTCTTGCCAAACCAATCTGTTAACATTTTACGAGGAGGTGAGCTGTAAGCTAGATAGAGGGAGACCTGGGGATGTAGTGTATCTGGATTTTGCTAAGACATTCAACACTGTTCCCCACAAACGCTTAATCTACAAACTACGGTCTTCAGGCATGGACCTCAAGGTTTGTTCTTGGATAGAAAACTGGTTTTATGGGCGTGCCCAAAGGGTGGTGATAAATAACACGTACTCAGACTGGTCTGGAGTGGTAAGGGGGGTCTCCCAGGGCTCAGTCCTGGGACCAATTTTGTTCAATTTATTAATCAATAACATAGAGGATGGAATCAGTAGCTCAATCTCAATTTTTGTGGATGACACAAAGATATGCAGGGCAATAACTTTGCATCAAGATATAGAAATCTTACAGAATGACCTGAACAAAATAACAGTGTGGGCAACTACATGGCAAATGAGATTTATTGTAGAGAAGTGTAAGGCATTACCACTTGGAGGCAAAAAACATAAACGCATATTATACTCTGGGGGGGAACCTCTGGGGGAATCCAGAATGGAGAAGGATTTGGGGGTTCTAGTGGAAGATAGACTAAGTAATAGCATGCAATGTCAAACTGCCGCTGTCAAAGCCAGCAGAATATTAGCATGCATAAAGGAAGGGGATATATTCCAGAGACAAAGCTATAATCCTACCACTTTATAAAACCCTGGCTAAACCACACCTGGAGTATTCTGTCCAGTTCTGGTCGCAAAATCCTCAGGAAGGATGTGCTGGGACTGGAAAGAGTCCAAAGAAGGGCAACTAATCTAATAAGGGGATTTGAGGACCTTATTTATGAGGAGCGATTACAAGCACTTAATTTATTCTCCTTGGAGAAGAGACGCCTGAGAGGGGACATGATAGTGATTTACAAATACCTCAATGGCGATCCCAGCATAGGTAAAAAAATAATTAGTCTCAAGGAGTGCAAGAAGACATGTGGCCACACAATGAGATTAGAGGAAAGGCGGTTTAACCTTAAGCTGCGTAAGGGGTTCTTCACTGTAAGGGTGGTGAGAATGTGGAACTCTCTTCCAGAATTGGTGGTAGCTGCGGGGAGTATGGCTACTTTTAAAAGACTCTTGGACATGCATCTCACAGATCACAACATTCAGGGTTACGGGAAATGATCAGGCCACTGACACACACACCTGTACAGGTTGAACGGACTGATGTCTTTATTCAACCTCAACTACTATGTAACTATGTAACTATGTAACTATGCTACCAGCTCTGTGATGTCATCATGGAGTAGTGGAAAAGGACTCCAGTGCCAACCTATAAACTCCATGCCCAAGAGGGTTAAGGCAGTGCTGGAAAATAATTGTGGCCACACAAAATATTGACACTTTGAGCTCAATTTTGACATTTCCATTTGGGAGTGTATTCACTTTTGTTGCCAGTGGTTTAGACATTAATGGCTTTGTGTTGAGTTATTTTGAGGGGACAGCAAATTTACACTGTTATGCAAGCTGTACACTCACTACTTAAACATATTGGACTAGGTGGGACTTTAAGTGAGACCCAAGCTGGTGTTGCCCGGCGTCTCCATCCCTATAACAAGAAAAAAAATGAGGTTGAAGGATTGTAAGAGGTGCATGAAAGTCAGCCAGCCCCCAGTCTGATGTACTCACCCTCCAGTCTGTCACTAACCAAATAGACCTGTCTCTTGGTACAAAGAACAGGGGTTTAGTTGACACACATTTGCAAACGCATGTGAAAGCTGCAGAGCCACTTCACGGCACCCTGTTAAATCTGCAGTCCTAATACTCCTAATTTAGTGTCCTCACACTGGAGGCACATGGCTGCTAATGGGTGGATGGGGGACAGGTGAGAGGGAGACAGCCCAACCTCCCCCAACCCATCCTCATCCATGACTGGCTGTTGTCTGAAAGACTCAAATAATTAGGTTATAACGACGAAGAGACCAGTTTGTACCATCATTATAACCTAATTATTTGAGTCTTTGAGACTCAAATAAGGGTGAGTACATCAGACTGGGGGCTGGCTGACTTTCATGCACCTCTTACAATCCTTCAACCTCATTTTTTTTCTTGTACACTCACTACTTTACATTGTAGCAAAGTGTAATTTCTTCAGTGTTGTCACATGAAAAGATATAATAAAATATTTACAAAAATGTGAGGGGTGTACTCACTTTTGTGAGATACTGTATGTATTTCTATTCTGAAATTCTTTGTTAGTATGTTGGGAGGAGTTATGTGTCAAATATAGAGTAAAAACCTATATGCAAGAGTGGGTGGTTACCTTTATATTTGGAAGAACTACATTCTATCATTTTTGCTGACATTGTATTTACATGCAACATAAAAGACAGCTAAATCTATAGAATAAACAGAGAAAAGAAAATTACATCTACACTCTGAAGACACGTAACAGCGCGCTCTCTTCTTCTGTCAATATTTGTTTTATTCTGTTTTGTATTGTATGTTTTGCTTTTCTTTAAGAAAATAAACAACTTTACTGAAGTATCGTGACAACTGAGAAGTCTATTTCGAACAATGTCCAACACCAAAATAAAAGTATCTCCCCCCGGGTCAGAGATCACCCTCTGGATGGCGCAGGGTACACTTTTGCCAATCAAAATGGAAACTCTCCTAGCATAGGAAGATAAGGGCTGTTATCATGGCCTGTAAAGTGCCGTGACCCTGCTCCCATCTAGATGGGTCTTCTGTAGGAGAACAATATGTGGCCTAGCCACCTTCAGATAGGTAAACATTGCAGCTCTCCTAAGTTTATCGTTAAGGCCCCTGATATTCCAGGACAAAATTTCAACTGCCATAGCCATAACAATTTCCTAAGTCATGTAAATGACCCTGAGGGGTCCTTGATGTGTAATACTGTTTAACTCTACACTCTGAGGGACAATAGAATAGTACATTGCAGAGACATAGGATAAATGAGACATTGCCCTGGACTCTAGGGTGCCTGAAACCCACTAGAACAAACCCTGCTGTAATACCTAAACTCAAAACAAAAGAAAAACTGGCATCCAGCTTATACCCAAAACTTTTAGCCAAAGTCTTAGTAGCGTAGCTAGAACTGTAAATGGAAGTCACCCGTTCCAAAAAGGAACAAAACAAGAAAACATGTCTCCCTTTCAGGGAGAAGTCTTGCAAGTTGTAGGACCATTGTGTACAGTCAAACCCGGAGCTCCTGTCATGTAACCTCCCATAGGGGGGGCAGGCCTACCACCACCATTTGAATTTTGAGGGGAAGTGTCAGTGGGCTTAAATGGATAAACACAGGAAGCAACAGAAAAGTTAAACAAGATAAGGGGTAGCAGAGTCAGGATGAGCAATAGATGAAAGAGGCTCACACAAACCAACTCACAGAGGACCGGTATCCATATCCCAAACAGCGGAGCAGACACCACAGCAGAGAGCGAGACAGGACGAGAGGGCTGAGCAGCTCCTGCAGGAGACTGGGCACCAACCTCTATGCTCGCAGCCTACTTACCAGAAGTGGGGGAGGGGATCCCACGTGTCGGCAAGATGGCGGAGGACTCGCAGGCTCCCCTGGTCTTCTGAGTCCTCTGCTGGCGTGGGGGCTGCAGAACGGACACCGGTTTTCAGCCTGCCATGAGCTTGCTGTGTTGCCCTGTCAGCTGATGAGCTTGGGTGAGTATTTACTCCGCTCCGAAGTCGGATGATGACCTGATGAAGAGGAGCTCTAAAGGAACACGTCCAACCTCGTTTACATCCCGGCCACACATTTATTTTTAAAGGGGAAACTGCAGAATTTATTTTAAGCGTTTGTTAACCTAAAAAAAAAAAAAAAAATATTGATCCTGTTCCCTTTAACCACTTGCCGTCCGCCGCACGACTATTTACTGCGGCGGTCAGCCCCCCACAGGCAAAGCGACGTAGGACTACGTCGCTAGCCTGTGAGGCTCTAGGGAGCCGGAGGCGCACTCCCGCTTGGTCACGGACCCCCCCCCCCGCGCGCGTGTGGATTGTCCGTTACACCGGGAGAAAGGCAAGTGGCTAATGTAAACAAAGCCACCTGTCATTCTTCCCTGTGTAAGAATGGAGATTATACGGTTCTGACCATTGATCTCTGTCTTACACCAGTAGCCACATCCAATCACAGTTAGAATCATGCCCCTAGGGACACACTTAACCCCTCCCTCTCAAAAAAAGTTAACCCCTTCCCTGCCAGTGTCATTTTTACAGTAACCGTGCATATGTATAGCACGGATTACTGTAGTAATGTCACTGGTAACCCCAAAAGTGTCAAAAATGTCAGTCAAGGGTCCGATCTGTCCGCCGCAATGTCGCAGTCCTGCAAAAAAAAAAATTGCAGATCGCCGCCATTACTCGTTAAAAAAAAAAACAACAAAAATGACAAAAATCTCTCCCTTAGTTAGTAAACGCAATAACTTTTGCGCAAACCAATCAAAATACGCTTTTTGCAATTTTTTTTTTACCAAACATATGTAGCATAAAACAAATTAGCCTAAAATGTTAAAAAATTTTGATTTTTACATTTTTTGGGGGGGAATTTCATATAAAAAATGTGAAAAATATTGTTATTTTTGCAAAATTGACGCTCTTTTTTTGTTTATAGCGCATGATCAAAAAATCGCACAATGTTAGGTACCTGTTAGGTAAAGTCCGAAGTGGAGCTTGAGTGCTGAAGATTCAGGCGAAAACTTAGTCAGAGATCAGGCCGGCAACAGATCGGGCAAAGCGGTATCCAAACGTAATCCAAAGAATGGTCAGGTAGGCAGAAGCCATACACAAGCTGGCGGTGAAGTACAGATTCGGCAGGCTGAAGAGAGGTCAAGAATACAGGCAAAAGTTCATACACGATAGTCAGTAAAAGAGCAAACAGCACACCCAGGAAGATATTCCAAAACAAACGGGCATTGAGGAATAGGAAGTGCTGCTATTTAAAGGCTGGTTAAATTGTACATTGTTCACAGCTGGTTAAATTGTACATTGTTTGCAGCTGGCAGCAGGTGGAGCTAGTGAGTCCAAAAGTAAAGCATCAGGCTGGAAAATCACTTCAAAAACTCCAGAGCTTCTTTGTGGCACAACAGATAAGGCTGCAAGCTATGAAACAGGGAACCTCCCGGTTCAAGGACACCCAGGTACATGACAGTACCCCCTCTCCAATGGACCCCTCCAGGGGCCTAGCGAGGCTTAGCAGGAAAAGAGGCATGAAAGTCTCGGATGAGAGCAGGGGCATGCAAATCTTTAGCTGGAACCCAGGAACAGTCTGTGATGGGGTATCCTTTCCAATGAACCAGCTATTGTAGGCCACGACCCCGTCTTCTAGAATTTAGATTCTTAGAGACTTCAAACTCATGTTGTCCATCAACAAGAACAGGAGGAGGTGGTAGTTGAGTTCTGGAGTAACGATTGAAGATTGTCCCTTTATTAAGGAGAGAAACATGGAACACAGGGTGTATCCGCAGAGAGGAGGGCAATTTCAACCGATAGGAGACTGGTCTGACTCTAGCAATTACTCTAAAAGGACCAATGAATTGAGGGCCCAATTTGGTAGAGGGTTGCTTCAGTCTTACGTATTTGGTAGACAGCCAAACTCTGTCCCCCACCGCATATGGAGGTATATGGCATCTTCGTCTGTTGGAGAAACATATCTGCCTGCTGACTTCCGTAGCAATAAGCAAATCTTTTTCCAGTGTAGCAAGATATTCTTCACCCGTTGATCTGCTGCTGATACACTGGATGAAGGCTGAAGTAATGGAAAGGTCTGAGGGTGATATCCCAGGGCTGCGTAGAATGGTGTGGTATGTAGGGCACTGTGCCAACGAGAGTTAATGGCGAATTCAACCAAGGGCAAATACTTAGACCAATTGGAGTGTAGCGAGTTGATGTAATGCTGAAGATAGGTTTCAAGGGTCTGGTTCATGCGTTCGGTTTGACAATCTGTTTGCGGGTGATGTGAGGTCGAGAGTCTCTCCAGAATCGGGAAACGAACTGAGATCTGCGGTCTTGGTAGGTATACCATGATGTTTCACAACATGAGAAAGGAAGAGGGTAGACAGAGCTTCCACTGTAGGTAATCCAGAGAGTGGTACAAAATGGGACATTTTTGAAAAGCCATCCACTATGACCCATATAGCAGTCATGCCTTCAGATTTGGGTAACTCTGTAATGAAGTCCATAGTTAAATGGGTCCAAGGCTGGTGAGGTGCAGGAAGCGGTTGTAATAGCCCAGCAGGCAATGTGCGAGGTACCTTATTAGCAGAACAGGTTGGACAGGCAGCCACATAGTCTGTAACATCTCTTTTCATATGAGGCCACCAAACATGACGCTGCAAGGTCTTAAGAGTGATTGTGACACCAGGATGACCAGATAACACTCCATCATGTGCCCAGAGGAGTGCAGGTTTCCTGAGGCTGGGGGCTACAAACAGGCGACCTGGTGGTACTTTCAGCCCTTGAGGAACACGATTCTGGGTTTCCTGTAACTGTTGGGAAAGGGCTGCAGAGTTCTGTGCGACGATCTTGTGAGGTGGAATTATATATTGTTTGGTAGGTTGATCTTCTTCAGAAGTAACAAACTGTCTGGCAAGAGCATCTGCCTTCCTGTTCTTATGCCCAGGGACATAGGAAAGGACAAAATTAAAATGGGAGAAGAACAGAGCCCATTGAGCTTGACGTGAATTCAAACGTTTAGCAGTCTGAAGATACAGCAGGTTTTTATGCTCGGTCAGGGTAGAAAAAGGCTTTAGAGCCCCTTCCAGAAGATGTCGCCATTCGGTTAATGCAAGTTTTATAGCCAGTAGTTCTCGATTCCCAACATCATAATTCATCTCCGCTGGAGAAAACTTTTTAGAAAAAAACGCCACTGGATGAATCTTACCGGTCTTATGTTGTCTCTGGGACAGCACAGCACCTGCTCCTACCTCAGAGGCATCCACCTCAACTATGTACTGGAGATCAGGGTTTGGATGCTGAAGAATTGGAGCCTTGCTGAACATACCTTTTAAAAGCTGGAAAGCTGATTCTGCTTCTGAGGGCCACAGTTTTCAATTGGTGCCTTTCCTAGTCATAGCAGTAAGGAGGGCAGCTATGGAGGCAAAACCCTTGATGAAACGCCTGTAGTAATTTGCAAACCCCAGAAAGCTTTGGAGTCCCTTCAAAGTGATCGGTTGGGGCCATTGCAAGACAGCAGAAAGTTTCTGTGGGTCCATTTGGAAACCGACACTATTGATGATGTATGCAAGAAAAGATATCTGGTTTTGATGAAAACTGCACTTCTCAATCTTTGCATAAAGGTGGGGTTCTCTCAACCGCTGTAATACCTGCCTTACATGTGAGCAGTGCTCAAGGTGAGTCTTGGAAAAAATGAAGATATCATTCAGGTAGATTATAACAAAACTGTTGCTGAAGTCATGAAAAATGTCATTCATGAAATGTTGGAAGACAACAGGAGCATTACAGAGTCCAAATAGCATAACCAGATACTCATAGTGTACATTGCGGGTGTTGAATGCTGTCTTCCACTCATCTCCCTCTCTAATTTGAACCAGATTATAAGGCCCTCTGAGGTCAAGTTTAGTGAAGATAATGGCTCCCTTAAGCAGATCAAATATCTCCAGAACAGAGGCAACAGGTAGGAGTCTTTTACAGTGATCTGATTTAACCCTCGATAGTCTATGCATGGTCGAAGACCCCCATCCTTCTTTTTGACAAAGAAGAAACCTGCCCCTACTGGAGAAGAAGAGGGTCAAATAAAACCTCTTTCCAAGTTGTCTTGACATATTCCTCCATGGACTTTTGTTCAGGTAAAGACAGGGGATAAGTCCTTCCTTTGGGAAGAGGTGCTCCAGGGATCAGATTAATCGAACAGTCAAAAGAACGATGTGGAGGTAAAACCTCCGCCTTTCTCTTGCAAAACACATCTGCAAATTCATAGTATTGAGATAGCAAATGTCCTTTAAGTCCACAGTATAAGCATAAGCCCAATGCACGCCTCCTCTGTCTCTCCAATTCTGAGAGGTGGAGATGGCTGACTTCCATGGGTTCCACAGGAGACTTGGATTTAACAGAAATTTCAGGTTCAGGCTGAAGTGGTGCTTGGAAGTTAGGGACCAAACGATATACTGGACTTGGAAGCTTACAATTTTTGAGTCTCTCCTGGCACCTTTCATGATACCAGAGATCCAGACGAACACACAACTCTATGAATTTTTCAAGATCTTCAGGGGAGTCCTTATAGACCAATTCATCCTTAATGTGATCTGTGAGACCTTTATGGAAAGCTGCACGTAATGCCCCTGAGTCCCATTTGGTCTCAGCCGCCAGGGTACGGAACTCAATAGCATACTGTGCCACAGTCCTGTTATCTTTTGTATGTCCAAAAGTGAGAACTCTGCAGAAGCTCTATCTAACTTGTCAAATACAGTCTGAAGAGAAGCCAGAAATCTATCAGCATCTTGCAGCACAGGATCATTGCGTTCCAGGTAAGGAGAGACCCATGCCAGGGCTTTCCCTTTTAACAATGAAATTACAAATGTCACTTTGGCAGAAGAAGTACTGAAAGCCCCAGGGTTGTTGCGGAAGTGCAAACAACAAACGTTTAAAAAACCTCTGCAATCCTCGGTGTCACCACCAAACTTTTCAGGTAAGGGAAGTTTGAGGGGCACAGAAGAGGTGGGTTGGATTGGAGCAGGAGTCTGGACAGATACAGAGGAGCCAGGCAAACAGGATTTTAGCATAGCAAAAAGTTCATCTAGCTTAGCGTCCAGAGAAGAAATATGCTGTTCATGAGCTACAATCAATTGTCCTTGATGTGTAAGCGCCTTAATCTCAGCAGGGTCCACTGACATTATGGCCCGTTTGTTATGTTAGGTACCTGTTAGGTAAAGTCCGAAGTGGAGCTTGAGTGCTGAAGATTCAGGTGAAAACGTAGTCAGAGATCAGGCCGGCAACAGATCGGGCAAAGCGGTATCCAAAAGTAAGCCAAAGAATGGTCAGGCAGGCAGAAGTCATACACAAGCTGGCGGTAAAGTACAGAATCGGCAGGCTGAAGAAGGGTCGAGAATACAGGCAAAAGTTCATACACGATAGTCAGTAAAAGAGCAAACAGCACACCCAGGAAGATATTCCAAAACAAACGGGCATTGAGGAACAGGAAGTGCTGCTATTTAAAGGCTGGTTAAATTGTACATTATTCACAGCTGGTTAAATTGTATATTGTTCGCAGCTGGCAGCAGGTGGAGCTAGTGAGTCCAAAAGTGAAGCATCAGGCTGGAAAATCACTGCAAAAACTCCAGAGCTTCTTTGTGGCACAACAGATAAAGCTGCAAGCTACGAAACTGGGAACCTCCCGGTTCAAGGACACCCAGGTACATGACAGTGAAAGCCCTGCACAAGTCGATAAACCCCCCTTATGGAGAGCCAACAACTGTGACCACAGTGACCAGAATGGTGTTAATAGCGGATTCACATTCTTGGATACACTCATCAACAGTCAATAAATCTCCACACAGGCCCCACCCATTGGGCCAAGAAGATGTAGCTTCATCTGAACTTTTGATCGATTACAGTGATCTCAGTGACAATTTTCAGAGAAACTGTCTTTCTGTCCAGGTCATGTATCCCATGATGACACATGCCAGAGACTTAACCTTGGTGGACACAACATCTCTTACTGATAAAATGTTGTTGCTATGGTTTAAATATTGGTATGCACAAAAAAGTCAGGATATGATAAATGTTAGGTTTGCAGTATATTACACTCAGGTACAATGAGAATTCCTTTAATATCTGCACTGGTGAACATCATTTTTCCCATAATAACCCAAGTATTTTTTTATTTTTCTGTATATGGCCATAAAGGTATGTTGATTAATATGTGAGAAAATTATTCTAGCAGCAGAGGATGATTATGATGATGAAATATGAATATTGAGACATTGTCATCCCTCATTTGGTCATAAAGTGTTCCTTTGCAACAAAAGAAGGGAATGGCAGTTACCCTTTATACTTCCATGTTTGTTCATTAGTCCCTTAGTCCCTGGTAGAGTTACTCTTTGAGTTTCTCTGTTTTGCTCTGTCTCTATATTCCCATGACTGTATGAACTGTATATATATGTAATCTTCAATAAACAGACAATATATTTATTTTATTCCTGGTATTAATTGATATTAAGACACATTTAAAATCCCATTTCCAGTGTTTGGTAGAATTTTTCTCCACTTTTGTCTCTTCCCTTCCCTCCCCTATCCCTATTAGTCATCTACCAACCTGGCTCTACATATTCTAGAGTTCACAGAGAAGTCAATTTGTACACTTGGGAGTTGATTTACTAAAACTGGAGAATCTGGTGCAGCTCTGCATAGAAACCAATCAGCTTCCAGGATTTTTTGGCAAAACTTATTTGAACAAGCTGAAGTTGAAATCTGATTGGCTACCATGCACAGCTGCACCAGAGTTTTCTCTTTCCAGTTTTAGTAAATCAACCCTCTAGTGTATTAGATTTAGTGAGCTCTTTGACCTGAAGGTTAGAAGGAGAAAGAGGACACAGGGCATAATGGGCAACATTATTAAGGATTATTGTTCATTACAACAATGATGTCAGTGTTTAATACAGTCATCTTTCTGCTCTTTGTAAAACTTATTTAACCCTTTTGCTTGCTTCTTTTGTATGTTATCCTTGTTTTATTCTCTATTTTTATGTGTTCTTTATTCATCAAGTCCTTAAAATAGGCATAGATTGGTTGTATTCATTTTTAATAATTTTGCTATGTCCTGCCACATCTGCTAGAAGTCTGGTCCACTGACCTATCACTCATTCTTATGGATATAACTATTTTGCTATTTTCTGCCCCCTCTTTACATCATACTTTACTTTTATTTATTATATGCCAACCCCCTGCATTTATTTTCATTTTTGTATGCATATATTCTAAAAGTTTGTGTTTGTTTATACTGTAAATGGAAATATGAACATGTAATTTAGCTGTGCTAGCTAGCAGTACAGTAGATTGTCACTGGGGCTATTGTGTAGGATGTATTCTAATGCCTAGGGAAAAATTATGTGTAGCGCCATCACAGCATTATGACCACTAATTTAATAAGTAAATTTCATTTGGGTGATGAGTGACTAGTAGATCCTAAGGCCATATGGGAAGGCTACTGTAATATTTGTTCCACAGGGAAGCAACCTTTGCCCTTATGATAACCCCTGTCCTTTAATATATGTAGAATGTTTAATCTGTAAAATAGATCACAAAGGTCTGTTGGCCATGCATGAATGGAATAAATATTTTCTTCTAAAATCTGATCGGTTGCCATGATTGTGAACTCCAGATTTTTGTTGCAACATCCACCTTCTCTATCAGGGTTTTTTTATTTACAGAAATTGTGAAGGCTAAAGGTTAAAAGTATAGCTAAATGATATAACAAATCAGCAAAATAAAGCAATCAAACAAATGTTAACAAAGATATCTTGTCATCTCATTGTTCTAAGGACAAGATTCTATTTGTCAGACATGCAGCAATTTGCTAAAGTCCACTGTCGGCTGATGTCACTCATCCGGTCCAGGTTGGGGAAAGATCCAGACTTTACAATTGTGATCACCCAAATGTTTGGATTGGAAGCTGGCTTAGCCTGTCAGCTGCACCACTGGGATACTAAGCCAGCCACTCCCTCCTCTCCTCAGCCCACCGCACCAGTGAGTATAAGGTTTTTTTTTTTGTTTTTTTTTAAAAGACTCCATACTTTTATTTTAAGGTCCAGTCTCTACACCCTAGACTTAATAAATAAACAACACATAAAAATACAAACTAAAACAAGTATAACATATAAAAGAAGCAAACAAAAGGGTTTGCTTCCAGATGTCATGTTACTTCTCTCTGGCCTTATGCTCATTGTTACCACGTAAGTGAACTTACTTCTCCAATCAGAACCAGTAACAGTGGGCAAGGGGGTCCTCTTCCCGCAATTGCTGTCACAATTTAAAAACAGTGTGGCTATGCAGGGCTCTGGACTCGGTGGAACAGGGATCTGTGAATAAATGAACTACAAGTCCTGTCTACCACTGTGGCAGGCAGCTTGTAGTTCATGATGAACTACCAGAGCACTGTTCAGAGCCCTTGTAAATTGTTGACAGTTCCTGTAGCTGAATAACTGTCTGCTGGTACAGATATAAGGGTGGGGGGGCATGGCTTGTGAGCACCTACCATGGATGCCTAAGCTGAAAGCTGTACCAGCTGGGGAGAGACTCGAAGTGACTCAAACGAACCTTGCTCTTTTGCCTACCCACCCTCCAGACAACCTCCACCACCATGTCCAGGTGAAGGAAAAAGGAGCGCTGACCTGAGAAGCTCATGGCTTATTTTCTCTGGGCGCACCACAGAGATGACACAGTCAAGATGGCCCTGCAGCCTCGGCATTTCGTGCCTTGGCCTCCTACACAGATCTCTCTGATGCCTCATAGGTAGTTACAAGTGACACTATGGCCTTCTTGTCCCCAGACTGCTCTGCTCCCTCCAGCCCCACGACAGGAAGCCCAGCAAAGACCCACAAGTGGATGGACACACAGCCACTGCTTCCATCAGCGGTGAGCCAGGGGGGTTACCCCTTACAAACCAACTGCAATCCTCTATAGCATCCTTCTCTACCTCTGGACAGCCGGTCCAAGACACTACCATGAAGGACATGCTCCTTTCTTTGAAGTCCTCCCTTTTTGCTGACTTTTCCTCTGTCATACATAAATTCACCACCAACCTGCACAATATGGGAATAGAGTCCATTATATTGAAAACAAAATGGAGGGATGCACTTCGATCATAAATGACCTGGTAAATGAGGAAACTAGAGAGGACCACTGATAGATCAAGGCCAAATTGGCGGACCTTAAAGACAGGTCCCACAGTAATAATGGTAAATTGCGAGGGATCTTGGAATCGGTTCTACCAAATGATCTTCCTAACTACCCTCGCAACCTGATGTCCGCTATACTGCCAGAAGCCTCCCCCATCAAGCTCACAATTGACCATATCTATTGTATTTCTAAACCACAACACTTGGCAGATTCAGGGCCTAGGGACGTTCTCATGAGGATTATTTTGTTCAGATAAAAGAGCAGCTGCTTAACACAGGCAGATTGCACAAATCTCTCCCTCCTTTTTTTGATGGAGTACAAATTTTTGCAGATATATCTTCCAACTGAGACATTGGCCTAACTCCGTCACAAAGGCCTTACAAAACCATAAAATACCATACAAATGGCAATATCTGTCAACCTCACTCATTACACGCAACAGCAATTCCCACACTGTTACTACTTCCACTGGAGGAATGAAGCATTTACACTCGTCGAAAAATGTCACACACATGGGGCCCAAGCCCTAGGAACTTCAAACAATAACTTAGATGAGATGGATGTTTGGGGCCTTTTTTCCAGATATTTCTCTCTGGCCTTATGTTCATTGTTACCACCTAAGTGAACTTATTCCCCCAATCTGAATTTTTACAGCCTTATTGATTTGCTGCATTGTCACTTTATAGTTGTTCTTCCATCTGGTCAATTCAAACTGTAAGGTGTACGATTGTTTAACAGCCTGGTTTTCATTTTAGTGTTTTGTGACACTCAATTGCATCAGCCTGCTGTTTCCTGGTCCCAACCCAACCCAACCCAAATAACTTACCGCACAAGGTCTACAGAACCTTAACTAAAACCCTCTTCCCTGAATCAGCCAACTTGCAGCTAGTGGAGAAACAGAGAACTATTGATAATAGTTAATTTTCCTTGCTGTTTATTAGCACCTACTCTGTGCAGCATCGATCAATAAAGGGTTTAATCCATAATTCATAAGCACTGTCATATTATACAAAATGATAAGTTACTGGGGCTGATTTTACCAGAAAAACCTCACGGGAACTCCCTCCCTATGAGACTAGGTTGTTCCGAACATTTTCGACCCACCTAGAAAAAAACATTTGCTCTTTCAAAACCTAGCAGGCTGCTACCAATGTAGAAAATGCTCAGTGTGTGCCACCAACAGCTGTAGAAATAGAAGGACTGATGCTTTTGTTTCAACTAGCAACTCTCAGGCATTTTCTAAAAAACCTTTCATTACATGTTCTACCACGAATATGGTTTATATGTTGCAATGCCCATGTGGCCTTCAGTATGTGGTGAGGAATAAGCAAACTCTTCATGTCAGGTAAATGAGCACATAGGTAACATTAGGGAGGGATTTAAAGGCCACTCTGTGTCAAGGCATTATGAGATCGCTAATAAAAGGGACCCTTCAAATGCCATTTTTTGGGTATAGATAGATTCACTCCACATTGGAGAAGAAGTTTGACTGTAAGAGAAATCTCAAAATGGGAGATGAAATGGAATTACATCAGGTCATGGTTTAAATGTGGACCTTGATGTTAATGCCTTTATTGATAATTCATAGTTTTTCAGTTTTATGTATTTTTTATTTTAGACATTTCCCCCTTATTTTAGTCAAATTGGTATTATTAATACCCTTAGCAACAGTAGTTTTGAGATATAGAAGGACATTGGTAATCAGCAGTTGCTTCCATTATATCTGATTATTTTGAATGGGTGTTGATAACAGTGTGTCCTCCATTTTAAAATTGTATGGCTCCAATATTTTTGAATAATTGGAACCTATTGGACCTTGTACATGTCCCCTTCCTTCTTGTATAGACTATATCTATTTGGGCCAATCCCACTGATACTAAATAGTGATTTTCTCTAGGGGTAATTTTGTATATTGGGCCATTTAACATTTATCAGTATTGTTTTTATTAAGAAAGAAAATTCTTTGTATTAAGTGGTTTACATCATTTATTGTTTTAGTTTAAATACCCAATATCATGAAATGTTATTGATTTTTGACTAGGGGTCTCCAAACTTTCTAAACAAGAGGCCAGTTTACCGTACTTCAGACTTAAGGGGGGCCCGGACTGTGGACATTGGGAGTAGAAATTGTCTTGGAGACAGTGGGAGTAAACAGTTCATATTTGGCACTAGAGGGTGGAATTCCCCCTACTGACAACTATCCTTGGTGTCAGTGATAGTATAGAGAGAAATAGGAGACATAGTGCCCCATCATTGGCGTCAGTGAGAGAAATAGTATCCCATCCTTGGTTTCAATGGGAGAAGTAGTGCCTTGTTTATGTAATTAACAGTAATTATAACCCATTGTTGGTGTCAGTCAGAGGAATGCTGTTTTGCATCAGTGGGAGGAAAAGTGCTCCAAGGACTGGATAAAGGCAAGCAAAGGGCATCTGGCCCCTGGGCCGCGGTCTGGAGACCATTGATATTGACCTGGAGGATCTTCAGCTTCCTGTTTCCTGCTTCCTGTTCCTGTTCCTGTTTACTTGGATTACCTGTTACCGACCTGACTTGTCTCACCTGTCTTGTCTCTCCTCCTGGCTCCGACCACCGGCTTGTTTACCTACTCTGCTCCACTCTGCTGTTCCCATGTATGACCCCTGGCTCGCTCCTTTGGACTCCTCTACTGCTTGATGAACTGTGTTTGACTCCTTGGCTTGACCTTGACCTCACTCTTGTCACACGCCTGGCTACCTCTTCCGGTCACCTTCAAGGCAACCTGCATTTCAGCATGCACTATATGTCTACTACCACAGCAGTCACCTCTTCACCGGAGCTTGCCGCAGTCGGCAACCCCTGATCCTTTGGGCACAGCATTCCCTGTCTCCACCTCCAGGGGTGCCTTGCACTTAGCCACAAGGGAAGCCCTCTCAGCACTTTGGCCTCTGATCAGGTACGTGATAACTGGCAACTCACTCTCATTCACGACTGACTGCTGGTCAGGACAAACAGAATCACTAATGAGTCTTACATGCCACTTAATTGACAGTGGATGGAGAAGAAGGCATTTGGTGTTGGATATAAAAGAGATGCAAGTATCCCACACTGGGGAGTACATTAGAGAAAGGTTTCTAGGCATGCTAGAAGAATGAGGAATCACCAAAGAGCACACCCTCCAACTTGTGGTAAATGAAGGTCTGTCAAACCAGAGAGCTTTGCTTGACATAATTAGCATGCTGAAGAGGTGCGCAGGCCATTTCCACCATTAAATCCTTGCCAAGCGGCGACTGAGGTGCATTCAGGAAGACCTTGGCCTACCCAAAATCAACTTGATTAACGCTGTTCCAAGACGATGGAACTCAACACTTCACATGCTGCAAAGAATGCTAGAGCAGAAGCAAGCTCTTACCATATATTCAGGTGAATATGGAGGATATTCTTGTCCAACTGCTGATCAGTGGGACATTGTAGCCAATGTCATTGAGACCCTCCTCCCCATAGAGGAAGTGACACTAGAGGTGAGTCATTATGACTCATCTGTGTCATCTGTCATTCCATGTGTGAGAGTGCTGAAAATGCTTCTTCAAAAGAGTGAAGGACCCAACACTAAAACATGTAGGCAGGCCATGAGGGACAGCCTCACCAAACGTTTTGAGAAGCATGAAGAGAATAAAAATGTTGTGCTTATAAGGATCTTTTGGATCCTCGATACAAGAACCATCCTTTCTCTTATGATGATGTATTGGCCAAGGCAAAACAATGGCTGACAGAAGATACTCAACAGGAGGTGCAGAAGGTTCCTGCCGAAAAGAAAAGTCAAGAAGAGCAGGTTTCTAATGTGGAAGAGCAGAATACTTCAAAAAGAGAAATATGTCCAAAAAGACAACGGACAGAAGAGAAACTTCATTGAGGTCAAATAGATTCCATGTTCAGTGTTTTATTGGGGCCTCATGCGGAGGGTTCTTCTGATTCTGCAATAATGAGCCTGGATGATGAACTTCATCTCTATTTGAAGGAACCAGTAATTGACAGAAGAAGTTGTGATCCTCTTCAGTGGTGGAAAGAAAATGAGGCACGCTACAAAAGACTTGCTTCTCATGCTAGAAGATACCTTTCTGCTCCTCCTTCCTCGGTACCAAGTGAGCGTGTTTTTAGTGAAGTGGCAGCAATTTGTGAAAAAAACAGAAGCCGTTTTAACTGGTAAACATGCTTAAATTTTATGCTTTCTGCACTATAATATTGTTCTTTTTTGTTTTTTGTTTTTTTTTATATATTTTTATCTTTATTTTCAAGATAAGAATAATCAAAAACATACAAATACAGGGTATCACACCAAATAAAATGGCTCACATAACATAATCTACTTATGTTGTCACTATCACCCTATAAGTAGAAGTAGTTTTAAAGTGGTACCAACCAGCCCAAATAATAGATTGTTTAGAAATATTTCCTCTAGAGATGCATGTAAGATCCTCCATATGGTGAACTTCGTCCACTCCTTGCACCCACTGTTTCACTGTTGGAATCTCCGGTTTACACCACATAACCGCAATCAAAGATTTTGCAGCGTTCAGAAGATGTGGGGTAACTGACCTTCTATAAGAATAAGATGACTCCGTGGTACAGTGAAACAATATCGTCCAAGGATCTCGCTGGATAGAAAGATTTGTTATCTGATTAATACAATCAATGATTTGAGACCAAAATGGATGAATCAGCGGGCACTCCCATCAAATGCGGACATGAGAGGCATTGTTCCCACAGTTCCTCCAACATAATGGGGACCTGGAGGGGAACATCCTATGTAACTTAATAGGGGTATAGTGCCACCTGATCATTAGTTTATAGTTAACTTCAGACATTTTTGATGAAATTGAGGAAGCACATATAAGTACATACATAATATTGTTCTACTTAACTGGGAGTATTGAAAGTGTAGTAGTATAGTACTAGTGTCCACTCCACTGAAATCGATTCCACTGTCTAGCTTTTTTTCTAGCAGTGCAAAACTGCTAGAAAAAAAGATAGACAGTGGATTGGAGTCAGTGGACTACTGCTGCAGTAGTGCGCCACTCACTGCTGCAATAGTTTTAAATCACTACTGCAGTCACTGCAGTAGTGCAGTAGTGATTTAAAATTATTGCAGTGAGTGAGTGTACTACTGCAGCAGTAGTCCACTGACTGCCCACTGTGTTTTTTTCACTGACTCCCCACTGTCTAGCTTTTTTTCTAGCAGTTTTGCACTGACTGCTGTTAGTGATTTAAAATCATTGCAGCGAGTGCACTACTGCAGCTGTAGTCCACTGACTCCTCCAATCCACTGTCTAGCTGTTTGTAGTTGTCTAGCTTTTTTTCTAGCAGTTTAATTTGCACTAACTGCAGTAGTGATTTAAAATCACTGCAGTGAGTGAGTGCACTACTGCAGCAGTTTATGCATCATTCACAATCAGATGATGTGAAACTGATGTCCCTGCAAGTGCAGTTTTCCTATCAGTTTTCATGCAGTTAAGGTGTGAAGAACGAGCCCTTAATGTTAAAAATGTTAATAAACAAACATTAACATGTTCAGTAACAGATTTGTGTCAAAAACTGTGTTTATTTCTGCAAAACCTTAAATTTTCAAAATATCGACCCATATCGGCCGATACCGATATGCAATGGCCAAATTATCGGTATCGGCAACGAAAAACTGATATCGTTCGATCCCTATCGCTTATTAAGTGTCACGTGATTCTTTGTGGAGATTTGAACATTATTGCTAACTACCAACTGGACACTTCTAGAGTACCCACAAAGCGGATGTATCGATCTGACCTATCCAAAAAGACGATGATGGAAGGATGGTTACAGGTGACACAGAGAAGGCAACTGTACTAAATGCTTTCTTCTCAGTTTTTACACAGGAATAGGGGGGTATACTGACCATGATAGGACTGTTAATACCATATCACAAGACATACCCTTGGCTAACAGAGGCCGGAGTCAAGGAAAGACTAGATAAGCTTAACATAAAAAAAAAACACCAGGACCAGATGGCTTACACCCGAGAGTCCTCAAAGAACTCAGTCAGGTTATAGCTAGACCATTATTCCTAGTCTTTATGGACAGCATACTGACAGCAATTGTACCAGCTGATTGGGGAAGAGCCAATGTGGTACCAATATTAAAAAAAAAAATGCAGAGACATATTCCTGGAAGCTACAGGCCAGTCAGCCTAGCATCAATAGTAGGTCATTTATTGGTGGGGATGATAAGGGACTATATACAAGAATTTGCTGAAGAAAACAGTATGATTAAGGCCCCTTTCACACACGCTGTCTGTTTGTCCGTTTTTTCATCCATCCGTTGACGGATGAAAAACGGACATCAATGCATCTCTATGTAAAAACGGATGACAACGGATGAAAGACGGATAACAACTGACGAAAAATGGATAACAACTGACGAAAAACGGATAACAACTGACGAAAAACGGATAACAACTGACGTTGTGTGAAAGGGGCCTAATGGTAATCAGCATGGGTTTAGGAAACCAAAAAATAAAAATTTAAAATCATAATTAACACTGAGTGTGTACTAGGGATTACTCCACTGTTTGCAGACAAAAGTAGCAGAGGGTTTACATGAGTTTGTTTAAGCACACAATATTTACAAATATGTAAAGGAATTTAATGGATCAGGAAAAAATAAAACTCAGCATAAAATTTAGCCCTGGTTTACACTGGTGCGACATTGTCTGCGACATGTTGCATGACATTTCAAAATCAACGTTTCCCTTTGAGAGCCATCTTAACTGATCTGACTTGTGCTTTTGAAAAGGTTCCTGCCCTATTTTGGTCTGACTTGGGTGAGATTCCAGCCCATAGAATATAATGGAAGTTGCATCCAAGCTGGATCACCATCTTAACTGATCAACATCAGGCATGTGCTCAGAGGTCAAATTTCAATGCAAATCCAAGCCAGACCCTTGGAGGTGTCAGCAGGGAGTATTGATATTTTTAAAAGAATCTTGGACGTACATCCTAAAGAACACAGCATACAGGGATATGGGAAATAATTATCAACGCTGACACATGTACACCTACACAGGTTGAACTGGATGAACTATTGTCTTTATTCAACCTTACCTTCTATGTAACTATGTAACTATATACTCTACACCCTGTTGAACTTGGGAAAACCCCAACCCGGATAGCATTGGTTGGTCTGTTGTGAATGAACAGTGCCTCCTGTTTCTATCTCCCTCCGTTGGTAGGTGTTATGAGTGCTAGGGTGATCATTATTATTAGGGCCCTCATTACCTCTTAAGGGGTAAAATTGATTCCCCACAGGGATATTGTATTGATGCTCAAGTTGTCGCTGTCTATTGAAGGATGGACCTTCCTCTCACTCTAGATAATCCTCTTCAGAATCATAAGGGGGGGCCAGACCATTTTTGGTTAGGTCTGCTATACATTGGACCCTGTCTCCACTGTGGGGTCTGATTGTAATCCGGCCCCAAATATTGGCCTTGATTAGGTCTCCACTGTGGAGCTTTGCCCCGATAGGGACTCTGCCCTGCATTATTAGGTCCCGATCTCCATTGTGGTGCACCCCACTTAGATTGACGATTGGGACCCTCTCGGTGTCCCCTACCTCCACCATACCAATTATTAGATTGGCCTTGCACAGGGTATTGCCCATTAAATCTAGATTGAATGGGCAGCTGCTTTCCCCTACCTTGGCTCTGACCCCTGAAAGGTGATTTATATAAGGAGCACTGCTTATGATTGGGGTAAGGCACTTTTGAAAAGTTCTGAGTAGGTGGTTTAACGTTCTGATGTGAGGGGCCACGTGTCAGACTGTTCTGATTGGAGTTAGCAATCTCCATCATATCCCCATCTTCGTTAACCGCCTCCACCAACTTTTTTTGCCATTCAAAGACACAACTAGTTTGATAATCTGAAAGATCACGGTTGTATTTCTTTCTTTTTTTATTTTTTTAATCCTTTTCCTCTTTCTCCAGAGTTTTTAGGAGAATAGTGGAGGATATTTTATAATCCACACTGTCCATTTAAGGGGCCAGTTTGTCTTTAACCACCTTAACCTCCTCATCCAATCTAGAAAGTTTAGCGCTCTTTCTAGTGGTTAAGAATTTAAGGAAGCTAACTCCTGTTCGTTAAAATACTTGAACTATTCTTCAAGTTCAACCTCACCAATTTGGGGGCATACTTCCCACCAAAGACTTCTTGGGACCATAGTGTTTTTAATATAGGTCTCCAAAAAGGTTATATCCCATTGAGTGTGTATTTCTGAAATGAGCAATTTTTTTAGTCACAAAAAGAGACTGCTTATATCGTTATCATTGGTGGAATACACTTCAAAGACCTCATTGGTGTTAACCACCTTAGAGACTCTGTACTCAAAAATGTCTATAGTATAACAAGAACACCGGCAGCAGTTAATGTTTTACAAATAAACAATTCCCCAAAATATATAACTGTGCTGGTGTATTAATTCTAATAAAAAGGCTGCAGTTGGGGGGCGTGGCCTGGCGCAGCATGTGAGAGGACGTGTGTGAGAGGAGCTCCGCCGGACCGATATCCTTCACCGCTAATCCTGCAGCCCTTCGGGCACGATAATCCTTCCTTCACCTCCCGCACACCCGCGGCACCGACCTCCGCATGTCTCCGCCGAAGAAAGGCTCTGAAGCTGCGGCAAAACTGGCTGCATTCCGGAGGCTGGAGAAGGAGGCCCCGATCCAAGATGGCGCCGGCCCGTCGCTCGTGGTGGAGGAGCCTGAGAGCCCTGCTACATCCAAGGTTTTGGAAGCGATTGCTACTTGCCAGACCATGCTGACTACTAAAATCGAGGAGGTGAAGGTAGATATATCTTTGATGCGTCAGGATATGCAGAAGCTGAGGGACAGAGTTGGTGAGGCTGAACACAGAATTAGTGAGGTGGAAGACTCCCTCCCCCCATTGCAAAGCTCCTCAGACAGGCTGCAGCAACAAGTACACCTTATCCTCCAAAAGCAAGATGACATGGAGAATAGGCTGCGCCGCTGTAACCTGCGGTTCATTGGCCTCCCGGAGGGCTCTGAAGGTGCTGACCCCTCATCATATTTGGAACAATTGCTCACTCAGACTTATGGCAGAGAATCCTTTTCACCCACTTTTGTTGTGGAACGTGCACATCGCCTCTCAGGGCGCCCCCCCCCTCAGGGTGCACCCCCCCGCACGTTCATCGCTAAATTCCTGAACTATCGGGACCGAGATGCCATATTGCGCCTGGCCAGGGTTAAGGGGAACATTCCATTTGGAAATCACAAAATAGCGATTTTCCCCGACTTCTCTGCTGAGGTCCAGAGGCGCCGCAAGAGCTTTTTGGAGGTCAAACGCAGACTGCGTATCAAGAATATCAAATACTCCATGTTGTATCCGGCCCGTCTTAGAGTGGAGGGCGAGGACCGAGCCCACTTCTTTGAGGATCCGGAAGCCGCCATCTCCTGGCTAGAAGGACTGGAAGCTAGAGCCTGACCACCTTGCCCTGGCGACTTCATGATACTTTCTCCCTGATGGCCTATACCTTAAGCTGCTGCAAGGGTGGAGGAGGGGTTTTGTAGATCCTGTGGAACTCAAGACTTTGCATCCCCCTTCCCCCCCCCCCTCCCCCCTCATTTTCCTGCACTATTGCTCCTGTGTTTGACCGGCGGAGCGCCCTAGCTCCACAGATGGAACTGATTTCTCTGTTCTCTTCCTATGGACTTCCACCTGCCCATAGGCTTTGCTACCCAGCGATACACCTGTTGGTTTTCGCCCCCTACACCCGCTAAGGCGTGTGTTTGTGCCCAACTCCCCTGTTGCCCCCTGCGACTTCTGCTGGACCTGGGCCCCCGGGCCCCCTTGTTTATTCTATTTGTATTTTGCTGTATTTTTGCTGCATACCTTGGGGGTCCCTGGCCTCCTGATCTTGCTCTTTCCCAGTCGCATGTGGGCCTGTTCTGGTTGAGGCACTTGTTTGGGAACATGCCCGCACAAGTTGGGGTTGGTGCAGGGCAGGGAGGGGGGATTGGGGTGTTACCATTGTTTATGGTTTATATTTGGTACAATCTCTATACTGTTTCTGTTTTATGCACATTGACCTCAAGTAATAATTATTTGCTCTTTTGTTGCCGTTTATCGCCGCTGGTGTGTGACCGTGGGCTTGTTGGTTCCGCGGCCTTACTGCCTGAGATCCTGGGAGCCTCCGCTCCGCGCTCTGTACTACCCCTGCCATGGCCGCATTGAAATTGTTGACGTGGAATGTCAGGGGTATGCGTGATAAGATTAAACGAACGGCTGTCTTTAATGTCCTACGCCGTGTACGGGCTGATATTATAGTTCTGGTGGAGACACATTTGGAGGGCCGTGTACAACAGTCCCTCAAACGTCCCTGGGTTGGTTGGGTGCAGCACTCTGCTTATAGCTCACACTCCAGGGGTGTGGCGCTACTGGTGGCCAAATCGGTACATTTCCAGCTCCTAGGATCTCAGGTCGACCCAATGGGTAGATATGTTTTTTTCAAAACGTCAGTCTATGGGGAATTGATGCTACTGATGGCTTTCTATGTGCCCCCCCCTTACTCTGCTGTGATTATTATGGAGGGACTGGCGTTTATGGCACAGAGTCCAGGGGCCCCGGTGATCTGGCTGGGTGACTTTAACAATGTGATGGACTCGGGTCTGGATAGGTCCGGTGGCGCCTCCCAGGTGCCGCCGGGGTCGTCCCCGACCAGGTTCTCCCGATTGTTGGAGAGCTTTGGTTTGGCCGACTCTTGGCGCAGCAAATACCCCGCGCAGCGCGCGTACTCCTGTTTTTCGGCTGCACACCACTCTATGTCACGCATTGACCTGATATTGCTGTCTCGAACCCTGCTCCCCAGGTTACTGACGGCAGGCTTCGCCCCACGGACTCTGTCTGATCACTGCCCTTATTGGATACTGTTGTCCTTGCCCTGCAGTAGACCTCCCCCGGCCTGGCGCCTGAATCCCGCCTGGCTCCCCTTGGTGTCGGATGGGAACGACATTGAGGGGACCTGGACACAATTCTTTTCTGACAATGAGGGCACTGCCTCCCCGGCTGCGGTGTGGGAGGCGTTTAAACTGTTCGCCAGATCCACTATGATTTCCAAAATCAAGGCTGTTAGAGCGCGGGCTGCCGAGGAGATCTCCAGGGCAACGACAAATCTAATTGAAGCTGAACAGGCCTTTATGGGGGACCCGACTCCGGCACATGAATCTCAGTATAAATTGACCTCTAAAGTCCTTTCCCAACTTGACTACGAGAGGGCGAAATCTAAGATGTTTTTTCAGAAGCAGAATCTGTTTGCACATGGTGAGCGGGCGGGGAAACTCCTCGCATACTTAGTTCATTGTGAGGATAGGCCCCCGGTAGTTATTACTTTGAAGGATGACCTGGGTAATGAGATCGCTGATCCTGCTGCGGTGACACAGTGTTTCCGCTCATTTTTTAGTACTCTTTACACCTCTAGGGCTCCCGCTGACTGCACTGACATGCACGACTTTTTGGACTCTATTGACTTTCCCACTTTGACACCCGACCAGTTGGCGACCCTCGAGGCACCCATCTCTGTGGAAGAGATTGCAGCAGCCGTGTCCAAGTTCCCTAGGTCTAAAGCCCCCGGCCTGGACGGCCTCCCGATTGAATTTTTCTCCCAATATTCGGAACTCCTTTCTCCTAAATTATTGGCTTTGTTTCAATCTCTATTCAAAGATGCAACCCTACCCCCTTCTATGCGGGAGGCGCTAATTGTGCTCATTCCCAAGCCGGGCAAGGATGTACACGCCCCAGAGTCTTACCGTCCCATCTCTTTGCTCCCAGTAGACACTAAAATCCTTGCGAAAATTTTATCCCTCCGCCTTAACAAGGTGATCCTTTCACTCATACACTCGGACCAGGCCGGGTTCATGCCTGGGAGGAACACCTCATTTAACCTTCGCCGGTTATTTATGAATCTCCAGGCACGGCACGACGGAATGGGTGGCAGGGTGGTGGTCTCATTGGACACGGCTAAAGCATTTGACTCGGTAGAGTGGCCGTTTCTGTGGACCTGTCTGGACCGGTACGGCTTTGGACCTAATTTTATTAAGTGGGTCAAACTTCTATATAGCGCCCCGGTAGCTAGGGTCCTGGCAAATGGCTGGCAGTCGACCGCCTTCCCTTTATCCCGTGGCACTCGACAGGGGTGCCCCCTCTCCCCCCTGCTGTATGCCCTGGCCGCGGAACCTCTGGCGATGGCCATTAGAGCACATCCCGGGATTCGAGGTCTACGTAAGGGACCGTTGGAGGAGAAGATCAGCATGTATGCAGATGACACTTTGTTATATTTGGAAGACTCTCGGGAATCCCTACTCACGGCCCTTTCTTTAATTGAACGGTATGGACGATTCTCCGGTTTTCAGATAAACTGGGATAAGTCACAAATTCTCCCGCTTGACGAGAGCCCACAGGCAATCACCCCCGCAAGCCCAGCCCTACAATGTGTATCCCGCATTAAATACTTAGGGATTCAAGTGACAGCTAACTCAGCAGATTATGTCCCGGATAACGTTCAACCCCTGTTCCCTCTGCTTAAGGCTAAAATTCAAGTATGGTCCAAATTACCTCTGGGAGTGATGGGTAGAGTCAATTTAATTAAAATGATTCTCCTTCCCAAAATACTTTATGTTGTATGGCACTCTCCTATTTACCTGCCACTCAAGCTGTTTAAGCAGATGGAATCACTCCTCAAGACCTTTGTTTGGGGTGCTAACCGGCACAAGATCTCCTGGCGCAAACTCAAGAATCCTACAAACCTAGGGGGATTGGCCCTGCCGGATTTTAATCTGTACTATCTGGCAGCTCAGTTGTCCCAGTTCTTTCACATAGATAAAACGGATAGAGAACGTTTTTTGACCCTGCTCTGCCCTGGGTGGGCTCATCCCCTCGGGGACCCCCTCCTAGTTATCCTTAGGGGTGTCAGGGGCTCGCCGGAGCCCTTGTGCCCCAGATCTCTTCTATACCACTATTGTCGGATCTGGGAGGTGGTAGCGTCCAGGCTTCGGTGCCCTCCATTTCACACATTCACCCCTCTGTGGCATAACAGCGCATTACGCGAGTTCCTTTCCATCCCTGACCTGTCGATATGGAGCGGGAGGGGTATTCTTCTCCTTAGCCATATCTCCACGACCACTGGTCTGCGGTCTTACGAGGCCTTGCAGGATCAGTTTGCGATCCAGGGTCCCATGCACTACAGATACTTACAGCTCTCCCATGCCTATAGATCTCAATTCCCTGATGGCCCTCCTGAGCTAGAATCGGTTACCACCCTTGAGATTGTTAAAAGTACAGCACCCAGTCACCTTATTTCCATGTTCTACTCTGAACTTCACACACCTTCCTCGACCACCTTGGCTTTTGCACTTAAGACCCGCTGGGAGCGCAGTGTGGGGGCCATGGAGGATGAGGAATGGGAGGATGCCCTGGAGACATGCCGCAGAGTGTCGCCAAAACTGTCGGATCGCCTAACTCAGACCTTTATAATACACCAGGCTTATCTCACCCCACTTAGACTGTCCAAATATCACCCTGACTTGGTCCCTTCTTGTCCTATGTGTGGAGACCCTGACGCCTCCTTCTTTCATCTCTTGTGGAGCTGTCCCCAATTACAGACTTTATGGCAACAAGTAGTCACATTCCTCCATGACAAGATGGGGTCTCCTCTGCAACTCTCCCCTAAGGAGTGTCTCCTGGGGGTTTACCCAGATGGAGAAATGCCCAAATCCACTGTCATATTTCTTCAGGAAACTTTGTTTATAGTACGTAAACTGATAGCCAGGAGGTGGATGAGACCTACTCCTCCTACTCTAGGTTTGTGGATTAAGGAGGTTAATAGTGTCATCCCATTTCATAAACTTTTATATAAACATAGGGGGTGCCCTCAGAAGTTCAACAAGATTTGGGACAAATGGGTGCAGTGCCCTGATACGGCTCGGTAATGCAGTGGGTAACTATTCTATGTTGACCGCCCCTGGTAAATCAATATTTTCTGTTCGAGGGTTGGATCGACGGAGAGCCACTGACTACTGTTTTGTTTTTTACTATGTCTGTTCTGTCTCTCGGTGCTGATCATTTTGTATATTTGTATTTTTGTACCCCAATGTGTTATGAACCTGATTGCAGTTTCAATGCACGGTTTATTTTTGTATTGTACCAAAATTTCAATAAACCTCACTGTTTTGAAAAAGGCTGCAGTTTCCAGTGTGATATCACCAATAAGCAAATAATATAAAAACAAGCTTCGCTAAATGAAAAAAGACTTAATGATAATCAATCAATCTGTGATCAAAGTGCAAAAAAAATTAATTGCTAAAATAAATTGCTGCAATAGTAAATATTGCTAGTGATTAAACCATAAACTGAATTAAGAAAGTCTCTCATAGAGTCCAAATGTTCCCAAAGTATCCGTGAAGAATGTGAATCCAAAACAATCACCAAAAGTGCTATATCCACCACCAGTAATGTGATCTGCTTACTCAGAACAGGCCTCGCCATGGTCGACCAAAAAAGTTGAGTGCATATGCTCAGCGTCATACAGTATCCTGAGGTTGTCTTTGAGAAATAGATGTATTAGTGCTGCCAGCATTGCTGCAGAGGTTGAAGGGGTGGGGGGTCAGCCTGTCAGTGCTCAGACCACACGCCGCACACTGGATCAAATTGATCTGCATGGCTGTTGTCCCAGAAGGGAGCCTCTTCTAAAGATGATGCGCAAGAAAGCCCGCAAACAGTTTGCTGAAGACAAGCAGACTAAGGACATGAATTACTGGAACCATGTCCTGTGGTCTGATGAGACCAAGATAAACGTATTTGGTTCAGATGGTGTCAAGCGTGCGTAGCAGCAACCAGGTGAGGAGTACAAAGACAAGTGTGTCTTACCTACAGTCAGGCATGGTGGTGGGAGTGTCATGGTCTGGGGCTGCATGAGTGGAAGAGGACTCCAGTCGCAGCCTGTGAAGCTCTGGTGAACTCCATGCACAAGGGGGCTAAGGCAGTTCTGGAAAATATTTGTGGCCACACAGAGTTTTGACACTTTGGGCCTAATTTGGACTTTTTCACTTAGGGGTGTACTCACTTTTGTTGCCAGTGGTTTAGAAAATAATGGCTGTGTATTGAGTTATTTTGAGGGGACAGCAAATTTACACTGTTACACAAGCTGTACACTCACTACTAGGGTTGAGCGGACACCTAGATGTCCGTGTTCGACGGGTTCGGCCGAACTTTAAAAAAAAGTCCGGGTCCGTGTCCCGGACTTTTACCGAACTTTTCACGGACACCGAACCCCATTGAAGTCAATGGGGACCCGAACTTTAAGGCACTAAAATGGCTCTAAAACACCAAAGGAAAGGGCTAGAGTGCTGCAAATGGCAGCAAAACGTAATTAAGAGCATGGCAAGTGCTCTGCAAACAAATGTGGATAGGGAAATAACTTAAAACAACAAAAAAAAACAGAAAAATAAAACAATGTTCTTCTTCATCTCCGAAGGACGAGGCCCATATGGAGTAGGAGGGAGGTTGAGGTGGTGGTGGATGTGGCGGTGACATAGGCATGCGCACAGGGTGTGCCGGGTGTGCCTGGGCACACCCTAATCACCTAGGGCACATAGCATTGCCAGTGAGGAGATGGGAAAGATCTCCCTCGGACCTGCTCTGCTCTATTTCTCTTTGCCTACAGGTACATGGCCCCGATACATTACTCTCCCTGCTGGCAAACACATGCATGTGTATTTCAACTTTGGGGTGCACACCTTAATGCAATAGGCTGCGCACACCTATGGGCGGTGTAGGTGGAAGCGGCGGTGGAGGAGGACCAGGGCCGGATTAAGAGCATCATGGGCTTGGTGCTGAGGATTTTGAAGGGCCTTAAGGGCCGTGCCTTGCCATGCACCCAGAGGAGGAAGGGTGCAGCCATGCATGCCTAATTCAACATGGGATGCTGTCTCTGAAGCCCATAAACACATCCATGCATCGGCAACTGTCCCTCCTTGTCCGGCCTTCGCGCTGTGTGGGGAGGTTCTGAGGGTGCTGCCTGGGGAAGCGAGCATAGAAGCCAGACTTCTGTGTTTACAAGTGACAGAAGAGCGGTAACAGTGAATATGGCCAACCCGTGGCCTATATAAAAGGTAGGGGCCTGGAGCTGCAGCTCCAATAGCCCCTACGTTAATCTGGCCCTGAGGAGGAGGACGAGGTAGCCAACACTGCTTCTTTTCACAAATTTTAAATGAGGGTACACCCCAAAAGAGTGAGAAAGAGCAAAAATGGAACAATGGGTGGGTAAGGTCGGTATCCATTGCTATTCTGCACAAGGTACGGAAAAGTCCCGTGGGATCCATGCCTGGTTCATTTTAATGAACGTGAGCTTGTCCACATTGTCTCTGGACAGGCGGCTGCGCTTGTCTGTTATAACGCCCCCAGCCGTGCTAAATACCCGTTCAGATAATACACTGGCTGCAGGGCACGCCAGCACCTCCAAGGCGTAAAGGGCAAGCTCAGGCCATGTGCCCAATTTGGAGACCCAGAAGTTGAAGGGGGCAGACCCCTCATTCACTACATGTAGGCGTGTGCACACATACTGCTCCACCATGTTGGTAAAATGCTGCCTCCTGCTAAGACGTTCCATCTGAGCTGCTGGTGCTGCTGTTTGTTGTGGCGTGCTGACAAAGCTTTTCCACATTTCGGCCATGCTAACCCTGCCTTCTGAGGTGCTGGCGGTGCCCTGGTTGCGTTGGCGACCTCCTCCTCCTCCTCCTCTGCCTTGTGCTTCCACTGCGGCCCCGCTGTCAGATGGGAATGCCAGCAGCATGGCGTCTACCAGCGTGCGCTTGTACTCGCGCATCTTGCGATCGCGCTCCAGTGAGTGAATTAAGGACGGTACGTTGTCCTTGTAACGGGGATCCAGCAGCGTGGCCACCCAGTAATCAGCACAAGTTAGAATGTGGGCAACTCGGCGGTCGTTGTGGAGACACTGCAGCATGTAATCGCTCATGTGTGCCAGGCTGCCCAGAGGCAACGAAAGGCTGTCCTCTGTGGGAGGTGTATCGTCCGTGTCCTCTGTATCCCCCCAGCCACGCACCAGTGATGGCCATGAGCTGGCCTGGGTGCCACCCTGCTGTGAACATGGTTCCATCTCCTCCTCCAGCTCCTCCTCCTCCTCATCCTCCTCATCCTCCAGAACTGTGCCCCTGCTGGACAATTGTGTCCCTGGCGTTTGTGGGTGCAGGAACCCACCCTCGGAGCCCCTTGCGAATGACTACCCTGAAAGCCTTGGAAATGTTACCTCTTCATCCTCCTCCTCATCCTGTGCCACATCCTCTTCCATCATCGCCCGAATTGTTTTTTCAAGGAGGCATAGAAGTGGGATAGTTAAGCTGAGAACGGCGTCATTGCCACTGGCCATGTTGGTGGAGTACTCAAAACAGCGCAACAAGGCACACAGGTCTCGCATGGAGGCCCAGTTATTGGTGGTGAAGTGGTGCTGTTCCGCAGAGCGACTCACGCGTGCGTGCTGCAGCTGAAACTCCAATATGGCCTGCTGCTGCTCGCACAGTCTTTCCAGCATGTGCAAGGTGGAGTTCCACCATGTGGGCACGTCACATATGAGGCGGTGAGCGGGAAGGCCGAAGTTACGCTGCAGCGCTGCCAGGCGAGCAGCAGCAGGGTGAGAACACCGAAAGTGCGCACAAACGGCCCGCACTTTCTGCAGCAGCTCTGACATATCGGGGTAGTTTTTAAGGAACCTCTGCACCACCAAATTCAGCACATGCGCCAGGCAAGGGATGTGCGTCAAACCGGCTAGGCCCAGAGCTGCTATGAGATTTCGCCCGTTATCGCACACCACCAGGCCGGGCTTGAGGCTCGCTGGCAGCAACCACTCATTTGTCTGCTGTTCCATGCTCCTCCACAACTCCTGCGCGGTGTGTGGTTTGTCCCCCAAACAGGCAAGTTGTAAAACTGCCTGCTGTCGTTTACCCCTGGCCATGCTGAAGTTGGTGGTGAAGGTGTTATGCTGTCCGGATGAGGAAGCGGTAGAGGATGAGGAAGCGGAGTAGGAGGAGTTAGGAACAGGAGGCAAACTGAAGTGCCCTGCAATCCTCGGTGGTGGAAGGACATGCGCCAAATTGCTATCCGCCTCAGGCCCATCCGCCACTGCATTTACCCAGTGTGCCGTTAGGGAGATATAACGCCCCTGACCATGCTTACTGGTCCACGTATCGGTAGTTAGGTGGACCTTGGCACAGATGGCGTTGCGCAGTGCACACCTGATTTTTTCCCCCACTTGGTTGTGCAGGGAAGGGATGGCTTGCCTGGAAAAGTAGTGGCGGCTGGGCACGACGTACTGTGGGACAGCCACCGACATAAGGTTATTAAAACTGTGCGTCTCCACCAGACGGAATGACAGCATTTCAAAGGCCAATAATTTTGAAATGCTGGCATTCAGGGCCAGGGATCGCGGGTGGGTAGGGGGGTACTTCCTCTTCCTCTCAAGTGTTTGGGAGATGGAAAGCTGAACGCTTCCACGGGACATTGTGGAGATGGTTGTTGGTGACCCAGGTGGTGGTGTTGCTGACAGATCGTCTGTTTGCGGGGTGGCAGGTGCCGGTATCACTACAGATGTGGCTGGAGCGGCCGAGACTGCAGCAGAAGAGGAAGCAGGATGAGCCAGAGACGTTTCTTGGTTTTGAAGGTGTCTACTCCACTGCAGCTCGTGCTTTGCACTTAGATGCCTGATCATGCAGGTTGTGCTCAGGTTGAGAAGGTTTATGCCTCGCTTTAAGCTCTGATTGCACAGGGTGCAAACCACTCGTGTCCTGTCATCAGCACATTTTCTAAAGAACTTCCACGCTAGAGAACTCCTTTGAGCTGACTTTGGTGCGCTCGTTCCCTTGCTGCGTTGGGCAGTAGCGGGCGTAGTGTCTAGGGCACGGCCGCTCCGCTTCTGCACCCTGCTCCCTCTTCTGCTGTGCTGGTGGCTCTGTGCGACCACCGCCTCTTCCTCCAAACTACTCAGGTCACCTGCATGACGTTCATTCCATGTGGGGTCGAGGACCTCATCGTCCTCCACATCATCTTCCACCCAGTCTTCACCCCTGCCCTCCTTGTCGGTCTCCACAATGCTGAACGCCGCAGCAGTTGGCACCTGCGTTTCGTCATCATCGGAGACGTGCTGCGATGATCCTTGCATGTACTCATCTTGAGAAATAAGTGGTTGGGCATCGCTGCACTCAATCTCTTCCACTTCTGGGGCAGGGCTAGGTGGATGGCCCTGGGAAACCCTGCTGACAGAGTCATCAAAAAGAAGAAGAGACTGCTGTATGGCTTGGGGCTCAGACTGCTTGCCTGATTTGCAAGGGGGTGAGGTGAAAGACGGTTGGACATCGGCTGCAGGTGCCAACTGTGACCTTTCTGCAGTAGACTGGGTGGGAGACAATGTGAAGGAACTGGAGGCACTGTCAGCAGCAAACCAATCTACTATCGCCTCCACTTGTTCTGGCCTCATCACTTCTAGGGGCGTATGATGCCCTACCAAATACTGATGCAGGTTCTGTCGCCTACTCACACTTGAGGAAGGTGTTTCACTTGTGCGTGTAGCTGGCACAGATCGACCACGTCCTCTCCTTGCAACAGGAGCTCTACCAGCAGCACCACGACCCAGGCCACGGCCCTTATTTGACGGTCTCCTCATATTTCTGTAATTTAAGATCTTGCCCTAGAAAGGTTTTTATTGAATAGCGGAATAGGAAATATGATCCAAAAAAGTGTATGTATCTCGCACGTACAAAACCACACTAGGCCCCAATTACTATTGTTTCTACCCCTAAAAGGATGGATGAGGAGTAGGAGGAGTATGGAACAGACAGCACCCTCAAATCTTCAGAAGTATGAGATGAACCTCAAAAACTTGGAAAGGTGGATCTCACACGTACCGACACAGACTATCCCGCAATTCAATTGATCCTCAAAGGTTTTTATTGAATAGCGGAATAGGAAATATGATCAAAAAAAGTGTATGTATCTCGCACGTACACCACCACACTAGGCCCCAATTACTATTGTTTGTACCCCTAAAAGGATGGTTAAGCAGTAGGAGGAGCAGTATGGAACAGGCAGCACCCTCAAATCTTCAGAAGTATGAGATGAACCCCAAAAACTTGGAAAGGTGGATCTCACACGTACCGACACAGACTATCACGCAATTTAATTGATCCCCAAAGGTTTTAATTGAATAGCGGAATAGAAAATATGATCAAAAAGAAAGTGTATGTATCTCACACGTACACCACCACACTAGGCCCCAATTACTATTGTTTGTACCCCTAAGAGGGTGGTTGAGCAGTAGGAGGAGGAGTATGGAAAAGGGAGAACCCTCAAATCTTCAGAAGTATGAGATGAACCCCAAAAACTTGGAAAGGTGGATCTCACACGTACCGACACAGACTATCACGCAATTTAATTGATCCCCAAAGGTTTTAATTGAATAGCGGAATAGAAAATATGATCAAAAAGAAAGTGTATGTATCTCACACGTACACCACCACACTAGGCCCCAATTACTATTGTTTGTACCCCTAAAAGGATGGTTGAGCAGTAGGAGGAGGAGTATGGAACAGGCAGCACCCTCAAATCTTCAGAAGTATGAGATGAACCCCAAAAACTTGGAAAGGTGGATCTCACACGTACCGACACAGACTATCACGCAATTTAATTGATCCCCAAAGGTTTTAATTGAATAGCAGAATAGAAAATATGATCAAAAAGAAAGTGTATGTATCTCACACGTACACCACCACACTAGGCCCCAATTACTATTGTTTGTACCCCTAAAAGGATGGTTGAGGAGTAGGAGGAGGAGTATGGAACAGGCAGCACCCTCAAATCTTCAGAAGTATGAGATGAACCCCAAAAACTTGGAAAGGTGGATCTCACACGTACCGACACAGACTATCACGCAATTTAATTGATCCCCAAAGGTTTTAATTGAATAGCGGAATAGAAAATATGATCAAAAAGAAAGTGTATGTATCTCACACGTACACCACCACACTAGGCCCCAATTACTATTGTTTGTACCCCTAAAAGGATGGTTGAGGAGTAGGAGGAGGAGTATGGAACAGGCAGCACCCTCAAATCTTCAGAAGTATGAGATGAACCCCAAAAACTTGGAAAGGTGGATCTCACACGTACCGACACAGACTATCACGCAATTTAATTGATCCCCAAAGGTTTTAATTGAATAGCGGAATAGAAAATATGATCAAAAAGAAAGTGTATGTATCTCACACGTACACCACCACACTAGGCCCCAATTACTATTGTTTGTACCCCTAAAAGGATGGTTGAGGAGTAGGAGGAGGAGTATGGAACAGGCAGCACCCTCAAATCTTCAGAAGTATGAGATGAACCCCAAAAACTTGGAAAGGTGGATCTCACACGTACCGACACAGACTATCACGCAATTTAATTGATCCTCAAAGGTTTTAATTGAATAGCGGAATAGAAAATATGATCAAAAAGAAAGTGTATGTATCTCACACGTACACCACCACACTAGGCCCCAATTACTATTGTTTGTACCCCTAAAAGGATGGTTGAGCAGTAGGAGGAGGAGTATGGAACAGGCAGCACCCTCAAATCTTCAGAAGTATGAGATGAACCCCAAAAACTTGGAAAGGTGGATCTCACACGTACCGACACAGATTATCACGCAATTTAATTGATCCCCAAAGGATTTAATTGAATAGCGGAATAGAAAATATGATCAAAAAGAATGTGTATGTATCTCACACGTACACCACCACACTAGGCCCCAATTACTATTGTTTGTACCCCTAAAAGGATGGTTGAGCAGTAGGAGGAGGAGTATGGAACAGGCAGCACCCTCAAATCTTCAGAAGTATGAGATGAACCCCAAAAACTTGGAAAGGTGGATCTCACACGTACCGACACAGACTATCACGCAATTTAATTGATCCCCAAAGGTTTTAATTGAATAGCGGAATAGAAAACATGATCAAAAAGAAAGTGTATGTATCTCACACGTACACCACCACACTAGGCCCCAATTACTATTGTTTGTACCCCTAAAAGGATGGTTGAGGAGTAGGAGGAGGAGTATGGAACAGGCAGCACCCTCAAATCTTCAGAAGTATGAGATGAACCCCAAAAACTTGGAAAGGTGGATCTCACACGTACAGACTATCACGCAATTTAATTGATCCCCAAAGGTTTTAATTGAATAGCGGAATAGAAAATATGATCAAAAAGAAAGTGTATGTATCTCACACGTACACCACCACACTAGGCCCCAATTACTATTGTTTGTACCCCTAAAAGGATGGTTGAGGAGTAGGAGGAGGAGTATGGAACAGGCAGCACCCTCAAATCTTCAGAAGTATGAGATGAACCCCAAAAACTTGGAAAGGTGGATCTCACACGTACCGACACAGACTATCACGCAATTTAATTGATCCCCAAAGGTTTTAATTGAATAGCGGAATAGAAAATATGATCAAAAAGAAAGTGTATGTATCTCACACGTACACCACCACACTAGGCCCCAATTACTATTGTTTGTACCCCTAAAAGGATGGTTGAGCAGTAGGAGGAGGAGTATGGAACAGGCAGCACCCTCAAATCTTCAGAAGTATGAGATGAACCCCAAAAACTTGGAAAGGTGGATCTCACACGTACCGACACAGATTATCACGCAATTTAATTGATCCCCAAAGGATTTAATTGAATAGCGGAATAGAAAATATGATCAAAAAGAAAGTGTATGTATCTCACACGTACACCACCACACTAGGCCCCAATTACTATTGTTTGTACCCCTAAAAGGATGGTTGAGCAGTAGGAGGAGGAGTATGGAACAGGCAGCACCCTCAAATCTTCAGAAGTATGAGATGAACCCCAAAAACTTGGAAAGGTGGATCTCACACGTACCAACACAGACTATCACGCAATTTAATTGATCCCCAAAGGTTTTAATTGAATAGCGGAATAGAAAATATGATCAAAAAGAAAGTGTATGTATCTCACACGTACACCACCACACTAGGCCCCAATTACTATTGTTTGTACCCCTAAAAGGATGGTTGAGCAGTAGGAGGAGGAGTATGGAACAGGCAGCACCCTCAAATCTTCAGAAGTATGAGATTGTGTTCACTGTACCCCACAAAAATTGTGTTCACTGCACCCCACAAAGATTGTGTTCACTGCACCTCAAAAAGGATTTTGTTCACTGCACCCCACAAAGATTGTGTTCACTGCACCCTAAAAGGATTTTGTTCACTGCACCCCAAAAAGATTGTGTTCACTGTACCCCCCAAAGATTGTGTTCATTGCACCCCACAAAGATTCTGTTCCCTGTACCCCACAAAGATTGTGTTCACTGCACCCCCACAAAGGATTTTGTTCACTGCACCCCAAACAGATTGTGTTCACTGCACCCCAAAAAGGATGTTGTTCACTGCACCCCAAAAAGGATTTTGTTCACTGCACCCCAAAAAGATTGTGTTCACTTTTCCCCCAAAGATTGTGTTCACTGCACCCCACAAAGGATTTTGTTCACTGCACCCCAAAAAGATTGTGTTCACTGTACCCCCCAAAGATTGTGTTCACTGCACCCCACAAAGATTCTGTTCACTGTACCCCACAAAGATTGTGTTCACTGCACCCCACAAAGGATTTTGTTCACTGCACCCCAAAAAGATTGTGTTCACTGCACCCCAAAAAGGATTTTGTTCACTGCACCCCAAAAAGGATGTTGTTCACTGCACCCCAAAAAGGATTTTGTTCACTGCACCCCAAAAAGATTGTGTTCACTGCACCCCACAAAGATTGTGTTCACTGCACCCCACAAAGGATTTTGTTCACTGCACCCCAAAAAGATTGTGTTCACTGCACCCCAAAAAGGATTTTGTTCACTGCACCCCAAAAAGGATGTTGTTCACTGCACCCCAAAAAGGATTTTGTTCACTCCACCCCAAAAAGATTGTGTTCACTGCACCCCACAAAGATTGTGTTCACTGCACCCCAAAAAGGATTTTGTTCACTGCACCCCAAAAAGATTGTGTTCACTGTACCCCCCAAAGATTGTGTTCACTGCACCCCACAAAGATTCTGTTCACTGTACCCCACAAAGATTGTGTTCACTGCACCCCACAAAGGATTTTGTTCACTGCACCCCAAAAAGATTGTGTTCACTGCACCCCAAAAAGGATGTTGTTCACTGCACCCCAAAAATGATTTTGTTCACTGCACCCCAAAAAGATTGTGTTCACTGCACCCCACAAAGGATTTTGTTCACTGCACCCCAAAAAGATTGTGTTCACTGTACCCCCCAAAGATTGTGTTCACTGCACCCCACAAAGGATTTTGTTCACTGCACCCCAAAAAGATTGTGTTCACTGTACCCCCCAAAGATTGTGTTCACTGCACCCCACAAAGATTCTGTTCACTGTACCCCACAAAGATTGTGTTCACTGCACCCCACAAAGGATTTTGTTCTCTGCACCCCAAAAAGATTGTGTTCACTGCACCCCAAAAAGGATTTTGTTCACTGCACCCCAAAAAGGATGTTGTTCACTGCACCCCAAAAATGATTTTGTTCACTGCACCCCAAAAAGATTGTGTTCACTGCACCCCACAAAGATTGTGTTCACTGCACCCCACAAAGGATTTTGTTCACTGCACCCCAAAAAGATTGTGTTCACTGCACCCCAAAAAGGATTTTGTTCACTGCACCCCAAAAAGGATGTTGTTCACTGCACCCCAAAAAGGATTTTGTTCACTCCATCCCAAAAAGATTGTGTTCACTGCACCCCACAAAGATTGTGTTCACTGCACCCCAAAAAGGATTTTGTTCACTGCACCCCAAAAAGATTGTGTTCACTGCACCCCACAAAGATTGTGTTCACTGCACCCCAAAAAGGATGTTGTTCACTGCACCCCAAAAAGATTGTGTTCACTGCACCCCACAAAGATTGTGTTCACTGCACCCCACAAAGGATTTTGTTCACTGCACCCCAAAAAGATTGTGTTCACTGCACCCCAAAAAGGATGTTGTTCACTGCACCCCAAAAAGGATTTTGTTCACCTCACCCCAAAAAGATTTTGTTCACTGCACCCCAAAAAGGACGTTGTTCACTGCACCCCAAAAAGATTGTGTTCACTGCAGCCCAAAAAGATTGTGTTCACTGCAGCTCACACACAGAAAAATGGATGTGGATCACTGACACCTGCCTATCTCCTATCCCACACCACACAGCAATATCGATTGTAGTTTGTAGAACACAGTTTCCCTAAAATTCAGCAGCAGCCTCTCCCTAACAGGATTGAGAAGAGATCGTAGATCGGGACTAAGTGCAGACCCCACACAGCAATATCGATTGTAGTTTGTAGAACACTCTGACCCTAAAATTCAGCAGCAGCCTCTCCCTAACAGGATTGAGAAGAGATCGTAGATCAGGATTGAGTGCAGACCCCACCCCCCACACAGCAATATCGATTGTAGTTTGTAGAAGACACTGACCCTATAATTCAGCAGACTCTATCCCTAAAATGCCTACAACTCGCCCTGCCTAAACACTCCGACCTGTCCCTCAATTCTATCCGGACACAAATGTTTTTTTCCTGCCTGTCTTTCCCTAATCAGCAGCCAGCACGTATGTGTGCTCTGTCCCTGATCTAAGCAGCAGAATGAAGACTCTGCGGCTGCCTGGAACTTATAAAGACTTGGTCACATGCTTCAGACGGCCAATCACAGCTACTGAGACATTTGCAGGCATGGCTGGGATGGCTTAAGGCACACCAGTTAAACGATTGTTGATTGGCTGTTGAAAGCCCGCCATGAAAAGAGCGCCAAAGCATGCAAAACCCGGAAATAAAACGACCGAACACGGATTTTTACCCGAACATACAGTAAAGTGTCCGTGTCCGTGTTCGGGTACAAAAAATCCAATTATTCGGTACGAACACGAATAATACAGTCCGTGTTCGCTCAACACTACTCACTACTTTATATTGTAGCAAAGTGTCAGTGTTGTCACATGAAAAGATACAATACAATTTTTACAAAAATGTGAGGGATGTACTTCTTTAATACATTTTGGGCGATACAGTTTACACTATGTGGAGCCTTTATCTTTACCCTATAGTACTACGTATAATTTGATACAACACTACGAGGAGCAGATGCATCGCACTATCCTGTGTGGAAACATTTGGAGTCATCCTCTGAACATATTCTAATCGTGGCTGACCCAGTACCTGTATGGGTAACTGAGTCCACATGTTCTGATAAGCAGCGATCTCTAGAAGTGGTGGATGTTTCACATTGAAGATTGAAGCACCGAAAGTGGCACGGTATTTTTCTACAATATTTTCTGCACTGAGGCTCATGTTTTCAGTCTGCGGACTTTACTACTAATAATCGGACTGCACTGTATGATTTTTACTGTGTATTTTTGTGGTTTTATTTGTACTTTGCACAGTTTTTACATTTATATATTTGCACAACTTACATATGTGATATTTGTGATTAGGTTTGTTTTACACTTTTTATTCTGTTTATAACAATGCTATGTGTATTGTAGTGTGAGCAGCTATTTATATATATATACAGTGGGGATGGAAAGTTTGGGCACCCCAGGTGAAAAATTTGTATTAATGTGCATAAAGAAGCCAAGGAAAGATGGAAAAATCTCCAAAAGGCATCAAATTACAGATTAGACATTCTTATAATATGTCAACAAAAGTCAGATTTTATTTCCATCATTAACACTTTCAAAATAACATAAAACAAAAAAATGGCATCTGCAAAAGTTTGGGCACCCTGCAGAGTTAATATCTTGTACTGCCCCCTTTGGAAAGTATCGCAGCTTGTAAACACTTTTTGTAGCCATCCAAAAGTCTTTCAATTCTTGTTTGAGGTATCTTTGCCCATTCTTCCTTACAAAAGTCTTCCAGTTCTTTGAGATTTCTGGGCTGTCTGTCACGCACTGCTCTTTTAAGGTCTATCCATAGATTTTCAATTATGTTGAGGTCAGGAGATTGTGAAGGCCATGGCAAAACCTTCAGTTTACGCCTCTTGATGTAATCCCCCGTGGATTTCGAGGTGTGTTTAGGATCATTATCCATTTGTAGAAGCCATCCTCTCTTTAACTTCAGCTTTTTCACAGATGGCATCAAGTTACCATCCAAAATTTGCTGAAATGTTATTGAATCCATTTTTCCTTCTACTCGTGAGATGTTCCCTGTGCCACTGGCTGCAATACAACCCCAAAGCATGATTGATCCACCCCCATGCTTAACAGTTGGACAGAGGTTCTTTTCATTCAATTCTGTGCCCCTTCTTCTCCAAACGTACCTTTGCTCATTCCAGCCAAAAAGTTCAATTTTAACCTCATTGGTCCACAGAACTTGTTTCCAAAATGCATCAGGCTTGTCTATATGTTCATTTGCAAAGTTCAAACGCTGATTTTTGTAGTGAGGACGTAGAAGAGGTTTTCTTCTGATGACTCTTCCATGAAGACCATATTTGTACAAGTATCTCTTTATAGTGGAATAGTGTACCACAACTCCAGTGTCTGCCAGATCTTTCTGGAGGGATCGTGCAGTCAAACGTGGGTTTTGAATTGTTTTTCTCACAATTCTGCGAGCTGTTCTGTCTGATATTTTTCTTGGTCTTCCAGATCTTGCTTTAACTTCCACTGTTCCTGATGACTGCCGTTTCTTAATTACATTCCGAGCAGAGGATATTGACATCTGAAAATGCTTTGCTATCTTCTTATAGCCTTTTCCAGCTTTGTGAGCGTCAACTATTTTCAGTTTTCCAGATAACTGCTTAGAAGATCCCATGGTGCTGATTGTTGGGGCAAGGTCAGATGAGTCTGGGCATTTAAAACCTTTGAGATTGACATCACCTGGTCTTCCCAGACGATGATTGAGAACAATCCATGACACTGGCAGGTCTCAGCCTTGCAAAGGGGGCAGTGCCTGCTATAAATTCTGCAGGGTGCCCAAACTTTTGCAGACGCCATTTTTTTGTTTTCTGTAATTTTGAAAGTGTCAATGATGGAAATAAAATCTAACTTTTGTTGACATATTATAAGAATGTCTAATCTGTAATGTGATGACTTTTGGAGATTTTTTTCATCTTTCCTTGGCTTCTTTATGCACATTAATACAATTTTTTTTGTTTACAAAAGATTTTATTGGAAAGTCATATAAAAAAAACAAATTTTTTAACACAGGTCAACCATGTATCATCGTACAAAAAAATAAACATTGCATATAGAAAACAAGAAAATTGCAAGTATCAGAAGAACATTGGTCAAAGAAAAATACAGCATATCAAATAGACCGTTGCCAGCATCGGGTCAAGACCTTCACACACCATAAATCTTTTGAAGCAAAATAAAGTCTATATACATTTATCCCAGGGATCCCATTTAGCATGGAAAATCATCATTGAACCATGTAGGGAATGAAAGATCCTTTCCGTTAACTTGATGCATTCCATTCTGGATAGTACCTGAGGCCATAATAAGGTGTCTGATCGCCAGTTAAGGGCAATCATCCAGTGGATGGAACACATCAATGTGTGGATCAGATTGGAGGTAGAGTAGGGAACACCTGCAACTTTTACAAAAAGTAGACAGATCTTTGGTGAAAGAGAAACCAATGAACCTACCAGTCTAGATACAAGTCTTTGTGCCTGCTCCCAGATGTGCCGCAGGAGATTGCAGCTCCAAAAGAGATGGAGTAGATTACCTTCCTCCGGATAGCCCCTGTAACAGTGAGGGGAAACTGATCCGTAGAAAGTGTGAACCAGGGAGGGGGTTAAATACCATCTGGTAAAGAGCTTAAGAGGAGTCTCCCTGCATGCACTAGATCGTGAGCATTTGCGCATGTTGGAAATCATATGGTGCCACTCAGGGACAGAGAAAACACAGTCAAGGTCTTGCTCCCATTTAATCATATATTTGTGTTTATCTGGGAGAGTGAGGGCTATTAAATGCGAGTATAATAATGATATCAACCCTCTATTTCTGGATGAGGAAATACATATGTTCTCAAAAACTGTGAAAGGTGGGTTCAGTGATAGAGGACCTTGCGATTGAAAAAATGCTCTCAGTTTAGTATAGTTGTCCTTTTCAGAACTGGGGAGTTAATGCAGGTCCACCAGTTGTTCAAAGGTACAAAAAATGTTGCCCACCGAGAGTTTTTTAAAGTTCACCAGTCCTCTGGTTATCCATAAAGATAAGTCATCTCTGCTCAGCGGGAGTGAATGGGAACCGATATGTCCCAAGAAGGACGTCAGGGGAGAGACTTGAGACATTAGATTAAGGGGGGTCTTCAGTTTTAACCACATCCGGTAAAGATGATTTATTATTTTGTTGGCAAATGAGCTGTGATTGACCGGGTGTGAACCACTCCAGAGAACCGCTGAGAGGGAGCACGGGTAGACCGAGGCCTGTTCAAAGGAGAGCCAAGGAATTCTGTCTGATTCTGCAGTCCATTGTGCAATTTGTATGAGCTTAGCTGAGAGGTAATAGGACCATAAGTCTGGGATACCCAGACCACCTAGGGATTGGGGGGCATAAAGAATGTGATTATTAAATCTAGATCTCTTACCATTCCAAATAAATTTAGAGATCTCACGCTGAAAAGAGATGACATGGGACCTAGGCACACTGACCGGGAGGGTTCTGAAAAAAAACAAGACCTTTGGCAGAATAATCATCTTCGTGGCCAAGACCCTGCCCAGAAACGAAATATGGTACGAAGACCATGTCTTTAACAACAAGCCCAGTTTCTTAAACACTGGAGGGAAATTTGAAATGAAAAGTGACTCATAATGAGGAGTGATTTGAACCCCCAAGTATCGAAATGATCTCGTACACCATGTGAATGAAAAACTCTCTCCTATGGAGACTTGCATCCAATTTGGCAAATTGATCGGCATAAGAGAGCATTTAGAAAGGTTCACCCCTAAGCCTGGCATGGAACGAAATTTCTCCAACTCGGTTAGCAAATGAGGCAATGAAACATGAGGTTTGGACAAGAACAATAACACATCGTCCGCATAAAGACTGAGTTTAAATTCCTCCTCCCCCCTGTGGTACCCCGTAATATGGGCATTTTTCCTGATGGCCATTGCCAAAGGCTCGATCGCTAGGGCAAATAAAAGGGGGGGAGAGCGGACAACCCTATCTCGTGCCCCTTTGCAACTGAAAAAAGTTAGAATTACACCCAGGAAGGCGAACTCTTGTCTGCGGGGACTCATACAGAGCTTTGAAGCCGTGAATGAACCTGTCACCCAGACCGTATTTGGGTAGAAGGTGTTCTAAATAGGGCCAGCTAACGCTGTCAAAAGCCTTGTGAATATCTAAACTCACTAGGCAGGTAGGGGATTTGCTAAGATTAGCATCATGGACAATATTGGCGACCAACCTAATGTTGTCTGAGAGCTGTCTCCCTGGTATAAAACCCGTCTGATCTTGGTGAATCAATTTATGAATACTAGTGGACAATCTGTTAGATAAAAGACGGCCAAAGAGTTTAAGGTCATTATTCATGACCGAGATGGGTCTATAGTTTTGAGGGAGAGAATGATCTTTATCGGGTTTTGGAATGAGGGACATGTTAGCGAGGAGCATTTCCTCTGGGAAGCTTCCTCTCTGAAGGACGTAATTAAATAGCTTAGATAATCTAGGGGCTAGGATTGGGGCAAAGGATTTATAATAAGAAGAGGAAAACCCATCAGGGCCGGGGGCGGTGGATGTTTTCAGTGATTTGATCATTTCTAAGATCTCATCGACAGTGCAAGGTGCTTCCAATAGATCTTTATGGGTATCAGAAAGGGACGGGACCGATAAACCATCAATCCAGGGGTGAAACTCGTTTAAAGGCAGCGTAGAAGGCACTGAAAGAAGATCTTTATAAAAGTTTGTAAAAATATCTAAAACTTCCTTAGGGTGTGAAACGACCCTTCCATCAGGCCTTCTAAACTTGTATACGTGAGTAGGTCTAGTTGTTTGAGTTAATTTTTTAGCAAACATAGTAGATGTAGAATTGCTGTGAAGGATAAATTTGGCCTTGGACCACCGAAGAGCCTTTTCCGTATTATTGGAGAGGATATCATCCAGGGCCTTTCTTTTCGTCTAAATCTGGTCTAATAGGGTAGAGGAGGGGGAGAGACTATGTTGGTTATATAATTGATCTAATTCTTTCGTGAGAGATTTAATGTCAGACAATCTAGACTTGTTCTTGGCTGAGGCTAGTGCAATCAATTTACCCCTAATGTGCGCCGTCCATACAATGGGTGTAGGTGAAATACCGTCTTCATTTATTTGAAAATAATCCACCAAAGAGGAGGAAATCTGGGCAACCAACTCAGGATCGTTTAGCAATGAATCATTTAATCTCCAGTTATACGATGTGCCACCCAATCCCACCCCTCCCGCTTCAAAAATTACTATTTGAGGATCAGACCATGGGCAGACATGGATCCGCGCATCAGAAGAATTTGCCAACCAAACCGGTGTACAAAATATATAGTCAAGTCTGGCAGAGCTATCGTGTGGGTGAGAATAAAAAGTATAACCTTTTACCCCGACATTATGCGCACGCCAGGCATCAATCAGCTGCATATCATTAAGAGCTCGTGTCAGGCTTTTAGGGAAAGCCTTAGATGAGGCCGTAATGTTACTCCTGTCTAATGAAGGATGAGCTGCAAGATTGAAATCCCCTCCTACCACCATATGGGGGGACTCAAACCTACCTAGCACTTCAAAAAAGTGTCTAAAAAATGAGGAATGCGTGTCATTAGGGGCATAAAGAGAAGCAATAGTAATTGATTTGCTAGCTATACTACCCTTAATAATCAGAAATCTGCTCTCTGGGTCGCTATATGTGGAGGAAATATCGAATATGATATTATTTCGAATGAAAATAGCGACTCCCCTTGTCTTATTCTGGAATGAGGAGCATTTAAATTGTCTAAAGGATTTGTCAAAATATTTTGGGTGTCTATCCGTCTCAAAGTGAGTTTCCTGTAATAGGAGTATATCCGCACCTAGTCTTTTATACTGCTTGAAGGCCTTATGCCTCTTGTTAGGGGAATTGAACCCTTGGACATTATGTGACAAAATCTTAATCCCCATGATCAATATAAGTAGGACTACTCTCAAACTGAAGCAGCTAAAGGTTGGAGTTTAGATGAAAAGATAAATGGACCAGAACCGGTCTTGTTTGAACCCACACAGGAAACACCTGGGAAACACAAGGATAAGGCCCAGATCCAAATGGGGGCGGATTCCCAGCCATTATGGAACATGAACACAGACCCAAATTAAGGATCACAGAAGTGTATATCGACCAAATTACCTGCATGATAAGTATAAGGACCTGAAAAAATGACTTTCTGTTTTCACAAAAATTTTTCTTAAAACAACTACTGACTATAAATAAAAAGATCAACCAAATGTATTGAACCTGAAAATACTTCTTGGAGATAGGCAGAAAAAGAAAACCCATCCAAAAAATTACCGACCAATGGACATAACCATCCAATAGCTGTGTGCGGAGACCCGGACCCCAGAGGCGCAGAAGGCCCAGGGGGAACCCCCACAGCCCAGATGCCCGAATCCTCGCAAAACAGCAAATAGGGGACAAACCAACGGGAGAGGAGAGAGAAAGGCAAATAATCAACTTCAAATATATGCGTCAATGAAAATAAAACATCTGAGTATCATAGCAGACACGCCGGCGGGCATAGTCGCCCCGGCACAGCCGCCCCATGAGGAGGGAGCGGTCACCCAGGGGCAAGGGCACACCAGCGTCCATGGATCAAATGGTACAAGCATGTAAACTCTAATTTAGAAACAGAAAAGTTCCCATCCACTGCAGACTTCATCAGAATACTCCATCCCTGAAGGGATTGCGCCATCTACGCTGATCTCTTCTGGTTGCTGGGGTGGACCAGGAGGGCGAGGGCCTAGGAGTGATCTGCGGACGAGCCTCAGGGGCAGCTTCCAGGAGGCCCAGTTTACAGAGAAGTTCCTTTCCTTCTGCTAGGTTATAGACCACATAAACAATGCCATTATGAGGGACTGATAGCTTAAAGGGGAAACCCCATCTATACCGGATTCGGGCTGCTTGAAGCACAGAGGTGACTTCTTTCATTTTCCGGCGCCTTTCAAGTGTAGCCTGAGATATGTCAGGATAAATCTGAATGCGCGTACCCTCCATTAAAATATTAGGCGTGTTTCTGGAGGCCCGCAAGATGTCCTCTTTGATCAAGAAGTCCTTGAGGCACAAGATGATGTCTCTTGGAGGCTTATCAGGAGGTGGTTTGGGACGCAAAGCTCTATGAATCCTATCACAAATGAAATAGGACTCCTGCTTGTCAGGCAGCAAGTCAGTGAAGAGTTTGGAAACTGCAGGGATCAGATCGGTGACCGATTCTGGAATGCCTCTAAGGCGCAAGTTATTCCTGCGATTCCTGTTGTCCAAATCTTCCACCTGTGTTTGTAATAAACTGTAATTATCTGATAGCAGCTCAAAATCCTTTCTAAGGTCATTATGGGCGATAGAAAGTTCATCATGCTTGGTTTCTAATAGGTCTGTGCGGCCCCCTAAAGCAGTGATCTCCTGTGTCAATGTATTAGTTGATTTGTGAATCTCAGACTGGAATTTGTCTGCCAGCTTCTCATAAATGGCAGCAAACCCTGCATCCAAATCTGCCTTAGTAAGCCCACAAGAGTACTCACGAGTCCCGGATTGTGTGCTGGGAGTAGAGGGTGGCTGCACTGTCTCTGCTTGTGGGGATGGGAGGGCATGGGCGCCATCTTGAGGCATCTTGGTGATCTCCTTGGTGCGCAGCAAATAAGTCGTCAGGGAGTGCTTTGGCGGACCCCCCTGGTTCTTTTTCTTTGCTGACGGCATGCACAAGGTATTCCCACGGGGGTGCTGAAAGTTTCAGGCTAATGTGAGCAGGAATGGCCCCGGGGATCACGCCGATCTCTCTCCTCTCCGACGGAGCTGCGCTTTTAGCAACCGTCCAGCTCCGCGCTGCGCATGCTCCCCCATTAATACAAATTTTTACCTGGGGTGCTCAAACTTTTGATCCCCACTGTGTATATATATATATATATATATATATATATATATATATATATAGCTAGATATATTTTTTTGGATTAGCTCAGTTTTTGTACATTTACACATTTACAATTTTACATTTAGTTACTGCGGCTTTTATCTGTTCAGCTTTAATTTTGACACCATGGACGTATTTGAATATAGAGCAGCCAGAACATTCACCACAGGGGGGTGTTTGTTGCCACAGGAGGAGATACAGAAGTAGGAGGTCTATTTCTGAGATTAAAAAAAATTATGGTATCAGAATTATACCTGGAATGAGATATAGCTTTCTTGGAGCAATACATAGCAGAACAGATGGTTCCCAGAAGTCTAAGATGGCAGGTCTCCCCTCCACAGGGGAACTTAAAACCTGAGACATGGTTCAAATATTTCAATGAGGCTGGAACCAAAAACCTAGCTTTTCTGGTTGCAAGGAAACGTAGTAGATTACCCATTATTGATAAAGAAATTAAAGACCTTAAGGATACACTTCTGCCATATAAGGGCTTGGTGGAAAACACTTCTTTATCTACTAACCAAAAAAAAAGAGGAAAGAGATCAAAAAAATAAGAAAAAGAGGGTGGTGTGGCTACCGCACTGCTGGATGGATGCACTGCATCCATCCAGAATAGTAGAGTAGATCCTCCAGAATACTAGAGTAGATCCTCCAGAATACTGGGGATTACAATGACCAGAGGCGATCCCCCGCATCGCTAACACCTCCAACCGCTTGCCTGAGTACCCCTGCTCCCTTGAACATAGCCCAAAAGAAAAAAGATGCCACAAGCACCAGGAAACTGCCACATTTCTTTCTCCCCACAGAGCGGCCTGGTGCTCAAGATGGCGCCGGCGGCAGCTCACTGACCTCACTCGGCAGCTCTGACACCTTTAGTTCCTTCCCTGCCTCTAACCAGCCAGTCTCTGAATCAACCTTAAAAGACATGCTGGTGTCTCTAAGGGCCTCTCTGCACGCAGACATGCTAGAATGTGTTAGAAAAAATGTACATATATGGCAATGGCGCTACTCTATATAGGGACGTAAGCTATAAGGGTTATGTTCACCACAATTGAACAATACCACAATCCTGTTTGAAAAAGTGACTAGTGCTGAAAAGTATATGTGTCACCTTGTGTTAAATGCATATACATGCTAACCGTATATCAATATTTATGCAGACAATTCCAACAATCACTGGTAAATCAAAATTAATAGAAAAGATATACATAAAGGTGATGATATGATTAGTGCTCAGTGGTCGCCACTCCTGATGATGTCAGACTGACGAAACGCGTATGGCGGGAACTGTGCGTCATTTTGTCCATCCGGTAGTGTGGTTTTGGCCCGTGGAACCTTGGAAATACGGCGCAAATGCTGTTCTGCTTGTTGTATGCTGCTTAACTGTAAGTTGATGCTATTTTAAACAATACATTCTATACAGAGGTACACTATGGGATGTCCATTGTATTTTTACATATAAAAACACTCGGTTGAAACCTACGGGGACCCAGATACCAGGATACTGTTTAAAGGACCAGCACCCCTATAGGGGTAAGGAGTTGTGCGTCATCCAAAACAACACCCAGTGGAAAGTATACAGGGACCCAGGAATGTACCTGCTGTTAATGGCTCGATAACCCTTTATGGGAAGAAGTTGTGGCGACTGTAACACCATAAGGGGAGTAAAGCACCGTTGTTGAGCACGGCAAGAATTGAGGAAGCACGGAGCACCTTATACAATTGTGCATAGGAATATAAGCACTGAATATTACCGTTTGGCACATATATATGGGTGGCACAGTGGTGTAGTGGTTAGCACTTTCACCTAGCAGCAAGAGGGTCGCTGGTTCGAATCCCAAAACACGACACTACCTGCCTGGAGTTTGCATGTTGTCCCTGTGCCTGCGTGGGTTTCCTCCGGGTACTCCGGTTTCCTCCAACACTCCAAAGACATGCTGGTAGGTTAATTGGATCCTGTATAAAAAAAATTGGCCCTACTATGTATGTATGAATGTGAGTTAGGGACCTTAGATTGTAAGCTCCTTGAGGGCAGGGACTGATGTGAATGTGCAATGTATATGTAAAGCGCTGCGTAAATTGACAGCGCCATATAAGAACATGAAATAAATAAAATAATAAAATAAATATACCATTGGACTGAATATCTTCAGTGGGGACAATTTGCACTTGGCACTTTACCATGTATGTATATATATATATATATATATATATATATATATATATATATATATATATATATGTACATACATATATACACTTTTTGGCACATTTCCATAAATATATTTTTAGCACATATATTTTTTGCACATTATTGATTTTGATGTTATCACTTTATTGGAATAGGAGTGTGCACTAAGATATATCACACTTTCTAGAGGCAATTATTTATATTGTTCAGCACATTAATTTATCTTTAGGTGGAAGGTTAACCACTGAGCACTGATCATATCATCACCTTTATATATATATTTTTTATTCATTTATTAATTTTGATTTACCAGTGATTGGAATTGGAGTTGGAATTGTCTGCATAAATATTGATATACCGTTAGCCTGTATATGCATTTAACACAAGGTGACACATACTGAATACTTTTCAGCACTAGTCACTTTTTCAACCAGGATTGTGGTATTGTTCAGTTGTGGTGAACAAAACCCTTAAAGCTCACGTCCCTATATAGAGTAGCGCCATTGCCCTATATATATATTTTTTCTAACAGTTACACTTCCCCTTATTGAGGGAAGAAGACAGGGATGGCAGCAACTCGAATACCATCCTCATTACAACAATAAGATATATTTTCCATATACTAAATAAATTACCATGCTAGAATGTGTGACAAACTTTAAGAATGATGTACAAGAACTGGGAGGGAGATTAGACCATATAGAGTCAAAAATGAGCGAATTTGCCTCCTCTCACAATAATCTTATTGATGTTCATAATGACCATGATGAGGAGCTGGAAAAGCTTAAAGCTAAAAGTTGCAGACCTGGAAGACCACTCAAGGCGCAACAATGTGAAGCTTAGAGGGATTCCTGAGTCGGTCCAAAACTCTCAACTGAACCAATATGTCAGTGATCTGATCTGCCATGTATTACCATCCATCCCAGCTTCTGAGATGGTCATTGACAGAATACATCGCCTAACCAAGCCCTCTTGTCTCCTAGATGACGTTCCCAGGGATGTCATAATGAGGGTTCACTTTTTTCACGTAAAGGAGCAACTCATGACCAATTTTCGTACAGTATCCCAGCTACCTGAGCAGTTCTCCCACCTCCAGCTGTGTGCGCAGATCTCTCCCAATATACGCTACAAAAAAGAAAATCACTCCTGCCAACTACAAAAGCGTTACGAAATCATAAAATCATCTACTGTTGGAGTTACCCTATGAAGCTTACTATCACACACAATGATACTACATCTGTAATCACTTCAAATAAGGAGGGTCCGTCACTGCTCCATTCGTGGGACATCCTTCCTGAGCAAGACCCGGCTCCCAAACCATTCCCTACCAAGATGGACACTCGTGATGGATGGCAGAATCATGCACCTTGATCGCCTCTACCCTTCAATATCATATGAGTATACTCTGATCCCTCGTTCAGCGTGAGCCCACTTTTCATGCAACTTCCCCTACAATAAATGTGCAGTACTCCTGTAATCAGATTCCAAATGGAATCAAATACCTTTTTTAATAACTGTTATTGTTTTTTTCCACATATCTTTTTTGTTTTGTTCTTTCAATCTACTGTCAGTTTCAGGTCTGATACCCTAGATCCGCATCTAATAGCATTTCTGCTGGCAACATCACACAAACCTCATAGACTCCCGCATGTGGAACTGATTTCTCCTACTCATCTTGCCCCCTGGGTAGTCTCCCAAGGTAATACAAGCTCTTCACTACTGTGTCCCAATGGTGATTAAGGTAACTTCATTCAATGTACAGGGGCTTAATCACCCTGCCAAAAGAGCTTCCTTATGGAAAGAATCTCTCAAACTAGGAAGTGACCTTCTCTGTGTTCAAGAGACACATTTCCAAATTTTAGCTCCCCCCACTTTTGAACAAAAACAGTTCCCTCCTATTTTTACCACGTCCACACAGCACAAAAAGAGGGCCATTCTAATTGCGAACAATAAAACTGTAGCCTTCCCCTTGCATGACACCATCTGTGATCCAGAGGGTAGATACTTGATACTACTATATGACATCAACAATAGACTGTTCACCATTGTGAACACCAATGCCCCCAAGTTCCCCAACACACACCAACTTTGCTTTCCAAACAAACTCTTCTGCAAAATTGCAAAAGTCAGGAGGGGCTCTTTCATACGGTGCAGGACCCCCAACTGGATCTGTCCTCAAGGCCTAAAAAAACGCCCGGCACTTCAGTGATTACTCTACAAGGAGGAACTCTTTGATGCACAGAGATGTCAGCCTGCTGAGGAACGGGACTACACCTTTTACTCTGCTTGCCACAACTCGTACTCTAGAATCGACATGATCCTGGTGGACAAAGTTTTGTTGCAGACTGTGTCTTCCTCTACCATTAATAACTTCAGTATCGATTGTAGAGGAACACACACCTAGTCCTGCCTACATCTGGAGACTTAATACCCAAATACCCAAATATTTAACTCACCACAGAATGTTACCTACATTAACAAATGTATTCAGGAAAATTTCCAGAAAAACTCCCACTCAGTCTCTGACCCATTTACTATTTGGTGTGCCCATAAGGCCTTTATTAGAGGTATTTTTAATACAACTGTGTTCAAAATTTAAGAGGCAGAGGTCGATGCAAATTGACAATTTACTGGGAGAGATTAGGGCCCTAGAGTCTATAAATAAAATAAACCCCACCCAACCCCCAAGCACAGCCCTTTCTAAATTACGCTTGAAATTACGACTTCTACTGATTGAACACAATGATAAACATATTAGAGCTCTTAAAAACCTCGTGCAATAAAGCAGATAAAATTTTGATGAACCGACTTAACTACTTAAGCCCCGGAAGATTTTACCCCCTTCCTGACCAGGCCCTATTTTGCGATTCGGCACTGCGTGACTTTAACGGACAAGTACGCGGTCGTGCGACGCTGTACCCAAATGAAATTGACGTCCTTTTTTCCCCACAAACAGAGATTTCTTTTGGTGGTATTTGATCACCTGTGCGATATTTACTTTTTGCGCTATAAACAAAAAAAGAGCGACAATTTTTAAAAAATAACAATATTTTTCAAATTTTTTTATATGAAATTCCCCCCCAAAAAAAAAAAAACACCTGCAACATCACACCTGGGCGTTTTTGTTGCAGGCATTTATTGGGCATTTTTTGGGCGTCTTTGGAGGCAGGTATAACATCTGAATTTCTGTATAGGGGTATATATACACACACACATATATGTATATATACACATACACACATATAGGTGTGATAGGAGCGGAGCCACATCCCTGCGCTAATAAAAATTCTAAGAAAAATTATCTTTTTTTTCTGGTTCTGAACATTCTTCAGAGCTGAAACTTCACAGGTACACTTTTTAGACCCCCCCAGACACTAAATCCAAAGAAATCTCTTTTTATTTTTTTTCAATAATTTTTTCAATAATTGTCTCTCTATCAAAAACGACAAATTTTAAGAGATAAAAATAAAGAGAATCATCCCGGCGCACACTGTACTCTGATCTCGATCATCTTAAGAGTGAGTTATCTACGCCTTGCTTTATGCTATGTATGATTTGACTATTCACCATGGGGTTTCTTCTTCTATGAGCATCTAGGCCTCCCGCCAGCGGCTATTGATTGCTTCATTTTTCGAAGGGGAACCCCTCATCATCATACAGGTTGTATTCCCAAAAAACGCCACCTAGTGGCCACTACGGATTTTACACATCAAAGTTTTTTTCAGTTTTTTCAGTTTATCATCACACTTTGTGTGGCACGTTTTATTTACCAATCACCAAGTTCTTTTCCCCCAATGCATGGTAGTGGGTTTATTACACTCACGATATCTGTTTATAGCACTGTTTAAATTTAATTTGTAATAAACACCCAGACTTGCATTTCTGACTATCATTTTATAACACCATTTGGCACATTTCACCATTTGTGGGTTTTTACACCCTTTTATCCCCACTCACGTTATTTGGGGTATTTATAAAGGTAGCGCCAACACCAATTGTCACATTTTTATTTATGACAAATTTTAAGAACTTTTTTTTTGTGTGATTAATAGTCCCTGGGGCATAACCCAGAACCCTAGGCACTTTTTAGGGGCATTTATTGGGTTTTAGGGCTTCAAAATTGTGTTTTTTGATTACCGAAGTTCGGGTCCCATTGGTTTCAATGGGGTTCTGGAATCCGGACCCGAACTTTCGGGAAGTTCGGGTGTTCTGGTCGAACCAAACTTTTCAAAAGTTCGATCATCCCTAATAGTGTTGAGTGAACACGGACTGTATTACATCGATTTTGCTGTGTGGGGGGGTGGTGCAGTGAACAATCTTTTTGCCCTCACTTGAGCCCACTGAGGAGGAGGAGGAGGAAGGAGAAAAAAATCTATTTTTATCAGTCTGTTGTGTGCAGCGTTCAGCTATATTTTACTACAGATTGCTGTTCTAATCTGCTATTTAAAAATTAAGTTAAAGGGGAATTTTTTTTTTTTTCCCCTTCATAGCCTGCTTGCTGCTAAGCTGACCATGACATAAGACACTGCTGTGTTCACATGTGCTATTGAGTGATTTTCAATTTTATATACTTTTTTCTATTCCACTATTCAATATACAACCTTTTGGGTTAAAAAAAAATTAAATTGTGGCATAGTCTGTACTAATCTGCTATTTAAAAAATTACAAAGTTAAAGGGGATTTTTTTTTTCCCTTCATAGCCTGCTGCAGAGCTGACCGTGACATAAAACATAAGACACTGCTGTGTTCACATGTGCTATTGAAAAATCACCAATTTTTTATCATATTTTCTATTCCACTATTCAATCTACACCCTTTGGGGTAAAAAGAATTAAATTGCGGCATAGTCTGTATCGGTACGTGTGAGATACACCTTCCAAATTTTTGGGGCGCATCTTCCACCACCGAGGATTGCAGGGTGCTTCAGTTTGCCTCCTGTTCCGAACTCCTCCTACTCCTCATCCTGCCTTTAGGGTACAAACAATTGTAATCGGGGCCTAGTCTGGGTCTGTGCGTGTGAGATACACCTTTTGATATCATATTTTCTATTCCTCCATTCAATCTACACCCTTTGGGGTAAAAAGAATTAAATTGCGGCATAGTCTGTATCAGTACATGTGAGATACACCTTTCCAATTTTTTGGGCGCATCTTACACCGCCGAGGATTGTAGGGTGCTTCAGTTTGCCTCCTGCCTGTTCCGAACTCCTCCTACTCCTCATCCTCATCCTGCCTTTAGGGTACAAAAAATTGTAATCGGGGCCTAGTCTGGGTCTGTACGTGTGAGATACACCTTTTGATATCATATTTTCTATTCCGCTATTCAATCTACACCCTTTGGGGTAAAAAAAATGAAATTGCGGCATAGTCAGTATCGGTACGTGTGAGATACACCTTCCAAATTTTTGGGGCGCATTTTCCACTGCCGAGGATTGCAGGGTGCTTCAGTTTGCCTCCTTTTCCGAACTCCTTCTACTCCTCATCCTGCCTTTAGGGTACAAAAAATTGTAATCGGGGCCTAGTCTGGGTCTGTATGTGTGAGATACACCTTTTGATATCATATTTTCTATTCCGCTATTCAATCTACACCCTTTTGGGGTAAAAAAAATTAAATTGCGGCACAGTCAGTATCGGTACGTGTGAGATACACCTTCCAAATTTTTGGTGCACATCTTCCACCGCCGAGGATTGAAGGGCGCTTCAGTTTGCCTCCTGTTCCGAACTCCTCCTACTCCTCAGCCTGCCTGTAGGGTACAAAAAATTGTAATCGGGGCCTAGTCTGTGTTTGTACGTGTGAGATACACCGTTTTATAATATTTTTTCTATTCCGCTATTCAATCTACACCCTTTGGGGTAAAAATAATTAAATTGCGGCATAGTCTGTATCGGTACGTGTGAGATACACCTTCCAAATTTTTGTGGCACATCTTCCACCGCCGAGGATTGCAGGGTGCTTCAGTTTGCCTCCTGTTCCGAACTCCTCCTACTCCTCCTCCTGCCTTTAGGGTACAAAAAATTGTAATCGGGGCCTAGTCTGGTTCTGTACGTGTGAGATACACCTTTTGATATCATATTTTCTATTCCACTATTCAATCTACACCCTTTGGGGTAAAAAAAATTTAATTGAGGCATAGTCAGTATCGGTACGTGTGAGATACAACTTCCAAATTTTTGGGGCGCATCTTCCACCTCCGAGGATTGCAGGGTGCTTCAGTTTGCCTCCTGTTCTGAACTCCTCCTACTCCTCATCCTGCCCGTAGGGTACAAAAAATTGTAATCGGGGCCTAGTCTGTGTTTGTACGTGTGAGATACACCGTTTTATAAAAAAAATTTCTATTCCGCTATTCAATCTACACCCTTTGGGGTAAAAAGAATTAAATTGCGGCATAGTCTGTATCGGTACATGTGAGATACACCTTCCAAATTTTTGGGGCGCATCTTCCACCGCCGAGGATTGCAGGGCGCTTCAGTTTGCCTCCAGTTCCTAACTCCTCCTACTCCGCTTCCTCATCCTCTACCGCCTCTTCATCTGGTCAGTGTAACACCTTCACCACCAACTTCAGCATAGCCAGGGGTAAACGACAGCAGGCACAATTTTAAAACGTGCCTGTTTGGGGGAAAAACCACACACCGCGCAGGAGTTGTACAGGAGCATGGAACAGCAGACAAATGAGTGGTTGCTGCCAGCGAGCCTCAAGCCCGGCCTGGTGGTGTGCGATAACGGGCGAAATCTCATAGCAGCTCTGGGCCTAGCCGTTTTGACGCACATCCCTTGCCTGGCGCATGTGCTGAATTTGGTGGTGCAGAGGTTCCTTAAAAATTACCCCGATATGTCAGAGCTGCTGCAGAAAGTGCGGGCCATCTGTGCGCACTTTCGGTGTTCTCACCCTGCTGCTGCTCGCCTGTCAGCGCTGCAGTGTAACTTCGGCCTTCCCGCTCACCGCCTCATATGTGACGTACCCACAAGGTGGAACTCCACCTTGCACATGCTGGAAAGCAGCAGCAGGCCATAGTGGAGCTTCAGCTGCAGCACGCACGCGTGAATCGCTCTGCGGAACAGCACCACTTCACCACCAATAACTGGGCCTCCATGCGAGACCTGTGTGCCTTGTTGCGCTGTTTTGAGTACTCCACCAACATGGCCAGTGCCGATGACGCCGTTGTCAGCTTAACTATCCCACTTCTATGCCTCCTTCAAAAAACGATTTGGGCGATGATGGAAGAGGATGTGGCACAGGATGAGGAGGAGGAGGAGGATGAAGAGGTAACATTTCCAAGGCTTTCAGGGCAGTCATTCGCAAGTGGCTCCAAGGGTGGGTTCCTGCACACACAAACGCCAGTTACACAATTGTCCAGCAGGGGCACAGCTCTGGAGGATGAGGAGGAGGAGATGGAACCATGTTCACAGCAGGGTGGCACCCAGGCCAGCTCATGGCCATCACTGGTGCGTGGCTGGGGGGATACAGAGGACACAGACGATACACCTCCCACAGAGGACAGCCTTTCGTTGCCTCTGGGCAGCCTGGCACACATGAGCGATTACATGCTGCAGTGTCTCCACAACGACCGACGAGTTGCCCACATTCTAACTTGTGCTGATTACTGGGTGGCCACGCTGCTGGATCCCCGTTACAAGGACAACGTACCGTCCTTAATTCACTCACTGGAGCGTGATCGCAAGATGCGTAAGTACAAGCGCACGCTGGTAGACGCGATGCTGCTGGCATTCCCACCTGACAGCGGGGCCACAGTGGAAGCACAAGGCAGAGGAGGAGGAGGAAGAGGTCGCCAACGCAACCAGGGCACCGCCAGCACCTCAGAAGGCAGGGTTAGCATGGCCGAAATGTGGAAAAGTTTTGTCAGCACGCCACAACAAACAGCAGCACCAGCAGCTCATATGGAACGTCTTAGCAGGAGGCAGCATTTCACCAACATGGTGGAGCAGTATGTGTGCACACGCCTACATGTAGTGAATGACGGGTCTGCCCCTTCAACTTCTGGGTCTCCAAATTGGGCACATGGCCTGAGCTTGCCCTTTACGCCTTGGAGGTGCTGGCGTGCCCTGCAGCCAGTGTATTATCTGAACGGGTATTTAGCACGGCTGGGGGCGTTATAACAGACAAGCGCAGCTGCCTGTCCAGAGACAATGTGGACAAGCTCACGTTCATTAAAATGAACCAGGCATGGATCCCACAGGACTTTTCCGTACCTTGTGCAGAATAGAGGTGGATATCGACCTTACCCAGCCATTGTTATATTTTTGATCTTTAGGGTTGAGCGAACACGGACTGTATTATTCGTGTTCATACCGAATAATTGGATTTTTTTTACCCGAACACGGACACGAACACTTTACTGTATATTCGGGTAAAAATCCGTGTTCGGACGTTTTATTTCCGGGTTTTGCATGCTTTGGCACGCTTTTCATGGCGGGCTTTCAACAGCCAATCAACAAGCGTTTAACTGGTGTGCCTAAGCCATCCCAGCCATGCCTGCAAATGTATCAGTAGCTGTGATTGGCCGTCTGAAGCATGTGACCAAGGGAAAAGTGTTTTTCCCTTTTAGGGAAAGTGTGTTCTACAAACTACAATCGATATTGCTGTGTGGTGTGGGATAGGAGATACGCAGGTGTCAGTGGTCCACATCCATTTTGCTGTGTGTGGGCTGCAGTGAACACAATCTTTTTGGGGTGCAGTGAACACAATCTTTTTGGGGTGCAGTGAACGCAATCTTTTTGGGGTACAGTGAACACAATTTTTTTGGGGTGCAGTGAACACAATCTTTTTTGCCCACTGAGGAGGAGGGAGAAAAGTATTTTTCTATCAGGCACTGTGTGCAACCTTTTTCCTTCAGCTGTGAGTGACTGATCATACACTGCTGTGTTCAGTTCACATGTGCTAATATTGAGTGGTTTCAAAAATTATACACTTTTTTTCCACTATTCAATATACAGCCTTGGGTTAAAAAAAATTAAGTTGTGGCCTGCAGCAGAGCTGAATGATATTTGGGGTTTTTGGGGTTCATCTCATACTTCTGAAGATTTGAGGGTGCTGCCTGTTCCATACTCCCCCTACTCCTCATCCAGCTTTTTAGGGGTAGAAACAATAGTAATTGGGGCCTAGTGTGGTTGTGTACGTGTGATATACATACACTTTTTTTGATCATATTTTCTATTCCGCTATTTAATCAAAAACCTTTGGGGATCAGTTAAATTGGGGGATAGTCTGTGTTGGTACGTGTGAGATCCACCTTTCCAAGTTTTTGGGGTTCATCTCATACTTCTGAAGATTTGAGGGTGCTGCCTGTTCCATACTCCCCCTACTCCTCATCCAGCCTTTTAGGGGTACAAACAATAGTAATTGGGGCCTAGTGTGGTTGTGTACGTGTGATATACATACACTTTTTTTGATCATATTTTCTATTCCGCTATTTAATCAAAAACCTTTGGAGATCAGTTAAATTGGGGGATAGTCTGTGTTGGTACGTGTGAGAGAGATCCACCTTTCCAAGTTTTTGGGGTTCATCTCATACTTCTGAAGATTTGAGGGTGCTGCCTGTTCCATACTCCCCCCTACTCCTCATCCAGCCTTTTAGGGGTACAAACAATAGTAATTGGGGCCTAGTGTGGTTGTGTACGTGTGATATATATATACTTTTTTTGATCATATTTTCTATTCCGCTATTTAATCAAAAACCTTTGGGGATCAGTTAAATTGGGGGATAGTCTGTGTTGGTACATGTGAGATCCACCTTTCCAAGTTTTTGGGGTTCATCTCATACTTCTGAAGATTTGAGGGTGCTGCCTGTTCCATACTCCCCCTACTCCTCATCCAGCCTTTTAGGGGTACAAACAATAGTAATTGGGGCCTAGTGTGGTTGTGTACGTGTGATATACATACACTTTTTTTGATCATATTTTCTATTCCGCTATTTAATCAAAAACCTTTGGAGATCAGTTAAATTGGGGGATAGTCTGTGTTGGTACGTGTGAGAGAGATCCACCTTTCCAAGTTTTTGGGGTTCATCTCATACTTCTGAAGATTTGAGGGTGCTGCCTGTTCCATACTCCCCCCTACTCCTCATCCAGCCTTTTAGGGGTACAAACAATAGTAATTGGGGCCTAGTGTGGTTGTGTACGTGTGATATACATATACTTTTTTTGATCATATTTTCTATTCCGCTATTTAATCAAAAACCTTTGGGGATCAGTTAAATTGGGGGATAGTCTGTGTTGGTACGTGTGAGAGAGATCCACCTTTCCAAGTTTTTGGGGTTCATCTCATACTTCTGAAGATTTAAGGGTGCTGCCTGTTCCATACTCCCCCCTACTCCTCATCCAGCCTTTTAGGGGTACAAACAATAGTAATTGGGGCCTAGTGTGGTTGTGTACGTGTGATATATATATACTTTTTTTGATCATATTTTCTATTCCGCTATTTAATCAAAAACCTTTGGGGATCAGTTAAATTGGGGGATAGTCTGTGTTGGTACGTGTGAGAGAGATCCACCTTTCCAAGTTTTTGGGGTTCATCTCATACTTGTGAAGATTTGAGGGTGCTGCCTGTTCCATACTCCCCCCTACTCCTCATCCAGCCTTTTAGGGGTACAAACAATAGTAATTGGGGCCTAGTGTGGTTGTGTACGTGTGATATACATACACTTTTTTTGATCATATTTTCTATTCCGCTATTTAATCAAAAACCTTTGGGGATCAGTTAAATTGGGGGATAGTTTGTGTTGGTACGTGTGAGAGAGATCCACCTTTCCAAGTTTTTGGGGTTCATCTCATACTTCTGAAGATTTGAGGGTGCTGCCTGTTCCATACTCCCCCCTACTCCTCATCCAGCCTTTTAGGGGTACAAACAATAGTAATTGGGGCCTAGTGTGGTTGTGTACGTGTGATATACATACACTTTTTTTGATCATATTTTCTATTCCGCTATTTAATCAAAAACCTTTGGAGATCAGTTAAATTGGGGGATAGTCTGTGTTGGTACGTGTGAGAGAGATCCACCTTTCCAAGTTTTTGGGGTTCATCTCATACTTCTGAAGATTTGAGGGTGCTGCCTGTTCCATACTCCCCCCTACTCCTCATCCAGCCTTTTAGGGGTACAAACAATAGTAATTGGGGCCTAGTGTGGTTGTGTATGTGTGATATACATACATTTTTTTTGATCATATTTTCTATTCCGCTATTTAATCAAAAACCTTTGGGGATCAATTAAATTGGGGGATAGTCTGTGTTGGTACGTGTGAGAGAGATCCACCTTTCCAAGTTTTTGGGGTTCATCTCATACTTCTGAAGATTTAAGGGTGCTGCCTGTTCCATACTCTCCCCTACTCCTCATCCAGCCTTTTAGGGGTACAAACAATAGTAATTGGGGCCTAGTGTGGTTGTGTACGTGTGATATATATATACTTTTTTTGATCATATTTTCTATTCCGCTATTTAATCAAAAACCTTTGGGGATCAGTTAAATTGGGGGATAGTCTGTGTTGGTACGTGTGAGAGAGATCCACCTTTCCAAGTTTTTGGGGTTCATCTCATACTTCTGAAGATTTGAGGGTGCTGCCTGTTCCATACTCCCCCCTACTCCTCATCCAGCCTTTTAGGGGTACAAACAATAGTAATTGGGGCCTAGTGTGGTTGTGTACGTGTGATATACATACACTTTTTTTGATCATATTTTCTATTCCGCTATTTAATCAAAAACCTTTGGGGATCAGTTAAATTGGGGGATAGTTTGTGTTGGTACGTGTGAGAGAGATCCACCTTTCCAAGTTTTTGGGGTTCATCTCATACTTGTGAAGATTTGAGGGTGCTGCCTGTTCCATACTCCCCCCTACTCCTCATCCAGCCTTTTAGGGGTACAAACAATAGTAATTGGGGCCTAGTGTGGTTTTGTACGTGTGATATACATACACTTTTTTTGATCATATTTTCTATTCCGCTATTTAATCAAAAACCTTTGGAGATCTATTAAATTGGGGGATAGTCTGTGTTGGTACGTGTGAGAGAGATCCACCTTTCCAAGTTTTTGGGGTTCATATCATACTTCTGAAGATTTGAGGGTGCTGCCTGTTCCATACTCCCCCCTACTCCTCATCCAGCCTTTTAGGGTACAAACAATAGTAATTGGGGCCTAGTGTGGTTGTGTACGTGTGATATACATACACTTTTTTTGATCATATTTTCTATTCCGCTATTTAATCAAAAACCTTTGGGGATCAGTTAAATTGGGGGATAGTCTGTGTTGGTACGTGTGAGAGAGATCCACCTTTCCAAGTTTTTGGGGTTCATCTCATACTTCTGAAGATTTGAGGGTGCTGCCTGTTCCATACTCCCCCCTACTCCTCATCCAGCCTTTTAGGGGTACAAACAATAGTAATTGGGGCCTAGTGTGGTTGTGTACGTGTGATATACATACACTTTTTTTGATCATATTTTCTATTCCGCTATTTAATCAAAAACCTTTGGAGATCAGTTAAATTGGGGGATAGTCTGTGTTGGTACGTGTGAGAGAGATCCACCTTTCCAAGTTTTTGGGGTTCATCTCATACTTCTGAAGATTTGAGGGTGCTGCCTGTTCCATACTCCCCCCTACTCCTCATCCAGCCTTTTAGGGGTACAAACAATAGTAATTGGGGCCTAGTGTGGTTGTGTACGTGTGATATACATACACTTTTTTTGATCATATTTTCTATTCCGCTATTTAATCAAAAACCTTTGGGGATCAGTTAAATTGGGGGATAGTCTGTGTTGGTACGTGTGAGAGAGATCCACCTTTCCAAGTTTTTGGGGTTCATCTCATACTTCTGAAGATTTAAGGGTGCTGCCTGTTCCATACTCCCCCCTACTCCTCATCCAGCCTTTTAGGGGTACAAACAATAGTAATTTGGGCCTAGTGTGGCTGTGTACGTGTGATATATATATACTTTTTTTGATCATATTTTCTATTCCGCTATTTAATCAAAAACCTTTGGGGATCAGTTAAATTGGGGGATAGTCTGTGTTGGTACGTGTGAGAGAGATCCACCTTTCCAAGTTTTTGGGGTTCATCTCATACTTCTGAAGATTTGAGGGTGCTGCCTGTTCCATACTCCCCCCTACTCCTCATTCAGCCTTTTAGGGGTACAAACAATAGTAATTGGGGCCTAGTGTGGTTGTGTACGTGTGATATACATACACTTTTTTTGATCATATTTTCTATTCCGCTATTTAATCAAAAACCTTTGGAGATCAGTTAAATTGGGGGATAGTCTGTGTTGGTACGTGTGAGAGAGATCCACCTTTCCAAGTTTTTGGGGTTCATCTCATACTTCTGAAGATTTGAGGGTGCTGCCTGTTCCATACTCTCCCCTACTCCTCATCCAGCCTTTTAGGGGTACAAACAATAGTAATTGGGGCCTAGTGTGGTTGTGTACGTGTGATATACATACACTTTGTTTGATCATATTTTCTATTCCGCTATTTAATCAAAAACCTTTGGGGATCAGTTAAATTGGGGGATAGTCTGTGTTGGTACGTGTGAGAGAGATCCACCTTTCCAAGTTTTTGGGGTTCATCTCATACTTCTGAAGATTTGAGGGTGCTGCCTGTTCCATACTCCCCCCTACTCCTCATCCAGCCTTTTAGGGGTACAAACAATAGTAATTGGGGCCTAGTGTGGTTGTGTACATGTGATATACATACACTTTTTTTGATCATATTTTCTATTCCGCTATTTAATCAAAAACCTTTGGGGATCAGTTAAATTGGGGGATAGTCTGTGTTGGTACGTGTGAGAGAGATCCACCTTTCCAAGTTTTTGGGGTTCATCTCATACTTCTGAAGATTTAAGGGTGCTGCCTGTTCCATACTCCCCCCTACTCCTCATCCAGCCTTTTAGGGGTACAAACAATAGTAATTGGGGCCTAGTGTGGTTGTGTACGTGTGATATATATATACTTTTTTTGATCATATTTTCTATTAGGCTATTTAATCAAAAACCTTTGGGGATCAGTTAAATTGGGGGATAGTCTGTGTTGGTACGTGTGAGAGAGATCCACCTTTCCAAGTTTTTGGGGTTCATCTCATACTTCTGAAGATTTGAGGGTGCTGCCTGTTCCATACTCCCCCCTACTCCTCATCCAGCCTTTTAGGGGTACAAACAATAGTAATTGGGGCCTAGTGTGGTTGTGTACGTGTGATATACATACACTTTTTTTGATCATATTTTCTATTCCGCTATTTAATCAAAAACCTTTGGGGATCAGTTAAATTGGGGGATAGTTTGTGTTGGTACGTGTGAGAGAGATCCACCTTTCCAAGTTTTTGGGGTTCATCTCATACTTCTGAAGATTTGAGGGTGCTGCCTGTTCCATACTCCCCCCTACTCCTCATCCAGCCTTTTAGGGGTACAAACAATAGTATTTGGGGCCTAGTGTGGTTGTGTACGTGTGATATACATACACCTTTTTTGATCATATTTTCTATTCCGCTATTTAATCAAAAACCTTTGGGGATCAGTTAAATTGGGGGATAGTCTGTGTTGGTACGTGTGAGAGAGATCCACCTTTCCAAGTTTTTGGGGTTCATCTCATACTTCTGAAGATTTGAGGGTGCTGCCTGTTCCATACTCCCCCCTACTCCTCATCCAGCCTTTTAGGGGTACAAACAATAGTAATTGGGGCCTAGTGTGGTTGTGTACGTGTGATATACATACACTTTTTTTGATCATATTTTCTATTCCGCTATTTAATCAAAAACCTTTGGAGATCAGTTAAATTGGGGGATAGTCTGTGTTGGTACGTGTGAGAGAGATCCACCTTTCCAAGTTTTTGGGGTTCATCTCATACTTCTGAAGATTTGAGGGTGCTGCCTGTTCCATACTCCCTCCTACTCCTCATCCAGCCTTTTAGGGGTACAAACAATAGTAATTGGGGCCTAGTGTGGTTGTGTACGTGTGATATACATACACTTTTTTTGATCATATTTTCTATTCCGCTAATTAATCAAAAACCTTTGGGGATCAGTTAAATTGGGGGATAGTCTGTGTTGGTACGTGTGAGAGAGATCCACCTTTCCAAGTTTTTGGGGTTCATCTCATACTTCTGAAGATTTGAGGGTGCTGCCTGTTCCATACTCCCCCCTACTCCTCATCCAGCCTTTTAGGGGTACAAACAATAGTACTTGGGGCCTAGTGTGGTTGTGTACGTGTGATATACATATACTTTTTTTGATCATATTTTCTATTCCGCTATTTAATCAAAAACCTTTGGGGATCAGTTAAATTGGGGGATAGTCTGTGTTGGTACGTGTGAGAGAGATCCACCTTTCCAAGTTTTTGGGGTTCATCTCATACTTCTGAAGATTTGAGGGTGCTGCCTGTTCCATACTCCCCCCTACTCCTCATCCAGCCTTTTAGGGGTACAAACAATAGTAATTGGGGCCTAGTGTGGTTGTGTACGTGTGATATACATACACTTTTTTTGATCATATTTTCTATTCCGCTATTTAATCAAAAACCTTTGGGGATCAGTTAAATTGGGGGATAGTTTGTGTTGGTACGTGTGAGAGAGATCCACCTTTCCAAGTTTTTGGGGTTCATCTCATACTTCTGAAGATTTGAGGGTGCTGCCTGTTCCATACTCCCCCCTACTCCTCATCCAGCCTTTTAGGGGTACAAACAATAGTAATTGGGGCCTAGTGTGGTTGTGTACGTGTGATATACATATACTTTTTTTGATCATATTTTCTATTCCGCTATTTAATCAAAAACCTTTGGGGATCAGTTAAATTGGGGGATAGTCTGTGTTGGTACGTGTGAGAGAGATCCACCTTTCCAAGTTTTTGGGGTTCATCTCATACTTCTGAAGATTTAAGGGTGCTGCCTGTTCCATACTCCCCCCCTACTCCTCATCCAGCCTTTTAGGGGTACAAACAATAGTAATTGGGGCCTAGTGTGGTTGTGTACGTGTGATATATATATACTTTTTTTGATCATATTTTCTATTCCGCTATTTAATCAAAAACCTTTGGGGATCAGTTAAATTGGGGGATAGTCTGTGTTGGTACGTGTGAGAGAGATCCACCTTTCCAAGTTTTTGGGGTTCATCTCATACTTCTGAAGATTTGAGGGTGCTGCCTGTTCCATACTCCCCCCTACTCCTCATCCAGCCTTTTAGGGGTACAAACAATAGTAATTGGGGCCTAGTGTGGTTGTGTACGTGTGATATACATACACTTTTTTTGATCATATTTTCTATTCCGCTATTTAATCAAAAACCTTTGGGGATCAGTTAAATTGGGGGATAGTCTGTGTTGGTACGTGTGAGAGAGATCCACCTTTCCAAGTTTTTGGGGTTCATCTCATACTTCTGAAGATTTAAGGGTGCTGCCTGTTCCATACTCCCCCCTACTCCTCATCCAGCCTTTTAGGGGTACAAACAATAGTAATTGGGGCCTAGTGTGGTTGTGTACGTGTGATATATATATACTTTTTTTGATCATATTTTCTATTCCGCTATTTAATCAAAAACCTTTGGGGATCAGTTAAATTGGGGGATAGTCTGTGTTGGTACGTGTGAGAGAGATCCACCTTTCCAAGTTTTTGGGGTTCATCTCATACTTGTGAAGATTTGAGGGTGCTGCCTGTTCCATACTCCCCCCTACTCCTCATCCAGCCTTTTAGGGGTACAAACAATAGTAATTGGGGCCTAGTGTGGTTGTGTACGTGTGATATACATACACTTTTTTTGATCATATTTTCTATTCCGCTATTTAATCAAAAACCTTTGGGGATCAGTTAAATTGGGGGATAGTTTGTGTTGGTACGTGTGAGAGAGATCCACCTTTCCAAGTTTTTGGGGTTCATCTCATACTTCTGAAGATTTGAGGGTGCTGCCTGTTCCATACTCCCCCCTACTCCTCATCCTGCCTTTTAGGGGTACAAACAATAGTAATTGGGGCCTAGTGTGGTTGTGTACGTGTGATATACATATACTTTTTTTGATCATATTTTCTATTCCGCTATTTAATCAAAAACCTTTGGGGATCAGTTAAATTGGGGGATAGTCTGTGTTGGTACGTGTGAGAGAGATCCACCTTTCCAAGTTTTTGGGGTTCATCTCATACTTCTGAAGATTTGAGGGTGCTGCCTGTTCCATACTCCCCCCTACTCCTCATCCAGCCTTTTAGGGGTACAAACAATAGTAATTGGGGCCTAGTGTGGTTTTGTACGTGTGATATACATACACTTTTTTTGATCATATTTTCTATTCCGCTATTTAATCAAAAACCTTTGGAGATCAGTTAAATTGGGGGATAGTCTGTGTTGGTACGTGTGAGAGAGATCCACCTTTCCAAGTTTTTGGGGTTCATCTCATACTTCTGAAGATTTGAGGGTGCTGCCTGTTCCATACTCCCCCCTACTCCTCATCCAGCCTTTTAGGGGTACAAACAATAGTAATTGGGGCCTAGTGTGGTTGTGTACGTGTGATATACATACACTTTTTTTGATCATATTTTCTATTCCGCTATTTAATCAAAAACCTTTGGGGATCAGTTAAATTGGGGGATAGTCTGTGTTGGTACGTGTGAGAGAGATCCACCTTTCCAAGTTTTTGGGGTTCATCTCATACTTCTGAAGATTTAAGGGTGCTGCCTGTTCCATACTCCCCCCTACTCCTCATCCAGCCTTTTAGGGGTACAAACAATAGTAATTTGGGCCTAGTGTGGCTGTGTACGTGTGATATATATATACTTTTTTTGATCATATTTTCTATTCCGCTATTTAATCAAAAACCTTTGGGGATCAGTTAAATTGGGGGATAGTCTGTGTTGGTACGTGTGAGAGAGATCCACCTTTCCAAGTTTTTGGGGTTCATCTCATACTTCTGAAGATTTGAGGGTGCTGCCTGTTCCATACTCCCCCCTACTCCTCATTCAGCCTTTTAGGGGTACAAACAATAGTAATTGGGGCCTAGTGTGGTTGTGTACGTGTGATATACATACATTTTTTTGATCATATTTTCTATTCCGCTATTTAATCAAAAACCTTTGGAGATCAGTTAAATTGGGGGATAGTCTGTGTTGGTACGTGTGAGAGAGATCCACCTTTCCAAGTTTTTGGGGTTCATCTCATACTTCTGAAGATTTGAGGGTGCTGCCTGTTCCATACTCTCCCCTACTCCTCATCCAGCCTTTTAGGGGTACAAACAATAGTAATTGGGGCCTAGTGTGGTTGTGTACGTGTGATATACATACACTTTGTTTGATCATATTTTCTATTCCGCTATTTAATCAAAAACCTTTGGGGATCAGTTAAATTGGGGGATAGTCTGTGTTGGTACGTGTGAGAGAGATCCACCTTTCCAAGTTTTTGGGGTTCATCTCATACTTCTGAAGATTTGAGGGTGCTGCCTGTTCCATACTCCCCCCTACTCCTCATCCAGCCTTTTAGGGGTACAAACAATAGTAATTGGGGCCTAGTGTGGTTGTGTACATGTGATATACATACACTTTTTTTGATCATATTTTCTATTCCGCTATTTAATCAAAAACCTTTGGGGATCAGTTAAATTGGGGGATAGTCTGTGTTGGTACGTGTGAGAGAGATCCACCTTTCCAAGTTTTTGGGGTTCATCTCATACTTCTGAAGATTTAAGGGTGCTGCCTGTTCCATACTCCCCCCTACTCCTCATCCAGCCTTTTAGGGGTACAAACAATAGTAATTGGGGCCTAGTGTGGTTGTGTACGTGTGATATATATATACTTTTTTTGATCATATTTTCTATTAGGCTATTTAATCAAAAACCTTTGGGGATCAGTTAAATTGGGGGATAGTCTGTGTTGGTACGTGTGAGAGAGATCCACCTTTCCAAGTTTTTGGGGTTCATCTCATACTTCTGAAGATTTGAGGGTGCTGCCTGTTCCATACTCCCCCCTACTCCTCATCCAGCCTTTTAGGGGTACAAACAATAGTAATTGGGGCCTAGTGTGGTTGTGTACGTGTGATATACATACACTTTTTTTGATCATATTTTCTATTCCGCTATTTAATCAAAAACCTTTGGAGATCAGTTAAATTGGGGGATAGTCTGTGTTGGTACGTGTGAGAGAGATCCACCTTTCCAAGTTTTTGGGGTTCATCTCATACTTCTGAAGATTTGAGGGTGCTGCCTGTTCCATACTCCCCCCTACTCCTCATCCAGCCTTTTAGGGGTACAAACAATAGTAATTGGGGCCTAGTGTGGTTGTGTACGTGTGATATACATACACTTTTTTTGATCATATTTTCTATTCCGCTAATTAATCAAAAACCTTTGGGGATCAGTTAAATTGGGGGATAGTCTGTGTTGGTACGTGTGAGAGAGATCCACCTTTCCAAGTTTTTGGGGTTCATCTCATACTTCTGAAGATTTGAGGGTGCTGCCTGTTCCATACTCCCCCCTACTCCTCATCCAGCCTTTTAGGGGTACAAACAATAGTACTTGGGGCCTAGTGTGGTTGTGTACGTGTGATATACATATACTTTTTTTGATCATATTTTCTATTCCGCTATTTAATCAAAAACCTTTGGGGATCAGTTAAATTGGGGGATAGTCTGTGTTGGTACGTGTGAGAGAGATCCACCTTTCCAAGTTTTTGGGGTTCATCTCATACTTCTGAAGATTTGAGGGTGCTGCCTGTTCCATACTCCCCCCTACTCCTCATCCAGCCTTTTAGGGGTACAAACAATAGTAATTGGGGCCTAGTGTGGTTGTGTACGTGTGATATACATACACTTTTTTTGATCATATTTTCTATTCCGCTATTTAATCAAAAACCTTTGGGGATCAGTTAAATTGGGGGATAGTTTGTGTTGGTACGTGTGAGAGAGATCCACCTTTCCAAGTTTTTGGGGTTCATCTCATACTTCTGAAGATTTGAGGGTGCTGCCTGTTCCATACTCCCCCCTACTCCTCATCCAGCCTTTTAGGGGTACAAACAATAGTAATTGGGGCCTAGTGTGGTTGTGTACGTGTGATATACATATACTTTTTTTGATCATATTTTCTATTCCGCTATTTAATCAAAAACCTTTGGGGATCAGTTAAATTGGGGGATAGTCTGTGTTGGTACGTGTGAGAGAGATCCACCTTTCCAAGTTTTTGGGGTTCATCTCATACTTCTGAAGATTTAAGGGTGCTGCCTGTTCCATACTCCCCCCCTACTCCTCATCCAGCCTTTTAGGGGTACAAACAATAGTAATTGGGGCCTAGTGTGGTTGTGTACGTGTGATATATATATACTTTTTTTGATCATATTTTCTATTCCGCTATTTAATCAAAAACCTTTGGGGATCAGTTAAATTGGGGGATAGTCTGTGTTGGTACGTGTGAGAGAGATCCACCTTTCCAAGTTTTTGGGGTTCATCTCATACTTCTGAAGATTTGAGGGTGCTGCCTGTTCCATACTCCCCCCTACTCCTCATCCAGCCTTTTAGGGGTACAAACAATAGTAATTGGGGCCTAGTGTGGTTGTGTACGTGTGATATACATACACTTTTTTTGATCATATTTTCTATTCCGCTATTTAATCAAAAACCTTTGGGGATCAGTTAAATTGGGGGATAGTCTGTGTTGGTACGTGAGAGAGATCCACCTTTCCAAGTTTTTGGGGTTCATCTCATACTTCTGAAGATTTAAGGGTGCTGCCTGTTCCATACTCCCCCCTACTCCTCATCCAGCCTTTTAGGGGTACAAACAATAGTAATTGGGGCCTAGTGTGGTTGTGTACGTGTGATATATATATACTTTTTTTGATCATATTTTCTATTCCGCTATTTAATCAAAAACCTTTGGGGATCAGTTAAATTGGGGGATAGTCTGTGTTGGTACGTGTGAGAGAGATCCACCTTTCCAAGTTTTTGGGGTTCATCTCATACTTGTGAAGATTTGAGGGTGCTGCCTGTTCCATACTCCCCCCTACTCCTCATCCAGCCTTTTAGGGGTACAAACAATAGTAATTGGGGCCTAGTGTGGTTGTGTACGTGTGATATACATACACTTTTTTTGATCATATTTTCTATTCCGCTATTTAATCAAAAACCTTTGGGGATCAGTTAAATTGGGGGATAGTTTGTGTTGGTACGTGTGAGAGAGATCCACCTTTCCAAGTTTTTGGGGTTCATCTCATACTTCTGAAGATTTGAGGGTGCTGCCTGTTCCATACTCCCCCCTACTCCTCATCCAGCCTTTTAGGGGTACAAACAATAGTAATTGGGGCCTAGTGTGGTTGTGTACGTGTGATATACATATACTTTTTTTGATCATATTTTCTATTCCGCTATTTAATCAAAAACCTTTGGGAATCAGTTAAATTGGGGGATAGTCTGTGTTGGTACGTGTGAGAGAGATCCACCTTTCCAAGTTTTTGGGGTTCATCTCATACTTCTGAAGATTTAAGGGTGCTGCCTGTTCCATACTCCCCCCTACTCCTCATCCAGCCTTTTAGGGGTACAAACAATAGTAATTGGGGCCTAGTGTGGTTGTGTACGTGTGATATATGTATACTTTTTTTGATCATATTTTCTATTCCGCTATTTAATCAAAAACCTTTGGGGATCAGTTAAATTGGGGGATAGTCTGTGTTGGTACGTGTGAGAGAGATCCACCTTTCCAAGTTTTTGGGGTTCATCTCATACTTCTGAAGATTTGAGGGTGCTGCCTGTTCCATACTCCCCCCTACTCCTCATCCAGCCTTTTAGGGGTACAAACAATAGTAATTGGGGCCTAGTGTGGTTGTGTACGTGTGATATACATACACTTTTTTTGATCATATTTTCTATTCCGCTATTTAATCAAAAACCTTTGGGGATCAGTTAAATTGGGGGATAGTTTGTGTTGGTACGTGTGAGAGAGATCCACCTTTCCAAGTTTTTGGGGTTCATCTCATACTTCTGAAGATTTGAGGGTGCTGCCTGTTCCATACTCCCCCCTACTCCTCATCCAGCCTTTTAGGGGTACAAACAATAGTAATTGGGGCCTAGTGTGGTTGTGTACGTGTGATATACATACACTTTCTTTGATCATATTTTCTATTCCGCTATTTAATCAAAAACCTTTGGAGATCAGTTAAATTGGGGGATAGTCTGTGTTGGTACGTGTGAGAGAGATCCACCTTTCCAAGTTTTTGGGGTTCATCTCATACTTCTGAAGATTTGAGGGTGCTGCCTGTTCCATACTCCCCCCTACTCCTCATCCAGCCTTTTAGGGGTACAAACAATAGTAATTGGGGCCTAGTGTGGTTGTGTACGTGTGATATACATACACTTTTTTTGATCATATTTTCTATTCCGCTATTTAATCAAAAACCTTTGGGGATCAGTTAAATTGGGGGATAGTTTGTGTTGGTACGTGTGAGAGAGATCCACCTTTCCAAGTTTTTGGGGTTCATCTCATACTTCTGAAGATTTGAGGGTTCTGCCTGTTCCATACTCCCCCCTACTCCTCATCCAGCCTTTTAGGGGTACAAACAATAGTAATTGGGGCCTAGTGTGGTTGTGTACGTGTGATATACATACACTTTTTTTGATCATATTTTCTATTCCGCTATTTAATCAAAAACCTTTGGGGATCAGTTAAATTGGGGGATAGTCTGTGTTGGTACGTGTGAGAGAGATCCACCTTTCCAAGTTTTTGGGGTTCATCTTATACTTCTGAAGATTTGAGGGTGCTGCCTGTTCCATACTCTCCCCTACTCCTCATCCAGCCTTTTAGGGGTACAAACAATAGTAATTGGGGCCTAGTGTGGTTGTGTACGTGTGATATACATACACTTTTTTTGATCATATTTTCTATTCCGCTATTTAATCAAAAACCTTTGGGATCAGTTAAATTGGGGGATAGTCTGTGTTGGTACGTGTGAGAGAGATCCACCTTTCCAAGTTTTTGGGGTTCATCTCATACTTCTGAAGATTTGAGGGTGCGGCCTGTTCCATACTCCCCCCTACTCCTCATCCAGCCTTTTAGGGGTACAAACAATAGTAATTGGGGCCTAGTGTGGTTGTGTACGTGTGATATACATACACTTTTTTTGATCATATTTTCTATTCCGCTATTTAATCAAAAACCTTTGGGGATCAGTTAAATTGGGGGATAGTCTGTGTTGGTACGTGTGAGAGAGATCCACCTTTCCAAGTTTTTGGGGTTCATCTCATACTTGTGAAGATTTGAGGGTGCTGCCTGTTCTATACTCCCCCCTACTCCTCATCCAGCCTTTTAGGGGTACAAACAATAGTAATTGGGGCCTAGTGTGGTTGTGTACGTGTGATATACATACACTTTTTTTGATCATATTTTCTATTCCGCTATTTAATCAAAAACCTTTGGGGATCAGTTAAATTGGGGGATAGTCTGTGTTGGTACGTGTGAGAGAGATCCACCTTTCCAAGTTTTTGGGGTTCATCTCATACTTCTGAAGATTTGAGGGTGCTGCCTGTTCCATACTCCCCCCTACTCCTCATCCAGCCTTTTAGGGGTACAAACAATAGTAATTGGGGCCTAGTGTGGTTGTGTACGTGTGATATACATACACTTTTTTTGATCATATTTTCTATTCCGCTATTTAATCAAAAACCTTTGGGGATCAGTTAAATTGGGGGATAGTCTGTGTTGGTACGTGTGAGAGAGATCCACCTTTCCAAGTTTTTGGGGTTCATCTCATACTTCTGAAGATTTAAGGGTGCTGCCTGTTCCATACTCCCCCCTACTCCTCATCCAGCCTTTTAGGGGTACAAACAATAGTAATTGGGGCCTAGTGTGGTTGTGTACGTGTGATATATATATACTTTTTTGATCATATTTTCTAATCCGCTATTTAATCAAAAACCTTTGGGGATCAGTTAAATTGGGGGATAGTCTGTGTTGGTACGTGTGAGAGAGATCCACCTTTCCAAGTTTTTGGGGTTCATCTCATACTTCTGAAGATTTGAGGGTGCTGCCTGTTCCATACTCCCCCCTACTCCTCATCCAGCCTTTTAGGGGTACAAACAATAGTATTTGGGGCCTAGTGTGGTTGTGTACGTGTGATATACATACACCTTTTTTGATCATATTTTCTATTCCGCTATTTAATCAAAAACCTTTGGGGATCAGTTAAATTGGGGGATAGTCTGTGTTGGTACGTGTGAGAGAGATCCACCTTTCCAAGTTTTTGGGGTTCATCTCATACTTCTGAAGATTTGAGGGTGCTGCCTGTTCCATACTCCCCCCTACTCCTCATCCAGCCTTTTAGGGGTACAAACAATAGTAATTGGGGCCTAGTGTGGTTGTGTACGTGTGATATACATACACTTTTTTTGATCATATTTTCTATTCCGCTATTTAATCAAAAACCTTTGGAGATCAGTTAAATTGGGGGATAGTCTGTGTTGGTACGTGTGAGAGAGATCCACCTTTCCAAGTTTTTGGGGTTCATCTCATACTTCTGAAGATTTGAGGGTGCTGCCTGTTCCATACTCCCCCCTACTCCTCATCCAGCCTTTTAGGGGTACAAACAATAGTAATTGGGGCCTAGTGTGGTTGTGTACGTGTGATATACATACACTTTTTTTGATCATATTTTCTATTCCGCTAATTAATCAAAAACCTTTGGGGATCAGTTAAATTGGGGGATAGTCTGTGTTGGTACGTGTGAGAGAGATCCACCTTTCCAAGTTTTTGGGGTTCATCTCATACTTCTGAAGATTTGAGGGTGCTGCCTGTTCCATACTCCCCCCTACTCCTCATCCAGCCTTTTAGGGGTACAAACAATAGTAATTGGGGCCTAGTGTGGTTGTGTACGTGTGATATACATATACTTTTTTTGATCATATTTTCTATTCCGCTATTTAATCAAAAACCTTTGGGGATCAGTTAAATTGGGGGATAGTCTGTGTTGGTACGTGTGAGAGAGATCCACCTTTCCAAGTTTTTGGGGTTCATCTCATACTTCTGAAGATTTAAGGGTGCTGCCTGTTCCATACTCCCCCCTACTCCTCATCCAGCCTTTTAGGGGTACAAACAATAGTAATTGGGGCCTAGTGTGGTTGTGTACGTGTGATATATATATACTTTTTTTGATCATATTTTCTATTCCGCTATTTAATCAAAAACCTTTGGGGATCAGTTAAATTGGGGGATAGTCTGTGTTGGTACGTGTGAGAGAGATCCACCTTTCCAAGTTTTTGGGGTTCATCTCATACTTGTGAAGATTTGAGGGTGCTGCCTGTTCCATACTCCCCCCTACTCCTCATCCAGCCTTTTAGGGGTACAAACAATAGTAATTGGGGCCTAGTGTGGTTGTGTACGTGTGATATACATACACTTTTTTTGATCATATTTTCTATTCCGCTATTTAATCAAAAACCTTTGGGGATCAGTTAAATTGTGGGATAGTTTGTGTTGGTACGTGTGAGAGAGATCCACCTTTCCAAGTTTTTGGGGTTCATCTCATACTTCTGAAGATTTGAGGGTGCTGCCTGTTCCATACTCCCCCCTACTCCTCATCCAGCCTTTTAGGGGTACAAACAATAGTAATTGGGGCCTAGTGTGGTTGTGTACGTGTGATATACATATACTTTTTTTGATCATATTTTCTATTCCGCTATTTAATCAAAAACCTTTGGGGATCAGTTAAATTGGGGGATAGTCTGTGTTGGTACGTGTGAGAGAGATCCACCTTTCCAAGTTTTTGGGGTTCATCTCATACTTCTGAAGATTTAAGGGTGCTGCCTGTTCCATACTCCCCCCTACTCCTCATCCAGCCTTTTAGGGGTACAAACAATAGTAATTGGGGCCTAGTGTGGTTGTGTACGTGTGATATATATATACTTTTTTTGATCATATTTTCTATTCCGCTATTTAATCAAAAACCTTTGGGGATCAGTTAAATTGGGGGATAGTCTGTGTTGGTACGTGTGAGAGAGATCCACCTTTCCAAGTTTTTGGGGTTCATCTCATACTTCTGAAGATTTGAGGGTGCTGCCTGTTCCATACTCCCCCCTACTCCTCATCCAGCCTTTTAGGGGTACAAACAATAGTAATTGGGGCCTAGTGTGGTTGTGTACGTGTGATATACATACACTTTTTTTGATCATATTTTCTATTCCGCTATTTAATCAAAAACCTTTGGGGATCAGTTAAATTGGGGGATAGTTTGTGTTGGTACGTGTGAGAGAGATCCACCTTTCCAAGTTTTTGGGGTTCATCTCATACTTCTGAAGATTTGAGGGTGCTGCCTGTTCCATACTCCCCCCTACTCCTCATCCAGCCTTTTAGGGGTACAAACAATAGTAATTGGGGCCTAGTGTGGTTGTGTACGTGTGATATACATACACTTTCTTTGATCATATTTTCTATTCCGCTATTTAATCAAAAACCTTTGGAGATCAGTTAAATTGGGGGATAGTCTGTGTTGGTACGTGTGAGAGAGATCCACCTTTCCAAGTTTTTGGGGTTCATCTCATACTTCTGAAGATTTGAGGGTGCTGCCTGTTCCATACTCCCCCCTACTCCTCATCCAGCCTTTTAGGGGTACAAACAATAGTAATTGGGGCCTAGTGTGGTTGTGTACGTGTGATATACATACACTTTTTTTGATCATATTTTCTATTCCGCTATTTAATCAAAAACCTTTGGGGATCAGTTAAATTGGGGGATAGTTTGTGTTGGTACGTGTGAGAGAGATCCACCTTTCCAAGTTTTTGGGGTTCATCTCATACTTCTGAAGATTTGAGGGTTCTGCCTGTTCCATACTCCCCCCTACTCCTCATCCAGCCTTTTAGGGGTACAAACAATAGTAATTGGGGCCTAGTGTGGTTGTGTACGTGTGATATACATACACTTTTTTTGATCATATTTTCTATTCCGCTATTTAATCAAAAACCTTTGGGGATCAGTTAAATTGGGGGATAGTCTGTGTTGGTACGTGTGAGAGAGATCCACCTTTCCAAGTTTTTGGGGTTCATCTTATACTTCTGAAGATTTGAGGGTGCTGCCTGTTCCATACTCTCCCCTACTCCTCATCCAGCCTTTTAGGGGTACAAACAATAGTAATTGGGGCCTAGTGTGGTTGTGTACGTGTGATATACATACACTTTTTTTGATCATATTTTCTATTCCGCTATTTAATCAAAAACCTTTGGGATCAGTTAAATTGGGGGATAGTCTGTGTTGGTACGTGTGAGAGAGATCCACCTTTCCAAGTTTTTGGGGTTCATCTCATACTTCTGAAGATTTGAGGGTGCGGCCTGTTCCATACTCCCCCCTACTCCTCATCCAGCCTTTTAGGGGTACAAACAATAGTAATTGGGGCCTAGTGTGGTTGTGTACGTGTGATATACATACACTTATTTTGATCATATTTTCTATTCCGCTATTTAATCAAAAACCTTTGGGGATCAGTTAAATTGGGGGATAGTCTGTGTTGGTACGTGTGAGAGAGATCCACCTTTCCAAGTTTTTGGGGTTCATCTCATACTTGTGAAGATTTGAGGGTGCTGCCTGTTCTATACTCCCCCCTACTCCTCATCCAGCCTTTTAGGGGTACAAACAATAGTAATTGGGGCCTAGTGTGGTTGTGTACGTGTGATATACATACACTTTTTTTGATCATATTTTCTATTCCGCTATTTAATCAAAAACCTTTGGGGATCAGTTAAATTGGGGGATAGTCTGTGTTGGTACGTGTGAGAGAGATCCACCTTTCCAAGTTTTTGGGGTTCATCTCATACTTCTGAAGATTTGAGGGTGCTGCCTGTTCCATACTCCCCCCTACTCCTCATCCAGCCTTTTAGGGGTACAAACAATAGTAATTGGGGCCTAGTGTGGTTGTGTACGTGTGATATACATACACTTTTTTTGATCATATTTTCTATTCCGCTATTTAATCAAAAACCTTTGGGGATCAGTTAAATTGGGGGATAGTCTGTGTTGGTACGTGTGAGAGAGATCCACCTTTCCAAGTTTTTGGGGTTCATCTCATACTTCTGAAGATTTAAGGGTGCTGCCTGTTCCATACTCCCCCCTACTCCTCATCCAGCCTTTTAGGGGTACAAACAATAGTAATTGGGGCCTAGTGTGGTTGTGTACGTGTGATATATATATACTTTTTTGATCATATTTTCTAATCCGCTATTTAATCAAAAACCTTTGGGGATCAGTTAAATTGGGGGATAGTCTGTGTTGGTACGTGTGAGAGAGATCCACCTTTCCAAGTTTTTGGGGTTCATCTCATACTTCTGAAGATTTGAGGGTGCTGCCTGTTCCATACTCCCCCCTACTCCTCATCCAGCCTTTTAGGGGTACAAACAATAGTAATCGGGGCCTAGTGTGGTTGTGTACGTGTGATATACATACACTTTTTTTAAACATATTTTCTATTCCGCTATTTAATCAAAAACTTTTGGGGATCAGTTAAATTGGGGGATAGTTTGTCTTGGTACGTGTGAGAGAGATCCACCTTTCCAAGTTTTTGGGGTTCATCTCATACTTGTGAAGATTTGAGGGTGCTGCCTGTTCCATACTCCCCCCTACTCCTCATCCAGCCTTTAAGGGGTACAAACAATAGTATTTGGGGCCTAGTGTGGTTGTGTACTTGTGATATACATACACTTTTTTTGATCATATTTTCTATTCCGCTATTTAATCAAAAACCTTTGGGGATCAGTAAAATTGGGGGATAGTCTGTGTTGGTACGTGTGAGAGAGATCCACCTTTCCAAGTTTTTGGGGTTCATCTCATACTTCTGAAGATTTGAGGGTGCTGCCTGTTCCATACTCCCCCCTACTCCTCATCCAGCCTTTTAGGGGTACAAACAATAGTAATTGGGGCCTAGTGTGGTTGTGTACGTGTGATATACATACACTTTTTTTGATCATATTTTCTATTCCGCTATTTAATCAAAAATCTTTGGGATCAGTCAAATTGGGGGATAGTCTGTGTTGGTACGTGTGAGAGAGATCCACCTTTCCAAGTTTTTGGGGTTCATCTCATACTTCTGAAGATTTGAGGGTGCGGCCTGTTCCATACTCCCCCCTACTCCTCATCCAGCCTTTTAGGGGTACAAACAATAGTAATTGGGGCCTAGTGTGGTTGTGTACGTGTGATATACATACACTTTTTTTGATCATATTTTCTATTCCGCTATTTAATCAAAAACCTTTGGGGATCAGTTAAATTGGGGGATAGTCTGTGTTGGTACGTGTGAAAGAGATCCACCTTTCCAAGTTTTTGGGGTTCATCTCATACTTCTGAAGATTTGAGGGTGCTGCCTGTTCCATACTCCCCCCTACTCCTCATCCAGCCTTTTAGGGGTACAAACAATAGTAATTGGGGCCTAGTGTGGTTGTGTACGTGTGATATACATACACTTTTTTTGATCATATTTTCTATTCCGCTATTTAATCAAAAACCTTTAGGGATCAGTTAAATTGGGGGATAGTCTGTGTTGGTACGTGTGAGAGAGATCCACCTTTCCAAGTTTTTGGGGTTCATCTCATACTTCTGAAGATTTGAGGGTGCTGCCTGTTCCATACTCCCCCCTACTCCTCATCCAGCCTTTTAGGGGTACAAACAATAGTAATTGGGGCCTAGTGTGGTTGTGTACGTGTGATATACATACACTTTTTTTGATCATATTTTCTATTCCGCTATTTAATCAAAAACCTTTGGGGATCAGTTAAATTGGGGGATAGTCTGTGTTGGTACGTGTGAGAGAGATCCACCTTTCCAAGTTTTTGGGGTTCATCTCATACTTCTGAAGATTTGAGGGTGCTGCCTGTTCCATACTCCCCCCTACTCCTCATCCAGCCTTTTAGGGGTACAAACAATAGTAATTGGGGCCTAGTCTGCTTCTGTACGTGTGAGATACATACACTTTTTTTGATCATATTTTCTATTCCGCTATTTAATCAAAAACCTTTGGGATCAGTTAAATTGGGGGATAGTCTGTGTTGGTACGTGTGAGAGAGATCCACCTTTCCAAGTTTTTGGGGTTCATCTCATACTTCTGAAGATTTGAGGGTGCGGCCTGTTCCATACTCCCCCCTACTCCTCATCCAGCCTTTTAGGGGTACAAACAATAGTAATTGGGGCCTAGTGTGGTTGTGTACGTGTGATATACATACACTTTTTTTGATCATATTTTCTATTCCGCTATTTAATCAAAAACCTTTGGGGATCAGTTAAATTGGGGGATAGTCTGTGTTGGTACGTGTGAGAGAGATCCACCTTTCCAAGTTTTTGGGGTTCATCTCATACTTGTGAAGATTTGAGGGTGCTGCCTGTTCTATACTCCCCCCTACTCCTCATCCAGCCTTTTAGGGGTACAAACAATAGTAATTGGGGCCTAGTGTGGTTGTGTACGTGTGATATACATACACTTTTTTTGATCATATTTTCTATTCCGCTATTTAATCAAAAACCTTTGGGATCAGTTCAATTGGGGGATAGTCTGTGTTGGTACGTGTGAGAGAGATCCACCTTTCCAAGTTTTTGGGGTTCATCTCATACTTCTGAAGATTTGAGGGTGCTTCAGTCTGCCTCCTGCCTGTTCCAAACTCCTCCTACTCCTCATCCTGCCTTTAGGGTAGAAAAAATTGTAATCGGGGCCTAGTTTGTGTTTGTACGTGTGAGATACACCGTTTTGTAAAATTTGTCCTATTCCGCTATTCAATATACACCCTCTTTGAGTGTAAAAAATTAAATTGCGGGATAGTCTGTATCGGTACATGTGAGATACACCTTTTTAAATTTGTTTGGCGCATCTCCTTCTACCGCCGAGGATTGCAGGGCGCTTCAGTTTGTCTCCTGTTCCCAACTCCTCCTACTCCTCTTCCTCATCCTGCCTTTAGGGTACAAAAAATTGTAATCGGGGCCTAGTTGGTGTTTGTACGTGTGAGATACACCGTTTTGTAAAATTTGTCCAATTCCGCTATTCAATATACACCCTGTTTGAGTGTAAACAATTAAATTGCGGGATAGTCTGTATCGGTACATGTGAGATACACCTTTTTAAATTTGTTTGGCGCATCTCCTTCTACCGCCGAGGATTGCAGGGCGCTTCAGTTTGTCTCCTGTTCCCAACTTCTCCTACTCCTCTTCCTCATCCTGCATTTAGAGTACAAAAAATTGTAATCGGGGCCTAGTCTGTGTTTGTATGTGTGAGATACACCGTATTTTAACATTTTTTCTATTCCGCTATTCAATATACACCCTTTTGGAGTGTAAGAAAATTAAATTACGGCATAGTCTGTATCGGTACGTGTGAGATACACCTTTTAAATTTGTTTGGCGCATCTCCTTCCACCGCCAAGGATTGCAGGGCGCTTCAGTTTGCCTCCTGTTCCCAACTCCTCCTACTCCTCTTCCTCATCCTCCCTTTAGGGTACAAAAAATTTGAATCGGGGCCTAGTCTGTGTTTGTACGTGTGAGATACACCGTTTTTTTATCCTTTTTCCTATTCCGCTATTCAATATACACCCTTTTGGGGTAAAAAACATTAAATTGCGGCATAGTTTGCATATTTGACTGTGAGATACACCCGTGCGATACTGTTGTTGTTTTGTTCCGCTATTCAATAAACACCTTTCTAGGGCAAGATCATAAATTACAGAAATATGAGGAGACCGTCAAATAGGGGCCGTGGCCTGGGTCGTGGTGCTGCTGGTAGAGCTCCTGTTGCAAGGAGAGGACGTGGTCGATCTGTGCCAGCTACACGCACAAGTGAAACACCTTCCACAAGTGTGAGTAGGCGACAGAACCTGCATCAGTATTTGGTAGGGCATCATGCGCCTCTAGACGTGATGAGGCCTGAAGAAGTACAGGCGATAGTAGATTGGGTTGCTGACAGTGCCTCCAGTTCCTTCACATTGTCTCCCACCCAGGCTACTGCAGAAAGGTCAGAGTTGGCACCTGCAGCCAATGTCCAACCATCTTTCTCCACACCCCCTTGGAAATCAGGCAAGCAGTCTGAGCCCCAATCCATACAGCAGTCTCTTCTTCTTTTTGAGGACTCTGTCAGCAGGGTTTCCCAGGGCCATCCACCTAGCCCTGCCCCAGAAGTTGAAGAGATTGAGTGCAGCGATGCCCAACCACTTATTTCTCAAGATGAGTACATGCAAGGACCATCGCAGCACGTCTCCGATGATGACGAAACGCAGGTGCCAACTGCTGTGGCGTTCCGCATTGTGGAGACCGACAAGGAGGGCAGGGGTGAAGACTGGGTGGAAGATGATGTGGAGGATGATGAGGTCCTCGACCCCACATGGGATGAACGTCATGCAGGTGACCTGAGTAGTTTGGAGGAAGAGGCGGTGGTCGCACAGAGCCACCAGCACAGCAGAAGAGGGAGCAGGGTGCAGAAGCAGAGCGGCCGTGCCCTAGACACTACGCCCGCTACTGCCCAACGCAGCAAGGGAACGAGCGCACCAAAGTCAGCTCAAAGGAGTTCTCTAGCGTGGAAGTTCTTTAGAAAATGTGCTGATGACAGGACACAAGTGGTTTGCACCCTGTGCAATCAGAGCCTGAAGCGAGGCATAAACCTTCTCAACCTGAGCACAACCTGCATGATCAGGCATCTAAGTGCAAAGCACGAGCTGCAGTGGAGTAGACACCTTCAAAACCAAGAAACGTCTCTGGCTCATCCTGCTTCCTCTTCTGCTGCAGTCTCGGCCGCTCCAGCCACATCTGTAGTGATACCGGCACCTGCCATCCCGCAAACAGAGGATCTGTCAGCAACACCACCACCTGGGTCACCAACCATCTCCACAATGTCCCGTGGAAGCGTTCAGCTTTCCATCTCCCAAACACTTGAGAGGAAGAGGAAGTACCCCCCTACCCACCCGCGATCCCTGGCCCTGAATGCCAGCATTTCAAAATTCTTGGCCTTTGAAATGCTGTCATTCCGTCTGGGGGAGACGCACAGTTTTAAAAACCTTATGTCGGTGGCTGTCCCGCAGTACGTCGTGCCCAGCCGCCACTACTTTTCCAGGCAAGCCATCCCTTCCCTGCACAACCAAGTGGGGGAAAAAATCAGGTGTGCACTGCGCAACGCCATCTCTGGCAAGGTCCACCTAACTACCGATACGTGGACCAGTAAGCACGGTCAGGGGCGTTATATATCCCTAACGGCACACTGGGTAAATGCAGTGGCGGATGGGCCTGAGGCGGATAGAAATTTGGCGCATGTCCTTCCACCACCGAGGATTGCAGGGCGCTTCAGTTTGCCTCCTGTTCCTAACTCCTCCTACTCCGCTTCCTCATCCTCTACCGCCTCCTCATCCGGACAGCGTAACACCTTCACCACCAACTTCAGCACGGCCAGGGGTAAACGACAGCAGGCAGTTTTACAACTTGCCTGTTTGGGGGACAAACCACACACCGCGCAGGAGTTGTGGAGGAGCATGGAACAGCAGACAAATGAGTGGTTGCTGCCAGCGAGCCTCAAGCCCGGCCTGGTGGTGTGCGATAACGGGCGAAATCTCATAGCAGCTCTGGGCCTAGCCGGTTTGACGCACATCCCTTGCCTGGCGCATGTGCTGAATTTGGTGGTGCAGAGGTTCCTTAAAAACTACCCCGATATGTCGGAGCTGCTGCAGAAAGTGCGGGCCGTCTTTGCGCACTTTCGGCGTTCTCACCCTGCTGCTGCTCGCCTGTCAGCGCTGCAGCGTAACTTGGGCCTTCCCGCTCACCGCCTCATATGTGACGTGCCCACAAGGTGGAACTCCACCTTGCACATGCTGCAAAGACTGTGCGAGCAGCAGCAGGCCATAGTGGAGTTTCAGCTGCAGCACGCACGCGTGAGTCGCTCTGCGGAACGGCACCACTTCACCACCAATAACTGGGCCTCCATGCGAGACCTGTGTGCCTTGTTGCGCTGTTTTGAGTACTCCACCAACATGGCCAGTGCCGATGACGCCGTTCTCAGCTTAACTATCCCACTTCTATGCCTCCTTGAAAAAACAATTCGGGCGATGATGGAAGAGGATGTGGCACAGGATGAGGAGGAGGAGGAGGATGAGGAGGTAACATTTCCAAGGCTTTCAGGGCAGTCATTCGCAAGGGGCTCTGAGGGTGGGTTCCTGCACACACAAACGCCAGGGACACAATTGTCCAGCAGGGGCACAGTTCTGGAGGATGAGGAGGATGAGGAGGAGGAGCTGGAGGAGGAGATGGAACCATGTTCACAGCAGGGTGGCACCCAGGCCAGCTCATGGCCATCACTGGTGCGTGGCTGGGGGGATACAGAAGACACGGACGATACACCTCCCACAGAGGACAGCCTTTCGTTGCGTCTGGGCAGCCTGGCACACATGAGCGATTACATGCTGCAATGTCTCCACAACGACCGCCGAGTTGCCCACATTCTAACTTGTGCTGATTACTGGGTGCCCACGCTGCTGGATCCCCGTTACATGGACAATGTATCGTCCTTAATTCACTCACTGGAGCGCGATCGCAAGATGCGCGAGTACAAGCGCACGCTGGTAGACGCGATGCTGCTGGAATTCCCACCTGACAGCGGGGCCACAGTGGAAGCACAAGGCAGAGGAGGAGGAGGAGGAGGAGGAAGAGGTCGCCAATGCAACCAGGGCACCGCCAGCACCTCAGAAGGCAGGGTTAGCATGGCCGAAATGTGGAAAAGCTTTGTCAGCACGCCACAACAAACAGCAGCACCAGCAGCTCAGATGGAACGTCTTAGCAGGAGGCAGCATTTTACCAACATGGTGGAGCAGTATGTGTGCACACGCCTACATGTAGTGAATGACGGGTCTGCCCCCTTCAACTTCTGGGTCTCCAAATTGGGCACATGGCCTAAGCTTGCCCTTTACGCCTTGGAGGTAGTGATGTCGCGAACATAAAATTCGCTGTTCGCGAACGGCGAACGCGAACATCGGCGAATGTTAGCGAAGCGGCGAACATTGCGAACCGCCATAGACTTTAATAGGCAGGCGAATTTTAAAACCCACAGGGACTCTTTCTGGCCACAATAGTAATGGAAAAGTTGTTTCAAGGGGACAAACACCTGGACTGTGGCATGCCGGAGAGGGAATCACACAAAAAAAAGTTCTTAAAAATTTTAATTTTTTGATAGAGAGCTAATTATTGGAAAAATTAAAAAAAAATAAAAATAAAAAAATTCTTTGGATTTAGCATCTGGGGGGTCTAAAAAGTGTACCTGTGAAGTTTCAGTTCTGTAGCATGTCCGGAACCAGAAAAAAATACGAATTAGGGTTAGGGCTAGGGTTAGGGCTAGGGTTAGGGTTAGGGCTAGGGTTAGGGTTAGGGCTAGAGTTAGGGTTAGGGTTAGGGTTATTTTTATGGCTAGGCTTAGAGGGTTAGGGTTAAGGTTAGAGGGTTAGGGTTATGGTTAGAGGGTTAGGGTTAGGTTTAGTGTTAGGGGCTAGGGTTAGGGTTACAGTGAGATACTTAGGGTTAGAGTTAGTAGCCCTACCCCTACCCCTCTAACTCTAACCCTAAGCACTAAAAATAACCCTAACCTTAGCCCTGACCCTAACCCTAGCCCTAACCCTAACCCTAACCCTAACCCTAACCCTAACCCTAGCCCTAACCCTAACCCTAACCCTAACCCTAGCCCTAACCCTGATTCTATTTATTTTTCTGGTTCTGGACATGCTACAGAGCTGAAACTTCACAGGTACACTTTTTAGACCCCCCAGACAATAAATCCAAAGAAATTATTTTTTTTAAGTTTTTTTTTTTTTTTTTTTTTTAAGTTTTCCAATAATTGTCTCTCTATCAAAAATGACAATTTTTAAGAACTTTTTTTGTGTGATTTAGTGTCTAGGGGGTCTAAAAAGTGTACTTGTGAAGTTTCAGCTCTGTAGCATGTCCAGAACCAGAAAAAAAGATAATTTTTCAGTAGAGCAGGGATGGTGGGAACCCCTTTTACACATATATGATCTTTTTTTCCTGGTTATGGACATGCTGCAGAGCTGAAACTTCACAGGTACACTTTTTAGACCCCCCAAACAATAAATCCAAAGAAATTTTTTTTTGTTAAGTTTTTTTTTTTTTTTTCCAATAATTGGCTCTCTATCAAAAATGACAATTTTTAAGAACTTTTTTTGTGTGATTTAGTGTCTAGGGGGTCTAAAAAGTGTACCTGTGAAGTTTCAGCTCTGTAGCATGTCCAGAACCAGAAGAAAAAAGATAATTTTTCAGTAGAGCAGGGATGGTGGGAACCCCTTTTACACCTATATGATCTTTTTTTTCTGGTTCTGGACATGCTACATATATATATATATATTAAAAAAATACTCAAATACCAGCCCTCAAAGGGGCTTTTGGGGACAATATATATATATATATATATATATATATATATATATATATATATCACAGAACAAAAAAAATACACAAATACCAGCCCTCAAAAGGGCTTTTGGGGACAATATATATATATATATATATATATCACAGAACAAAAAAAATTACACAAATACCAGCCCTCAAAAGGGCTTTTGGGGACAATAGATATATATATATATATATATATATATATATAAATATATATATCCAAAAAAAACCTCAAATACCAGCCCTAGGAAGGGTTTTTTGGGGTGCTGTCCTTACAGCAGGAGTGTACCAAGAACACTGGTTAACAAGACCGGGAACTGTCCCCAGCTATAACAGCAGCAGCAGCACCAGCACTTTCCCTGCTCTCAGTAACACAGAAATGATCTAAGATGGATGCTGCCCTTGCTTATTTATAGGAGGTGGGAGGGAGGTATGCTGATTGGCCTGGAATGTGTCTGCTGACTGTGATGTTCAGGGTCAAAGTTTGCCTCAATGATGATGTATAGGAGGCGGACCGAACATCGCATATGTTCGCCCGCAGCAGCGAACGCGAACATGCGAAGTTCGCCGGGAACTGTTCGCCGGCGAACAGTTCTGTACATCTCTACTTGGAGGTGCTGGTGTGCCCTGCAGCCAGTGTATTATCTGAACGGGTATTTAGCACGGCTGGGGGTGTTATAACAGACAAGCGCAGCCGCCTGTCCAGAGACAATGTGGACAAGCTCACGTTCATTAAAATGAACCAGGCATGGATCCCACTGGACTTTTCCGTACCTTGTGCAGAATAGCGATGGATACCGACCTCACCCACCCATTGTTCCATTTTTGCTCTTTCTCACTCTTTTGGGGTGTATACTCATTTAAAATTTGTGAAAAGAAGCAGTGTTGGCTACCTCGTCCTCCTCCTCCACCGCCGCTTCCACCTACACCGCCCATAGGTGTGCGCAGCCTATTGAATTAGGATGTGCACCCCAAAGTTTAAATACACATGCATGGGTTTGCCTACATGTACATGGCCCCGATACATTACTCTCCCTGCTGGCAAAGTGAAATAGAGCAGAGCAGGTCTGAGGGAGATCTTTCCCACCTCCTCACTGGCAAACAGAGCGATAATGCTAATGTGCCCTAGGTGATTAGGGTGTGCCCAGGTACACCCGGCACACCCTGTGCGCACGCCTATGACACCGCCACATCCACCACCACCTCAACCTTCCTCCTACTCCATATGGGCCTCGTCCTTCAGAGATGAAGAACATTGTTTTATTTTTCTGTTTTTTTTTTGTTGTTTTAAGTTATTTCCCTATCCACATTTGTTTGCAGAGCACTTGCCATGCTCTTAACTACGTTTTGCTGCCATTTGCAGCACTCTAGCCCTTTCCTTTGGTGTTCTAGAGCCATTTTAGTGCCTGAAAGTTCGGGTCCCCATTGACTTCAATGGGGTTCAGTGTCCGGGAAAGTTCGGCAAAAGTCCGGGACACGGACCCGGACTTTTTTTTAAAGTTCGGCCGAACCCGCCGAACACGGACATCCAGGTGTCCGCTCAACTCTATTGATCTTTCTCACTCTTTTGGGGTGTACCCTAATTTAAAATGGCTGAAAAAAAGCAGTGTTGGCTACCTCGTCCCCCTCCACCGCCGCTTCCACCTACACCGCCACATCCACTCTAGCCCTTTCCATTGGTGTTTTAGAGCCATTTTAGTGCCTGAAAGTTCAGGTCCCCATTGACTTCAACGGGGTTCGGTGTCCGGGTAAAGTTCGGAAAAAGTCCGGGACACGGACCCGGACTTATTTTTCAAGTTTGGCCGAATCCGCCAAACACGGACATCCAGGTGTCCGCTCAACTCTAATCCCTAACTAACCCCTCTTATTGATAAACTAACGAAACATGCCCTAAAAATGTCTAAATGCAAACTTGGAAGGGTCATCTCGCTTCTTTCAAAATGATGTTGCTACCTCAGATATTGTATATCATTAGAACCCTTCCTATCCCTTTTAAAAAAACACATATGAAAGCACTCAATGCTCTACTCAAAAGATTTGTGTGGCAAAGCACGACACCATGTAGAACTTCTCATGCACAGCTCCTCAAGCACAGGCGTGCTGGAGGGATGGGTATCGTTGACCTCCACGATTAATGGATAGCATCCCACATCCCCAGCTAACTGAATGGTTCAAACCATTAAGAGATAATTCTTGGATCAACATAGAAAGGTCTAACAGTGTAAACATATTTCATACCATTTGAACCACCAAGAATGTTGATTGGTTTGGTTCCAATGTTGTTAAATTGATTTTGTGAATCGCTCAATAAAGCTTTTTGGAATGAAAGGTCTAACAGTTCTACATTTTCACTTAGCGACTTATTGTTAGGTGAAATATGGAAACGTAAATCGCTAAGGAATCTATCCACCTCTAACTAGGCCTCTCTGATAGTGTGGAGAGCCCTATATTCCTTACATACACCACAGGCACAAAATACGGTATGTCCATAAATATTCCATTAAAAACTTTGGAAACACTTATCCCTAATATGTCCCTTTATAATTGGAAAAGAAAGGGAATTATGACTCTCGGACAAATAAAGACAATACTCTCAAATCCTGCGCACAACTACAATCTTAATTCCACATCCCATCCAATGATCATTACATCTATCTCCAACTATCTCACTTTTTGAACTCTCTTCATTCTCCTAAAATACTTGTACATGGAAAAGCTTGGCTATACCTTCAAAAAGCTCTGCCCTCAATAAAAGGAATCTCTTTATTTTATAATATTTTACAAAATAAACTCACGTTCTACCCCATACTTAAAATGGGAAACTGAAATAGGAGAATCCTTTACTAACCAACAATGGTTTTAAATCTACTGTATATACCGCATATATATATATATACAGGGCTTTTTTTCTCAGAGAATAGGTTCAGGAACTTTTCTCTTTTAAGTCACCCTTCGCCTCTGCCCCTTACCCACCTCCAAGAACCGTTCCTTGGTTCCACCCATTACCCACCTCCCAATACCGCCCCTTTTAGAGAATATAGACCCAAGTATTATTTTGTGGTGCTAAGTATTTTGTATAGAATTTGTTAATGATAACAAAGTCAGTAAAATAGATCTAGCAACAATGGACACTCCAACGACAATATATCCACCCCAACAACAATAGACTCCCAACAGCCAACATTAATAGCCCCTCCAGCAGCCAGCAACAAATACCCCTCCCTCAACAGTACATCCCTCCCAGCAACAATTGACCCCCTGCAACATAAGATTCACCCCCAGCAACAATGGATCCCTACCAGCAACAATAGACCAGCCCCCTGCAAAAATAGATCCCTTCCAGCAACAAAAGTTTCCTCAGTAGCCAGCATCAATAGACCCCTTCTTCTACAGTACCTCCCTCCCAGCAACATACATTACATACATACATTCAGTTCTGGAGGTGCCGGTACTGCATTCCCGCTGAAAAAAAGCCCTGTATTTATATATATATGTTCCAATCATTGGGAACTGTCTCAGAAAATCGCCTTGAGATGGTACCTCACCCCCTACAGAATCTCAAAATTTCTTAAGTCGCAATCTTCAATGTGTTGGAGAGGATGTGGCCTTGCAAACACCTAGCCAATTTATGGAACAAAACTTTTAGCATGATCTCTGGGATAACTGGGATCATTGTTCCATCCTCTTCAGCATTGGCAATACTGAACATAGGCATAGACATATTCCCCCCTGATTGCCGGAAAATTGTCACTCACATTCTGCTAGCTGCTGGGAACACTTATCACTAGAAGATGGAAATCCAACACGGCACCAAATGCATCAGAAGTAGTTGATATAGTGAAACAAAGTTTTTCTTTTGAACAACTACTGACATACAACATGGACACAAATGACTCTTTGATAGTCACTGGAATTCATGGATCCAATGGGTAGAAGCTAATTGATATCTTCAGACTCTTTGTCTAATTTACACGGTCAGACCATTTAGCTACCAACATAATGTTTGTATTGTTTATAAAGTTTTGTTGTATTTAATGCTCTAAAACTCTATTGTTTTATGGCCTTATTATTTTCATCTTTAATCTAAATTTTAATGCTGTTCAATCTTTGCAAACCTCCCCATGGATTTATGCCTGGATTGTTGTTTGCCTGTTTATATGTTTTGTACAACATATATGCCTAGATTTTAAGGTACTAGTTCCATGATGTTAATATTGCGAGAAACCCTGCGAGAACGGCTCCAATCATCTCCATGGCCTACGATACCGGAAGCTACGAGCATTTCATGACTTTGGTTTTGCCAGATATAAACAGTGCCATTGGGAAATAGGCAAAGCATCTGATCACACCAATATTGGTGTGATCAGATGCTTTAAGGGTAGGGGAGAGATCTAGAGACCAATAGATCCCATTTTTTTCAAAATAGAGTACCTGTCACTACTTAGTGCTATATGGGATATTTACGTTCCCTGTGATAACAATAAAAATGATTAAAAAAAATGAAAGGGAGAGTGTCAAAATAAGATAAAAAAAGCAAAATAAATAATATAAAAAAAAAACACATGTGGTATACCCCTACTCAGGAGAAGCAGCAGAATGCATCTTGGGGTGTAATTTCACATATACACATGGCATGTTTGAGCAATATATCATTTAAGTGACAACTTTGTGTAAAAAAAAAAAAAAATGTAATTTTCCCGAAACATATGGCAAAATTTAAAATATTCCATGGACTCAACATGCCTCTCAGCAAGTAGCTTAGGGTGTCTATTTTCCGAGGTCATTTGTGGGGTTTTGTGTTATCTTGGCATTTTTTGGTCTCGAAACTATGATAGGTAGTGAGGAGTGAAATCAACAATTTACGCCCTTAGAAAGTCTGAAGACAGTGGGTACATCCCTAAGTAAAAATGTCCATGTTGACCATTATCCAGCACTGCCTTAACCCTCTTGGGAATGGAGTTCACCAGAGCTTCACAGGTTGCCACTGGAGTCCTCTTCCACTCCTCCATGACGACATCACGGAGCTGGCGGATGTTCGACACCTCCTTCCATTTGAGGATGCCCCACAGATGCTCAATAGGGTTTAGGTCTGGAGACATGCTTGGCCAGCCCATTACCTTTACCCTCAGCTTCTTTAGCAAGGCAGTGGTTGTCTTGGAGGTGTGTACAGCGCACACTGCATCAAATTGGTCTGCATGGCTGTTGTCCCAGAAGGAAGACTCTTCTAAAGATAATGCACAAGAAAGCCTGCAAACAGTTTGCTGAAGACAAGCAAACTAAGGACATGGATTACTGGAACCATGTCTTGTGGTCTGATAAAACCAAGATAAACTTATTTGGCTCAGATGGTGTCAAGCGTGTGTCGTGGCAACCAGGTGAGGAGTACAAAGACAAGTCTGTCTTGCCTACAGTCAAGCATGGTGGTGGGATTTTATGGTCTGAGGCCGCATGAGTGTTGCCGGCACTGGGGAGTTAAAGTTTATTGAGGAAACCATGAATGCCAACATGTACTGTGACATACTGAAGCAGAGCATGATACCCTCCCTTCGGAGACTAGGCCACGGGGCAGTATTTCAACACGATAACGACCCTAAACACACCTCCAAGACGACCACTGCCTTACTAAAGAAGCTGAGGGTAAAGATGATGGACTAGCCAAGCATGTCTCCAGACCTAAAACTAATTAAGCATCTGTGGGGCATCTTCAAATGAAAGGTGGAGGAGCTCAAGGTCTCTAATATCCACCAGCTCCGTGACGTCGTCATGGAGGAGTGGAAGAGGACTCCAGTGGCAACCTGTGAAGCTCTGGTGAACTCCATGCCCAAGAGGGTTAAGGCAGTGTTGGATAATGATGGTCAACATGGACATTTTTACTTAGGGATGTAATCACTTTTGTTGCCAGAGGTTTATACATTAATGGCTGTGTGTTGAGTTATTTTGAGGGGGACAGCAAATTTACATTGTTATACAAGCTGTACACTCACTACTTTACATTGTAGCAAAGTGTGATTTCTTCAGTGTTGTCACATGGAAAGGTATAATAAAATATTTACAAAAATGGGAGAGGTGTACTCACTTTTGTGAGATACTGTGTATGTACATACTGTATAAATGGACACAGTACTGTGCAAGGCAGGTGTAAAGAAATACTGTATATTTAAAAAGCTTTTAAAAAAAATAATTTTAATTGTTTATTTTTATCAATTTACAAAATGCAAAGTGAGTAAACAGTGTTGCCTTATGAGGAGTTTATGTGTAATCTCCATTACTGTGATGCCTGATGAGGAGTTATGTATAAATCTCCATTAGTAATTGTAAATAGATATAAATGTACAAAGTTTTGATTTCAGACTCATATTTGCTATATGACTGTAGATGTGTAAGTTGTATAAGCCAGACGGACCGGAAGTAGTAATCAATTATTAATAAATCCGTTTGAAATGCATGCCTGAGCTACCAGGGGGCACCTGCTATTTTCACTTAAACACATACTGATAGTATCACGCTGTAATTAAGTTCCTGTGAGCCAGACATCCCGGGGCCAATGCAATAGGGGGAATAGACCATGTCATGTCCGCCCTTAATTCAGCCTCCATATCAAAGAACTCTCATTAAGATATGCAATGAAGATGGACTATCTGTTGAGGGTTGGACAATGTGCTCCGGATATGAACCTTGCATATTTTAAATTTCAATTTCAGAGAAAATCAACATGTATAATTAAATTCTCCCTCCAACAGAGAGGAGGGGTTAGCAAGGGGCTGAATTATGCTAAGCTAGGCGAGAAGGAAGTTGTCTAATCCTGAACGAGATACGCCCAGAGGGAGGAACAGGTCAGGATAGCTGAACCAATCAGAATAGCCCTATACAAGTCTATGGGATAGAGGTGTATATTTTTGCAAGGTGAGCAGAGAGGAAGGGAGAGCCATGGACCTGAGAAGGGGACCCCATATCATCTTAACCACTGGTAAATATCAGGGCACCTCCTAGCACTTAAATATATACATGTACTGTATGTAGTATTTGTTGTCTGTCTTGGGGGGCATATCATAATAATTTGAATCCCATGCGCTACGTGTGTTCAGTTAAACTTTGAATATTTTCCTGTTTGTATTTTTGTGTATGTACTAGAGATAAAATTGTTGTGAATTAATTTAGGCTTCAAGGCTACTTATCAATAAATTCATATTGCTGTTTTGAAACTGTTACTCATGGTTAAAGAATTAAATCTCATATTTTCCGGGTAACAACAGAAAAAATTTAAATCAAATCAATATTTGGTATGACTACCCCTTGGCTTCAAACCAGCATAATTTTTTCTAGGTACAGTTGTACACAGTTTTTGAAGGTATTGGGCAGGTAGGTTGTTCCAAACATCTTGGAGAACTAACCACAGATCCTTCTGTCTCTTCATGTAATCGCAGATAGACTCCATGATGTTGAGATCAGGGCTCTGTGGGGGCCAAACCATCACTTCCAGGACTTCTTGTTTTCGGTTCTTAATCACAACTACTGTAGGTTTGGATTAGTTTTCCTGCTGCAGAAAAATTTTTGGAGCCAATCACATATTTCCCCGATAGCATAGCATGATGGATGTTGAGAAAAACCTACACCATATTGTCAAAAGTATTGGGACACCTGCCTTTATACGCACATGAAATTTAATGGCATCCCGGTTTTAGTCTGTAGGGTTCAATATTGAGTTGGCCCACCCTTTGCAGCTATAACAGCTTCAACTCTTCTGGGAAGGCTGTCCACAAGCTTTAGAAGTGTGTCTATGACAATGTTTGACCATTCTTCCTGAAGATTTTTTAGGTCAGGCACTGACGTTGGAGACAAGGCCTGGCTCGCAGCCTGCACTCTAATTAATCCCAAAGGTGTTCTATCAGGTTGAGGTCAGGACTCTGTGCAGGCTAGTTAAGTTTCTCCACCCAAACTCGCTCATCCAAGTCTTTATGGACCTTGCTTTGTGCACTGGTGCGCAGTCAAGTTGGAAGAGGAAGGACCAACCCCAAACTGTTCCCACAAATTTGGGAGCATGCAATTGTCCAAAATGTCTTGGTATGCTAACGCCTTAAGAGTTCCCTTCACTTGAACTAAGGGGCCAAGCTCAAACCCTGAAAAACAACCCCACACCATAATCCCCCCTCCACCAAATTATTTGGACCACTGTAGAAATAAAATACAAATACAAACCTTGTGGACAGCCTTCACAGAAGAGTTGAAGCGATTTATAGCTGCAAAGGGTGGGGCAACTCAATACTGAAACCTACGCAATAAGACTGGTATGCCATCAAAGTTAATGTGCATGTAAAGGTGGACATCCCAATACTTTTGGTAATATAGTGTGTTTTCAGGTGTGTGCCGCACATAAGATTTACTGAGCACCTAAAAATGTTTTGAAATTGTCTGTTCTTACACCATGAAGTTACTTCTCTTTTTACTTAGATGCGTCTTATTACGACGTCATTTTGTTTTTGTGATGTCTGGTTTCCTATGTTTGTTTTTGAGGTGTAACCATACATTTTTGTAGTACTGGCAGTGGGGATAATCAGCCAGCCACATTCCTTCAGCACTGGGTACCATTCAGCTCCTAAAGCATTATTAGATCTTTTAGGGAAGGAAGGAAGTCAAACAGCAGGAAATTAGCTAATTGGTTTTTTAACAGTATACCAACTCAGTCCTGTTTAAGAATTATTAATCAGACGAAGCATGCAGACTACAATACATATCAACCTCACAAATCTGCCATCTACACAATTTATTTAATGTCCTTTCAACAGCAGCAGTGATAACCACACAAAACACAGGATATAGCCACTTTGGTTTTCTTATTCCCACATTTTTAAATCTTTCCAGCAGGCCCTTTCTGCGGCCCCTATACCTACAAAAAACTGTAATATGTACATGCTCAGTGGCAAATAAGTGATTTGAAAGGCAGCATTAAAGCTGAACTGCAAGCATAACATTTTTTATTTAAATACATTCCTTAATAAGCACAAAGGATGTAAATCAATTTTGTGCACATCAAATGTCTTTTCAAATCTAGATATTACCTTGTAAAATGGCAAAGACTTCATCAATGTGCTGTACATAGCTTTTATATAGAGCAGAGCTTTTGGAGGGACTCATCTGGTCCACCCACTGCAGGCTGTCTGCAGAAAATAATAGGCTGGGGCAGAGACCAGACCCGTCTCCCTGAAAGAATAGCCATGACTTGTCTTTAACCAATTAAGGACTTTAACCACTTTAGGTTTTACCCCCTAATGACCAGGCCATTTTTTGTGATACGGCACTATGTTAATTTAAAGCGGTTGTAAACCTAAAATAAAAAAAAAAAAAAACCTGCAAGACAAAGGCATAATGAGCTAGTATGCATCGTATACTAGCTCATTATGAATTACTTACCTTAGAACGAAGCCCCGACATGGACCCCCGGACACAGCTGCGGGCGCTGACATGATCCCACGGCGTCTCTTCCGGGTTCGGCGGCTCTGGCGCTGTGATTGGCCGGAGCCGCGATGACGTCACTCCCGCGCATGCGCGCAGGAGTCATTTTCCGGCAGGCTCCCGGCAAGGGAAGCTGAAGGTCCGCCGGACCTTCAGAGCGCATGCCCTGCTCGCGTGAGCAGCTGCATGCACTGCAAATATCTCCTAAACCGTGACGGAGATATTAATTGTACCTACAGGTAAGCCTTATTATAGGCTTACTTGCAGTTAAAAGTGAAAAAAGTGGTATACTACCGCTTTAACTAACATCTGCGTGGTCATGCGACGCTGTAACCAAAAAAAATTGATGTCTTTTTTTTCCCATAAATAGAGCTTTCTTTTGGTGGTTTTTATTTTTTGCGCTACAAAAAAAAAAGAGTGAAAATTCTGAAAAAAAAAAAACAATATTTTTTACTTTCTGCTATAAAACAGTGCCATTAAAAAAAAATTAAAAATCTATTTTATTAATCAATTTAGGCCAATATGTATTCTGACACATATTTTTGGTTATCATGTCTACAAACTAGGGGATAGATTTATGTTATTTTTATTTATTCATTATTTTTATACTAGTAATGACGACGATCAGTGATTTTTAGCGGGGCTGCGACATTGCAGCAGATAGATCGGACACCTAACTGACACTTTTGAGAGGACCAGTGACATTACTACAGTAAACAGTGTTAAATATATGCACAGTTACTGTACTAATTACACCGGCAGGGAAGGGGTTAACACCAGGGGCGATCAAAGGGTTAAGTTACATAGTTAGGTTGAAAAAAAAAAGTTAATCTGGCTCAACCAATAAAAAACAAAAAACAGTAAAGAAAACTGAACCATACAACACAATCCTATACCCACAGTTGAGTATGCTCTTAGGGAGTGCTTTCTAACTGCATGGGGGCTGTACTCACTGGATGAACACAGAGACCTGTGTTCCTACATAGGAGGAACACAGGATCCCAGTGTTCATCTCTCACAGAACAGTGGTCTACCTTGTTCACATCGGCAGACCTCCATTCTGTCTCCATGGAGAGCGATCACGGGTACCTGGCAGAAATGATTTCTCCCTCTCTGGCCAATTGACGCGCGTGAGAGCCTCTGGCGGCGTGCGTGCTCCCCGACTATCTGTTACACGAAGAGACGTACAGGTATGTTGTTTCGCTTAATAGAGCCGACCTGCCGCTGTAAAACTACGGGGGCTGGTTGGCAAGTGGTTAATAAATGGAAACTGCTGCACAAAGGCAAAGTTTCACAGAAGATTTCTGCGCAGATCTGAAAGAAATACACAAAGTACACCAAGATTTATGTAAGAATATATTTGCTTCTTGTATTTAGACAATATTCCAGAGTTCAGCTTTAATCAACAGTGACTGTCAGATTTAGTTTTCTTTCCTTTCCTATTCTACATTACATTACAGTAAGCGTAAGGAGGGATTTTACTTTATCATAGATTGAAGGATTATGCCTCTGAGGATGCAAAGTATAAAATGTATTTATTTCAGGGGGAGGAGCGACTGCTCAGGCAAGATGGCTGCAAAACATCCGAGCTCCGAGGGATCCGACATCCACACCGACCTGAGAAGAACATTGCAGTGCACATAACCCTCTCCCACACCCGACAACCAATAGGATGTCCAGACAACGCCGGGAAGAGAACCAGTTTCAGAAACACCTTGGCTTCATCCCGCTCATGTGGTGTGGGCTACAACAAGATGGTGGAGAGGGACACACAGACACGGCCACCGCTGGTCCTCGAGCGGTGCATGCGGTACACAAGGCAGGAAATGAGGGGACAGAGTTTGAAAAAGCAGGGAACTACCCAGACCTCACTCCCCTCTCTCCCAGCACAAATAATCAAGCCAAATCAAGGCCTAGAAAGGAACCCCTGTCTACCCAAGATGCAGAACCAGACGCGGAGGTATGTGACCCAATCTCCTTACAATCTTCTACAAATACACTTCCAGACCCCATATCTTCATTCCCGGCTGCCGCTAAGCCTATATCCGATATTATGCTAAAGGAAATGCTCTTATTCCTCCGTTCCTCACTACAAGCTGACATGATGGCCTGCTTTGATAAGCACTCTGCAGAAGTACAACAACTAGGTGATAGAGTTAACCACCTAGAAGATGCTGTGAGTACCTGCACCATATCTTTCAACACCATGGTGGATGCTCATGAATCGCACAATGAGGAAATTGCTTGGCTAAAACCAAAAGTAGCGGACTTATTAGGGGTATTCAAGAGATGGTCCACGCATCTCAACTCCCTCATTACGTTCTGTTTCTGGCAGTGGTCCCATCTCTGCAACCTATGGATCTCACCATCGACAGGATTCTCAGAATCCCCAAGCCCTCATTCTTACCACAAGATGTCCCAAGGGATGTCCTCATGAGGATCCATTTCTATCAGGTTAAAGAAACGGTTCTTGCAGCATTTCATCAAAAAGACACACTCCCCGAACGAGCTTCCAACCTACAGATCCTACCAGACCTCTCTGCATATACACTCCAGAGACAGAAAAACATGCTCTCTATTACCCCTCCTCTTCAGAGAAGCCTATCCTACCGTGTGGATAACAACTATACTTCCATTTTCTCCATCAGCCCATCCCCCACAGTTATTGCCTTTTGTTTCACTTGACTCTCGCTTCTAGATTGTAAGCTCCAAGGAGCAGGGCCCTCTCATTCTTCCTGTATTAAATTGTATTGTAACTGTATTGTCTTCCCTCACATTGTAAAGCACTGTGCAAACTGTTGGCGCTATATAAATCCTGTATAATAATAATCACGAAGGCCCTCAGAAATAACCAAATCAACTATCAATGGAAATACCCTGCCACGCTCAAAATTACACATAAAGGCTCCATATCCATCGTTAACAACCTGGAAGATGGTATTCATCTGCTGAAAGAATAGAAAATTGTTCCAGATGACCCTCCACACCTAACATAAACCATCAACATTATTCCTAAAAACATATGGAGAATGGAAGAAAGTATTGCATAAAAAATCCACAAAAAAGAAACCCACCTGACCACAGTCATGACTACTCTACTCAGAATTTCACTCATACCCTCGGAGTTACACGCTATCTAACCTTCCTCCCTCCCAACAGGTTCTAGCTGTTAAACTGCACTAGGTTTGTTTCAAACCTTTTTACGATATCGTTTGTTATTGATGCCTTTTTTTTCTATCGTTCGTTCTTTTTATTTTTATTTTTATATCGCAATCTCTCAAATTCTTCAAATTCCCACTCATTATTTGGTGCACACCATTTGCGTGTTATGGTATTCGTTTCAAACCTTGCCAATCAGTGATCACTTGGTTAACGTTATTCCTATGCTCATCAGGACTTGGCACTCAACATATGCTCAGGACACACCCCATCTTCCTACATGGCCCTTCTTTTTAGACTAAAACTGCATACTAAGAGTGATAAACAGCACGTCAGCAAGGCAATGGCCTAACAACAGTACCACTATGCTTCTGAAGATCCTATCCATTAACACCCATGGATTCAACCATCCAGCCAAGCGCCACTCTGTATGACGGGAAGTGATTTCTAACAAAGCAATCATACTGATAGCACAGGAGACTCACTTTAAATGATCGGAAAATCCCAAATTTTGACACAGGAAATTCTCACGTCTTCTCGGCGGACTTTCCCTCCAAAAAGAGAGGAGTTGTTATTGCCTTATGAGACCCACTATCCTTCTCTCTAAGCTTCCGCCGTTGATGAGAATGGACAGTATGTTATTTTAGTATGTAGCATAAACAACCACTTTTTACTATTGTCTGGGTTTATGCACCTAACTCACACCAGAAGAAGTTTTTTCGCAACTTATTTAAATTAATATACACAGTTAGGAAAGGTAATTTAATAGAAGGCAGAGATTTCAACTCAGTTGCAGACCCACTCCTAGATACATCCTCTGTACAGAACAAACGTCCATCTTCCCTGCAATTTTTTTTTTTGCAGCAAGAAGATCTATATGATGTTAGTCGGTGCCATCACGCACCTGGAAGAGACTTCACCTACTATTCTTCTAGACATAACTTGTAATCTCGAATTGATTTGTTTCTTGTTGACAAGTGGCTCCTTATGGATTGGCTGTTATGGCAATGGCATTATTTAGATTGTAGCTTTCCACTAGGGATGAGCTTCGAGATCGAGTCGAAGCTAAGTTCGAATCGAACATCAATCGTTTGATTGTTCATCGAAAGACGAACAAATGTGCTTCTTCGCGGGAAATTCGAGATCCCATAATGCACTGCGCGAGAGAGATGCATGCAGCACGTTTTGTGATTGGCCAAAGCATGCACCCTGACCTCATGCTTTGGGAGATCAAATGATCTCTGCCATGATTGGACAAAAGGCAGACTGCCTTTAGCCAATCATGGCTCAGGGGCCAAGTACACACCCCACACTACATAAAGGCTGCTCGTGCAGCCGCAGCGTGTAGTGTGATTGTGCGGGCGAGGAGACAGGGAAAGGAACCCGTTTGAGGCAGGCAGTGCAGTTTGTTATGCAGTTTGGCAGACAGTGCAGTGAGACATTCCTAGCCGGGAGGGATAGGAACGTGTTTGAGGCAGGGAGAGAATCGTTTCTTTGCAGTTTGTCAGACAGTGCCAGACAGTGCAGTGAGACATTCCTAGCAGTGTAGGGAGGGATAGAGATTTGTGCTTTTTACAAGTTCAGAGATCAGATAGTGAGAAGTATATTCAGTAGTGCATACCATAGACCATATACCATACATACTGGATCTCTATCTATATATAGGGCTATCAATACATCAAATCAGGTCATTGCATATACTGTATACTCCGCCTAATCTTTATCTATATATAGGGCTATTGATTGCATCATATCAGGTGATAGTTAGAGTATTTTAATCGGTCACTTGCTTACACCCTATACCCACCACATCATTACCTATATATAGGGCTATTTATTACATCATATCAGGTCATTGAGTATCTATCGGTCAATTGCGTATACCCTATATTGATCTCTATCAACATCATGTTAGACAAGGAGAGGCCAACGCTCACAGGCCACAAAAAGAGGGCAAGCAGCCTCTGTGTCCATTGTGAAAAATGGTGGTCACAGTCGACATAGCACATTCTCTGCAGGCCCATCCTTTATTTCCGGTGCTGCTCGTGTTATTCAGCCACAACATGTGGAAGAGTTGGTGGAGTGGATCAATAAGCCATCCTCATCCTCCTCTGACACCCACGCTCACAGTAGTTTGCCTTCCACCACAGCTGCCAAAGTGGCCCGTTCCACAGGCTCCTTCTTCACAGCTACTCCTTCTCCGTCGCCCCACCATCATGTATGAAGGAGTAACCAAAACTATTCGATCATATTGTCAGTGACATGCTGCTGGAGGATGCGCAGCAATTTGAAAGCTGTGATGTTGGTTCCCAGGTTCATGAAAGGAATAACGTGAGCCTAGAGAGAGGGGGTGACAATGACGGACAAGAAACCAGCAGTCATGTTGCCACAGCTGAAGCATATTGCCAAGTTTGCTCCAGTGATGAGGAGGGAGGGGATGATGAGGTCACTGACTGTACTTGGGTGCCAGACAGGATAGAGGAGGAGGAGGAGAAGGGAGGAGGAGGACGCACAACTCCAACTAGGAGTCATAACAGTAGCCAACCAATTGCGTCACAGCACAGAGCACCACAGGTGCAGGGTGCTGCAAACTCCCCGCGGACTCGAAAAAGTTCATTAGTGTGGCCTTTTTTCAGCACATGTGCAGTAGACCACAGCGTTGCTGTTTGCAACATCTGTCTGAAGCGGATCAAACATCACCTTGCTCCTCATCTGTGATCTCTAACCCTACTATACCTCATGCCTTCTCAAATACCAGCATTGAGAGGGATGATGGTATGGCAATGAGTGTCACAGAGACTTGCACCCAAACTGCTAGCAATACACAATCGCTTAATTTGGGCACCAGGCAAATTTCACTACCCCAGTTTTTGAACCGTAGAAAGAAATACTGTTCCAGCCATCCACATGCTAAGCGTCTTAATGCTAGCTTGGCCAAACTGCCAGCATTACAATTGCTGACTTTTCATCTGGTAGACTCTGCTCCCTTTTGCAAATTTGTGGAATGTGCTTCACCACAGTGGCAGGTCCCAAAAAGGCATTTCTTTTCGAGTAAGGCCATTTCGGCTCTCTACCGTAACTCTTCTTCCACAGCTGGCAGCTGGGAAGGATGCAGGACAGGGTTCGGTGTTGTAGCTTGTTTTGCCATCATGCCTCCAAAAAGCTGTTGCTGGTTCTGCCACATCTGGCTTCTCCAACACCTCCTCCTCCTCCATGTCCTCTTCTTCTCAATTGTCCTCTGAGGTAGCAGTGCTCCCTAAGCGTTCAAGGGCCTATGCAAGCAATCAGGCTAAAAGATGTATTAGATATAACCTTTTGGGGCTAAACAAAGTACAGGCAGACAGTCTGTTGTTTCACTGAACGCTGCTTTTCCTTTCGGAGCAGGAACTATTCTCTTTATTACTCTTTTGAGGCATAGACAAAACATGAACTCACAAATGTAACACTGCCATCTAGTGGTCATACAATGTAATAGGCACACAGCAATGACATACAGTGGTTGTTGCTGATTAAATACAAACCTTGTATGCTAACACCCCCACTCAACAACTACTATCTATGTCAATCCCATTTCTGATCTAAGATCCACAAATCTGGTTCTAGCTAGTGGCTTTGTCAAAGCATCAGCAATCATTTTTTCCGATTCACAATACACAAGTACAATCACTTTCTGATCAACTAAGTCATGAATGTAATGATGTCTGACATCGATGTGCTTGGTTCTTCCATTAATTTTCTCACTTGTTGCAAGCTTAATGCAAGCCTGATTATCCTCAAATAAGACGGTAGGTTCTGATGTTGCTTCTCCGAGATCCTTGAGTAATTGCTGTAACCACACAACTTCTTGACTGGCATAAGCTGCAGATATGTATTCAGCTTCTGTAGAGGACAATGCCACTGACATCTGTTTCTTGCTGGACCATGATATAGGACTGTCTCCCAATTTTAATAAGTAACCACTTGTGGATTTGCGTGTGCTGTGATCACCTGCCCAATCGGAGTCCACATATCCCACAAGGTTTAAACCACCACTTGCTGATAGTTTCAAATTTAAGTCCTTTGTCTGTTTCAGATATCTCATAACTCTTTTGATCGCATTCCAGTCTCTTTGACGTGGTTTATCAACTTGCCTGCAAAGAAGAGACATGCTGGCTGCAATGTCTGGACGTGTAGTGGTTGCAATGTAGAGAAGTGCCCCCACTGCTTGTCTGTATTGTTCATTGGAAGTGAGAAGATCATCTTCTCCTTCTAACTTTGGATAGACTGTATCCATAGGTGTGCTTGCTCCTTTCGCCTCTGTCATGTTGAATTGCTGAAGAATAGATTCAATTTCTGCACTCTGATTCAACAGGAAACTTCCATCTTTCTCACGCTGGATGTCAATTCCAAGATAATATGTCACTTCACCTAGGTCTTTAGTTTCAAAGTGCTTGTTGAGTACTCCTGTTAACTTTGCAATTTCATTGTCGTTTTTGTGAGCAATGATCAGGTCATCTACATAAATTAGCAGATACATCCACTCAGTGTCTACTTGTTTAGCATATAGGCACGGATCAGCTTTGCTTCTTGTAAATCCTTCATTTAGTAGAACTTGATTAATCTTCAGGTTCCATGCTCGAGCTGATTGTTTAAGGCCATAAAGAGATTTATTCAACTTGCAGACAAGATGCTCTTGTCCCTTTTTCAAATATCCTTCTGGCTGTGACATGTAAATTTCTTCTTCAATATCAACATTAAGAAAAGCTGTCTTAATATCGTGATGTTTCACAATCATTGTACGCATGGCAGCCACTGTCATTAGTGTTCTGAATGTACTTTGTTTAGCAACTGGAGCAAAAGTAGCATCATAGTCCTCACAGAACTTCTGTGAGTAACCTTTAGCAACCAGCCTTGCCTTGTACCGACAGACTTTCCCTTCAGAGTTACATTTGGTTTTAAAAACCCATTTGCATCCTATGGCATGTTTACCTTGAGGTAGCTCTGAAAGTGTCCATGTCTGGACATCTTTGAGTGATGTCATTTCTTCATCAGCGGCTTTATACCATACTTGTTTCTCATGCATTGGCAGTTTCTGCATCTCTTTCCATGAACCTGGTTCAGTTTGAACAGCTCTGCGAGCTATGTAAGATAAACGTTCAGCTGGAACACCTTTATTGATTCTGGTTGATTTTCTGACTGAAGGTATTTCTCGTTCAGTTTCAGGTTTTGATTCTTCTGCAGTTATTTCTATTTCTGTATCACTTTCCTTATTTTCTTGAGTGACTGATGTTGATTCTTTCTCAGTTTGAAAAGTTTGAGGCTGTTGTTCAAACTTTGAGCACACAGAACTTTCATCAATAATCACACTTCTGCTGACTGTTACTTTGTTCGTGTCTTGATGTAAAATCCTGTATCCTTTTTGAGATTCACTGTACCCCACAAGCACACCTTCTTTTGCACATGCATCCCATTTTGTACGTTTTTCTTTTGGAATGTGTACATAGGCTTTACTTCCAAAAATTCTGATGTGTCTTAAATCTGGTTTCCTTTTGTTCCACAGTTCATATGGAGTTTTTGTTGTTGCTTTTCCCGGCAAACGATTTTGAAGATAACATGCAGCTGAGATAGCTTCTCCCCAGTATGTAGTTGGCATATCAGCATCAAATAGCATGCTCCTCCCACTTTCACACAGTGTGCGGTTCATTCTCTCTGCAACTCCATTTTGCTCTGGGTTATATGGAACTGTTGTCTGGAACATAATTCCATGCTTCCTGAGAATGGCTTGTGTTTTACCACTTGTATATTCTGAGCCATTATCTGTTCGTAGTACTCTGGGCATTCCGCCAAAAATATTATTTATTTGAGCGAGATACTCTTCTAATTTCTCTGGCACTTCATCTTTATTGTGAAGTAGAAATACTGTGGTATACCTGGAGTAATCATCAATGAAGGTCAGGAAGTATTTTTTCTTTCCTGGAGTCATAGTTTTCATTGGACCACAAAGATCTGAATGTATTAAGTCCAGAGGTTTTTGGGATTTGCTGTTGGTCTGCTTGGGAAAAGGTGTCCTTGACATTTTTCCTTTAATACAGCTGGTACAAATCATTATGTGATCACATGGATTAATCTTAATACCACTTGCATAGTTATTCTCAACTATTTTCTTTATTGTATCAGAATTTCTGTGCCCCAATCGTCTGTGCCAAGTGTGGATGCAGTTTGAATGTTTATCCTCTTTGGCTATTTTAACCATTTCACTGCAGTTCAGCTGATACAGTTCATCTATGATTTTAGCCTTTGCAAGCAAGCAATCCCCTTTTGTTATGATACAACTGTCACCCTGAAATGTGATTACATTGCCTTGGTTAGTGAGTTTCTTTACTGACAAAAGGTTGCTTTCAAGATCTGGCAAATACAGAACATTCCTCATATGGATCCTTTTAGTGATATCTGGAGAGATAGGACAGTAAAGAAAGCCATCTCCTATTCCCACTGATTTCATAAATTGTCCATTAGCTGTAGTTATCCCTTCTGTTTTGCTTTCATCAAGCTGAGTGAAAAAACTTCGGTCATTTGTCATGTGACTTATAGCACCTGAGTCCACACACCATGCTTGCACAGAGGTGACACCATTTTTGGATCCGAATGCATACTCCTTTGTTTCTATGACATTCTTAGCTTGTTGCAATGCACTTTGTTTTTGCATTCTAGCTTTCCAGATTCTACAATCTGCTTTTAGGTGTCCTGGTTTCTTGCACACAAAGCATTCCCGCTTTTCTAGCTGCACGTTACTGTGTTTATTTTTGAATTTTGTCTTTAAAGCTGTCTCTGAACACACACTCACATTAAGGCCCGTACACACGTACCGATCGTCAGCATACAAACGTCGGCGGACGAAAGATCTGCCGATTGTACGCTTGCTAGTATGGTGCCTCCGACAGCCATCAGCGCACAGTCTGCCGACAAGTGTCTGTCTTGCAAGCATGAAAATTTTTGTATGCCGACACCAGAGCGGCCGATTGTTCACCAGTCAGTACAGAATTCGGACGACAGACCGCAGATTTGCAAGACTGGGCATGCTCAGAAAAGAAAAAACACAGGGAAAGTTAACCATTACATGACATCACTTCTGCAGTCGGCTGTAGTCGGCGGACAAAATTCTTGTGCTGTCTTTGCACTTTTCAACAGACACCGACAGCCCAGGGACAAAAGACGGCCGATCGTTCGCTGACGATCGGTACGTGTGTACGGGCCTTAACTCATGCTTTCAGTTTTGCGCTTGTATTCATCCACAAGCTTGCCTTTAACATATTCCAGTGTCAGATCATCATCTGGACGTGCATCTAGTACTGTGACAAGTGTCTCATAACTTTCAGGAAGTCCACTTAATAACAGCGCTGCAACATGGAAATCTTTTATCTCTTCTACAATCCCTCTCAGTCTCTCCACCATCTCTAAGGTCTGTCTTATATAGTCCTGCATGTCCTGGTCTTTCTGTAGCTTAGTTTGATAGAGCTTTCTGATTAAATACAGTTTATTGCTGAGATTAACTCTTTCATGTGCTTTCTGTAACTCTTCCCACATGTCTTTAGCAGTCTGACAGTTACATATATGTATGATTTGATTATCATCTATGCACAGGGAGATTGTGCTCTGTGCTTTCTGATCTCTGTCTAACCACTCCTCTGTGGGCTGTGCAGGTCTTGATTCATTTATACATTTCCACGTACCTTCTCTTATAAGCAGCATTTTCATCTTGAATTTCCAAGATTGGTAGTTCTGATTTGTCAGATTTGCAATGGAGAACTTTGCTGAGGGGATGGCAGCAGCCATTTCTGCTGTTTGTCTTTCTGTTGCTGTCTCCTGTACTCACTTGCTTTAGCTCACTGTATCTGGCTATATCCAGGGGTAATCTGTATTATATCCTGGGCTTCTGTAACATGTCCTGGGCCCATAACCTGTTAGATATAACCTTTTGGGGCTAAACAAAGTACAGGCAGATAGTCTGTTGTTTCACTGAACACTGCTTTTCCTTTCGGAGCAGGAACTATTCTCTTTATTACTCTTTTGAGGCATAGACAAAACATGAACTCACAAATGTAACACTGCCATCTAGTGGTCATACAATGTAATAGGCACACAGCAATGACATACAGTGGTTGTTGCTGATTAAATACAAACCTTGTATGCTAACAAGATGCCATGCCGTGCTTCAGTTGGTCTCTCTAGGGGACAGGAGTCACACCAGGGCAGAGATTCTGTCAGCTCTGCAGGGGCAGGCTCAGAGATGGTTGACGCCACAACATCTTGAGCCAGGAATGGTTGTATGCGACAATGGCATCAACCTTCTCTCCACCATCCGACAGGGACACTTGACACATGTTCCATGCTTGGCACACGTTCTGAATCTGGTGGTGCAGCATTTCTTGAGCAGATACCCGGGCTTCCAAGTTCTCCTGAGGCAGGCCAGAAAAGTCTGTGACCATTTCCGCCGTTTGTACAATGCCTGTGCTCGCTTATCTGACATTCGACGGGAATTCAACCTGCCCACCAACCGCCTCATTTGTGACATGCCCACCAACCGCCTCATTTGTGACCTGCCCACCAGGTGGAACTCAACATTGGCAATGCTGCAGCAGCTGCACATGCAGCAGAGGGCCATAAATGAGTACCTGTGTGAGTATGGCACAATGACAGGGTATGGGGAGATTGGCTTTTTTTCGCCACTCCAGTGGCTTTTGATAAAGGATCGTCCTGTCACCATTTGAGGAGTCCACAAGGATAGTGAGCCGGGATTATGTATGCATCAGTGACACTATCCCTCTAGTCTACAGGCTGGAGCACTCGCTGTGGGGAATCATAGACAGGGCACTTGAGGCAGAACAGCGGGAGGAAGAGGAGGACTTCCTTTCCTCACAAAGGCCCCCTTTATGCAGCTATTATCCCTGCAGGGCCACAAAACATACAGGAGGAAGAGGAGGAGGATTTTGGCAGCATGGATGTAGAGGATAGCATACAGCAGACTTCAAGGGATGGTTTTCATTCCACAGAAACCCCAGGAGTTATACGTGGTTTGGTAGAGGTTGCTCCTGCTGACAATGTCATCCTTAGTTACCCAGAGGACTCAAAAGCTCATGCCTCCTCCAACTCATGTTGCATGGGCTTCCTGATTCTGCAAAGCCTGCGAAAGGACCCGAGGATTTGTGCTTTCAAGGAGATGGATAATTACTGGTTGGCAGCCCTTCTTGATCCACGTTACTAGGGTAAAGTTGCAGAGCTCATCATGCCTTCACAGACGGAGCAGAGGATGAAACATCTTGAGGAGGCCTTGAAAAAAAATTTTGTACCACCTTTCCAGACACTGGGAGGTCAACAGTCTCTGAACGTGTTTTTGAGGCATTGTTCAACCAAAGGAGGAGCGGTGGAGAAGGCGGCTGGCTGACCGATGCCTTTAAACAGTTCTCTAGTCCTCAGCAACACCCAGGGCTGTTAGGTTTAAGCAACCATCAGCAGCGTCTCCATCATATGGTGCATGATTATCTAGGCGCAAGAGCAGACTTGGAGACCTTTCCAACTGAGCATCCACTGGGTTACTGGGTCTTCAGGATGGACCACTGGACAGAACTTGCTCAATATGCAATGGAGCTACTGGACTTTTCTGCTTCCAGCATGCTTTCCGAACGGACGTTCAGTGCTGCTGGAGGTTTTGTGATGGACAAAAGAGTGCGTCTGTCCACAGACTCTGTTGGCCAGCTGACTTTTATCAAAATGAACCTGTTCTGGATCAACAAGAGCTATCAAGCCCCTGATGCTGATGTAACTTATTAAATTTGCTAGGGGTCAGCCATCCCTTGAAGCCTGCATATGCTGCCTATCCTATTCCTCTACCTTGATTCTGCTTGCTTCCAACAATGTTTTTGGTTTAGGTCACTACCAATTCCCAAGGCCTAATTTTTCTACATTTGCATGACAGGTGCATACAATTTAAATGTTGTATGTCATTTTAAACAGCAGGCCCTGTCCCTGTGCCCTGCCAACTGTGAGGGGTTACGGTGTGCAGGCACCACCAACACCAATAGCCCAATATTTTTGCACCTGTATGACAAGTACATGCAATTTCAAATTTGTATGGTATTCTTACCAGCAGAATAGAGGTACTCACTGAGGCCGAGATGCCGAGAGCGGTTCGCTGTTGCGACTAAGCGCACTCCGCCCCTCTGGAGGTGATACAGAGGGTGGATGGCACAAAGAAACACAAGCTACCAGCAGGCAGGGTAGAGCTTGCGTGAAGGTCCTGTAGAACTGGAGCAGAGACTGATCAGGATCCAGCAGAAGAAGTAAGTAGAAAGTCCAGAGCAGGCTGAGGGTCAAACACAGGTAAGCAGACAATCCAGGACACAGACTGAGGGTCAAGGCACTGGAGACAGGAGGCAAGACTGGGTCACAAGCAGAAAATCAAGGAAAAGGAGACTGAAGATAAATCCAGGTCGCAGGGAAAGGGTCAAACACAGGAGGCAAGAGCAAAGTCCGTAAAACAAGCCAAGGTTGGGTCCAGGAGAAGAACAGAGTAGGTCAGGGTTGATCTGGGTCACAGCAGGTAAATGATCAAACAGGAAACAGGAACTCAGGTACAGGAAGCTGAAAGACAAACCAGCAATTCCTCTGAGCACTTGCTCAGCTTTTCTTGCAAAAGTTTTTTATTTTCAAAGTATAATCAAAATGCAAACATGAACAGGTATCACAACAAAAACATAGCATTATAACAGTACATATCCGATACCCCTGTGTGTTAAGAGCACAACAGGAGAACAAATACATTACGGAAAGGTAAATATATCCATCTTGTGAACAAAACAATTGTGCAAAGGCACCCCTTAATCTACTAAGAGGAGAACGTTGTCATTGAATGAAAACATGTCAGGGCCCACTAAAATCACAATAGGGTGTGAACCCTCACCCCAACTATGATCGATCAGTTAGGGCTCCATATATCGGGGTATTGGTGATACCTGAGAGACAAAAGGATAGAAAGAAGCAGGCAAGAAACAAGAGAGAAAGGAGAGAATAGAGGAAACTAAGAAGAGGGAGGAGTAAAGAATTCAGGAAAAGAGATGCCGGAGTGGAAATAAAAAAGGGAGAAAAACAAAAACATTTTCCAGTGTATGTAGCTATGAGGAAGGTGGGGTGACATACAAACACCAGGGCTCCCAGATTACATCAAATTCAGCCTGCTTCTCTCGGAATATGCTAACTACCTTCTCCTGGGTCATGATCCAGAACATTTTCCTCTTGGCTGCCACCACCGAGATCGAAGGTGACTTTCATGCTCGTGCTAAGGTAAGTTTCGCTCCTAGGAGCATAAAGTGTAACAGTTTCAAACTGGATTTTGGACCCTTCACCAGAGCGATATTAAGCAAGGCAACTTCAGGAATTTTGGGAATTGCCAGCCCAGTGACTTTGCGCATCATGCTAAAAATTTTATTCCAGAAACCTCGGATTCGTGGGCACTCCCACCAGATAGGAAGGAGGGAGCCCTGGTGTCCACAATCACGAAAACATAAGGAACCAGTGCTTGGGTACATTTTAGCTAAACGAGTGGGTACAAGATACCATTGGGTGACAATCTTAACATTTGCTTCTATTAGAGATGTATTCAAAATACCTTTAAATGCCCTCCTTTTTTTTTTTAATTTATATCTTTATTGGTGATTTTTTATATATACATACATTACAAACAAACATTGTCATGTTCTGACCAAACCCCACCCCCCTTACCTCCCCCACCCTCCTCCCCCCAATTAAACTAATGACTAAATAAAAAAAAAAAAAGTTCCATACTATATTACCATACACCAGGGGGGGTATGGGAACCGTCCCCCCACAGCCTGGACCCGGCTCCGCCCAGGGTAACCCTCTCTTAAACTCCCTTTAAGAAGAATTGGCTTCCATGTATTGCACCCAGGGTCTCCATCTCAACTTAACTTGATCCTCTGAATTTCCCAATATGGCAGACAACTCTTCCATCTTAAAAATCTCGTTGACCTTCCCACACCACAACTCGTAAGTTGGGATCACTGTCTGTTTCCAGAAAATAGGTATGCATGCCCTTGCTGCATTCAACAGACGCAGAGTCAGGGACTTTCTGTAGCTCCGCACTGAGCTTCCCGTCAAATGCAGCAAGCACAACGCGGGGTCCTCTAGTATATCCACATTGGTTATATGTTTTATAGCCACTGCTATATTATTCTAAAATGGCCGCACTCTTTTACATCCCCAAAAAATATGGACCATGTTTCCATCCTCCAATCCACACCGCCAGCATTTTCCTGAGACCGCCTCTTTTATTCTGTGTAATAGTGATGGGACTCTATACCATCTGGTTTGAATTTTATACCCTGTCTCTTGGATCTTACAATCTAGTGACGATTGATTAAATAATCTCAGGATCTTATTTATCTGCTCTTTTGACTACACGGTATTTAAATCCTGCTCCCATTTTTGGATAAACGGCAATTGTTGGTCTCCCTCATCTTCTGACAGTTGTGTATAGAACCTTGAGATCAGATGGCCCGTCGCTTTACCTGTTCTACACATATTTTCCAGGTCCGTTAGCTCTCGTGGTGCGTACCCTTTCCGCCGAACTGATCTAATATAATTATACAGCTGATAAAGGCTGAAATAATCTAATGATCCTCCTGTACCTGTCCTAAGTTCTTCTAGGGAGGGCATAGGCCCATTTTGCCATATATCACATAGGCGCCTTTTACCATCTTGAGCCCACCTACGGATTCTGGCATTTATACACCCCGGGGGAAAATCCGGGTTCCCCAAAATCGGTGTCATCGGAGATAGACCCGGGGCTACCCTCCAATGCGACTGAATTCTCTTTGTTTCTTTTATAGTCGCTCCTACTGTAGGATGTTTGAGAATAGCGTCTTTAGATTCGAACACCGACCATGGGGCTGGGGGGGTTAACTGTCCTGTTTCCTCATTCTCTAAATCCACCCATCGTTTGGTACGTTTATTGCAGTGCCAGTCTACCACCCTTACTAAATGGACCGCCCTGTAATATCTCAAGATATCTGGGAATCCAATCCCACCTCTTACTTTGGGTAAGGCCAACGTCTGCATCTTAATTCTAGGGGATTTGTTTGCCCAAATATAGGAGCGGAGTATGCCCTTAATTGATTGAAAAAAATCTTTTGGAACTGCTATTGGAATTGTCTGCATTAAATACAAGATACGGGGTAACACATTCATTTTAATAACGCTACTGCGCCCAAACCACGTCACTGCCAACAGCTGCCATATTCTGAGATCTGCTTTAATCTTTCCTACAAGCGGAAGGTAATTCTTTCTATAAAGATCCTCGGGATCTGCCGTTAACTGTATCCCTAAGTATTTGAGCGTATCTGAGGCCCATTGAAACGGAAACGCTATTCGAAGTGCTCTCTCTTCTTGGTCAGATAACGATACGTTGAGTGCGGCTGATTTAGTTACATTAATTTTATAGTTAGAGAACCCACCGTATGTTTTCAGGACGTCTAGAATATTTGGTAGTGAAAGAGAAGGGTTAGTAGCAAAAAACAGCAGGTCGTCTGCAAACGCGGCCACCTTGTGTTGTTCCCCCCCGCTTTGAATTCCCGCTATATCCGGAGAACTCCGAATTCTACACTGTAGGGGTTCCAGGCACAACACGAATATAAGCGGAGATAAAGGGCACCCCTGCCGTGTGCCATTAGAGATAGGGAAGTAGCTTGACCTCCATTCATTTACCCTAACTGCAGCAGTAGGGACTGTATAAAGTGCCAGTATAAATTGCAGCAATTGCGGTCCCAGGCCTATATATGACAGGGTGGCCCGGATAAAATCCCACGCCACCCTGTCAAAGGCCTTTTCTGCATCCGCTGCGAAAAGAACCATCTTCTTCCGTGATGTACGTGCCAGATGTATTAGATCTATGGCTCGAATTGTATTATCCCGGGCCTCCCGGGTAGGAATAAAGCCCACTTGGTCAAAATGGACCAGGTCTGCCATATATGGTAAGAGCCGATTTGCTAATATTCTTGCGTATAGTTTCGTGTCTACATTTATCAAAGATATCAGGCGATAGCTACCACAACACAGGGGGTCCTTCTCTTCTTTAAGTAATAAAGTAATATGCGCCCGTAGAGAATCCAACGGGAACGCCGCTCTTCTTCCCACTTCATTGAAATGTGATAGTAGGGGGTTCTTTAAACGCTCCCCAAATTTCTTGTAGTAACTTAAAGTAAAGCCATCTGGGCCAGGTGCCTTATGTGCCTTGGTCTGTGAGATCGCAGCGGCCAGCTCTTCCCCCAATATCTCGCCTTCCAATGTCAATACTTGGTCTTCTGAAAGAGTACGCATGCCCGAGTCTCGTAAATACTCCTCTATCTGCTTCCCCTTTTCTGGACTTTTCTTACTCCCCATTTCCGGTAGGTTATATAGTGACCGATAGAAACTCTTCTGCTATGTCAGCTGAAGTGTGAACCTCCCCACCTTTATTATTTCTAAGACGTAAAATTTGAGTTCGTCTTTTTGGGCCCCTCAATGCTCGTGCCAGCATCGCCCCTGGTTTATTTGCATATTCATACAAGTGTCTTTTCAACCACAACATATTTCGTACTGTCTTTTGAAAAAGTATCTGATTCAATTCCTCTCTTACCCGCATGAGAGGGATCAAGTGAGCTTCCGCCAGCGTTCTCTTATGCTGCCTACTCAGCTGTTCAATTTCAGTTAGATATTCTTTAATTTTCGCCTCCCGCTCTCTTTTACGCTGTGCACCCAACTGTATCAGTACCCCTCTTATCACGCACTTATGCGCTTCCCAGACCGTGGAAGGTGAGAGCGACTCCGATGTATTTTCTATAAAGTAGTTGTGTAACGCCTCATCTATCTTCCCCTCCGCTTCCGGGGATTGTAATAAGGCCTCATTTAAACGCCATGATTTAAACTACAGTTTTTCGATTCCCATTCTATACTCACATACACCGGGAAATGGTCAGAGATTGAAAAATCTCCGATATCTGAGTCTGTCACTAACGGCAGGTCTGCCTGGGTAACCAGAATTCTATCTATCCTACTATATGCCTTGTGGATTGGAGAATAGAAAGTGTAATTTCTCTCTCCCGGGTGCATCAACCTCCATAGATCGATGAGGCCCAGGAGGGAGATCTCTTTTTGCAGCCTTCGTAATTTAGCAAATGACATATATGAGCTTCTTTTGGAGGTATCTAACAGAGGTTCAGGGGCATAGTTAAAGTCACCTCCCATCACTAAGTGCCCTTCCCGGAATTCCAAGACAACCGGAATCATTTTCTGTAAAAACATTACATGCTCATAGTTGGGAAAATAGACATTTACGAGGGTTACCTCGACCCGTCCTATCCACCCCTTCACCAACACGAACCTACCCATTGGGTCAGCCAATTCCTCTTTTAGGGTCCACTTCACAGCACTTGATATTAAGATGCTCACACCCTTTGATTTGGCAATAGGGGATGTAGCGTGGTAAACCCATGGGAAGTCTTTATTGTACAATTTTGGTACTGCATCTTTGCGGAAGTAGGTCTCCTGGATGAAAGCTATTTGTGTAGCATCTCGTTTTAGATCCCCCATAAGTCTCCTACGCTTCTGTGGGGTTGATAGTCCCCTCACATTATAGGTCGTGATCTTACAACCTGCTGTCCCCCCCTGGGTCGCTCCACCTCCAGCCACCATTGTGGATGGTCCCCCGCCCCCCATGGCCACACAAGCTATGCAAGGCAAGAAAAAGCAGGGCACAGAAAAAAAAAAAATAAATAAAAAAAAAAAAATTAAAAATTTTTTTAGCAAGAAAAGAAAAAAAAACCCCTTCACCCACACAAGTATGTATATACTATTTATTTCCCACTACCCCGTGATTCCCAAAACCCCGCAAGCAAGCCACTGTACCTGGACACTCTCCTTCAAGAACAAGAGAAGATAAAAAAAAAAAAGCTAAGCTCCAAAAATTGGAGCTAAGAAAATGGGCTGTACTCCCTCTCACCCCTACCCTGGTGTAAGGATGTAGTCCCTATCCTCTCACTGACGGACAGTAAAATTATAGGTTTTAAGTGTCCAGCTAGAGGAGCTCTGCCTCGGTGGGCGAACGCCTCCTTTCACATAATGTCAATGTCCTACTCCCCCCCCCCACCCCAGAGACCCCTTCTTACACCTCCCAATCTAACGAACCCTAAGTATGATAATGAACACACTCTAGGTTTGACTTTCCCAGCCTTTCCTCCTACAAAAGGTGGCGCGGCCCTGTACGGCCAAGACGTCACCCCTCTCCCCCTAGGGGAGCGGTTCTCTCGAGGCCCATATGCGCCCCTGGGTTGGAGTCACACTACCCCGAGCCAGGTCGCAGATGAAGGGGACTTGATTGCTACATAGTCAGATCCCCTGTTTGTACCTTCTACTCCTATCCCTCTATGGGTTCCCCTCCCCCCAACTCCCCTCCTGAGGGCCCCGGGGCCCACTCACCCCCCCCCCCCTTCTACAAAACATTTACCCTCCCCTCCACTCCATCTTAACCCTTCGGACTTGAGCTAGGTCCTGGGAAGATCTCTCTTACTCACTTCTAGTTGCTGTTAACCATAGCTATTCCCTGAGTCACTATACCCTCTATATACACCCTAATAGTGATTTAAATTTGGTATTATTAGGTCTCACATATCTTCTTTTTTATGTTTTAAGCGTGTCCCGCACAAAGTGAGGGAGCACTCTCGAGTTACCTCTACCTCAGTGCCCCTTTCCCTCGTGACCCTTAAGATCGTGCCCCGGCCCTCCGTGGCTGGCGGGGGCACGAACACAAGCATAAAAAGAAAAGAAAAAAAAAGAAGAAAAAAAACCCCCCTTGTGAAATTATAGTTGATCTCTACGGATACAAATATATAGTATCTAATTTTCCTGTGAAGCAAAAAATCCAAAAACACACACCACAGTTCCCCCATAAGAAAAACACGATAAAATAAAACACATCACACAAAAAGTAACCCCCCCCTCCCCCCCATCCCCTACGAGGGTGACTCAGATGGTAAGGACATATAAAAAATAACACAGAAAAAAAATACAGAAAAACGCCCATTTCTCAACACAGCAAATGTTCGGGGCGAGTGTGGGGATACCAGGGACCTCCACACTTTCCCCCCTCCCAAAAAAAGAGGGAGAGGAGGAGATAGGGAGAACACCAAAAAAGAAACAAGGCATGGGAAAAACCGGGAAGAAAAAAAAAACAGAAAAAGACCATGGAATAGGCCAGGAACCTGTATGCAACACTTTTAGGTTCGTTATATTATTGTCTCCTTGTCCTGAGTGTCTGTTTTGCTCCCACACCTATCTACTCCAAATTTCACCCATGTTGTGTGGTTCAATTCATGTGGTAGTTCACGGAGTTTCCTAGGACATCTAACCAGTCACTCACATGGATTGGGGCACACCCCAAAAATGTAAAGAGCGCGGGAAGCTGGCCATTTCAATTTCTCTGTCTTTCACCATTTTCAAATGGAAGGGGTGTCCCCAAAAATAGGTTGCTCCCACTTTTCTTATGACCTCTAGGAGGGGTTTAATTGCGGCTCTCATCTTTAGGGTCCCCCGTGAAAGATCTGGCAACAATTTCAACTGAGAACCTTCATACTCGATCTGCCCTTTTGCCCATGCATGTCTCATTATGTCTTCTTTAAGTGAAAACAGGTGAATCCTAATCAAGACATCTGGGATTAGATCTGTTCCCGTCCTTCGGGGCACTTTAACCCTGTGCACTCTGTCAATTTCCATTTTTTCCATTTGGGGTCTCTCCAACAGACCATTCAAAATACCCACTACCGTGGTTCTGAGCTCTGGGCCCTTTACGGATTCCGGCAAGCCCCGCAGTCGAATATTACTCCTCCGGCTGCGGTTCTCACCATCATCCTGCTGCAGCCGCAACCAGGTGACTTGATTTTGCAGCTGCGCTCGTGAACTTTCTAATTCAGAGATTCTGACTTCAAAATCGCATTGTACTGACTCTGTATTCACCAATCTGCCTTCAATTTGATCAACTTTTTGTTTTAAACCACATATTTCCATTTTAATGTCACTCACAATTGCTGCAGCCATATCTTGCATGTCCTGTTTCGTCTGGATCAGCTTTACAAACTCACCCCACTCTGCTGTTGATGGTATTGGGGCTGTTGCGGCACAGTCAGGGACTCTTTGGGCTCTTCATTTCTTTGTTCCTGCGATATGTCCATTACTAAAGGCTTCTTCCCACCAGTAGAGACCCCGATAGATTGAGTGTTTGTAGCTTTGGGCCCTTTCTGCTGGACTGCCATTCCTGAGTTTGTTTGGCGTTTCTGTGATGCCTTGGTCCCAGCAGTACTTCGTGATGCCACTGTGTGTCTCAGAAAATAAGAGGTAATGTCTGTCCTTCTCTCTGGGGCTTGCTTCTGCTCCGGGCTGGCTGCTTGAGTCATATATACGGGGGAGACCAGCGACCTCTGTATCTACTGTCCCAGCTGGAACTCGACCCCGGCTCTCCTCCTCCTCAGCCCCTCAGCCCCACACAGACCCGCACGGGCTTTCACCCTATGCTGTACCTCTCTCATTCTGAGGCAGGGTCCTGCACATTCAGCGTATGACTGCCTGCTTCCTTGCCACCACCGCTGCTTTATGGCTAGCCTGAATTTCCCCTTTACCGTCCTCCGTGAGCCTCGGGCCCCGCTCTGTACCTAGCGGGGGAGGGGGGGGAGAGCCGACTCACTCACTGCACGGCGCACTCCTCCACCACGCAGAGCTCCTCACTGCTCGGCCCCTCACGGCGCCATTGACAAACCACGCCCCTGTTGAGTCATGTGCTATCCTAAATGCCCTCCTAAAGATGGAGTTCCAGACTTCCGGCTCCCATGTCAACTCGAGATTCCGTTCCCATGACTGGGCATATTGGGGCTTCTCCGGGAAGTCGATCAGGACATGAGCCTGCGAGCACCAGCTCTCATAAGATGTGGCCTGGGGGTTCAGTGTCTGAACCTGCGACCAAGGAGGATAGGAAGTGTCTAATTTGATGCAGCCTGAACCTCTCCGTGGGTGGCATGCCTAGGATATTGATACAGTGCGTGACTGATAATGGGCCTTGGGGTGACAGGAAGTGTCCTATCCTGAACAGCCCCTTATTAGTCCACCATTGGAATGCTTTTATATTCAATCCCGGGGGGAAAATCTGGATTGTTGAATACATGTGTCAGAGGTTTGTGTACCGAAAAGAGAGAGGGGTGTTTGTACAGGTTATCACAAAGCGTAATAGAGTGGGACGGGGTGGGTGACATAGTTTGTGAGATTGAAAAAAGACATCAGTCCATCCAGTTCAACCTATGATGTGTGTGTGTGTTTGCTGTTAACCGTACATTATATACCCCTGTATGTTGTGGTCTTTAAGGTGCCCATCTAATAGTTTTTTTAAACTATCGATGCTCCCTGCTGATACGACTGCTTGTGGAATAGAATTCCACATCTTTACTGCTCTTACAGTGAAGAACCCCCTACGTATTTTAACGTTAAACCGCCTTTCCTCTAGTTTTAGTGAGTGGCCACGTGTCTTATTGTATTCCCTTTCTCTGAATAGTTTGTTCCTTATGCTAGGGTCACCAGTACAGTATTTGTACATTGATATCATATCCCCCCTCAATCGTCTCTTCTCCAGAGAGAATAAGTTCAGTGCTTGTAGTCTTTCCTCATAGCTGATGTCCTCCATTCCCCTAAGTATTTTTGTTCCCCTTCTCTGGACTCTCTCCAGTTCCAGCACATCCTTCCTGAGGACCGGTGCCCAGAACTGAACAGCATACTCCAGATGTGGCTGGACCAGAGTCTTGTAAAGAGGGAGAATAATCTCTTTATTTCTGGAGTGAATCCCCTTTTTTATGCATCCCAGTATTCTGTTGGCTTTGCTTGCAGCGGCTTGGCATTGCATGCCACTGCCAAGCCTGTTGTCTACCAGTACCCACAGGTCCTTTTCCATCCTAGACTCACCCAGAGGTTCCCCTCCTAGTGAGTAGCTTGCAAGATATTGGCATACTTAGTTTAGTATCATCAGCAAATACTGAGATTGTACTAGATATCCCCTCCTCTAGATCATTTATGAATAAATTAAACAGGATTGGTCCCAGAACAGAACCCTGGGGGACCCCACTTTCCACACCCGCCCAATCCGAGTACTCCCCATTAATCACCACCCTTTGCACTCTCAATATTTGCATGCCCAATATTACCTTCCTCACAGTGCCTTCCCTTTGAAGTTCTACCCATAGGGATACTACCTCGTCCATAGCTCCATTATTAATATCATCCCTCATATTTATTTACCTGTACACTGTTCTTAATATACAGACATACCCTCCCCCTTTTTTACCTTCTCTATCTCTGCAATAAAGGGAATACCACTTAATGGTCGCCATCCAGTCATGAGAGCTGTCAAACCAAGTCTCTGTTATCCCCACAAAATCTAAGTCCTCCTCAAACATCAGCAGCTCCAGCTCTCCCATCTTGTTGGCCAGGCTTCTGGCATTGGTATATAAACCTCTTAATTTTGACCAGTTACACATATCCTCATTTGATGTTTTTAGGCTGCTCTTGAGATTTTTTCCCATACCCACCCTGGGTTTAGGAGCTCTGAACACCCTACCGCTAATGTCCCCATTTGTGCCCTCTGAATCTTGCTTTCCACTGGCTAATTCTACATCTGTACCCTCCCCCCATCACCTAGTTTAAAAGCCCCTCTAACTTTATGGCCATCTTTTCACCCAGTACGGCTGCACCCTCCCCATTTAGGTGCAATCCATCCCTACCAAAGAGCAGGTGGCCGACTGAGAAGTCGACCCAGTTCTCCAGGAACCCAAAACCCTCCTTACTACACCAGCTCCTCAGCCACTTGTTAACGTCCCTAATCTCCCGCTGCCTCTCTGGTGTGGCTCAAGGTACAGATAGTATTTCTGAAAATACTACCTAGGAGGTCCTAGTCCTCAACTTAGCTCCTAAGTCCCTGAAATCGTTTAGGACTCTCCAGCTTCCTCTGCCTATGTCATTGGTACCCACGTGTACCATGACAGCTAGGCCTTCCCAAGCCCCACCCAGTAATTTGTCCACCCGATCCGCGATGTGTCGAACCCGAATGACATTATGGGGGGTCTCCGACGAGGAGGAGACCAAACTAGGTAGTCTATGGTGTGATTGGGGATTTCTTGTCTTTCCATGTCTACCCTGTCCGGTCTACTCCCCTTGGCGTAGATGACCAAGAATTGCGCCAGTTGTGCCGCATGGTAATATCTCTATAGTAGTGGTACCCCCAGACCCCCTGTAAGCGGGTTCTGAAGAGAACACTCCTGGGAAGCCGAGGACCCTTCTTTCTTTATAAAACGTGTGATGTTGGACTGAAGCTTTTGCAGTTTTGCCTTTGATAGTGGTATGGGGAGTGAACGGAAAAGGTACAAGACCCTGGGGAGAAGGTTCATTTTGACCAAATGAACCCTGCTCAGCCAGGAGATGTTCCACCTACCCCAAATTTCCATCTCGTCAGCTAATTTTTTGAAAAGAGGAGGATAGTTAACTTGATATAGTGAATCAATGGAGGCAGGCAAATTGACCCCAAGATACGGGATATGAGAAGAGGCCCAGTCAAAAGGGAATTGTTCCTGAAGAGTGTTTAAAAGAGCAGGAGGGAGATTGACGTTAAGGGCTACTGACTTTGAGAGATTAACCTGAAGGCCCAAAGCCCTCCCAAACTCATCTAGAAGCCTGAGAAGGTTAGGGGTGGTGATAAGAGGATCCGAGAGGAAGAGGAGAAGGTCATCTGCGAACAAGGCACACTTGTGTTTCCTACCCCCACAGGAAATGCCATTGATGTTGGGATCACTTCTGACCACTATGGCTAGCGTTTCGATGGCTATCGCGAATATTAAGGGAGATAGATGGCAACCCTGTCTAGTACCCCGAAAAATCGGGAAAGCTTCCAAATAATGGAATAATTAAATAATGGAGAGTTCAGACCCTGAACATTGTGAGTGGCTATCTTTAGGAGAGTAAGAGAATATTTACTTACAGCCATGTGTCCAGAGAGGTGGATAACGCTTTAGGATACACTGACCCACCTGTAATCATGAGCAGAGATGAGTGCCAGGCTATCAGGAACACCGACCTGACCATCATTAAACCATCAGTCCCTCTATGGGATTCCACTCCGGCATCTAAGGAAAGAAGAAGCAGTTGTAAGAAAGCAGAACAGAGAAGAAGAAGAGGAGGAGAGGCGGGCCAACCAAAAGTTCCCTGGAGTAGCAAAGCCAGGGGGACCCCCTCAATCCCAGAGTCCGGGACAGGCCAGCCTAGTCCCGGACAGTACGTGAGAAATCCTGTCTGCATTGAATGCAGACAGACGTCTGACTCCACGCAGGGCATTCTGCACTGCACGGGGTCAGAGGGAGGCGCAAGGCTCGCGCCCCAGACCAAATCAGACTCCAATCCAAATATAACATAGGAAAAAAAAATTATAACAGTCGACCCCCCAACCTCTGAAACTAGTTAAACATATATAAACAAATTTAAATCCGGGCAGGAATGAAAATAAAAAGGGTCCCCTCCAGCTAACTAGGGGTGTTGAGGGGGGGTCCCAGAACCCCGGGCGGAGACGGGCCACCCCTAAGGGGAGCAGCCCCCATCCACCCCCGGTCCCGAAACCACCCACCAACCCCCTATTGTAAGGTATCTATTAGATAGCTTTGGGGGGGAGGGAGGGAAAAGTCAAAAATGAAAATATGGTAAAAAATACCGAACCAGTCCTGCAAGTCCGAGGACCAAAGGGACTTAAGTCCCACGTGGGTCTTAGTGAAACCCTTTGAAAGACCAAAAAGGGAAAAAAGTGATTAGTTCATTTCAAGGCAGTTCAGGTGACATGCGATTCCTTGGACCTCTTCGCTTGTTTCTTCTGCCAGGCCGGGGTGATGGGGCTTGTCGGAGAAGGGCACTTGGAGGAACCCGCAGGGAGAGGAAGCGTCGGCCGTGAGTGATCCAGTGATATGATGCCCAAATGTAGAAGGAGTTTCTCGCCCTCATGAAAGCTTGAGAATCCATGTGTCTTGCTCTTGTAGGAGAAAGATAGACGGAATGGGAACGACCACCAATACTTGATGGCCTTTTGGGATAGTGCATTTAGAAGCGGTTTAAGAGATCGCCTTTTCTGGATTGTCAGAGGTGATAAGTCCGCGAAAATCTGGACCGGGTGTCCCTGGATCTGGAGGTGTTCCGAGCTTCTGGCTAGTAAAAGTAAAACATAATATCCTCCTTCACCTTGTAAAAGTGGGGTTTAACCACAATGTCCCTGGGAAGATTATCTTTCCTGGGCGCCTGAAGGGCCCTGTGTGCCCTGTCCAGCTCAAGCCTGTGTTCTGGGATATTAGGAATGAGTGCGGTGATGAAGTCCTGAACTGCTGCGGTGACATCTTGTATAGTTTCAGGTAGCCCCCTGATACGGAAATTGTAGCGCCTGGAATGATTTTCAAGGTCATAAATTTTAGTAATCGCTGCGTCAAGGCGGTCTTGTAGGTCCTGAATACGGTCTATGTTTTGGTTGGTCCTAGAAATCGTTTAGTCCATTTTGGACTCCATTATTTCAATTCTGGTCCCCAGGTTTTGTAGGTCTGCTTGAATGGTATGAGTGATTTGTGAGGCTGTTTGAGCTAAGCCTTCGGATAGCATTTTTGAAAAAGCTAACATCATGACATTAAAGTCCATAGAGGCAGCAGGAGGGGTGGAAATGGCAGGGCTTCCCTGTAGGCCCCCGGGAGGCGGGGCAGGGCTTCCCTGTAGGCCTTCCGTGGAAGCAGGTGACGGGACAATGTGGGGGGTGTTACTCACAGACCCAGCAGAATGTGGAGGGGGTGAGGTGTGACCTCCTACAGAGCTGTCTTCCATCCCCTCCGTCCCAGACTCCCGGTCCTCTGGCGTGTGCGGCGCCATCTTTGATAGGCCCAAAGCCTCAGCTCCGAATCCGGGGTTGTGGGAGAGGTCCCTGCAGACCGAGCCCGAAGACATGATGGTGCTCTCTGGTGTGCCCGGGATCGATTGAGGTCAGTCAGGGCCGGCTGCGATGCTCAAAAGGACAGGGATGGAGCTGGATGGTCTGGGGCTGGACGGAGCCTCGGGGCTATGTGGCCATACTCAAGCGCTCCACGCATGCGCCTAACTTGCTCAGCATTTATAGGCAGCCAGGAAGTCATGTGGAAGTCATGTGGTGCATGTCATGTGATGACCAGTCTGCAGCTGAAGGTTACTCTGACAGTGCCCCCCACAGAGGGGCGGCCTCTGGACGCCCAAACTGGACATTAACTCCTGGTGATCCACATGAAAAGCTTGAATCAAGCAAGGGGCTGTTCCCAAGAGCTGTTTTCAGGTGGGTACCCCTTCCACTTGATTAGGTATTGGAGAAGTCTACCCCTTCTCCTGCAGTTCAGTATGGCTTCGACCTCAAATTCATTTTCTCCATCCACTTGGACCGGTGGAGGAGGCGCCTCCTCTCTTCCGGGAAGGGGCTAGGAACTGGTTTTAGTAAGGATGCATGAAAAACAGAATGAATTCTGTAAGAGCTGGGTAAGGCCAATTCAAAGGCCACAGGGTTAACCATCCTCTTGATCTTGAACGGCCCTATGAACTTTGGGCCCAACTTCCGTGAGGGAAAAGGTAATCTGAGGTTAGCTGAAGATAACCAAACTTCCTCACCGACCTTGAAAACCGGGTTCTCCTTCCTTCCCCTGTTGTAGTACTTTTTATAGTCATCCTGGGCCTTCTGCATTGTTTCCTGAATCCTTTGAAAGTTCTGTTGGATGGAGGCTATTCGATCTTGGACAGCAGGAACAGATAATTCAGGGGGTAGCGTTCGGAAGGAAAGAAGTGTGAAACCCAAAGTTAGACCAGAAGGGCGTTTGGTTGGTGGCTGAATGAACTGAATTATTATTCGCAAACTATGCGTAGGGTAGCAGAAAGGACCAGTCATCCTGGGAGCTGGAAGAGAAACAGCGGAGATACTGCCTCAGAGTTCGGTTCATTCTCTCTGTCTGGCCGTTGCTTTGCGGGTGATACGCAGAGGAGACGGACCTTTATTTCTAGTGCTTTACAAAGTTCTTTCCAAAATTTGGAGGTGAATAGGACCCCTCTGCCAGAAACAACACTGTCAGGTACTCCATGTAGCCTTATTATTTCTTTGATAAAAATGTTATCTGTCTCTAAAGCAGAGGGGGTGCCCATCATGGGCAAGAGGTGTGCCATTTTGGAAAGGCGGTCTACAACGACCAGAATTGAGGTGAAACCTTCCGAGGAAGGAAGATTAACAATAAAGTCCATAGAAACTTTAGCCCATGGGCGTTCTGGAATGGGTAAAGGTCTAAGTAATCCCCAAGATTTGGTGTTAGCCACTTTACTGCGCTGGCAAGAAATTCAAGAGAAAACATACTTTTTACAGTCAATAAAAAGGAGTAGGTATGAAATAAATGTGTAAAACCCACTCACTCAGCGCTAATATATAAGGTATTTGAGAGTTACATACAACACTATATTATGTGTAACAGAGCAGCCGCTATTAAAGAAATCAATAGTCAATAAGGTGTAGTATTGTTCATAACAGAAAAAACAACCATACACTGGCAGCGCTTATATCAATAAAACAAATAAAAGTATAATCAAGGTGAAAAGTCCAATATGGTGAAAGTGCTATATTGATATGAATAGCAAAGACCCAATGTAAATCCATCTATGAAATGTTCATATATAGTGATGAATCCCTTTCTTCACCATGGTGCTGCATCAATCAAAAGAGACCACCTTTACCACACCACGTGATTCCCCCGTGGTAATGGACATTCACTAGAAGGAGAAATATGTGGACACTTTGAAAAATCATACAGGACTTGTAATGCCAGGAATAAGACTCTGCCACTCTGCTCTGTAGACAAGGATCCTCCAATCCCCACAGCAGTGAAAGTGATTACTCCAAATCAACAAGCTCCGGTTTCAAAGATGTGCCATGTAATCAGAGAAAGGACTCATAGCTTAATCTCGTAAAAACAGCAAAAGTTTTATTAAGAAAAGCCCCCTTCCCCTCTTACAGACGCACTTACATATAATCCAATTTCAAACAGCATGTAAATGTAGAAAATCCTGTGTCCTGCGATAGCTCCCGGCTTGTAGTTACTCACCGCTCGGTACCTAGACGAATGATTTCCAGGTAGGACGTCAGACGTAGGTATCCTAGGTGACCGCGTGCTCATGCCCTTACGCGTTTCGTCATCAAGGACTTCTACGGAGGGCGTGAACACGCGGCACGATCACCATCTTTTATCTGACTCCGGGATGGGCGGTACATGTACGTGTTCCCAATCACTGCCACAGATGACCTGGAGACACGCCTGCAAACACCACTACCCGGAAAAGAATCGTCACTACTATCTTACTGACTCCGCCGTGCGTCACCTCCTCTCTGGCACAGTTAACCCCTCACATTTATCAATGAGTCCATGGTCCAACATGTAAGCCAGATCATGCGAAGATCATCCGCATACAAGGTGTAAATCATACTCATACTAGATGATACCGCATAGCTTGTACATTAAAATCTCATGCCACATATATGTAAATAAGACTGCGGCCTTATATCAATGACTAATATTGCACATAAAATGGTGGAAAGAGGCAAATATACATAATTCGTAGTAAACCTAAATACATAAAATCAATATCTAAATATCACATAATTATTGAAATATTTAAAAAAGGGTGTAATGATATACCCCCTAAATTTATCAACTAAAATGTATCTAAAATATATTCTCGATGTATTATTGAGTGGGCATCACACAAGATAGAGGATATTAAGGTAGTAGAGAAAATGTGATAAAATACAATGGTATATTTATAATACCCCATAAATCTGATACAAAGATAAATTAATAATTACTTATAAAACAATTAATGTCTAGATCTATATTCAACCCATTGGGGTACAAAGAATTGGTAAGGAAGATCCAGTGTGTTTCTCTTTTGGAGAGTTCACAAACTCTATTTGAACCCCTCCACACTGGATCAACCCTTTCAATACCCCAAAATTTCAGAGAAGATGGATCCCTTATATGGTGTCGCTTAAAATGTAGGGATACACTATGATCTTTGAATCCTTTTCGAATATTAGCTATATGTTTTGAAATTCTGATTGCTAATGTTCTCTTAGTCCGACCGATGTAGATAAGACCACAAGGACATTCGAGGCCATACACAACATGAGTTGTGTGACAAGAAATGAAGTCCTTTATATCAAAATCCCGTCCATTGGCCGATGAATGGAACGTTGTGAAATTTCTCAAATGTGTATGAACCTGCCTGCAAGATCTACAGTTGTGGCAAGTAAAGAAGCCTTTTCTGTCGTCCCAAAACATCCTAGGCCTCACTGGAGGATCCAGGACTTTTTTGACTATTTGGTCACCAAAGGTAGGTCCTCTTCTGTATATGAAAGTGGGTGATGATGGTAAGACTTTACCCAATATTTTGTCCATACAGAGAACATTCCAATGTCGTTTCATAATTTCATCAACTTCCTTATGTTGTGCATTAAATTGAGTAATGAAGCTCCATTCATGTCTACTATTAGGACTTTTTTTGCTTGCAGTCAAACAATCCTCTTGTGAAAGTCTACCCACCTCCATGGTATTTTTATCCATGGAATGAGTGTTGTATCCTTTTTCAATAAACCTGTCTTTAATGATATGGGCCTGGGAATAGAAGTCATCATCAGAGGTGCAATTCCTTCTAACCCGTAGTAATTGCCCTTTAGGTATATTTTTTAACCACTGTTGGTGATGGCCACTCTGGATAGGTAAGTAGCCATTCCGATCAGTCGGTTTGAAATAGACTTTCGTTTCCAATTTATTGTTTTTTAACATAACCTCAACATCCAAGTAGGGGATTACCTCTCTACTCCAATCAAACTCCAATTTAATGTTGTTCCGATTGGAGTTCAATGAGAGCACAAAGGCCTCAAGAGAGCTCTCCTTTCCTGCCCATATAAAGAATAAATCATCAATGTACCTTTTGTACATTTTTAATTCATTCTTTTGAGCTGCATAAATAAAATGGTCCTCCCACTCCCCCATAAAAAGGTTGGCGAGGCTCGGGGCAAATTTCACGCCCATTGCCACTCCCCTCCTTTGAATATAAAATAAAATTATGTGATAAACAGTATTCCGATACATGTTTGTTGGGGGTCTGGTATGTCCTGTCTCTTACTGAAAGCCCAATTGAGAGCAAGAAGGGCATCTTCATGTTGAATCATGGTGTATAGTGATTAGAGTTGAGCGGACACCTGGATGTCCGTGTTTGGCGGGTTCGGCCGAACTTTAAAAAAAAGTCCGGGTCCGTGTCCCGGACTTTTGCCGAACTTTTCCCGGACACCGAACCCCATTGAAGTCAATGGGGACCCAAACTTTCAGGCACTAAAATGGCTCTAAAACACCAATGGAAAGGGCTAGAGTGCTGCAAATGGCAGCAAAACGTAGTTAAGAGCATGGCAAGTGCTCTGCAAACAAATGTGGATAGGGAAATAACTTAAAACAACAAAAAAAAAAAAACAGAAAAATAAAACAATGTTCTTCATCTCTGAAGGACGAGGCCCATATCGAGTAGGAGGGAGGTTGAGGTGGTGGTGGATGTGGCAGTGTCATAGGCGTGCGCACAGGGTGTGCCGGATGTGCCTGGGCACACCCTAATCACCTAGGGCACATAGCATTATCGCTCTGTTTGCCAGTGAGGAGATGGGAAAGATCTCCCTCGGACCTGCTCTGCTCTATTTCACTTTGCCAGCAGGGAGAGTAATGTATCGGGGCCATGTACATGTAGGCAAACACATGCATGTGTATTTAAACTTTGGGGTGCACACCCTAATGCAATAGGCTGCGCACACCTATGGGCGGTGTAGGTGGAAGCAGTGGTGGAGGAGGACCAGGGCCGGATTAAGAGCATTATGGGCTTGGTGCTGAGGATTTTGAAGGGCCTTAAGGGCCGTGCCTTGGCATGCACCCAGAGGAGGAAGGGTGCAGCCATGCATGCCTAATTCCACATGGGATGCTGTCTCTGAAGCCCATAAACACATCCATGCATCGGCAACTGTCCCTCCTTGTCCGGCCTTCGTGCTGTGTGGGGAGGTTCTGAGGGAGCTGCCTGGGGAAGCGAGCATAGAAGCCAGACTTCTGTGTTTACAAGTGACAGAAGAGCGGTAACAGTGAATATGGCCAACCTGGGGCCTATATAAAGGTAGGGGCCTGGAGCTGCAGCTCCAATAGCCCCTACGTTAATCTGGCCCTGAGGAGGGCGAGGTAGCCAACACTGCTTCTTTTCACAAATTTTAAATGAGGGTACACCCCAAAAGAGTGAAAAAGAGCAAAAATGGAACAATGGCTGGGTAAGGTCGGTATCCATCGCTATTCTGCACAAGGTACGGAAAAGTCCTGTGGGATCCATGCCTGCTTCATTTTAATGAATGTGAGCTTATCCACATTGTCTCTGGACAGGCGGCTGCGCTTGTCTGTGATAACGCCCCCAGCCGTGCTAAATACCCGTTCAGATAATACACTGGCTGCAGGGCACGCCAGCACCTCCAAGGCGTAAAGGGCAAGCTCAGGCCATGTGCCCAACTTGGAGACCCAGAAGTTGAAGGGGGCAGAACCCTCATTCAGTACGTCTAGGCGTGTGCACACATACTGCTCCACCATGTTTGCTGCCTCCTGCTAAGACGTTCCATATGAGCTGCTGGTGCTGCTGTTTGTTGTGGTGTGCTGACAAAGCTTTTCCACATTTCGGCCATGCTAACCCTGCCTTCTGAGGTGCTGGCGGTGCCCTGGTTGCGTTGGCGACCTCTTCCTCCTCCTCCTCCTCTGCCTTGTGCTTCCACTGTGGCCCCGCTGTCAGGTGGGAATGCCAGCAGCATGGCGTCTACCAGCGTGCGCTTGTACTCACGCATCTTGTGGTCGCGCTCCAGTGAGTGAATTAAGGACGGTACTTTGTCCTTGTAACGGGGATCCAGCAGCGTGGCCACCCAGTAATCAGCACAAGTTAGAATGTGGGCAACTCGGCGGTCGTTGTGGAGACACTGCAGCATGTAATCGCTCATGTGTGCCAGGCTGCCCAGAGGCAACGAACGGCTGTCCTCTGTGGGAGGTGTATCGTCCGTGTCCTCTGTATTCCCCCAGCCACGCACCAGTGACGGCCATGAGCTGGCCTGGGTGCCACCCTGCTGTGAACATGCTTCCATCTCCTCCTCCAGCTCCTCCTCCTCATTCTCCTCATCCTCCAGAACTGTGCCCCTGCTGGACAATTGTGTCCCTGGCGTTTGTGTGTGCAGGAACCCACCCTCGGAGCCCCTTGCGAATGACTGCCCTGAAAGCCTTGGAAATGTTACCTCTTCATCCTCCTCCTCATCCTGTGCCACATCCTCTTCCATCATCGCCCGAATTGTTTTTTCAAGGAGGCATAGAAGTGGGATAGTTAAGCTGAGAACGGCGTCATCGGCACTGGCCATGTTGGTGTAGTACTCAAAACAGCGCAACAAGGCACACAGGTCTCGCATGGAGGCCCAGTTATTGGTGGTGAAGTGGTGCTGTTCCGCAGAGCAACTCACGCGTGCGTGCTGCATGCAGCTGAAACTCCACTATGGCCTGCTGCTGTCTTGCAGCATGTGCAAGGTGGAGTTCCACCTTGTGGGCACGTCACATATGAGGCAGTGAGCGGGAAGGCCGAAGTTACGCTGCAGCGCTGACAGGCGAGCAGCAGCAGGGTGAGAACGCCGAAAGTGCGCACAGACGGCCCGCACTTTCTGCAGCAGCTCTGACATATCGGGGTAGTTTTTAAGGAACCTCTGCACCACCAAATTCAGCACATGCGCCAGGCAAGGGATGTGCGTCAAACCGGCTAGGCCCAGAGCTGCTATGAGATTTCGCCCGTTATCGCACACCACCAGGCCGGGCTTGAGGCTCGCTGGCAGCAACCACTCATTTGTCTGCTGTTCCATGCTCCTCCACAACTCCTGCACGGTGTGTGGTTTGTCCCCCAAACAGGCAAGTTTTAAAACTGCCTGCTGTCGTTTACCCCTGGCCGTGCTGAAGTTGGTGGTGAAGGTGTTATGCTGTCCGGATGAGGAGGCGGTAGAGGATGAGGAAGCGGATAAGGAGGAGTTAGGAACAGGAGGCAAACTGAAGCGCCCTGCAATCCTCGGTGGTGGAAGGACATGCGCCAAATTGCTATCCGCCTCAGGCCCATCCGCCACTGCATTTACCCAGTGTGCCGTTAGGGAGATATAATGCCCCTGACCGTGCTTACTGGTCCACGTATCGGTAGTTAGGTGGACCTTGCCAGAGATGGCGTTGCGCAGTGCACACCTGATTTTTCCCCCCACTTGGTTGTGCAGGGAAGGGATGGCTTGCCTGGAAAAGTAGTGGCGGCTGGGCACGACGTACTGTGGGACAGCCACCGACATAAGGTTTTTAAAACTGTGCGTCTCCATCAGACGGAATGACAGCATTTCAAAGGCCAAGAATTTTGAAATGCTGGCATTCAGGGCCAGGGATCGCGGGTGGGTAGGGGGGTACTTTCTCTTCCTCTCAAGTGTTTGGGAGATGGAAAGCTGAATGCTTCCACGGGAAATTGTGGAGATGGTTGGTGACCCAGGTGGTGGTGTTGCTGACAGATCCTCTGTTTGCGGGGTGGCAGGTGCCGGTATCACTACAGATGTGGCTGGAGTGGCCGAGACTGCAGCAGAAGAGGAAGCAGGATGAGCCAGAGACGTTTCTTGGTTTTGAAGGTGTCTACTCCACTGCAGCTCGTGCTTTGCACTTAGATGCCTGATCATGCAGGTTGTGCTCAGGTTGAGAAGGTTTATGCCTCGCTTCAGGCTCTGATTGCAAAGGGTGCAAACCACTCGTGTCCTGTCATCAGCACATTTTCTAAAGAACTTCCACGCTAGAGAACTCCTTTGAGCTGACTTTGCTACGCTCGTTCCCTTGCTGCGTTGGGCAGTAGCGGGCGTAGTGTCAAGGGCACGGCCGCTCCGCTTCTGCACCCTGCTCCCTCTTCTGCTGTGCTGGTGGCTCTGTGCGACCACCGCCTCTTCCTCCAAACTACTCAGGTCACCTGCATGACATTCATTCCATGTGGGGTCGAGGACCTCATCGTCCTCCACATCATCTTCCACCCAGTCTTCACCCCTGCCCTCCTTGTCGGTCTCCACAATGCTGAACACCGCAGCAGTTGGCACCTGCGTTTCGTCATCATCGGAGACGTGCTGCGATGGTCCTTCCATGTACTCATCTTGAGAAATAAGTGGTTGGGCATCGCTGCACTCAATCTCTTCAACTTCTGGGGCAGGGCTAGGTGGATGGCCCTGGGAAACCCTGCTGACAGAGTCCTCAAAAAGAACAAGAGACTGCTGTATGGATTGGGGCTCAGACTGCTTGCCTGATTTCCAAGGGGGTGAGGTGAAAGACGGTTGGACATTGGCTGCAGGTGCCAACTCTGACCTTTCTGCAGTAGACTGGGTGGGAGACAATGTGAAGGAACTGGAGGCACTGTCAGCAACCCAATCTACTATCGCCTCTACTTCTTCAGGCCTCATCACGTCTAGAGGCGCATTATGCCCTACCAAATACTGCTGCAGGTTCTGTCGCCTACTCAAACTTGTGGAAGGTGTTTCACTTGTGCGTGTAGCTGGCACAGATCGACCACGTCCTCTCCTTGCAACAGGAGCTCTACCAGCAGCACCACGACCCAGGCCACGGCCCCTATTTGACGGTCTCCTCATATTTCTGTAATTTATGATCTTGCCCTAGAAAGGTGTTTATTGAATAGCGGAACAAAACAACAACAGTATCGCACGGGTGTATCTGACAGTCAAATATGCAAACTATGCCGCAATTTAATGTTTTTTACCCCAAAAGGGTGTATAATGAATAGCGGAATAGGAAAAATGATAAAAAAACGGTGTATCTCACACGTACAAACACAGACTAGGTCCCGATTAAAATTTTTTGTACCCTAAAGGGAGGATGAGGAAGAGGAGTAGGAGGAGTTGGGAACAGGAGGCAAACTGAAGCGCCCTGCAATCCTTGGCGGTGGAAGGAGATGCGCCAAACAAATTTAAAAGGTGTATCTCACACGTACCGATACAGACTATGCCGTAATTTAATTTTCTTACACTCCAAAAGGGTGTATATTGAATAGCGGAATAGGAAAAATGTTATAATACGATGTATCTCACACGTACAAACACAGACTAGGCCCCGATTACAATTTTTTGTACCCTAAAGGCAGGATGAGGAAGAGGAGTAGGAGGAGTTGGGAACAGGAGGCAAACTGAAGCGCCCTGCAATCCTCGGCGGTAGAAGGAGATGCGCCAAACAAATTTAAAAAGGTGTATCTCACATGTACCGATACAGACTATCCCGCAATTTAATTTTTTACACTCAAACAGGGTGTATATTGAATAGCGGAATAGGACAAATTTTACAAAATGGTGTATCTCACACGTACAAACACCAACTAGGCCCCGATTACAATTTTTTGTACCCTAAAGGCAGGATGAGGAAGAGGAGTAGGAGGAGTTGGGAACAGGAGCCCAACTGAAGCGCCCTGCAATCCTCGGCGGTAGAAGGAGATGCGCCAAACCAATTTAAAAAGGTGTATCTCACATGTACCGGTACAGACTATCCCGCAATTTAATTTTTTACACTCAAACAGAGTGTATATTGAATAGCGGAATAGGACAAATTTTACAAAACGGTGTATCTCACACGTACAAACACAATCTAGGCCCCGATTACAATTTTTTGTACCCTAAAGGCAGGATGAGGAGTAGGAGGAGTTCGGAACAGGCAGGAGGCAGACTGAAGCACCCTCAAATCCTTGGCAGTATGAGATGCGCCCCAAAAATTGGAAAGGAGTATCTCACACGTACCGACACAGACTATCCCGCAATTTAATTGTTCATACCCAAAGGTTTTGATTAAATAGCGGAATAGAAAATATGATCAAAAAAAGTGTATGTATCTCACACGTACAGAAGCACACTAGGCCCCAATTACTATTGTTTGTACCCCTAAAGGCAGGATGAGGAGTAGGAGGAGTATGGAACAGGCAGCACCTTCAAATCTTCAGAAGTATGAGATGAACCCCAAAAACTTGGAAAGGTGGATCTCACACGTACCAACACAAACTATCCCGCAATTTAATTGATCCCCAAAGGTTTTTATTGAATAGCGGAATAGGAAATATGATCAAAAAAAGTGCATGTATCTCACACGTACAAAACCACACTAGGCCCCAATTACTATTGTTTGTACCCCTAAAAGGCTGAATGAGGAGTAGGAGGAGTATGGAACAGGCAGCACCCTCAAATCTTCAGAAGTATGAGATGAACCCCAAAACTTGGAAAGGTGGATCTCACACATACCAACACAAACTATCCCACAATTTAATTGATCCCCAAAGGTTTTTATTGAATAGCGGAATAGGAAATATGATCAAAAAAAGTGTATGTATCTCACACGTACAAAACCACACTAGGCCCCAATTACTATTGTTTGTACCCCTAAAAGGCTGAATGAGGAGTAGGAGGAGTATGGAACAGGCAGCACCCTCAAATCTTCAGAAGTATGAGATGAACCCCAAAAACCCCAAATATCATTCAGCTCTGCTGCAGGCCACAATTTAATTTTTTTTAACCCAAGGCTGTATATTGAATAGTGGAATAGAAAAAAAGTGTATGATTTCTGAAACCACTCAATATTAGCACATGTGAACTGAACACAGCAGTGTATGATCAGTCACTCAGCACAGCACAGCTGAAGGAAAAATGCTGCACACAGTGCCTGATAGAAAAATACTTTTCTCCCTCCTCCTCAGTGGGCAAAAAAGATTGTGTTCACTGCACCCCAAAAAGATTGTGTTCACTGCACCCCAAAAAGATTGTGTTCACTGTACCCCAAAAAGATTGTGTTCACTGCACCCCAAAAAGATTGTGTTCACTGCAGCCCACACACAGCAAAATGGATGTGGACCACTGACACTGCCTATCTCCTATCCCACACCACACAGCAATATCGATTGTAGTTTGTAGAACACACTGTCTGACCCTAAAAATCAGCAGACTCTGTCCCTAAAAGGATTGATAAGATCGTAGATCGGGTAACTGCAAACCCCCCCCCCCCACACAGCAATATCGATTGTAGTTTGTAGAACGCACTGTCTGACCCTAAAAATCAGCAGACTCTGTCCCTAAAAGGATTGATAAGACTGTAGATCGGTCACTGCAAACCCCACCCCACACAGCAATATCGATTGTAGTTTGTAGAACACACTGACCCCAAAAATCAGCAGACTCTCTACCTGAAAATGCCTACAACTCGCCCTGCCTAACACACTCCGACCTGTCTCTCAATTCTATCCGGACAAAAATGTTTTTTTTTCCTGTCTGTCCCTAATCAGCAGCCAGCACCCCAAAAAGATTGTGTTCACTGTACTCCAAAAAGATTGTGTTCACTGCACCCCAAAAAGATTGTGTTTACTGCAGCCCAAAAAGATTGTGTTCACTGCAGCCCACACACAGCAAAATGGATGTGGACCACTGACACCTGCCTATCTCCTATCCCACCCCACACAGCAATATCGATTGTAGTTTGTAGAACACACTGACCCTAAAAATCAGCAGACTCTCTCCCTAAAAGGATTGATAAGATCGTAGATCGGTCACTGCAAACCCCACCCCACACAGCAATATCGATTGTAGTTTGTAGAACACACTGACCCTAAAAATCAGCAGACTCTGTCCCTAAAAGGATTGCTAAGATCGTAGATCGGTCACTGCAAACCCCACCCCACACAGCAATATCGATTGTAGTTTGTAGAACACACTGTCTGACCCTAAAAATCAGCAGACTCTCTCCCTAAAAGGATTGCTAAGATCGTAGATCGGTCACTGCAAACCCCACCCCACACAGCAATATCGATTGTAGTTTGTAGAACGCACTGTCTGACCCTAAAAATCAGCAGACTCTGTTCGTAAAAGGATTGCTAAGATCGTAGATCGGTCACTGCAAACCCCACCCCACACAGCAATATCGATTGTAGTTTGTAGAACACACTGACCCTAAAAATCAGCAGACTCTCTCCCTAAAATGCCTACAACTCGCCCTGCCTAACACACTCCGACCTGTCCCTCAATTCTATCCGGACACAAATGTTTTTTTTTTCCTGTCTGTCCCTAATCAGCAGCCAGCACGTTGATGTGTGCTCTCTCCCTGAACTAAACAGCAGAATGACGCCGCAGCGGCGCTGCCTCGAACTTATAAAGACTTGGTCACATGCTTCAGACGGCCAATCACAGCTACTGATACATTTGTAGGCATGGCTGAGATGGCTTAGGCACACCAGTTAAACGCTTGTTGATTGGCTGTTGAAAGCCCGCCATGAAAAGCGCGCCAAAGCATGCAAAACCCGGAAATAAAACGACCGAACACGGATTTTTACCCGAATATACAGTAAAGTTTTCGGGTCCGTGTTCGGGTAACAAAAATCCAATTATTCGGTACGAACACGAATAATACAGTCCGTGTTCGCTCAACCCTAATAGTGATGCCACATCTGCAGTCACCAGAAATATATCTTTATTATTTGGTAACTCTACACCTCTAAGAGAAAGCAGAAAATCTTTAGTGTATTTCAACTATGATTTAAGATTAATCACACTGCCTTGTAGGAAGAAATAAAAATATTCTCCCGGTCTGGAAGACACCGAATTAATACCGTTTACAATCGGCCTTGCAGGGGGCTTCACCTGATCCTTATGGATCTTTGGAAGTAAATAAATCGTTGTGATACGACTGAAATTAGGTATCAAGTATCTTTTCTCTTTTTTTGACAGGATTCTCTTATCATAACCAAAACTGACTAAGTTGTTTAATTCGTGGCAGTATTGTACAGTAGGATCTCCTTTCAACACCGCATAAGTATCAGTGTCTGACAGAAGATCCACAAGTTGCGTATGATAAAATCATTTTTTTAGAACTCCAGCTCTCATCCCTCCTCGCCCTTCTTTATGGAAGGGAGGCAGAGGCGGGGGGGGGGGGGAGGAGAGGAGGAAGACCTTGAAGGGGGAGACCCACAGGATGGGGATTCCCACAAGGAGACGGTATGATAAATCAAGACCTTCGATGGGACAGACCACAGGTACAGCAAAATCCCAGGGTGGAATATCTACAAGAGGATGCAGAGCTGGCAGAAAACAACAAAAAAAGAAGGAGGGAGACAGATTAAAAGGCATATACAATCTAGCCCAAGTATCCCTCACCAATAAAGAAATAAATATCCTAAATGCGGGCCTTAAATGTGCCAAGCAAAAGCCTGTTGTCATGGACTTGCAATAGTTTGGCAAGCTTACCTGTCCCATCATGTCTGTATTAGAGGTCAGTTGTCACCTGGCCACAGATGACCTGACAGTTTGAACAGCCATGAACCCGGCCGACGTGCCGCACCCTCCAGACGATCCATTACAGGGCTTAGTTCGCAGACTCGAGACGCAAGAAGCTAATCAGACTCAGGTGATGCGATTCCTACAGGATCTGGCTTCCAGCTTTGAACAGCTTCAGACCTTGTTGGGAACCCCGAATCCGCAACCCCAAGAGCCACCAGTGGTTAGGCCTGTCTCCCCTGTCGCAGATTCGCATTCGCTGCAATTACCTCCTCCAATCCGTTTTTCTGGAGACTCCAAGGCCTGCAGGGGGTTTCTTAGCCAATGCACCATTCATTTTGAGCTTCAGCCGCAAAACTTCCGGTCAGATCGGGCAAAAGTAGCCTATATTATTTCCCTCCTTTCTGGTGAAGCTCTAGCCTGGGCTGCCTCCCTATGGGAGAAGAATGATCCGGTAGTTTCCAACCTGTCCGACTTCTTAAACCTCTTTCGTAACATCTTCGAGGAGGCGGCTCGGGTTTCTTCAGCGGCAAGTGCTCTTTTACGTCTCCGCCAAGAATCCCGTTCAGTGGGACAATATGCTCTCCAGTTTCGTATCCTCTCAGCTGAATTGAGCTGGAAAAATGAGGCCCTGGTCGCTACCTTTTTGCAGGGTCTCTCTGACCGAGTGAAGGACGAATTGGCGGGAAGAACCATTCCCGTCGGTCTGGACGATGTCATCTCATTATGCAACCAGATCGATATTCGTTTTCAGGAGAGGTCCATAGAAAAAAAACGCCAACACTCCCTAGGTCCTAGCCAGTCTGAGCTCCCCTCACTTCGTCACGTGGAATATCCTCTGCCTGTTGAGAAACCTATGCAGCCCATAGAAAAAAGATGCCAGCACTCCCTAGGTCCTAGCCAGTCTGAGCTCCCCTCAAATCGTTCCGCGGAGCATCCTCTGCCTGTTGAGGAACCTATGCAGCTGGGCTGGACCAGACTAACCCCCGAAGAACATGCTAGATGCAGAACTTTGGGCTTATGCCTCTATTGTGGAGGCAAGGGCCACTTTCGTGACTCCTGCTCGATTCGCCCGGGAAACGCTCGGGTAATACATTTAGAAGGTGGAATATTGAACCCAGAAGCATCGCCTTCCCGTCTTTTTCTTCCGGTGTCCCTTCATGTAAGCACTTCTCCCCAATCAACCCTTACATATCTGGATTCCGGGGCTGCCGGCAACTTTATGGACTGGAGAACTGCTTCTTCTATGAAGCTCGCCCTTTCACCCCTTTCTACGCCGTTAGTAGTTTCAGCAATTGATGGCACTGTTCTTCCAGGGGGCCCTATTCGCTTCCAGACACTACCTATTAGGCTGTCGGTGGGGATTCTCCACCAGGAGTGGATATCCTTTCTCATCCTACCCAAAGCCTCTACCCCCATTGTATTGGGCCTTCCTTGGCTAAAGCTACACTCTCCCCATGTGGACTGGGTCTCTGGGCAGATCCTGGCTTGGGGCCTCTCATGTCTCTCGTCATGCTTTCCAAGATGACTCCAAAGGAGAGACTTCCGGTTACTACCACATTGGTATCTTCTGACCTTCCCGCTGCATACAGCGATTACCGGGATGCATTTTGTAAGAAATCAGATGAGGTGATTCTTCCCCACAGGTCCTATGAAACACTTTGGACAAGGAGTCCACTCCTGAACCTGAGCCGATCGTCCCAACTTCATGCATTGTTGCCCATTCTACCACCCTGGACTCAAAAATTCCTCCTGGTAAGACCTTTGTCCCCACTGAGCTAAGATTGTCCATTGGGGACATGATTCCAAGGTGGCGGGCCACGCGGGTTTTCTCCGGTCCTTCTTGCTCATCAGCCGTCACTACTGGTGGCCTAATCTCCGCTCGGAGGTCAAAGACTATGTCAAGGCTTGTCATGTCTGTGCTCAGTCTCAATCCTCCACACAACCTCCTGCTGGTCTCCTCATGCCTTTGCCCATTCCTAAGGAACACGAGGTCAGTCAAGTTCTGGATTCCCGACTCTGTAGAGGCGTTCTTCAGTACCTTGTTCATTGGAAAGGCTTTGGTCCTGAGGAGAGGTCTTGGGTTCCTGCATCGGAGGTCTTTGCACCTCGTCTGTTAAAAAGGTTTCATCTGAAGTTTCCCTCTAAACCTGGGTCCAGGCGGGGTAGGGGGAGGCCTCGTAAGAGGGGGGGTACTGTCATGGACTTGCAATAGTTTGGCAAGCTTACCTGTCCCATCATGTCTGTATTAGAGGTCAGACTGCACTTCTGGTTCCTTTTCATCACCTCTCCTTCCTGTTCCTGCCCCACCCAGGTCATCACAGGAAATCTATATTAACCAGTGCAATGCAGGTCTGCTTTGCTGTTCAACAGTGTTTGTTCCTGTTTCCTGTTTGCCGTGTGCTTGATCTACGTTTCTGTGTACCGACTTTGGCTTGTCTCTGACTATTCCTGTTTGCCTGTTACCCTGACCTTTGGCCTGTCCCTTGGTTACCCTTGTCTGCCTGTTACCCCGACCTCGCTTACCTTTCACCATTCTGTGTGTCCTGAGTGGCTGCTTCCCTTCTCTCCCTTCGGAGTGTGACCTGGGGGCCCCCAGGGGCCGCCACCTGGGCCCAGCTGCAGCCAAGTCCATCCTCCCCACTAGAGGCTCTGGTGAACACCTGCTGGGTCTTAGACTCCGTGCCCTGGGGAATCTTGGGTTCACGTTCTGGGCCATCTGCAGCAGTCTGCTATCGGGTTCACTACCTTGCGCTGCGCCCCTGCCTCCAACAGGGTGCAGTTGTCACCTGGCCACAGGTGACCTGACACCTGTCAATAAATTAAACGTTTATGTGGATGTACACAAATACATCCGAAAAATCAACCTAAAACGGTATTTTCTCAACACCAATCGAGTATTAAATAGGATTTCTTCCTACAAGGCAGTGTGATTAATCTTAAATCATACCTGAAAGATTTTCTGCTTTCTCTTAGAAGTGTAGAGTTACCAAATAATAAAGATATCTTTCTGGTGACTGCAGATGTGGCATCACTAAACACCATGATTCAACATGAAGATGCCCTTCTTGCTCTCAATTGGGCTTTCAGTAAGAGACAGGACATACCAGACCCCCCAAAAAAGGTTCCTCCTGGAATACTGCTTATCACATAATTATTTTTGGTATGGTGGGACCTTTAATAATCAAAGGAGGGGAGTGGCAATGGGCGCGAAATTTGCCCCGAGACTCGTCAACCTTTTTATGGGGGAGTGGGAGGACCATTTTATTTATGCAGCTCAAAGAATGAATTAAAAATGTACAAAAGGTACATTGATGATTTATTCTTTATATGGGCAGGAACTGAGAGCTCTCTTGAGACCTTTTCGCTCTTATTGAACTCCAATCGGAACAACATTAAATTGGAGTTCGATTGGAGCAGAGAGGTAATCCCCTACTTGGATGTTGAGGTTATGTTAAAAAACAATAAATTGGAAACTAAGGTCTATTTCAAACCGACTGATTGGAATGGCTACTTACCTATCCAGAGTGGCCATCACCAACAGTGGTTAAAAAATATACCTAAAGGGCAATTACTACGGGTTAGAAGGAATTGCACCTCTGATGATGACTTCTATTCCCAGGCCCATACCATTAACCACTTAAGCCCCGGAAGATTTTACCCCCTTCCTGACCAGGGCCTATTTTGCGATTCGGCACTGCGTGACTTTAACGGACAATTGCGCGGTCTTGCGACGCTGTACATAAACTAATTTGACGTCCTTTCTTTCCCACAAACAAAGCTTTCTTTTGGTGGTATTTGATCACCTGTGCGATTTTTTGATCATGCGCTATAAACAAAAAAAGAGCGACACATTTTTTATATGAAATTCCCCCCAAAAAATGTAAAAATCTAAATTTTTTAACATTTTAGGCCAATTTGTTTTATGCTATATATGTTTGGTAAAAAAAAAATCACAAAAAGGGTATTTTGATTGGTTTGCGCAAAAGTTATTGTATTTACTATCTAAGGGAAAGATTTTTGTCATTTTTGTTGTTTTTTTTAACGAGTAATGGCGGCGATCTGCGATTTTTTTTGCGGGACTGCGACATTGCGGCGGACAGATTGGACCCTTGACTGACATTTTTGACACTTTTGGGGTTACCAGTGACATTACTACAGTAATCAGTGCTATACATATGCACTGTTACTGTAAAAATGACACTGGCAGGGAAGGAGTTAACTTTATTTGAGAAGGAGGGGTTAAGTGTGTCCCTAGGGGCGTGCTTCTAACTGTGATTGGATGTGGCTATTGGTGTAAGAACAGAGATCAACGGTCCTACATAGCAGAACAGTACGATCTCCATTCTTACACAGGGGAGAATGACAGGCGGCTGTGTTTACATTAGCCCCCCGCCTTTCTCCCGATGTAACGGACAATCGCGATCCGCCGGGCCCACGCGCAGGGGGGTCCATGAACGAGTGGGGGCAGGAGCGCGCCTCCGGTGGCGCGCGCTCGCCTCCTAGAGCCTCACTGGCTAGCGACGTAGCACTACGTCGCTTTGCCTGTGAGGGGCTGACTGCCACAGTAAATATACTGACGGCAGTCGGCAAGTGGTTAAAGACAGGTTTATTGAAAAAGGATACAACACTCATTCCTTGGACAAAAATATCATGGAGGTGGGTAGACTTTCACAAGAGGATTGTTTGACTGCAAGCAATAAAAGTCCTAATAGTAAACATGAATGGAGCTTCATTACTCAATTTAATGCACAACATAAGGAAGTTGAGGAAATTATGAAACGGGGGGCCTAATTCAGTATAAGTTTGGAGTAGAACTGCTCACTTCTCCAGAAATAACTCCAGCCTAAACTCATTGCATCCTAATTAGGTAAGTGGCTGGAGTTAAACCTTCAACTAGGTGCTTTAGTGAATTCGGAGTTGGAGTTAACTTAGACTGAATTCGGGTTTGGAGTAAACTTAGGCTGAATTTGAGTTTGGAGTTAACCAAATTCCCGTTGTGTTTTTCATAAAAGGAAATTTGTCTATTCTGAATCACTATTACACAGCAATGTCATCTATTATGGTTTATTTTAATTTTAAGGTATAGTTATGTATCTTATGTGTTTTAACCTTTAGATTTACTAATAGCAGACTACACAGCTGTCTAATTAGCAGTCTTCATTCATCTGAAACTTTCAGGCATATCTGATTATATTCAGCACTTTGGTGTAGTGGGCTAAGCTTATAGCCAAAGATTGCTAGATCATGAGTTCAAGGCCCAACCATGATAACACCCTGTGTGCTCACAGTTGTGTGTCATTATTTTTTTTGGCCACATAGTAATACATTGGCTACATCACCTAAAATTGCATGTCAATGGCCATGTATATTCAAGAAACAAACATGCATATGTGCAGGGTGCAATTATGCATTTGCCAAGTTTCAGTATTTATTTACAGCTGTCTAAAATTTAAGGAGGTGATGGCACACTTGGGATTTGAACTCATGCTCGCAGTGTTTATAGACAGGAACACTAACCACTAAACCATTGAGCTGAGCATGATCACTCATGGAATATTTATTCCCATGTTTCAATAGTTAACCACTTCCTTACAGGGCAGTTACACCCCTTCCTGCCCAGGCCAATTTTCAGCTTTTTATACTATTGCATTTTGAGTGACAATTGCGCGGTCATGCAACCCTGCACTCCTAACACAAATGTATGACACTATTTTCATAAAAAATTGTGCTTTCTTTTGGTGGTATTTGATCACTGCAAGGTTTTTTTTTTTATTGGCAAAAAGAAGACCTAAATGTTTGACCCCTAAAAAAAATGTGTTTTTGTTTATGTAATAAAATTTGGTAAAACAATATGTTTTTTGTTGCACTGACGAGCATTGATGAGGCTGCGCTGGCAGGCATTGATGAGACACTAATATGCAGCACTGATAGACACTGATAGGCGGCACTGATATGCAGCATTGATGGGCATTGATAGGTGGCACTGATGGGCAATGATTGGCACTGGTGGGCAGCACTGATAGATGGTAATGATGGGCAGCACTGATGAGGAGGTCACTAACAGGTTTCCTGAGCACTGATTGGCATCAATGGTGGCATGGGTGGGCATCCCTGGTGGCTCTAGTGGCATCCCCCAAGGGTCTACACTGGTAATCAATGCTCTGATTACAAGCACAGACCCCCCCCCCCCCCACACACACACACACACACACTTACTTTGCATATGAATGCCATTTCTTCACAGCTGAAAGTGGCCCTCACCATGATTAGCCAGTTGATTGTGACCACTTGCTGGAATGTGTGCAAGCCAATTCTGTGTCATGTCTGGTCCAGGGTGAACGCCAATGTGCCATTTGCAATTTATTGTAAAGAGATTTTGCTTTATTTTAAAAATGGCGCACACACACAACTAAAATGTATTGGAAATGTTTTACCTAGGCCAGTGATGGTAACCCTTAACCCCCCCCCCCAAGATGTTTTTGCCCTACATTTCCCATAATGCTTATGTACTCTGCAGTGTAGGTGAGCATCATGGGAAATGTTACAAAACACCTGTGTTGCCAAGGTTCATCATCACTGACCTAAGCCAACTAAAAAGGTGAGTGAGCGCTGTAGCAATCTTTTATTTAGTAATAATTTTTAGTGATTTTTTATTAAATGTTTTGGTTACATTCATCCACAGAGGCTGAATGGAAATGTTGTATTATTCCTTAATTTATATATATTTTTAGCTAAATATATACATACACACTTTAATTATTTCTTACAATTTAGCCCCCCCACACACACCTCCCCCCCCCCACACACACACACCTCCCCCCCACACACACACACACACACACACACCTCCCCCCCCACACACACATCTCCCCCCCACACACACACACACCTCCCCCCCCACACACACACACCTCCCCCCCCACACACACACACCTCCCCCCACACACACACCTCCCCCCCACACACACCCCCCCCACACACACACCTCCCCCCCACACACACCCCCCCCCACACACACACACCTCTCCCCCCCACACACACACACACACACACCTCTCCCCCCCCCACACACACACACACACACCTCTCCCCCCCACCCACACACACACCTTCCCCCCTCACACACACACACACACACACACCTCCCCCCACACACACACACACCTCCCCCCCACACACACCCCCCCCCACACACACACACCACCCCCCCCCATACACACTTCACTGGAGTAAAGGGAGAAGCCCTACCCATGTTCATACTGTACTGCCATTACACACACACAAAAAATACAAGAAATGGATTACATTCAATAGACACAAAAGATATCTAAATTACATCCAGACAAATATGAAGAAAAGAAAACAAACCAGGAGCTGTGTACAAATGAATAAGCTTTATTGAACATGTATAAAACATCAGTAATCACTCAAGCAGGCATGTGAAATGTGAAATGCCCCCCCCCCCCCCAAAACCCCCAAATCAAGTAATTTTTATTCAAATTACAGTGCAAAGATACAACATATGATGGATAGATAGAGCTTACAATATCCAAAAGTCAAGCAAAATAAGTTGTAGACACCTTAGTATTAAGCATAAAACATACCCAACATACTTTTATGTTTATTTTTTGCATAAGCCTGCCTTTCCATTTAAATACCATCAAATCAGTAGAACATACAGCTACACAGAGGCATGAAAAAAAAACACATGTATAGCTATAGTACATAAAGACACACTTTGCAAAAACTTTACAAAACATTTAGAGCATGAAAAGTATTCATCCAACAAAATTCACTTACTGCAATATGGGTCATTAGGCATGCCAGCAAACCCCCCTCACCCCCAAAAGCTAATTTTTTTTTTTATATACCACTTAAGTAATTTCCATCCAGAGACTATTCAGCTTGGTGCTCATTAAATATCTCCAACAATGCCATACATCATTGTGGTATAGACTTAGCTTTTAATTAGTACTCTCCATTTCTTAAACTTCCAGATGCCCTAGGCATCTATCTCCACTCTTTTTTATCCAGCATATAAAAGAAATACAGCTTACTTAGCCATAAACCTATACATTGTTTGCTACTTAGAGAAACATATTTATACGCATACAAATTACGTGCCTCCCACAATACCTCCTTTAGGGCACATAACAGTAGCCACAGTAGCCTCTGTTTACCTTTTCCTAGAGTCCCCAACCCATACATCATCATTTTCCATCCACTCACCCTCACCCCTATTACTTCCTTCACCAGGTCCTGACTCCTATTAATCACCTCTTTCGCAAATTCACACCCCCAAAACACATGTTCACAATCTTCTACACCCCCACAATTCTCTTTTGGACATATATCAGAAACACACAAATCCCTTCCCCTCATAAACCACCTTGTAGCTAAGCATTCATGCAGACTCATCCAAACTATCTCTCTCTGCACATTAGTCACACCATACACATTCATTTTCTTCCATACTTCACCAGCCACTGATGCATTCACTTCTTTAAGGTTACATACATTCTCAAACAACCATTTTTTCACCCTCACTTTATCTCTTTCCTTTTCTCCTAATTCAGCCAACCTAAATTCCACCCTAAACTTTTCTAATACCCAGTAGTCACGTGCCACTACAAAGGCAACCGGCAACCTTGAGTCCCTTTCCAACCACCCCCACCACCTAAACAACCAACCCCCCATGAATGCAACCATCCCAGCACACCAAAATTCTCCAAAATCCTCACCACACAAAACCAATACTGCAATAACAAAAATACTCACATTCGGAAAACTTAAACCCCCATTACATTCCCGCCTACACACATACTCCCTCTTCACTCTTTCTATTTTGGACCCCCACAGAAAGGTAAACAATAGTTTATTAATTTTCTTTACTCTTATCTCCCCAGGAGGAAAAATATTACTTGTATATGAAATCAAAGGTAAGATTACAGCCTTAATAACTAATACTTTCCCATAAACTGATAGCTTTCGCAGACACCAAAACCTCAACTTCTTAGCCACCTTTTCTCCTACTTCATTCCAACACACTTCCCCCTTCATTCTTTGATCAAAAACAATACCAAGAATCCTTACTCCATCCTCCGCTCTCCCAATCTGATCATCCACACTTTCCACATGTCTCCCATACACACCCATGCTACACTTACTCCAATTCACACTCATTCCTGCGCATATACAAAAAATAGACAAAAGCAACTTCACCCTCTTTACACCAACTACCGACTGACATACTACCACCACATCATCCATATAACTCAAACATTTCACCGTCCCCCCTCCACTACCAGGCACCAGAAAGCCCCTCACAACCTTATCTCTCTGAATCATCCTCAACAGTGGGTCAATAAAACAAATGAAAAGAATAGGGGACAAGAGACACCCTTTTCTCACCCCTGATTTAATAAAAAAAGCCCGCCTCAACCTTCCATTAACTAAAACCCGACTACTAATTCCCAAATACAGACCCTTCAATACTTTAACCAGATGCTGTGGCACACCCATCCGCTTTAAAACCTCCCACAAAAAGCCATGATTGGCTTTATCGAAAGCCTTTTCTAAATCAAAAGATGTCAGGATAATCGAGCTATTCCTGTCTTTACAAAAATTAATTATATCCCAAATTAAGATTAAATTTTCTGAGCTTCTTCGACCTGGCACAGCACAGGTCTGCGTCACACTTACCATCTTACTAATTACTCTAGACCAGGGCTTCCCAAACTTTTTTGGGCCGAGACCCACTTCTAAATACAGTTATTTTCTCGGGACCCACTTGCTTGTAATTGAATATTGTAAAGTGCTACGGAATTTGTTGGCGCTAAATAAATGCAAATTTTATTAATAATAATGCATATTTTAAAGGGAGGGGGATGTTAAATTAAAAATATCAATTTACAACTTTTCAATTTATTATTTTTTAATATATTTAATATTTAAATAAATATAAGGCTATATGGCACTTACCCTCCTTCCTCTCCCAGCGGTCCATAGTGAAGGTGAAGCCCCTGTTTGCCCTCTCCAGGGCCCAGCACTCCTCACCCAGAGTCTCCATGATGAGGAGCTCTATATTGGTCTTGGTGTCCTGGCTCTTCTCCTTCAGATCCTCTACTGGGGTCACAGAAGCTGCCATGAACTCCTGACACCGCCAGGCCACCTCGTCCTACTATGACACCAAGGCTGCTGTCTCTGCCTGCAATTGCTGAGAGAATCCCGCCGCCAGTCTAGCCACCACCGCTGCCACCAGCAGGACAGAGGAGCTGGCTCTGCACCCCATAAACATATCCTACATAACAGCCAACAGACATACTCACTGATGCAAGAATCCTCATCACGGGAAATGCAGATCAGTCTCCATTAACTGCGTGGGCGGGGTCCTCAATCCATGGCGATTTGACTGCTCTGGCTCTCTGTAATTTGCGCAGGCTCGCACAGCACAATTTAAGCAGGCCCGCTCTCAGTGATTTCTGGCTCTTCGCGACCCACTCAGACGCAGCCCGCGACCCACCAGTGGGTCCCGACCCACAGTTTGGGAACTCCTGCTCTAGACAATCGTCTGGCAATCATTTTTGCAATCATTTTTGCAAAAACTTTATAGTCAGAATTTAATAAAGAAATAGGCCTCCAATTCCGAACATCCTTTCTATCTCCCTTTTTATAAATTAAGACCACCACCCCCATTTTCATTGATTCAGACAAGGTACCTTTGCCCATTATACACCTAAACAACTCTACTACTTCCCCCTTAACAATATCCCAATACATTTTAAAGAACTCACTGGGTAAGCCATCACCCCCCAGGGTTTTATTCGCTGCCATACTTGCAACTGCTTCCCAAACTTCAGCCTCTTCCACCTCTTTCTGTAAAAAAACCCTATCATCTTCATCTAGATTATCTTCCAACATATCAAACACTCTTGAATCAGACATCATCCCCTTTACATTGATACCCTCATACACTCCCTCAAACACCCCTTTCTCACCACAAGCCTTCTTAAAGAAAAACCTAGAGCATTTATCATCCTGCTCCAAATATTTAACTTTTGCTTGAAAAATGATTTGTTTTCCCCTTCTGGTTACTACTTCCTTAATTCTTCCCCTAACATGCTCAATTTCCTCTGCCATGTCAAAACCCATATTCCTAAATGAATATAATGTAGCCAACCGGGCTTGCAAACTAATATATCTCCTCTTTTCACTGATATTTTTATCCCTACTTTTTGTTAAAAAAAAAAAAACCTTAATTTTCTTTTTAAAATCAAAAAATCAAAAGATCTCTTTTTTTTTTTAAATTTTTCAATAATTGGCTTTTTTATCAAAAATGACAATTTTTAAGAACTTTTTTTGTGTGATTTTGTGTCTTCGGGGGGTCTAAAAGGTGTACCTGTGAAGTTTCAGCTCTGTAGCATGTCCGGAACCAGAAAAAAATATCATATAGGTGTTAAAGGAGGCTCCCGACCCACATCCCTGTTCTACTGAAAAATTTTCTTTTTTTTTTTTTCTGGTTCTGGACATGCTACAGAGCTGAAACTTCACATGCACACCTTTTAGACCCCCCAGATACTAAATCCAAAGTAAAAATCAAAAAAAATCTCTTTTTTTTTTTAATTTTTCAATAATTGGCTTTTTTATCAAAAATGACAATTTTTAAGAACTTTTTTTGTGTAATTTTGTATCTGGGGGTCTAAAAGGTGTACCTGTGAAGTTTCAGCTCTGTAGCATGTCCAGAACCAGAAAAAAAAAAAGGATTGTTTGTATTAGAAAACTTTCTGACAGGGGGTTTGCTTCGCTCCTGTAACACCTTGCCGGTTTAATAGAAGGCATTTTTTTGGGATCTTTGCAGTCAGGAAAAACATCTGAACTTGTGTATAGTGGTACTGTGCACAAGTTCAGATGTTTTGCCTGCCTCCAAAACCCCCCAAAAAATGACAGCAAAAACACACCTGGGCATTTTTTTTTTTTTGACGCTAGCGTTTTTTTGGCATTTTTTTGGGTTCTTTTGAGGCAGGCAAAACCCCTAGACATATATAGGTGTGATAGTAGCAGAAATATATTACTGTAAATGATTTCATTAGCGCAAGCATTTATTTCTGCTACTATCACACCTATATATGTCTAGGGGTATATATTCAGTCATATATGTCTATATATACCCCCTATACACATGTTCAGATGTCATGTCTGACATCAAACATGTCCTCAAAAAAGCACTGGCAGTGACAGCCCCTGCAGCATAAAAAATGCTTGGCTGGTGAGAAGCCATATTCCAGTTCCGAAGCTATTCAGAGAAATGATCATTTCTCTGAACCCTGCTATGGAAGGGTTTTGTCACCCTGCCATAGCAGTCACTGCCAGTTAACCCTACACTACACTACGGTCCCCTGACACTTAACACTTTCCCTACAGAAACTAAATTTTTGAAGCTAACTAAAGTGTAAAGGAGCACTCTAACTACACTAGATATCCCTTTCCTGACACTAATAAATGCTAAATGACACTTTTAAAGTAAAATTAACAGAACTGCTTCCACTCTCTTCCATGTCCAGTATAACAATGCTAGGAATATGGCGGGGGCGATCTTATATACTGGGGGGCGTATTCACTAATGATTGGTCTTGGGACCCCCTAGTCACTCCAATCACATTCCTAGCATTCTACTGCCCCCTCAATTGGTTTTTGCTAATGGTTCTGGTCCAATCACGGGCTTTTAAAGCCCATTTCCTGAAGCATTGCATTTTGGTCGGTTCTGGTTGCCGAATTCCGAACTTTTTGGGCAAAAAGTTCTAAATTCGGCCGAACCTCGAACACCCAATGTTCGGGCCGAACCGATGGTGGACCCGAACCGTTCGATCATCCCTACCGGCCATCCATGATCCAAGTTTCTTACAAGTCAACACACATAAGAAATGCTTTCAAAAATCTCAGCATGAGCACAAAGTGGCTTTTTCATTTAGACTTATGCCCCGTACACACGCATCGATTATTGGCCGGGAATTTTCGGCCAACGTCCGATCGGCCGTTTTTCGGCTTGTTAGTATGATGCTTTCCGACAACCGACTCCGACTTTTCGGCCAAAAAAAATCTGGTGTGCAGGCTATAAAATTTTTGTTGGCCAACAACACAACGGCCGATTTTCCGTCAGTCAGTACAGATTTCGGCAGACAAAAATCTGATAAGCAAGTCTGGGCATGCTTAGAGAAGAAAAAACACAAAGAAAGTAAACCAACACATGACATCACTTCTGAAGTAGGTTTTTGTTGGCCGAGAAAAATCGTGTGCAGTCTAGGCACATTCCAACCAACAAAACATCACTCTGGACAAAATTCGGACGATCGGTCGGCCAATAATCGTTGCGTGTGTACGAGGCATTAGGCTGGCCATACATGTTCCAATTTTCTTACAATTTTCTGTCCAATTTTCTTGTAATTTACCTTCAAGTATGTAGTACAAAGGCCTGCCTAATTAGATACAAGTGAATGTGTTGTTTAGCTTTGACCTCACATTATGTGGTTTGTGGTAGATCTACCAGAAAATTGTACAACAAAAGTTGAACATGTATGGCCAGCCTAATGGGCCATACACACTATAAGATTTTTTCCTTTAGATTTACCAAAACCAGATAATATGAGGTCAAACCTAAACACTTTCAATTTGTATGCAATCTGGCAGGCCCTTGCACTACATAGAAAAGGTAAATCTGAAGGAAAAAGTCTTCAGAAAATCTTATAGTGTGTATGGCCATACATGTTCAATTTTTGTTGTACAATTTTCTGATAGATTAACCCCAAACCACATGTGATGTCAAAGCTAAACAACACTTTCACTTGTATCCAATTAGGCAGGCCTTTGTACTACATACTTGAAGATAAATTTCAAGAAAATTGGACAGAAAATTGTAAGAAAATTGGATCATGTATGGCCATACACACTATAAGTTTTTCTGAAGACTTTTTCCTTCAGATTTACCTTTTCTATGTAGTGCAAGGGCCTGCCAGATTGCATACAAATTGAAAGTGTTTAGGTTTGACCTCATATTATCTGGTTTTGGTAAATCTAAAGGAAAAAATCTTCAGAAAATCTTATAGTGTGTATGGCCCATTAGTCTAAATGAAAAAGCCACTTTGTGCTCATGCTGAGATCATTGAAAGCATTTCTTATGTGTGTTGACTTGATGTAGTATTTTATATATATATATATATATATATATATATATATATATATATATATATCTTTTTTTTTTTTTTTGGGTTGTTGAATTCTAAGTTCTGGGGTTCCACTACATATGTTCAATCAATTAGCAAATTCTCAGATTTGCAAGCTCAAACACTGCTATTTTTCAGAGTGTAATGTGGCTCTATATAGGTAGCAACACTAATATGGCTCCCCACTCAACAAATATATTAATTTCACACATATACAAAGTTTTATTTTTGGGGAGAAGCCATATTATTGTTGTTTGTCATATATAACAACAGATAGTTGTAGGTAGTTCAGGGATTTGAACACCCAAATACAGTGTTGCATGGCAGATATGCTAACCACTTGGATATTTTGGTCAGTTTATTTAATCAAGCTCAAGCTCAAGCTCAAGCTCAATACATATTTGCAACATTTTTGCAAAACACAATCTACACAAACATAATCACTTTGTTACATTTATTTCATAATATATGCCACTGATAGTTTCTTAGCCTATCAATTTATATTTAAAATACTAATTTTTCACAGAAATAAATGTTTTAAACACCTATATACAATTTCCAGCATGCAGGATTATTTTTAAAAATTTGTTGATTTTATACAGTTTCAGTAAACTAGGTTAATTATTTGGGAATTGTGGTCTCTGAGGTTTTTTTTTTTTTTTGTTTCTTGTTATCTTTATACCAAACATACATGCACTGGCACCTTAAGAGCCCATTCACATTGAGGCGACATGACTTCGGGGGGGGGGCGACCTGTGAAGCCGCGTGCACCGCTGAGCACCGCGACTTCGGCGCGACTTGCAGAGACTTCACATAATGGAAGTCTATTCAAGTCGCTCCGAGGTCGCCCCAAAGTAGTACAGGACCCGTTTTCTAAGTCGGAGCGACTTGTGTCGCTCCTATTAGAACGGGTCCTGTACTACTCAATGGACCATGACATACCGCAACTTGTCAGGCTGACAAGTCGCCTGACAAGTCGCGCTAATGTGAATGGGCTCTGAAAATTAATATAGTTTGATTTGATTAGTCCATCACAAAATTTTAATAAAAAAAAATTATTTGAGCTTGAATTGGGTCTAAATAGAATATATATATATATATATATATATATATATATATATATATATATATATATATATATATATATATATATATATATATATATATATATATATATATATATATATATATATATATATATATATATATATATATATATATATATATATATATACACACACACATATATATATAGTAGGTAGTTAAGTGGTTAGCACAGCTGCCTTGCAACAGTGTATTTGGGTGTTCGAATCCCTGAACTACCTACAACTGTCTGTTGTTATATATGACAAGCAACACTAATATGGCTTCTCCTCAAAAATAAAACATTGTATACGTGTGAAATTTATATATTTTTGGGTTGGTTAAATATAGGAAGTAACAATAATATATTGTATATATATATATACACATAGGCAAATCAATAAATAAAACATATATATATATATATATATACATATACATATAATTCTTTTTTGGGCATCTATATATATATATATATATATATATATATAGACATACATAGATATGTGCAAAAAAAATTGCATTTTTCTCATTAGCGCCGGAATAGCGCCATTTTACCGCAAATTTGCGGCGGTATTTGCCGCAAATTCAATATAACTCCCACTAACGTTTTCAAAAACGTTATTTTCAGCCTTGTTTTTGGTTTGGAGCATGCTCACATGGGCTATCTGCCAGAAATGGACTCTGGAGCTATTTTAGCATTTTACACTTTTATTAATATCTTTTTTTCTACTTAACTTTTTCACACAGTTTAAAAGCAGTTTAGCTCAAAGTCATATAACACATCTTTCCCACACATTTTTTACTTTTTTCCTGCCATATTTTGTGATTTTGAAAAAATGAGTCCACCTTTTAGCTGGACTGTTTTTAAGTCCAGTCCTGACGTTATTTGATCTTAATGAATTTGACACTGCTCATAATGTTTCTGATGGTGTTATAGTGAATTGCATTTGCACCTAAAAATAGTCAAAATTGAGGTAAAATAGAACAAAATCAGCGTTGGAGGTACAATGAATTAGGCCCTGGGTATCTCTTTGCAGCCTAGGAAACAAAGACTTGAGGTCCCCTTAGCCAATGGTTCCCTGCCCAGCTCCGGTCCAGTTACCAGGGAGACCTGTCCTATTCTAACTACATCGGACTCTCGCCTTTAAGAGTTTGTTTGTTTCGATGTAATATCTTCACCCATGTTTCCCATCATCCTAGGACTCCCTTGGCTGCAGGCCCACAACCCTCATATTAATTGGGTCAAGAAGGAGATCCTCTTCACTTTTGAGTACTGCCAGAATCACTGCCTCCCTCCCGGGCCTCATAGTTCTTCTACCTGCTTGGCGGTTCAACCAGTACCCGACACCTTTCCAGCATCCCTGCAGCCTATCATGAGTTCATGGACGTTTTTGATAAAAAGAAAGCCGAGGTCCTTCCCCCTCACCGCTCCTACGATTGTCCCATTGAATTACTCCCTGGAGCTGAGATCCTGTTTGGGAGGATATTCCCTTTATCCAAGAACGAACTTGAAGTCCTCAGAGTCTACATCAATGAGAACTTGGAGAAGGGGTTCATCCATCCCTCCTCCTCTCCTGCTGGGGCTGGCATATTCTTTGTGGGGAAAAAAGATGGCTCTTTAAGACCCTGTGTGGACTACCGAGAACTCAACAAGGTTACCGTTAAGAACCGGTACCCTCTTCCCCTTATTCCTGAACTTTTTCAGTGCTTCCGGTGTGCCCGGATTTTCACCAAACTTGATCTTCGAGGAGCCTATAACCTAGTCCGTATCATTTGCCCAAGCAGCATTTGACGAACTAAAAAGACTATTTTTCTCGGCACCTATCCTTCAGCACCCGGATCCGGCTCTGCCCTATATATTAGAAGTTGACACTTCAGAAATTGCTAGTGGGGCAATCCTGTCCCAACGTCAAGGCCCGAAGGCGCTCCTTCATCCCGTGGCCTTTTCCTCCCGGAAAATGACTTTTTACGATGTAGGTGATCGTGAACTTTTGGCTATAAAATGTGCTTTTAGAGGAATGGAGATATCTGCTGGAAGGGGCCGCCCATCCCATCATGATTTTCACTGACCATAGGAACTTAGAATACCTCAGAACAGCTAAACGTCTAAGACCTCGACAAGCCCGGTGGGCCCTGTTCTTTTCAAGGTTCAACTTCCACATAACCTACAGGCCCGGGTCTAAGAATGGAAAAACAGATGTTTCCTGACAACCCAGAGATGGTTGAACCCAATACATACTCTCTGCTCAAAATTTTTTTTTGCTTATCCAGCCTGACCTGAAGATTGTGATTAAGGAGGCCTCTGCTCAAAGTACAGAACCAGTAACTCCCCCCTTAAGCAGACAAGATGGATTCTTGTGGCATCAAGACAAAGTTTTTGTTCCCCCTCAAGTAAGACTTCAGGTCTTAAAAAGCTCTCATGACCACAAGCTTGCCGGTCACTTCGGGTAAGGAAGACCCTCGAACTGGTCCAACGCCTCTTCTGGTGACCAAACCTGAATCAGGGTAAGGAAGACCCTCGAACTGGTCCAACGCCTCTTCTGGTGACCAAACCTGAATCAGGACTGCAAGGCTTATGTTGGTTCCTGTGTCACTTGCCAACGTAGCAAGGGGTCCAAAACCAAGTCTTGGGGCCTACTGAGACCTCTATCCATTCCTGAACAACCCTGGAAGAAGCTCTCCATGGACTTCATCGTGGATCTACCGCCCTCAGAAGGGTTCACCACTATTCTGGTGGTAGTTGACCGTCTTTCAAAGATGGCCCACTTTTTACCCATGATCTGTACACCCTCTGCTCTAGATACTGCCAACGTGTTCATTAGAGAGATACTTAGGTTACACGGGCTTCCGGACAATATCATATCAGACAGAGCTGTACAATTCACCTCTAGATTCTGGAGGGAGCTATGTAAATCCTTATCCATTGAAATGTGTCTGTCATCGGCTTACCATCCACAGAGTAATGGGCAAACCGAAAGAATGAACCAAACTTTGGAGCAATATCTACGATGTTTTCGCACAGGTTCCCAGGATAAATGGGTTTCTCTCCTTCCTTGCGCACAATTTGCGTACAACAATTCTCTACACTCAGCAACCAATCAAACCCCATTCTGGGCAAATTACAGGTTCCATCCCTCTTTCTTGCCTAATGTCATTCCTGAAACGTCAGTCCCTGCAGTCAAGGATCGAGTAAGTTTCATCCAGGCCAACTACCAGTTACTGCAGGATGCCATACTCAAGGGCCAAAAGGACTATAAAAGATTCTATGATCTGAAGAGGAAAGGAAATCCTGATTACAAGATTGGAGATAAGGTATGGCTTTCTTCTATGAATTTGAGACTGTCTTGTCCTTCTAGGAAACTTGGGCCCAGATTTATCGGCCCTTTTGAAATCAAGAGGGTTATTTATCCAGTGGCTTTTGAACTGGCTCTGCCCAGTTCCTACAAGATCCACCCAGTGTTCCATACCTCTCTACTTAAACCAGTTGTACAGAGCCCGTTCCCTGGAAGAGAGGAGAAACCTCCACCGCCGGTTTCAGTGGAAGGTGAAACCGAGTTTGAGGTTGAATCCATCTTGGATTGCAGGAAAAGGGGTAGACAGACTCAGTACTTAATTAAGTGGAAGGGGTATCCTCCTGAAGATAATTCATGGGAACCCATGAGCAATATCCATGCCCCAAGGCTTATCCGTGAATTCCATAGAGGGTTTCCTGAAAGTCGGGCCCGGAGGCTGCAATAGCAATGGTCGCTCCTGCCTCAATTGACACTGCCCTCTGCTGGCCTATGAAAGGTGGCCATAGGAGCAGACTCATTGCTGGATTATCTCTCAGCTTCCTGTGTTTCCTGTTTGGACTTCCTGTTGTGACCCAGCTTGTTTCTGAACCATCTGATCTCCTCCTGGTGTTTGACCCTCAGCTTGTCTCTCGGACTTTGCTCTTGCTACTACCTGCCTGTTTTCCCAGTGTATGACCCTGGCTTGCCTAAGGACTCTGTTTCTGCCTGCTCACCTGTGTATGACCCCGGCTCGTCCCTGTTCTGCTACTTACCTTGCTCTTGGACTGATCACCGGTGTTTGACCCTCGGCCTGGCTTTTACTATACTCCTCTATTTGCCTGCCTTACCCAGAGTTCCTGAAATCATCTGGTGCTCACCACAGGCGACCTGTGCTACTTGGGACGCTTCACCTCCTTTACCGCTTCCAGGGGTGACTCGCACTGAGCTGCAAGGGAACCCTTCTCTGCACTTCGGCCTCCATCCAGATTGTGACAACTACAAGCACTAAACTTATTCTCTCTGGAGAAGAGATGATTGAGGGGGGATATGATATCAATGTACAAATACTGTACTGGCGACCCTAGCATAAGGAACAAACTATTCAGAGAAAGGGAATACAATAAGACACGTGGCCACTCACTAAAACCTGAGGAAAGGCGGTTTAACCTTAAAATACGTAGGGGGTTCTTCACTGTAAGAGCAGTAAGGATGTGGAATTCTCTTCTGCAAACAGTCGTATCAGCAGGGAGCATCGATAGTTTCAAAAAACTATTAGATGGCCACCTTAAAGACCACAACATACAGGGGTATACAATGTACGGTTAACAACAAACACACGCACACATCATAGGTTGAACTGGATGGACTGATGTCTTTTTTTCAACCTCACAAACTATGTACTATGTATGTTGTTTGTTGCAAGATGCATCTTGAGGAGGTAATCTACTTTTCTTTGCTAGTGACAGAGGAAAAAGAATACTGCTGCCAGATATTAAAGGAGTGGGCCAGGGACCAGCTGTTAGAATGCATTCGTCTTGCTCATTCCCTAGTTGACCAGGGCAGGATACTGTTTAATGATGTTCAGCCATTGATTCAAGTTTGTGCAGAGTTGGCTTTGTCCAGTACTCCTAAACGCAGTGATGACTTTTCTCCCCCCTTTAGTATGGCTCAGATAGAATCACTGGTATGGTTATTGGAGGATGACTCATCTTATTTCTTTGAGCACTATTCAGCATGTTCCCAACAGGTGCTAGCAGAGTGTATTAATGCAGTGCAGTCTTTTTTTCAGACAGGCAGAGTGTAAACTGAATCTTGTTCAACCATTACTACAAGCATGGTAAGATATATTGCACTCAGCTTCAGTCAGTTTGCAACAACCCCTTCCTACTGCTAGACACCTGCCTGCTCAAAGATCTCTCTCTCCATCACCCACAGCAACCACAGTTGCAGCCCAGTATACCCTACTACCAACCATATGTCAGTACCCTGTTCCCACTTGCTGCACCTACCCTGCCTTTAACCCCTTGAAGCTTACCTCTTCTCCACTGGCTGCACCAATCCCTCAGAAATCCTCCTTAGCAACTGCTCCCTCTTTTTCAAAATCCCCCAGCTTTTCTTTGCTATCAGCTGCTCCCTCTACTCACAGCCCTGTGTTCACATGCAGAACCTCAGTGGCAAAACCCAAAAAGAAACAAAAGTTTTTCCCAACTGCTTCCACGCCAGCCAATCTGCTCCAGCCTGCTTCCACGCCAGCCGATCTGCTCGAGCCTGCTTCCACGCCAGCCGATCTGCTCCAGCCTGCTTTCATGCCAGCCAATCTGCTCCAGCCTGCTTTCACGCCAGCCGATCTGCTCCAGCCTGCTTTCACGCCAGCCAATCTGCTCCAGCCTTCTTCCACGCCAGCCGATCTGCTCCAGCTTGAAGTTCCGGTCCCTTTTGCCCAGCTTGAAGTTCCGGTCCCTTTTGCCCAGCTTAAAGTTCCGATCCCTTTTGCCCAGCTTAAAGTTCCGGTCCCTTTTGCCCAGCTTGAAATTCTGGTCCCTTTTGCCCAGCTTAAAGTTCCGGTCCCTTTTGCCCAGCTTAAAGTTCCGGTCCCTTTGGCCCAGCTTGAAATTCTGGTCCCTTTTGCCCAGCTTGAAGTTCCGGTCCCTTTTGCCCAGCCTGATGACCGGGTGCCTTTTGCCCAGCCTGATGACCGGGTGCCTTTTGCCCAGCCTGATGAATGGGTGCCCTTTGCCCAGCCTGATGACCGGGTGCCTTTTGCCCAGCCTGATGACCGGGTGCCTTTTGCCCAGCCTGATGACCGGGTGCCCTTTGCCCAGCCTGATGACCAGGTGCCTTTTGCCCAGCCTGATGACCAGGTGCCTTTTGCCCAGCCTGATGACCGGGTGCCTTTTGCCCAGCCTGATGACCGGGTGTCTTTTGCCCAGCCAAAGGGGCAGGTGCCCATCGCCCAGCCTGTCTCTGGACATCCTGTCCCTAACAACCTGCCTGCCTCTGATGGTCTGCTGCTCGATGACAAGTCTACCCATAGTGATCTGCTGTCTGACAACTCGCCTTCCTCTGCCTCTGATCTGGTGCCAGATGTCCAGCCTGATAATCCCATGCTTGATGTCCAGCTTGCGTCTGATGATCCTTTTACCATTGACCAGCCTGATCTTAGTTCTCTTCTACCTACCACCCAGCCGGGTTTTACTGACTCAATACCAGCTGCTCGGTTGGATTGTCATGCAAAAACTAAGTGTTCACCTGCTAATGGGTCTGAAAGCTCTGAGTCCTCACATGCTTTATATGGGTTACCTGTTTGGCCTGAGATTCGTTTGTTGGTTGCCTCGGTTGAGTGTTTTTCCTATGGCTCCAAAACCTGGTGGTCCGGACATACCCATGGTAACTAGTAGCTGCATTTGCCTTCATGGCCCTGGTCATGTAAGATCCCAGGGAATGGAGGGGTACTATCTGTGCCTCTCCATGATCCGGATGCACTTGCCTCAGCTTCGGGTGCACTAGGGGACCCGGGTCGGGTAACCAGTGCCTCAGAAATACCTAGGTGGCTTTTGAAGTGCAGAGTAAGTCCTGGAAACCAGGCAAGCTACTTGATTATGGCGAGACACTTCTGTGTCAGAGTTCCGGTATTGTCACATGACCCCATGGCTAAGTCTGCAGACAACTCGTGGGACCCCGGCATTGGGGTAACTGCTGTTTTGAGGGACTTGAAGTATCAAATTCTGTACATCTGGCCAGCAGGACACCCAGCCAGTTGCTTGACCTCAGAGGTGGGATACCCAGTCAGTCACCTGACCCAGGCGGTGGGACACTTTGCCTATTGTTAGATCTTGGCAATGGGGCATCTTGCTTGGAACCCCGCACTTCTTCAGCCTACAAGGAACTTTTGCTCTGGACTTGTGCAGCAAATGACTGTCTTTTATGGACTGGTTTAGCTAGGGTTGTTTGGAGCGTCCTGAGGCCGCTCCTTAGAGGGGGGTACTGTCAGGAAAGAGCTCACCTGCTGGTGGCACTGTAGCTCCCAGATCCATAGGCTGCAGTTCCAGTGTCCACCAGCGGGTGTCTGCCAGCAGTCAGAAGCTGACCTCTAATGCAATCAGTCATCACTAGGGTTGAGCGAACACGGACTGTATTATTCGTGTTCGTACCGAATTATTGGATTTTTGTTACCCGAACACGGACCCGAAAACTTTACTGTATGTTCAGGTAAAAATCCGTGTTTGGTCATGTTATTTCCGGGTTTGTATGTATTGGCGCGCTTTTCATGGCGGGCTTTCAACAGCCAATCAACAAGCGTTTAACTGGTGTGCCTTAAGCCATCCCAGCCATGCCTACAAATGTATTAGTAGCTGTGATTGGCCATCTGAAGCATGTGACCAAGTCTTTATAAGTTCGAGACCGAGCGCCGCTGAGTCATTATGCTGTAGTATAGGGACAGAGCACACATCATACGTGCTGTCTGCTCATTAGGGACAGACAGGCAAAAAAATCATATTGTGTCTGAAATAGAATTGAGGGACAGGTCGGAGTGCTGCAGGCAGGGCGAGATATAGGCATTTTAGGGCGAGGCTGGAGATATTTAGGGTCAGTGTTCTACAATCGATTTTGCTGTGTGGGGGGGGGGGGGGTTTGCAGTGCCGGCAGTGACCGATCTTATCAATCCTTTTAGGGAGAGGCTGGAGATATTTAGAGTCAGTGTTCTACTACAATCGATTTTGCAGTGTGGGGGGGGGGGTTGCAGTGCCGGCAGTGACCGATCTTATCGATCCTTTTAGGGAGAGTCTGGAGATAGGCAGGTGTCAGTGGTCCACATCCATTTTGCTGTGTGTGGGGTGGTGTGAACACAATCTTTTTGCCCACTGAGGAGGAGGGAGAAAAAAGTATTTTTTATCAGTCAGTTGTGTGCAGCGTTTTTCCTTCAGTGCTGCTGTGCTGACTGTGATAATACACTGCTGTGTTCACATGTGCTATTATTGAGTGATTTCAAAAGTTATACACTTTTTTCTATTTCACTATTCAATATACACCCTTGGGTTACAAAAAATTAAATTGTGGCATAGTCTGTACTAATCTAGTTAAAAATTACAAACTTAGAAGGGGAATTTTTTTTTTTTCCCTCCATAGCCTGCAGCAGAGCTGACTGATATAAGACACTGCTGTTCACATGTGCTATTGATAAATCACCAATTTTATATCATATTTTCTATTCCGCTATTGAATCTACACCTTCGGGTATAAACAATTAAATTGCGGGATAATCTGTGTCGGTACGTGTGAGATACACCTTTCCAATTTTTGGGGCGCATCTCATACTGCCGAGGATTTGAGGGTGCTGCCTGTTCCGAACTCCTCCTACTCCTCATTCTGCCTTTGGGGGTACAAAAAAATAGTAATTTGGGCCTAGTCTGGGTCTCTACGTGTGAGATACATACACCTTTTGATATCATATTTTCTATTCCGCTATTCAATCGAAACCTTTGGGTATAAACAATTAAATTGCGGGATAGTCTGTGTCGGTACGTGTGAGATACACCTTTCCAATTTTTGGGGCGCATCTCATACTGCCGAGGATTTGAGGGTGCTGCCTGTTCCGAACTCCTCCTACTCCTCATCCTGCCTTTGGGGGTACAAAAAAATAGTAATTTGGGCCTAGTCTGGGTCTCTACGTGTGAGATACATACACCTTTTGATATCATATTTTCTATTCCGCTATTCAATCTAAACCTTTGGGTATAAACAATTAAATTGCGGGATAGTCTGTGTTGGTACGTGTGAGATACACCTTTCCAATTTTTGGGGCACATCTCATACTGCCGAGGATTTGAGGGTGCTTCAGTCTGCCTCCTGCCTGTTCCGAACTCCTCCTACTCCTCATCCTGCCTTTGGGGGTACAAAAAATAGTAATTTGGGCCTAGTCTGGGTCTCTACGTGTGAGATACATACACCTTTTGATATCATATTTTCTATTCCGCTATTCAATCTAAACCTTTGGGTATAAACAATTAAATTGCGGGATAGTCAGTGTCGGTACGTGTGAGATACACCTTTCCAATTTTTGGGGCGCATCTCATACTGCCGAGGATTTGAGGGTGCTGCCTGTTCCGAACTCCTCCTACTCCTCATCCTGCCTTTGGGGGTACAAAAAATAGTAATTTGGGCCTAGTCTGGGTCTCTACGTGTGAGATACATACACCTTTTGATATCATTTTTTCTATTCCGCTATTCAATCTACACCTTTGGGTAAAAACAATTAAATTGCGGGATAGTCTGTGTCGGTACGTGTGAGATACACCTTTCCAATTTTTGGGGTACATCTCATACTGCCGAGGATTTGAGGGTGCTTCAGTCTGCCTCCTGCCTGTTCCGAACTCCTCCTACTCCTCATCCTGCCTTTGGGGATACAAAAAATAGTAATCGCGGCCTAGTCTGGTTCTGTACGTGTGAGATACATACACCTTTTTTTTGATAATATTTTCTATTCCGCTATTTATTCTACACCTTTGGGTAAAAACAATTAAATTGCGGGATAGTCTGTGTCGGTACGTGTGAGATACACCTTTCCAATTTTTGGGGAGCATCTCATACTGCCGTGGATTTGAGGGTGCTTCAGTCTGCCTCCTGCCTGTTCCGAACTCCTCCTACTCCTCATCCTGCCTTTGGGGGGTACAAAAAATAGTAATCGCGGCCTAGTCTTGTTCTGTACGTGTGAGATACACCACCGTTTTGTAAAAATTTTCCTATTCCGCTATTCAATATACACCCTGTTTGAGTGTAAAAAATTAAATTACGGCATAGTCTGTATCGGTACATGTGAGATACACCATTTTAAATTTGTTTAGCGCATCTCCTTCCACCGCCGAGGATTGCAGGGCGCTTCAGTTTGCCTCCTGTTCCCAACTCCTCCTACTCCTCTTCCTCATCCTGCCTTTAGGGTACAAAAAATAGTAATCGGGGCCTAGTTTGTATTTGTACGTGTGAGATACACCGTTTTGTAAAATTTGTCCAATTCCGCTATTCAATATACACCCTGTTTGAGTGTAAAAAATTAAATTGCGGGATAGTCTGTATCGGTACATGTGAGATACACCTTTTTAAATTTGTTTGGCGCATCTCCTTCCATCGCCGAGGATTGCAGGGCGCTTCAGTTTGCCTCCTGTTCCCAACTCCTCCTACTCCTCATCCTGCCTTTAGGGTACAAAAAATTGTAATGGGGGCCTAGTCTGTGTTTGTACGTGTGAGATACACCGTATTATAAAATGTTTCCTATTCCGCTATTCAATATACACCCTTTTGGAGTGTAAAAAATTAAATTACGGCATAGTCTGTATCGGTACGTGTGAGATACACCTTTTAAATTAGTTTGGCGCATCTCCTTCCACCGCCAAGGATTGCAGGGCGCTTCAGTTTGCCTCCTGTTCCGAACTCCTCCTACTCCTCTTCCTCATCCTCCCTTTAGGGTACAAAAAATTTTAATCGGGGCCTAGTCTGTGTTTGTACGTGTGAAATACACAGTTTTTTATCCTTTTTCCTATTCCGCTATTCAATATACACCCTTTTGGGGTAAAAAACATTAAATTGCGGCATAGTTTGCATATTTGACTGTGAGATACACCCGTGCGATACTGTTGTTGTTTTGTTCCGCTATTCAATAAACACCTTTCTAGGGCAAGATCATAAATTACAGAAATATGAGGAGACCGTCAAATAGGGGCCGTGGCCTGGGTCGTGGTGCTGCTGGTAGAGCTCCTGTTGCAAGGAGAGGACGTGGTCGATCTGTGCCAGCTACACGCACAAGTGAAACACCTTCCTCAAGTGTGAGTAGGCGACAGAACCTGCAGCAGTATTTGGTAGGGCATCATACGCCTCTAGAAGTGATGAGGCCAGAACAAGTAGAGGCGATAGTAGATTGGTTTGCTGCTGACAGTGCCTCCAGTTCCTTCACATTGTCTCCCACCCAGTCTACTGCAGAAAGGTCAGAGTTGGCACCTGCAGCCAATGTCCAACCGTCTTTCACCTCACCCCCTTGCAAATCAGGCAAGCAGTCTGAGCCCCAAGTCATACAGCAGTCTCTTCTTCTTTTTGAGGACTCTGTCAGCAGGGTTTCCCAGGGCCATCCACCTGGCCCTGCCCCAGAAGTGGAAGAGATTGAGTGCAGCGATGCCCAACCACTTATTTCTCAAGATGAGTACATGCAAGGACCATCGCAGCACGTCTCCGATGATGACGAAACGCAGGTGCCAACTGCTGCGGCATTCAGAATTGTGGAGACCGACAAGGAGGGCAGGGGTGAAGACGATGTGGAGGACGATGAGGTATCCACATGGAATATGACCTTCATTCCCCACATGGAATGAAGGTCATGCAGGTGACCTGAGTAGTTTGGAGGAAGAGGCGGTGGTCGCACAGAGCCACCAGCACAGCAGAAGAGGGAGCAGGGTGCAGAAGCGGAGCGGCCGTGCCCTAGACACTACGCCTGCTACTGCCCAACGCAGCAAGGGAACGAGCGCAGCAAAGCCAGCTCAAAGGAGTTCTCTAGCGTGGAAGTTCTTCAGAAAATGTGCTGATGACAGGACACGAGTGGTTTGCACCCTGTGCAATCAGAGCCTGAAGCGAGGCATAAACCTTCTCAACCTGAGCACAACCTGCATGATCAGGCATCTAAGTGCAAAGCACGAGCAGCAGTGGAGTAGACACCTTCAAAACTAAGAAACGTCTCTGGCTCATCCTGCTTCCTCTTCTGCTGCAGTCTCGGCCTCTCCATCCACATCTGTAGTGATACCGGCACCTGCCACCCCGCAAACAGACGATCTATCAGCATCACCACCACCTGGGTCACCAACCATCTCCACAATGTCCCGTGGAAGCGTTCAGATTTCCATCTCCCAAACACTTGAGAGGAAGAGGAAGTACCCTACTACCCACCCGCGATCCCTGGCCCTGAATGCCAGCATTTCAAAATTCTTGGCCTTTGAAATGCTGTCATTCCGTCTGGTGGAGACGCACAGTTTGAAAAACCTTATGTCGGTGGCTGTCCCACAGTACGTCATGCCCAGTCGCCACTACTTTTCCAGGCAAGCCATCCCTTCCCTGCACAACCAAGTGGGGGAAAAAATCAGGTGTGCACTGCGCAACGCCATCTCTGGCAAGGTCCACCTAACTACCGATACTTGGACCAGTAAGCACGGTCAGGGGCGTTATATCTCCCTAACGGCACACTGGGTAAATGCAGTGGCGGATGGGCCTGAGGCGGATAGCAATTTGGCGCATGTCCTTCCACCACCGAGGATTGCAGGGCGGTTTAGTTTGCCTCCTGTTCCTAACTCCTCCTACTCCGCTTCCTCATCCTCTACCGCCTCCTCATCCGGACAGCGTAACACCTTCACCACCAACTTCAGCACGGCCAGGGTTAAACAACAGCAGGCAGTTTTAAAACTTGCCTGTTTGGGGGAAAAACCACACACCGCGCAGGAGTTGTGGAGGAGCATGGAACAGCAGACAAATGAGTGGTTGCTGCCAGCGAGCCTCAAGCCCGGCCTGGTGGTGTGCGATAACGGGCGAAATCTCATAGCAGCTCTGGGCCTAGCCGGCTTGACGCACATCCCTTGCCTGGCGCATGTGCTGAATTTGGTGGTGCAGAGGTTCCTTAAAAATTACCCCGATATGTCAGAGCTGCTGCAGAAAGTGCGGGCCGTCTGTGCGCACTTTCGGCGTTCTCACCCTGCTGCTGCTCGCCTGTCAGCGCTGCAGCGTAACTTCGGCCTTCCTGCTCACCGCCTCATATGTGACGTGCCCACAAGGTGGAACTCCACCTTGCACATGCTGGAAAGACTGTGCGAGCAGCAGCAGTCCATAGTGGAGTTTCAGCTGCAGCACGCACGCGTGAGTCGCTCTGCGGAACAGCACCACTTCACCACCAATAACTGGGCCTCCATGCGAGACCTGTGTGCCTTGTTGCGCTGTTTTAAGTACTCCACCAACATGGCTAGTGACGATGACGCCGTTGTCAGCTTAACTATCCCACTTCTATGCCTCCTTGAAAAAACAATTCGAGCGATGATGGAAGAGGATGTGGCACAGGATGAGGAGGAGGAGAAGGAGGAGGATGATGAAGAGGTAACATTTCCAAGGCTTTCAGGGCAGTCATTCGCAAGGGGCTCCGAGGGTGGGTTCCTGCACACACAAACGCCAGGGACACAATTGTCCAGCAGGGGCACAGTTCTGGAGGATGAGGAGGATGAGGAGGAGGAGATGGAGGAGGAGATGGAACCATGTTCACAGCAGGGTGGCACCCAGGCCAGCTCATGGCCATCACTGGTGCGTGGCTGGGGGGATACAGAGGACACAGACGATACACCTCCCACAGAAGACAGCCTTTCGTTGCCTCTGGGCAGCCTGGCACACATGAGCGATTACATGCTGCAGTGTCTCCACAACGACCGCCGAGTTGCCCACATTCTAACTTGTGCTGATTACTGGGTGGCCACGCTGCTGGATCCCCGTTACAAGGACAACGTACCGTCCTTAATTCACTCACTGGAGCGCGATCGCAAGATGCGCGAGTACAAGCGCACGCTGGTAGACGCGATGCTGCTGGCATTCCCACCTGACAGCGGGGCCACAGTGGAAGCACAAGGCCAAGGCAGAGGAGGAGGAGGAGGAAGAGGTCGCCAACGCAACCAGGGCATCGCCAGCACCTCAGAAGGCAGGGTTAGCATGGCCGAAATGTGGCACGCCACAACAAACAGCAGCACCAGCAGCTTATATGGAACGTCTTAGCAGGAGGCAGCATTTCACCAACATGGTGGAGCAGTATGTGTGCACACACCTACATGTAGTGAATGACGGGTCTGCCCCCTTCAACTTCTGGGTCTCCAAATTGGGCACATGGCCTGAGCTTGCCCTTTATGCCTTGGAGGTGCTGGCGTGCCCTGCAGCCAGTGTATTATCTGAACGTGTATTTAGCACGGCTGGGGGCTTTATCACAGACAAGCGCAGCCGCCTGTCCAGAGACAATGTGGACAAGCTCACGTTCATTAAAATGAACCAGGCATGGATCTCACTGGACTTTTCCGTACCTTTTGCAGAATAGAGATGGATACCGACCTTACCCAGCCATTGTTATATTTTTGATCTTTCTCACTCTTTTGGGGTGTACCCTCATTTAAAATGACTAAAAAAAAGCAGTGTTGGCTACCTCGTCCCCCTCCACCGCCGCTTCAACCTACACCGCCACATCCACTGCCACCTCAACCTCCCTCCTACTCCATATGGGCCTCGTCCTTCACAGATGAAGATAATTGTTTTATTTTTCAGTTTTTTTTGTTGTTTTAAGTTGTTTCCCTATCCACATTTGTTTGCAGAGCACTTGCCATGCTCTTAACTACGTTTTGCTGCCATTTGCAGCACTCTAGCCCTTTCCATTGGTGTTTTAGAGCCATTTTAGTGCCTGAAAGTTCGGATCCCCATTGACTTCAATGGGGTTCGGTGTCCGGGTAAAGTTCGGAAAAAGTCCGGGACACGGACCCGGACTTTTTTTTCAAGATCGGCCAAACCCGCCGAACACGGACATCCAGGTGTCCGCTCAACCATATAAATAATACAACAAGTGATAGATTTAACCACCCTGGCGGTGATCCCGAGCGTGACTCGGGGTTAATTTTTACTTTCAGGAGCGGTAACCCCGAGTCACGCTCGGGGTAGTATTGCAGAGTGCCAGCGGAGCCCCATTAGCTCCCCGAGTCAATGCACTTACCTTGTCCCGGCGATCCAGCGATGTCCTTCGCTCCGGTCGCCGGGTGACCGGCGTCTGACTTCCTGGTTCGGTTCCCTGCGAGCAGAGGCGGCGCACGGGAGCGGAACTGGGCGGGAAATTTGAAAAGTGAAACTAAAATAAAAGAGGTGATACACTGTAATCTGAGAGGATTACACTGTATCACCACAGATTACCACACATCTGACAGTACAGTGCCCCTTCTTACATTATAGTTGTGATTTGTGCCCAAAAAAAAAAAATATATTATGGCATCAAAAAAGCGCCAGTCTAAAGCGCTTTTGGACCAGCTGAGTGACAGCGGCAACGACCCGGAAGTGCTCGCGGAAGTGAGTGATAGCGAGTCATGCGGTGATTTGTCGTCTGACACTGACACGGATCTGGCAAGTGACAACGGCGATGACCCTGCACCTGACCTGAGCGATGTGCGCACTTGGTGCGCTATTGATTGCGATGCGGACCAGGTAGAGCCCCCAAGATTCCCGTTCACCGGATCACCTGGGATGAAGGTAGATGTCGAGCGTGACAATCCTCTAGCCTACCTGCAATTATTCCTCACTGAGGAGGTAATTGAAAAAATTGTCACGGAGACTAATCGCTACCAAGAGCAGCAATCCGCTAAGCTGCATGCCAGGCTTTCCCGAAGCAGAAAGTGGGAACCGGTGACGAAAGAGGACACGTGGTTGTTTCTGGGACTCCTCTTTCTTCAGGGGTTGGTGGGGAAACCGTTCCAGAAATGGTACTGGACCACCAACAGGTTACTGGCCACTCCGTTCTTTGGCACCGTGATGTCTGAGTATCGCTTCTCCCTGATTTTGAAGTACTTCACGAACAATGAGGAGTTTGATGAGGCCACGCATCCTGCGCCCAAACTGAAAAAAATCTGGGAGGTATGGCAAATTATTGTGGCCAATTTCCAGCGGACCTACTTGCCAGAAAGGGACGTCAGCGTGGATGAGAGTTTGATGGCCTACAAGGGTCGCCTAAGCTGGATTCAGTACATCGCATCCAAAAGAGCGCGGTTTGGCATCAAATCATATATGCTCTGCGAGTCATCCACGGGGTACATATGGAATTCGGTAATTTACACCGGCAAAGGCACTAAATTCAACCCCAGGTACAGCGGTTATGGGATGGCCACATCATCCGTCCTTACACTTCTGGAGCCATTGCTGAACCAGGGATATTGTGTAACCACGGACAACTTCTATACGTCCCCGGAACTATATGATGTTTTGCTACAAAATAGAACCGACGCATATGGTACCGTTAGGCCTAACCGACGAGACATGCCATCTTTTTTTGCCAAAAAAAAAACTAAAAACCGGAGAAATGGTTGCCTGGCAGAAGGGTAAGATGATGGCAATGGGATGGCGAGACAAGAAGGATGTGTGTCTCATGAGCACTGTGCACAATACCTCCACTGCCACGGTCCACACAAAATGTGGGACAGATGTGCTGAAACCACAGGTCGTGATTGACTATAACAAAACAATGGGACGTGTCGACAGAGCCGATCAGGCCATGACCTTCTATCCCGCTATGCGAAAACAGCAAAAAAAATACTATAAAAAAATATTCAGACACCTTCTGGAACAATATCTATGGAACGCTTACATCCTGCACAAAGCCAACAGTGACAAGCCTCTTGCTCATTCCGAGTTTGTCTGGAAGGTGGCTGAGCAGATTTTTGTAAAGTACCAGACACCATCAGGAGTTGAAAATAGACCTGGACGTCGCGATGTTGTCTTGGTCAACCCAGAGCGTCTGACCGGCCGTCACTTTGCAGACTATATCCCGCCAACTGCAAAAAAGGCAGCACCGACCAGGATGTGTGTTGTTTGCTGCTCGAAACGCGATAGAAATGGAAAGAAAGTCCGAAAGGAAACCAGGTTCCACTGTTCTGATTGTGACGTCGGACTTTGTGTAGTTCCTTGTTTCAAAATGTATCACACGCAGCATGTGTATTGAATTTTCTTTCTTTGACAAATTTCCTTATTTACTACATTATTGAATAAAATTACATTATTTATGAGATTATAATTCATGATTTTGTGTTTCAAAATTTATCACATCTGGGATGTCTACTAGAGTCTTGTTTTGGTCAGGTTTAAGTCAGTAATTACTAAGAATTGTAGGCCTATAATACATAACGCCAAATTTCCATGAAAATAATTGTACCGCTTTTGGTATAAACTTCCAGACATAATCATACCGCCAGGGAGGTTAAGTGCAAAATATTTCAAATATAAAGTGCAATATGTGGCCAAATATATAAAAGTGCAAAATAAAGTCCACAAATAAAAGTTCAAGTGCACTAAAAGTGCAATGTAACTCAAATAATAAAATACAATGAAGTGCTCCAGTGCAGAAGGTGCTGAAAGATGATCACTCGTGGCAAGATGACTTGAACCCCTTTAGGAACCCTACTCACCAGAAAGGATGGACCCTTATTAGGGGTCAAAAACGCTTGTCTATACTTTCTGGTGAGTAGGGTTCCTAAAGGGGTTCAAGTCACCTTGCCACGAGTGATCATCTTTCAGCACCTTCTGCACTGGAGCACTTCATTGTATATTATTTGAGTTACATTGCACTTTTAGTGCACTTGAACTTTTATTTGTGGACTTTATTTTGCACTGGACACTTTACCAATTACTAATTACTTTTATATATTTGGCCACATATTGCATTTTATATATGAAATATTTTGCACTTAAATCTATCACTTGTTGTATTTTTATATTTATTATTCTGCAAGCTCTGTGTCATTTTGTTTATTTATTCTATTTATATTTTATTTTTGCACTACCTGTGGCGCGGGTTTAAAATTCACTTTCAATACCATGTACATATAAGTGCTCTGTATACTTTAAAAAAAGTGCTCCTTGTTTGTGCTCCTCCACCTACCAGATGACTTTGGGCCACCAGGACCCAAACCGCTTTTATGAAGTTCCTTTACTTCAAGAAGGGCTCAGCTTATATCCACAACAACCAATAGAGATAATCAGATGCCACTAGGCCCCCCTGGGTCTTACAGCTTTAAATTGATTTCCTTAGCATCAGATAAGGCTTAGCTTCATCAGCTGAGATTTCCTAGAATAAAAAATAAAGTGAATAATCGTGCAATACGTTTTATTTAAAAATATTCTCATAAAAAGGTATAAGTTATAGATTTCATATTTGTGTGTGCCTGCAAGCAGCACCCACTATAGATCGCCTGGTTTATTACAATCATCGCAGTTCACGCTCTGAAGCGGCATGCATTTCAACTGCGTTCCACTGGGCCAGACAAGACGAAACTGGAAGTATCATCGCTACACTGGACCTCAATGCATTTCCACCGGAAGGCGTCATCAGCAATTTATATATTGGCCATATTCTCGGTGTCTGTTATACCCCCTTTTGGCTTCCCATTTGTTTATAAATGACTTGGTGATCGCATGACTGGATAGTAAAACATATATATATATATATATATATATATATATATATATATATATATATATATATATATACATACTGTACATACACATCAATTAGCTCAGTTTTTCCAAACCTTATATAGGGATGACAATTCCTGCTTCAATGCCTGCGGGTGACCCATGCTACTTTGGACCTGACCTCTCCTGTTCTCACCCTCAGGGGGATCTGGAACTTAGCCGCAAAGGAAGCCTTCTCTCTCTCCATTGGCCTCCAGCACCATGTACATGATAACTGTACAGTAACATCTATGCATTTTCAGAGTTCTAAATAGTGAAGATATTGTCTAATTACAAAATACATTAAGCAAGTTAGACAACTGAGCCATTTAAATAACAAAGAAAATATACTCCTAGGCCATATTAACACTTACCCTAAAAAGAAATAGATGTGGGTAAAACTGTAGAGATGAAGCTAAACAGCAGGGCTAGACAAATGACATAAAGGCTAAAAATATTCTGGGTTTATGTAAAAGATAATAAATGTTAGAGACGCTAATGTAGATTTACTATCTATAAATGCCTTGTCAGACAACACATACAATACACTGTACAGTTTTACAGTAAGAATAGATTAAGCTTGATGGACTTTGGACATTGCTTTTGCTTAATGCCTATCCCTTTTTCTGTGTTATACAGTATATACAGAGCATTTGCATACAGAACTTATTTAAGACTAACATTAAAAGAATATTTCAAATAAAGTAACAAGTATTGCCAGTTCCTTTTCCCTTCAGGGCGATATACAGTATGTGAATTTCTTTTTTTTACTAATATATAATGCAATACATTCCACTCCAGTATCTCCCACTGCTTTATGCAGCAAAGTGACACTTGCACTACACATTACATGCTCTAACCTGTAACAGGTACGAGGAATCAGCCAAATGATCAGACAGAAGGTAGCTTAAACTTAAAGTGATTGTAAAGTCTCATTTTTTTTATGTTTGCTGAAAAATAGCAAACATGTAATACTTACCTGCTCTGTTAAGTGGTTTTATACAGAGCAGCCCAGATCCTCCACTTTTTGGGTCCCACTTTGGCTTGCCTGGCCCCTTCCTCCTGACGAGTGCCCCCACAGCAAGCAGCTAGCTATGGGGGGACCCATACCGAGCCACAGCTCCGTGTGTCTATTCGGACACGGAGCCCTGGAAAGACCCTGCCCCCTCTCTCTCCTCATTGGCTCACTGACTTTGATTGAAAGCAGTGGGAGCCAATGAGGAGGAGAGTCCCAGGCAGCCGAGTCTCTCCCGCAATCACAGGATGATCACATTTAGCGTAAATAACAATATAACATGGCAAGAGGGTAACATAAGGACCCTAAAGTCAGAAGGGCAAACTTTCCCAAATTGTGCTTAATGATGGAAAGGGTAAACTGGGACCAAACCCTAGGAACACTGACCACAGAGGAAAAATGGGAATGCTTTAGAAACATATTCAACAAATGCATCTCGCAGTGCATTCCTATGGGAAATAAATTTAGAAGAGACAAAGTCAAACCTGGCTGGCTAAACCGTAATGTTAAAAAACTTATTAGGGGAAAAAAAATGGCCTTCAAGAAATATAAATCAGAGGGCACAATATCTGCTTTTGAGCAATACAAGGAGGCAAATAAGAAAAGTAAATACGAAATCAAAATGGCTAAAACTTTGAGAAACAAATAGCGGAGGATAGTAAAAAGAACCCAAATAAATTCTTTAAATATATCAACAGCAAAAAAACAAGGGCAGAGCATGTTGGACACATAATTAACGATGAGGGGAGGATGGTTACAGAGGACACTGAAAAGGCAATCATGCTTAATGCTTTTTTCTCCTCAGTCTTTACACAGGAAAAGGAGGGGTACACTGACCATGACTGTATGGTTAGCAGTAATTCACAGGACTTGTTAGCCGATATGGCTAACAGAGGGTGAAATCAGGGAAAGGCTGGATGAAATTAACACAAATAAATCACCAGGCCCGGAGGGCGTACATCCGGGACTACTCAAAGAACTTAGTAAAACTATATCTAGACCACTGTTCCTGATCTTTGCTGACAGTATTATGACAGGAAATGTACCGGGGGGTTGGAGGAAAGCTAACGTGATACCGATATTCAAAAAAGGGCAGAGGCATGTCCCGGGAAATTATAGGCCTGTCAGTCTGACATCGATAGTATGTAAACTTCTGGAGGGGATGATAAGGGACTATATCGTAGAGTTTGCTAAAGACAACAACATCATAAGCAGTAATCAGCACGGGTTTGCTAAAGGGCGTTCTTGTCAAACCAATCTCTTAACATTCTACGAGGAGGTGAGCTGTGAGCTAGATAGGGGGAGACCAGTGGATGTGGTGTACCTGGATTTCACTAAGGCGTTTGATACAGTTCCCCACAAGCGCTTAATTTATAAAATAAGGTCTGCAGGCATCGACCACAAGTTTGTTCTTGGATACAGAACTGGCTAAAAGGGCATGTCCAAAGGGTGGTAATAAATAGCGCAAACTCAGACTGGTCTGGGGTGGAAAGTGGGGTCCTCCAAGGCTCAGTCCTGGGACCAACCCTGTTCAATTTATTCATAAACAGCATTGAGGACGGGATCAGTAGTTCTATATCAGTTTTTACAGATGACACAAAATTGGGCAGGGCAATAACTGCACAGCATGAGGCAGATATCCTACAGAATGACCTGAACAAAATAAGAGAGTGGGCTACGACATGGCAAAGGAGGTTTAATGTGGAGAAGTGTAAAGTTTTGCACTTGGGGATTAAAAACATAAAAGCACAATACACTTTAGGGGGGGGGTACCTTTGGGGGAATCAAAAATGGAGCAAGATCTGGGAGTTTTGGTAGAGGATAGACTAAGCAATAGCATGAAATGTCAAGTGGCAGCTGCTAAAGCCGGCAGAATATTAGCATGCATAAAAAAAGGGATGTATTCCAGAGATAAAACTATAATCCTACCACTTTATAAAACTCTGGTCCGACCGCATCTGGAGTATTCTGTCCAGTTCTGGTCGCCAGTCCTCGGGAGGGATGTGTTGGAGCTGGAGAGAGTCCAGAGAAGGGCAACTAAACTAATTAGGTGATTGGAGGACCTTAATTATGAAGAGCATCGCTTAATTTATTCTCCCTGGAGAAGAGACGCCTGAGAGGGGATAGCAATTTATAAATACCTCAATGGTGATTTCAGCATAGAAAAAAAGCTATTCAGTCGCAAGGATTGCATGAGGACTCGAGGACATACAATGTGATTAGAGGAGAAGCGTTTTGATCTCAGGCAACACAGGGGGTTCTTCACTGTTAGGGCTACAAGAGTGTGGAATGGTCTATCACAAGAGGTAGTTTCTGCGGGAAGTATGGCTACTTTCAAAAGACTCTTGGACGTACATCTCAAGGATTAGAACATTATGGGGTATTAGAGATGATTACGGCCACGTGCACCTACACAGGTTGAACTGGATGGACTATTGTCTTTATTCAACCTCAACTACTATGTAACATCGCTGGATAGAGATGGGGCTGAGGTAAGTATTCAGATAAGCAGGCTGGGCAGCAGGCAATGGATCGTCATACTGTGCAGCAGGCACCAGATCAAGAGGCACTGGATCAGCAGGCTGGGCAGCAGGCACTGGATCATCTTGCTGGGCAGCAGGCATGGGATTATTAGACTGGGCAGCAGGCCCTGGATCATCAGGCTAGGCAGCAGGCAACGGATTATCAGACTGGGCAGCAGGCACTGGATCATCAGGCCGGGGCACGGGCAGAGACACATCAGGCTGGGAAACAGGCAGAGGCACTGCAGAGTGGGCAGTGTGTAGAGGCAGTGCAGGCTGGGCAGTGGGCATAGGCACATCAGTGACTGGCATCATGGTGGGCTGGGCCAGAGCGACTGGTGTGGAGGCAGACTGGAGCAGATCAGCTGGTGTGGAAGCAGACTGGAGCCAATCGGCTGGCATGAAGGCAGGAGAGGACAGTGCCAGAATTGTATGAGTTGGGAAGAATTTCCTTTTCTTTTTAGGTTAAGACACTGGAAACTTCTGAGTGTTTGCAGGGCTATGAATAGGTTGTGCAGCAGATGGAGGAGTAATAACAGCACTGAGAGATAGTGGAAAAGGAGAAGCAGTTACACAGAAGGATTTCTGAAGGGTTGCCTGGGGCGAAGGAGTAGTAGTGATGGACGAACATCGGTCGGGCGGTTCGCGAACGTCAGCCGCAAATTTTCTCAAAAGTCCGCGAACCGCAAGTTCGCGGTGGGCCCCATTGACTTTAATGGGAGGCGAACTTTAAAAACCTTTAGGTCCTATTTGCAGCCACAAAAGATGTACTAGCTGTGCACAAATAGTCCCAGCACATGGACAATGTCATAACAGAAGTATTGCAGTTGCCCTAAATTTTTATTTTTTTTTTTACAGCAAAGATTATTATTATTTTTTTCATAAATCAGCCAGAACTGACAGCAGCTGGTAAATAGATTGTCTAATACATATAGGGTCCATTCACACATCTGTAAAATGGGTCCGCATCCATTCCACAATTTGGCGGAACCTTTACAGACCCATTGATTTTCAATTCCAGTCCGAAAAATTAGGCATTCAGAGGATAAAGAAGTAAGTGTCGGCCATTCCAGGCTCCAAAAATTAGCCCACATGTGTTTACCTGACAGCTAAGAACGTAGTATTCTGTGGCTGAAGGTACATTAGGCATTCACAGGATACAGAAGAAAGTGTCGGCCAGTATAGGCCCCAAAAATTAGCCCACATGGGTTTAACTGACAGCTAAGAATGTAGTTTTCTGTGGCTTAAGGTTCATTAGGCATTCACAGGATACAGAAGTAAGTGTAAATGGTATAGGCTCCAAAAATTAGCCCACATGGGTTTACCTGACAGCTAAGAACATTGTATTCTGTGGCTAAAGGTACATTAGGCATTCACAGGATACAGAAGTAAGTGTCGGCCTGTATAGGCCCCAAAAATTACCCCACATGGATTTACCTGACAGCTAAGAACGTAGTATTCTGTGGCTGAAGGTACATTAGACATTCAGAGAATACAGAAGTAGGTGTCGGCAAGTATAGGCCTAAAAAATTAGCCCACATGGGTTTACCTGATAGCTAAGAATGTAGCATTTGGTGGCTGGAGGTACATTAGGCATTCACAGGATACAAAAGTAAGTGTTGGCCATTCCAGGCCCCAAAAATTAGCCCACATGGGTTTACCTGACAGCTAAGAACGTTTTATTCTGTGGCTGAAGGTACATTAGGCATTCACAGGATACAGGAGTAAGTGTCGGCCAGTATTGGCCCCAAAAATTAGCCCACATGGGTTTACCTGACAGCTAAGAACGTAGTATTTGGTGGCTGGAAGTACATTAGGCATTCATAGGATAAAGAAGTAAGTGTCGGCCAGTATAGGCCCCAAAAATTAGCCCACATGGGTTTAACTGACAGCTAAGAATGTGGTATTCTGTGGCTTAAGGTTCATTAGGCATTCACAGGATACAGAAGTAAGTGTCGGCCTGTATAGGCCCCAAAAATTAGCCCACATGGGTTTACCTGACAGCTAAGAATGTAGTATTTGGTGGCTGGAGGTACATTAGGCATTCACAGGAAACCCAAACTAAGAAGAGGCATGGAGGAGTTCAGTTATGAGAATAGATTAGAGGAACTGAATTTATTAAGAACGTAGTGTTTGGTGGCTGGTGGTACATTAGGCATTCACAGGATACAGAAGTAAGTGTCGGCCTGTATAGGCTCCAAAAATTAGCCCACATGTGTTTACCTGACAGCTAAGAACGTTGTATTCTGTGGCTAAAGGTACATTAGGCATTCACAGGATACAAAAGTAAGTGTCGGCCATTCCAGGCCCCAAAAATTAGCCCACATGGGTTTACCTGACAGCTAAGAACGTTTTATTCTGTGGCTGAAGGTACATTAGGCATTCACAGGATACAGAAGTAAGTGTCGGCCAGTATTGGCCCCAAAAAGTAGCCCACATGGGTTTACGTGACAGCTAAGAACGTAGTATTTGGTGGCTGGAAGTACATTAGGCATTCACAGGATAAAGAAGTAAGTGTCGGCTAGTATAGGCCCCAAAAATTAGCCCACGTGGGTTTAACTGATAGCTAAGAATGTGGTATTCTGTGGCTTAAGGTTCATTAGGCATTCACAGGATACAGAAGTAAGTGTCGGCCTGTATAGGCCCCAAAAATTAGCCCACATGGGTTTACCTGACAGCTAAGAATGTAGTATTTGGTGGCTGGAGGTACATTAGGCATTCACAGGAAACCCAAACTAAGAAGAGGCATGGAGGAGTTCAGTTATGAGAATAGATTAGAGGAACTGAATTTATTCTCTCTTGAGAAGAGGAGACTAAGGGGGGGGGGGGGATATGATAGACATGTACAAATACATAAGGGGTCCATATAGTGAACTTGATGTTGAGTTATTCACTTTAAGGTCATCACAGAGGACAAGGGGGCACTCTTTACGTTTATGGGAAAAAAGAGATTTTATCTCCAAATTTGGAAAGGTTTCTTCACAGTAAGAGCTGTGAAAATGTGGAATAGACTCTCTCCAAAGGTGATTCTGGCCAGCTCAGTAGATTGCCTTAAAAAGGTCTGGATTCTTTCCTAAATGTACATAATATAAGTGGGTACTAACATTTACAGGTAGAGTTGATTGCCTCTCGGGGGATCAGGAAGGAATTTTTTCCCTCCTGGAGCAAACTGTTTTGCTTTGCTTTGCTGGGGTTTTTCACCTTCCTCTGAAAAAACTGTAGGTATATGATTGTGTATATGGGATTGTATGGTTGTTTATTTTTTTTATTGGTTGAACTAGATGGTCTTGTGTCTTTTTTCAACCTGACTAACTATGTAACTGTATAGTTTCTTGGTAAAGACTTTGATTCCTTTTAACTATAGGCACCACTTTGGCCTTGCGTCAACCCAGTGGTTCTTTTCCAGTCATTAAAGAGTCCCTAATAGAGTTGAGCGGACACCTGGATGTCCGTGTTCGGCGGGTTCGGCCGAACTTTAAAAAAAAGTCCGGGTCCGTGTCCCGGACTTTTGACGAACTTTTCCCGGACACCGAACCCCATTGAAGTCAATGGGGACCCGAACTTTAAGGCACTAAAATGGCTCTAAAACACCAATGGAAAGGGCTAGACTGCTGCAAATGGCAGCAAAACGTAGTTAAGAGCATGGCAAGTGCTCTGCAAACAAATGTGGATAGGGAAATAACTTAAAACAACAAAAAAAAAAACAGAAAAATAAAACAATGTTCTTCATCTCTGAAGGACGAGGCCCATATGGAGTAGGAGGGAGGTTGAGGTGGTGGTGGATGTGGCGGTCTCATAGGCGTGCGCACAGGGTGTGCCGGATGTGCCTGGGCACACCCTAATCATCTAGGGCACATAGCATTATCGCTCTGTTTGCCAGTGAGGAGATGGGAAAGATCTCCCTCGGACCTGCTCTGCTCTATTTCACTTTGCCAGGAGGGAGAGTAATGTATCGGGGCCATGTACATGTAGGCAAACACATGCATGTGTATTTAAATTTTGGGGTGCACACCCTAATGCAATAGGCTGCGCACACCTATGGGCGGTGTAGGTGGAAGCGGCGGTGGAGGAGGACCAGGACCGGATTAAGGACCAGGACTCCTGCTAATGCCAGGAGCCTAGCTAATAAAATGGATGAGTTGGAAATATTGGTACATGAGGAGGACATAGACCTTGTGGGAATAACAGAGACTTGGTTCGACCCCTCACATGACTGGCTGGCCAATATCCAAGGGTATTCGGTGTACCGGAAGGACAGGGTAGGAAAAAGAGGGGGAGGGGTATGTCTCTATGTAAAGAACAATATAAAGGTGATAGAAAGGAGTGACATTACGGATGGGATGAGCATGGATTTAGAATCTGTGTGGGTTGAACTCCATAGGGAAGGAGAAAAGGGGAAAGTAATTGTAGGGGTTTGCTATAGGCCACCTAACCAAGGGGAGGAGGTAGAGCTGGAATTCTTAGCACTAATGAGTAAAGTGGCAAAATTGGGATCAGACGTCCTATTGGGGGACTTCAATTATCCCGACATTGACTGGGACGAGGGGACTGCACACTCACAGAAGGCCCGCCTTTTCACGGAAACCTTACTGGATAATTACATGTCACAGTTGGTGGATTCCCCTACCAGAGAAAATGCAGTCCTGGATCTATTGATCACTAATGACCCAGACCTAATCTCGCAGGTAGGAGTCCAGGACAATCTGGGCTCTAGCGATCACAGGATGATCACATTTAGTATAAATAACAATATAACAAGGCAAGTGGGGAACATAAGAACCCTAAACTTCAGAAGGGAAAACTTTCCCAAATTGTACTCATTGATGGAAAGGGTAAACTGGGACCAAACCCTGGGATCCCTGACCACAGAGGAAAAATGGGAATGCTTTAGGAACATATTAGGCAAAGGCATCTTGCAGTGCATTCCTATGGGAAATAAATTTAGAAGAGACAAAGCCAAACCTGGCTGGCTAAACCGTAGCGTCAAAAAACTTATTAGGGGAAAAAAATTGGCCTTCAAGAAGTATAAATCAGAGGGCACAGTATCGACTTTCGAGCAATACAAGGAGGCAAATAAGAAAAGTAAACAAGAAATCAAGATGGCTAAAATCAACTTTGAGAGACAAATAGCGGAGGATAGTAAAAAAAACCCAAAGAAATTCTTTAAATATATCAACAGCAAAAAAACTAGGGCAGAGCATATTGCACACATAATTAACAATGATGGGAGGATGGTTACAGAGGACACTGAGAAAGCAACCGTGCTGAATGCTTTTTTCTCGTCAGTCTTTACACAGGAAATGGAGGGGTACACTGACCATGACTGTTTGGTTAGTAGCAATACACAGGACTTGCCACTATGGCTAACAGAGGGTGAAATCAGGGAAAGGCTGGATAAACTCAACACAAACAAATCACCAGGCCCGGATGGCGTACATCCGAGAGTACTCAAGGAACTCAGTAAGGTTATATCCAGACCACTGTTCCTGATCTTTGCTGACAGTATTAGGACAGGAGATGTACCAGGGGATTGGAAGAAAGCTAACGTGATTCCGATATTCAAAAAGGGCCAGAGGCATATCCCGGGAAATTATAGGCCTGTCAGTTTGACATCAATAGTATGTAAACTTCTGGAGGGGATGATAAGGGACTATATCGTAGAGTTTGCTAAAGACAACAACATCATCAGCAGTAATCAGCACGGGTTTACAAATGGGCGTTCTTGTCAAACCAATCTATTAACATTCTACGAGGAGGAGAGCTGTGAGCGAGATAGGGGGAGACCAGTGGATGTGGTGTACTTGGATTTCGCTAAGGCATTTGATACAGTTCCCCACAAGCGCTTAATTTATAAAATAAGATCTGCAGGTATCGACAGCAGGGTTTGCTCTTGGATACGGAATTGGCTTAAAGGGCGTGTCCAAAGAGTGGTAATAAACAGCGCATACTCAGACTGGTCTGAGGTAGTAAGCGGGGTGCCCCAGGGCTCAGTCCTGGGACCAACCTTGTTCAATTTATTCATAAACAACATTGAGGTCGGGATCAGTAGTTCGATATCAGTTTTTGCAGATGACACAAAATTGGCCAGAGCAATAACTGCACAGCATGAAGCAGATATCCTACAGAATGACCTGGACAAAATTACAGAGTGAGCAACGACATGGCAAATGAGGTTTAACGTGGAGAAGTGTAAGGTTTTGCACTTGGGGACTAAAAACATAAAAGCACAATACACGTTAGGAGGGGAACCCTTGGGGGAATCAAAAATGGAGAAGGATCTGGGAGTCTTGGTTGATGATAGATTAGGCAACAGCATGCAATGTCAAGCGGCAGCTGCCAAAGCCAGCAGAATATTAGCATGCATAAAGAAAGGGATGTATTCCAGAGATAAGACTATAATCCTTCCACTTTATAAAACTCTGGTCCGACCGCATCTGGAGTATTCTGTCCAGTTCTGGTCGCCAGTCCTCAGGAGGGATGTGTTGGAGCTGGAGAGAGTCCAGAGAAGGGCAACTAAACTAATTAGGGGATTGGAGGACCTTGACTATGAAGAGCGTCTACAATCGCTCGATTTATTCTCCCTGGAGAAGAGACGTCTGAGGGGGGACATGATAGCAATTTATAAATATCTTAATGGGGATCTCAGCTTAGAAAAAAAGCTGTTCATTCGAAGGGATTGCATGAGGACTCGAGGGCATACAATGCGATTAGAGGAGAAGCGTTTTAACCTCAGGCAACGTGGGGGGTTCTTTACTGTTAGGGCTACAAGATTGTGGAATTCTCTACCACAAGAGGTGGTTTCTGCGGGTAGTATGGTGGCTTTCAAAAGACTCTTAGACTTACATCTCAAGGATCAGAACATTCAGGGGTATGTGAGATGATTACAGCCACACACACCTACACAGGTTGAACTGGATGGACTATTGTCTTTATTCAACCTCACCTACTATGTAACTATGTAAGAGCATCATGGGCTTGGTGCTGAGGATTTTGAAGGGCCTTAAGGGCCGTGCCTTGGCATGCACCCAGAGGAGGAAGGGTGCAGCCATGCATGCCTAATTCCACATGGGATGCTGTCTCTGAAGCCCATAAACACATCCATGCATCGGCAACTGTCCCTCCTTGTCCGGCCTTCGTCCTGTGTGGGGAGGTTCTGAGGGAGCTGCCTGGGGAAGCGAGCATAGAAGCCAGACTTCTGTGTTTACAAGTGACAGAAGAGCGGTAACAGTGAATATGGCCAACCTGGGGCCTATATAAAGGTAGGGGCCTGGAGCTGCAGCTCCAATAGCCCCTACGTTAATCTGGCCCTGAGGAGGACGAGGTAGCCAACACTGCTTCTTTTCACAAATTTTAAATGAGGGTACACCCCAAAAGAGTGAGAAAGAGCAAAAATGGAACAATGGCTGGGTAAGGTCGGTATCCATCGCTATTCTGCACAAGGTACGGAAAAGTCCCGTGGGATCCATGACTGGTTCATTTTAATGAACGTGAGCTTGTCCACATTGTCTCTGGACAGGCGGCTGCGCTTGTCTGTGATAACGCCCCCAGCCGTGCTAAATACCCGTTCAGATAATACACTGGCTGCAGGGCACGCCAGCACCTCCAAGGCGTAAAGGGCAAGCTCAGGCCATGTGCCCAACTTGGAGACCCAGAAGTTGAAGGGGGCAGACCCCTCATTCAGTACATCTAGGCGTGTGCACACATATTGCTCCACCATGTTGGTGAAATGCTGCCTCCTGCTAAGACGCTCCATATGAGCTGCTGGTGCTGCTGTTTGTTGTGGCATGCTGACAAAGCTTTTCCACATTTCGGCCATGCTAACCCTGCCTTCTGAGGTGCTGGCGGTGCCCTGGTTGCGTTGGCGACCTCTTCCTCCTCCTCCTCCTCCTCCTCTGCCTTGTGCTTCCACTGTGGCCCCGCTGTCAGGTGGGAATGCCAGAAGCATGGCGTCTACCAGCGTGCGCTTGTACTCGCGCATCTTGCGATCACGCTCCAGTGAGTGAATTAAGGACGGTACGTTGTCCTTGTAACGGGGATCCAGCAGCGTGGCCACCCAGTAATCAGCACAAGTTAGAATGTGGGCAACTCGGCGGTCGTTGTGGAGACACTGCAGCATGTAATCGCTCATGTGTGCCAGGCTGCCCAGAGGCAACGAAAGGCTGTCCTCTGTGGGAGGTGTATCGTCCATGTCCTCTGTATCCCCCCAGCCACGCACCAGTGATGGCCATGAGCTGGCCTGGGTGCCACCCTGCTGTGAACATGCTTCCATCTCCTCCTCCAGCTCCTCCTCCTCATCCTCCTCATCCTCCAGAACTGTGCCCATGCTGGACAATTGTGTCCCTGGCGTTTGTGTGTGCAGGAACCCACCCTTGGAGCCCCTTGCGAATGACTGCCCTGAAAGCCTTGGAAATGTTACCTCTTCATCCTCCTCCTCCTCCTCATCCTGTGCCACATCCTCTTCCATCATCGCCCGAATTGTTTTTTCAAGGAGGCATAGAAGTGGGATAGTTAAGCTGAGAACGGCGTCATCGGCACTGGCCATGTTGGTGGAGTACTCAAAACAGCGCAACAAGGCACACAGGTCTCGCACGGAGGCCCAGTTATTGGTGGTGAAGTGGTGCTGTTCCGCAGATCGACTCACGCGTGCGTGCTGCAGCTGAAACTCCACTATGGCCTGCTGCTGCTCGCACAGTCTTTGCAGCATGTGCAAGGTGGAGTTCCACCTTGTGGGCACGTCACATATGAGGCAGTGAGCGGGAAGGCCGAAGTTACGCTGCAGCGCTGACAGGCGAGCAGCAGCAGGGTGAGAACGCCGAAAGTGCGCACAGACGGCCCGCACTTTCTGCAGCAGCTCTGACATATCGGGGTAGTTTTTAAGGAACCTCTGCACCACCAAATTCAGCACATGCGCCAGGCAAGGGATGTGCGTCAAACCGGCTAGGCCCAGAGCTGCTATGAGATTTCGCCCATTATTGCACACCACCAGGCCGGGCTTGAGGCTCGCTGGCAGCAACCACTCATTTGTCTGCTGTTCCATGCTCCTCCACAACTCCTGCGCGGTGTGTGGTTTGTCCCCCAAACAGGCAAGTTTTAAAACTGCCTGCTGTCGTTTACCCCTGGCCGTGCTGAAGTTGGTGGTGAAGGTGTTACGCTGTCCGGATGAGGAGGCGGTAGAGGATGAGGAAGCGGAGTAGGAGGAGTTAGGAACAGGAGGCAAACTGAAGCGCCCTGCAATCCTCGGTGGTGGAAGGACATGCGCCAAATTGCTATCCGCCTCAGGCCCATCCGCCACTGCATTTACCCAGTGTGTCATTAGGGAGATATAACGGCCCTGACCGTGCTTACTGGTCCACGTATCGGTAGTTAGGTGGACCTTGCCAGAGATGGCATTGCGCAGTGCACACCTGATTTTTTCCCCCACTTGGTCGTGCAGGGAAGGGATGGCTTGCCTGGAAAAGTAGTGGCGGCTGGGCACGACGTACTGTGGGACAGCCACCGACATAAGGTTTTTAAAACTGTGCGTCTCCACCAGACGGAATGACAGCATTTCAAAGGCCAAGAATTTTGAAATGCTGGCATTCAGGGCCAGGGATCACGGGTGGGTAGGGGGGTACTTCCTCTTCCTCTCAAGTGTTTGGGAGATGGAAAGCTGAACGCTTCCACGGGACATTGTGGAGATGGTTGGTGACCCAGGTGGTGGTGTTGCTGACAGATCCTCTGTTTGCGGGGTGGCAGGTGCCGGTATCACTACAGATGTGGCTGGAGCGGCCGAGACTGCAGCAGAAGAGGAAGCAGGATGAGCCAGAGACGTTTCTTGGTTTTGAAGGTGTCTACTCCACTGCAGCTCGTGCTTTGCACTTAGATGCCTGATCATGCAGGTTGTGCTCAGGTTGAGAAGGTTTATGCCTCGCTTCAGGCTCTGATTGCACAGGGTGCAAACCACTCGTGTCCTGTCATCAGCACATTTTCTAAAGAACTTCCACGCTAGAGAACTCCTTTGAGCTGACTTTGCTGCGCTCGTTCCCTTGCTGCGTTGGGCAGTAGCGGGCATAGTGTCTAGGGCACGGCCGCTCCGCTTCTGCACCCTGCTCCCTCTTCTGCTGTGTTGGTGGCTCTGTGCGACCACCGCCTCTTCCTCCAAACTACTCAGGTCACCTGCATGACGTTCATTCCATGTGGGGTCGAGGACCTCATCGTCCTCCACATCATCTTCCACCCAGTCTTCACCCCTGCCCTCCTTGTCGGTCTCCACAATGCTGAACGCCGCAGCAGTTGGCACCTGCGTTTCGTCATCATCGGAGACGTGCTGCGATGGTCCTTCCATGTACTCATCTTGAGAAATAAGTGGTTGGGCATCGCTGCACTCAATCTCTTCAACTTCTGGGGCAGGGCTAGGTGGATGGCCCTGGGAAACCCTGCTGACAGAGTCCTCAAAAAGAACAAGAGACTGCTGTATGGATTGGGGCTCAGACTGCTTGCCTGATTTCCAAGGGGGTGAGGTGAAAGACGGTTGGACATTGGCTGCAGGTGCCAACTCTGACCTTTCTGCAGTAGACTGGGTGGGAGACAATGTGAAGGAACTGGAGGCACTGTCAGCAACCCAATCTACTATCGCCTGTACTTCTTCAGGCCTCATCACGTCTAGAGGCGCATTATGCCCTACCAAATACTCATGCAGGTTCTGTCGCCTACTCACACTTGTGGAAGGTGTTTCACTTGTGCGTGTAGCTGGCACAGATCGACCACGTTCTCTCCTTGCAACAGGAGCTCTACCAGCAGCACCACGACCCAGGCCACGGCCCCTATTTGACGGTCTCCTCATATTTCTGTAATTTATGATCTTGCCCTAGAAAGGTGTTTATTGAATAGCGGAACAAAACAACAACAGTATCGCACGGGTGTATCTGACAGTCAAATATGCAAACTATGCCGCAATTTAATGTTTTTTACCCCAAAAGGGTGTATATTGAATAGCGGAATAGGAAAAATGTTATAATACGGTGTATCTCACACGTACAAACACAGACTAGGTCCCGATTACAATTTTTTGTACCCTAAAGGCAGGATGAGGAAGAGGAGTAGGAGGAGTTGGGAACAGGAGGCAAACTGAAGCGCCCTGCAATCCTCGGCGGTAGAAGGAGATGCGCCAAACAAATTTAAAAAGGTGTATCTCACATGTACCGATACAGACTATCCCGCAATTTAATTTTTTACACTCAAACAGGGTGTATATTGAATAGCGGAATAGGACAAATTTTACAAAACGGTGTATCTCACACGTACAAACACAATCTAGGCCCCGATTACAATTTTTTGTACCCTAAAGGCAGGATGAGGAGTAGGAGGAGTTCGGAACAGGCAGGAGGCAGACTGAAGCACCCTCAAATCCTCGGCAGTATGAGATGCGCCCCAAAAATTGGAAAGGTGTATCTCACACGTACCGACACAGACTATCCCGCAATTTAATTGTTTATACCCAAAGGTTTTGATTAAATAGCGGAATAGAAAATATGATCAAAAAAAGTGTATGTATCTCACACGTACAGAAGCACACTAGGCCCCAATTAAAAGGCTGAATGAGGAGTAGGAGGAGTATGGAACAGGCAGCACCCTCAAATCTTCAGAAGTATGAGATGAACCCCAAAAACTTGGAAAGGTGGCTCTCACATGTACCAACACAAACTATCCCGCAATTTAATTGATCCCCAAAGGTTTTTATTGAATAGCGGAATAGGAAATATGATCAAAAAAAGTGTATGTATCTCACACGTACAAAACCACACTAGGCCCCAATTACTATTGTTTGTACCCCTAAAAGGCTGAATGAGGAGTAGGAGGAGTATGGAACAGGCAGCACCCTCAAATCTTCAGAAGTATGAGATGAACCCCAAAAACTTGGAAAGGTGGATCTCACACATACCAACACAAACTATCCCGCAATTTAATTGATCCCCAAAGGTTTTTATTGAATAGCGGAATAGGAAATATGATCAAAAAAAGTGTATGTATCTCACACGTACAAAACCACACTAGGCCCCAATTACTATTGTTTGTACCCCTAAAAGGCTGAATGAGGAGTAGGAGGAGTATGGAACAGGCAGCACCCTCAAATCTTCAGAAGTATGAGATGAACCCAAAAAACCCCAAATATCATTCAGCTCTGCTGCAGGCCACAATTTAATTTTTTTTTAACCCAAGGCTGTATATTGAATAGTGGAATAGAAAAAAAGTGTATGATTTTTGAAACCACTCAATAATAGCACATGTGAACTGAACACAGCAGTGTATGATCAGTCAGCACAGCACAACTGAAGGAAAAATGCTGCACACAGTGACTGATAGAAGAATACTTTTCTCCCTCCTCCTCAGTGGGCAAAAAAGATTGTGTTCACTGCACCCCAAAAAGATTGTGTTCACTGCACCCCAAAAAGATTGTGTTCACTGCACCCCACACACAGCAAAATGGATGTGGACCACTGACACCTGCCTATCTCCTATCCCACCCCACACAGCAATATCGATTGTAGTTTGTAGAACACACTGACCCTAAAAATCAGCAGACTCTCTCCCTAAAAGGATTGATAAGATCGTAGATCGGTCACTGCAAACCCCACCCCACACAGCAATATCGATTGTAGTTTGTAGAACACACTGACCCTAAAAATCAGCAGACTCTCTCCCTAAAAGGATTGATAAGATCGTAGATCGGTCACTGCAAACCCCTCCCACACAGCAAAATCGATCGTAGAAAACTGACCCTAAAAATCAGCAGACTCTCTCCCTAAAATGCCTACAACTCACCCTGCCTAACACACTCCGACCTGTCCCTCAATTCTATCCGGACACAAATGTTTTTTTTTTCCTGTCTGTCCCTAATCAGCAGCCAGCACGTTGATGTTGGTGCTCTTTCCCTGAACTAAACAGCAGAATGACGCCGCAGCGGCGCTGCCTCGAACTTATAAAGACTTGGTCACATGCTTCAGATGGCCAATCACAGCTACTAATACATTTGTAGGCATGGCTGGGATGGCTTAAGGCACACCAGTTAAACGCTTGTTGATTGGCTGTTGAAAGCCCGCCATGAAAAGCGCGCCAAAGCATGCAAAACCCGGAAATAAAATGACCGAACACGGATTTTTACCCGAACATACAGTAAAGTTTTCGGGTCCGTGTTCGGGTAACAAAAATCCAATTATTCGGTACGAACACGAATAATACAGTCCGTGTTCGCTCAACCCTAGTCCCTAAAAATCATAAACAATGACTTTGCAAAGACAGAGCTCAATTATTTTAGGCTCTGTGGGTGTATGCCATCCAGTCAAGGTGCTTTATTCACCTTTATTCTGTCTAAATATTTCTGGGCCATATACATTTTGAGCAGCTGTGGATCATTTGGGGCTGTGTCAATACCATTCCCATCATGGTCATGAGCTCCCTCATGCTCCTTTTGTATACACAGAGCTGAAGAAAGTATTTAATAAATTTGCCTTTTCTTTGGCCCCCCATAACAAATAACAAGTAATGACACTGAAAACACGACTAGTACATTTTAGATGTGTAAAGGCGGCCATACACTACACAATCTGATTATACAATCTCCTTTAGCTCTACCATCAACTATGTAGTTCAAGGGCCTGCCTGACTGGATACAGAGTGATTGGATAGATGGCGTGTTCTCCCCTATTATATAGTTTTAGTAAATCTAAAGGAGATTGTACAGAGATTGTACAATCAGATTGCATAGTGTATGGTCACCTTTATACACCTAAAATTACCTGGTTGCACTAACCCCAAACACAGAAGCATACACACATTTTTTCACACAATCGGGTGACAAACAGCAAAATGCAGAGTAAAAACTTGAAACTCGCACCATGTCCCATGAGCTAATTTGCCACGTGTAGTGCAGCCCATTGAAGCCAACAGGCTGCCCTATGTGTGTCACTGGAAAAACGAGCTGATGGTAGATTTAAAGGAAATTGTACAATTAGACAGTAATGTGTATGGTCACCGTAAGAGAAGAAGTAGATGGTTGTACATTAACCACTTAAGCCCTGGAAGATTTTACCCCCTTCCTGACCAGGGCCTATTTTGCGATTTGGCACTGCGTGACTTTAACAGACAATTGCGTGGTCATGCGACGCTGTACCTAAACAAATTTGACGTCCTTTTTTTCCCACAAGCAGAGCTTTCTTTTGGTGGTATTTGATCACCTGTGCGATTTTTTGATCATGCGCTATAAACAAAAAAAGAGCGTCAATTTTGCAAAAATAACAATATTTTTCACATTTTTTATATGAAATTCCCAAAAAAATGTAAAAATCAAAATGTTTTAACATTTTAGGCCAATTTGTTTTATGCTACATATGTTTGGTAAAAAAAATCGCAAAAAGCGTATTTTGATTGGTTTGCGCAAAAGTTATTGCGTTTACTAACTAAGGGAATGATTTTTGTAATTTTTGTTGTTTTTTTTTTATCGAGTAATGGCGGCGATCTGCGATTTTTTTTGCGGGACTGCGACATTGCGGTGGACAGATTGGACCCTTGACTGAAATTTTTGACACTTTTGGGGTTACCAGTGAAATTACTGCAGTAATCAGTGCTATACATATGCACCGTTACTGTAAAAATGACACTGGCAGTGAAGGGGTTAACTTTTTTGAGAGGGAGGGGTTAAGTGTGTCCCTAGGGGCGTGATTCTAACTGCGATTGGATGTGGCTTGATGTGTAAGAACAGAGATCAACAGTCCTACATAGCAGAACCATTTGATCTCCATTCTTACACAGGGAAGAATGACAGGCGGCTTTGTTTACATCAGCCGCCTGCCTTTTTCCCGGTGTAACGGACGATCGTGAGTGCCCGGCGGACATCGGGTCTGCCGGGCACACGCGCGGGGGGTCCGTGACCGAGCGGGGGCGCGCCTTAGGCGGCGAGCGCTCGCTCCCTAGAGCCTCACAGGCTAGCGACGTAGCCCTACGTCGCTTTGCCTGTGAGGGGCTGACCGTGCAGTAAATAGTCGTGCGGCGGTCGGCAAGTAGTTAATGAGGGATACGTGGTCCAGACTGGTAGTGCAGCCCATTGAAGCCAACAGGCTGCCCTATGTGTGTCACTGGAAAAACGAGCTGATGGTAGATCTAAAGGAGATTGTACAATTAGACTGTAATGTTTATGGTCCCTGTAAGAGAAGAAGTAGATGGTTGTACAGTAATGAGGGATACGTGGTCCAGACTGGTAGTGCAGCCCATTGAAGCCAACAGGCTGCCCTATGTGTGTCACTGGAAAAACGAGCCGATGGTAGATCTAAAGGAGATTGTACAATTTGACTGTAATGTGTATGGTCACCGTAAGAGAAGAAGTAGATGGTTGTACAGTAATGAGGGATACATGGTCCAGACTGGTAGTGCAGCCCATTGAAGCCAACAGGCTGCCCTATGTGTGTCACTGGAAAAACGAGCTGATGGTAGATCTAAGGAGATTGTACAATTAGACTGTAATGTGTATGGTCACCGTAAGAGATGGTTGTATAGTAATGAGGGATGTGTGGTCCAGACTGGGCATACATGCCCTATCACACCCTTTTATGTGATGCAAAAACACAGAGAATGATGGGAGCTGAGTCAGCTGAGCTACAGAAAATGATGCAAGCAGGAAGAATGTTCTAAAACAGAAGGCAGAAACATGAATTTTCAAACTGGATGAGGTGAGAGATAAAAACACCGGGATTGCTGGGCCAGAAATTATATTACAAAAGGATTATATTTATTATGAAAAGTGAAATTCTGCCCAAAAAGATAAGCTTTAGCTCTTCTTTTGTGTATGTAATTGTTTCATTTTTTGGAGGTAATTAACTCGTAAATAGATGGAAATGACTTATTTGAGAGAGTGTGGTGGCTGAATGAGACAACTGTAAATGAGAAGCAGGGAGAAAATGAGGTAATGCATTTCCTGAAATAAAACATTCTCATGGCACTGGTCTCTGCTCTGCTTTCAGTAAACAATACCTCAGAGCAGTCTCTGTAAACAGCTCCCGTGTGAGAGTGAAGCAGGCCACTCCGACCTACTGTAGTATGTTGACACGACACACTGGAAGGAAATTAACTTGGTTCAAGGAGAATGTCTTAACATATACATTACAACTTTTCAAAGAAGACCTGTCAAATCACACACAGTATTGCAATGCAATAACCTGAACCTGGTAACCCTTTACAAGGACCAAGAACTGTGTAAACTCACCAAGTAGTCTGCTTGCTCCCAGTTGCCCCTCTTGGCTGTTATCTGTCCCTGATTTTCAGCGGCAGTGCTAAATTTAAAACATTTACAGTGAGAAATGTTAGTTACATGTTGTAAATATTTACAGAGGGATAACTAATAAATTATATTGTAGAAAAAGAACAAGAACAGGGACCTTCCAGTACTGTATCTATACTTATGGACATGGCAGTTTTGTTTCAACTATGGATGTAAAACCTTTTTTATCTATCCTGTTTTTATCTTCTATTTGATGAATTTAATAAAAACTTATTTTTAACAAATATGGTGTATGATTATCAATGACAATTTCGAAGCCTTTAAAATCCCACTTTCAAGAAGTGGTATGCGAGTTACCTCACCCACGCTGTTGGGGTTGAGTTTTCTGACATTTTCCCTCTTCTCGTTCTTTTTCTATTATGTTCTTGCACAGGGATGTGACTGTGAAGAATTGTCTTTAGAGCCGATATCTCTTTATTATGTATAATAATTAATATTGTAATTATCGATCAACAACATTACAGTAAACAAAGCAATGGAAATAAAAATCCAATTTTTTCCATGTATAATTTTTTTAAGTTTTTAATTTGATAATTTAAGTTTAAAAAATAGTTCTTCAGAAGACATCATTACGCTCTGACGAAACGCGCGTCAGGTGGAACGCACACCGCACGCTTCCGGGTAGCCTGGTGGGACGCAAACCGGCAGTCGCCGTTCTCCATTCCCAAGCAGTCACCCATAGCGAGCGTGCACTTGTTTGACTTGCTTTTTACTCTGTATATCATATTTTATCGGCAAATCTTAATAAAACGCCAATTTTTAAACGGTACTGCACTATTGGAGCACTTTTTTGTCCCCCCTCGAATTGGACCTGGAGGATCGGTTTCCAATACAGGAGTCAAGGACCATAGTGAACCACAAAGACCAGCAGTCGCCTACAGGCTTGGGAAGCCACAAGCTTGCAAGGTCTTGTTGCTATATGGCACTCAAGACCCACCGAATCCGGTGAGTGTGCACCCCTTTTGCTACAAGTTATGCCGATTATACCAGCAATTTGAATATTGGAGAAATCTTATTAGGACACTTTTTTGCACAAGATCACAAAGGAACTTCATTTTGGGACTTATTTAATATTTTGAATATTTTGATCATTTTTATATATTTATATATCTATGCACTAATATATTTTAGTTTTATTTTACCTAGCACTATGTACTTTATTCTATTTGCTATCACCTTTAGAAATAACATTTTCACTCACCTATTGCTCACTATTCAGGTGTGTGAACAAGGAATTGCTCACCCCTGTCTGTTTAAAAGCAAGCGCTATATTAACCCCTTTGGGGGCTACAACTCCTATACACTCTAAACTATAGCAGCTGCTAATTAACATTTACTATTTATCAACATATTTACATCACTAGATACACATTATTTATTTAATTTATTTATTTTATTTATTGATATAGTTACTTTTTAAATTAGGCTTTCTCCAGAGGCGCGAGGGTATATACTTATATAGTATATATATTTTAAGCCATGTAGTATGGACAAGGAGTAAACCTATGCGCTAATACTGGGTATAAGACGTATCTGATATGAAGAAGTAGGTAGATATAGAATGCAGTGGAACACCAAGGATTGAGCAGCCAATTTAGTAGTGTCACCACATACCACAGTAATTTAAAGAGTCAAGAAAATCAGCGCTCAGCTCCTTTAAAGCGATGGACCACTCAGTAGGTGAATAAAAGAATAATAAATAGTGAAGAGAATTGATGATCCGTAGCTAAGTCAGGTCACAATACTTAGCCACAACGTGAAACAAATATTTTAAAAACGATATATGTGTCAAAAAAGTTAAAAACCATCCATAGACATAATCATTCAAATGATCTTACAAGTGTTGAATAAATATGAGGGTGATAATAAATATTGTATGATGATAACTAAAGAAAAAAAAAATGTGACAATAATTTGATGTTCTATAGGCAAAAAATATCAAAATGATGATAAAATGTTATTTAAATGGTAACTAAAAGAATAAGACAATTATCCAACTTCTGTAGACAAATGGTGAAGTAGTGTCTAAAAGGTGTTGAGAGAATAAAATAAAATAAAGATAAGTATGGGAAATGTGACAGTGATTCAGCTTCTCATGATGATCATAAAATCCAGATCCAGTGAAAAAAACATATACAAAGAATGATACAAATCCCATATAATAAATCAAAGCGCTAGTCTAAAAGGTAGTGCTGAAAAGTCCATAAGAAATTATTAAGCAGATGGTAAAAGTGAATAAAGTGCTATAGTGCTAAATAAGGTGCTGAAAAGTCCATAAGAAAGTATTTTAACAGATAATTGCGGTGAATAAAGTGCTCAAAAAATCCAATTTAAAAAAAATCAGGTGACTAAAAGGGTGAAGTGCAGCTTCCAGTAACAGCCAGATGCATGGGTAGGTGAGCTAGCAATCCGACATTAGGTGTAATGGCCGCTCACCTCCATTTACACTCAAAAGAGCGTTTAGATGTAATCTTTCCATGTCTCCGACCTCTCAATCTTCTCCAACAGATGCAATAATTATATCTCCAAAACCTTATGCAATTTATTCAGGGTAGATATCAATGAATCCAAGCACTGATATATCATAAACTCTTTCCTTATTCAGACGATCTCCTTATTAACCCACAATATTTCACTCCAATTGGGATATAAGTAGTTCAAGGTAAATTTTAATAAAATAATGCAGGCCACTTACATATAAGCAAGAAAATATGCGCGGAGCAAACACACAACCGCCGATGCGGTAAACTTCGATACTTCCGGTCTCGGCAGTAGACCGGAAGTGACGTCAGTACGGCTTTTCCCGTCGCGTTGCGCTACAAATCACGTAGCTTCTTCAAAGGGTTTTCTTCAAAGGCCGAGACCGGAAGTATCGGAGTTTACCGCATCGGCAGTTGTGTGTTTGCTCCGCGCATATTTACCTGACTTAGCTACAGATCATCAATTCACTTCACTATTTATTATTCTTTTATTCACCTACTGAGTGGTCCATCGCTTTAAAGGAGCTGAGCGCTGATTTTCTTGACTCTTTAAAGCCATGTAGTATGCTGTCCTCCCCCAAAAATGGATAGAGAGAGTGAAACCAAGATAGTAAAAAAGAGTCAGTTGTGAAAAGTACCACAGAGGGGCGAAAAATATCACCACAATGGCTGGCACTACTGTTATCAAATTGAAGATAAGTACAGGAAAAGAGAGATTTTGGAAAGAGACACAGAGAAACAAGAAAAGGAAACATAAACACACTAACTTAGTGTCACACACTGAGGCTCCGTTCACATGTAGGCGTTTTTGGGCGTTTTTGGGGAGTTTTTCTGCTCTAGGATCAGCTCTCAAAACGCCCAACAAGACAAATCCTATTCATTTCAATGGCCCCTGTTCACATCTGAGCGTTTTGACGCTGTAAGCAAAACGCCCAACGCTCAAAAAAGTACATGAGCTTCTTTTTGGGCAGATTACAGGCCTTTTCCATTGGTTTCTATTCAATCTAAAAACGCCTGCACAAAAAACGCCTGTAAAAAAGGCTGTAAATCACGGTAAAATTGGCGGTAAAAAACGCGCGAAAACGCTACGCTCAGGTGTGAATGTAGCCTAAGGTTCCTGTTACACTAAAGGCGGATCACTTTGAGAGGACTGCCTCCTCCTAAAGCCTGTTTTTTTTTTTTTACAATTTTGCATTACAGAATAGTGCTGCTACTGCGAGCTATGCATTTAGCTTGTGGTGGCAGAACTGCCCAATTCACTTAAATTTGTGTTAAGATTGCTAATCCATAATGCAAAGGATTGCAGCCGTGGCCATCTGTACTTATCTGATTGGCACCAAGGCAGTCACCTGTTTATACCACCACTGGTCACCCATGTGAAAGGAGCCTGAGCCCCCATGCACATTGGGTATTTAGCTGTAGGTGGAGGGCACATTTTAACCATCCAGCTCACTGCCAGCAGCTTGTAAAACTCTACTAAAGGCTGACAGCTACTGTGACTGGACAGTGTACCTGCCTGTACTTACATTTAGGCCAGTATGCACCCAGGGACAATCATGAGGCCTAAGTGGGAAAAAACAGAAGTGGGTTAACAGAAAAGCAGGAAAATGCATACAGTAGGAGCACAAGTAGGGAAATGAAAAAGTATGGCATTAATGACAATAGAATCAGAGGTCCAGTCAGACACAATAGGAATAAAAACTGGGATGACATATAATCATGAAGATACATATGAAGAATAAAGTAAAACCTGCCAGTGATGCCTAACTTAAGTCAAAAACAAGTTACCTAACCCTTAACCTCTTGTCTTATTTGTACCAGTACTTTTAAATCTACTGATCATGATAAGAAAATCACATGTTAAATTCTATTTGCCCAGGGCATTAAGGTTTAGGCTAGAGCAAGTTCAGAAATGTCAGCCTGTAGGGTATATGCTAGCTTTATTCTTTACATTTTTTAATTTCAGCAGTGTTGTACCATGTTGGTCAATGACCATGAACACATGTAGAAATTAGGAATTAGGGTGATTGTTGCTATGTGGACGCATTTTTTTTTACTTTTATTAGGCAACCACAAAATACACCAAACAATATGCAAAATGGAAGACTTACTATTTTTTTTATTTTATTAATATTTTTTCAACCTATTAAAACAACAAACCCAATTAAAGACGTCCTTTACCCTGTAAATAAAACCTTTAAAGTCAGCTGCTACAAATATTGTAGCTGCTGACTTTGAACCACTTCCCACTTGTCAGCTGGGTGAGACCTTTGTCATTCCAGGTGGACATAAAATTATATCCTCCTGGAACACGCCATGTGTGTGCCCAACAGGCTGTGGTGCGCCGCGATCTGTCACCGGCTGTGTTCACCGGAAGGAGCCGATGACTTATCAGTGTTTCGGCCTGCTGTCAGTACCATATGATTGCTGTGACCAATCGCAGCAGATCACATGACAATTGTGAACCATGAATGGCTTTGATTTATGCCATTTATTGTGTACAATTGTGTTTCTGTGATTGGTCACAGTGATCACATGGCACAGACAGGGCCAATCACAGTCCATCTGAACCATATTATTAGCTGTGGCCAACACAGCTAATCACAATACACACTGAATGAACAATTTCATTCAGTAAAAATATTTGCTTATACCAGTGAAATTCACTGGTCTAAGCAATCATAATGTGTAAAGAAAACAAAAAACCCTAATCACTTCCCCAGAGTAGTACAATGTTACTGTGGTAGCGATGTATTTCTCTGGTCACAGTGTGTTAAAAAAAAATCACAAAAAAAAGAAAAAAATGTAATAAAAATTACAATAAAAATAAAAATTGAAAAACAAATTTTATTATTATTATTATTATTTTACATACTGTTACGAGTGAGTGTCTCTGATCACTTTTTTTTCTTTTAAATATTAATTTTCCAAAAAATTGTGACAAAAACTTACGACTTCAAAAAACTCACCATACCAGGGGCGTGGCGACCGCTGGTTAAGATGGCAACTTAGACTCAGTGCTCCGGCGTGTGCCCGATCATCTCCGCATCTACGGCCTTCTACAGTGACGGTCCTTACCTCTACCACGCGAATCCTGCTGTCTGAATCCTCCCTGCATCCTCCGGCCATGACACGGAAGAAATTGGAGGCACCTGCAGTGCACAAACTCTCCGAATTCTTCAAGCCAGCCGCCGCCGGTCTACAACAAGATGGCGCCGGCGCCTCTCCTCTACCTCAGCGCGTCCGCCCTCTTGCGGTGGCGCGCACGGATGACGCGGCTTCACCTGAGGCTCCCGGGCTCTCTTCACAGCTGATCCTGATGCGGCCCTCTCGCTCCTCTGACTCCTCGCCCTCCATGCCGTCCACACAGAGTCAAGCCAAGTCACAACCTAGGTGGGAGGAAACACTACCAGCCCTGGAGCATCCAGATATGGAGGTGAGCGCTGCTTCAGTTAAAAATGCTCACGCTGAGGCCTACACTCCTTCACCGGACCCCTTCGGCTCCCTGGTCACCACGGGTCAGCCTGTGTCAGATACGGCATTAAAGGAAATGATGTCCATGCTGCACACATCCTTGCAAGCAAATATTACTGCCTCAATCGCATACTGCCAGGAAGAACTACATGGGCTAGGGGACAGAGTACATACTATAGAAGACAAAATGGGTGAATTTACAGCATCTTATAACACCCTAGTAGATTCCCACACAGCGCAACAAAATGATCTTCACCGCATTCAGGCCAAATTGGCGGACCTTGAAGACCGATCAAGGCGAAATAACTTGAAAATCTGCGGTATTCCGGAGTCCGTCCACCCTAATCAATTACCTTCTTTCGTGAGGGACCTTTTCCAGAAATCTGTTCCTGAGCTTACCAATGCGGACTTAACAATAGAATTCATCGCATCCCCAAACCTTCCTTTGCATTTCTTTCAAGCGAAGGAGAAGATTCTGGAGACATTCCGACGCAAGGATTACCTACCAGACCAAGCTGCAAATCTCCAGATCCTCCCTGATTATTCCCAATACACCCTTCAACAGAGACGCAACCTTAACTCTGTAACCAAAGCCCTTCGTAATCACAAGATCATCTATAAATGGAATTATCCGGGCCAAACTCTGGGTAACTTATCAAGGAACGACATCCCAAATAACCAATATCGACCAAGGGATCCGTATGCTCCAGCAATGGGGAATTGTTCCAGAGCCTCCAGACAACTCTTCAAGCAACAGCGCCCCACCACTTCATCACATCCAACCAGACTGGCACGTCGTGTCCAGACCGTCCAGATCAACCAACCGTCATAAATGACTGTCACATGCCTTACACCTAATGGGTACACCCGGCCCCAATGTCTTTGATGGACACCCACCACCGTGTCCATGATCCCCGCAATCTTTGCAATCTAGATTGCACACCTGGTCCTGACGGACCAAGTCCTTTTTACTTTCTTTCCATAGTTACATAGTTACATAGTTACATAGTAGGTGAGGTTGAATAAAGACAATAGTCCATCCAGTTCAACCTGTGTAGGTGTGTGTGACTGTAATCATCTAACATAGCCCTCAATCTCCTGATCCTTGAGATGTAAGTCTAAGAGTCTTTTGAAAGTCACCATACTACCCGCAGAAACCACCTCTTGTGGTAGACAATTCCACAATCTTGAAAGTGGGGGGTGTCATGGCGCTCTTCTAATATCCCAAGGTGATACAAGGAATGTGGGTGGATGGGAGGGGGGGGGGGTTATGGGGCTGCGTGGGGGGTAACAAAGTTTGGTACTGTAGGGAAGCTATAGTCCGCGGCAGCCGGCTGAAGCGTGGAGAAGCCCTGAGAGATGCAAGAAAGGAGAGAGCGGCGCCAGCTTAGTATAGTACAAGTTTATTTAACACTGTTAAAATTGGTGACTCACTGTCCGAGGTTGGGTGAGACCGGTACACAAAGACTGTTAGGGTCATCCATCTTCCTCTTCCAGGATAGTGGTCATAGGAGAAGGTGGTGAGGTTCCAGAGGTATAGCCGAGCCGCTGTGGGGCTGCTAGTTGTCACTGGCCGCTGCGGAGCATGCACAATAGGGCTCCGGCTGCCGACTTCTGATCCCTGATGACATCACTTCCTGGCAGGAGAAAAATAGGGGTTGCACGCGTTCAGAGCATCCGTGCTCCTTCGTCAGGCGATGGGAGTGTCTCAGGTGGGGCAGGGAATTTATACCCTGTTGCCGGACTAATTGCAAAGACATCTGTCTGTGAGATGACTTTCTTAGAGTCTTTTGGCTCCGCCCCCCCACAGACAGATGTCTTTGCAATTAGTCCGGCAACAGGGTATAAATTCCCTGCCCCACCTGAGACACTCCCATCGCCTGACGAAGGAGCACGGATGCTCTGAACGCGTGCAACCCCTATTTTTCTCCTGCCAGGAAGTGATGTCATCAGGGATCAGAAGTCGGCAGCCGGAGCCCTATTGTGCATGCTCCGCAGCGGCCAGTGACAACTAGCAGCCCCACAGCGGCTCGGCTATACCTCTGGAACCTCACCACCTTCTCCTATGACCACTATCCTGGAAGAGGAAGATGGATGACCCTAACAGTCTTTGTGTACCGGTCTCACCCAACCTCGGACAGTGAGTCACCAATTTTAACAGTGTTAAATAAACTTGTACTATACTAAGCTGGCGCCGCTCTCTCCTTTCTTGCAATTCCACAATCTTGTAGCCCTAACAGTAAAGAACCCCCCACGTTGCCTGAGGTTAAAACGCTTCTCCTCTAATCGCATTGTATGTCCTCGAGTCCTCATGCAATTCCTTCGAATGAACAGCTTTTCTTCTAAGCTGAGATCCCCATTAAGATATTTATAAATTGCTATCATGTCCCCTCTCAGACGTCTTTTTTCCAGGGAAAATAAATCGAGCGATTGCAGCCGCTCTTCATAGGTAAGGTCCTCCAACCCCCTAATCAGTTTAGTTGCCCTTCTCTGGACTTTCTCCAGCTCCAACACATCCCTCCTGAGGACTGGCGACCAGAACTGGACAGAATACTCCAGATGCGGTCGGACCAGAGTTTTATAAAGTGGAAGGATTATAGTCTTATCTCTGGAATACATCCCTTTCTTTATGCATGCTAATATTCTGTTGGCTTTGGAAGCTGCCGCTTGGCATTGCATGCTGTTGCCTAATCTATCATCAACTAAGACTCCCAGATCTTTCTCCATTTTTGATTTCCCCAAGGGTTCCCCTCCTAACGTGTATTGTGTTTTTACGTTTTTGGTCCCCAAGTGCAAAACCTTACACTTCTCCACATTAAACCTCATTTGCCATGTCGTTGCCCACTCCGTAATTTTGTCCAGGTCATTCTGTAGGATATCTGCTTCATGCTGTGCAGTTATTGCCCTGGCCAATTTTGTGTCATCTGCAAAAACTGATAACGAACTACTGATCCCTTCCTCAATGCTGTTTATGAATAAATTGAACAAGGTTGGTCCCAGGACTGAGCCCTGGGGCACCCCACTTACTACCTCAGACCAGTCTGAGTATGCGCTGTTTATTACTACCCTTTGGACACGGCCTTTTAGCCAATTCCGTATCCAAGAGCAAACCCTGCTGTCGATACCTGCAGACCTTATTTTATAAATTAAGCGCTTGTGGGGAACTGTATCAAACGCCTTAGCGAAACCAAGTACACCACATCCACTGGTCTCCCCCTATCTAGCTCACAGCTCACTTCCTCGTAGAATGCTAAGAGATTGGTTTGACAAGATCGCCCATTTGTAAACCCGTGCTGGTTACTACTGATGATGTTGTTGTCTTTAGCATACTCTACGATATAGTCCCTTATCATCCCCTCCAAAAGTTTACATATTATTGATGTCAGACTGACAGGCCTATAATTTCCCGGGATATGTCTCTGGCCCTTTTTGAATATCGGAATCACGTTAGCCTTCCTCCAATCCCCTGGTACATCTCCTGTCCTAATACTGTCAGCAAAGATCAGGAACAGTGGTCTAGATATAACCATACTGAGTTCCTTGAGCACTCTCGGATGTACGCCATCCGGGCCTGGTGATTTGTTTGTGTTAAGTTTATCCAGTCTTTCCCTGATTTCCCCCTCTGTTTTCCCCATTTTGTTTTTTGTTTTTTGTCTTGTTTGTCCCCTCTGTTTTCCATTTTTTTTACAGCTTCGGAATCTGAATCCAGTTTTGGGTACATTTGCTGTTCATCTTCCTTGACTCCTCCTGCTACTTTGCTCCAACGTTGGATACGTCCCTGCCTTCGGCATTCTGATGTCTGCTGTGCCTCCTGCATCCGCTCTACAGTGACTAGTTTCCACTTTCAATCACCTTGCTGCTTTCCCACCCACCATGCCCTGGCCTTGCTTTTTTCTTTTTTTTTCCTCTTTGCCGGTGCCCACCCAAGACCCGGAAGACTGTCCTACTCCACAGACCCTGGCACATTTGAGTTCCCTTCTTTGACACCATGATGCCCCATCACTTTCTCTCACTGAATGTTAAGGGCCTCAACCAACCGGCAAAGCGCTACTCTATGTGGCAAGAAGCATTATCCTCCAAGACGGACGTTCTAGCAGTCCAAGAGACGCATTTCAAGCTGGGCCTTACCCCCAAATGCTTCCACCCGGAATTCCCACACGTTTTTCTGGCCTCCTCAGGCAAAAAGAAGAGAGGTGTTTTGCTGGCTTTCCTTGCCTCTGTGGCCTTCACCTACTCCAGGGTGGTGCAGGACACAGAGGGGCGATACATTATTATCAATTGTACTTTGGATGGCTGTCCCTATACGATAGCGAATGTTTATGCGCCTAATACCCACCAATTACGGTTTTTACGTAAACTGTATTCCAAGGTTGCTAAATTGACAGTGGGTAAGTTGATCATATGCGGTGACTTCAACTTGGTATCAGACCACGCCATGGACTCCTCCTCCAGGGGCAAATCGAAGTTGCCCACCCTGGCTGCACTTACACATGCTGAGGGACTCCATGACGTGGGGAGATACCAACACGCGGAAGAGAGAGATTATACTTATTTTTCTCCTTGCCACAACACATACACTAGAATTGACATGTTCCTGGTAGACTTTGCCACCCTACCCCTAGTCATGGATACTTGCCTATCCCCTATCACGTGGTCCGACCATGCAGCAGTACACATGACCATCTCCACCAGCCCTACCAACCCATCTTCGTTTATTTGGCGCTGCAACAACTCCATTCTGTCCGACCCTGATTCCCTCAAACACCTGCAGTCACAAATGCGTGAATTCTTTGATACCAACAACACCCCTGAAGTTAATCCTACCACTCTATGGAATACCCACAAAGCGTTTATTAGGGGGATCCTTATACAACTAGGCTCTCGCTTAAAAAAGAAATACCATAATAAATTACAGGCCCTTACCGCAGAAATCCACTCCTTAGACCATCAACAAAACTAAACCCTCTCCCACCAACGCTTCCAAACTCACGTCCCTGCGTTCATATCTTCGACGGCTCTTGATTGACCGGCATGATAAAATGCTAGCTCGGCTGCGTTTACAGTATTACTCATCCCACAACAAAGCGGGCAAATTTTTGGCTTCCAGGTTGAAAGCCAAACGTGTGAAAACGAGAATAGATTCCATCACCCACCCCCACACTGGCGAAAAACTGACCCACCCCCATAAAATCGCTGACGCCTTCGCGGACTACTATGGCTCCCTCTATAACCTAGATAAAGACAGAGACACCCCCCAACCCACTGAATTTGACATACGGACATTTCTCGACCGCCTTGCCCTTCCATCACTGCCAGCAGACTCCCTATCTCATCTGAATCGACCCTTCACAACCCAAGAGTTGGCCAAAACACTACAAGCTCTTTATATTTATACAAAAAACGTGATGCGCCAGAAATACACAAATAATAAGAGTGATAATATTAAATGAATGATTGTAGAAACATCCAGTCCATAGGACACACAGTAGTGCTCGTGCTCAGATCCAATATTATATATATGGTGTCCCAGTGTTCAAAGAAAAAATATAATCCTGTGGTGATCAATAACACAAATTGTGAACACCGATACGTGAATCCCTCCACCAAGTGGATTAGCCTCTCACCTTCCTGCAAGACCCAAACGGGCCAGCAATCGCATATATCAAGGATATAGGACTCCAGGAAAGGGCCTCCCTGCTTGTCACCTCCGGGAATCACGGGACATAAATGTGGAAAAGATATGGCAAAATCTAGTGCTCTCTGCTTGGTAATTCAAATGGGCTTTATTAAAGAAAATGCAAACAACTCACATTTACAAGGCACTCAGCCGTGCCTGCTGTATTGACAAGATCGTGGGGAGTACACCGGAGAGAAGGTCTGCGTCGGCCACGCACGCTCCGCCCCCCCTATGCTAGCTCGGCTGCGTTTACAGTATTACTCATCCCACAACAAAGCGGGCAAATTTTTGGCTTCCAGGTTGAAAGCCAAAAGTGTGAAAACGAGAATAGATTCCATCACCCACCCCCACACTGGCGAAAAACTGACCCACCCCCATAAAATCGCTGACGCCTTCGCAGACTACTATGGCTCCCTCTATAACCTAGATAAAGACAGAGACACCCCCCAACCCACTGAATTTGACATACGGACATTTCTCGACCGCCTTGCCCTTCCATCACTGTCAGCAGACTCCCTATCTCATCTGAATCGACCCTTCACAACCCAAGAGTTGGCCAAAACACTACAAGCTCTTCCCCTGCACAAGTCCCCAGGACCAGATGGCCTGACGAACGAATATTACCATACCATGCAAGATATCCTAATACCACATATGCTGCCCTTATTCTCTGAAGCCGTCACAACTGGTAATCTCCCACCAGAAATGCTCCAAGCTAATATTATTACCCTCCCCAAAAACAGTAAACCGCCTTCCACTCCCGCCAATTTCAGGCCCATCTCACTATTAAATACAGACGTAAAGATTTTTGCCAAACTAATAGCCAATAGAATCGCAGTAATTCTTCCCACATTAGTTAGTACGGACCAGATGGGCTTTGTGAAGGGTCAACAAGCTCCGGACGCTACCAGAAGAGTAGTCAATTTGATCCACCACGCGGAACGTACCAGAACGCATTCTCTGCTCCTCTCTATAGATGCAGAGAAGGCATTCGACCGCGTCCATTGGGGTTACATGAAATTGGTTTTGCAGAAGTTTGGCTTCTCAGGCCCAATCTTGTCTGCCATACTCACCCTTTACTCTTCCCCATCGGCCAAAGTCTTGTCAGCTGGAGTCCTCTCTAAACCTTTTTTTATAACTAACGGTACCCATCAGGGCTGCCCCCTCTCTCCCCTTATCTTCAATCTTCTCATCGAACCACTAGCAGCTTCCTTTAGGCAAAGCTCCCTAGTCTCAGGCTTCAAAATTAACCGCTCGAACCATGTCATCACGTTATTCTCCGATGATGTGATTCTTAGTCTCACAAACCCTATTGTCTCCCTCCCCGCAGCACATGATATACTACAGACTTATAGCAAACTCTCGTATTACAAAGTAAACTTCAGCAAGTCGGTTATTCTCAGTATGGGTGTTCATAACACTACACATACTCACCTACAGTTTACTCTCCCATACACTCGGTCTACATCGGCACTACGCTACTTTTGCATTAACCTCCCATTTCCCTCTGCTAACCTGGTTGCCTCAAATATAACGCCTCTTATCTCAACTATTTCTGCAGACATCGCCAAACTCACAGCTGCTGAATTATCGTGGACTGGCAGAATTGCTGCCTTCAAAATGGTATGCTTACCCAAAATTCTATATATTTTCCACACCCTCCCAGTCTATATTCCCCCTAAATTCATCAAACCGCTCACGTCGCTTCTACGTGCCTTTGTTTGGCAAAAAAAGAGGGCGAGATGCTCTTATGCCCACACAATACGCCACAAATCTGTGGGAGGCATTGGTCTGCCCGACCTCTTGGACTATCACTTTGCGGCCCATCTCACCTCCCTGCGCCACTGGTTTTACGAACGTTCCGGTCTCCCATGGGTTCCCATAGAAACAGCACTCTCTTGTACAAAAGTTTTTATTTTGAAAATAAAGGCATTGACATACATCAAATACACGATACATGTGTAAAATGAGTAAAGAAAAAACTGGAACGCAGAGAAATAGATATTGGCAGAACATGTTACAAACATAGTACGTGCGCCAACCGGGAAACAACACGGACCAAATAATGAACATCAACAAGCAGAAGAGCACAGGAGGGGACCTAAAGTCCCTTATTATATCACAATGTAGGAAGGTCATCATAAGGAAAAGGTTCATTACGTTCCAATGAGCAAACAAAGGCTGGACCAGAGAGTACCAAGCCGGGAAGGAAAACAACAGTACGAGACAAAGACAAAAAAGGAAGGAAAAGTGAGAAAGTAGGACAAACAAGAAGAGAGAGACGACAATAGAGAAAGGCAAAAGAAGGGGCGGGGAGGAGGAAGGGGGAGAGGAAAAAAAAGGGGGGGGGGACAGGCCCTGCGGGGTGTGCGCCCAGGAGGCATTTAAAGAGAGAGAAGGGTGGTCTGGAATCTAGAAGTCGCAACGGTAGAGATCCAAGGGTCCCACACCTTAAGAAACTTAGCGTGAGAATCAGAAACTATCGCAGTCAACTTTTCATTAACGAGAATATCATTCATACGGTTTTTGGCCGCCTCAAAACTAAGCAACGGGGTCTTCCAAGATCGAGCAATGGTCAATTTCGTGGCCGTAAACAAGTGCTGAGCCAACTGCCGCTGTGCACGAGTCAAATCAGGTATAGGCTTGCACAAGAGAGCCTCATACGGATCCTTCTTCAGGGTGACTTGAAAAATATTACGGAGTAAGGCATAAATCCTAATCCACAGTCTGCGCACCCTGGGACATGTCCACCAAATATGCGCCATAGTCCCCTCCTGAGCGCATCCCCGGAAACACAGGGGGGAGTAGGCGGGTATAAATTTAGCCAGTCTGGCCGGAGTATAGTACCATCGGTAAAATACCTTGTAAGCATTTTCCAGAATCAAGACATTGTGGGAACACTTAGAGAGAGCCGCCGTCATATGCTGCCAATCTTCCTTGTCCAGACTGCCCCCCAGTTCTAGTTCCCAGTTAGAATGATATGCCGAGAAAGGGGGTGTATCGCAGGCGATAATAGAAGCATATAGAAGGGATATGAGTCCCGTCGAGTGGGGCCGTGCCCTACAGATGCTCTCAAATGGCGTAAGCGTATAGGGTAAGGGTCTATGCTTAACAAGTTGCTGAAGAAAATGATGGAGTTGCATATAACGAAAACGCTCCCGCAGAGGTATATCATGCGAGGAGCGAAGGGCCCCAAAGGGAAGTATCTTCGTGGGGGTAAACAACGAGTGGACATCCACAAAGCCATGGTCAGTCCACCAAGAAAACACACGCGGGTTAGTGAGACCAGGTGGGAACATAGGGCAAGGGAAGAGACGCATTAAAGGTAAGTGGGGTGAAATCAAGTTAGCGGAGTACTTGACGGAGTCCCAGAGGCGGAGAGAATGGAGGAGGCAAGGGCGCAAGTCCGGCGGTCGAAATTTAGGAGGGAGCCAAGGAATAGAAGAAAGGGGGACTGGACTGGCATCCACCAGGTCAATCGTGGCCCATAGTGGCAACTGGAACGTGTCATGTAAGTGAGAGAGAGGGGCTATCAACGCCGCAGTGTAGTATGCCTTCAAGTTCGGTACCGAGAACCCCCCAGAAATCTTCCGAGCATACAGAACGCGTTTATTAATGCGGGGTCTGGAAGAGCCCCAAATAAATTTCAGAATCTTGCGTTGATGAATACGTAAGATGTGAGAGGGGATCGGAACCGGCAACACACGGAAATAGTACAATAGTTTAGGGAGATAGGTCATACGAACGGCCGTGATCCTGCCAAACCAGGACAAGGAAAGGTGAGACCAAGAGGAAAGTAAGGACGTCAAATGGCGAAAAAGAGACGGATAATTAACCGCATAAAGACCTTCATATGTGGGAGATAATTTAACACCCAAATAGGGTAAAGCAGGGTGCCATTTAAAGGGAAAGGCTGCCTGAAGGGCCACCACCTCATCAGGAGGCAAAGAAACTGACATCGCGTTCGATTTGGCAGAGTTGATATGCAGGCCAGAGAAAACAGCAAACTCATCCAACAAAGCCAGAAGGTTAGGTAACGAAATTCTAGGTGAAGTAAGGGACAGCAAGATATCGTCCGCAAATAACGATATTTTATGCGGGGAGCCTGCCACTTCAATGCCCGAGATGTCAGGATGGGTGCGTATAGCTTCAGCGAAGGGTTCCAAGGCCAGGACAAACAGCAGGGGGGACAACGGGCACCCCTGCCGCGTACCCCGGCCAATGGAAAAAGGGAGCGACTCGAACCCATAATATTTGATACGGGCCTGAGGGGAATCGTAGAGGGCAGCGAGCCAGGACAGAAAAGAGGGGCCAAAGCCGAAGCGGCGGAGAACAGTCATAAGATAAGGCCAAGACAGGGTATCAAAAGCCTTGGTTACGTCTAGGGATAAAAGCATAGTGGGTATACGTCGTTGAAGAGCAAAATGCTGTAGTTGAATAATTCGCCGAATAGCGTCCCCAGCCTGCCGACGGGGCACGAAGCCAACCTGATCCTTCTTGATCAGGCGAGGAAGGAAGGAATTTAGGCGTGTAGCCAGTATTTTGGTTAATAGCTTCATATCAATATTGATAAGCGAAATTGGGCGAAAATTAGCCCATGAAGAGTGATCCCGATCCGGTTTAGGTAACATGACAATGTTGGCCGTTAGTAAGTCTGGAGTAAGGGATTGTCCATTTTTAACAGCGTTAAACATCGCGGTCAGATGAGGGGCCAGGACAGTGGCAAACTTCCGATAAAACAATGCGGTAAAAACATCTGGACCAGGTTTCTTCCCTATCTTCAGGTCCTTGATACATTGTAGAACTTCGGACTCCTGAATATCACGATCCATAAGAGTCGTATGGGAAGCCGAAAGCGTGGGTAAGGAGACACGTTGCAAGAAGGCATCCGCAGCGCGAGAGTCAGCCTGCGCCGGAGCCGAATACAGCCCAGCAAGGCGACTACGGAATTCCTCCAGGACTCGAAGAGGGTTACTAGTGAGTACATTGTGGCGAGTGCGCAAAGTGACGGGGGTAAATTTAGGGGCAAAAGTCCGTAATCTGTTCGCCAACATCGCGTTCGGTTTGTTAGCTTTGGCGTACCACATTTGGCGAGACCAACGTAGGGTTCTCTCCGCCCTATCGGTAAGGCATAAGTCCAGCTCAGTCCGGCAAAGAGCCAGTAATCTGCGATTGGTAGGAGTCGGAGCCTGCTTAAAGGCGGAGGAAAGACGGTCCAAACGAGCCTCCAACGTTTGCTGAAGCTTCAGCTGTTCCCGCTTCCGGCGGGAGGCTATTTGAATAACCCGGCCCCGCAGCACCGCCTTATACGCTTCCCACAGTGTCACCAGGGAAGAAACCGAGCCCGCATTGAGATCAAAATATTCCTTGGAAGCTTGTAAAAGCTCCGCTTGAATATCCGCAAAAGATAACAGGGAGTCATTCATTATCCAGGAGGAACGCTGAGGCGTACTTAAAATAGAATTGCATTCCACCAGAAGAGGGTCATGATCCGACCAGGGGACGGCCAAGATGGAAACAGAACGAACCAGGGGGAGGTGTTTCCGTAACATAAAAACATGGTCAATACGAGAGAGGGAACAGTGAGGATGAGAGTAATGTGTATAGTCCCTACCGGTGGGGTGCAGCTCACGCCACAGGTCCACAAAATCAGAAGACTGCAAGGAGGAAACAAAGCTTTGGCAGCAGACGAAGGAGCAGCTCTCTCAGGGGGGTATTTATCCAAGGAAGGGTTCAGTACAGTATTGGAATCTCCCGCCAGGAGAAGAGTGCCCGTGGCATGGGACATGAGAAGGGAGCAGACATGGGACAGGAAGGGGCCCGGATTAGAGTTGGGAGCATAGTAGCTCAAAATCGTCACCTCAGTGTCCTGAAGAAGGCCCTGGAGCAAGAGGTACCTACCCTCAGGGTCTGCTATTTGCTTGTCACAGCGAAAGGGGACAGCTTTGCAAAACGCGATCAATATCCCCCGTTGCTTAGTTTGACCAGTCCCCAGAAATACCTGTGGGTAATGAGCATCAAAATATTTGGGGTGCGAGGAGGAGGAAAAATGGGTTTCCTGGAGGCATGCTATATCTATATGTTTCTGGCGGAGGAACCGAAAAACTTTAACCCTCTTTTGGGGGGAGTTCAACCCCTGCACATTCAGGGATAACCAGTTAAGCGTCATTTAAAAAAAATACAAAAAAAGAGCAACTTACCCTGGATCGTCCGCCCCACAGGACCTGGGAAGGGAAAGAAACAAGACGGAGAGGAAGAGGAGAGAACCACAAGAAGGAGAGACAGGGACAAGAAGGGAAACAGAGAGACACAAAGATGAAAAAACATATCATTAGCACAAAAATGGTAACGCACAAATGCATCCAAACGTGGACCCGAAGGACCACAGATGTGTCGGGGGTTGGCCAGGACCAAGATCCTGGACAAGATCCGACACAACAGGAGGGCGGTGGTCCACCAGACCCCTCCGCATGAAAAAAATAAAGGAGAGCCTCCACGGACACCCAGGGGGGCACAAAAGTACCAAACCCCCAGGCACCGCAAAGGCCCCATAAAAAAGAAGAAAAAATTTAGCACTGCAGCGACGACAGCTCAATAATATCAAAAAGGGAAAGGGATCATCAGGTAAGCATTATAAGGCACCAAAAAACAGAAAAAAAAAAAAGGTGATACAAAAAAGACCCCTCAATAGTACAACATTGCAATAGAATAAGTGAGATACACTATCAAAAACCGGAGAGAGTCATACCCAGTGGGTGCAAAATGGCACAGTATAACGGTAAAAGATAAAGTAATAATAATAATAATAAAAACAACAAAAAAAAAAAAGAAAAAAGGGGGACAACACTGTCCGTAGAACAAAAAGTGCAGCCAGGGGCAGAGTGCGAACCCCCAGCCCCCCAGTACCCTAGGGGTGTCACAGGGGGGGGGGCACCCAACCTAACAAGATGTCCTCGAGACCCCTAAACAGTCATTCAAAGGCGGGATATACCCGGAAAGTAGAAAAAAGGAGGGCAAAAAGGGCCCAAAAATGGAGTTCAGCGGTTATCACTTGATAGGAACATCATGGAAACGTTGAGCCTGAAGGGAGCGAAGGGCCTGGGAGCCATGATGAGATCCCTGAGAAGACGACTTGGAAGGTGGGGAGGATGTAGACGTGGATGGTTTCATCTTGGAAGCCGAGGATGAGGACCTGGGTGTCGCCTGTGAGGAGGGGAGATCCAAATTCAGTTCCTGAAAGTGGCTACGCAGATCAGCCAGGGAGGTAGCATGGAATTGACGGCCCTGCACCGTGAACGAGAGCTTGAAGGGGAAGCCCCAGCGGTATTTAATTTTGTGGGACTGCAGGATCTGCAGATAGGGCTTCAGGGACCGCCGCCTGGCAATGGTGACCGGGGAAAGATCCGCAAACAGTTGGAGTGAGTAGTTCTGGAAAGAGAGATCAGGATGTTCCCTGGCTGCTTGCATGAGTCTTTCCTTAGTGCGGTAGTAATGGAACTTGATAATGACATCCCGAGGGGGGTCCTCAGTAGGTTTAGGTGCCAGAGACCTGTGAATCCTATCAAATTCCAGGCGTTCCAGGGGAATATCAGGAGCCAGTTCTTGAAAAAAAGCTGTAGCTGTGCCCTATAAGTCAGTGACAGTCTCTGGGAATCCGCGGATCCGGAGATTATCCCTGCGGGCTCTATTTTCAGCATCCTCCAGTTTATCACGGAGGTTATTAAGTTCCCCAGTAAGCCTATCCACTTCGTCCTCATGGCCCTCCAGTACAGTTGTGGTCAAGTCCATACTGTGTTCTAGCTGACTAGTGCGGCCTCCAAGCTCCTTCAACCCCTGCATGAGGTCAGAGGAGAGCTTGCGGGATGCAATAGCTATCTCATCCCTAACGATGGCCCGGAATTTGGCTAGCATAGCATCTGAGTCCGGGGGAGCAGGGCTTACCAAGTCCACGGGGAACTGCTGCATGCTGTCCACCAGGGATGAAGAGGAGAGCCGCGTGGAGTCGTCAGGCTCCGGAGGTTCGGGCGCCATCTTGCCGGAGTTAATTTCACCTGGGGCCGCTTCCTCTGGTTAAGTTGGGACGATCGGCGCATACCCCTGTTTGCCCGATGGTGTGAGCCGGCCGATGGAGCTGAGGAGTCGCCACTGGAGCCGTGCAGTGCCTCAAATAGCGGAGGGTAAGTGTCTGGTGGCGCGGAGCACGGAAGCTAAGCGGCCATCTTCCGCGACCTCGCGCATGCGCCCTAGAAACAGCACTCTCAAAAGTGGAAACTCTTAGTATTTTGTTGTTAGCAGATAGATGGAAACAGATTTCCATTCACACTCTCCCCCTACCCACACAAGCCCCCTTATTATCGTGGAGATTGTTATCCATGCACCTTCCTGGTTCTCCAATGCCTATGAAGGTGCCAATTCCGCTTTCTGTTCTTAGCGTTCTCCTCCACTGTGTCGGCATTTCCAAATTTTACTCGTAGTAGTGTTTTATCGCACAGCTCTACCAGGGTGAAACTCTTAAACCGTTTGCGACACTCACACGTGAATTTTCGTTATCCGCACAAGCCATTATTGCATAAAATAGCATTTCCAGTTTCCTGCGTAAACATCCTCTGCCGGAGATTCTCCTATCACCTCAAATATGGCAGTTTTTCACTAACCCCATGAGCTCTCTGAAGGGCATCTCCTTATTCTATAACACCATCAAACACAAAACATTGTTTCACAAATCACTGCATATGGTCGCATGGGAGGGAGAACTCAAACAAGTTTTCTCGGACACACAGTGACAGTTAGCCATTCGTGCCACATACAAAGCATTCAAATGTGTATCATATTGGGAACAGGCGCAAAAACTCCTAACTCGTTGGTACTTAACACCATATCGACTGTCTAAGATATATGTTGCCAAAAGCCCCCTCTGCTGGCGTAATTGCGATCAGGTGGGCACAATTGTTCATATCTTCTGGTATTGCAGGGGTTTGACCAGTTTTTGGGGAAAAATCTTTGAGATTCTGTCAGATACCACCGGTATACTACGAAACCCGGATCCTGCCTTAGCACTCCTTTCCTTAGGCTTAGACACCTTCCCACCCCCTATGCGTACAGTTGTGATCCACATCTTAATTGCAGCCAGAACAGTTATAGCAAGGTGTTGGAAACAACCTGTTGCTCCTTCACACCTAGAGGCCCTAAGACAAATGAATCTTCAATTCTCTCTGGAGAGAGCTTATGCCTTCTCTACCCTCACGGGTCCTAAATTCCACTAAGACTGGTCAATTTGGATGCAAAGTAAATATTTTACTCCTTCTTGTTGATCGTTTCAACTAGTTAATCCATTTCATTGTGTTTTGACAGTTCCAACAGTAGTTAATCCATTTTGCTGTGTTCCATATAGCGTATGTTTTTCAGTCCTACTATGCACATTTGTTGTACTACTTTACTGTACATGTTGAACGTTACCTGCTCGCACAAGGACTTTTGTATTCGCATGTATCCTTCATTGTCCACTGCACCCCCCCCCCCCCCTATTTTATGTTTACCCCCTACATTTGTGTTATTCATGTATTTTGAAAATTTCAATAAATATTATTGAAAGCAAAAAAAAAAAAAAAACTCACCATACCACTTAGTAAATACCTTGGACTGTCTACTTTCCAAAATGGGGTAATTTAGGGGATATTTGTACTGCCCTGGGGTTTTCAGGCCTCAAAAAATGAGAGGCTGTTAGTACATCAAGATATGTAATATATTTTCATATATTTACTGTCTATACCATAGTTTGTGCATAGATTGCTGTGGCGATCTGATCAAAAGTGGGAGTGGGTACCTGTCAAAATCAGGTAACAGCTCCCCCACCTAAAAAATATAAAGTTGTATAGGTGGAGAGGTGTGTGTGTGGGGGGGGGGGAGCAAAAGCAGGACTTCCCCTTTTGGGAATCTCTGGTAAGGAGTCATTCACTTTATTTTCTTCACGAGCATGAGGTGTTAATGGAGAGGAGGGGACAATACACTGTGAAGAATTAGGCCATTGAGTCATCTTGACTGCCATTCATTGTTGTCTATCTGGTAAGGGGCCACCCACAGTGCATGCCCACCCTGCCCTTGGGTGAAGATATAAGTGTTTTGGACACACTCTCACGACGAAATATCACCTATTGTTAAGAAACCAGTGGACTTGTTTACATTGTGGAAAGTTGTTTTGCCATTTGTTCCTTTCTTTTGTATCCCATCACATCATATATGGTGTTGTTACACTATTCTTCACTACACTGTACTTTGTTTGCACTTGGTGGATTAATTTGTTTTTTTCTGCCTATTTTTATACACAGTACCTTTATATTTGTCATATGCACTATTTCTTTTGCAATTAAGCAATCGGCTATGCAGCAAACGTTGTTTAACACAGCAGGAGAAAAACAAATGCTTCCAGTCTCTTCCAAAGCCTCTGTATTATAGTGCTAGAGGTTAGGCGGGGCTATGTTATATACTGGGGGGCTTATTCACTCCTGATTGGCCTCTGGTCCCCGTAGTCACTCCAGTCACGTTCCTAGCAGACTCCTGCCCCCTCATTGGCTTTTACTGACGTTTCTGGGCCAATCACGGGCTTTTAAAGCCCACTTCCTGTCCCATTGCATTTTGGGCAGTTCAGGTGACCTGAATTGCGAACTTTTACCGCAAAAAGTTCGAAATTTGGCCGAATTTTCGAACACCCAATGTTCGGGTCGAACCGATGGTCGACCCGAACCGTTCGATCATTCCTATTGCCCAATAGAGCCTTTTGCAAGGGCAGTTAAGGACGCAACAGCCTGTAGTGAAGTGGAGGAAACTCTCCACAAGGTTAGAAAGTACTAATTTTCCTTCACTGAACAACTGGAGGAGTTAATCAAAGAAGAATTTAAGGGGTCAGAGAAAAAGGCCGGTATAAACAGGTTGTCAAAACGGTATACCCTGAAAAAGCCAGAGGACAACCTGCTGCATTCTCCTCCGATGGTGGATGCATCATTAATGCAATCTGGCAAGACACGTCACCTTACAGTTGTGTTCAAGGAGGCTCTAGGCTAAAAATTAAACCCAGCTCTAAAGTGCTCCTGCGTACTGTAGCATTTGCAGACCAGCAATAACCAGTCCATGTGTTGAGTGAGTCTAATGGAAGAGGATTCATAATTATCAACAAGCTGCTGTACCTGCAGGACTCTGGATGGTCTGCATCACTTTAGATGTGATTTCCTATTGGGAGTATCTTACCAAAAAAAAAATTTTTGTTGCAGTGAATGCCAAAAATCGGACTTGTATCTTCATGCAGACTTCTGGGAAAATCAGTGAGCTAATCACTCAAGCAGGAAATGATGTTTCAGGGGGGCATTCTGTACACATTCTGTGTACAGAACACCTCCAGATAGCCACATTGCCTTGCATTTTACAGAAAATTACAGCCCTGCAGATTGAAAAGGAAAGTGGAGTTACCCTTTAACCACTTGCCGACCGCCCAAAGTATATTTACTGCGGTAGTCAGCCCCGTGCAGGCAAAGCGACGTAGTACTATGTCGCTCGCTCCTGCCGGTCTGGTGCGCGCTCCCGCTGATGGCTTGATTGGGTTCAGAACCGATCAGTCATCAGGTCCAGGCCAATGATTTTTGGCCTGGACCTGTTGATCGGTCCTGCCCAATCAGATTCCATGCTGAGCCTGTGTAATGTAAACACAGGCTCAGAAAAGACGTGCTCTCCCCTCCCATGATCCTTTTTGGATTCATCGAGAGGAGAGAGCACATCTAACTGTGAGTACTGCACCAAGCACACCCACACACACTTAGATAGGCACACTTAACCCCCGATCGCCCCCCCCCCAGTTAACCCCTACACCCCCTGTCACAACACACACTGTATACTGTATATAGCATTTTCCTATATACCTGTATAAGTGTGATTTGTGACCAGGTGTAGCGCTTGCGGCCCTCCCTTTTACACTTAAAATACCCGCCACCCCCCCAATAAAGATTTAACCCCCTGATTCCCCCCCCAATCACCCCCAGTTAACCCCTCCCCCCTGTCACATTGCACACTAATACAAACGTAATATACTGTTTTTCTGCATTTTGTATTAGTGCGATTGTGACTTGAGTTAGCGCTAGCGACTTAGTTTCTGTCCCAAGTAGGTTTAGGGTCCCCGCCACCCCCCATAAAGATTTAACCCCCTGATCCCCCCCTGATCACCCCTACACCCCCTGTCACAACACACACTGTATACAGTATATAGCATTTTCTATATACCCACATAAGTGGGACTTGTGACCAGGTTTAGCGCTTGCGGTCGTTCCTTTTATTCTTAGGATACCTGCCACCCCCTCCCAATAAAGATTTAACCCCCTGATCCCCCCTGATCACATCCAGTTAACCCCTTCCCCCCTGTCACATTGTACACTAATACACATGTAATATACTGTTTTACTGTATTTTGTATTAGTGTGATTGTCACTTGAGTTAGCGCTGGCGTGTTAGTTTCTGTCCCAAGGAGGTTTAGGGTCAGTTAACCCCTTCATTGCCCTGTAACAGTGTCACTTTTATAGTGTACAGTTTTTTTCTGATCACTATTAGTGACACAGGTGACATTAGCTAGTGTTATCATCAGTCTAAAATAGCGCGGATCCCCGGTGCATAGTTAGAAATAACCCCTTGACTACCACACACACACACACACACACATACACTTCCATTACTAGTATAGTGTTTGAACAGATCAATATCTGATCAGAACCATACTAGCGTCCCCATAGTTTAGGGTTCCCAAAATGCGGTGTTTGCACGATCAGCACTGATTCCTGCCAGCACCTGCGTTTTTAACCCCTCCGCCCAGCTCACCCCACCCAGGTAAGTGTAGTAATCAATAAATTACTGTCACTTACAAAAAAACACAACACACAAAACCGCTGTGTTAGCAGAGTCAGGCCTGATCCCTGCTAGCATTAGCAGTTTTTTTTGGTAGCGGTATAAATAGTCCTTGACAACCAGGTGCTTTTATTACCTGTGAGTCACACTACTGTACCGGTAAATTTAGTTAACTAAAATGACCAAACTTTGGTACAGTAGTGCAGAGGGTTACAGTATACTGACCATGTCAGATGAGAGCGATGGGGAAGCCTCACTGGCAGAATCAGGGTCAGTATACAAACCTGATGACAGCAGCAGCTCCCTGACAGATAGCTCCGACGACAGATGGGTCCCTGTTAGACCCAGGTGTACCCGACCCCATTCTGGAGTTGTTGAGATGCAGGAATCGCAGGATGCTCGAATGGAGCAGAGTGTGGGTACTAGTGCCGCTCATCCTTCTGGTGGCCTGGCAAGCGCCAGCGGCCTAGTACACCCTGGACCTAGTACAACCAGCACTGCAGTATCACTTGGTGACGTGGCGAGTCCCATAAGTGCAGTTGAAGCTGGTGCGGTGGCTAGCATGAGTAGTGGCCCGCAGCCACCACGTATTCAAAGACAGGCCCGTAGAGCCCATAGTGCCCTCCCTGATGTGCTGGCATATCCCAATTGGCAACCCACTGATTCTAAAGCGCCAGTACTTCACTCATTCACTGCCCAACCTGGAATCCACGTGGAGACAGCTGGTTTTACGCCCCTGAACTTTTTTGAGCTGTTCTTCATGGAAGATCTTTACAGATCTATTGTGGATCAATCACATTTGTATGCACAACAATTTATCATCGCCAACCCAAATTCGACCCTTACCAGACCATTCGGCTGGAAACCTATAACGGTTCCCGATTTTAAAATCTTTCTGGGCCTTTCCCTCAACATGGGAATAACCAAACAGAGTGAATTACGGCTATATTGGTCCACTAGCCCACTTCACCATATGCGCATGTACTCTGCCTCCATGTCCAGGGCAAGATACGAGCAAATTCTGTGATTTATGCATTTCAGCAACAATTAAATCTGTTTTCCTCGGGGAGACCCTGAATATGATCGGCTTTCCCCCCTCATAGACCACTTCAATCAGCGGTTTGCAGCCTTGTATACCCCCGAACAAGTTGTCTGCGTTGACGAGTCCCTGATTAAGTTTACTGGTCACCTTGCTATGAAACAGTACCTCCCCAGCAAGCGTGCCAAGTACGGGGTCAAGCTGTATTAGCTGTGTGACAGGGCCACAGGCTATACAGTTAGTTTCCGGGTCTATGAGGGAAAAGATAGCACTGTGAGAGAGAGCCCCCCAACTGCCCAGACTACATAGGGAGCAGCGGCAAGATAGTTTGGGACTTGGTGTCACCCTTATCCGGAAAGGGGTACCATTTGTAGGTGGACAACTTCTACACAAGCGTGCCACTATTTAGTCACCTTCTTGAATTACAAATTGGCGCATGTGGCACCGTGTGACCTAATCGCTGCGGCTTCCCCCAATGGCTTGTAAATTCCCGTCTTAGTCGGGGGGAGAGAGCCTGCTTGAAAACGGACAAATTGCTTGCAGTGAAGTGGAGGGATACATGGGATGTTTTAGTTCTGTCCTCCCTTCACGCAGACGCGACGATCCAAATTCCTACGGCAACTGGCGTTATGGAGAAACCCTTCTGTGTCCACGAATATAACCTTAATATGGGAGGGGTGGACCTTAACGACCAGCTTTTGGCATTGTATTTAGTTGCTCGTAAAGCCAGACGCTGGTACAAAAAAGTGTCTGTTTATTTATTCCAATTGGCTATGCTGAACGCCTTTGTCCTATACAGGGCGTCAGGACGAACTGGATCCTTCCGAGAATTCCAGGAAGCGATCATCAGTGCCTACCTGTACCCAGGAGGCATGCCTGCCCAACTTCCCCTTCCAGATGCAGTGAGCCGGCTGCATGAGAGACATTTTCCACATGTCCTCCCGCGTACCCCTACCCAAAGACACCCCCAAAGAAGATGTTGTGTCTGTAGCAGGCGCGGATGTAGGCGTGGCACCCGCTATTATTGTCCCAGATGTCCTGACCAACCTGGTCTCTGCATCGGGGAATGTTTAGAGCGCTACCATACACTAGTAGAGTATTAGTGTAGAGTACAGAACGATATAGTGTAGGACACACAAACACAGGGTCTCGAAAGATGTTCAATTGCTATCGACATTTTGAGAGACCCAAGCTGGAAAATCGCAGTTTACAGAAAAAAAAGTGTTACTAAAAAAATAAAAAATCCAAAAACAGTTGTCGTGTCAGTCATTTTTTATGTTCTTCTACTCTTCCTACTGTACTTTTACTGTACTGTTAACCTGTTTCTCTTGCAGGTACTCGTCGGGTGCCACATTGATTTTATATATTCTGACACAAACAGTGTTTGCACACAGCATTTATGGATACCTTTGCTGGCAGCAGCTGTGGTAGGCGGATTTCACCACTGCAGTTAAAATACCTTTTAGGTATACGTGGAATATTGTCATGTATACCCACCATTAAATTCAGTGGGTGGCTGTTTGGGCGGTTAATGGTGTGTAATACTACACAATATTCCTGTGGTGATTTCTGTTAAGTTCTCTTTTTTTTCGTTCAGCCCACAGGCTGCATGAAAAAAAAAAAAACCTACAGTATATGCCAAACAAGGACCAGCAATGTACTAGTACGTTGCTAGACTTTGAGTGGTTATGCAAGGATGATGCCTGCAGATTTAGGCATCACCTTGGTATCGTTTTTTACAGCCAGCGGTCGGCTTAAATGTAAAAGCCATCCTAGCGGATAATTGTCCACTAGACTGCTTTTACATGCAGTGGGAGGGGACTCCCCCCCCCCCACCGCCGCCTTCCGCCACCTTCCGTGGTTTTTCTCGGGCTCTCCTGTCCCACCGGTTAACCCGAGAGTGCAGCCGGTGGTTCAATTATCTAACCATAGAGCTGACTGGAGATGAGAATGGCTCCAATCATAAGATACTGGAAGCTACGAGCATTTCATGACTTCTGTTTCGTCAGAAATAAACAGCGCCATTGGGAAATTGGGAAAGTATTTTATCACACCAATTTTGGTGTGGCCAGATGTGTTAAGGTCAGAGGAAAGATCTAGTCTAAAAGACCCCAATTTTTTTTAAAAAGAGTACCTGTCACTACAGATTGCTATCATAGGGGATATTTAAATTCACTGTGATAACAATAAAAAAAAATCAAGCCCCCCCTGTCCCCCCCGTGCTTGCGCGCAAAGGCGCACGCAATCGTTGGTCTAGTGTCATATGTAAACAGCAATTGCAGCATGCATGTGAGGTATCGCCGTGAACGCCAGGTCGAGTGCAGTAATTCTTGCAGTAGACCTCTTCTGTAAGTCTGAAGTGGTAATATGTAAACACTTTTAAAGGCTTTTAAAAATGTACATAGTTTGTTGCCGCTGCACAGGCGTGCGCAATTTTTAAAGCATGTCATGTTTAGTATCTATGTACTCGGCATAATATCATCTTTTACATTTTACCAAACAATTTGGAATTATATAGTGTATTTGTGCAATAAATTTAAAAAAAAATGTATTTTTTTCGCAGAAATTGCGTTTGGAAAATCTGTGCGCAAATACCGTGTGACAAAAAAATTTGCAACATCCACCATTTTGTTCTATAGGACCTCTGCTTTAAAGAAATATATAATGTTTGGGGGTTCAAAGTAATTTTCTAGTAAAAAAAAATATTTTTTCATGTTAACAAAAAGTCACAGAAAAGGCTTGGTTTTCAGGTGGTTAGAAGAGTGGGTGATGTGTGGCTAAGATTGAGCATAAAATGCCGGGACAGTTAAAACACCCCCCAAATAACCCCTTTTTAAAAAGTAGACACCCATTTGCTGAGAGGCATATTGAGTCCATGGAGTATTTTATATTTTGCCCTAAGTTTCGGGAAGGTGACAATTTGTTCTTTTTTTTTGTTTTGTTTTTACAGAAAGTTGTCACTAAATGATATATTGCTCACGCATGCCATGGGTATATGTGAAATGACAACCCAAAATACATTCTGTTGCTTTTCCTGAGTACAGGGATACCACATGTGTGAGACTTTTTGGGAGCCTAGCTGTGTACGGGACCCCGAAAACCAATCCCCATCTTCAAGTTTTCTAATGGCGTAAATTGCTTATTTTACCTCTGCACTAACTGTCACAGTTTCAGAGGCCTTGAAATTTCAAGATAGCACAACCCCCCCCCCCCCAAAAGACCCAATTTTGCAAAGTAGACACTCCAAGCTATTAGCTGAGAGGCATGATGAGTCCATGGAATAGTTTATATTTTGCCACACGTTTTGGGGAATTTTTTTTTTTTTAATTTTAACACAAAGTTGTCACTAAATGATAAATTGCTCACACATGCCATGGGTATATGTGGAATGACACCCCAAAATGCATTCTACTGCTTCCCCTGAGTACAGGGATACTACATGTGTGAGACTTTTTGACAGTCCAACCGCGTACAGGACCCCGAAAACCAATCCGCACCTTCTGGCTTTCTAAAGGCATAAATTGTTGATCTCACTCCTTACTACCTATCACACTTTTGAAGGCCATGAAATGCCAAGATGGCACAACCCCCCCCCCCCCCCAAATTACTCCATTTTGCAAAGTAGACACTCCAAGCTATTTGCTGAGAGGCATGGTGAGTATTTTGCAGCTCTCATTTTTTTTGAAAATTTTGCAGCTCTCAGTTTTTTTTTTTAAATTAAGAAAAAACAGGAAAATGCATTTTTTTCCTCTTTTTTCAATTTCCAAAACTTTGTGACAAAAAGTGAGATCTGCAAAACACTCAACATGCTTCTCTGCAAATAGCTTAGGGTGTCTACTTTCCGAAAAGGGGTCATTTGGGGGGGGGGGGCCTCTAAAACTCTGATAGGTAGTCAGGAGTGAAATCAACAATTTACGCCCTTGGAAAGCCTAAAAGTGGGGATTGGTTTTCGGGTCCTGTACTCGGCTAGACTGCAAAAAAGTCTCACACATGGGGTATCCCTGGACTCAGGAGAAGCAGCAGAATGTATTTTGTAGTGTAATTTCACATACCCATGGCATGTGTGAGCAATATATAATTTAGAGACAACTTTGTGTAAAAAAAATAAAAAAAATATATATATATTTCCCGGAACTTGTGGCAAAATATAAAATATTCCATGGACTCACCATGCCTCTCAGCAAATAGCTTGGGTGTCCACTTTCCAAAATGGGGTCATTTGGGGGGTTTTGTGCTATCTTGGAATTTTAGGGCCTCCGAAACTGTGACAGGTAGTGCAAAGGTGAAATGCACAATTTACGCCATTAGAAAACCTGAGAGCGTTGATTGGTTTTCGGGGTCCTGTATGCAGCTAGGCTCCCAAAAAGTCTCACATATGTGGTATCCCTGTACTCAGGGGAAGCAGTAGAATGCATTTTTGGGTGTCATTCCACATATACCCATGGCATGTGTGAGCAATTTATCATTTAGTGACAACTTTGTGTTAAAAAAAATAAAAAATAAAAAATTTAATTTTCCCAAAAATTGTGGCAAAATATAAAATATTCCATGGACTCACCATGCCGCTCAGCAAATAGCTTGGGGTGTTTACTTTGCAAAATGGGGTCATTTGGGGGGGGGTTTTGTGCTATCTTGAAATTTCAGGGCCTCCGAAACTGTAATGGGTAGTGAGGAGTAAAATCAGAAATTTACGCCATTAGAAAACCTGAAGATGGGGATTAATTTTCGGGGTCCCGTACACAGCTAGGCTCCCAAAAAGTATCACACATGGGGTATCCCCATACTCAGGAGAAGCAGGAGAATGTATATTGGGGTGTCATTCTACATATACCCATGTCATGTGTGAGAAATGTATCTTTTAGTGACAACTTTGTGTTAAAAAAAACTTGTGGCAAAATATAAAATATTGCATGGACTCACTATGTCTCTCAGCAAACAGCTTGTGGTGTCTACTTTCCAAAATGGGGTCATTTGGGGGGGTTTTGTGGTATCTTGACATTTCAGGACCTACTAAACCGTTATAGGTAGTGAGAAAATGCAATGAAAAATGTACGCTCTTTGAAATTCTGATGGTGGAGATTGGTTTTCGGCTCCCAAGAAGTCTCACATATGTGGTATCCCTGTACACAGGAGAAGCAGCAGGATATATTTTGGGGTGTAATTACACATATACCCATGGCATGTGTGAGCAATATATCATTTCAATGACAACTTTGTGTAAAACAAAAAAAATGTTTTTTTTTTAGTCTTTTTTCAAACACCTGTGACAAAAAAATGAAAGATTCAATGAGCTCAACATGCCTCTCAGGACATTCCTTAGGATGTCTTCTTTCCAAAAAGTGGTAATTTGGGGGGCGGTTTGTACTGCCCTGCCATTTTAGCACTTCATGAAATGAGATAGGCAGTCAGAAATTAAAGCTGCGTAAATTTCAGTATTTACACCATAGTTTGTAGACACTATAACTTTTGCACAAACCAATAAAAATATGCTCATTGTGATTTTTTTTGTCAAAGACATGTAGCTAAATAAATTTTGGCCAAAATATATGACATACATTGAGTATATTGGATATTTTTTAAAAGACAAAGTTGAAAATGTCATTTTTTCTCAAACTTTTCGCTCTTTTTTTATTAATATCGCAAAAAATAAAAAGCCCAGAAGTGATCAAATACCACCAAAAGAAAGCTCTGTTTGTGGGAAAAAAAGGACATAAATCTTCTGGGGCTGAAGTGGTTAAAGTCCTTCTGGAGGAAGTGAAGAGAAGCAGGGTGGTAAAAGCTTTTTAAGAGCTTAAATTGTCAGCCATGGTCAGCAGATCCTGCCTTAAAAATAAAAATGGTGCAAGATACCAGACAACAGAACCAATCTATTTGGGAGTAGACAGGATACAGACATCTCAAGGGTGACCCATAACTGGTCAGAGTGAATATCATCTGACAAAAAAACAGAAAAAATCAGAAAAGGTCCAAGTAGATATTAGGAGGCAAACTCCTACGGCCCAGGAAAAAGAATAGTAAGGGAACTGGAGAAGTACCCAATCTTCATTGTTGAAACCTTAAAAATCTAAGGCACCTGTCTTAGGAGAACAGCGGAAGACCTTTTAAGGGTGCACTCATCCAGAGGGTGCCTGTGTAAAGCTCTGCAAACACACCTGGATGGAAAATATTTAGGATCAGTGGGCCACATCAGCTATATTGGTGTGACATTGGTGGAGGTTTAAGGGATATCCACCTTCCGATCTCTTCCTGCCAGCCATGCTACCAGATTTGATGGAAAAGTGTAAAATTCTGGTCCAGTTTGTAGCTGGGTTAAATGAAAAATGAGCAATTGTGAAGGTTCCAAGTGCCCAGGGGAGATGGGGATTAGGTTCACCTCTGTTCCTAGCAAAAAAAAAAAAAATCAAAATCAGGTATTCTGTGCCAAGGCTAAACTTGAAAAAACTCAACAAGCACATAAAGTTGGAGTAGTGTAAGATAGAGAACCTCCAATCAATTCTATTATTGATAAATCTGGAAGACTGGATACTCTGTAGGTTTATCTGACACCTACTTGTACCAATCCATCCTAAATTCCTCTACCGGTTTCTTTTATGTGGAAAGTCAGGGTACATCAGGCATAATTGTCCTACCAACCCAGCTGGTCCGTGGGGTAAGTGGCAATTTTTTCCGGAGGATCCGGAAAATTCAAAGGTAGGTATGGTCAGAAACGACTATGACTTATCATAGGGCATTGATAAACCGATGTCAGCTCACATCCTAGAGGAACTAAAATAGCCCCTCTCTTACCTCGCTGACACCGATGCAGCCAACACGGTTTTAAGATCTCAAAAACCTAGAGGCAAGGTTCCCCTTCCAGGGAAGACAACTCCCACTGTAGGTCTCACAGGCCACACAGTGTGAGTGACTGAACCTCTCTATTGTAGGCTAGGCCAGTTTTGCAAGGAGAAGCTTGTTTTATTTAGGTCATTGCATTTCTCTGGGTACCCAACATCTAACCACTCAGAGAATGCAGACATTGAAGGACCCCCAAAGTCCTCGTAACCTTAAACGATGCACTATTTTTGAACCCTGCGTCTCTTCTTCCTGTTAAGGAGGAAGAGAAGGGGGGAGAAGGCCGTGCAGAAAAATGGTAATTTTCAAAACTTTATCTCGCTCTCTTTCTTTCTCTTTCTCTCTCTCTCTCATCAATTTCCAACTTTAGTAGGAACAACACGATTGTCTTGCTTTGATGGAGTGGCAATCAGTGGCTGTCAGTCCAGTGAATGAGACCCCCATTCCAGTTTCTAACCTTTTTGTCGATGGTTCCAGGTACTACACCCCAGATGGCAAGACATAGAGATCAGAGGATCAATTTCTATACAGATTGGAGATACACTTTTTGGACTGGCACATGATTGTGGTCCTGTCTGGAAGGCAGGAGGGTTCTTGACTAGTTTGGGGAGGTCGGTGAAACGTGCGGGGTTAATAGAGCTGTTCATTGCCTTTTGCTTGCCACACGTGATAACCATTCTAAAGGTAAAGGCTCATACTACTGAGATGACTATGGAAGCCAATGGAAACGCCTTGGCAGATAGAGCTGCTAAGGAAGGTGCTCTGAGCCCGGTGACAGAGACCCTAATGCTAGCCATCCCCTCCGATGTGTTAAGAAGCTGCAGTCCCAAGCGGAAGTGCAGGAAAAGAGGAGATGGATGGTTTTGGGGACTACACAGGGTCCAGATGACATCTGGGGTCTTGATGGTAAGTGGTGTTTACCCAGATCCCTTTTTCCAATGATGGCCCACTCGGCTCATTACCCCGGGCACCAGCCAAAGATGGTTATGTGTGCATATGTGGAGGAGCATTGGATAAGCTCTGGCTTTACTACCGCAGCTGAAAACGGTAACGGTACCGAGAAGGCACTCCCGCATTTAGCGCATTCAGATATACTATATCACTTTGCCGGGGAACGAGCGTGTCTTGGTCTGTCCGGATATGTTTTCTGGGTGTCCAGAGGCTTGGCCCGTTCACCATGCCATTGCCACTGCCACCATGAAAAAGATCTTGTCTGATATAGTTTGTCTCAAGAGGGCTGCCTGGAACGATCGAGTCAGATCGGGGATCACACTTCACTGGTCAGGTCTTTGCAGAGGTATGTACGGCGCTTCAGGGATTAGCGGTAAGGTTGAACGGCTGAACAGAAAGAGCCACGGCTCAAATGTTTTCTCATTGCTCTTTACCCCAATAGGAATGTCCCAGGGGTTATCACCCTACAAAGTTTTGTTTGGGAGTCAACCAGAGCCTGGATTGTGCTTTCCTCAGCAGCTGTCATTTTTACATTTTTAGCTGACGGGGTGGGTGCAGTCCTGGCAAAGGGAGCTCCAAAAGGTCCATCATACGGTTCGGGAGTCTCTCCCGGACCCTGATACGATAACCGGTGTACATTCTGTCCAACCAGGTGACTGAGTCGTTGTGAGGAAATGTCAAAGGACGGGATTGGAGCGGAGGTATTCTGAGGTATTACAAGGTTAAGCTGACAACGCCGACTTCCTTGAAGCTCTGGATCCATGCCAGCCACTGCAAAAAGCTGTTCAACTTCATCCAAGAATGATAATGAGGAGTACTGTTTTTATTTACATATTTAGCAAGTGTGTTTTAGCTTCCAAGGGGGGTTTCTGTGAATATATAGGGGAAGACTGCTGTTCCGGCAGGGGCAGACTGGCAATTTTCGGCCCAGGGGGCAAGTACAAACCAGAGGCCCATGGCGACTCGGCCTCACTCCCACTCTACCTCTTCCCATCCTCTCCCTAACCCCCATTCGAACCTGAAGCCCTGCTCCAGGTATTCTTTAGTCACCAGCTGAATCTGGGATCCCAACCTGGCCAGCAGGTGGGAGCTGGGACAGCTCAGTCGGGGCTGCCTGGGGGAGGAGGGTCTCCAGTGGGCCATGGACCTGGCCTCTGCTCAGACACAGTTTACACCATCCATGCTGGGGTTGTGGAAGGCCTGCACTCTCTCCTTGTCTTCATCCCGCACTCAGTAGGTCAGCTGTGGGGACTTTTTTTACTTCTCTTGACCAGGAATCCCCAGGGCATGTCTATGGCAGAAGCAGTGCAGCCTTTTTAAGGGGCATCAGAGTGGCCCAGGGGGCAATTGCCCCCCTGCCCCCTGGCCCAGTCCTCCCCTGTGTTCCGGTATAGCAAACACCAGTGATAAGGTCCAAGCCCATATGGATAAGGTAACTTCATTGCAAGGCAGAGCCAGAGTTATAGCTAGCGAGGGTTGGAATCCTTTTAATGCTTTGGGAGGTTCTGGGGATTTTTTTGTTCTCCATTGGATATTGGTTGAAGGAAATAGAAGTATATATACTTATGTTGTTGTTGTTTCTATTCCTCCTATATGATCCTGTTGTCTGGTCGACCGAGTCACCAAAGCCCGAGCAGATGACTTCGTCCTGATTGCTGAGACAAGACGCCCCAAGATTCCGCCCCTGCATCCGACGCCAAGGACTGCAGCCCGACCGCTGGTCAACGCATCCCATCGTCTCATGCCCTCCCTCTGAAGTCATCTCCCGAAGAACGGAACCCAAGTGTTGTTTCCTTTCGATGGATTGTTTTTACCCGTTATCTTTTTCTTTTATAAACTTTTTGAAATGGATTGTTTTATCGTGAGAAGAACTGTTCTGTTTTTTTGGAAGAAGAAGAAGAAGATTCATCAAGGGACACATGGGAGCATATGACAAAGCGGAGGGGCTGTTGTGGAAATTTTGATAGACATTTCTTTTGTAAATAGTCATAATGTCTCCCAGTGTCAGTTTTATGGATGAGCACAGACAGGTCCATAAGATGGCAGCCATTTCTGCTCATCTCTGCACATGGCTGTGTTTCTACATAAGCATTGCCCATTGTGCTTTCTGTGATTGGTGGTTGTGAAGCCACTCCCTGTAACTTTCTTTTGCTCACTTGCTGTAAATAAACCAGCCCTGCACTGAGACTCACACAGAACACACGGAGGACAGAAGACACAGGAAGCTCACACATATACACACACACACACCCACACACAGACAGACACACAGACACAAGCTCACACAGCCATTTCATCCATGAAGAGACACATAAACTCTCACACACAAACACTTGCTCTTACACACATGCACACACATACATATCCAATGGAGAGAGACCTGGCAGATGGCATCAAAATGACCCAGTGCATCTGTTCCTTTCTTGTCGCCGAGCGCTTGGTAAATCCTTATACAAAAGAGCGGTGCATTTGTACTTTTCAGTACAAGCTATTAATGGAGCTTGGTGCGTAATAATCTTGAGCGCACTGAAGCGGGTTTCTATGCTCTAAGCCCTATTCATTTCTACGACATCTGTGTCTCAGTTTAGTATTTATACAGACTCCCAGCAGCCTTTAAGGCCACTCTCCCTGGGATTGGCCAGGCTGTATAAAACATTCATGCTGTTATATGCATTACCCCATACCTATGTTCCAGAGAATTCTACTGTTCTCTGAAAAGCAGAGGAAGCAATCAAATCAGCAGTACATTTTGTAAATAATGCTGCCATTAAGAATTTAGGATTGAGTGGAAGTCTATGAAAATCTTCCTCTCCAGATCTAGAAGTATCTGAACTATGGAGCTACTGCCATTTCCAAGTTCTATCCTACTGGTGGTGTTTATTTAGACTGGGCCAGTTTGAGACAAAGGCACTGGCACCATATGTCAGCAATAGTGAAGGAGTGGGGGGCTGTGGTCAGGCCCCCTGAACATCCATCCTACCTTAGGTGTCCACCTAACTCTGCTTATATCTGCAGACTTTAGCTCCACATAGGACTTAACTGTGTTTGCAGTGTGTTTTGCAGTCATTGTTGTGTTCTATAAAGACTATCAGTTGTTTTTCTAGGGGTACAGCATGATTAATGGAATATGATTTATATTCCTATTTCATTGAACTATATTTCTGATTACAATAGGTAAAAAATGGAAAAGAATCTGCGCTCGGACAGCAAAAAATTATGATATTAATGAGGATCACTGAAGATATATGTGAAGGCAGCCAACTAAATGATAGATTACAAATCACATAAGTATAGATAAAAAGGTGTAGTAGCGCCAAACACTAAACTGATAAAACTAGATTTGTCAATGTGGAGTGTCCACAGAAAGTCCCAACAGTCCAAAAAAGATGAAAATAGTGGAGACCAATTCCCAGTATCAGAGCCGTGCGGATGAAAAGAAGCCAACACCCAAGCGTGGAGATATGCCAACTGCTTACCAGATGTTAAGTGGATATAAGCGATGAACTGAACTCAAATTGTGCCATCAATCACAGACAGTGTCAGCGGATCAATATCATCAATTCCCAATGCCTCAGCAGATCATGGTAACAGGGCAATGAAGGCTCAAAACGTACCACCAGACTGAATATATGGTCCCAGCAATAAACAATTCACCTCAAAAGAAAGGGGCAGGACATAGTGTAGACTGTACAGACTCTAGTTTTTAATGAATGTATAAAAACATACTCACACAACGGTGGATGTATACAAGCATAATACAATATAACCGCGGTATTGGTGGCGTGCTGCTCAATCCGGATCACCTGACGCGTGTCGTCAAGGAAGTGACATCATCAGAGGTGGACCGGATACAAACGGCAGCACGCATAAAAAGGAACAGGCTTCTTTTCATCCGCACGGCTCTGAAACTGGGAATTGGTCTCCACTATTTTCATCTTTTTTGGACTGTTGGGACTTTCTGTGGACACTCCACATTGACAAATCTAGTTTTATCAGTTTAGTGTTTGGCGCTACTACACCTTTTTATCTATACTTATGTGATTTGTAATCTATCATTTAGTTGGCTGCCTTCACATATATCTTCAGTGATCCTCATTAATATCATAATTTTTTGCTGTCCGAGCGCAGATTCTTTTCCATTTTTTACCTATTGTTGCTAGATTACTTATTATTAGTGTTGAGCGAACACGGACTGTATTATTCGTGTTCGTACCGAATAATTGGATTTTTTGTACCCGAACACGGACACGGACACTTTACTGTATGTTCGGGTAAAAATGCGTGTTCGGTCGTTTTATTTCCGGGTTTTGCATGCTTTGGCGCTCTTTTCATGGCGGGCTTTCAACAGCCAATCAACAATCGTTTAACTGGTGTGCCTTAAGCCATCCCAGCCATGCCTGCAAATGTCTCAGTAGCTGTGATTGGCCGTCTGAAGCATGTGACCAAGTCTTTATAAGTTCCAGGCAGCCGCAGCGTCTTCATTCTGCTGCTTAGATCAGGGACAGAGCACACATCAACGTGCTGGCTGCTGATTAGGGAAAGACAGGCAGGAAAAAACCATTTGTGTCCGGATAGAATTGAGGGACAGGTCGGAGTGTTTAGGCAGGGCGAGTTGTAGGCATTTTAGGGATAGAGTCTGCTGAATTATAGGGTCAGTGTCTTCTACAAACTACAATCGATATTGCTGTGTGGGGGGTGGGGTCTGCACTCAATCCTGATCTACGATCTCTTCTCAATCCTGTTAGGGAGAGGCTGCTGCTGAATTTTAGGGTCAGAGTGTTCTACAAACTACAATCGATATTGCTGTGTGGGGTCTGCACTTAGTCCCGATCTACGATCTCTTCTCAATCCTGTTAGGGAGAGGCTGCTGCTGAATTTTAGGGAAACTGTGTTCTACAAACTACAATCGATATTGCTGTGTGGTGTGGGATAGGAGATAGGCAGGTGTCAGTGATCCACATCCATTTTTCTGTGTGTGAGCTGCAGTGAACACAATCTTTTTGGGCTGCAGTGAACATAAACTTTTTGGGGTGCAGTGAACAACGTCCTTTTTGGGGTGCAGTGAACAAAATCTTTTTGGGGTGCAGTGAACAAAATCCTTTTTGGGGTGCAGTGAACATCCTTTTTGGGGTGCAGTGAACACAATCTTTTTGGGGTGCAGTGAACAAAATCCTTTGTGGGGTGCAGTGAGCACAATCTTTGTGGGGTGCAGTGAACACAATCTTTTTGGGGTGCAGTGAACAACATCCTTTTTGGGGTGCAGTGAACACAATCTTTGTGGGGTGCAGTGAACACAATCTTTTTGGGGTGCAGTGAACAAAATCCTTTTTGGGGTGCAGTGAACACAATCTTTGTGGGGTGCAGTGAACACAATCTTTTTGGGGTGGAGTGAACAAAATCCTTTGTGGGGTGCAGTGAACACAATCTTTGTGGGGTGCAGTGAACACAATCTTTTTGGGGTGCAGTGAACAAAATCCTTTTTGGGGTGCAGTGAACAACATCCTTTTTGGGGTGCAGTGAACAAAATCCTTTTTGGGGTGCAGTAAACACAATCTTTTTGGGGTGCAGTGAACAAAATCCTTTGTGGGGTGCAGTGAACACAATCTTTGTGGGGTGCAGTGAACACAATCTTTTTGGGGTGCAGTGAACAAAATCCTTTTTGGGGTGCAGTGAACAACATCCTTTTTGGGGTGCAGTGAACAAAATCCTTTTTGGGGTGCAGTGAACACAATCTTTTTGGGGTGCAGTGAACAAAATCTTTGTGGGGTACAGTGAACAGAATCTTTGTGGGGTGCAGTGAACACAATCTTTGGGGGGTACAGTGAACACAATCTTTTTGGGGTGCAGTGAACAAAATCCTTTGTGGGGTGCAGTCAACACAATCTTTGGGGGGGTACAGTGAACACAATCTTTTTGGGGTGCAGTGAACAAAATCCTTTGTGGGGTGCAGTGAACACAATCTTTGGGGGGTACAGTGAACACAATCTTTTTGGGGTGCAGTGAAAAAAATCCTTTGTGGGGTGCAGTGAACACAATCTTTGTGGGGTGCAGTGAACACAATCTTTTTGGGGTGCAGTGAACAAAATCCTTTTTGGGGTGCAGTGAACAACATCCTTTTTGGGGTGCAGTGAACACAATCTTTTTGGGGTGCAGTGAACAAAATCCTTTGTGGGGTGCAGTGAACACAATCTTTGTGGGGTACAGTGAACAGAATCTTTGTGGGGTGCAGTGAACACAATCTTTGGGGGGTACAGTGAACACAATCTTTTTGGGGTGCAGTGAACAAAATCCTTTGTGGGGTGCAGTGAACACAATCTTTGGGGGGTACAGTGAACACAATCTTTTTGGGGTGCAGTGAACAAAATCCTTTGTGGGGTGCAGTGAACACAATCTTTGTGGGGTGCAGTGAACACAATCTTTTTGGGGTGCAGTGAACAAAATCCTTTTTGGGGTGCAGTGAACAACATCCTTTTTGGAGTGCAGTGAACACAATCTTTTTGGGGTGAAGTGAACAAAATCCTTTGTGGGGTGCAGTGAACACAATCTTTGTGGGGTACAGGGAACAGAATCTTTGTGGGGTGCAGTGAACACAATCTTTGGGGGGTACAGTGAACACAATCTTTTTGGGGTGCAGTGAACAAAATCCTTTTAGGGTGCAGTGAACACAATCTTTGTGGGGTGCAGTGAACACAATCTTTGTGGGGTACAGTGAACACAATCTCATATTTCTGAAGATTTGAGGGTGCTGCCTGTTCCATACTCCTCCTCCTACTGCTCAACCATCCTTTTAGGGGTACAAACAATAGTAATTGGGGCCTAGTGTGGTGGTGTACGTGTGAGATACATACACTTTCTTTTTGATCATATTTTCTATTCCGCTATTCAATTAAAACCTTTGGGGATCAATTAAATTGCGTGATAGTCTGTGTCGGTACGTGTGAGATCCACCTTTCCAAGTTTTTGGGGTTCATCTCATACTTCTGAAGATTTGAGGGTGCTGCCTGTTCCATACTCCTCCTCCTACTGCTCAACCATCCTTTTAGGGGTACAAACAATAGTAATTGGGGCCTAGTGTGGTGGTGTACGTGTGAGATACATACACTTTCTTTTTGATCATATTTTCTATTCCGCTATTCAATTAAAACCTTTGGGGATCAATTAAATTGCGTGATAGTCTGCGTCGGTACGTGTGAGATCCACCTTTCCAAGTTTTTGGGGTTCATCTCATACTTCTGAAGATTTGAGGGTGCTGCCTGTTCCATACTCCTCCTCCTACTGCTCAACCATCCTTTTAGGGGTACAAACAATAGTAATTGGGGCCTAGTGTGGTGGTGTACGTGTGAGATACATACACTTTCTTTTTGATCATATTTTCTATTCCGCTATTCAATTAAATCCTTTGGGGATCAATTAAATTGCGTGATAGTCTGTGTCGGTACGTGTGAGATCCACCTTTCCAAGTTTTTGGGGTTCATCTCATACTTCTGAAGATTTGAGGGTGCTGCCTGTTCCAAACTCCTCCTCCTACTGCTCAACCATCCTTTTAGGGGTACAAACAATAGTAATTGGGGCCTAGTGTGGTGGTGTACGTGTGAGATACATACACTTTCTTTTTGATCATATTTTCTATTCCGCTATTCAATTAAAACCTTTGGGGATCAATTAAATTGCGTGATAGTCTGTGTCGGTACGTGTGAGATCCACCTTTCCAAGTTTTTGGGGTTCATCTCATACTTCTGAAGATTTGAGGGTGCTGCCTGTTCCATACTCCTCCTCCTACTCCTCAACCATCCTTTTAGGGGTACAAACAATAGTAATTGGGGCCTAGTGTGGTGGTGTACGTGTGAGATACATACACTTTCTTTTTGATCATATTTTCTATTCCGCTATTCAATTAAAACCTTTGGGGATCAATTAAATTGCGTGATAGTCTGTGTCGGAACGTGTGAGATCCACCTTTCCAAGTTTTTGGGGTTCATCTCATACTTCTGAAGATTTGAGGGTGCTGCCTGTTCCATACTCCTCCTCCTACTCCTCAACCATCCTTTTAGGGGTACAAACAATAATAATTGGGGCCTAGTGTGGTGGTGTACGTGCGAGATACATACAATTTTTTGATCATATTTCCTATTCCGCTATTTAATAAAAACCTTTGAGGATCAATTGAATTGCGGGATAGTCTGTGTCGGTACGTGTGAGATCCACCTTTCCAAGTTTTTGAGGTTCATCTCATACTTCTGACGATTTGAGGGTGCTGCCTGTTCCATACTCCTCCTCCTACTCCTCAACCATCCTTTTAGGGGTACAAACAATAGTAATTGGGGCCTAGTGTGGTGGTGTACGTGTGAGATACATACACTTTCTTTTTGATCATATTTTCTATTCCGCTATTCAATTAAAACCTTTGGGGATCAATTAAATTGTGTGATAGTCTGTGTCGGTACGTGTGAGATCCACCTTTCCAAGTTTTTGGGGTTCATCTCATACTTCTGAAGATTTGAGGGTGCTGCCTGTTCCATACTCCTCCTCCTACTGCTCAACCATCCTTTTAGGGGTACAAACAATAGTAATTGGGGCCTAGTGTGGTGGTGTACGTGTGAGATACATACACTTTCTTTTTTATCATATTTTCTATTCCGCTATTCAATTAAAACCTTTGGGGATCAATTAAATTGCGTGATAGTCTGTGTCGGTACGTGTGAGATCCACCTTTCCAAGTTTTTGGGGTTCATCTCATACTTCTGAAGATTTGAGGGTGCTGCCTGTGCCATACTCCTCCTCCTACTGCTCAACCATCCTTTTAGGGGTACAAACAATAGTAATTGGGGCCTAGTGTGGTGGTGTACGTGCAAGATACATACACTTTTTTTGATCATATTTCCTATTCCGCTATTTAATAAAAACCTTTGAGGATCAATTGAATTGCGGGATAGTCTGTGTCGGTACGTGTGAGATCCACCTTTCCAAGTTTTTGAGGTTCATCTCATACTTCTGAAGATTTGAGGGTGCTGTCTGTTCCATACTCCTCCTACTCCTCATCCATCCTTTTAGGGGTAGAAACATAGAAACAATAGTAATTGGGGCCTAGTGTGGTTTTGTAAGTGCGAGATACATACACTTTTTTGGATCATATTTCCTATTCCGCTACTCAATAAAAACCTTTCTAGGGCAAGATCTTAAATTACAGAAATATGAGGAGACCGTCAAATAAGGGCCGTGGCCTGGGTCGTGGTGCTGCTGGTAGAGCTCCTGTTGCAAGGAGAGGACGTGGTCGATCTGTGCCAGCTACACGCACAAGTGAAACACCTTCCTCAAGTGTGAGTAGGCGACAGAACCTGCATCAGTATTTGGTAGGGCATCATACGCCCCTAGAAGTGATGAGGCCAGAACAAGTGGAGGTGATAGTAGATTGGTTTGCTGCTGACAGTGCCTCCAGTTCCTTCACATTGTCTCCCACCCAGTCTACTGCAGAAAGGTCACAGTTGGCACCTGCAGCCGATGTCCAACCGTCTTTCACCTCACCCCCTTGCAAATCAGGCAAGCAGACTGAGCCCCAAGCCATACAGCAGTCTCTTCTTCTTTTTGATGACTCTGTCAGCAGGGTTTCCCAGGGCCATCCACCTAGCCCTGCCCCAGAAGTGGAAGAGATTGAGTGCAGCAATGCCCAACCACTTATTTCTTAAGATGAGTACATGCAAGGATCATCGCAGCACGTCTCCGATGATGACGAAACGCAGGTGCCAACTGTTGCGGCGTTCAGCATTGTGGAGACCGACAAGGAGGGCAGGGGTGAAGACTGGGTGGAAGATGATGTGGAGGACGATGAGGTCCTCGACCCCACATGGAATGACCTGAGTAGTTTGGAGGAAGAGGCGGTGGTCGCACAGAGCCACCAGCACAGCAGAAGAGGGAGCAGGGTGCAGAAGCGGAGCGGCCGTGCCCTAGACACTACACCCGCTACTGCCCAACACAGCAAGGGAACGAGCGCACCAAAGTCAGCTCAAAGGAGTTCTCTAGCGTGGAAGTTCTTTAGAAAATGTGCTGATGACAGGACACGAGTGGTTTGCACCCTGTGCAATCAGAGCTTGAAGCGAGGTATAAACCTTCTCAACCTGAGCACAACCTGCATGATCAGGCATCTAAGTGCAAAGCACGAGCTGCAGTGGAGTACACACCTTCAAAACCAAGAAACGTCTCTGGCTCATCCTGCTTCCTCTTCTGCTGCAGTCTCGGCCGCTCCAGCCACATCTGTAGTGATACCGGCACCTGCCACCCCGCAAACAGACGATCTGTCAGCAACACCACCACCTGGGTCACCAACAACCATCTCCACAATGTCCCGTGGAAGCGTTCAGCTTTCCATCTCCCAAACACTTGAGAGGAAGAGGAAGTACCCCCCTACCCACCCGCGATCCCTGGCCCTGAATGCCAGCATTTCAAAATTATTGGCCTTTGAAATGCTGTCATTCCGTCTGGTGGAGACGCACAGTTTTAAAAACCTTATGTCGGTGGCTGTCCCACAGTACGTCGTGCCCAGCCGCCACTACTTTTCCAGGCAAGCCATCCCTTCCCTGCACAACCAAGTGGGGGAAAAAATCAGGTGTGCACTGCGCAACGCCATCTGTGCCAAGGTCCACCTAACTACCGATACGTGGACCAGTAAGCACGGTCAGGGGCGTTATATCTCCCTAACGGCACACTGGGTAAATGCAGTGGCGGATGGGCCTGAGGCGGATAGCAATTTGGCGCATGTCCTTCCACCACCGAGGATTGCAGGGCGCTTCAGTTTGCCTCCTGTTCCTAACTCCTCCTACTCCGCTTCCTCATTCTCTACCGCCTCCTCATCCGGACAGCGTAACACCTTCACCACCAACTTCAGCACGGCCAGGGGTAAACGACAGCAGGCAGTTTTACAACTTGCCTGTTTGGGGGACAAACCACACACCGCGCAGGAGTTGTGGAGGAGCATGGAACAGCAGACAAATGAGTGGTTGCTGCCAGCGAGCCTCAAGCCCGGCCTGGTGGTGTGAGATAACGGGAGAAATCTCATAGCAGCTCTGGGCCTAGCCGGTTTGACGCACATCCCTTGCCTGGCGCATGTGCTGAATTTGGTGGTGCAGAGGTTTCTTAAAAACTACCCCGATATGTCAGAGCTGCTGCAGAAAGTGCGGGCCGTTTGTGCGCACTTTCGGCGTTCTCACCCTGCTGCTGCTCGCCTGGCAGCGCTGCAGCGTAACTTCGGCCTTCCCGCTCACCGCCTCATATGTGACGTGCCCACAAGGTGGAACTCCACCTTGCACATGCTGCAAAGACTGTGCGAGCAGCAGCAGGCCATAGTGGAGTTTCAGCTGCAGCACGCATGCGTGAGTCGCTCTGCGGAACAGCACCACTTCACCACCAATAACTGGGCCTCCATGCGAGACCTGTGTGCCTTGTTGCGCTGTTTTGAGTACTCCACCAACATGGCCAGTGGCAATGACGCCGTTCTCAGCTTAACTATCCCACTTCTATGCCTCCTTGAAAAAACAATTCGGGCGATGATGGAAGAGGATGTGGCACAGGATGAGGAGGAGGAGGAGGATGAAGAGGTAACATTTCCAAGGCTTTCAGGGCAGTCATTCGCAAGGGGCTCCGAGGGTGGGTTCCTGCACACACAAACGCCAGGGACACAATTGTCCAGCAGGGGCACAGTTCTGGAGGATGAGGAGGATGAGGAGGAGGAGGAGCTGGAGGAGGAGATGGAACCATGTTCACAGCAGGGTGGCACCCAGGCCAGCTCATGGCGATCACTGGTGCGTGGCTGGGGGGATACAGAGGACACGGACGATACACCTCCCACAGAGGACAGCCTTTCGTTGCCTCTGGGCAGCCTGGCACACATGAGCGATTACATGCTGCAGTGTCTCCACAACGACCGCCGAGTTGCCCACATTCTAACTTGTGCTGATTACTGGGTGGCCACGCTGCTGGATCCCCGTTACAAAGACAACGTACCGTCCTTAATTCACTCACTGGAGCGCGATCGCAAGATGTGCGAGTACAAGCGCACGCTGGTAGACGCCATGCTGCTGGCATTCCCATCTGACAGCGGGGCCGCAGTGGAAGCACAAGGCAGAGGAGGAGGAGGAGGAGGTCGCCAACGCAACCAGGGCACCGCCAGCACCTCAGAAGGCAGGGTTAGCATGGCCGAAATGTGGAAAAGCTTTGTCAGCACGCCACAACAAACAGCAGCACCAGCAGCTCAGATGGAACGTCTTAGCAGGAGGCAGCATTTTACCAACATGGTGGAGCAGTATGTGTGCACACGCCTACATGTAGTGAATAAGGGGTCTGCCCCCTTCAACTTCTGGGTCTCCAAATTGGGCACATGGCCTGAGCTTGCCCTTTACGCCTTGGAGGTGCTGGCGTGCCCTGCAGCCAGTGTATTATCTGAACGGGTATTTAGCACGGCTGGGGGCGTTATAACAGACAAGCGCAGCCGCCTGTCCAGAGACAATGTGGACAAGCTCACATTCATTAAAATGAACCAGGCATGGATCCCACGGGACTTTTCCGTACCTTGTGCAGAATAGCAATGGATACCGACCTTACCCACCCATTGTTCCATTTTTGCTCTTTCTCACTCTTTTGGGGTGTACCCTCATTTAAAATTTGTGAAAAGAAGCAGTGTTGGCTACCTCGTCCTCCTCCTCAGGGCCAGATTAACGTAGGGGCTATTGGAGCTGCAGCTCCAGGCCCCTACCTTTTATATAGGCCCCGGGTTGGCCATATTCACTGTTACCGCTCTTCTGTCACTTGTAAACACAGAAGTCTGGCTTCTATGCTCGCTTCCCCAGGCAGCACCCTCAGAACCTCCCCACACAGCGCGAAGGCCGGAAAAGGAGAGACAGTTGCCGATGCATGGATGTGTTTATGGGCTTCAGAGACAGCATCCCATGTTGAATTAGGCATGCATGGCTGCACCCTTCCTCCTCTGGGTGCATGGCAAGGCATGGCCCTTAAGGCCCTTCAAAATCCTCAACACCAAGCCCATGATGCTCTTAATCCGGCCCTGGTCCTCCTCCACCGCCGCTTCCACCTACACCACCCATAGGTGTGCGCAGCCTATTGCATTAAGGTGTGCACCCCAAAGTTGAAATACACATGCATGTGTTTGCCAGCAGGGAGAGTAATGTATCGGGGCCATGTACCTGTAGGCAAAGAGAAATAGAGCAGAGCAGATCCGAGGGAGATCTTTCCCATCTCCTCACTGGCAATGCTATGTGCCCTAGGTGATTAGGGTGTGCCCAGGCACACCCGGCACACCCTGTGCGCATGCCTATGTCACCGCCACATCCACCACCACCTCAACCTCCCTACTACTCCATATGGGCCTCGTCCTTCAGAGATGAAGAAGAACATTGTTTTATTTTTCTGTTTTTTTTTGTTGTTTTAAGTTATTTCCCTATCCACATTTGTTTGCAGAGCACTTGCCATGCCCTTAATTAGGTTTTGCTGCCATTTGCAGCACTCTAGCCCTTTCCTTTGGTGTTTTAGAGCCATTTTAGTGCCTTAAAGTTCGGGTCCCCATTGACTTCAATGGGGTTCGGTGTCCGGGAAAAGTTCGGTAAAAGTCCGGGACACGGACCCGGACTTTTTTTTAAAGTTCGGCCAAACCCGTCGAACACGGACATCTAGGTGTCCGCTCAACCCTACTTATTATCTGCTGCTGGACGTTGCTATGGATATTTTTTCCTACAGAAGCAATAGCATTATCAATGTAAGTGATGTCTTCAATGATTTGGAGGAACCCTCTATGACGGACTTGGGGGGGTCCTTCCTTAGATTGAAGAACATCATGATTTCCGAAATACATACTAAATGGGACATTGCCCTTCTAGATAAATATTTGGAACTGGGCATGGTCCCGCGTAGCCTCCGGTGGGAGATTAGCCCCCAGGAGGATGAGAAGGACCTAATAGTCTGGGCAAAATATTTTAATGATGCCGGGCTAAATATGTTAAGGTTTCTGGTCAGCAGGAAAAGAGTTAAACTGACCAGATTGGATGAGGAAATTCTGTCTTTGAAAACGTCTATGGCTTACTCTACTGAGAGTTTGGAATATATTAATATATCCAACGCCCTTAAAAAGGTTCTCGAGAAGGAGGAATCGGACCAAAAAATAAAAAAGAAAAAGAAGTATCTTAGGGATTTGGGCGATTACAAGTCCAACCTCATTTTCAAATGGCAGAAAAAGCAGGAATCATTACAAGCTGAGGTAGCGGGTCAATCCACTGCATCAGCTCCTGTCTCCCTCTCACAACCCGTTTTTCCCACGATTTCATCACCCCGCACTCCACGGACACCCGTTCAGCGTGAATGGGTACAGATACCGGGGAGAGGCAGGGGGCGTGGCAAAAACAAAAGGGGCAAGGGTGGTAGACCCCCCAATAATCCCCAATTTGTAGAGTATCAACATGACGGCTATTATCAGGAGCGGAATAATTACCGTCACGGCCATAACAACTATGGCACACCACGTAGGGATGACTGGTCATCACAAAATCGCTTTGCTCCTTTAGATCGAGATGATGACTATTACAACGATAGATACATCACTAATCACCTGCAGTACACCAACCAGTGGAACGGAGGGGGACGAGGGGTGCAACAACAAGGATTTCAGGGGGATTTTCACAACCCCAGTCTAAACAGGAAACAGGATGGAAAACAAAAAGAGGGACCAGAGGGGGGAGGCGGACCAGACAAAAAAAGAAAAAGGCATTGAGAGATGCTGGTATTTTTAATCTGAGTTCTGCCATCCTTACCGATAACGAGAAATTGGTCCTTGGACATGGTTTGAAATACGCCCCCACCAAACCCCTTGATAGGTTTGGACTTTTTATGGATGTACAGAAGTACCTCCGTAAAATTAATGTCAAAAGATATGTCATGTCCAAACCTATTAGAGACAATAGGCTTGTCAATGGGGGCATCAGACATTCTGGACTTTCTAACGCCTCACTTTTCAACCCTCCTGGGTTTGTAGCACCATCTATTAGTGTCTTTAAGGACTTGGTTCTTAAAGATGTTGAGGCCTTACAAGTCAGGAACGATAGAAATGAGTTCCGGTTTAATGAGGGCCTCAAATCCCTCAAAAAAAGGAACGACATAGTTGTCAGGCCCGCTGATAAGGGGGGGGGGGATAGTTGTCCTTGACAAGTCCTCTTATTATGCGGAAATGAATAGATTGCTTTCCGACATGGATATCTACAGTCCACTCCTTTATGACCCTACGAATAGGTTCAAGAAAGATCTATCTGCCCTAATCGATCAGGGATTTCAGGACAAAATTTTAAATAAGAAGGAGAGGTCTTTTTTGGTTCCGGTTGCTCCGAGAGTGCCCGTTCTATATTACCTCCCTAAGGTGCATAAGAACTCCCTTAATCCACCTGGGCGCCCCATAGTGAGCGGAATAGATTCCGTCACTAGCAGGATTGGGGGGTATATAGACGGGTACTTACAACCGATCGTCACCAATACCCCCTCTTATTTGAGAGATTCCACACAAGTTCTGAATCTATTGGAGCATATAGAGTGGAAGGAGGGATATCTGCTGGCTACAGCAGATGTCACCTCCTTGTATACTATAATTTCCCATGAACATGGGCAGCAAGCAGTCCAGACCTTCTTGGAGAGGGATGACTCTCTGGTTTCAGTACAGAGAGAGTTCATTTTGTCTTTACTCACATTCGCCATGCAACATAATTACTTTTGGTTTGGCGGCTCCTTTTTTCTGCAAAATAGAGGAGTCGCCATGGGTGCCAAATACGCACCGAGCATGGCCAATCTGTTTATGGCCAAGTGGGAGGAGGACGTCATCTATGGCCGACCTAGACCTGAACTGGTTCTTTGGAGGAGCTACATTGATGACGTCCTCCTCCTATGGGATGGCGACAGATTATCTTTGGACAGCTTTATCAATGACCTTAATTCCAATAATCTTGGGATCGTCCTTCAGCATGAGGTCAGTGATAATAAGATCAATTTCCTTGACTTATCAATTGAGATTAAGGATGGTACGATTGTGACAAGCACTTTCTTCAAACCGACCGATCGTAAAGGATATATCGAACAGGGGAGTTGTCACCATCCCTCCTGGTTGCGATCGGTCCCTCGAAGTCAGTTTTTACGACTTCGTCGCAATTGTACCAGTAAAGAAAGTTATCACAGTCAAGCTCTACTGTTGAGGGACAAGTTTCTCGATAAAGGTTATGACGAGAGCAACTTGGATAAGGTGCTGTATGATGTTGAGAATGTTGACAGGTCCACCTTATTACATAAGCAGCCTAAGCAACAAGCCGATTCTAATCGTTTTGCTTTTTCCTTCATCACCACCTATTCAAAGCAGTTTGGAGACGTGAAACGTATTTTTAAAAAACATTGGAGGGTTCTCCAAAATGACAAAGTGCTGGGCTCCCAATTACCTGAAGTTCCACCAGTAGTGTTCAGGGGTGTAGAGCCGTTGCGCCTCCAGATTGCTCCGAATGTCCTCGATAAACCTGAGCGGTTACCTTTTTTTCATACCTTGACTGGCTATTATCCATGCAAGAAGTGCTCGGTATGTAAAGTAAACTCTCTTACCGGCAGAAAATTTTGCGAGGTTACATCTACGGCTACCTCTAAGACACACCCCATCAAACCCTTTATTGGCTGTTCCTCCAACAATGTGGTCTATCTGCTGCAATGTCCGTGCGACCTGCAATATATAGGCCGCACTAAAAGGACATTGACGGTGAGGGTGAGGGAACATATCAAAAATATCAGAAAGGGTTTTCCCAACCACAGCGTTTCGAGGCATTATGCCAATTGCCACGATAAAAACCCTGTGGGTACTAAGATCTGGGGGATCGATAAATTCACCCCCCATTGGAGAGGGAGCCATGTCCACCGTGAAATTTCCCGACTTGAAACTCGGTGGATTTTCAATATGAGAACCTACTCTCCATGGGGGCTGAACGTCGAGTGGGATGTGAATTGTTACATCAGTAACAGCTAATTATTTCGGATATCATTTTGAGGATCTTGTAGTGATGTATCTTATCCCATTTTATTTTATTTTATTTTATTAGTTTTTATTTCACAGGTATCAGTATTATATATATATGATATGTTTTATGAAGTTCAGGAAGGTGTGGATATACGATGCTGTTACTATATATCCGTCTATGGTAGCATCGTTGTCCTCCGCCCCATCTTATAAAGTTTTACCATCCATGGGATATTTATGTGACCTTGAGCAGGTTAATTTTATACCCAGTGTTATTTATGTACTATGTCATATATCTCTTGTAATTAGAGAGGTATTGATGTTCTTTTCTTTATTTTTGTTGCATTACATATAGGATATTGCATAGTGTGTAATGGTTCTATTTTGTAATGTGCCTCCCACTTGATCTTTTTTATTTATGCTGGTAGTTTTTTTCCTTCTTTTTTAACTTATCAGCACCGGTTGTTCGGATTACTCATGTCTTGGTGGAGGAGCATACAATCGCTTCCTTATTTTTGGCCATCGAGACTTACTGTAGCTTTCAAAGGCTATTTCCGGCCGGTGTCCAGGACCTGATGGAACGCATTGACGGATGTCTTCCGCGTGCGTCATTTCCGGTTCCGGCTGATGATCAAGTGGAACGCACTTGCGGTTCACATCCGCCCATGTCATTTCCGGTCTGTTCCTTTATATGCGTGCTGCCGTTTGTATCCGGTCCACCTCTGATGATGTCACTTCCTTGACGACACGCGTCAGGTGATCCGGATTGAGCAGCACGCCACCAATACCGCGGTTATATTGTATTATGCTTGTATACATCCACCGTTGTGTGAGTATGTTTTTATACATTCATTAAAAACTAGAGTCTGTACAGTCTACACTATGTCCTGCCCCTTTCTTTTGAGGTGAATTGTTTATTGCTGGGACCATATATTCAGTCTGGTGGTACGTTTTGAGCCTTCATTGCCCTGTTACCATGATCTGCTGAGGCATTGGGAATTGATGATATTGATCCGCTGACACTGTCTGTGATTGATGGCACAATTTGAGTTCAGTTCATCGCTTATATCCACTTAACATCTGGTAAGCAGTTGGCATATCTCCACGCTTGGGTGTTGGCTTCTTTTCATCCGCACGGCTCTGAAACTGGGAATTGGTCTCCACTATTTTCATCTTTTTTGGACTGTTGGGACTTTCTGTGGACACTCCACATTGACAAATCTAGTTTTATCAGTTTAGTGTTTGGCGCTACTACACCTTTTTATCTATATTTCTGATTATTCATTGTATCATCAGTTTGGAACAGGACCCCTACCTGTATTGCAGAAAGCCACCACCATGTTTCACATAAAGCTGCAAACACACATCAATACACTTCTCATCAATATGATATTGTTAACCTCCCTGGCAGTCTGATTATATCAGAATTTTTGTGCTAAAAGCAGTACATTGTTTTTCATGGAAATCTGTTGTTTTATATTTTAGGCCTGTAATTCTTATGAATAACTAAATTAAATCTGTCCAAACAAGAGTCTAGTAGACATCCCGGGTATGATAAAGTTTGAAACACGAAATCATAAATTATAATATAATAATAATAATAATAATAATAATAAATTTCATCAAATTCTTCATTGTTTTCGAAGTGGATATATTTCATTATGAGGGAGAATCTGTACTCTGACATGACCGTGCCAAAGAAGGGAGTGGCAAGTAATGTATTGGTTGTCAAATACCACTTCTGCAGGGGTTTCCCCACCACTCCCTGAAGAATTATTAGACCCAGAAATTTCCAAATGTCATCTTTTGTCACTGGTTCCCACTTTCTGCATCTTGCAAACATCTGATGCGTAGTCAATTGTTGCTCTTTGTACCGATTTTTCTCTCTAACTATTTTTTCAATAACCTCATCGTCGCCTGATCCGTACCACAGTCAATAGAGCACCAAGTTCTCACATCGCTAAGCTCAATCGCAGGATCATTGCTGTCATCACTTTTAGTACCTGATGACAAATTTTTCCACGAAACGCTATTGTTTAGTTCTTCAAATGATTCCAATTGACCGTTGCTGTTTTCCAGTTCATACAAAAGCGCTTTTGAGCTAAAAGAATGCTTTTTGGACGCCATGGACGGTCTCAATTTGCCAGGCACAAAGAACCGCAAAAAGTACAGACAGGGCACTGGAAAAGCCACTAGGTGAAAAGCTGGGGTGAAATGCCATGATACAAAGTTGTAATCCTAATAGATTACACTGTATCATGTCATTTGTTTTATTTATTTTTTAATCTCCTGCCAGTTCCACCCCCTTCAGTCGCGGAGCTCGCAGGGAAGGGAACCGGAAGACAGGTGGAGGACACAGCGGGAGGACAGCAGGGGGATGGCTGGAGGATGGCTGGAGGACGGTGGGGAGAATGGCGGGGGATCGCAGTGAAAGGTAAGTTTGATTGTGGGGTAATCCTGAGTGTGGCTCGGGGTTACCGCTTTTGGCACTGTATATTAACCCCAAGCCACACTCAGGTATACCGCTAGGGAGGTTAAGTCAAACAATTAAAATTTCAATTACTTCATTGCTTTAGGAAATCCTTTATTTTATAAATCACTGTGCTATTTTGTTCTGACAGGGGGACCCCCCCCCCCATCAGAACACACTGGTCAGCGCTCAAAGCCATTGGTTCTAAGTACAAGTCAGATGCCTGCTGCTTGTTTTCCAACCATGCTTGTTTAAGGAGCTGTACACACGGGCTTAAAGAAGGCCGGTAACTGCTGAAACAACTTCTTTTGGACAATTTTGAGCCTGTGTGTACCTAGCTTAAGGCTAGCTGTCTTGTGCTGCCTCTATCCTAACACAGTTGAAAGGTAGCCATAGGTTGGCCATACATGGTGTGAATTTTATTGGGTTCCTAGTAAATTAGCTGAAATTCACTCAACATCCTTTAAATTAACATTTTAAGGAGCTAGAGGGAAAAGTGTCAGTTCTGATACTTGGACAGTCAGCAATGTCAGATTTCAAAATACAATAGCTGGAGTGGGAGATTTGTTCATTCATGCTGTTAGCGGAGATAGATTTTTTTCCATTCAGCTCTCAGTATAAACTAAATGTGATGTGTGCATGGACAGCTTTAGTATGATGCTAGCAAGATCATAGAATATGGCAAAACAAGACACACTGAGGCACAGGGAGTTCAGATGGAAGAGATAGTCTTTTTAGTATCCATACACCTGGAACTGATGACTGAAAAAGTAGAGGAAACTGTACCCCTTTCTGCCAGCAGTTTAGTCATGTGTGTGGACCAAGGTAAAATGTAAACGGCAGTAGTCTAGAACCTATTATTTGCAGAAAGGTGTTGACTGAGAGTCACAACATGATGTGTGAGTGAGCTCTACTGCCCAACGTTACAGCCTAAGTTGGCTAAGCAGATATACAAACCTGGGCCAATTCAAAACAATCATAAATATCATAGATCATATCAGATATTAGCCAAAAATCCATAAAAACACATGAAACAAATGTTATAAAATGGGTTTCAGTTCAGTGAGTAAAATAAGCATTTGATCCCCTAGCAAAACATGACTTACTACTTGGTGGGGAAACTCTTGTTGGCAAGGACAGAGGTAAGACGTTTCTTGTAGTTGGTTACCAGGTTTTCACACATCTCAGGAGGGATTTTGGTCCACTCTTCTTTACAGATCTTTTATAAATCCTTAAGGTTTCTTGGCTGTCTGTCTGTTTGGCAACTCAAAGTTTCAGCCCCCTCCTTAAATTTTCAAAAAGATTAAGGTCTGGAGACTGGCTAGACCACTCCATGACCTTAATGTGCTTCTTCTTGTGCCACTCCTTTGTTGCCTTGGCGGTATGTTTTGGGTCATTGTCATGCTGGAAGACCTATCTATGACTCATCTTGTTGTGTTGTGGCTAAGGGAAGAAAGTTCTCATCCAAGATTTTACAACACATGGCTCTGTCCATTGGCCCCCCACAAGTCAGCCTGTACCTTTAGCAGAGAAAGATCCCCAAAGCATAATGTTTCCACCTCTGTGCTTGACTGTAGGGATGATGTTCTTCGGGTCATAGTCAACATTTTTCTTCCACAGCAAGTTGAGGTAATGCAAAAGAGCTCAGTTTTGGTCTCATCTGACCACAGCACTTTCTCCCAATCTGTTTTTGAATCATTTCGATGTTTATTGGTAAACTTCAGATGGGCTTGTACATGTGCCTTCTTCAGGAAAGGGACCTTTCAGATGCTGCAGGATTTCAATCCATGGTGGCGTAATGTATTAACAATAGTTTGTTTGGTGACTGTGATCCCAACTGCCTGGAGATCATTCACAAGCTCCTACCGTGTAGTTCTGGGCTGATTCTTCACTTTTCTCATGTTTATCTTCACCCCATGAGGCGAAATGTTGCATGGAGCTCCAGCTCGAGGGCGATTGATGGTTATTTTGTATTTGTATTTCTCCCATTTGTGAATAATTGCTCTAACAGTTGTCTCCTAATAAAGCTTCTTGCTGATGGTCTTGTAGCACATTCCATGTACTGCCCAAGCCTTCATTTCGCTACCCACAGGGCAGACAGTGTGCACGTCTAGTTTACAACTGATAATGACATTTGCCAGCACAGTACAGACAGGTTAATTATGGCAAACATAATTTTTAAGCTCCCTCTTTAACATTACATAGAAGAGGTGTAACTACAGTATGTAAAATGCAATGGAAAAGGGAAGCAGCAATTGTAGAATTTTTGTTTGATTAACATATCCTATGTTAATTGGGATGTGTAACAAAGATAAAGTAGGTGTTATTCCAATTTGGCTGCAAAGTGGAAATACACTTCAAGACACCTATTTAGTTTGAAAAGCATCCACTGTGTCCTCAAGTCAAAATATTTTCATTCAATTAAGTGGTAGATTTTTGTTTGTCTGTATTGGTAAAAAAGACCTAGTGTTTTGGTAAATATGGCCAAATTCCTTGATTAGCCTGCATCAGCTATAAATATAATACAGCTTACTATAAGACAGATAACTGGCATATGTAACAATTACCGCCTTGATAGATTTTATTTGCTTTTAAAGCAGTTCAAACATGTTTTTCTTATTCAAAAATAAGCAGTAAAAATCATCAGAATCCAAAAACAAACAATACAACCTCAGCTTTAATCTGCTTGGGAAAATGTAATATATTCTCAAAACAGGAAAAAATATAATTTATGTTGATAAGTGAAACAGAAAACCAACTAAAGGGCATCAAGAGACTTCCTCATATTGAAAAAAAAAACAACAACAATGCACTGTTGTAAAGATGTTAGAAAAATGCCTTCATGCTCCAAGTAAGAGAGTTCATTCATTTAATGTTATTGTACATGACTTTAGATACAAAGGATGTAAGGATGTAGGGCAGCGGTTGGGATCAGGTATGTTTTCTCTTTTCTCATCTAGTTTAGGGTTTTTTTGCTTCATTCTGACAATGGATTTCTGCTAGAAAGGACTCAATCAAAATGTTCTCCATAGACGTAAAGCAGTAATAAACCCAAAAGCAATAATTTATTGTACACTGCTCAAAATAATTAAAGAATACAAACACGTGGGGGTACATACAACTACTGAGTACCATTTTGAGTTGCTGCAATGAAGTTTCAGCAAAATTAACTAGCCTGCTGCATCATTTTCTCACTTTGATTTTTGGGATGTCTTTGAACTCAGCCCTCTGTAGGTTGATATTTTTCATTTCCATCAAACGATGTGGCATTCTTTTATACCTAACACATTACCCAGTCCATATCAGTATAGATATTCAGCATGATATTTTTCCCCATTGAAAATTAATTTTTTTGAGCACTGTATTTTAGCTTACTAATGTTTAGATGTTTTGACTGCATTGGTTTTCTTTTTTAGGCTTTCCTTCTTTTATTTTCACCTGAGGATCTGGCCAGTAAGTCTGTTGTTTTTCAACATAACAAGCTCTCCTTCAAATTTATCAAGTAAAAGTGTTGAGACAAACCACTGACAGGGCTGCTTACAATGACCAGCTAGTACATCTAGAACTCCCCTCACCCAAGACTAACAATGCTGCTATCTGCTGTGCCTCCTGTGCTCCTCAGAGTGGAGGCACTCTAATACAGGAGGTGTGTTACTGCCCATATCACTAGGTGAAAACAGAGGGAAAAAAAACTAAAACGAGAAAACGAATGCGGCCACCACATCTAATGATGGATAAGCTGCAAAATATTACATTTTTGGTTTTGTGGTTTATTAGTAATTACTACTTTAATAATTATACATTTTGAAAAAATCTATTAAATAAATGCTTTTTAGGTGCAAATTTGAAACAATCATGAAGCACTAGCAAATGACTTAGCTAAACTAATGCAGGCAGTTAACTACACAGTTAAAATACACATATGTTATGCCTGCCAAAAGATTTGTATCTTTATTCAAAATCTCTTGGGATCCAATCACCCCTGCCACCCACAACCCTAAGGCCCTGGACCTCCCTGCAGAATACAGTGCAATACAGCATAGTCAGAAGTCAGCCCAAACTGTGACTGAAAAATAAGGGAAAAACAGCAATAAAGGAAAAGCAAAGTGATGATATCTTTCTTTGCTCTTCTAAACTTAAAGCATGCATGCAGCACCATTTATAATCCCCAAAAAGGCAATCAGATATTCCATGGATCAACTTTACTTATAAAATAATAGTACAGTATCCATTTATATAGCTGTAAGCAACAAGCTCATACTGAAAAAAAAAAAAATTAAGAGAGCAAATTTTCCAAGGATGAGGGCTGCTCTCCAAGACTTAGACTGGGAGGGAATATTGGCATTGATGAACATAGAACACAAATGGGAATATTTTCAAAAGGACTGTATGTAAGCACACGGCAGGGGAGGACTGGGCAAGGGGGCAGGGGGGCAATTGCCCCCCGGGCCGCTCTGATGCCCCGGGAAAAGGATGCACCACATCTGCCACAGACATGCCTAAAGGATCACTGGTGATGAGAAGTAAAAAGTCCCCGCCGCTGACCTACTGAATGCGGGATGAAGACAAGGACAGTGAGCAGGCCTCCCTCCCCCCCCCCCCAGCATAGATGGTGTAGACTATGTCTAAGCAGAGGCCAATTCTCTGCCCCACTGGGGACTCTCCTCCCTCAGGCAGTCCCAGCTTCCCTCAACTACCCCTGCTGGCCAGGTCAGGAACCCGGATTCGCCCGGGGAGTAGAGAGTACCTGGAGCGGAACTTCGGTCTGGAATGGGGATCAGGAGGAGGGCGAGAAGAGGGAGAGTGGGGGGGGGGCTGAGTCGCTGCACCATGGGCCTCTGGTTTGTACATGCCCCCTGGGCTGAAAGTTGCCAGTCAGCCCCTGGCACACAGCAAAGTATATTTCCATGGGCAATAAGTTTGAAAGGCTAAAAATAAAACCATTGTGGCTCACAGCCAAAGTAAAATAAAAACTTTAAATAATAAGAAAAGAGTATGTAAAAAGGAAATCAAGGACGCAACAATTCAAAACGAACGACAGATTGCAAAAGATAGAAAGACAAACCTCCAAAAATTCTTCAAATATATTAATAGTAAAAAGGTTAAGTCTAAGCATGTAGGCCCTTTACAAAATAATCTGGAGTGGGTGACTGGGGACAAAGAGAAGGCAAAATTATAAATACCTTCTTCAGCTCTGTTTATACAAAGGAGCATGGGCGAGCTCTCATCCATAATGGGGATGGTATTAGCCTGGCCCGAAATGAACCACTGTGGCTCAAAATTGATATTGTCCAGAAATATTTAGACAGAATAAAGGTGAATAAAGCACCTGGACCAGATGGTATACACCCACAGAGCCTATGTGTCAGGGAATCCCTGTGAGACGTCTGGGGCGTGGCCGTGCACAGGCTATTCCCAGAAGAATGACTAATGGGCGTGGTGCCAGACAGGCTATTTAAAGGAAGTTCATTCCTGTTTCCTGTGCTGACTGATCTTCAGCTGTTTCCTGTGACCTGATGATACCTGTATGCTTCCCTGTTGCTGACCTGGCTTGTTCTGAACTTGGACTTGGATTCTGCTTCTGCTTCTCTGCTAAACCTGACCCGGCTCCGTCCCTGACTTTGGCTCTGCTTACGATTTGGTACCCTGCTGCACCGCCTGTTGATGACCCTGGCTTTCCTACTACTCTGACTCCGTCTCTCTGAAATACCCGAGTGCTTGTCTGGCTATCTGCTGCACATGTTCCATACAGCATTGCATGTTCCAGTTTCCAGGATCCGGACAAGCAGCCTATCCTGATCCATCAACAACCGCAGGCACTCGTGTCCCTCCTGGCCTTTGACACCCTCTGTCTCACCTTCAGTGGGGTCTGGGCCGGAGATATAAGAGAGGCCGACCTCGTCAACTCAGACTCCTCCCAGGTACGTTCCATACAGCATTGCATGTTCCAGTTTCCAGGATCCGGACAAGCAGCCTATCCTGATCCATCAACAACCGCAGGCACTCGTGTCCCTCCTGGCCTTTGACACCCTCTGTCTCACCTTCAGTGGGGTCTGGGCCAGAGATATAAGAGAGGCCGACCTCGTCAACTCAGACTCCTCCCAGGTACGTGACAGTATCAGTCAGCCAACTATGGAGTCTGAAAGGGAGGTCTCTCCACTGGAGAACGTTTGCCGATCGATCTCTGCACTATCCCACATTGTACAAAGCCTGCAAGGAAAATTGGATTGCATCGAAGATCAATTATCGGCCCGCAAAAATGACTCTTCTCTGACGGAGCCCAGCACATCCTGTGCGGCGGATTTCCACCCGGAACCTCGAGTTCCCATTCCTGAACGTTTTTCTGGAAATCGAAGAAAATTTCGGACTTTTCGTAATTCTTGTGAACTATACTTTTCCCTGTTGCCTCGAACATTCTCTTCACAAGATACCAAGGTGGGGTTTATTATCTCGCTCCTTCAGGATGAGCCCCAATCCTGGGCTTTCCATCTTCGGGAACAACACGATCCAGCCTTGACAACCATGGACTCTTTTTTTTCTGCCATGTCCCAGCTATACGCAGATCCTTTTTGTCATCGGACTGCTGAATCAAAGCTTAGCAAGTTAAAGCAAGGCCTAAGGCCTGTGGAGGATTATGTGACAGATTTCCGTGTATGGAGTGCCGATACTCTGTGGAACCATTCGGCCCTCCATCATCAGTTCCGTCTTGGCTTGTCTGATGCCCTAAAGGATGAACTTGCCAGGGTGGGGGTACCAACGGCCTTAGAAGACCTGGTGAACCTTGTCATCCAGATTGACCGGAGGCTACGTGAGAGGCAAGCCGAAAGAACTAACAAGGCTCCTTTGGTCCGCCCGGAGTTTGGGGCTGATACTCCTCTCATTACCGTTAACCCCCCAGAGGTACCTCACTACCCTTCACGAAAGAGTTTCCAGAGATCCCCTCTGTCCACATCGGAACGTCTTCGACGGTATCGCTCCAATCTCTGCCTCTACTGTGGCGATGCCGGTCACCACATTCAGACTTGTCCTGTGAGGCCTTGCAGAACCTCCTCTAACTGGATTTCTATGATGCATCCACCCAGGACTGATCAAACACATCTCACCTTGCTTTGCCATCTGAAACTTCCTGAAAAGACTATCTCTGTTCCTGCTATTATAGACTCTGGGGCCTGTAGCTGTTTTGTGGATGTGACATTTGCAGCCCAACACAATCTACCTCTCTGTACCAAGAAACAAGGGTTTGTTGTTCACCTGGCTGATGGCTCTGGTATCAAGTCTGGTCCAGTGACACAAGAGACGGCTCCAATTTTCTGCTCTTCCTCCTCTGGTCATCAAGAATTCCTTTGCCTGGACGTTATAACATCACCCATGTTTCCTGTCATTCTTGGTATACTGAAGGCCCATAACCCTAGCATCAATTGGCTCACGGGTGAGATTTCCTTCTCTTCTCCCTATTGCCGGGCACACTGTGTTCCTGAGGAGTCTCTTACTGCTACCTCTCTCCTTGGTATCCACCCGGACCCCGAAGTCTTGAAACTGGTACCCACAGTTTACCACGAATACCTGGATGTTTTCAATAAAAAGAGCGCTGATTCTCTTCCTCCTCATCGTACATACGATTGCCCCATTGAACTGTTGCCAGGGGCTGAAATACCTTTTGGCCGGATCTACCCTCTCTCTGAGCTCGAATTAGAGACTCTCCGTAACTATATTAATGAAAGCCTGGAAAAAGGATTCATCCGACCCTCCACTTCACCCGCAGGAGCGGGCATATTCTTTGTTGAGAAAAAGGACCATACCCTTAGGCCCTGTGTGGATTATCGCGATCTAAATAAGATAACTGTCAAGAATCGTTATCCTCTTCCCCTAATTCCCGAACTTTTCCAGAGGTTACGAGGGGCACAGGTGTTCTCCAAACTTGATTTGAGGGGTGCCTACAACCTAGTCAGAATTCGTGAAGGAGACGAATGGAAAACCGCGTTTCGAACGCGCTTTGGGCATTTCGAATATCTGGTCATGCCATTCGGTCTTTGTAATGCCCCAGCCACATTCCAACATCTTGTTAATGATATATTTCGGGACTATCTTGATTTGTTTATCATCGTATACTTGGATGATATCCTTGTATTTTCCAGTTCTCTCGACCTACACAGAAACCATGTAAAGAAGGTACTGGACAGACTTCGCCAACACCATCTTTACGCAAAGGCGGAGAAATGTGAGTTCGAAAAACAGGTTATCCAATTTCTGGGACTCATTATCTCTGCGGATGGCATTGCTATGGACCCGCAAAAGGTATCTGCCGTACTGGAATGGCCTGCCCCCGAGGACAAGAAAGCAGTACAGCGCTTTGTGGGCTTCGCTAATTTTTACAGGAAGTTTATAAAGAACTTTTCTGGCATCATATCCCCCATCACACAGCTGACCAAACAGTTTACCCCATTCAAATGGACTCCAGAGGCTCAAGCCGCCTTTGAACTCTTAAAGACTCTGTTTACTTCCGCTCCCATTTTAAAACACCCAGATCCCGCTTTAGCCTATGTACTTGAAGTGGATGCCTCTGAAAATGCGGTCGGGGCTATACTATCCCAACGACAAGGAGCCAAGTCCCTACTCTACCCTATTGCCTTTTTCTCCAGAAAATTAAGCTCCTCTGAGAGGAACTATGACGTAGGAGATCGTGAACTGTTAGCCATAAAGGCTGCCCTGGAGGAATGGCGCTACCTACTGGAGGGGGCTGCACACCCTATACTTATTTTTACAGACCATAAGAACTTAGAATATTTAAGAACCGCGAAACGATTAAGACCTCGACAGGCAAGATGGGCACTTTTCTTCTCTCGATTTGTGTTCCATATAACTTTTCGTCCGGGCTCTAAGAATTGCAAACCTGATGCCCTTTCTCGCATGTTTCCTGAACCAGCTCCACCTCCTGAACCTGACACCATCTTGCCAGCTAAGAATTTCCTACTCTTGCAAACAGACTTGATGTCACAGATCAAGGGGACAGTTGCAAACTCCCCACCTCCTGTGAACTTGCATCTCCAGCAGAGGGATGGACTTTATTTCCACAAGGAACAAATTTTTATTCCCGAACAACTGAGGGTCACCATTCTTAAGAAGTGTCATGATCATCTTCTGGCTGGACACTTTGGTATCCATAAAACCTCTGATTTGGTCTCCCGTTCCTTTTGGTGGCCAGATTGGTTAAAGGACTGTAAAAACTATGTCAGATCCTGCTCTGTGTGTCTCAGAAACAAGTCTGATCGGGCCAAGACCTGGGGCCTGTTGGAATCCCTCCCTGTACCTGAAAAACCATGGAGTATGATCTCTATGGACTTTATTGTGGAACTTCCTCCATCTGAAGGGTTTACAACTATCTTTGTCGTAGTTGATCGTCTTTCCAAGATGGCACACTTTATACCTCTGAAAGGAACTCCCTCTGCCTCCGAAACTGCCTCCACGTTTATCAAAGAAGTGGTGAGATTGCATGGCATTCCAGCCAGCATTGTCTCTGATCGTGGGGTGCAGTTCACTTCCAAGTTTTGGAAAGCTTTATGTGAAGCATTAAACATTGAACTTTGTTTGTCTTCTGCCTACCACCCACAAACAAATGGACAGACCGAGAGGACAAACCAAACTCTTGAACAATATTTAAGGTGCTTCTCTTCTTTTTCTCAAGACGACTGGGTGTTACTCCTCCCTTTAGCGGAATTTGCTTATAATAACTCTGTTCATTCCGCCACCAAGCAGTCTCCTTTCTACGCCAATTATGGATATCACCCCTCCTTCCTACCTGAGTTACCTATGGAATCTGCTGTACCAGCTGTACAAGAAAGACTAAATTTTCTTAATACCAACAGTCAGCTTTTGCGGGAAACCATTTTGAAGGCACAGGCTGGTAATAAAAAATTTTTTGATAGAAGAAGGAGTGGGAATTTGAATTTAAAACCGGGGGATAAGGTCTGGCTATCTACAGCAAACCTGAGATTAAAGTGTCCCTCAAAAAAGCTTGGCCCAAGATACCTAGGTCCATTTTCTATCAGGAAGAAGATTAATTCTGTGGCATTCGAATTAATCTTACCAGGTAATCTGAAGATCCATCCCGTGTTCCACGTTTCTTTACTGAAGTCAGCAGTTCCCAACCCCTTTCCAGATCGTGGATCTGAAGTTCCTGCTCCCCTTTTGATCGAAGGTAATGAAGAATTTGAGGTGGAGTCTATTCTGGACTGTAGAAGAAGGGGTGGTCGGACACAGCTTCTTATCAAGTGGAAGGGCTATGGCCCTGAGGATAATTCCTGGGAGCCTGCTTCAAACGTCCATGCTCCTCGATTGTTACGAGCCTACCTTCTACAACATCCGGATAAACGGTCTATGTTGGGCATCCGGAGGCTGCCCTTAAGGGGGGGGCAATGTCAGGGAATCCCTGTGAGACGTCTGGGGCGTGGCCGTGCACAGGCTATTCCCAGAAGAATGACTAATGGGCGTGGTGCCAGACAGGCTATTTAAAGGAAGTTCATTCCTGTTTCCTGTGCTGACTGATCTTCAGCTGTTTCCTGTGACCTGATGATACCTGTATGCTTCCCTGTTGCTGACCTGGCTTGTTCTGAACTTGGACTTGGATTCTGCTTCTGCTTCTCTGCTAAACCTGACCCGGCTCCGTCCCTGACTTTGGCTCTGCTTACGATTTGGTACCCTGCTGCACCGCCTGTTGATGACCCTGGCTTTCCTACTACTCTGACTCCGTCTCTCTGAAATACCCGAGTGCTTGTCTGGCTATCTGCTGCACATGTTCCATACAGCATTGCATGTTCCAGTTTCCAGGATCCGGACAAGCAGCCTATCCTGATCCATCAACAACCGCAGGCACTCGTGTCCCTCCTGGCCTTTGACACCCTCTGTCTCACCTTCAGTGGGGTCTGGGCCGGAGATATAAGAGAGGCCGACCTCGTCAACTCAGACTCCTCCCAGGTACGTGACACTATGTACCCTATGGACCCTAATAGCATGCAATGCCAAGCTGCAGTTTCCAAGGCGAGCAAAGTCCTTTCTTGTATTAAGACAGGTATATCTCCAGAGAGAGAGAGAAACATAATTTTTCCCCAGAACAAATCATTAGTAAGACCTCATCTGGAATATGCAGTTCAGTTTTGGGCACCAATTCACAGAAAGGGATACTGGGGAACTGGAGAAAGTGCAGAGAAGGCAATCAAACTGATGAGAGGCATGGAGGAGCTCAGCTATGAGAAAAGATTAGAGGAACTGAATTTATTCTCTCTTGAGAAGAGGAGATTAAGTGCGGATATGAACAACATGTATAAATACATAATTGGTCCATATATCAAACTTAGTGTTGAGTTATTCACTTTAAGGCCATCACAGAGGAAAAGGGGACACTGGAGTAAAAGAGATTTATTCTCCAAATACAGAAAGGTTTCTTCACAGTACAAGCTGTGATAATTTGGAATAGACTCCCTCAAGAGCTGGTTCTGGATAGCACAGTAGCTTACTATAATCACCTAAAGACCAAGCTTACTTCTGACACGTTGCTTACAAGTTAAAATATTTTTTTTTTTGCTAGAAAATTACTTAGAACCCCCAAACATTATATATATATATATATATATATATATATATATATATATATATATATATATATATATATGTATATATTTATTTATTTTTTAGCAAAGACTCTGTAGAATAAAATGGTGGTCATTGCAATATTTTTTGTCACCACACAGTATTTGTGCAGTGGTCTTTCAAATGCAATTTTTAAAAAAAAAAATACACTTCACTGAATTTAAAAAACTAAACAGTAAAGTTAGCCCAATTTTTTTTCTATATTATGAAAGATGATGTCATGTTGAGTAAATAGATAGCTAACATGTTATGGTTTAAAATTACTCATGGAATGGCAACGTACTACAGTATTTAAAAATCTCCATAGGCGATGCTTTAAAAATTTTGAACGGTTATGAGTTTAAAATTACAGAGGAGGTCTTTTGCTAGAATTATTGCTCCCACTCTGATGATCGCAGTGATACCTTAGATTTGAATACCATTTTCATTTGTGGGCGTGACTTACGTATGCGTTTTTTTGGTGCAAGAGCTCACGGGGACAGGGGCGGCTTAAATTGTTTTTTACCTAGTTATTTTATTTTTAACACTGTTTTTAAAATAAAAATAAAAAATCTACATTCCTTGTGACAGCATTAAATGTTTCAAACATCTCTTATGACCGTAATCTAAAAGATCCCAGATCCCTCCACTGCACTTTAAAGTATTCAAAATGCCGAAATCTGCATTTTTGAATACTGTCAGTTTTTTTAAATGGGCGCCATTGGCAGCCGAGTAAACCGGAAGTGACGTTGTGAAGTCGCTTCCCGGGTTACATGATCGGAGACCTGAATGTTCATGGCGGCTGGTTGCTCTGGTCTCCCGGTGGGAGTCACGAAGGTGGCAGAAAGGGGGGACGTCCCCTCCCGCTTGCTGAGACAATGGCCAAGCAGCTGCTGAGCCGCATCGGTTGTTATTTCCAGAAAGCCGACCGCCAGCCCAAAAAAACTGTACTGAGGCGATGCCTCTAGCTTCAGGCATCACCCCAGTACAACCAATTCTTCCAGCTGACATACAGGTACGTCGGTTTGCGGGAAGTGGTTAAAAAAGTACTGGTGTCACGTACCTGATAGGAGACTGAATTGATGAGGTCAGCCTCTCTTATATCTCCCACCCTGGCCCCATTGAGGATGAGAAAGAGAGTGGTGAGGGACAGAGGGACACGAGTGCCTGTGGGTGTTGATTGCAGTACCTGCAGCAAGGAATGTGACAACAGCAGTAATGTTGTATTGTGCCGTGCAATAAAAAAAAAACGATTTAGTGGACAAAAGAGTTTATTGCTGCCCTGTCCACATATGTTACAGTGAGATACACCCATTGGATACTGTTGTATTGCGCCTTGCAATAAAAAAAACATTTAGGGGCAAAAAAAGTTGACTGCGGCCCCGTCTGCGTATGTTACAGTAAGATACACCCATTGCATACTGTTGAATTGCGCCTTGCAATAAAAAAAACTATTTTGGGGACAAAAAAAAGTCGATTGCTGCCCCGTCTGCATATGTTACAGTGAGATACACCCATTGCATACTGTTGAATTGCGCCTTGCAATAAAAAAAAACTATTTAGGGGACAAAAGAGTTTATTGCTGCCCTGTCTGCATATGTTACAGTGAGATACACCCATTCCATACTGTTGAATTGCGCCTTGCAATAAAAATCTATTTAGGGGACAAAAGAGTTTATTGCTGCCCTGTCCACATATGTTACAGTGAGATACACCCATTGGATACTGTTGTATTGCGCCTTGCAATAAAAAAAACATTTAGGGGCAAAAAAAGTTGATTGCGGCCCTGTCTGCATATGTTACAGTAAGATACACCCATTGCATACTGTTGAATTGCGCCTTGCAATAAAAAAAAAAAATATTTAGGGGACAAAAGAGTTTATTGCTGCCCTGTCCGCATATGTTACAGTGAGATACACCCATTGCATTCTGTTGAATTGCGCCTTGCACTAAAAAAAACTATTTAGGGGACAAAAGAGTTTATTGCAGCCCTGTCCACGTATGTTACAGTGAGATACACCATTCACCATGTACATGTACATACACCATGTGGAGATTCTCCTCAATTCGGAATTGCGCCGCAGTTGGCACCTGTGTTTTGTCATCATCCGAGATGTGCTGCGATGGTCCTTCCATGTACTCATCTTGAGACATAAGTGGTTGGGCATCGGTGCACTCAATCTCTTCCACTTCTGGGGCAGGGCTAGGTGGATGTCCCTGGGAAACCATGCTAACAGAGTCATCAAAAAGAAGAAGAGACTGCTACATGACTTGGGGCTCAGACTGCTTGGCTGATTTGCAAGGGGGTGAGGTGAAAGATTGATGGCCATTGTCTGCAGGTGGCAACTCTGACCTTTCAGCAGAAGACTGGGTGGGAGACAATGTGAAGGAACTGGAGGCACTGTCAGCAACCCAATCTACTATCTATCGCCTGTACTTGTTCTGGCCTCAACATTTGTAGAGGCGCATTAGGCCCTGCCAAATACTGCTGTAAGGTTCTGTCACCTACTTGCAGCCGAGAAAGGTGTTTCACTTGTGCGTGTAGCTGGCACAGATCGACCACGTCCTCTCCTTGCAACAGGAGCTACACCAGCAGCACCACCACCCAGCACTAACATGGTGGAGCAGTATGTGTGCACACGCCTAGACGTACTGAATGACGGGTCTGCCCCCTTCAACTTCTGGGTCTCCAAATTGGGCGCATGGCCTGAGCTTGCACTTTACGCCTTGGAGGTGCTGGCCTACCCTGCAGCCAGTGTATTATCTGAACGTGTATTTAACATGACTGGGGGCATTATCACAGACAAGCGCAGCCGCCTGTCCAGAGCCAATGTGGAAAAGCTCACGTTCATTAAAATTAACCAGGCATGGATCCCACAGGACTTGTCCGTACCTTGTGCAGAATAGACATGTATACCGGCCTTACCCAGCCATTGTTGTATTTTTGATCTTTATCACTCTTTTGGGGTGTACCCTAATTTAAAAAGAAATAAAATTAAAAACAAAAACCAGTGTTGGCTACCTCGTCCTCCTCCACCGCCGCTTTCACCTACACTGCCACATCCAACGCCACCTCAACCTCCTACTCCATATGGGCCTCGTCCTCCTAGATCAAGATGATTATTTTTTATTTTTCTGTTTTTTTAATTTATTTCCCTATCCACATTTGTTTGCAGAGCACTTGCCATGCTCTTAAGATGATTTTGCTGCCATTTGCAGCCCTCTAGCCCTTTCCATGTTTGTTTTAGAGGCATTTTAGTGCTCAAAAGTTTGGGTCTCCATTGACTTCAATGGGGTCCGGGATCGGGACAAAGTTCAGGTTAAGTCCGGGTCACGAACCCGGACTTTTTTTTCAAGTTCGGTCGAACCTGCCGAACCCGAACATCCAGGTATTCGCTCAACTCTATTGACAACCAATAATAATCTTTCTCCTCTCTCAGATCCTTTCGCAGGCTTTAAAGAAGATTAAAGAAGCCCATGCGCCGCAAGTTTGAAGAGGCATGAGAAGCAGAGTTTTTGGTGTCAGTGAGGATTACAGTATCTGGAACTGGCTCCTTCCATACTACTCCCAAGGTTTCTGGGGACTGAAAATCATCCCTTAAGGTTTGATGTATGTCTTCCTCTTCATAAATGCCTCGAAAATGTTGAGAATCCTCCTACTCCCTTTCCTCTTGTGTGTTCTGTGGCATTGCATGAATGATGTCTGCATAAAGGGGGCCTTGACAGAAAAAAAGGCTCCCTCTTCCTCACGCTGCTCTGCCTCTAGTGCCCTGTCCATAATCCCACTTAGAGTATGCTCCAGCAGGAACACAAGCGGGATTGTGTTACTGATGCATGCATTATCACAGCTCTCCTTGTCACCTTCTCAAATGTTGACAGTGCGCTGCACACATCCTGTATCAGCAGCTATTGGCATGGGGAAAAAAAGCTGCCCTGAGGATGTCCTTGTGCCATTCTCACACAGGTACTCGTTGACAGCCATCTGCTGCATGTGCAGCCGCTGCAGCATTGAAAAAGTTGAGCTCCACTTGGTGGGCATGTCACAAATCATGCAGTTTATGGGCAGGTGGAATTCCCCCTGGATTTCAGCCATCTGAACTTTGGCTGTGTATGACCGCCTGAAATGGCTACAGACCCTTCTGGGCTGCCTTAGAAGATCTTGCAAACCCGGGTATCTGTTAAAGAAATGCTGCACCACCAAATTGAGGACATGTGCCAGGCATTGCATATGTGTCAATTTTCCCTGTCAAAGGGCAGAAGGCTAGTGCCATTAACACACACCACCATACTTGGCTCAAACTTCCATGGCGTGAACCATCTCTGGGCCTGCCCCTGCAGAGCTGAAAGAATCTCTGCTTTGGTTTCGCTCCTTTCCCCTAGACAGACCAACTGAAGAACTACATGGCATCTTTTAGCCTGACTACTTGAATAGCCCCTTGAACCCTTGGGGGATACTGGTGGCTCATAGGAAAATTCAGCAGGGGAGGGCATGGAGGAGGAGGCTGTGGAGCTGACAGATCTCGCATCACCACCACAAGCTGTTTGGAGACATAACAGCAAAACAAGCTCCAGCACTGAGCAGTGTCCTACATCCTTCCTAGTTGCAAGCAGAGATACCCAGTGTGCTGTAAATGAAATATGTCATCCCTGACAATGCTTTCTGGACCACATGTCAGCAATAATGTGGACCTTGCAGCTGACTGCCTTGCCAGACAATGCCAAATCATTGCCTTCCACTGACCATGACTGTATGGTTAGTAGTAATACACAGGTCTTGCCGCTATGGCTAACAGAGGGTGAAATCAGGGAAAGGCTGGATAAACTTAACACAAACCAATCACCAGGCCCGGATGGCGTACATCCGAGAGTACTCAAGGAACTCAGTAAGGTTATATCTAGACCACTGTTCCTGATCTTTGCTGACAGTATTATGACAGGAAATGTACCAGGGGATTGGAGGAAAGCTAACGTGATACAGATATTCAAAAAAGGGGAAGAGGCATATCCCGGGAAATTATAGGCCTGTCAGTTTGACATCGATAGTATGTAAACCTCTGGAGGGGATGATAAGGGAATATATCGTAGAGTTTGCTACAGACAACAACATCATCAGCAGTAATCAGCATGGGTTTACAAATGGGCGTTCTTGTCAAACCAATCTCTTAACATTCTACGAGCAGGTGAGCTGTGAGCTAGATAGGGGCAGACCAGTGGATGTGGTGTACCTGGATTTCGCTAAGGCGTTTGATACAGTTCCCCACAAGCGCTTAATTTATAAAATAAGGTCTGCAGGTATTGACAGCAGGGTTTGCTCTTGGATACGGAACTGGCTAAAAGGGCGTGTCCAAAGGGTGGTAATAAACAGCGCATACTCAAACTGGTCTGAGGTGGTAAGCGGGGTCCCCCAAGGCTCAGTCCTGGGACCAACCTTGTTCAATTTATTCATAAACAGCATTGAGGACGGGATCAGTAGTTCGATATCAGTTTTTGCAGATGACACAAAATTGGCCAGGGCAATAACTGCACAGCATAAAGCAGATATCCTACAGAATGACCTGGACAAAATAACAGAGTGGGCAACGACATGGCAAATGAGGTTTAATGTGGAGAAGTGTAAGGTTTTGCACTTGGGGACTAAAAACATAAAAGCACAATACACGTTAGGGGGGGAACCCTTGGGGGAATCAAAAATGGAGAAGATCTGGGAGTCTTGGTTGATGATAGATTAGGCAATAGCATGCAATGTCAAGCGGCAGCTGCCAAAGCCAGCAGAATATTAGCATGCATAAAGAAAGGGATGTATTCCAGAGATAAGTGTAACGCCGAGTGCTCCGGGTCCCGTGGCTTCCCCGGAGCACTCGAGGCGTCTCGCGGGCTGCAGCGCTCCGGTCATGGACCCCGACCGTGAGCGCTGCTCCTCCGCATCCTCTGTCACTCACCCGCCGGGTTCCCTCTGCTCTGTCTCCCGGCGCAGCCGGGTTCCGGCATGTCTTCCTCCCGGCCGCTGCATTGAAATTTAAAGGGCCAGTGCACCACTAATTGGTGCCTGGTCCAATCAGTCCAAAATGTATAAAAACCCACTTCCCCTTCCTGTCCTTGCCGGATCTTGTTGCCTTTTGTGCCTTGAGAAAGCTTTTGGTGTATCGTTCCCTGCCTGTGTATCTGACCTTCTGCTGTTGCCACTGACTACGAACCTTGCCGCCTGCCTTGACCTTTTTCTCCGTCTGACCTTGCCTTTGCCTTGTCCTTCTGTACCGCGCCTGAATCAGCTGTCTTTGAGGTTGAGCCGTTACCGGAGGATACGACCTGGTTGCTACCGCCGCAGCAAGTCCATCCCGCCTTGCGGCGGGCTCTGGTGAAAACCGGTAGTAACTTAGAACCGGTCCCCTGGTACGGTCCACGCCAATCCCTCACTGACACAGAGGATCCACCTCCAGTGCAGTCACCTGCCGCTAGTCCGGACCCTGACAGTAGATCTGGCCATGGATCCCGCTGATGTGCCCCTGCCTACTCTCGCTGACATCTCTACCGTGGTTGCCCAGCAGTCCCAGCAGATTGCTCAGCAAGGTCAACAGTTGGCACAGCTGACCGCCATGCTGCAACAGCTTCTTCCCGCACGGCAGCAGCCGCCTGCTTCTGCTTCTGCTTCCGCTCCACCTCCGCAGCCGGTGGCCGCCACCTCCGCTAGAATCCGTTTGTCTGGGAAGGCCTTGGCCTGGGCCACGCCACTCTGGGACCGCAATGATCCTGCCACTGCCTCCGTCCAGTCCTTCATTTCTGAAGTCCGCAGTGTCTTCGAGGAACCTGCCCGTGCCTCGTCAGCAGAAACGGCCTTGCTAAACCTCGTCCAAGGAGACGCTACAGTAGGCGAATATGCCATACAATTTCGCACACTGGCCTCCGAACTGACTTGGAACAACGACGCCCTCTGCGCAACTTTTAAAAAAGGTTTATCCAGTCATATCAAGGATTCTCTGGCCGCACAAGAGATACCTGACTCCCTGATGGAACTCATCCAGTTGGCTACTCGCATAGATATGCGTTTCATTGAAAGACGTCAGGAACTTCGCCAAGAAAAGAATCTGGTTCGCAACAGGCGATTTCCACACCTGGCACCTCTCTTCCAGCAACCTTTGCAGCCGGTTACTGTGCCTTCCGCCCGAGGAGGCCATGCAAGTGGATCGGGCTCGCCTGACCCAGCAAGAAAGGTCTCGCCGGAGGAATGAGAATTTATGCTTATACTGTGCGAGTTCCAAACTCTTCTTAAAAGACTGTCCAGTTCGTCCACAGCGTCAGGGAAACGCTCGCACCTAGTGAACGTGGGAGAGGCGTCGCTGGGTGTAAAGTCTTCCTCTCCACGCTTGATTGTTCCAGTACGGATTTCTTCTGCCGCTAAAGTCTCCTTCCCTGCAGAGGCCTTCTTGGACTCTGGTTCTGCAGGAAACTTCATTAAAGCCTCCTTCATAAACCGCTTTAGCATTCCTGTGATCCGTCTCGTCAAGCCTTTCTTCATTACTACAGTTAACGGTGAGAATCTAAACTGTACCGTGCGTTATCGCACAGAACCTGTGCTCATGACCATAGGAGTCCTCCACCAAGAGACCATTGATTTTTTTGTTCTACCGAACTGCACCTCTGACGTCCTTCTTGGCCTGCCCTGGCTCCAGCGCCACTCTCCTACCCTCGACTGGACCTCTGGGGACATTAAATCATGGGGACCTACCTGCCACACTCGTTGCCTCAAGTCGGTACCTACTAGACAAGTCTCCGTCTCCTCACCATTGCTCGGCCTTCCTAAGGCTTATCAGGACTTCACTGACGTCTTTTGCAAGAAACAGGCGGAGGTCTTGCCACCACATAGACCCTATGACTGTCCCATTGATTTGCTTCCCGGTACCACACCACCTCGTGGCAGGATTTACCCTCTCTCCATTCCTGAAACCAAGGCCATGTCGGAGTACGTTCAGGAGAATCTCAAGAAAGGGTTCATCCGGAAATCTTCTTCTCCTGCCGGAGCAGGATTTTTCTTTGTTGCCAAAAAGGATGGCTCACTACGCCCATGTATTGACTACCGCGGTCTTAATAAAATCACGGTAAAGAATCGTTACCCTTTGCCTCTCATCTCGGAGCTCTTTGACCGTCTGCGCGGAGCAAAGGTCTTCACTAAGCTTGACCTCAGGGGCGCTTATAATCTCATCAGAATCCGTGATGGAGATGAGTGGAAAACCGCTTTTAATACCAGAGATGGCCACTTTGAGTATCTCGTCATGCCTTTCGGCCTGTGCAACGCTCCTGCAGTTTTTCAAGACTTTGTCAACGAGATCTTCCGGGACATGCTATATACCTGTGTAGTGGTCTATCTTGACGACATTCTAATCTTCTCCTCCACCTTGGAGGAACACCGTCGCCATGTTCGTCAAGTGCTCCAGCGCCTTCGTGCCAACCATCTTTACGCCAAAATGGAAAAATGTCTTTTTGAACGCAGCTGTCTTCCGTTTCTGGGATAAATAGTGTCGGGACAAGGTCTTCAAATGGACCCCGACAAACTCTATGCAGTTTTGGATTGGCCACGCCCCTCAGGACTTCGCTCTATTCAGCGCTTCCTTGGATTCGCCAACTATTACTGCCAGTTTGTTCCCCACTTCTCCACTATCGTGGCGCCTATTGTGGCACTAACCAAGAAAGAAGCGAATCCGAAATCCTGGCCTCCCCAAGCAGAAGAAGCCTTTACTCGCCTTAAAGCCGCCTTCGCCTCCGCTCTAGTCTTAAATAGGCCCGATCCTCTGAAACCTTTCTTCCTGGAGGTGGATGCCTCCTCTGTTGGAGCCGGAGCGGTTCTTCTTCAAAAGTCTGCTAAAGGAAAAAAACGTCACCTGCGGCTTCTTCTCAAAAACTTTTTCTCTTCCTGAAAAGAATTATGCCATAGGAGATCGTGAACTACTAGCCATTAAGTTGGCACTAGAAGAATGGAGACATCTTCTGGAAGGATCCCCTCATCCGATCACTATCTATACTGACCACAAAAATCTCTCGTACCTTCAGTCTGCCCAGCGCCTTAATCCACGCCAGGTGGTCTTTGTTCTTTGCCCGATTCACTTTCCAAATCCATTTTCGTCCTGCTGATAAGAACATTAGGGCGGATGCCCTATCACGCTCCACCGATGCCTCTGAAACCATTCCTCAACACATCATTCCTCCTGAGTGTCTGATTTCAACTGCCCCTGCTTCACTGGTATCAGTCCCTCCAGGGAAAACATTTGTTCCTCCACGTCTTCGCCTACGGACTCTCAAATGGGGTCACTCCTCTCACCTGGCGGGTCACGCTGGAATTAAAAAGACAACTCAGCTAATTGCCAGACACTATTGGTGGCCCTCCTTTGAGAAAGACGTAACGGAGTTCATTCAGGCCTGCACTATCTGCACACGTGATAAAACTCCCCGCCAGAAGCCTGCAGGTCTTCTCCTCCCTCTGCCAGTTCCTGAACAGCCTTGGTCCCACATAGCAATGGACTTCGTCACGGATCTTCCCGTATCCCATGGCAACACAGTCATATGGGTGGTGGTTGACAGGTTTTCAAAAATGGCACATTTTGTCCCGCTTCCTGGTCTCCCTTCTGCGCCACAGCTGGCGAAGCAATTCTTTTTGCACATTTTTCGTCTCCATGGTCTCCCAACACATATCGTCTCCGATAGAGGCGTTCAGTTTATCTCAAAGTTTTGGAGAGCTCTCTGCACCCAATTAAAGATCAAATTGAACTTTTCTTCTGCCTACCACCCTCAGTCCAATGGACAAGTGGAGAGGGTTAACCAGATCCTTGGTGACTATCTGCGACATTTCGTCTCCTCCCGTCAGGATGATTGGGTCGACCTGTTGCCCTGGGCCAAATTTTCTTACAACTTTAGAGACTCTGAGTCATCCACCAAATCTCCGTTTTTTGTGGTGTACGGCCGTCACCCGCTGCCCCCCCTCCCCATTCCCACTTCTTCTGGAGTTCCTGCCGTTGATGACTTGACCTTGGACTTCTCCTCCATATGGAAAGAGACTCAAAAGTCGCTCACCTTGGCTTCTTCTCGCATGAAGAGACATGCAGATAGGAAAAGAAGAACTCCTCCTGTCTTTGCCCCTGGGGACAGAGTGTGGCTCTCTGCCAAATACATCCAGTTTCGGGTCCCCAGCTACAAACTGGGTCCGCGTTATCTCGGGCCTTTTAAAATCAAAAGCCAAATTAATGCTGTCTCTTACAAACTCCATCTTCCTCCCTCTCTCCGTATTCCTAACTCCTTTCATGTATCCCTTCTCAAACCCCTCATTCTTAACCGGTTCTCCCCCAAGGTCACCGTTCCTGCTCCTGTTTCTGGGTCCTCTGACGTCTTCTCAGTGAAAGAGATCCTCGCCTCCAAGGTCGTCAGAGGTAAAAAATTATTTTTGGTTGACTGGGAGAATTGTGGTCCTGAGGAGAGGTCATGGGAGCCCGAGTCCAATATTCTAGACAAGGAGCTCATCCACAAGTACCTGGGCTCCAAAAAGAGGGGGAGACCTAAGGGGGGGGGGGGGTACTGTAACGCCGAGTGCTCCGGGTCCCGTGGCTTCCCCGGAGCACTCGAGGCGTCCCGCGGGCTGCAGCGCTCTGGTCATTGTCCCCGACCGTGAGCGCTGCTCCCCCGCATCCTCTGTCACTCACCCGCCGGGTTCCCTCTGCTCTGTCTCCTGGCGCACGCCGGGTTCCGGCATGTCTTCCTCCCGGCGCGCGCGGCCCCGCTCCCTAGGGCGCGCGCGCGCCGCTGCATTGAAATTTAAAGGGCCAGTGCACCACTAATTGGTGCCTGGTCCAATCAGTCCAAAATGTATAAAAACCCACTTCCCCTTCCTGTCCTTGCCGGATCTTGTTGCCTTTTGTGCCTTGAGAAAGCTTTTGGTGTATCGTTCCCTGCCTGTGTATCTGACCTTCTGCTGTTGCCCCTGACTACGAACCTTGCCACCTGCCTTGACCTTTTGTTCCGTCTGACCTTGCCTTTGCCTTGTCCTTCTGTACCGCACCTGAATCAGCTGTCTTTGAGGTTGAGCCGTTACCGGAGGATACGACCTGGTTGCTACCGCCGCAGCAAGTCCATCCAGCCTTGCGGCGGGCTCTGGTGAAAACCGGTAGTAACTTAGAACCGGTCCCCTGGTACGGTCCACGCTAATCCCTCACTGACACAGAGGATCCACCTCCAGTGCAGTCACCTGCCGCTAGTCCGGACCCTGACAATAAGACTATAATCCTTCCACTTTATAAAACTCTGGTCCGGCCACATCTGGAGTATTCTGTCCAGTTCTGGTCGCCAGTCCTCAGGAGGGATGTGTTGGAGCTGGAGAGAGTCCAGAGAAGGGCAACTAAACTGATTAGGGGATTGTAGGACCTTAATTACGAAGAGCGTCTGCATTCGCTCGATTTATTCTCCCTGGAGAAGAGACGCCTGAGGGGGGACATGATAGCAATTTATAAATATCTCAATGGGGATCTCGGCATAGAAAAACAGCTGTTCAGTCGAAGGGATTGCATGAGGACTCGAGGGCATTTAATGCGATTAGAGGAGAAACGTTTTAACCTCAGGCAACGTGGGGGGTTCTTTACTGTTAGGGCTACACGATTGTGGAATTCTCTACCACAAGAGGTGGTTTCTGCGGGAAGCATGGTGGCTTCCAAAAGACTCTTAGACGTACATCTCAAGGATCAGAACATTCAGGGCTATGTGAGATGATTACAGCCACACACACCTACACAGGTTGAACTGGATGGACTATTGTCTTTATTCAACCTCACCTACTATATGTAACTATGATACAGAGCTGGAATGGCCTACCAAGCAAAGAAATAGCACAGGGAACCTGCTATTGTGGTACTGCACATTCTGAAAATTTTCAATGCAGCAGCTGCAGCAGAGAATTTTGCCTGCTATAGTCACTATACACAGCTGGTGGTGTGCCGACAAACGTGTTGCAAGGACCTGTAACACACTTTGCTATCACATCCCTATCCCTATCACTGGAGGCTGCCAAGAGGCCATGAGATATAGCAGAGGTAGACATGAAAGGTGATGAGTGCGGAGGAGAATTTAGTCCCTTGTGTGTGACTTCCAGGTGCTCTTGCCAATGGGCGAGTGGTGGGAGGTTAAATGCCTTGTCAAGCATGTGGTACCCAAATGGCTGTTTTGTTTGCCATGTTTAATCTGCTTGCGGTAGAGATTGCAAATTGGAACAATGCGATTGGCTGTACATGTCCTAAAAAAAGGGCTACACAGCCGAGCTGTGGGAAGTGGGCCAGGAGATAACAGCTCCACAATCTGATGGAATCAGCTGGCTGCCCTCTACTCTTCCACGATAGCTGCCTCTGGAGGACATCCTGCCTTGTTGGGGTTGTTTCTCTCCCTCACTTTCCTCCTCTAAACTACCCGGCACCCAAGTCACGTCAGTGACCTTATCATCAGCACCCCCTCCTTCCTCATTATCACTGTAGCCAACTTGGCAATACACTGTAGCTGGGGGAACATGACTGCCAATTTGTTATTTTTCACTGTTCTACCCTTTTTTTGGCTCATGTTCCTCCCTTTCTCTACCTCAGAGCCAACATTAGAATGAATTAATGTCTGTGCATCCTCAAGAAGCAAGTGGCGGACGCGGTGTTCTAATCATTTTGCTGACTCCTCAATGCATGATGCTGGGGCTTTGACAGAAGTATTTCTGATAAAGGAAAAGGAATTGGCAGCACTCCAGGTTGAGTCAAAATCCAGATTTATTGACTGGACATCCAAATATGACAATCGTGACAAGGTAGACGCGTTTCACGCACTGACTGTGTGCTTAATCATTACAAAGAAAAATGGATATAACATCTCAATATATACACACACAAAAATCCAATCATCAATTAAAAAACAGGTGATACAAATAAGGGGTAAACCATTTTCCTAATTACAGAGGACACGGATAGACCCATAAAACATCTATGTGAAACCAGTGAAAAATCAAATGTGAATGCTGTGATACACATGTGTATGAAAAAAATATGCAAATGGAAAAAATCTGATAAAATCTAAATATGTATAAACTATGTTTGAAAATTAAATGTATTGATTAAAGATATGGATACAATTACCTTTGTTTAATAATATGTGTCAATTATAAAATGAGAATAAAAGCGCAAAAAAATGCACAAAAAATATACAAAAATACAAGGAATAGTGAATATATATATTGATATCTGTACAATCTGATTATGTGAATATAAAACTATGAAATAGTTTGTTATTACATTTTCAAATTTAAAAAAATTGTCAAATATATAAATCTATTTGTGCATATTAGTTGTATGGGTCAGAAGAAAATCGATCGTATAACATACACAGACCAAACGATATATGTACAATAAAAACAATTATTTTGAACAATGTGGTTTTTAGGACAAAATAAACACATATGATCCTGTGTATAAATGCATCAACCGGTCACCCATAAAAACAATTACAATCATACCAGAGAGAGATATATAGTTCGAGGAGATCAAAGCTACATACATCAGATTATAACACTGGATACCGAACAGGATTGGGGATCCATACATGGTAAGATCTAATTGTAGAGAATCCATAATTGGAAGGATATATGGAGGGATAAGGGATCCATACATGGTAAGATCTAATTGTAGAGAATCCATAATTGGAAGGATATATGGAGGGATATAGGCCTGGGAGATGAATAACTACGCAAATTATATTTAATATTGTGCAGGATGATGGCCAAACATTTAAGCTCATTATATAAATAGAGTATAAAGTATATGTATTATAATATAAACTCTGCAGTGTTGGCCATATCATGCTATAAACTCTTAGGGACGGACATCGAGATCTAGTCAGAGTTTAAAGGATCCGAGGGAAAAAGCTAAATACACCAGACTACAACACTAGATATCGTGCAAGACAGGGGGTCCATACATGGTAAGATCCAACTGCGGAGAATCCGCACATAAAAGGACATAAATATGGGAGATAAATAACTATGCAAAGTATCTTTAATATTATGTAGGATGATGGCCCAACCTCTAAGCTTATTATATAAATAAAATGTAAAGTATAAGTAATATAATATGAACTCTGCCGTGTTGGCCACGTCATGCTATGAACTCCCAGGAATGGACATTGAGATCCAGCCAGAATTCAAAGGATCCGAGGAACAAAGGATCAAATAGTCAAAAGATCCAGAGTTCCTGGCCCCCAATTGTGAAAAAACATGCGGCTATGTATATGGACAATTCCTGTTGTAATGGAATGTGGAAATGCAACAAGTTTGGAGGCAATTATGTATCTGGATTTGTTACCAGATGTCAACGTCCAATCCCAAGCAATGTGTGAAATAAATCATATAGTATATACTTATTGTTATATCGTATCAACACTATTAACAGATTGACATGGGAACTGTAACAACACTGGAGGTGAGTGCTCCAATGTGTTACATTGGACGGACACTGGATATGGAGGATTCCAATCATAAAAAACACACATACCCAGTCTGCGAATAGGGCCAGAAATTATATATAATATCATAAAGATATATGTTTGCACAAGACCTAATGGATGTGGTATCTATAAATAAGGAAATTATGGTTTGGCCCGACCCATTGTGCCGTATGTGTGCAGATCCAAATGAATCATGTCAATGATCGCCGACATCTTCCGATGTATGAACAAAAGAGATTATAATGGTGAATCATCAGTTTATTGTACATAGAGATACAAAACACTGACTTCCTAGATATAGGTCGCTATGGATCATTATCTTTTGGATATGCACACATGTAGCTGATGTTTGGAGATGTAAGAAGGCACCTATTCATAAAAATGGGTTACATCCCATTCAAAGTTCATGCCTTGTGGCAACCTAGTTCGCAAGTGGAAGATCCAAAAGACCTCTCTCTTGCATAGAAGCCGAAATATATCACCCCCCCCCCCCCCCGTGGTGGAATTTTAATTTTTTCAATAACTTGTATGTTCATAGCTGTGGTGTCTCCACAAGTTAAAGTGTTTGGCTACATTAGTTTTTGAATTTTTATTAACACTATATAGGTGTTCATTGAAGCGATCTCGTAGTCGCCTGATCGTTCTACCCACATATTGTACATGGCAGATTTTACATGTTAACAAATATATGATATAGTTGGTGTTACAGTTGAAGAATTCACTTATATTATATCTTTTGTGGGTACATGTGGAGACAAATTGGTCTTCCATGAGTATGTGGCTACAACATGGGCATCCAGTACTGCCACATCTGTAGTTCCCGTTAAAATGTAGCCAAGTAGGGGTTTTTAGAGTATTTCTACGAAAAAAACTAGGGGAGAGTGATTGGCCAAGGGTAGGGGCACGTCTTGGGACTGCATAATGCCTCCCTTAAGTAATTTTTCACATGTTTCATCGGCACCTAACATAGGGAGGTGTCGATTAATAATGTCCCTAATTTCTCTAAATTCAGAACTGTATGGGGTAGAAAAGGTAAGTTTGGTTTGGTGCATGCTCCTGCTGTGTGGTCTTTTTAACCCTATAAGATCCGATCTTTTTTGGTTTTTAGCTATATTCCAAGCCCTATTGATCGTCCACTTTGGGCAGCCTCTGTCTAAAAACCTATGAAAAAGGGAGGAGGCTTCTCTGTCAAAGTCGGCATAATTTTGCATATCCGTCTAACACGTATAAATTATCCAACCGGAATGCCTTTTATTGTGTGTTTGGGGTGTCCAGATTGTGCTGACAGGAGTGAGTTACCTGACAGGGGTTTGTGGAAACCAGAGCTGGGAGTAGGACCTCGGGAACTCGATCCATTTACCTGGAGAATCCTGGTCTAGGGGGACCTGAGCCCAGCAGTCACCTTTTCCCTGACCTGGATGGTCATAAAGCACTACTGGTCTCTTTGTCATATGACATTTGAGACCCACCACATCTGGTGAGTTTACATCCTATTTCTCCTTTGAAAGTCACCTTTGTGATTGGATCTCCTGAATCATTGGAGGATTCAGCACCAAGCACTGGCATTTTTTCCTGGCACTTTCTTTGGACTATTTATCACACAGTCACTTTTGAACTACTTTGGACTTCACCTGGCACTATTGTTATTTATTTATATTTTTACATATTGTCTTAATGTGCATTTTAAGGGCACATATTTTAACTTTTATGCTTTTAGATTGATATTTTATTCCTATTTGCATTTACCAGCAAGCGCTATATTATCCCTTTTAGCCGGGGAGTTTTCTTACTCAATTAACCATATCTATAGCAGCTTCTCCGTTATTTATATTAGTACACATCATATTAGGCACTCCTAGGCGTGAGGCATATTCTCTGAATATATACATCTACCATAAAAATAATTGTGTGACAAAAGGTATTCAAGGACTTCCAAAATGTAATCTTTTTGCTCAACTGGTAGAGATGTTAGTGAATCTAGGAAAAGTGACACCGCTATAACAGCCAGATTGTGTGGAATAGACGAATATAAATTAACCACATCGCATGTAATCCATGCATGGTCAATATTCCAAAGTTTTCTACCATTTTCAATAAGTGGTTGGTATCTTTAAGATAACCAGGTAGTTGCTGGACTAATGGCTGTAACTGCCTGTCTAACCACTGTTCTAGTCTTTCATTAAGGGAATTGATTCCTGAGATTATAGGACGGCCATACAGGGGATCTAACCCCTGATGGGTTTTAGGTAGATGGTAAAATGTGGGAATGACAGGATTTTCTGGGATAATTTTTATGGATTCCTTTTTTACTGAATACACCTATTTTCACTCCCCTGTTAATGATGCTGGTCAGAATAGATTTATAATGCTTAGTGGGGTTATCTTTAAGTGGTAAATAGGTATGAATATCCGTTAACTGGCGAATAGCCTCACTCACATATATGTCGGTGTTCATGACCACTATTAGACCCCCCTTATCTGAATTGCGGATGATAATTGTATCATCACGCTGCAAATTCTCCCATGCTGATCTTTCTTCCTTTGTTAAATTATCTGACCATTGTGTGCAACCATTAATGGCTCTGGTGGATAGGGCTGTCAGATCACGTTCCGCGGCTCGTTGGAACCCAAACATTTCAGGGCTACGAGAGTTAACAGGATAAAAGTCTGACTTGATATTTAGTGGAACGGATCTGAGAGCTTCAAAATCACCAGAGTTAGAAGTGTCTATGGCCCCTTCACACGATAAATCTTCCAGATCTTGGATTGCACAGAGTTCCCTAAAGGAGAGCAAATCCTCCTCTGGGATCGTGCAATCAGGGATCTGGTTACCTTGTTCATCGTCAATTGTAAAAAAAATGTTTTCTAATTGTTAAATTCCTAACAAGTTTATTAACATCAAGAATTGTTTCAAAAAGGTTAAGATGTCTTTGAGGGCAAAAATGTAACCCTTTAGACAATAAAGACATTTCACTGACAGAAAGAGTCCTGCTAGACAGATTTAAAACATTAGAAAAATTATTAATATTGATATTCAAAACTTGTGTGTTGGCCTGCGGGATGGATAGCGTTTTTCTTCCTCCGTATCTCTTGCGGCCCCGCCGTGTCCTTTTGCGTTTCTGTTCCTGTCCCTCCTGCAGGGTCTGCGTTTACCTACCCCGTTCTTTGAAGTAGTGGTTGTAGCTGAGCCCGCCAATTCGCCTCTAGTAGTTGACCCCGATGGAGATGAATCAGAGTCTGTGTTAGCTGTAGTGTAGTCCATAGACTCCGATTCAGGATCTGTAAAGCTAACACGTTTGGGGGTGCTCCCCATTGGCTGGAAGGATCCACGGAGTTGTCGCCTCCTTTTCCATACATAGATGTTATTCGTTTCATAATCTATCTTGTCCCGTAGCATTTTTTCTTTTTTTCCTGAGATGATCTCCTTTTCAAAACGATTAAATTTCTCGTTTAAACGTGCATCAAGCTCAGCAAAGGTTGTCACATCTTGTGATGGTTTCAATGCTTCCTGCAAATCAGTTATCTCCTCTTGTAATACCGACATTTCCTTTTTCTTGGAAGCAATGATGATTTCCATCAGAGCAAACGAACAAGCTGATAGTGTGTCAGTCCATGATTGCTTCAATGCTGCATCATGTAATTCAAAAGTCTGGAACTTTTTTATTCTCAATCCCCGAGGTATCTCTTTGTTATTCAAATACTCAGAGAGAGAACTAATCTCCCAATATGCTCGAATTTCTTTTGTCATGGACTTCTCAAGCTAGTGGAATAGCGTTTCCACTGATCCTTTGTCTCCATTAGTGGTATCATTCAGGGTATTACTGGTATTAGTTCTCAGTGGATTATCTTTCAGTAGACGAAATGTCCTACTATTACCCTGTGATGTATCCAATGTAGCCATCATGGGTCTGTTCAAACAAAGTAAGGAGATCGATGATCAGTAGATGGGATGGGCTCACCACCGAGCTAGTGTGCTGCGAGGTATTGCAATTGAAGAGACAAGAACTCACTGCTCAAGGTGGTGTAATTGCCTGATGACTCACACCAGTGCATGCCCCGGCTCGCCTCCGTGAAAACTTGATAAAGGAAAAGGAATTGGCAGCACTCCAGGTTGAGTCAAAATCCAGATTTATTGACTGGACATCCAAATATGACAATCGTGACAAGATAGATGCGTTTAACACACTGACTGTGTGCATAATCATTACAAAGAAAAATGGATATAACATCTCAATATTGTGAGGGGATTAGCTCGGTGGTGGGTGTGGATGACCCCTTGAGGGGATTCGTTACACAGGGAGATAGCCGAGAAGTGGTTGCAAACAACAGTTTGGTTTATTCTTGCAATCTTCTTCACCAGACTGCAAGCGTCAAAAACATCCAAAATAAAATAAAACACAAAATAAATCCTTGCCACTGTGGGTGGCTACCTTCTCACACACAGGAACCTATCTAAAGAAGTCTGTCCCCAACCTACTGTTGGGCAGACTTGGCTGATCATACAGCAGACTATCAATAGTCCATTTATTATCTCTTCACATAGAGAATGTCCCTTTTTCTTCACACAGCACATGTTCATTGGACTTTCCTTTCACATAGAAAACATCCATTGGTTTTTCTCTTCACACTCTTCACATAGAAATAGTTCATTTTCTCACCTTGAGAAGTCTTCACACTTTTTACCCTCCTCAGCGCACATCGCTCCAGGAGGTCTTCCCCATGCTCACACAGCTTCAGGGGGCACACATCTGACTGTCCTCCTCTCACCAGCTCACACTGCGTCAGGAGGCAGCAATCCTTAGACTTCCTTTGGACAAATTATAGAGGCCTTAACTTCCTCATTCCGAACAGCTGAAGGCCTTTCAACTTCCTTAAGCCGTCCTGGCTACCTTTTCAGCCGACACCCTATAGTAATTGGTTAACTGTCTAAACCAAGCAGAGATGTATCTCCTGTCTGTGACAACATCCACAGATTTACCTGACTTCCTGTCACAATATATACACACACAAAAGTGTGTAAAAGAAGTATTTCTGGACAAGGAGGCAGAATAAGCTGCTCTGGCAGTTGCGGTGGACTGAGCACTAGTGTTAGCTTGGGTCATAGAAGATGAGGAGGATGAAAATGGTTTAGTAAGGCAGTCCACCACCTCCTCTGCTTGCTGTGGCAGGATAACATCACTAAACAGAGACAAATGTACCCTGCCTGAGGACGGACTACATCCACCATTGCCTGTGGACACAGACGATGCTGGTCCCCTCATAGTGGCATGGGGATGTTTGCCTCTCCTTGTTGGTCCCCCAAGACATGATGGGGGGCTTGTTACCCAAATGTACTGGGAAATGTGTGATTGGATTTACTTCATAAAATAAAAAGTGGTGTTTGGTGTACTTTAAATTGAGGACTTACGCTGACAGAAATGTAAAAACTAAAAAAAAAATAAAACTGTGACTGAAAATGTAAAAAAAAGGGCAGGCAGGGGACAAAAAAAAAAAAAAAAAAGTCAAAGAAAAACATGCAGCAACAAAAAAAAAAACAAAAATGGTACACAGCACTGTGAAAAGCACTAAATGTTATCTAATTCTGTGTAAAACACTGCACTACACTATCCTGACACTACACTAACACGCTACACTCAGAGTCAAATGTTATGTAAAGCTGTGTTAAACACTGCACTACACTGACATACTTTACTAACACTCTACACTCATAGTCAAATGTTATGTAAAGCTGTGTTAAACACTGCACAGATAAAAATTCCTGCGAGCAACCTCTCTGCTGTAGATCTTTAAAATGCCACAGACACTTCACTTCTCATAAAAGAGCAAATGAGCTGATAAATATAAAATAGTGTTGCGCAAAATATGCCTAAAAAATAGTAATATGGTGTGTGAATAAATACGTGCAACTCTCAAGCTACGGATTCCAATTCTAAAAATATTTCCTTATACCAGCATGTCTTTGGAGTGTGGGAGGAAACCGGAGTACCCAGAGGAAACCCACGCAGGCACAGGGAGAACATGCAAACCCCAGGCAGGTAGTGTCATGGTTGGGATTCGAACCAGCGACCCTCTTGCTGCTAGGTAAAAGTGCTAACCACTACACCACTGTACCACAGTATATAATCCTGAAGATGTGTTAAAAACAAAAGTGCTATAAGAAAGTGCTATGTGCTAGAGTGCTCTAGTTTATCTCAATAGTTTCTAATCCTTTATAGCACTATTGTTTTTAACACATCTTCAGGATTATATACAGCACAAATATTTTACCTCTTAACGACGGATTTTATATAAGGAAATATTTTTAGAATTGGAATCCGTAGCTTGAGAGTTGCACGTATTTATTCACACACCATATTACTATTTTTTAAGCAGATTTTTATTTTACGCAACACTAGTTTATAGTGTTAAACACTGCACTACACTGACACACTACACTACACTGACACACTATGCTCACACTCACTCACTATATTAACACTACCTTAACACTCTACACTCAGAGTCATAATAAATTAACAAACTAATTTGCTAGTAGCAAACTGAGCCCTGCTCTATCTATCTCCACTCCAACACCCTGCAAAAGCTTTCTATGGGAAACAACCTTTTATAGTGTGGGGGGAGACTATGAGCCCGTGACTGGAGAAAATCATCATCACTTTGTCCAGTCAGGGCTCTGACAGTGCTAATTGGTGGTCAGATACAAGGCTTCATCCAATTAGGGCCCTAGAATGCACTGTGAAGTGCACAGTGCATTGTGGGTCGCTTAGTGGGCGAACATCTACGACCTGCAAATTAGAGTGTTTGCCAAACAGGTGAACAGGCGATTTTTGGGTCAAACTTTTGCTCAGCTTGAACTGTTTGCCCAACACTACTCTTGAGGGAGTCTATTCCAGATTTTCACAGCTCTATTTGAAGAAGCCCTTCTGTATTTGGAGATTAAATCTCTTTTTCTCCAGACGTAAAGAGTGCCCCCTTGTCCTCTGATGAACTTAAGGTGAAAAACTCTACACCAACTCTACACCAAGTTCACTATATGAACTACTAATGTTTTTATACATGGTGATATCCCCCCTTAATCTCCTCTTTCCAAGAGAGAATATGTTCAGTTTCTCTAATCTTTCCTCATAGCTGAGCTCCTCCAAGCCTCTTATTAGTTTGGTTGCACTTCTCTGCACTTTCTCCAGTTCCTCAATATTCATTTTGTGAACTGATGCCCAAAAGGGCATTTTTTAGGTTAGATCTTACTAATGATCTGTACAGGGGCAAAAACACAGGGTAAAAGCCATGGTCCTGGACAGGGAGCTAGAGCATAAAATTCCCCAGGGCTCGGAGTCTAAAAGCCAGCATGTTTTCACCAGAGTCTCTGATGGTGAGGATGGACTTGGCTGCAGCTGACTCCAGGTTGCGGCCCCCAGGGTCTCCCAGCTGACGCTCGTGGCTGGCTCTGGTGGAGCCATGCTGAGAGAAGATTACTTAAACACACAGGTTTGAAAGCACGGTCCCTAAAGCTGATACACAGACCAGAGAGGTAAGCAGACAGATCAAGAAACATTACTGCAGATTCATGACAGTATCCCCTTCCCCCCTCTTACGAGGCCCCCCCCTCCTCCGCTTGGGCCCAGGCTTGGAGGGGAACCTCAAATGAAACCTCCTCAAAAGACGAGGCACAAAGATATCAGTTGCAGGAATCCAAGATCTCTCCTCAGGACCAAAACCTTTCCAATGCACGAGGTACTAAAGAATACCTTTACAGAGTTTGGAATCCAGAATTTGACTAACCTCATACTCCTGATTAACCTCAGAGAACCGAGATAGGGAGAGGACAAGAAACATGAAAGGAATTTGATATCCTGAGACTTTTAGGGATCTGAAGTTTAAAACAAACCTAAGATTTAAACTTAAGATTCTAAGATTTAGCTTAGAAATTATACTGTACGGGCCAATAAATCTTGGGGCAAATTCAAAGCCGAGCTTGATGTTCCTGGTGGAAAGCCAGACTTTGACAGACTGCGACGGTCGACAAAACCTTTAAAATTGTTGGCAACTGCCCAGAGGGAATCATGAATGTCACCCAAATAGAATTGAATGATTCTTGAACCGTAGCCAAAGCTGGAATGTCTGGAGAACATGTCATAGGAAGAGGGAGCTGTGGGGGAGTTCCATAAACTGCGAGAAAGGGTGTCTTCCGAGAACTGATGTTAGAAAAAACGAATTGAAAAGGATTAAGAGAGGTGCATGGAAGCTAGCCAGCCCCCAGTCTGATGTACTCACCAGTGGCGGCTGTTGCTCAAATTTTTTTTTTGGGGGGGGGGGGCGCAAAAAGAAAAATGTAATAGGTATTGCTTCGCGGCAAAAAATGCGGTAAAAAATTGCGTGACTTTGAGGTCATGATAAAGGCATGGCACAGGTGATGGTACAGGCATTGCACAGGCATGGCACAGATGATGGTATAGGCATGGCACAGGTGATGGTATAGGCATGGCACAGGTGATGGTACAGGCATGTCACAGGTCATGGTACAGGAGATGGTATAGGCATGGCACAGGTCACGGTAAGGGCATGGCACAGGTCATGGCACAGGTCATGGTACAGGCATGGCACAGATGATGGTATAGGCATGGCACAGGTGATGGTACAGGCATGGCACAGGTGATGGTACAGGCATGTCACAGGTCATGGTATAGGCATGTCACAGGTGATGGTATAGGCATGTCACAGGTCATGGTAAGGGCATGTCACAGGTCATGGCACAGGTCATGGTAAGGGCATGTCACAGGTCATGGTACAGGCATGTCACAGGTGATGGTACAGGCATGTCACAGGTCATGGTAAGGGCATGGCACAGGTCATGGTAAGGGCATGTCACAGGTCATGGCACAGGTCATGGTAAGGGCATGGCACAGGTGATGGTACAGGCATGTCACAGGTGATGGTACAGGCATGTCACAGGTCATGGTAAGGGCATGGCACAGGTCATGGCACAGGCATGGCACAGGTCATGGCACAGGCATGTCACGGGTCATGGTAAGGGCATGGCACAAGTCATGGTACATGCATGTCACAGGTGATTGTATAGGCAGGTCACAGGTCATGGTAAAGGCATGTCACAGGTCATGGTACAGGCATGTCACAGGTCATGACACAGGCATGGTACAGGCATGACACAGGTCATGGTACAGGCATGGCACAGGTCATTGTACAGGCATGGCACAGGTCATGGTAAGGGCATGGCACAGGTGATGGTATAGGCATGTCACAGGTCATAGTACAGGCATGTCACAGGTCATGGCACAGGTCATGACACAGGTGATGGTATAGGCATTTCACAGGTCATGGTAAGGGCATGTCACCGGTCATGGCACAGGTCATGGTACAGGCATGTCACAGGTCATGACACAGGTCATGGTACAGGCATGGCACAGGTCATGGTAAGGGCATGGCACAGGTCATGGTAAGGGCATGTCACAGGTCATGGTAAGGGCATGGCACAGGTCATGGTAAGGGCATGGCACAGGTGATAGTATAGGAATGTCACAGGTCATGGTAAGGGCATGGCACAGGGGATGGTACAGGCATGTCACAGGTGATGGTATAGGCATGTCACAGGTCATGGTAAGGGCATGTCATAGGTCATGGCACAGGTCATGACACAGGGATGGCACAGGTCATGGTAAGGAATGGTACAGGTCATGGTAAGGGCATGGCACAGGTGATGGTACAGACATGTCACAGGTCATGGTAAGGGCATGGCACAGGTCATGGTACATGCATGTCACAGGTGATGGTATAGGCATGTCACAGGTCATGGTACAGGCATGTCACAGGTCATGGCACAGGTCATGACACAGGCATGGCACCGGTCATGGTACAGGCATTGCACAGGTCATGGTAAGGGCATGTCACAGGTCATGGTACAGGCATGTCACAGGTCATGGTATAGGTCATGGTACAGGCATGTCACAGGTCATGGCACATGTATGTCACAGGTCATGGTACAGGTCATGGTACACAGGTACAGGCATGTCACAGGTCATGTCACAGTTCATGTCACAGGTCATGGTACACAGGTACAGGCATGTCACAGGTCATGTCACAGGCATGTCACAGGCATGTCACAGGTCATGGTACAGGCATGTCACAGGTCATGTCACAGTCATGTCACAGGTCATGTCACAGTTATGTCACAGTTATGTCACAGGTCATGTCACAGTCATGTCACAGGTCATGTCACAGGTCATGGCACAGTCATGTCACAGGTCATGTCACAGTCATGTCACAGGTCATGTCACAGGTCATGTCACAGTCATGGCACAGGTATGTCACAGGTCATGTCACAGTCATGTCACAGGCATGTCACAGGTCATGTCACAGGCATGTCACAGGTCATGTCACATGTCATGTCACATGTCATGTCACAGTCATGTCACAGGTCATGTCACAGGCATGTCACGGTCATGTCACAGTTATGTCACAGGTCATGTCACAGGTCATGTCACAGGTCATGTCACAGTCATGTCACAGGTCATGTCACAGTCATGTCACAGGTCATGTCACAGTCATGTCACAGGCATGTTACAGGTCATGTCACAGGTCATGTCACAGTCATGTCACAGGTCATGTCACCGTCATGTCACCGTCATGTCACAGGTCATGTCACAGGTCATGTCACAGGTCATGTCACAAGTCATGTCACAGTCATGTCACAGTCATGTCCCAGGTAATGTCACAGGTCATGTCACAGGTCATGTCACAGTCATGTCACAGGTCATGTCACAGTCATGTCACAGGTAGGGTTGAGTGAACACGGACTGTATTATTCCGTACCGGATAATTGGATTTTTGTTACACGGACCCGAAAACTTTACTGTATATTCGGGTTTAAAATCCGTGTTTGGTAATTTTATTTTCTGTTTTGTATGTAATGGCGCGGTTTTAATGGCGCGGTTTCAACAGCCAATCAACAAGCGTTTAACTGGTGTGCCATAGAAGCCATCACAGCCATGCCTACTAATGGCATGGCTGTGATTGGCCAGCTGAAGCATGTGACCCAGGTCTTTATAAGCTAGAGACACAGCACGGTGCGCTTCAGTCTGTTTTAGTGTAGGGAGAGAGAACAAAAAACGGTGCTGGCTGCTGCTGATTAGGGACAGAGACAGGAAAAAAAAACATTGTGGCTGAAAAGAATGTAGGGACCGGTCGGAGTGTAGGCAGGGAAAGATAGAAAAGCATTTTAGGGACAGGCTGGAGAGAGTAGGCAGGGAGAGATTAGGAGACACAGGACAGAACAATCATCCGTTAGCGATCTACATCGATTTTGCTGTGTGGGGGGTGGTGCAGTGAACAATCTTTTTGCCCTCACTTGAGCCCACTGAGAAGGAGGGAGAAAAAAAAATATTTTTATCAGTCTGTTGTGTGCAGCATTCAGCTATATTTTACTACACACTGCTGTTCTAATCTGCTATTTAAAAATTACAAATTTAAAGGGGAATTTTTTTTTTTCCCTTCATAGCCTGCTGCTGACCGTGACATAAAACATAAGACACTGCTGTGTTCACATCTGCTATTGAAAAATCACCAATTAAAATGAAAAATAATTATTCATTTTTTGATTCATACGTTACTGTGACATACAGCCTTTACACACAGTGCTGTTCTAATCTGCTATTTAAAAATTACAAATTTAAAGGGAAGTCTGTGTTTGTACGTGTGAGATACACCGTTTTATATACTTTTTTCTATTCCGCTATTCAATATACACCCTTTTGGGGTGAAAAAAATTAAATTGCAGATTAGTCTGTATCGGTACGTGTGAGATACACCTTTTAAATTTGTTTGGCGCATCTCCTTCCACCGCCGAGGATTGCAGGGCGCTTCAGTTTGCCTCCTGTTCCGAAGTCCTCCGTCTCCTCTTCCTCATCCTCATCCTCCCTTTAGGGTACAAAAAATTGTAATCGGGGCCTAGTCTGTGTTTGTACGTGTGAGATACACCATTTTATATACTTTTTTCTATTCCGCTATTCAATATACACCCTTTTGGGGTGAAAAAAATTAAATTGCGGCATAGTCTGTATCGGTACGTATGAGATACACCTTTTAAATTTTTTTTGGCGCATCTCCTTCCACCGCCGAGGATAGCAGGGCGCTTCAGTTTGCCTCCTGTTCCGAACTCCTCCTACTCTTCTTCCTCATCCTCCCTTTAGGGTACAAAAAAATTGTAATTGGGGCCTAGTCTGGGTTTGTATGTGTGAGATACAACGTTTTATATACTTTTTTCTAATCCGCTATTCAATATACACTCTTTTGGGGTAAAAAAAATTAAATTGCGGCATAGTCTGTATCGGTACCTGTGAGATACACCTTTTAAATTTGTTTGGTGCATCTCCTTCCACCGCCGAGGATTGCAGGGCGCTTCAGTTTGCCTCCTGTTCCGAACTCCTCCTACTCCTCTTCCTCATCCTCCCTTTAGGGTACAAAAAATTGTAATTGGGGCCTAGTCTGTGTTTGTACGTGTGAGATACACCGTTTTATATACTTTTTTCTATTCCGCTATTCAATATACACCCTTTTGGGGTGAAAAAAATTAAATTGCGGCATAGTCTGTATCGGTACGTGTGAGATACACCTTTTATATTTGTTTGGCGCATCTCCTTCCACCGCCGAGGATTGCATGGCGCTTCAGTTGGCCTCCTGTTCCGAAGTTCTCCTTCTCCTCTTCCTCATTCTCATCCTCCCTTTAGGGTACAAAAAATTGTAATCGGGGCCTAGTCTGTGTTTGTACGTGTGAGATACACCGTTTTATATACTTTTTTCTATTCCGCTATTCAATATACACCCTTTTGGGGTGAAAAAAATTAAATTGCGGCATAGTCTGTATCGGTACGTGTGAGATACACCTTTTAAATGTGTTTGGCGCATCTCCTTCCACCGCCGAGGATTGCAGGGCGCTTCAGTTTGCCTCCTGTTCCGAAGTCCTCCTACTTCTCTTCCTCATCCTCCCTTTAGGGTACAGAAAATTGTAATCGGGGCCTAGTCTGTGTTTGTACGTGTGAGATACAGCGTTTTATATACTTTTTTCTATTCCGCTATTCAATATACACCCTTTTGGGGTAAAAAAAATTAAATTGCGGCATAGTTTGCATATTTTGACTGTGAGATACACCCATGGGATACTGTTGTTGTTTTGTTCCGCTATTCAATAAACACCTTTCTAGGGCAAGATTATAAATTACAGAAATATGAAATATGAGAACGTCAAATAGGGGCCGTGGCCTGGGTCGTGGTGCTGCTGGTAGAGCTCCTGTTGCAAGGAGAGGACGTGGTTGATCTGTGCCAGCTACACGCACAAGTGAAACACCTTCCTCAAGTGTGAGTAGGCGACAGAACCTGCAGCAGTATTTGGTAGGGCATCATGCGCCTCTACAAGTGTTGAGGCAAGAACAAGTACAGGCGATAGTAGATTGGGTTGCTGACAGTGCCTCCAGTTCCTTCACATTGTCTCCCACCCAGTCTACTGCAGAAAGGTCAGAGTTGGCACCAGCAGCCGATGTCCAACCGCCTTTCACCTCACCCCCTTGCAAATCAGGCAAGCAGTCTGAGCCCCAAGTCATGCAGCAGTCTCTTCTTCTTTTTGATGACTCTGTCAGCAGGGTTTCCCAGGGCAATCCACCTAGCCCTGCCCCAGAAGTGGAAGAGATTGAGTGCAGCGATGCCCAACCACTTATTTCTCAGGATGAGTACATGGAAGGACCATCACAGCACGTCTCCGATGATGACGAAACGCAGGTGCCAACTGCTGCGGCACTCAGATTTGTGGAGACCGACAAGGAGGGCAGGGGTGATGACTGGGTGGAAGATGATGTGGAGGACGATGAGGTCCTCGACCCCACATGGAATGAAGGTCATGCAGGTGACCTGAGTAGTTTGGAGGAAGAGGCGGTGGTCGCACAGAGCCACCAGCACAGCAGAAGAGGGAGCAGGGTGCAGAAGTGGAGCGGCCGTGCCCTAGACACTACGCCTGCTACTGCCCAACGCAGCAAGGGACCGAGCGCACCAAAGCCAGGTCAAAGGAGTTCTCTAGCATGGAAGTTCTTCAGACAATGTGCTGATGACAGGACACAAGTGGTTTGCACGCTGTGCAATCAAAGCCTGAAGCGAGGCATGAACCTTCTCAACCTGAGCACAACCTGCATGATCAGGCATCTAAGTGCAAAGCACAAGCTGCAGTGGAGTAGACACCTTCAAAACCAAGAAAGGTCTCTGGCTCCTCCTGCTTCCTCTTCTGCTGCAGTCTCGGCCTCTTCATCCACCTCTGTAGTGATACCGGCACCTGCCACCCTGCAAACAGAGGATCTGTCAGCAACACCACCACCTGGGTCACCAACCATCTCCACAATATCCCGTGGAAGCGTTCAGCTTTCCATCTCCCAAACACTTCAGAGAAAGAGGAAGTACCCCCCTACCCACCCGCGATCCCTGGCCCTGAATGCCAGCATTTCAAAATTCTTGGCCTTTGAAATGCTGTCATTCCATCTGGTGGAGACGCGCAGTTTTAAAAGCCTTATGTTGGTGGCTGTCCCACAGTACGTCATGCCCAGCCGCCACTACTTTTCCAGGCAAGCCATCCCTTCCCTGCACAACCAAGTGGGGGAAAAAATCAGGTGTGCACTGCGCAACGCCATCTGTGGCAAGGTCCACCTAACTACCGATACATGGACCAGTAAGCACGGTCAGGGGCATTATATCTCCCTAACGGCACACTGGGTAAATGCAGTGGCGGCTGGGCCTGAGGCCGATAGCAATTTGGCGCATGTCCTTCCACCACCGAGGATTGCAGGGCACTTCAGTTTGCCTCCTGTTCCTAACTCCTCCTACTCCGATTCCTCATCCTCTTACGCCTCCTCATCCTGTCAGCGTAACACCTTCCCCACCAACTTTAGCACAGCCAGGGGTAAACGACAGCAGGCAGTTTTAAAAGAAGGTAGAATCAACCTACGTGCTGACCATCAACCAGATGTAGTAAGAAATGAGAGATATTTAGATAGAGTAAAAGTTAATAATGATGAAAAAGGGGCTCAAGGGTTAGCAGCCAATTCTTAGCAGTGTCTCCACATACATATATCAAGATAAAATAGGTAAAATGAATCGGCGCTTAATCACCCCCCATGTGGTGAATAACAGGAATAAATAATAAAAACTTTAAAACCAAGCAAAGCAACTGCAAAAATATGATAGCAATATTAAAAGATAAGTGATATCGTGCAAATAATGCAAAAGATAAAAGTATAGTAAGTGAAAATATCATAAAATGATATAGTGCATGGTGAGATGTAAATAAATACACAGATAAAACGTGAAAGCAATAGGGGGGGGAGGGGGATTCACTGTCAAAGACAGTGATAAAAATATATATATATATATATATACAATTATATATATATATAAAGTGTACCGTGCTTCAGAAAATCAATCCAATTAAATATGGAGCAGGAAAAAATATTATTAATAACTCCTACTAAAAAGTGATATAGGGCACAATAAAAAATCACATTGGTGGAAGAGTGACAAATAAATAATCAGATATAAAAACAATCATAAAACCAGAAGAAAATCAAAAAACTGCAAAAAACAAGTTCGTCAATTAATAAAAACGTGACTTGAGAAAGTCACGTGCCTGCTGTTATGCAACTAGTCGGGAGAAGCGTCTGACGTCACTTCCGGTCCTCGGCCGAGACCGGAAGTCCCTGGATATTACTGCCTAGGCGCTGCCACGCTACCTCTATGCTGTTATATGCCTACTTTAATGTGAGTGCATCTTTTACTCTAATAAATGTTATCATTGAAACGTACTACACCATGAAGTGCCTCCTTTTATCGTGGGTTTGAGCTCCAAACCTTATCTAGGATTTCACCCCTTGATGTCGATACTGGCTTTCCATTAAGGACCAGAGGAGCCTGCTCTTAACCCCTTCCGTACCGCGTCATGTAAAAAGACGTCGGCACAAATCCTTTCTCGATCCGGGCGGACGTCATATGACGGCGCCCGGACCTCCCCGCTATTGCGCGCCCCCGGGGGCACACAGCGCGGTGATCGGGGGTGAGGCTCGTCCCTCGGACTGAGCCCAACCCCGATCAAGGTAAACAGCCAATGAAATTGGCTGTTTACCACGTGATCGGCTGTGTCGATCACAGCCGATCACATGAGCGGCTCCAGAGCGAGCCGCTCGTTCCTTCCTTAATGCGCGCCCCCGGGGGGCGCGCAGCGCGGCGATCGGGACGAGGCTCGTCCCTCGGACAGAGCCCATCCCCGATCTAGGTAAAGAGCCAATGAAATTGGCTCTTTACCACGTGACCGGCTGTGTCCAATCACAGCCGGTCACAAATGTCATCAGAGAACACGGTAACAAGCTGTCACCGTGTTCTCCTCCTCACACACTGATCCTGTGTGAGGAGGAGATTGTGGTAACAGCTAGTTACCAAGTACAGTGCACCCCAACCACACTGATTGCCCCCCCCTCAATAAAGAGCACCTGTCACTAGCCCATCAAAGTACCCGAGTACCTGTCACCAGCCCATCAGGTACTCTGATGACAGGTACTCGGGTACTCTGATGGGCTGGTGACAGGTACTCGGGTACTCTGATGATGGGTACTCGGGTACTCTGATGACGGGTACTCGGGTACTCTGATGACAGGTACTCGGGTACTCTGATGACAGGTACTCGGGTACGCTGATGACAGGTACTTGGGTACGCTGATGACGGGTACTCGGGTACTCTGATGACAGGTACTCGGGTACTCTGATGACAGGTACTCGGGTACTCTGATGACGGGTACTCGGGTACTCTGATGACGGGTACTCTGATGACAGGTACTCGGGTACTCTGATGACAGGTACTCTGGTACTTTGAGTACCCGTCACCGGAGTACCCGAGTACCCGTCATCGGAGTACCCGAGTACCTGTCACCTACCCATCAGAGCACCCAAGTACCTGTCACCTACCCAACAGAGTACCCGAGTACCTTCCACCTGCTCATCAGAGTACCTGACACCTGAAGTTCCCGAGTACTTGCCACCTGCTCATCATTACCCATCACTACTCATCAGTACTCATCAGTACCCATCAGTACCTATCACCTATTAGTATCAGTACTGATCATCCGTACCCATCAGTACAGTATCAGTATCACCTATCAGTATCAGTACTACTCATCAGTACCTATCACCTGCCTGTCACCTGCCCATAAGAGTACCCGAGTACCTGTCACCTGCCTATCGGAGTACTCGAGTACCTGCCACTTGCTCATCAGTACCAGAGTACCTGTCACCTGCCCAGCAAAGTACCCGAGTACCTGTCACCCTTCATACAGCCACCATGTCTAAGTCCAAAAAGGTTTATATACGTCCTCCGTTTAAACCTAAATACTGGTGTTATGGCAGCAGATAGCTGCCATAACCCTGGTATTTTTTTAAACGGTGGATGGTTGGCTTTCCGATAAGGGTGGTCCCAGCGGCGGATTCGCCGCGAGATCACCCTTCCGGGGTGGCGGAAGAGGTCCCCCCCCCCTCCCGCCGCATTCTGGTCCTTTTCCCCGCTTACCGGACCCGCCGGCAGTGGGGAAAACGATCCGGTCCCAGATCCTCACAGACAGGATGTCGAGTGAGGGCAAGCTTGCCCTCACTCGACTCTATGGTCTTGGAGGACCGGAGCTACGGCAAACGTCGTTGCCTAGCAACCAGTTTAAAGGTCCCTTTTTTTTCATTTTATTTAATTTTTTTTTTATTTATTTTTTTTATTTTTTCTATCTTTTAGTGTACTTGTGAGATCTGAGGACTTTTTGACCCCAGATCTCACAAAAAAGAGGTCCTGTCGTGCCTTTTTCTATTACAAGTAATGTTTACATTTCTTGTAATAGTAATAAAAATTATCAATTTTTTTTTTAAAAAACAGTGTAAAAATAAAAAATAATAAATAAAATAAATAGTAAAAAAAAAAAAATTAAAGCGCCCTGTCCCCGCGAGCTCGCGCGCAGAAGCGAACGCATACGGAAACCCCGCCCACATATGTAAACAGTGTTCAAACTACACATGTGAGGTATCGTCGCGATCGTTAGAGCAAGAGCAATAATTTGAGCCCTCCTCTGTAACTCTAAGATAGCAACCTGTAGAAATTTTTAAAATGTCGCCTATGGGGATTTTTAAGTACCAAAGTTTGTCACCATTCTGTGAGCGTGCGCAATTTTGAAGCATGACATGTTGGGTATCTATTTACTCGGCGTAACATTATCTTTCACATTATGGAAAACAATTGGGCTAACTTTACTGGTTTCTTATTTTTTAATTAAAAAAAGTGATTTTTTTCCCAAAAAAAAAGCGTTTGGAAAACCGCTGCGCAAATACGGTGTGATAAAAAATATTGCAATAATCTCCATTTTATTCTCTAGGGTCTCTGCTAAAAAAAAAAAATATATAATGTTTTGGGGTTCTAAGTAGTTTTCTAGCAAAAACAACTGATTTTAGCTTGTAAACACCAAATGTCAAAAATAGGCCTAGGCAAGTGGCTAGGATGCATGATGATGCTCCTTTGATGTTGGGCCCCTCTATATGGCTAGGCTGTGAAAAAGTCTCACACATGTGGTATTGCCATACTCAGGAGGAGTGGCAGAATGTATTTTGGGGTGTCATTTTTGCTATGTACATGCTATGTGTTAGGAATATCCTATAAATTGACAACTTTGTGTAAAAAAAAAAAAGTTTTTATTTTTTTCCCACATTTTCCAAAAACTTGTGGAAAAAAATGACATGTTCAAAGGACCCATAATGCCTCATAGAATATATGTTGGAGTGTTTGCTTTCCAAAATGGGGTCATTTTGTGGACTTTTCCATTGTATTGGTGCTCTAGGGCCTTGAAAAGTGTGATAGGTAGTAAGAAAGTTTTATGTGTATTTATGCTCCTAAAACGCCTTATGGTGCTACTTGGACGTGGAGTCTCTTTTTGTGGCCAGGCTGTGTAAAAGTCTCACACATGTGGTATCACCATACTCAGAAGGAGTAGCAGAATGAATTTTGGGGTGTCATTTTGCTGTGTACATGCTATGTGTTAGAAATAGCTTATAAATTGACAACGTTTTGGGAAAAAAAAAGAAAAAAAAAATGTTTTCTTCATTTTCCCAAGAATTGTGGGAAAAAATTATAACTTCAAAAAACTCACCATGCCTCTTACTAAATACCTTGGACTGTCTACTTTACAAAAAGGGGTCATTTGGGGGGTATTTGTACTGTCCTGACATTTCAGGGCCTCAAGAAAGGAGATAGGCCATCAGTACATCTGGTGTGATCAATTTTCAGTAATTGGTACCATAGCTTCTAGACTCAATAACTTTCACACAGACTAAATAATATACACTAATTTGGGTTAATTTTACCAGAGATATGTAGCAGTATAAATTTTGGCCCAAATGTATGAAGAAAAATTAATTTTTTGCAAAATTTTATAATAGAAACTAAAAAAAAGTGTTTTTTTTGCAAAATTTTTGCTCTTTTTTTGCTTATATCACGAAAAAAAAAACCCCCAGTTGTGATCAAATACCACCAAAAGAAAGCTCTATTTGTGTGAAAAAAAATGATAAAAATTTTGTTTGGTTACAGTGTAGCATGACTGAGCAATTGTCATTCAAAGTGTGAGAGTGCTGAAAGCTGAAAATTGGTCTGGGCAGGAAGGGGGTCTAACTGCTCTGTATGGAAGCGGTTAAAGGAACCATCGGTGGATCCCTATTCCCACAGAGGTCATCCTGTTTTACCCTTGGTACAAACGCTCATTTTGAGTGTTTTGGAGGTGAGCGGCCATTTCACTTATTTAAGGATCGTAGCTCACCACCACAGTTAAATCGGTTTCCCGCACTATAAGGAGTTTCCCGCACTTCTGGAATTATTTCCTCACCAGCACTTTCGTTATGAACTTTTGATGTTTTTATTCATTGACAAACTTGTTTTTTGCAGTTTTTTTGATTTTCTTCGGGTTTTATGATTGTTTTTATATCTGATTATTTATTTGTCACTCCTCCACCATTGTGATTTTTTATTGTGCACTATATCACTTTTTAGTAGGAGTTATTAATAATATTTTTTCCTGCTCCATATTTAATTGGATTTATTTTCTGAAGCACGGTACACTTTATATATATATATATATATATATATATATATATATATATATATATATATATATATATATATACAGTATATATATAGGGTTGAGCGGACACCTAGATGTCCGTGTTCGACGGGTTCGGCCGAACTTTAAAAAAAAGTCCGGGTCCGTGTCCCGGACTTTTACCGAACTTTTCCCGGACACCGAACCCCATCCCATTGAAGTCAATGGGGACCCGAACTTTAAGGCACTAAAATGGCTCTAAAACACCAAAGGAAAGGGCTAGAGTGCTGCAAATGGCAGCAAAACGTAATTAAGAGCATGGCAAGTGCTCTGCAAACAAATGTGGATAGGGAAATAACTTAAAACAACAAAAAAAAAACAGAAAAATAAAACAATGTTCTTCTTCATCTCTGAAGGACGAGGCCCATATGGAGTAGGAGGGAGGTTGAGGTGGTGGTGGATGTGGCGGTGACATAGGCATGCGCACAGGGTGTGCCGGGTGTGCCTGGGCACACCCTAATCACCTAGGGCACATAGCATTGCCAGTGAGGAGATGGGAAAGATCTCCCTCGGACCTGCTCTGCTCTATTTCTCTTTGCCTACAGGTACATGGCCCCGATACATTACTCTCCCTGCTGGCAAACACATGCATGTGTATTTCAACTTCGGGGTGCACACCTTAATGCAATAGGCTGCGCACACCTATGGGCGGTGTAGGTGGAAGCGGCGGTGGAGGAGGACCAGGGCCGGATTAAGAGCATCATGGGCTTGGTGCTGAGGATTTTGAAGGGCCTTAAGGGCCGTGCCTTGCCATGCACCCAGAGGAGGAAGGGTGCAGCCATGCATGCCTAATTCAACATGGGATGCTGTCTCTGAAGCCCATAAACACATCCATGCATCGGCAACTGTCCCTCCTTGTCCGGCCTTCGCGCTGTGTGGGGAGGTTCTGAGGGTGCTGCCTGGGGAAGCGAGCATAGAAGCCAAACTTCTGTGTTTACAAGTGACAGAAGAGCGGTAACAGTGAATATGGCCAACCCGGGGCCTATATAAAAGGTAGGGGCCTGGAGCTGCAGCTCCAATAGCCCCTACGTTAATCTGGCCCTGAGGAGGAGGACGAGGTAGCCAACACTGCTTCTTTTCACAAATTTTAAATGAGGGTACACCCCAAAAGAGTGAGAAAGAGCAAAAATGGAACAATGTGTGGGTAAGGTCGGTATCCATTGCTATTCTGCATAAGGTACGGAAAAGTCCCGTGGGATCCATGCCTGGTTCATTTTAATGAACGTGAGCTTGTCCACATTGTCTCTGGACAGGCGGCTGCGCTTGTCTGTTATAACGCCCCCAGCCGTGCTAAATACCCGTTCAGATAATACACTGGCTGCAGGGCACGCCAGCACCTCCAAGGCGTAAAGGGCAAGCTCAGGCCATGTGCCCAACTTGGAGACCCAGAAGTTGAAGGGGGCAGACCCCTCATTCACTACATGTAGGCGTGTGCACACATACTGCTCCACCATGTTGGTAAAATGCTGCCTCCTGCTAAGACGTTCCATATGAGCTGCTGGTGCTGCTGTTTGTTGTGGCGTGCTGACAAAGCTTTTCCACATTTCGGCCATGCTAACCCTGCCTTCTGAGGTGCTGGCGGTGCCCTGGTTGCGTTGGCGACCTCCTCCTCCTCCTCCTCCTCCTCTGCCTTGTGCTTCCACTGCGGCCCCGCTGTCAGATGGGAATGCCAGCAGCATGGTGTCTACCAGCGTGCGCTTGTACTCGTGCATCTTGCGATCGCGCTCCAGTGAGTGAATTAAGGACGGTACGTTGTCCTTGTAACGGGGATCCAGCAGCGTGGCCACCCAGTAATCAGCACAAGTTAGAATGTGGGCAACTCGGCGGTCGTTGTGGAGACACTGCAGCATGTAATCGCTCATGTGTGCCAGGCTGCCCAGAGGCAACGAAAGGCTGTCCTCTGTGGGAGGTGTATCGTCTGTGTCCTCTGTATCCCCCCAGCCACGCACCAGTGATGGCCATGAGCTGGCCTGGGTGCCACCCTGCTGTGAACATGGTTCCATCTCCTCCTCCATCTCCTCCTCCTCCTCATCCTCCTCATCCTCCAGAACTGTGCCCCTGCTGGACAATTGTGTCCCTGGCGTTTGTGTGTGCAGGAACCCACCCTCGGAGCCCCTTGCGAATGACTGCCCTGAAAGCCTTGGAAATGTTACCTCTTCATCCTCCTCCTCCTCCTCATCCTGTGCCACATCCTCTTCCATCATCGCCCGAATTGTTTTTTCAAGGAGGCATAGAAGTGGGATAGTTAAGCTGAGAACGGCGTCATTGCCACTGGCCATGTTGGTGGAGTACTCAAAACAGCGCAACAAGGCACACAGGTCTCGCATGGAGGCCCAGTTATTGGTGGTGAAGTGGTGCTGTTCCGCAGAGCGACTCACGCGTGCGTGCTGCAGCTGAAACTCCACTATGGCCTGCTGCTGCTCGCACAGTCTTTCCAGCATGTGCAAGGTGGAGTTCCACCTTGTGGGCACGTCACATATGAGGCGGTGAGCGGGAAGGCCGAAGTTACGCTGCAGCGCTGCCAGGCGAGCAGCAGCAGGGTGAGAACGCCGAAAGTGCGCACAAACGGCCCGCACTTTCTGCAGCATCTCTGACATATCGGGGTAGTTTTTAAGGAACCTCTGCACCACCAAATTCAGCACATGCGCCAGGCAAGGGATGTGCGTCAAACCGGCTAGGCCCAGAGCTGCTATGAGATTTCGCCCAGGCCGGGCTTGAGGCTCGCTGGCAGCAACCACTCATTTGTCTGCTGTTCCATGCTCCTCCACAACTCCTGCGCGGTGTGTGGTTTGTCCCCCAAACAGGCAAGTTGTAAAACTGCCTGCTGTCGTTTACCCCTGGCCGTGCTGAAGTTGGTGGTGAAGGTGTTACGCTGTCCGGATGAGGAGGCGGTAGAGGATGAGGAAGCGGAGTAGGAGGAGTTAGGAACAGGAGGCAAACTGAAGCGACCTGCAATCCTCGGTGGTGGAAGGACATGCGCCAAATTGCTATCCGCCTCAGGCCCATCCGCCACTGCATTTACCCAGTGTGCCGTTAGGGAGATATAACGCCCCTGACCGTGCTTACTGGTCCACGTATCGGTAGTTAGGTGGACCTTGGCACAGATGGCGTTGCGCAGTGCACACCTGATTTTTTCCCCCACTTGGTTGTGCAGGGAAGGGATGGCTTGCCTGGAAAAGTAGTGGCGGCTGGGCACGACGTACTGTGGGACAGCCACCGACATAAGGTTTTTAAAACTGTGCGTCTCCACCAGACGGAATGACAGCATTTCAAAGGCCAAGAATTTTGAAATGCTGGCATTCAGGGCCAGGGATCGCGGGTGGGTAGGGGGGTACTTCCTCTTCCTCTCAAGTGTTTGGGAGATGGAAAGCTGAACGCTTCCACGGTGGTGTTGCTGACAGATCGTCTGTTTGCGGGGTGGCAGGTGCCGGTATCACTACAGATGTGGCTGGAGCGGCCGAGACTGCAGCAGAAGAGGAAGCAGGATGAGCCAGAGACGTTTCTTGGTTTTGAAGGTGTGTACTCCACTGCAGCTCGTGCTTTGCACTTAGATGCCTGATCATGCAGGTTGTGCTCAGGTTGAGAAGGTTTATGCCTCGCTTCAAGCTCTGATTGCACAGGGTGCAAACCACTCGTGTCCTGTCATCAGCACATTTTCTAAAGAACTTCCACGCTAGAGAACTCCTTTGAGCTGACTTTGGTGCGCTCGTTCCCTTGCTGCGTTGGGCAGTAGCGGGCGTAGTGTCTAGGGCACGGCCGCTCCGCTTCTGCATCCTGCTCCCTCTTCTGCTGTGCTGGTGGCTCTGTGCGACCACCGCCTCTTCCTCCAAACTACTCAGGTCACCTGCATGACGTTCATTCCATGTGGGGTCGAGGACCTCATCGTCCTCCACATCATCTTCCACCCAGTCTTCACCCCTGCCCTCCTTGTCGGTCTCCACAATGCTGAACGCCGCAGCAGTTGGCACCTGCGTTTCGTCATCATCGGAGACGTGCTGCGATGATCCTTGCATGTACTCATCTTGAGAAATAAGTGGTTGGGCATCGCTGCACTCAATCTGCACACAATCTTTTCCACTTCTGGGGCAGGGCTAGGTGGATGGCCCTGGGAAACCCTGCTGACAGAGTCATCAAAAAGAAGAAGAGACTGCTGTATGGCTTGGGGCTCAGACTGCTTGCCTGATTTGCAAGGGGGTGAGGTGAAAGACGGTTGGACATCGGCTGCAGGTGCCAACTGTGACCTTTCTGCAGTAGACTGGGTGGGAGACAATGTGAAGGAACTGGAGGCACTGTCAGCAGCAAACCAATCTACTATCGCCTCCACTTGTTCTGGCCTCATCACTTCTAGGGGCGTATGATGCCCTACCAAATACTGATGCAGGTTCTGTCGCCTACTCACACTTGAGGAAGGTGTTTCACTTGTGCGTGTAGCTGGCACAGATCGACCACATCCTCTCCTTGCAACAGGAGCTCTACCAGCAGCACCACGACCCAGGCCATGGCCCTTATTTGACGGTCTCCTCATATTTCTGTAATTTAAGATCTTGCCCTAGAAAGGTTTTTATTGAATAGCGGAATAGGAAATATGATCCAAAAAAGTGTATGTATCTTGCACGTACAAAACCACACTAGGCCCCAATTACTATTGTTTCTACCCCTAAAAGGATGGATGAGGAGTAGGAGGAGTATGGAACAAACAGCACCCTCAAATCTTCAGAAGTATGAGATGAACCTCAAAAACTTGGAAAGGTGGATCTCACACGTACCGACACAGACTATCCCGCAATTCAATTGATCCTCAAAGGTTTTTATTGAATAGCGGAATAGGAAATATGATCAAAAAGAAAGTGTATGTATCTCACACGTACACCACCACACTAGGCCCCAATTACTATTGTTTGTACCCCTAAAAGGATGGTTGAGCAGTAGGAGGAGGAGTATGGAACAGGCAGCACCCTCAAATCTTCAGAAGTATGAGATGAACCCCAAAAACTTGGAAAGGTGGATCTCACACGTACCGACACAGACTATCACGCAATTTAATTGATCCCCAAAGGTTTTAATTGAATAGCGGAATAGGAAATATGATCAAAAAGAAAGTGTATGTATCTCACACGTACACCACCACACTAGGCCCCAATTACTATTGTTTGTACCCCTAAAAGGATGGTTGAGCAGTAGGAGGAGGAGTATGGAACAGGCAGCACCCTCAAATCTTCAGAAGTATGAGATGAACCCCAAAAACTTGGAAAGGTGGATCTCACACGTACCGACACAGACTATCACGCAATTTAATTGATCCCCAAAGGTTTTAATTGAATAGCGGAATAGAAAATATGATCAAAAAGAAAGTGTATGTATCTCACACGTACACCACCACACTAGGCCCCAATTACTATTGTTTGTACCCCTAAAAGGATGGTTGAGCAGTAGGAGGAGGAGTATGGAACAGGCAGCACCCTCAAATCTACAGAAGTATGAGATGAACCCCAAAAACTTGGAAAGGTGGATCTCACACGTACCGACACAGACTATCACGCAATTTAATTGATCCCCAAAGGTTTTAATTGAATAACGGAATAGAAAATATAATCAAAAAGAAAGTGTATGTATCTCACACATACACCACCACACTAGGCCCCAATTACTATTGTTTGTACCCCTAAAAGGATGGTTGAGCAGTAGGAGGAGGAGTATGGAACAGGCAGCACCCTCAAATCTTCAGAAGTATGAGATGAACCCCAAAAACTTGGAAAGGTGGATCTCACACGTACCGACACAGACTATCACGCAATTTAATTGATCCCCAAAGGTTTTAATTGAATAGCGGAATAGAAAATATGATCAAAAAGAAAGTGTATGTATCTCACACGTACACCACCACACTAGGCCCCAATTACTATTGTTTGTACCCCTAAAAGGATGGTTGAGCAGTAGGAGGAGGAGTATGGAACAGGCAGCACCCTCAAATCTTCAGAAGTATGAGATGAACCCCAAAAACTTGGAAAGGTGGATCTCACACGTACCGACACAGACTATCACGCAATTTAATTGATCCCCAAAGGATTTAATTGAATAGCGGAATAGAAAATATGATCAAAAAGAAAGTGTATGTATCTCACACGTACACCACCACACTAGGCCCCAATTACTATTGTTTGTACCCCTAAAAGGATGGTTGAGCAGTAGGAGGAGGAGTATGGAACAGGCAGCACCCTCAAATCTTCAGAAGTATGAGATTGTGTTCACTGTACCCCACAAAGATTGTGTTCACTGCACCCCACAAAGATTGTGTTCACTGCACCCTAAAAGGATTTTGTTCACTGCACCCCAAAAAGATTGTGTTCACTGTACCCCCCAAAGATTGTGTTCACTGCACCCCACAAAGATTCTGTTCCCTGTACCCCACAAAGATTGTGTTCACTGCACCCCACAAAGGATTTTGTTCACTGCACCCCAAAAAGATTGTGTTCACTGCACCCCAAAAAGGATGTTGTTCACTGCACCCCAAAAAGGATTTTGTTCACTGCACCCCACAAAGATTGTGTTCACTGCACCCCACAAACATTGTGTTCACTGTACCCCACAAAGGATTTTGTTCACTGCACCCCAAAAAGATTGTGTTCACTGTACCCCCCAAAGATTGTGTTCACTGCACCCCACAAAGGATTTTGTTCACTGCACCCCAAAAAGATTGTGTTCACTGTACCCCCCAAAGATTGTGTTCACTGCACCCCACAAAGATTCTGTTCACTGTACCCCACAAAGATTGTGTTCACTGCACCCCACAAAGGATTTTGTTCACTGCACCCCAAAAAGATTGTGTTCACTGCACCCCAAAAAGGATGTTGTTCACTGCACCCCAAAAAGGATTTTGTTCACTGCACCCCAAAAAGATTGTGTTCACTGCACCCCACAAAGATTGTGTTCACTGCACCCCACAAAGGATTTTGTTCACTGCACCCCAAAAAGATTGTGTTCACTGTACCCCCCAAAGATTGTGTTCACTGCACCCCACAAAGGATTTTGTTCACTGCACCCCAAAAAGATTATGTTCACTGTACCCCCCAAAGATTGTGTTCACTGCACCCCACAAAGATTCTGTTCACTGTACCCCACAAAGATTGTGTTCACTGCACCCCACAAAGATTGTGTTCACTGCACCCCAAAAAGATTGTGTTCACTGCACCCCAAAAAGGATTTTGTTCACTGCACCCCAAAAAGGATGTTGTTCACTGCACCCCAAAAAGGATTTTGTTCACTGCACCCCAAAAAGATTGTGTTCACTGCACCCCACAAAGATTGTGTTCACTGCACCCCACAAAGGATTTTGTTCACTGCACCCCAAAAAGATTGTGTTCACTGTACCCCCCAACGATTGTGTTCACTGCACCCCACAAAGATTCTGTTCACTGCACCCCAAAAAGGATTTTGTTCACTGCACCCCAAAAAGATTGTGTTCACTGCACCCCACAAAGATTGTGTTCACTGCACCCCACAAAGGATTTTGTTCACTGCACCCCAAAAAGATTGTGTTCACTGCACCCCAAAAAGGATGTTGTTCACTGCACCCCAAAAAGATTGTGTTCACTGCACCCCAAAAAGATTGTGTTCACTGCACCCCACAAAGGATTTTGTTCACTGCACCCCAAAAAGATTGTGTTCACTGCACCCCAAAAAGGATGTTGTTCACTGCACCCCAAAAAGGATTTTGTTCACTGCACCCCAAAAAGATTTTGTTCACTGCACCCCAAAAAGGACGTTGTTCACTGCACCCCAAAAAGATTGTGTTCACTGCAGCCCAAAAATATTGTGTTCACTGCAGCTCACACACAGAAAAATGGATGTGGATCACTGACACCTGCCTATCTCCTATCCCACACCACACAGCAATATCGATTGTAGTTTGTAGAACACAGTTTCGCTAAAATTCAGCAGCAGCAGCCTCTCCCTAACAGGATTGAGAAGAGATCGTAGATCAGGATTGAGTGCAGAGTCACCCCACCCCCCACACAGCAATATCGATTGTACTTTGTAGAAGACACTGACCCTATAATTCAGCAGACTCTATCCCTAAAATGCCTACAACTCGCCCTGCCTAAACACTCCGACCTGTCCCTCAATTCTATCCGGACACAAATGATTTTTTCCTGCCTGTCTTTCCCTAATCAGCAGCCAGCACGTTGATGTGTGCTCTGTCCCTGATCTAAGCAGCAGAATGAAGACGCTGCGGCTGCCTGGAACTTATAAAGACTTGGTCACATGCTTCAGACGGCCAATCACAGCTACTGAGACATTTGCCGGCATGGCTGGGATGGCTTAAGGCACACCAGTTAAACGATTGTTGATTGGCTGTTGAAAGCCCGCCATGAAAAGAGCGCCAAAGCATGCAAAACCCGGAAATAAAACGACCGAACGCAGATTTTTACCCGAACATACAGTAAAGTGTCCGTGCCCGTGTTCGGGTACAAAAAATCCAATTATTCGGTACGAACACGAATAATACAGTCCGTGTTCGCTCAACACTATATATATATATATATATATATATATATATATATATATATATATATATATATATATATATTTTTTTTTTTATCACTGTCTTTGACAGTGAATCCCCCCCCCCCCCTATTGCTTTCATGTTTCATCTGTGTATTTATTTACATCTCACCATGCACTATATCACTTTATGATATTTTCACTTACTATACTTTTATCTTTTGCATTGTTTGCACGATATCACTTATCTTTGAATATTGCTATCATATTTTTGCAGTTGCTTTGCTTGGTTTTAAAGTTTTTATTATTTATTACTGTTATTCACCACATGGGGGGTGATTAAGCGCCGATTCATTTTACCTATTTTAGGTAGTTTTAAAACTTGCCTGTTTGGGGGAAAAATCACACCGCGCAGGAGTTGTGGAGGAGCATGAAACAGCAGACCGATGAGTGGTTGCTGCCAGCGAGCCTCAAGCCCGGCCTGGTGGTGTGCGATAACGAGCGAAATCTCATAGCAGCTCTTGGCCTAGCCGGTTTGACGCACATCCCTTGCCTGGCGCATGTGCTGAATTTGGTGGTGCAGAGGTTCCTTAAAAAGTACCCCGATATGTCAGAGCTGCTGCAGAAAGTGCGGGCCGTCTGTGCGCACTTTTGGCGTTCTCATCCTGCTGCTGCTCGCCTGTCAGCGCTGCAGCGTAACTTCGGCCTTCCCGCTCACCGCCTCATATGTGACGTGCCCACAAGGTGGAACTCCACCTTGCACATGCTGCAAAGACTGTGCGAGCAGCAGCAGGCCATAGTGGAGTTTCAGCTGCAGCACGCACGCGTGAGTCGCTCTGCGGAACAGCACCACTTCACCACCAATAACTGGGCTTCCATGCAAGACCTGTGTGCCTTGTTGCGCTGTTTTGAGTACTCCACCAACATGGCCAGTGCCAATGACGCCGTTGTCAGCTTAACTATCCCACTTCAATGCCTCCTTCAAAAAACGATTTGAGTGGTGATGGAAGAGGATGTGGCACAGGAGGAGGAGGAAGAGGGATCATTTCCAAGGCTTTCAGGGCAGTCATTCACAAGTGGCTCCGAGGGTGGGTTCCTGCACCCACAAACGCCAGGTACACAATTGTCCAGCAGGGGCACAGTTCTTTAGGATGAGGAGGATGAGGAGGAGGAGTTGGAGGAGGAGATGGAACCATGTTCACAGCAGGGTGGCACCCAGGCCAGCTCATGGCGATCACTGGTGCGTGGCTGGGGGGATACAGAGGACACAGACGATACACCTCCCACAGAGGACAGCCTTTTATTGCCTCTGGGCAGCCTGTCACACATGAGCGATTACATGCTGCAGTGTCTCCACAACGACCGCCGAGTTGCCCACATTCTAACTTGTGCTGATTACTGGGTGGCCACACTGCTGGATCCCCGTTACAAGGACAACGTACCGTCCTTAATTCACTCACTGGAGCGTAATCGCAAGATGCGCGAGTACAAGCGCACGCTGGTAGACGCGATGCTGCTGGCATTCCCACCTGACAGCGGGGCCACAGTGGAAGCACAAGGCCAAGGCAGAGGAGGAGGAGGAAGAGGTCGCCAACGCAACCAGGGCACCGCCAGCACCTCAGAAGGCAGGGTTTGCATGGCCGAAATGTGGAAAAGCTTTGTCAGCACGCCACAACAAACAGCAGCACCAGCAGCTCATATAGAACGTCTTAGCAGGAGGCAGCATTTCACCAACATGGTGGAGCAGTATGTGTGCACACGCCTACATGTAGTGAATGACGGGTCTGCCCCCTTCAGCTTCTGGGTCTCCAAATTGGGCACATGGCCTGAGCTTGCCCTTTACGCCTTGGGGGTGCTGGAGTGCCCTGCAGCCAGTGTATTATCTGAACGTGTATTTAGCACGGCTGGGGGCGTTATCACAGACAAGCGCAGCCGCCTGTCCATAGACAATGTGGACAAGCTCACATTCATTAAAATGAACCAGGCATGGATCCCACAGGACTTGTCTGTACCTTGTGCAGAATAGAGATGGATACCAGCCTTACCCAGCCATTGTTATATTTTTGATCTTTCTCACTCTTTTGGGGTGTACCCTAATTTAAAATGACTAAAAAAAAAGCAGTGTTGGCTACCTCGTCCCCCTCCACCGCCGCTTCAACCTACACCGCCACATCCACTGCCACCTCAACCTCCCTCCTACTCCATATGGGCCTCGTCCTTCACAGATGAAGAAAATTGTTTTATTTTTCTGTTTTTTTTTTGTTGTTTTAAGTTTATCCACATTTGTTTGCAGAGCACTTGGCATGCTCTTAACTACATTTTGCTGCCATTTGCAGCACCCTAGCCCTTTCCATTGGTTTTTTAGAGCCATTTTAGTGCCTGAAAGTTTGGGTCCCCATTGACTTCAATGGGGTTCGGTGTCCGGGTCAAGTTCGGAAAAAGTCACGGACCCGGACTTTTTTTTCAAGTTCGGCCGGACCCACCGAACACGGACATCCAGGTGTCCGCTCAACTCTAGTCACAGGTCATGTCACAGTCATGTCACAGGTCAAGACACAGGTCATGTCACAGTCATGTCACAGGTCATGTCACAGGTCAGGCCACAGGTCATGTCATCACGCTTCAGCGGCTTCAATCACTTACCTGCTCTCCTGGGCTGCCTGCCAGACGTCCACGGAGCGCTGCTCCTCTCCTCTCCTCGAGTCCTCTTCTTCCTTCTTCTGAGTCCTGATGGCGGCGGGAACCGGTCCGGCGGGAAGGTGACAGAGATCGGGCGGTGAGTGAGACGTCCACGGCGCGCTGCTCCTCTCCTCGAAGTCCTCTTCTTCTGACGGCGGCGGGAACCGGTCCGGCGGGAAGGTGACGGAGATTGGGTGGTGACGGTGAGTGACTGACGTATGCACCGGCACCACCCCCAATGACGTCAGCAGGGTCAGGATGTCCTGAATGATGATTGGTCCAGGCTGGAGTCTGGACCAATCACAGCCAGAACATCACAAAAGTGGGGAGTGTCGGGGCGCATTGCTCTGCGCCCCGGTGACCCCCAGAAGGCCGCCAATCGGCGTCTTTGCCCGCCGCACGTGGGGTGGAAAACCCCACCCCCCCATAGCCACCACTAAGTCCGGCACCCCTAGTGGGCTATAAATTTAATATATTTTTTTTAATCTTTTCTTTTCTTTTTTTAATCTTTTTTTTTCTTTTTTTGGGGGGGACAGCACTCCTGCGCCCCCTATAGACAGGCTGCCACTGGTACTCACCCCCCAGTCTGCCACCAATCAAGTAGACCTGTCTCATGATATAAATAAAGAACAGGGGTTTAGTTGACACGCATTTGCAAACGCATGTGTAAGCTGCAGGGCCACTACACGGCACCCTGTTTTACCTGCAGTCCTAACACTTTTAATTTGAGTGTCTCCACACTGGGAGCACATGGCTGCTAATGGATGGATAGGAGGCAGGTGGGAGGGAGCAGCCCAAACCTCCCCCAACCCACCCCCATCCATGACTGATCTCAAAACTTTGTGATGGTACAAACTGAAAACGACCAGCTGAGAAGCATACACCTCCAACCCCTTGGCGGATGCCTCATGTAAAGTCCCAATCTGTGTTTAACACTGCATCCGCCAAGGGGTTGGAGGTGTATGCTTCTCAGCTGGTCGTTTTCAGTTTGTACCATCACAAGAACATCGCTATTAAAGTTTTGAGATACTAGACCAGTCATGGATGGGGGTGAGTTGAGGGAGGTTTGGGCTGCTCCCTTCCACCTGCCTCCTATCCATCCATTAGCAGCCATGTGCTCCCAGTGTGGAGACACTCAAATTAAAAGTGTTAGGACTGCAGGTAAAACAGGGTGCCGTGTAGTGGCCCTGCAGCTTACACATGTGTTTGCAAATGCGTGTCAACTAAACCCCTGTTCTTTATTTATATCATGAGACAGGTCTACTTGGTTGGTGGCAGACTGGAGGGTGAGTACATCAGACTGGGGGCTGGCTGGCTTCCATGCACCTCTCTTAATCCTTTTCAATTTGTTTTTTCTGATACAGGGATGGAGATGCTGGGCATATCTGCTGGTGTCTCACCTAAAGTCCCACATAGCCCACATTGTTTATGTTTCCGAGAACTGATGTCAACAGGATTATTATGAGAGAATTCTGCCCACGGGTAGAGATGACCAATCATCATGATGAGTAGAGACTAAAGTGGGGAAAAAGACCTCTAACTCCTGATTAACCATCTCAGTCTGTCCATTGGATTGATGGTGGTAAGAAGAGGAAAAATCCAAGATAATATTGAGGGATTTGCAAAAGGCTCTCCAAAAGTGAGGTGTAAATTGAACACCCTTGTCATAAACAATATCGAAAGGAACCCCATGGAGGCAGAAGATTTCTCGAATAAAAATGGTAACCAGAGCAGGAGCAGAAGGGAGATAAGGAAGAGGAACAAAATGAGCCATCTTGGAGAACCGATCGATTACCACCCAAATGACCACATTATTCTCAGACGGTAGCAGATTGTTGATAAAGTCCATGGCAATGTGTAAGGAGAATACCTGTAAATGAGTGGAGCCCAATGTCCGACAACATCAGGCAAGCTCAGTTCTGAAATAGGAAAGTCTGAATTACAAGACAAATAATCCGTGTTGGGGGTCACAAGCCAAGTTAGGTGCCGGAGAGAATTTCGTAGTCGGGTCACAAGCCAAAGTCGTTTTCCAAACAGCAATAGACATAGCACAAGTAGTATGCAGGGTCAGACCACAATAACCTGGCAACAGGAAGTGCAGAGACAAGGCTTATACAGGAAGTTCATGGGAAGAGCAAGGAATTCAAGGCTCTATAGCAATCAAGACAAGAGGTAGGGTTGTCCAATAGATTAGGCAGGATTGTCCAATAGATCAGGCAGGGAGTTCTCCAGCATCCCAGATAGCTCAGCGAGAAGAATCAATGCCAGACACAGAAGCGGCCCCAGGTTTGAGCCCAGGTCCTGATACAATGTGAGACCAGGGCTCCTTAGGAATGGACAAGAGCATGAGAAGACCAGCAGGAGCTTGCGTGCAGGATTTAGACTGGGCACAGATATGACAAGCCTTAACATAGTCTTTGACATCTGAACAGAGAGTAGGCCACCAGAAGTGGCAACTTAGGAGAAGGAAGGATTGGAGGTGCCTGCTTGGAATCATGTCCCCAATGAAGGATCTTAGATCAGTGGGGACAAAGGTTTTGCCAGGAGGAATTTTTGACTGTAGAATGGGCAAGAATGCATGAGGTAGGAATGACAGGCTCAGGTTCAGAGGTGGGCTCCTCATCCAGAGTTTCAAATGACCTAAAGAGTGTATCAGCCCGAATGTTGCAGGAACCAGGTTTGTATGTAAAAGTGAAATTAAAACAGGAAAAGAAAACACTCCACCTGGCCTGTCTGGGATTCAGACATTTGGCATTCTGTAAGTACTGCAGGTTTTTATGATCAGTGAAAATTGTTATGGAGTGAGAGGAACCGTCCAAGAGATGACGCCACTCCTCTAATACCAATTTAATAGCAAGAAATTCCTGATCACCAATAGCGTCATTTTTCTCTGCCTGCAAAACATTTTTGGAGAAAGATGCACATGGTTGACATTTTTCCTCAATGGATTGAAGAAGCACAGCTCACACCCCAGTCAAAGAAGCATCCACTTCAATAAAGAATGGCTCCCCAGGATTAGGTCTCCTCAAGAGAGGTCCAGAAACAAAGGCCTGTTTTAACTCATGGAATGCAGAGACAGCTTCTGGAGGCCACTCCTTGGCATTTGCACCCTTCTTGGTCAAGGCAATAATCGGCGCAGCAATGGAAGAGTAATTCCTAATAAACTGCCTGTAATCATTTGTGAACCCAAAAAGGCTTTGTGTCACCTTGAGGCTGGCAGCGAGAGGTCAGTTAGTAATGGCCGAGACCTTTCCCAGGGTTCATATAAAGACCCAAACTAGAGAAAAAACAGCCTAAAAACAGGACCTCAGAACATTAAAAAGAACACTTTTCCGACTTGGCATACAGATTATTCTCTCTAAGGCACTGGAGTACAATCCAGACATGGTTTCTGTGAACGACCAGGTTTAAAGAAAAGATGAGAATGTCATTTAGATAGATGACAACAAATTGATATAGCAGATGCCTAAAGATTTTGTTGAAAACGTTTTGGAATTCAGCTGGGGCATTACACAGACCAAAGGGCATAACCAAGTATTCCTAATGGCCATCTCTAGTGTTAAATGCCATTTTCCATTCATCGCCTTCCTTTATCCGGATCAGATTGTATGCACCTCTGAGATCCAACTTAGTAAAAATGGAGCTACCTTGAATCTGTTGAGCAGTTCAGATATCAAGGGTAAGGGGTATCAATTTTTGATTGTCACCGCATTCAAGCCTTGATAGTCAATGCAGGGTCTTAAAGTACCATCTTTCTTGGCAACAAAAAAGAACCCTGCTCCTGCAGGCGAAGATGATTTCCAGATTAATCCTTTTTCTAGATTTTCAGCAACATACTCTATGACCTGGGTCTCTGGGATTGACAGGGGGTAGGTATGACCCCTGGGCAGAGTTGCTCCAGGAAAACACATCCCAGAAATTGTTATATGCAGCAGGAAAAGCAGAAGATACTGATGTGGTGGCAACAGGAAGTCTCTCCTTTGGGGCAACCTTGAGTAGGCAGGATGAGAAACAAGAGGAAACCCAAGCCAGGATCTGCCCAGAAGTCCAGTTAAATTGCGGAAAATGGAGCTGTAACCAAGGAAGGCCCAATACAATAGGGGTTGAAGCCTAAGGTAGGATAAGGAAGGATATCCACTACTAGTGGAGTACCCCAACCGACATCTTAACTGGAAGGGTCTGGAAGTGGATAGGGCCCCCTGGAAAAACAGTGCCATCAATCGCCAAGACCACCAGTGGAGTGGTGAGGGGCGAAAGGGAAAGATTCATGGAAGATGCAGTTCCCCAGTCCATAAAAATGCCAGCGGCTACGGAATCCAGATAGACCGAATGAGAGGAAGTGCCAACATAGAGGAACAAAGAAAGGAAGCTAGAAGGTGAACGTGATATTTCTGGAGCCATTACTCTACCTTCCAGATATATTAGACCCGAGCGTTTCCTGAATGAAGTGAGCAGGTGTCACGAAAATGACCTTTGCCCCAACAATAGAGACACAGGCCCAGAGTTCTGCGCCTAGCACATTCCTTGGAAGGTAGTCTGGTCCGGCCCAGCTGCATATGTTCCTCAGCTGGCAGGGGATGCTCCACGGTTTGAAAATAGGGGAGCTCAAGCTGACTAAGGGCCAAGGAGTGCTGGCATCTTTTCTCTAGTGTCCTCTCCTGAAAGTGAATATCGATCTGGTTACACAAGGAGATGACATTGTCTAGATCAGCGGGGACAGTTCTTCCCACTAATTCATCCTTCACTCTGTCAGAGAGGCCATATAAAAAAAGTTGCAACGATGGCCTCATTATTCCAGCTCAGCTCAGCAGTTAGTACACAAAAATGAATGGCATACTGTCCCACTGAAACAGACTCTTGTCGGAGATGTAAAAGAGCCCTGGCCGCTGAAGAGACATGACCCGGTTCCTTAAAGATAATCCGAAAGAGTTTCAAGAATTCAGGCAAGCTAGAAACCACTGGATCATTCTTCTCGCACAGAGGAGCAGCCCAGGCTAAAGCCTTGCCGGACAGGAGGGAAATAATACAGTCTACCTTTGCCTGATTAGACAGGAAGTTTTGGGGCTGGAGTTCAAAATGAATGGTGCATTGGCTAAAAAAACCCCTGTAGGCCTTGGAGTCCCCAGAGTAATGGGACAGAGCTGGTAAATGCAAAGAATTTGCGTCTGCGACCGGAATAGGTACGGCAGCAAATTGCGATTGAGGTTGTTGAACGGCGGTCCTAAGGAGGCTTGAAAAAAACAGACATGTAGGCGCTAAAAGTCCATCCACATATCAAGAAAATTAATATGTAATATCCATAAAAAAGTCCAGTAAAAAGTCCAATAAGGAGTCCAATAAAAAAAAAACAATAATAAATGGGGAGGGGGGGGGGGGGTTTGTAATAAAATAAACGTCCGGCTGCACCAGGCAGATTTACTCAGAGATGAGGAAGAAAACTCTGGAGCAACATGTAAGAGAAAACAGAAAAGCGCTGAGTGCAGACTGCTTTATTGATGATATGTAAAAACAAAATAGCAGCAACTCACAAGACCAGATGGTAATAGGCTGACATGGATATAGAAGAATCCACCGGGTGGTGCCATCCCTCTAGGAAGATGTATGGCGTGCAGTAAGCTGTGGAGCCATGGGTAACAGGAGAGAGAGTGGCCGGCCTTTATCTCGAGCTGTCCGGGACCTCTGACAGAACTGATACAGCAATAGAGGGAGGAAGGGGCTGTGACACGGCTGGAAACAACCCAGAAACCGGAAGATGCATGACGCGTTTCTGAGCATGCGCCAAGTCCGCAGTGGACATGTGCGCTCTTTCCTCAGGTGCAGGGGAAAGATTGTACTGCCCGGTATATTTAAAGCTGAGTGAGTCACTGATCTTATTTCTCAATGTAGGGGCGCTCCTATAGGTTACAATGGGTCTATCTAGGATAACCAAATTCAAATGGGGATCTTGCTTTAGAATACCCCAATGTTTATGCACGATCTTCTCCATTTTTTTGTACTGACAATGAAACCTCATAACAAAGCGAACTGGGGGATCATCATTACTAGCTCGAGATGTAACAGGTTTACCAGGGAGGTAGATCTGATGCGCTTGTAAACCCATTACATCTTTTTTTGTTATTTTTCATTCATTATTATTATTTTCTATTTATTTATTATTTATTTATTATTATTTTTTATTTTTTATTATTGGTATACATGTGTATTGTATATTATCAATGTATTGTATATATATATATATATATATATATATATATATATATATATGTATATATATATATATATATATATATATATACATACATATTATGGCTGTACCTGTATAAGTGTATTGTTCACTCTTTTTTGTATATAATCCCATATATTTTCATGGCGCTTTTAGGTTTTTAGCTGTATACTATTTTGTAGTTTTATTCTAGTCCCCACTGTGTTTTTGTTACCAATAGCTATTCCTAGATGGAGGGCCTCCTACTTATTGGCTCAGTAATTAGTGACTCACTCAGCTTTAAATATACCGGGCAGTACGATCTTTCCCCCGCTCTTGAGGAAAGAGCGTGCATGGACAGCTCGAGATAAAGGCCGGCCATTCTCTCTCCTGTTACCCACGGCTCCACAGCTTACTGCACGCCATACATCTTCCTAGAGGGACGGCACCACCCGGTGGATTCTTCTATATCCATGTCAGCCTATTACCATCTGGTATTGTGAGTTGCTGCTATTTTGTTTTTACATATCATCAATAAAGCAGTCTGCACTCGCTTTTCTGTTTTCTCTTACTAAGGAGGCTTGAAGCTGTTCAAGCGGTATGCCAAATCCTGAAGGAATTGCCTCACCTGGGTCTGATTAGATTCCTGGGTTTCGAGTCTGCTGACTATGCCCTGCAGCTGATCATCGGCCGGTAGAGACTCATCAGTCAGGTCCATGGCCCGAGCAAACTGTCAGTGCCACCTGCGGGACCAAGTGATGGGGAGTGCACTGCGGAGGTTGTGAACCCAACGGCTGATTGCTGAGGGTCAATGGCTCAGAGAAGCAGCTACGCAGGGTCACAGCCATGGTGTGGAGTCTAAGAGCCCCATGGTGTGGAGTCTAAGAGCCAGCAGGTTTTAACCAGAGCATCTAATGGCGAAGATGGACTTGGCTGCAGCTGACTCCAGGTCGCGGCCCCCAGGGTCTCCCAGCTCACACCCACGGCTGGCTCTGGTGGATGGAGAGGAAGTAGCAGTCCAGGGCAACAAGGGATAGTCAGGAGAACAAGCCAAAGGTCAGGGCAACAAGCAGACCGAGATGGTCAGAAGGACAAGCCAAAGTCAGTACACGAATATCAGATGTAGAGCACATGGCAAGAAACACTCAGGGAAGCCTTCACACAGGTGTTGCTGGGGCAAAGCTGGCTTGCAGTGTGTGGGTTAATATGGTGTTTCCTGTTAGAGGCTGGGGTGGAGCCATGCTGAGAGAAGATTACTTAAGCACAGGTTTGAGAGCAAAGTCCCTAAAGCTGATACACAGATCAGAGAGGTAAGCAAACAGTCAGGTCATGAAACATTACTGCAAATTCATGACATAGAAACTGACTGTCAGGGCCTGGATTTGAACCCGGAACCTCTGCTGCGGCAGGCAATGTTGCTTCTTGCTGAGCCACCTGAAATGCAGGACAGTTCCCTGGACAGTTCCCTGAATGATCCTGCCTTGAACCTTGTTTGTCCTGAACCTTGAACTCTTTTCTCCTTTCATGAATTTTCTGGTTTAAGCCACGTCTCTTCACTTCCTGTTTGGCAGATTATTGTGCTCTCTCCAGCCAGTATCTCGCTTTTGCCGTTCCTGCTGCCATTCATATCTTTACTAGCACTCGTTCCTGACCCTTGACTTGTTCCCTTGCTACGCAGCAGCTTGATTCCAACCTGCAACCACTTGTTACTGACCTTTGGCTTGTTTACTGAGTACATTACTGTTTGATCTTTACCTGCTATATCCACTACTGGAAATCCCGGCCACAACCTGGTACTAACATGCAGCAAAACCCATCTCCACCATCAGGAGCTCTGGTGAACCCGGATTTTTACTTTGATTTCCCACCTCAGATGAGCCTGCATTTATTGCCAGGGTGACCTGTTTGCATACCAATCCTGCTAGTTGGTGAGAGTCCTTCTACTGCTAAAGCTACTCGTCTCTGAGCCTGACCCCTGACCATGACACAGACATATATTCATTGGGACTACAAGTATCAGCTCAACTACAGAAGTATAAATCAAAGTCAGAGTCCACACAAACAGACCCTTATATGTTCTGAAGCACTGATGAAGTAGAGATGTGTGGCCCCCAAAACACACTGGTTCTTGTATGCAATTCATGTTTGGAAAAAATCTTAATTTGAACTTTCAGATTCAAATATTGTCTTCACATCTTGAGGTTCTTGTGGTAGTTCCTCGGTACACCGAAGCAGCCCACATATTACCCAAATGCCCAACAGGGACACTGTCAGCAGAACATTGATAAAAAAAGATTGAGTATCACTTACCATTATCCTAAGGTTCCAGCACCATCAACTTACTATTCCAATCCTCCATGTACAATGCAGTAGGGCTGTGCATTTTCACTGGTTTCACAATTCAATTTGATTACGATTATCATGAAAACGATTATCGATGCATCACAATTACTGTCCACAGCTTCCATTTACATAACACAGCCCCCCATTAACATTAGACAGCCCCCATTGACATAACACAGCCCCCCATTGACATAACACAGCCAATCTACATTATATAGCAGCCCCCCCCCCCCCACCCCTGCACTTCACAGGAAAGCCCTGCTGGCTGCCAGCGCACTCAAAAGTTAAAACAAATTAGTGTCAGTGACACTTCCAGTATGTAAGGGTTAATGTAAACTGATGCCTGAGTGATTACCTTATTATCTCTGGTATTTAAATCGTCAGTCTGCACTCGTGCACTCGGCCGGCAGGGAGGAGGGGGAGGAGGAGGAGATCGGCCGGCCAAAGGGCACGTGACTGTGACGGAGAGGAAAAGACTGGAGATGATAAGGTAAAATCAGGCATCAGTTTACATTGACCCTTACACACTGGAAGTGTCCCTAAAACTGAGTCACTGACACTAATTTTTTTAACTTTTGAGTGCACGGGCAGCCAGCAGGGCTGTCCTTGGAGAAGCGGGGGGGAGCCGGGATGATGTCATCCACGCATCGATGCGGCCAGTCCTCAGCATTGGATTCGAATCATTCAAGGCCGCATCGCAATGCATCGATGCAATGATTATTTTCAACACCCCTACAATGCAGAGTAATAGCCCTGCACTGTACAGGATGATGCTGAAAGACCACCCACAGCCTGGGGCATGTGAGGAAGAGCAGGAGAGTACCAATGCCTACCAGAGCAGGGGTAAGGTAAGTAACAGAGCCTTCTCATCTCCCCCTAGACCTAAGGAACATTTGACTCTTGCACTGTGTTTTTTTTTTTTCATCAAACCCAGAGTGGGACGTTAAAAATAAACAAAAGTTGGTGCACTTCAGTGAACTCCACAACAAACAGATATGCTCCAAAAGAAAACTTTGGAACCAATCTTCAAAAATGTTCAACATGTGCTTCTTTATTCCAATGTGAACCCCCCCCCCCCCCCATTAAATAATTTGCACTCATCAAATTTTCAGCCTTTCTGTTTAAGGAAAGGTAATAAATACTTTGACTCCCAGGGCTGGGCACCTGTAATTTCTTCCATTTTTCCTTAAATAGCTTTTCTGTCCAGGCATCAACAATAACAGGGAGGAATCACAAAGAGTACAAAACCCCTTTTAAATTAAAAAAGCTAAAAACAACTAAAGCCACATACTTGCGCAATACCAGCTTGATGTATAACTGCATCAGGTAGGATCACAGCAATGCCGCCATCATCCTCCTGTTACTCTGAGATATTGTTTAAATATCATGAGACTTTTTTCCTCAGGCTAGCTCTTGTAACAGGCTCCTCCTTTAATGCAGTTTAATTCAAGGGCCACACATCCATCCCTGTTATGCATGTAACCACTCGGTTCTGCTGCTCCATCCATAAAGCCGTGGCATCTGTCAGCCTGTCATTCATTTGTAAAGGCCGCTGGTCATGGCTAAATGCAAACGCCCATGACTCCTGGGCACAGGAATACACTTCTTAATGGTGTACAGCCTCCTGCCCCCCTAAAGCATGACTGGTCATTGTATAGGGCTAAGTTTCTTTTCCCAGTCTGATGAAGGAAATTGTGAGAAGGTAATGTAGATGCAGACGTTTGGCAGTTAAATAATAAATAGATAAACATAGAACAAAACATAGAACAAAACTTAAAGGTGTAGATGTTTACTAAACATAGAACAAAACTTAAAGTTGTTTTTATACTCAAAATTAGTGCATGGTATGTTAAATCAAAGCGACTCCAGACGCAAAGTCCACACGCCCCCTTACGGAGCCGGCTGCTTTACATTGCTTGATGCTGCTTTGGACAATTGCGGGACGCCGCACTGTTCTATGTACCTGTTTTTTACCTTCTCATTGTGAGTAGTATTCTTTTAATAAATTGGATTTTATATGTTACGGAATTACGCTATGGGCTTTTATTCTTTTTATATACTCATGCATATATGATGGAGTGATTATTATGAAGCATTGGAGCTTGACAACCGCTGGTGACATTGGTATAACATCTTGCTGGGAGAGGCTGTCTCATTAAATTGAGTAGCCAAGGAGTTCTGGTAAGCTGCTTGTGATACTTGTGCACAGAGGTGTCCCCACCCTTCACTTTTCCCTGGGTGTCACTGAAAAGGATTGTTCTCCTCAACACCTTGCATGCGGACTCATTTTCATTTGCATTTCTGTTTTGGGACTTTATTCAGTATTTTGGACACTATTTAGCTTATATTGTATATGTTTTTTTGTGGTTTTCCACTTGCCACAAATTATTTTAGCGCTGCACTTTGTGTAAATATTTTGGTTATTGATCACTGTTAGTTGATTTTGGTGCTAGCTGCTCACATAATTCATATCGAATACACTGTCATTTATTTAACTTAGCGCAGGAATTTTTTTCTCCCCTTTTAAATGTTAAATCAATGCTTACAAAATCTCATGTATGACACCAGAAGGCTTCAAAGGGCTAACTAGAATGATTTTGCTTGTGCATATACTATGAACATTTATTGGAAGGAACTCCTTTGTAGTGAATACAAACAATAAACATGCACACTGTGTGCCAGAACATTCCAATCTCTGTCTTTCCCTTTGCGTATAGGAATCTTTTGGATCAGTGGTAGAGACTGCGTAAGATACAATACATGGTTCTTAAGAGAATGCCTCACTACCAAGTATGAAAATAACATGTTAGATAAACTCAAATTCAATATCTGACAGCAATAAAATAATTGGTTTGAGACTCAACTGCTGTTGTTTAAGGCAAATTCTTAGTCAGTTGTTGCATAAAATGAAAAGAGTATGGTACAGTGTTCAAACATTTCTGAAAATACATAGAAAGACATTGTACACGTCCAGGTACATGGATTTTAGAGGTGTAACTCTCATTCTCAGTACTAATAGTTGTTTGTAAATGTCGCCGTTGTTTGTAAATGTCCCTGCAGATGCCTTTATAACTTTGTCCTGCTTTGCCTCAGAGGTAACATGTAAAAACAATAGAAGCCTCCATAGTGTGAATACTGCTAACCAAACTTTTATTAAAAGTAATGTATTGCACTTACATTAAGCAACATGAAAAAACAGTGTTCGTGTAACATAAACCAGGAAATCCGGAGCTCCCTGCACTCCACAGACCGGATGTGACACAATGACGCTCTAGCTCTTCCCTACGCATTTCATCATCAAGATGTCATCATCATCGGTGCCATCTTGCTACACCATCTGGTAAAGAAGTAAAATTAGCAATTTACGCCCTTAGAAAGCCTGAAGGCGGTGATTGGTTTTTGGGATCCTGTACACGGCTAGCTTCTTAAAAAGTCTCACACATGTGGTATCCCTGTACTCAGGAGAAGCAGCAGAATGTATGTCCACATATACCCATGGCATGTGTCAGCAATATATCATTTAGTGACAACTTTGTGTAAAAAAAAAAATATATATATTGTAATTTTCCCGAAACTTGTGGCAAAATATAAAATATTCCAAGGATTCAACATGCCTCTCAGAAAAAAGGGCTGGGGTGTCTACTTTCCAAAAAGGTGTGATTTATAGGGGTGTTTGAACTGTCTTGGTATTTTATGCCCAATATTAGAAGCTTATGCCACAGATAACTCACTGACCAAGCCTTTTCTGACACTTTTTCTTTACATGAAAAAATTATTATTTTTTTTTTACTAGAAAATTACCCAATTTCCCAATGGCGCTGTTTATATCTGGTGAAACAGAAGTCATGAAATGCTCAAAGCTTCTGGTATTTTAGGCCATAGAGATGATTGGAACCATTCTGGTCTCCAAGCAGCTCTATGGTCAGCTGACGGAACCATCGGCTGCAGTCTCGGGTTGGGACAGGAGAGCCTGAGAAAACAGTGAAAGGCGGCAAGAGGGGGGAGGCCCCTCCCACTACTTGTAAAAAATTAGCCATTAGGATTGCTTTAACAGGAAAGCTGGCCACTGGCTGTAAAAAACGATACCAAGTTTTCAGGATCTACATAAATGGGATAACTCATTTTTTTCATGGTTTGGTCGAGCTGCACTACTTAAAAGGAACATACTACCCCGCATGCTATATATGTTACAAGCAATCCCTGTTTCACTCCCCAACTCTTTCTACAAAAAATTTTGATCCGAATGTATAAAATTCATTTGGAACAAAAAACGTCCTAGAATTAGCTTTGATCAATTGATGAAACCCAAAGACAAAGGGGGCATTGGAATACCTGATCTTAGAAATTACGCTTGGGCTTGTCAACTTGCCAGAATTGTAGATTGGTCAATTCATTCCTTGAAAAAGGACTGGGTTTCCTTGGAAGACTCATTCAGCTCACTTAACATTGAATCTATGCCTTGGCTTCCCCTTAAGTGTATCCCCAAATCCTTATCCAGACATCAGCTGATTGGCTATACCCTAACTGTCTTTCGTGTGATATGTTCTAAATAAAATATTTCTTCCAACCCTCACACCATTTCTAAATAACCCAGACTTCTCTCCAGGACTTTCCCTTACACCATCCGCCTGTAACTCGAAAACTCGTACGATGCTTACCCACCAATTCTTTGTAGGTGGCGTAGACAAAAACTTAGACACTATTGTTCCTCTGACAACGAACAACTCTTTCCCCCGATGGCTCTTTCTGAAAATCCGTGATTTCCTGAACACTAACAATAATGACGGTTCATTGTCGCGTCCACTGACTCGGTTTGAGATCCTATGCTCTCAGACCACTCCTCAACGACATGTTATCTCCACTACTCATAATTTGCTTTTTACAAAGCTACTACCGAGCAGTGGAATATTTTGCAACACTTGGGCTTTGGATTTGCAGAGAGACCTTTCGGACACGGTATGGAAACATATCTTTCACACCGTTCATAAGGGTTCCTGCAATGTAGCCATTCAGGAAAACAATTATAAATTGTTATCACGCTGGTATAGATCTCCTGCTCTACTACATACATTTTATTCAGATTCCTCGGAACAATGTTGGCGTTGTTTACAAGACACTGGATCCCTGATGCCCATTTGGTGGTCCTACCCGAAAATTCAACCATTTTGGCAGTCAGTTCATAATATCATAGAAAAGGTATCGACATTCTCTCTTAATTTCTCACCAACTCTTTCACCCCCTTTCTGCCCAGGTCAATTTTCAGCTTTCAGCGCTCTCACGCTTTGAATGATGATTGCGCGGTCATGCTACACTGCACCCATATGACATTTTTATCATTTTTTTTCACACAAATAGAGCTTTCTTTTGATGGTATTTAATCACCTCTGGGTTTTTTATTTCTTACAAAAAAAAAAAAGACAGAAAATTTTGAAAAAAAAAAAGTTTTTCTTATTTTCTGTGAGTAAATTTTGAGAATAAATACATTTTTCTCCTTCACTGATATGCGCTGATGAGGCGGCACTGATGGGCACTGATGAGGTGGCACTTATGGGCACTGATGAGGTGGCACTTATGGGCACTGATGAGGTGGCACTTATGGGCACTGATGAGGTGGCACTGATAGGCGGCACTGATGAGCACTGATAGGTGGCACTGATGAGCACTGATAGGTGGCACTGCTGGGCACTGAGAGGTGGCACTGCTGGGCACTGAGAGGCAGCACTGACGAGCGGCACTGATGGGCACTGAGAGGCGGCACTGATGGACACTGACGGGTGGCACTGATGGACACTGACGGGTGGCACTGATGAGCACTGATGGGCGGCACTGATGAGCACTGATGGGTGGCACTGATGAGCACTGATGGGCAGCACCATCAGTGCCCACACTCAGTGCCCATAGTGCTGCTAGTCAGATGAGCAGGCACTGATGGACACTGACTGGCAGCACTATGGGCACTGATTGTGGGCACTGATGGGGGGCACTGTGGGCACTGATGGTGGGCAGTTATGGCATTTTATTTACTTCTTGTGTAATCAGGGCACTGGTGATCAGTGCCCTGATTACATTTCTCTGTGTCCCCTAACCGCTGATCGACTCTCCTCTTCCTCACACGCAGTCTCTGTGTGAGGAAGGAGAGCTGGCAATGAGAGATGATCTCATATGTTTACATTTGAGATCATCTCTCATTGGATGTTCCGACCGCGTGGCAAATGGCCGCTGTGATTGGCCATTCACCACGATCTGTGATTGGCTGTGTCCAAGGGACACGGCCGCCACAGATATTCCCCGATGCGCGCGCGGGAGCCTGTTACTGGGAGGCCGTTTAAAGACGGCCTCCCGGAAATTAGAGCCCACGCTGTAGCCGTCTTTTGGCTATAGCACGGGAGGGAACTGGTTAAGGAATCTCCGAAAATGGCTTATTGTAAATCCCTTCCCATGCACATGTTGAATGCAGCCAAACTATGCGTTACCTGTCATTGGAAATCCGAAAATGTCCCCTCGATTTCTGAATGGTTCTGTAGGATTAACAATATTGCAGATATGGAAGAACTTATATCTTGTGCAAGTGACAACCCCACTCATTTTTACAAAACCTGGGCTTGCTGGTTACACTTCCGATCATCCTCAGAATATACAACCTTCGCATTCTAGATGCCCTATTCATATTGCCCTGTTTATATATACTTTGTTGCCTCCCTCAAACTAAAACGTTTATTATACTAATGATTCCTTATATCTGATTACGCTTCATGAGGTATCTTATTCCTGAGTTATATGCGGATGGGGGTTGGGCTCCCCCTCTAAACCGGAGGTGTGGGGAGTTCTACCCTTGTCCCTGCTCGTATGATATACATATTATTAACTGTACTATGCTTTAATATTTAGCTCTTGTTATCCTCCCTGGTATTTACAAGCCTGTATTTGACACCTCTTTTTTCTCTGGAATCTTCTCCATAAAACATGTATCCCTTTTCCGACCCCGCTCCCTGTACCCTTTACCTTCCTCTTCCCCTCTTCATGCCTTCGTTATACAGTGCTTTTATATTTGAATAATTATAGGCGAATTGTTAGCAACTTCCTGTTGTAATTACCTTGTTATTGCCTACGACTGACTGTGTACTGTTTACTATGTTTGTTCTGAATGATATCTCAATAAACACCCTTTTTTTGGGGGGGGAAAAAAACGATACCAAGATAATACTTTAACCTGCAGGCATTGTCCTGGTATGACCGCTCAAAGTCCAGTATGTTGCTGGTCCTTGTTGGGCATATATTGTAAGGATGAAGAAATCTCTGCCAGAAAGTAAGTGGTATGCCCACCATTAGACCTCCCAGCATCCACCCACTTCTAATGATGGGGCATACATGCAATGTAATTTTTTTTTGGACTGAACAAAAAAAAGAACATAACAGAATCCTCCATTTACATCAATCAATGTGGATGAAGAAATCTCTGCCAAGAAAAGTGTTAAAAAATATATTGTGAAGCATAGGGAAGATCCGCCCTCTGTGTCCACCCCATACCCTATGCTTCTTTTTTACTCTATGTGCTCTTTTTTTTAACTGTGCTGGTGAAATCACCTCCAACAGCGCTGCAATAATTGATTTACGTATATGCTGAAAACAAAAGCTGTTGCTATAAGGCTCCATGTACACGGGACGCTGGAAATGGCCGTTTAGGAGCAGTTGGGCGTTTTTTTTAGAAGCCCCTGAACCCATCTACATTTTATCTTATCTGTCCATGTACACAGGGTCGTTTACAGTCATTTGCAGGCAGTTGAGTCCAGGGACGTTTTTTAGAACGCAATTATTTGCGTTCGAACGTGTGTTTCCCGGCGTTTCAAACGCAGAAACGCGGCTGAACATGACCAAACGTGACTGAACGTGATGAACATACGTTCAGCCACGTTATACGTTTATTCTGCCTCCATTCAAAATCAATGGTTCCCTATGGAAGCCTATTGATTTGAATGGAAGTCGCACCGCAAGTCGGATCAGGATGATCCAACTTGCGGCGGCGACTTGCGCTGTGAGAATCTTAAGGGGGAACTCCACGCCAAAAATGGGAAAAAAATGGCGTGGTGGTCCCCCCAGGTTCCAAACCAGGCCCTTCGGGTCCGGCATGGAATTTGAGGGTAGCCCCATGCCGAAAAAATGGCGTGGGGTCCCCCCCAAAATCCATACCAGACCCTTATCCGAGCATGCAGCCGGTAGGGCAGGAAGGGGGAGGGGACGAGCGACCGGCCCCACCCCCCCTGGACCATACCAGGCCACATGCCCTCAACATGGGGGGGTGTTGGTGCTTTGGGGCAGGGGGAGCTCTGCACCCCCCACCTCAAAGCACCTTGCCCCCATGTTGATGAGGACAAGGGCCTTATCCCCACAACCCTGGCCAGTGGTTGTGGGGGTCTGCGGGCAGGGGGCTCATCAGAATCTGGAAGCCCCCTTTAACAAGGGTGGCCCCCCAGATCCCGGACCCCCTCCCTATGTGAATGGGTATGGGGTACACTGTACCCCTACCCATTCACCCCATAAAAGGCAGTGTAGGTAAATAACGACAGGAGACGTTTTGGAAAGTTTATTAAAAATCTTCATCCAGTCTTCTCCGCTCCGGTCTTCTCCCTCTCCAGTCTTCTTGTCTTCTGCTCTTTTGCTGTCCAATCTTCTGCTCTTTTGCTGTCCGCTCTTCTGCTCTTTTGCTGTCCGCTCTTCTCTTCTCTTCTCCTCTTCTTCTTCTTCTTCTTCTTCTTCCTCGGGTCCGCCTCCGACGATGTCTCCGGCGATTATGCCGGTCTCTGCAGCTTGTTATATAGCCATTGTGGGTGTGGCCTCCCGATGATGTAACCGGGAGGACACGCCCCCTTATATCACAGATGACGTCATCTGTGACATAAGGGGGCATGGCCTCCCGATGACGTCATTGGGAGGCCACGCCCACAATGGCTATATTGGAAGAAGAAGAAGACCAGAAGAGCGGACAGCAAAAGAGCAGAAGATTGGACAGCAAGAAGAGCGGACAGCAAAAGAGCAGAAGACAAGAAGACTGGAGAGGGAGAAGACCGGAGCGGAGAAGACTGGATGAAGATTTTTAATAAACTTTCCAAAACGTCTCCTGTCGTTATTTACCTACACTGCCTTTTATGGGGTGAATGGGTAGGGGTACAGTGTACCCCATACCCATTCACATAAGGAGGGGGTCCGGGATCTGGGGGGCCACCCTTGTTAAAGGGGGCTTCCAGATTCCGATGAGCCCCCTGCCCACAGACCCCCACAACCACCGGCCAGGGTTGTGGGGATGAGGCCCTTGTCCTCATCAACATGGGGGCAAGGTGCTTTGAGGTGGGGGTGCAGAGCTCCCCCTGCCCCAAAGCACCAACACCCCCCCCATGTTGAAGGCATGTGGCCTGGTATGGTCCAGGGGGGGTGGGGCCGCTCGCTCGTCCCCTCCCCTTTCCTGGCCTGCCGGGCTGCATGCTCGGATAAGGGTCTGGTATGGATTTTGGGGGGGACCCCACGCCGTTTTTTTCGGCGTGGGGCTACCCTCAAATTCCATACCGGACCCGAAGGGCCTGGTTTGGAACCTGGGGGGGACCCCCACAAAGTTTTTTTCCCATTTTTTTGCGTGGAGTTCCCCCTCAAGATTCTCACAGCACACGTCATCCTGATCCGACTTGCGGTGCGACTTCCATTCAAATCAATAGGCTCCCATAGGGAACCATTGATTTTGAATGGAGGCAGAAAAAACGCTGCTAAAAGCAAACGTGGCCAAACATGCAATAATGCCAATGGAAAAAGCTACTGAAAGCACGTTTAACAGCTGCTTTTTCCCGGCGTCAAAACTAGCCTTGCAGCACGTTTTTTCTAACGTCCCGTGTACATGGAGCCTTAGGATAAACAAATCAGTGCTGCAGCTGATGGGCATACCTGCAAAGCAAACAATGGTTAACAATAAAACACAGTAACAATAAACAATAAAACATTACAAAATATTAGTATACTGTACAGTGCAGTAAAACAGTAGGCGGTATCTGCAAAGCAAACTATGGTTAACAATGAAAAATATTGCAGTATAGCAGTAAATAGCAGTAAAGTACAGTAAAAGAGTAGGAACAGAAAATCAACTGAATAAAAGGACAACTATTTTTGGCGTTTTTATTTTTTTATTGTGTAACTTTTTTTTACACTTTTTTTGGAACTGTAAAAAAACTTTAAATGTTTCAGGCTAGGGTCCCTCAAAATGCGATAGCCATCTAACATCTTTCGAGACCCTGTGTGAAAGTGTGCCATAGACTGTGCCATGCTATACTTATACTCCATTAGTGTGTGGAAGCGATGGAAACACTCCCTGATAGAGACCAGGTTGGCCAGGAAAGGAGGGACAAAAAAAAGTGTGTGTCACGCCTACAGACCCGACATCTTCTTTGGGGTGCTCTTTGGGTAGAGGTACCAGGGAGAACATCCGAAAAATGCCCCTCATGCAGTCGGCTCACTGCATCTGGATTGTGAATTTGGGCCACAGCACCTTCTGGATACAGAAGGGCTGTAATGATCTCTTCCTGGAATTTTAGGAAGGATCCACTTCTTCCTGACGCTTTGTATAGCACCTAAGCGTTCAGCAGAGCCAATTGGAATAAGTATACAGACACTTTCTTGTACCAGCCTCTGGCCTTATGGGCAATTAAGTATGGCGCCATCATCTGGTCATTGAAGTCCACCCCTCCCATGTTAAGGTTGTATTCGTGGACACAGAGGGGCTTCTCAACGCCAGTTGCAATTGTAATTTCGACAGTCATACCTGCGCAAATGGAAGACAGAATGAAAACATTCCGTGTGTCCCTCCACTTCACTGCAAGCAATTTATTACACTTCAAGCAGGCTCTCTCCCCCCCCCCCCCATCTAAGTCAGGAATCTACAAGCCATTTGGGAAAGCCCCAGCGCCCCATGCACTAATTCCAGAATCAAAAAGGTGACTAAAAAGTGGCACGCTTGTATAATATTTGTCCACGTATAAATGGTACCCCTTTCTGAAAAAGGGTGACACCAAGTCCCAAACAATCCTACCGCCGCTCCCTATGTAGTCTGGGCAGTCAGGAGGCTCTACATTGCTATCCTTTCCCTCATAAATCCGGAAACTATATGTATAGCCTGTTGCCCTGTCACAGAGCTTATACGCATTGACCCCATATCTGGCACGCTTGCTGGGGAGAAATGGTTTAAAAACAAGGTGTTCAGAAAATGTAATCAGGGACTCTTCAACAAAGACAGCTTGTTGTGGCGTATACAAGGCTGCAAATTTTTGGTTGAAGTGATTTATGAGGGGCTGAATTTTGTGGAGCCGGTCATATCCAGGGTCACCCTGAGGGCGACAGAGTTCATTGTCATTGAAATGCATGAACCGCAAGATTTGCTCGTATTTAGTCCTGGCCATGACAACAGAGAACACGGGCATTTGATAAATTGGGTTAGTGGACCAATATGACCTCAACTCATTCTTTTTAGTAATGCCCATGATGAAGGATAGACCCAGAAAGGTTCTAAATTTAGAAACAGTGATACGTTTCCATGCAAATTCTTTGGCAAGGGTTAAATTTGGATTTGGTCGATAAATTGGTTGGCATATAAAATGCTTTGGTCCACAATAGGTCTGTACAGATCTTTTGTGAAAAACAGCTCATAAAAACCAAGGGGAGTAAAATCGGCTAAACCAAAAATTGTGCAATGCACCTATCTCCTGCTCTCTGAGAAGTGACCTTCCGGCCAACTTGAGCCACACACATGCGGCTACCAAAGACTTTACACTTATATAGCACATATACTGTATATACTCAATTACATATATTAAGCATGTGACATGGTATGTAGGCTCTGAAGAAGAGGCTAAGCCTCGAAACGCGTAACCCATTTCAACCCTTTTGAGGACGGTATATCTTCAGTTTCTGACATTGAAGGCAATTCATTATTGTGATATGCATTTACCAAGAACTCATTTGTAAGTATTTTTAACTCTTTATTTAATAAAGCCTTTATGGAGGATAATGTGCTAGGCCGGTGCACCATTGTGTTGGTCTTATGAGTAAAATTGTCTGTTTCCACCTGAATTCAGGGTAGGCCAGTGAATGGGGGAAGTATGGGAGCTGCAGAAGTGGTGGGCTCCCAATCAGGATTTGCAAAGGCATCAGGAAGGACACTATGGGCTCTACAGGCCGGTCTTCAAATTCTTGGTGGCTGGGGGACACTACTTGTGCTAGCCACTGCACCAGCTTGAATTGCAATTATGGGACTTGCCACATCACCAAGTGTTGCTGCAGTGCTGGTTTGTCTACAACCAGGATGTACTAGGCTGCTGGTGCTTGCCAGTTCACCAGAAGGTTAAGCAGCACTAGTACCGACACTCTGCTGCATACGAGAACTATGCCATTGTTGCACCTCAGCAACAGAAGAATGGGGTCAGGTACGCCTTAGCGGGGACCACTACTCCATCATCAGAGCTATATGTCAGGGTTCTGCTGTTCTCCACAGGTTTGAATACTGAGCCTGATTCTGACAGTAAGGCTTCCCCATCGCTCTCATCTATCATGCTCAGCATTGTGTAGGCCTCTTTACTGGTGTACCTCTGTTAGAACATTTTGGTCCATAAATTTTAGGTACCTAGTGTGACTCACAGGTAAAAAAGCACCTGGTTGTCAAGGACTGTTTGAACTGCTACCAAAAAATGTAACTGCTAGAACTAGCAGAGATCAGGCCTGACACTGCAGTTTAGTGTGCTGTGTATTTGAAGTGACAGTAATCTGCTAATACTGCACTTCTTGGGGGCTGGGCGGGGAGGCTAAAAGCAGGTTCTGGCAGGTGTCGGCGCTGATCCTGCTAACGCTACATTTTGGGAACACTATACTTTACTATTAGGGACACCAGTATACTTCTGATCTGATCAAAGATATTGATCCGTTCAGACACTATAATGTGTTATTTACAATCAAAGGTTAAAATGTATTACTATTGGTGATCAGGGGGTTAAATCTTTATTAGGGTATATATGGCGGTTACCCTAAACCTATCTGGGACAGACACTAACTACTACTAACTGCTGCTTACACTTATTGTCACCAGTGACAATAATATAGTAACCAGTAAATTATCTGTATACTGTATACAGTGACACTGTGACAGGGAGTGAAAGAGTTAACTGTGGGTTGATCAGGGGGTTAAATATGTACCTATGTGTACTGGTCTCAGTGTAGTGCTTGTGTACTCACTATCTGATGCTTTCCCCTCTCACGCTGGAGGTTCTGGCATTGTTCAGAACTGATCACCAGGTCCAGGCCATAAATCATTGAACTGGACTTGATGACTGATTGGATCTGAACCGAATCATCAGATCGCGTGGACAGCAGGCGCATGCGCATGCCCCCAACCCCACGTGCAACCGACGTACAGGTACGTCGATTTGCACAGCTGAGCCACCTTGTCACAGTAAAACTGCAGAGGGTGGTCAGCAACTGGTTAAAGTAGGACTCAAAGCGGAGCTCCACTCAAAAAAGGAAGCTCCACTTGTTTTCTTTCTCGCCCCCTCTGCTGCCACATTTAGCACCTTTCGGGGGCAAGGAAAGGGAGGGGGAGCGGGTACCTGTTTTGACAGGTACCTATCCCCACTTTCAGATTAATTCGCCGCAGCGAGGTCCCTCGAAAGTTAGGCCCCCTCCTCCTTCCCCCGCCATTCACAAAGTGCAGCACACTTCACACATGCACAGTAGGGAACCAGCTGTGAAGCCACAAGGCTTCACTGCCTGTTTACCTCACAAGGAATAGCGGCGGCAGCACCTGAGAGCTGATTGAAAAATTGCCTGAGGTGCCGACATTGCGGAATCCCTGGACAGATAAGTGTCCTAATATTACAAGTCAGCAGCTACAGTATTTGGTGAGGGGGGGGGGGCTGGAGCTCCACTAGAAGCTAAAACCTTTTTTTATTTTGCATAGTGATATTACCCCTGTCAATCTATTTTGCCATGGGACTAGTGATGGGCTGGACATTCAAGTCAAACGTAAGTTCAACTCAAACATCAGGTGTTGGCTGGACACACAAACACCCGGGGCGCTTGGCGGGAAGTTCGCCCACCGATGAGCGCCCCATAATGCACTGCGAGATCGCAGTGCATTAAGTGCTGGTGATTGGCCAAATCATGCACCTGACATGCATGCTTTGGCCAATCACAGCAGAATGTCCTGTCAGAGCCATGATTGGCCAAAGGCAGGGTGCCTTTGGCCAATCATGGCTCAGGGGCTAAGTCCACGCCCCACACTATATAAGGTTGCTGCTTACACCGTGTGTCAGTTTAGTGCAGTCAGTGTAGTGTAGTGCTGTGCTGTGCTGATTCTTGTGTAACAAAAGTGTAGTGGTTGGTGTATACAACACATCTGTCACTTCACTGATCCCATTTTTTTTATGGATATATATATATATATTTTTTTTTCTGCATTTTTTTTCAGCATCCGGTTCTGCTGCTGCACTATTAGTACTCCCCCTTCTGTGTCGCAGGTGCTATTCTTTCTGCGATAGCAGTAAGTTAATTTTATTTTTTTCGTGGCGCAGCAGCACTAATAATATTTAAGGCATATTTGCTGTCCCATTTCTGCGTCAGCAATGATTTTTATTTTTTTTTGTAGCACAGCAGCACTAATAATATTTAGGGCATAATTGCTGCCCCCCCTTCTGCGTTGCAGGTGCTATTCCTTCTGCGCCAGCAGTGGTTTCCTTTTTTGAATTTTTTTTGTGGCTCAGCAGCACTAATAATATATAGGAAATAATTGCTGTCCCCCTTTTGCGTTGCAGGTGCTATTCCTCCTTTATCAGCAGTGGCTTTTATTTTTCTTTTTTTTTGGCACAGCAGCACTAATAAAATTTAAGGCATAATTGCTGTCCCCCTTTCTGCATCACAGGTGCTTTTCCTTCTGCTTCAGAAGTGTTTTTTTTTTGGCTTTATTAAAGTTTTTCATAATTAAAAAAAAAAAACTATAAGAAAACGGTTTATAGTGCACAAACCACATAAGTATTGCACTCAAGCACCATATTCCCTTTCCACACTCTACAGTATAATAAAAAGTTATAAAATTCCCCCCCAAAAAATAAAAACAATAATAAAACGATTTATAGTGCACCAATCACAAAAGTATTGCACCCAAGCACCATATTTCCATCCCACACTCTACAGTATAATAAAAAGTTATAAAAATCCCCCTAAAAAATCCCCATAATGTTTGAAAGGCCAACAAGGAGAGGCAGATGCTCACAGGCCACTAAAAGAGGGCAAGCAGCTTCTGTGTTCAGAGTGAAAAGTCGATCGCAGACATAGTGCATCCCCTGCAGGCGGGGCACACTTGTCCTTTTTTTCCAGTGCTGGCCCTGTTATTGAGTCGCAACATGCAGAAGAGTTGCTGGAGTGGATAACTAAACTATCCTCATCCTCTGTAACCCACACTCATAATAGTTTGTCTTCCACCGCAGCTGCCAAAGCGGCCTATTCCACAGCCTCCTTGTCCACAGCTACTCCTTCCATAGCCCCACCATTATGCACGAAGGTGTCACCTGAATTATTCGATCATATATTCGATATCAGTTACATGCTGCTGGAGGATGCGCAGCAATTTGAATTCCCAAAAGTTCGGCCCGGATTTCAGAACCCCATTGAAATCAATGGGACCCAAACTTCGGTAATCAAAAAACACCATTTTGAAGCCCTAAAACCCAATAAATGCCCCTAAAAAGTGCCTAGTGTTCTGGGTCATACCCCAGGGACTATTAATCACACAAAAAAAATTCTTAAAAATTGTCATTTTTGATAGAGAGCCAATTATTGAAAAAATTTTAAAAAAAAAATGTCTTTGGATTTAGTATCTGGGGGTCTAAAAAGTGTACCTGTGAAGTTTCAGCTCTGTAGCATGTCCAGAACCATAAAAAAAAAATATTGTTTGTATTATGTCACTTATAGAACAGGGATATGGCTTCGCTATTTTCACACCTTGCCGGTTTAGTAGCAGGCGTTTTTTTGGGCATTTTTTGGGGGTCTTTTGAGGCAGGCAAAACATCTGAACTTGTGTATAGGGGTATATATACACACATACTTATATGTATATATACACCTAGACATATATAGGTGTGATAGTAGCAGAAATATATGCTTGTGCTAATTAAATAATTAACACTAATATGGCTCCGCTCTTATAAAACCTATATATGTCTAAGTGTAAAATACATATAAGTATGTGTGTATATATACCACTATACACAAGTTCAGATGTTTTGCCTGCCTCCAAAAACCCCCAAAAGATGCCTGCAACAACACACCTGGGCGTTTTTTTTTTTTTTTTGGCGCTAGCGTTTTTTTGGGCATTTTTTTGTTTTGGGTTCTTTGGAGGCAGGCAAAACATCTGAACTTCTGTATAGGGGTAAATATATACACACACACTTATATGTTTTTTACACATACACATATATAGGTGTGATAGGAGCGTAACTATATTGGTGTTAATTATTTCATTAGCGCAAGTAGTGTTTTCTGCTCCTTTCACACCTATATATGTGCAGGTGTATATATATATACATACATGGGTGTGTATATATACCCCCTATACACATGTTCAGATGTCATGCCTGACTCCAAACATGTCCTCAAAAAGCAGGCTGACCGGCGAGAAGCCATATTAGTGCACCGAATGTGACTTGAGAGAAACAATCTTTTCTCTATAGCGGTCACCCTGATATGGAAGGGTTTGGTCACCCTGCCATAGCAGTCAGTGTCAGTTCGCCCTACACTACATTACAGTCACCCTGGCACTTAACACTTTCAGTACAGAAACTAAATGTTTGCATCTAACTAAAGTGTAAAAGAGCACCCTAACTATACTAGATATCCCTTTCCTCACACTAATAAATGCTAAATGACACTTTTAAAGTAAAATTAACAGAACTGCTTCCACTCTCTTCCATGTCCCTGTATTACAATGCTAGGAATTTGGCGGGGGCTATCTTATATACTGGGGGGCATATTCACTAATGATTGGCCTAGGGACCCCCTAGTCACTCCAATCACATTCCTAGCATTCTCCTGCCCCCTCAGTTGGCTTTTACTAATGGTTCTGGTCCAATCACAGGCTTTTAAAGCCTATTTCCTGGCCCATTGCATTTTGGTCGGTTCTGGTTGCCGAATTCCGAACTTTTTCAGCAAAAAGTTCTAAATTCGGCTGAACCCCGAACAGTCAATGTTCGGGTCGAACCGATGGTCGACCCAAACCGTTTGATCATCCCTATTGGTGGTGCCTGAACACCGCAACCCATCGCATTTACTCTTGCTGGGCACAGGGGCAGGCCCTGCTGCTAAAAATTCCATACGAATTTTAAAATCGCATGTACTTGTCATACAGGTGCAGAAAAATTGGGCCTTGGCTGTTGGTGGTGCCTGAACACCGCAACCCATCGCAGTTAGTCTTGCTGGACGCAGGAACGGGCCCTGCTGCTAAATATTCCATACCAATTTGAAATTGGTAAAGATCAAGTGTTGTATGTGTTCTTATCAGTGATCTAGTGGGGGCGCTGTGCTGTCATCTGACCTGGCCAAGGTTGGGTGTCGGCTATGCAAACCTGCTGGAGTGATGGGGACCTGGAAGGTTAGTATCAGCAGGAACTGAAACTGAAATTAAGCCTTTGGTGTTGGTGGTGCCTGAACACCGTAACCCCTCACAGTTACTTTTGCTGGGCGTAGAAACGGGACCTGCTGGTAAAAATTCCATACAAAGTTGAAATCGCATGTACTTGTCATACAGGTGCCAAAAATTGGGCCTTTGGTGTTGGTTGTGCCTGAACACCATAACCCCTCACAGTTACTCTTGCTGGGTGCAGGGCACAGGGACAGGGCCTGCTGTTAAAAATTACATACGAATTTTAAATTGTATGCACCTGTCATATAAGTGCAGAAAAATTAGGCCTTGGGGGTTGGTGGTGACCTAATTTAAAAACATTGTTGGAAGCTAGCAGAATCAAGGTTGAGGAATAGGATAGGCAGCATATGCAGTCTTCAAGGGATGGCAGACCCCTAGCAAATGTAATCAATTACATCAGCATCAGGGGCTTGATAGCTGCTGTTGATCCAGGACTGATTCATTTTGATAAAGGTCAGCTGGTCAGCAGAGTCTGTGGACAGACGCACTCTTTTGTCCATCACAAAACCTTCAGCAGCACTGAAAGTTCTGGCCAGTGGTCCATCCTTAGGACCCAATAACCCAGGGGATGCTCACTTTGAAAGGTCTCTAAGTCTGCTCTTGCCCCTAGATAATCATGCACCATATGATGGAGATGCTGCCGATGGTTGATTAAATTTAACAGCCCTGGGTGCTGCTGAGGACTAAAGACTGTTTTCAAGGCCTCTTCAAGATGTTTCATCCTCTGCTCCCTCTGCGAAGGCAGGATGAGCTCTGCAACTTTACCCTTGTAGCGTGGATCAAGGAGGGTGTCCAGCCAGTAATTATCAGTCTCCTTGATAGCACGAATCCTCGGGTCCTTTTGGAGGCTTTGCAGAATCAGGGAGCCCATGCAATGTAAGTTTGAGGAGGCATGAGCTTCTGAGTCCTATGGGTCACTAAGGATGCCATGGTCAGGAGCAACCTCTCCCCAACCACGTACAACTCCTGGAGTTTCTGGGGAATCGAAACCATCCCTTGAAGACTGCTGTTTGCTATCCTCTACATCTATGCTGCAATCCTCCTCCTCCTCCTCTTCCTCTTCCTCCTGTGTGTTTTGTGTCCCTGCAGGCATAATATCTGCATAAAGGGGGCCTTGTGAGGAAAGGAAGTCCTCCCCTGCTTCAAGTGCCCTGTCCATGATTCCACAAAGCGTGTGCTCCAGCAGGTAGACTACAGGGATAGTGTCACTAATGCATGCATCGTCCTGGCTCACCATCCTTGTGGCCTCCTCAAATGGTGACAGGACGGTGCATGCATTCTTTATCAAAAGCCACTGGTGTAGCGAAAAAAAGCCAAGCTCCCCTGACCCTGTCTTTGTGCCATACTCACACAGGTACTCATTGATGGCCCTCTGCTGCAGCATTGCCAATGTTGAGTTCCACCTGGTGGGCATGTCACAAATGAGGCGGTTGGTGGGTAGGTTGAATTCCCTTTGAATGTCAGATAAGCGATCACTGGCATTGTATGAACATAGAAAATATCCACAGACTTTTCTGGCCTGCCGCAGGAGATCTTGGAAGCCCAGGTATCTGGTCAAGAAATGCTGCACCACCAAATTCATGACATGTGCCAAGCATGGAACATGTGTCAAGTGTCCCTGTCAGAGGGTGGAGAAAATGTTGGTGCTATTGTCGCATACTACCATTCCTGGCTCAAGCTGTCGTGGTGTCAACCATCTCTGAGCCTGCCCCTGCAGAGCTGACTGACTGCTTGCGTAGCCCCTTGAACGCTTAGGGACCACTGCTGCTTCAGAGGACAATTGAGCAAAAGAGGACATGGAGGAAGAAGAAGAGGAGGAGGAGGTGGTGGAGTAGCCAGATGTGACAGAACCAGCACCAGCTTTTTGGAGGCGTGGTGGCAAATCAAGCTGCAACACTGAACCCTGTCCTTCATCCTTCCCAGCTGCCAGCAGAGTTACCCAGTGCGCCGTGGAAGGAAATGTAACGTCCCTGTCCATGTCTGCTGGACCAAGAGTCAGCAGTAATGTGCATCTTCCTGCTGACTGCTCTGTCCAACGAGGCCTAAACACTACCTTCCACATGACGGTAGAGAGCCGGAATGGCCTTATGCGAAAATAAATGCCTTTTTCGTACCTGCCACTGTGGTACAGCACATTTCACAAATTTGCAAAAGGGAGCAGATTCTACCAGTTGAAAAGTAAGCAGTTGTAATGCTAGCAATTTGGCCAAGCTAGCATTAAGACGTTGAGCATGTGGATGGCTAGGACTGTATTTCTTTCTACGGTTCAGCAACTGGGGTAGTGAAATTTGCCTATGGCTCAAATCAAGTGGTGGTGTACTGCTAGCAGATTAGATGCAAGTCTCTGTGGCACTCATTGTTATACCATCATCCCTCTCAAAGCAGGTATTTGAGAAGACATGAGGTATAGTAGGGTTAGAAATCCCAGATGAGGAGCAAGGTGAAGTATGCTTGTTTTTATCTTGTTTTTTATCTTGTGGCTGTTTCAGATGCTGTTGCCATGGCAGGTCGTCATATGCCTTGTCAAGCATGTGGTGCCCAAGTGCCTGGTGTTCTGACCACATTTGATCCACTTCAGACAGATGTTGCAAACAGCAACGCTGCAGTCTACTGCACATGTGCTGAAAAAAGCCCACACTAATTAACTTTAGGAAGTCCGTGGGGAGTTTGCAGCACCCTGCACCTGTGGAGCTCTGAGTTGTGATGTAATAGGTTGCCTACTCCTATGGCGGCCCCTGGAGCACATCCTGCCTCATTGGAGTTGTGCCTCCTCCTATATCCTGTCAGGCACCCAAGTACAGTCAGTGACCTCATCATCCCCTCCCTCCTCGTCACTGGAGCAAACTTGGCAGTATGCTGCAGCTGTGGCAAAATGACTGCTAGTTTCTTGTCCGTCATTGTCACCCCCTCTCTCTAGGCTAATGTTATTCACTTCATCAACCTGGGAACCAACATCACAGCATTCAAATTGCTGTGCATCCTCCAGCAGCATGTCACTGACACTATGAAGTGCAAGTGACTCCTCCGTGCATGATGGTGGGGCGACAGAAGGAGTAGCTGTGGAGAAGGAGCCTGTGGAATGGGCTGCTTTTGCAGCTGTGGTGGAAGGTAAACTAGTGTGAGCCTGGGTGTCAGAGGATGAGGAGGATGAGGACGGCTTATTTATCCACTCTACCAACTCTTCTACATGTTGTGGCTGAAAAAGATGGGCAGTAGCCAGGGGGGGGCGTAGCCAAGAGCGGCATGTGAGCAGACGTGTCTCACAGAGCTCCCGCCGGCATCCGTCCAAACTGATCCTTTTTTTTTTCAAATATAATTTTTATTAAGGGTTTGTAGTGGGCTGTACAATCAACCAGATATGATAAACAAGAATAAAACATCATATAATCATATGGTTTAACAATCAACATCATTTTCTTATTTCCTCATACCTAATACATTTATCTAGCAAACGGGGTCTTCTTTCTCCTCTTAACCTTCATCAAATCTTTCTCTATTTCTTCCCCTTTCTAAAATCTTCCCCTCTCGGTCTAGTCAGCCCCTACCTACCCAAACTGATCCTTTCCTGGTCCCACAGCCGGGTTACCCTGCAGCCACCGATACCCGATAGCCTCGCAGACGTCCGGCAGTCTTTACCTGTCTGTTTACTGGGTGATGCGGCGCCGCAAACAGCGGGAGGAAGCCGCAATGCCAGGAATCCAAGAAGCCACCACGCTGAGTCTATCACAGAAGTCCATCAAAGGAGACAAGCCTGTGAGTTCCAGCAAAGTCAGTAAGCCGCCTAAATCCACCTCCAAGGAAGTGCAATGGGACAAGCGTTTTTTTACACAGAAATCCCCCATTCCAGCGGGGAAGGAGGTGAGTGCGGGGGCAGTGCATGAATTGGGCCTAGTGGAGCCCTCAGTACAGGGAGGGAGCGAGCCCATGGAGGAGTAGAGCGAAGTTCTCTGCAGTTAAACAATGCTTGAGGCAAATGCAGGTGATATATGCCATTCTATATCCAGCTAAACTGAGGATTACTGCAGGGGGCCAGAGTCACTTTTTTGAAAACCTTACAGAGGCCTCCACCTGGTTTGACCGTAATTACCATCTCCTGCGCCCTCGTCCACCTCCACCTAAGGGTGATGGTTGAAGTAGGCATATCTACAACTGTGGACTAAAAGGCAGGCTGAAGTGGTGAATTCTTATTTTTTTTTACATGTACTGCTATGGAACCATGATGGGAACTTTTACCTATTTTTTCTATTTTTTGAGCTCAGGTGATCTGACCATTCCGTGGACCTTTGTTTCAATTAATTATTTTCATTTTTTCATATAGACTATTATTTAACATTTTGTCATTGATATGCAACTGCTGGGTTTAGTAGTTAGGAAAAACGAGGTGCAGCTTGTGCTGAAGAATTCTCCAGTCTTGATTGCTTTGGTGCTGAGTGGATTGGGCCCTGTGATCAATGGCTTGCTTTGCAGCCCGGGGCACATTCCCCCTAGCACCTTTGAAGATATTAGTTTTATGTTACGTTTATTGGTCCTGATGGCCATTACAGTTGTGAGTCTGACCGAGGCCCGCCTCTGATATTTTCCATGCATAGATGGATATACTCCCTTTTATTATATACCTTGCAATTTGATGATGACAGGATGGGACCTGTATTTCAGGCCCCATCGCTTCACTGCAATGCTTGCATTCCAGCCACCATGACATCATTACCAGAGGTATCATGGAATGTAAGAGGTTTGAACGACCCACTTAAATGCACAATGGTTTCCTCTGTGCTCCGGAGGCATCTACCGGCCATTTGTTCACTACAAGAGACTCATCTAACTGTGGACTCTCAGTCTTGCTTACACTTTGCATGGGTAGGGTGGGAATATCACACTACACATACCTCCTATTCTAGGGGGGGTCAGTGTGTTGATCCACAGATCCCTGGATTATCAGGAACACCACTCTAAGGTGGATGGGGAAGGGAGATACAGTATGTTTTTTTATATTGTAAACTATACACTGTGCATTGCATATTGGCTTTCATCTATGTGTCACCACCTTTCCATAGCGGAATCCTTCGGGAACTGGTGGCAAATTTGATGAAACATCCTGAAGTCCGTTGTATATCATTGGGGACTTTAACTGTGTATGTGACAACAATTTAGATAGACACTCTGTTGCAGCGGGGGGCGGGGGCACGGGCCTTACGATCCTGGCTAAAATTGCTGAGGAGATGGGATGGGTAGATCCTTGGTGACTTCGGTATCTGCCCGAAAAGGCGTTTTCATGCTTTTCCAAAACTCATATGTCGCTTTCCCGTATTGACCTGTGCCTTTGCTCCATGGATACGCTCAGATATATCTACAATATCAGATATGGACTGAGGAGTGTGTCAGAACACCCCCCACTCATCTTGTACTTAGAGGTGCGACCTAGTGCCACTTTGCGGAGGGCACCATGGAAACTGAATGCTCTTTGGCTAAATCTGTTCCCACCCCATGATAAAGTGAGAACTAAGCTTCAGCCGTACTGGCAAGTGAATATAGAGGAGGGTGATTTAGGTATTAGGTGGGAGGACTTTAAGGCATATATAAGGGGCTTATTTATAACTGAGGTTCACTCCATTAAACGAAATACAGCTGTGCAGGGGGTTCAGGCCGAGCAATTAGTTGGTCCCCTGGAGGCTCGGTTTATTGCTGGCCCCCTCGGAGATCAATTGGGATAGCTGGGTAGCGGCGCAGGAGGCTCTCCTGCGTATTAACACTGCTGGGGCTGAAAGGAAGTGATTTTTTAATCAGCAGGTGTTTTATGAGGAAGGGGAGTGTACAGGCCGCCTTTTAGCTAAAATTCTAATTCTAATCAGTCCTCTCCCCCTATAGGTGCTCTAAAGGGGAGCGGGGGGAGGGTGGTCACTGGTCAACACCCCGGATGCCGTTATGGAAGTTCTAGTATCATACTATTCTACATTGTATCAGTCAAAACAGGCCCACTCAGAGATGGACCTGCTGGAATATGTGGAGGCTATTCCATTGGTGTCCCTCTCTCAGTTGGAGAGGGAACTTTTAGATGCCCCCTTGACTCTAGAGGAGTTGCAACATGCCACCTCTTTATTTCCTAACACTAAGGCCCCGGGTGAGGATGGAATCCCGATCGAAGTTTATAAGATATATTCAGAGGAGACGTTACCACATCTCCTGGAGGTTTTTCAGGAGGCGAAACAGACCATGCGACTGCCTCCCTTAATGCGTAAAGCTAATATTATCCTCCTTTTAAAACCAGGTAAGGACAGGCTGGACCCGGAATCATATAGACCTATATCACTGTTACAAAGTGACATTAAAATATTCGCAAGTGTTGGCGCTACGTTTGAATAAGGTGATTGCCTCCATTGTCCACTTGGATCAGGCTGGGTTTATGCCCAAGAAGTCTACCTGGATTAATCTTCGCAGACTTTATTTGAACCTGCAATCTCCGGTGGACAATGGCGGCGATCGTGCATTACTTAATAAACAAGCAAAAAATTGGGGGAGCAAACCCTGAACATGTATATCTAAAGCCGGTGTGGCTATGAACCAAGCGACATGTATATTAAAAAAGAATAGCGCACACATGCAAAAGAAATGACTATCAAATATGGAGACAATCCATAAATAAAAATGGGGATTTGGTCCCACCATATGGCCATATCGTGCTCAAGCCCACCACTACGTCAAAGTACCCCATTATCAGTGGGTCCTACACTATCCATAAAAAAGGATGAATCCAGCCTCTCTTACCCTTGGAGATAACACTCCTTGCTGGGAGAGATGTGCAACTGCACAAGGGACTCCTCCTATATCTACTTGATAGTGGACACTGATAGAGTACAGGTGTGTGTGGGGGGTGAGGTGCTCAACCCCAGAAGTCTGGTCAGACCGAATACATAATAAACAAGCAAAAAATTGGGGGAGCAAACCCTGAACATGTATACCTAAAGCCGGTGCGGCTATGAACCAAGCGACATGTATATTAAAAAAGAATAGCGCACACATGCAAAAGAAATGACTATCAAATATGGAGACAATCCATAAATAAAAATGGGGATTTGGTCCCACCATATGGCCATATCGTGCTCAAGCCCACCACTACGTCAAAGTACCCCATTATCAGTGGGTCCTACACTATCCATAAAAAAGGATGAATCCAGCCTCTCTTACCCTTGGAGATAACACTCCTCCTATATCTACTTGATAGTGGACACTGATAGAGTACAGGTGTGCGCACACATGCAAAAGAAATGACTATCAAATATGGAGACAATCCATAAATAAAAATCGTGCATTACTGTCTTTGGATACACAAAAAGCATTTGACAGCATGGAGTGGGACTATATGTGGGTTGTCATGCGTAGATTTGGGTTTGGGGAGGAATATATCTCCTGGGTTCAACTTTTGTATTATTTACCGGAGGCAGCTATTAGGGAAAATGGGCGCGTGTCCTCTCCATTCACATTATATAGGGGCACTAGGCAGGGATGCCCTCTATCCCCGCTATTATTTGCGGTGGCTATAGAGCCCCCCGCTATTATTTGCAGTGGCTATATAGCCTCTTGCCGCCCTTATTAGAAACAATAAGAAGATAGTGGGTTTTAGATATGGTATAGTGGAGGAAAAGATCCTGCTTTATGCAGATGACACCATGCTGTTATTAGAAGACATGTCCCAGTCCTTGGTGGAGGCGATGTCCATTATTACGGACTTTGGCTCTTACTCTGGCCTCTTGATGTTTATTGATGAGTCACCTGTTGGCAGGTCCTTATCCGATAGGGGTATTCCCGTGTCAGAGGAGTTCCGATATTTGGGTATACAGATTACTCCTAAATTGCTAGATTTTGTAGGCCTTAATGTGACCCCCTTGTTGGTTAAATTTCAAGAAAAAGTTAGGGTTTGGTCCCGGCTTCGCATGACGTTAGCAGGCCGGGCCAACCTAATCAAAATGATCCTTATGCCACAGCTGTTATATGTTCTTCATAATTCCCCAGTGGTTATACCTCTGAGAATATTTTGTATTATTAATTCTATTTTTATGTCCCTTCTATGGCTGTCTAAAAACCCTAGGATCAAGCTGGAGTATCTCCAGCGACCGAAAGATCTAGGGGGGCCTGGCACTCTCAAATCCATGGCTTTATTATTTGGCATCTCAGTTGCAGCATATAGCCAAGTCCATGGGATGCGGGATGGGGGGAGTCCGCTGCCCTACTTATGACCCATACAGTGGGCCCAGGTGGGTTGACTGCTCTTCTGGAATCCCAAATCTACAGTAAATCGAATAAACTCTTTCCCATGTATGCTCTTATCCAGAGAATGTGGAACAAAGCCCAGCAGCTTCAACAGGTGGTAGGGTTTACTAGTTTCAGCCCAATTTGGAACAATTCTAGGTATTCTGAATTGGCCAAGGTGCCCCACGGAGCTAGGTGGCAGTCGCATGGTGTTACCCTCCTAAAATACATAATTTGCAATGGCACCCTAACGTCCTTTGATGACCTGAGGGAATCATATCACCTACCAATATACATGAGGTTTTACTATTTGCAGCTTAGGCACGCAGTTAGAGCCCAGGGAGGGGTGGAAATATGGGTGCAGTCCCCCACCCCTGTCTTTCACTTTATGTCAGAAGTGGACTCTCTTAAAGGGTTTATATCACACTACTACTCATTGTTACTGGGTTCCCTTCTAGATCAACACCCTTTACGTATGATTGCCGCTTTGGAGCGGGATGTTGGATCTTTTGAGGAAGAGCAGTGGGGGGAAGCTTTGCAGGCGGTACAGGCGAGTTCTTTGAATGTGGCAAAAAGGCTGTCTCAGTTGTATATACTCCACAGGGCTCACTATACTCCTGCATGATTGCATAGAATGGGTAGACGTGACAATTAGGGATGATCGAACTTTTGAAAAGTTTGGTTCGACCAGAACACCCGAATTTCCCGAAAGTTCAGTTCGGATTCCCGGACCCCATTGAAATCAATGGGACCCGAACTTCGGGAATCAAAAAACACCATTTTGAAGCCCTAAAACCTAATACATTGCCCCTAAAAAGTGCCTAGGGTTCTGGGTCATGCCCCAGGGACTATGAATCAGGCAGAAAAAAGTTCTTAAAAATTGTAGTTTTTGATAGAGAGCCAATTATTGAGAAAAAAAAAGAGATTTCTTTGGATTTAGTGTCGGGGGGGGGGTCTAAAAAGTGTACCTGTGAAGTTTCAGCTCTGTAGCATGTCCAGAACCAGAATTATAGCATGCCAAACCTTCAAAAATTACTTTTTTGCTTAACCACGCCTTTCTCTTGCTCCTAATCAACTGCACAGCCAATGTGTATGATGGGGACATAGTGCAGTACACAGGGAACAAGATTAGAGTTTTTTTTGGAAAAAGGTGCTGTCTCTTTAAATGTGGATATAATTAACGGGTGTATTTTCACAATGGGGCTATTATTACCAAATGTTTTCAAGAAGTCAAAAGATGTATGTAGATGCACGTTATTTCATGTAAAATGGTGTTTGGTGCACTTTAACTTGAATTCTCACAAGAAACAGACATACAGTGCCTTGCGAAAGTATTCGGCCCCCTTGAACTTTGCGATCTTTTGCCACATTTCAGGCTTCAAACATAAAGATATAAAACTGTAATTTTTTGTGAAGAATCAACAACAAGTGGGACACAATCATGAAGTGGAACGAAATTTATTGGATATTTCAAACTTTTTTAACCGCTTGCCGCCCGCCCGCCGTCATATGACGGCGGAGCGGAGCGACCATTATCCTGGGCCGCCGTCATATGACGGCGGGACTTTAAGCAGGGCAGGCGCGCGATCGCGTGCGCGCCGCCCTGCACTGCCGGTGTCGGGGTGTCCCCGGGACACCCCCCGTCACCGGCAGGGGGGAAACAGCCAATGGGCATGGCTGTTTCCCACGTGATCGGCTGTGTTCCAATGACACAGCCGATCACAATGAAGGCGCCCACTAGATGACCGCGCATGCGCGATCGGGAGCGCGCAGCGCGGTCATGTCGGTGGCACTGTGTTCCGTAGGAACACAGCTGTCACCGGCAGTAGTAAACAGTCACTGACAGTGACTGTTTACTAAGTGATCGGCTGTGAATCCATTCACAGCCGATCACAAAATGTAAACAAAGAGCAGTAACTCAGTGTTACTAGCTCTTCTCTCCTCATACAGTTTCCAGTATGAGGGGAGAAGAGCTAGAAATAGTGAGTTACTGCTCTGTACACATGTCACAAAGTAAAAATCACACTAATAAATGTCCCCACACAGTCCTCAGCCCCCCCCAATGTCACCTGTCACCCAACAGTCACCTCATCAGTGCCCAGAAATTGACACCCATAACGTTCACATGTGAGCGCAGCGATCGCAGGCAGAATCGCTGCGATTCTGCCCGCGATCCGGAAATCATTGCAAATCGCGGGACGCCCGTGCGTTGCCCCTGATTTGCAATAGCACCCCAAACGCTGTGCGATGTTGCCGCCATTTCCGCCTGCCGAATCGCGGTAACATCGCGCAAACATCGCATGACGCCCAAAAAAGGTACAAGAGTTTCTTTGGAGCGTCATGCGTTGTTTGCGCGATGTTACCGCGATTCGGCAGGCGGAAATCGCAGCAACATCGCACAGCGTTTGGGGTGCTATTGCAAATCACGGGCAACGCACAGGCGCCCCGCAATTTGCAATGATTTCTGGATCACGGGCAGAATCGCAGTGATTCTGCCCGTGATCGCTACGCTCACATGTAAACATAGCCTAAAGTTCACCGGTCATCAGTACCGCCGTGCACCATCGCCCGTCACCTGTCACCCATCAGTGACCATCGCCCGTCACCTGTCACCCCATCAATCACCGTCACCTGTCACCCCATCAGTCATCCTCACTTGACACCCCATCAGTGATCGTCACTTGTCACCCCATCAATCATCGTCACATGTCACCCCGTCAGTGACTGTCATCTGTCACCCCATCAATCATCGTCATCTGTCACCCCATCAATCATCATCACCTGTCACCTCATCAATCATCGTCACCTGTCACCCCATCAATCATCGTGACCTGTCACCTCATCAATCATCATCATCTGTCACCTCATCAATCATCGTCACCTGTCACCCCATCAGTCATCGTCACCTGTCACCCCATCAGTCATCGTCACCTGTCACCCCATCAGTCATCGTCACCTGTCACCCCGTCAGTCATCGTCACCTGTTTGCCATATACATGCAATCACTTACTGACCGCCTAACGACTATATGCGTCGGCCATTAAAAGCTAAATACTGGGGTTATGGCAGCAGATAGCCCCCATAACCCCGGTATTTTTTGAAACGGCGGGCGGTCGGCTTTCAGATAAGGGTGGTCCCAGTGGCGGATTCGCCGCGGAATTACCCTTACGGTGCAGGGGAAGAGGTGCCCCCCCCCCTCCTGCCGCGTCCCAGACGTTTTCCCAGCTTACCGGACCCGCCGGCAGCGGGGAAAACTATCCGGTCCCGGATCCTCAGAGACAGGAAGTCGAGTGAGGGCAAGATGGCCCTCACTCAACTCTATGGTCTTGGAGGACCGGAGCTACGTCAAAAGACGTTGCCTAGCAACCGGTTTAAAGGGCCGCTTTTTTTTTTTGCTTTTTTTTTTTCCTCTTTCAACAATTTTTTTTTTTTTTTCTTTTTTAGTGTATTTGTGAGGTGTGAGGTCTTTTTGACCCCAGATCTCACAATAAAGAGGACCTGTCATGCCTATTTCTATTACAAGGGATGTTTACATTCCTTGTAATAGGAATAAAAATGATCAAAACATTTTTTTTTTAAACTGTGTAAAAATAAAAAAATAATAAATAAAATAAATAGGAAAAAAAAAAAAAATTAAAGCGCCCTGTCCCCGTTAGCTCGCGCGCAGAAGCAAACGCATACGCAAGTCCCGCCCACATATGTAAACGGTGTTCAAACCATACATGTGAGGTATCGCCGCGATCGTTAGAGCGAGTGCAATAATTTGAGCCCTAGACCTCCTCTGTAACTCTAAGCTAGTAACCTGCAGAAATTTTTAAAATGTTGCCTATGGGGATTTTTAAGTACCAATGTTTGGCGCCATTCTGTGAGCATGCGCAATTTTGAAGCATGACATGTTGGGTATCTAATTACTCGGCGTAACATTATCTTTCACATTATGGAAAACAATTGGGCTAAATTTACTGTTTTCTTATTTTTTAGTTCAAAAAAGTGAATTTTTTTCAAAAAAATCGCATTTGGAAGACTGCTGCGCAAATATGGTGTGATAAAAAATATTGCAACGATCTCCATTTTATTCTCTAGGGTCTCTGCTAAAAAAAAATATATAATGTTTGGGGGTTCAAAGTAGTTTTCTAGCAAAAAAAATGATTTTAGCTTGTAAACACCAAGTGTCAAAAATAGGCCCAGTCTTAAAGTGGATAAATGGACAACTTTGTGTAAAGCGCTACTTGGATGTGAGGCCTATGTATGTGGCCAGGCTGTGAAAAAGTGTTACACATGTGGTATCGCCATACTCAGGAGGAATAGCAGAATGTATTTTGGGGTGCAAGTTTTGCTATGTACATGCGATGTGTTAGAAATATTGCATAAATGGACAGCTTTGTGTAAAAAAAATGTGTTTTCATTTTCTTTCCACATTTTCCAAAAACTTGTGGAAAAAAATGACATATTCAAAAGACTCATTATGCCTCAAAAATTATATGTTGGGCTGTTTGCTTTCCAAAATGGGGTCATTTTATGGGGGTTTCCATTGTCCTGGTGCTCCAGGGCCTTCAAAAGTGCGATAGGTTGTCAGGAAATGATATGTGTAATTTGTGCTCCTAGAATGCCGGACGCTGCTACTCGGATGTTAGGCCTCTGTATGTGGCCAGGCTGTGAAAAAGTCTCACACATGTGGTATCGCCATACTCAGGCGGAGTAGTAGAATGTGTTTTGGGGTGTAGTTGCAAGTATACATGTGCTGTGTGAGAGAAATAACCTGTTAATACGGCAATTTGTAAAAAAAAAAAAATAAAAAAAAATAAATCTTCATTTTGCAAAGCATTGTGGGAAAAAATTACAACTTCAAAAAACTCATCATGCCCCTTATTAAATATCTTGGAATGTCTACTTTCCAAAAAGGGGTCATTTGGGGGGTATTTGTACTTTCCTGACCTTTTAGTGTCTCAAGAAATGAGATAGGCCTTCAGTACATCAGGTGTGATCAAGTGTGATCAATTTTCAATGAATAGCACCATAACTTGTGGACTCTATAACTTTCACAAAGACCAAATAATATACACTTATTTGGGTTTTCTTTACCAAAGATAAGTAGCAGTATAAATTTTGGCCAAAATTTGTGAAGAAAAATGACTAATTTGCAAAATTTTATGACAGAAACAAAGAAAAATGCGTTTTTTCACGATATTTTCAGTCTTTTTTTATTTATAGCACAAAAAATAAAAAACCCAGTATTGATCAAATACCATCAAAAGAAAGCTCTATTTGTGTGAAAAAAAGGACACAATTTTTGTATGGGTACAGTGTTGCATGACTGAGTAATTCTCAGACAAAGTGTGAGAGCGCTGAAAGCTGAAAATCGGTCTGGGCAGGAAGGGGGTGAAAGTGCACTGTAGGCAAGTGGTTAACAAATAAAAAACTGAAAAATACGGCGTGCAAAATGATTCAGCCCCTTTACTTTCAGTGCAGCAAACTCTCTCCAGAAGTTCAGTGAGGATCTCTGAATGATCCAATGTTGACCTAAATGACTAATGATGATAAATAGAATTCACCTGTGTGTAATCAAGTCTCCGTATAAATGCACCTGCACTGTGATAGTCTCAGAGGTCCATTTAAAGCGCAGAGAGCATCATGAAGAACAAGGAACACACCAGGCAGGTGCGAGATTCTGTTGTGGAGAAGTTTAAATCCGGATTTGGATACAAAAAGATTTCCCAAGCTTTAAGGAGCACTGTGCAAGCGATAATATTGAAATGGAAGGAGTGTCAGACCACTGCAAATCTACGAAGACCTGGCCGTTGCTCTAAACTTTCAGCTCATACAAGGAGAAGACTGATCAGAGATGCAGCCAAGAGGCCCATGATCACTCTGGATGAACTGCAGAGATCTACAGCTGAGGTGGGAGACTCTGTCCATAGGACAACAATCAGTCGTATACTGCACAAATCTGGCCTTTATAGAAGCAAGAAGAAAGCCATTTCTTAAAGATATCCATAAAAAGTGTTGTTTAAAGTTTGCCACAAGCCACCTGGGAGACACACCAGTCATGTGGAAGAAGGTGCTCTGGTCAGATGAAACCAAAATCAAACTTTTTGGCAACAATGCAAAATGTTATGTTTGGCGTAAAAGCAACACAGCTCATCACCCTGAACACACCATCCCCACTGTCAAACATGGTGGTGGCAGCACCATGGTTTGGGCCTGCTTTTCTTTAGCAGGGAAAGGGAAGATGGTTAAAATTGATGGGAAGATGGATGGAGCCAAATACAGGACCATTCTTGAAGAAAACCTGATGGAGTCTGCAAAAGACCTGAGACTGGGACAGAGATTTGTCTTCCAACAAGACAATGATCCAAAACATAAAGCAAAATCTACAATGGAATGGTTCACAAATAAACATATCCAGGTGTTACAATGGCTCAGTCAAAGTCCAGACCTGAATCCAATCGAGAATCTGTGGAAAGAACTGAAAACTGCTGTTCACATACGCTCTCCATCCAACCTCACTGAGCTCAAGCTGTTTTGCAAGGAAGAATGGGCAAAAATTTCAGTCTCTCGATGTGCAAAAGTGATAGAGACATACCCCAAGTGACTTACAGCTGTAATTGCAGCAAAAGGTGGCGCTACAAAGTATTAACTTAAGGGGGCTGAATAATTTTGCACGCCCAATTTTTCCGTTTTTTATTTGTTAAAAAAGTTTGAAATATCCAATAGATTTCGTTTAACTTCATGATTGTGTCCCACTTGTTGTTGATTCTTCACAAAAAAATTACAGTTTTATATCCTTATGTTTGAAGCCTGAAATGTGGCAAAAGGTCGCAAAGTTCAAGGGGGCCGAATACTTTCGCAAGGCACTGTATATGCACGGATACATTGAGGGTTAGGGGTAGGGGCCACAATGTAGTGCACAGTGAACAAGATTAGAGATGTTTTGGATGAATACTGTTGTCTCTTGACTTTGAATAGAAGTAAAGGATGCTTAAAAATTGGGCCTTTGGTGGTGCCAACGATGCCTTGACACCGTAACCCTATGAAAGTGCTTGTCATGAAGGCAATAATTGCCTTTGTAAGGAAAAAAATTGCAATGATATGCATCTGTGAAACAGGTGCGCAAAAATTGTTGCTTGGGTGTTGGCGGAGCCATACCACTGTAAGCCCAAAGAGCTGGTGTTGAAGTAGGCGAAAAAATTAAGAAGATGTGTACTTGTGGATCAGGTGAGCAAACATTGTGTTTTGGGTGTTGGTGGAGCCTCCCCACCGTAAGCCCAAAGAGCTGGTTTTGAAGAAGGCGTAAAAATTATGAAGGTGTGTACTTGTGGAACAGGTGCGCAAACATGGTATTGTTGGTGTTAGCAGAGCCTCCCCACCATAAGCCCAAAGAGCTGGTGTTGCAGAAGGCCAAAAAAAAATTAATCTTTTCTAGTGGAAACGAAAATGAGGTTCTGTGAACCTAAACAGAACGAGAGGAGGGTTGGAAGGTGGCACCCTGGACACGAAGGGATGCCGAAGCATCAATCCCCCAACGGGTTTTTAGGCAGCATAAAAATAAACGTATGAGGACAATAGTGTAATAAAAATCATTTTTAATAGAAAAAACTTAGAACAGTAACAAATGATATAACATACAAATTGTTAAAAACAGCCCCTAGATGGGGAATAGCTTAAGAGCTCCTGATAGCAATATTGACACATAATGAACTCATTGCAGAAAAGTATGCACAAATAGCAAATAGCAAGTCGTTGCAAAATAGTTACACATGATATAGAAGATACCCCTATACCCCCAGGAGGGAGTTGGGGGCACGCAGACCCCGACGCGTTTCGACCTACGGATGGTCTTCTTCAGGGGGGTTTTTAAGAGATCTAAAAGAAGCATATCATCATTAACATAATGCTATTTATCAAACACGAGATGCGACTAATAGAACACCTTAGTGTGCAACTTTACCATTTAATGCAATAAGCGGCCAAGAGCCAGGGAGCTGATTGATAGGTAATGGATCCACAGACTTGGCAATGGTATGGTCTCCTGCTCCATGCGAGGTGGAATGGGCATGCAGGTCTACAAGGACTCACCTGAGTCTGATCACCACAGAGGGCAAGAAGCACTTAAGGAATATATGTTTTTCATATTCATGAATGTGTTTCACAATTGTGAAGTAAGGTAGCTCTATTAGGGACAAGGGCCCTGCTAGTGAGCTGGGATTACTCTACTAAGAGCAGCAAAGAGAAGTGGCAGGCGGTGGGCTGAGTCCGGAACCGAAATAAAGGAGTGTGAACCAGGACCTGAAAGGAGGGAGTGAGGGGAATGAGCCCACAAGATCAAAACCAAGTGTCAGCTAGGGAGGGAACTGGGAGTGATAAAGAAGGAACAGAAAAAGAAAAGGGAAAAATTGGGGCCAAGAGAACCAAGTGAGAGAAGGTAATGGTGCAAGCGGCAGAGGTGAAAAAGTGTGACCTGCACGTGCCAGATCACGCAAAAAGAGTCACATATTACCCAGAGGTGGTAAAAGGAGGTGAAGAAATAAGGTAGACGTGCCACATGAGGAGAAAGAAGCACCAAGTACCCAGTACCGGATAAGGCTCAAACCGCCTGACTTACCTTCTGTTTGCCGTATCGATCTTATCACCGCCATGGTCTGGCGTGAAGAGGATGGATCCTGGTGCTAGGGAAAGCCGGACTGGCTTAAATACCTGTGGCATACAGCGCCACAGGTGCCCTCCATTGTTGGGGTCAGCGTGGTCCGCAATGGCGAACCCGGTGAGTCCCCCGGCGTTCCGGAAGGGGAAGTACTGGATCTCCCGCCGGCGTCCGCCGTCTCCAGGGCGACCCGACTGATCCAGTGCGCATGAGCGGGAAGAGGAGCCCGCGCCTGCGCATCGGAGGAGAAGGGGCGGCTGGGATCCAGAACGGCGCCAGCATGGGGATGCTCCCTCTGGTGGCCGGAGCTCACCATGCAGGAGACAGAGAGACGGTCAATAAGACCGAATCTCTCCCCATGCTGGGAGACATGCAAAGACTCATTCCAACCAAGCTAGACAGCAGGGGGAGGGGGAGTTCCCCTGCAGACGAGAGGACACCCCGACCCTGCCCAAGTCCGGACTGATGATACCATACCTTCAATCATTGTTAAGAAACATAAGTATGGGTTTGGAAATCGCAGAATCTCAGAAGAAATCCTGAAAAATACAGAATTCATTACACAAATATAAATATATATATATATATACAGTATATACCTGAATTGATACTAATAGTCATATATACAGAATCATGAAGAAAGACTATCACAGGCAGAGACATCACATACAATGTTAGGCATTACTTGGGATGGACAAGAATATTATTACATACAGTGTTGGAGTATGACCCTGGAAAATGAATAGATAGATGAAAAAATCAGAAAATACAGGGAGGAAAGGGGCCCTCCTTGGCTGGGATAGAAATGAAAGATGTTCCTCAGCCAGGCAAGGAGGAAACAGGAAAATGTGGGACATAGGGGGGGGTCCTAGCAAGGTCTCAAAGGACAGATGTTGGGAAACTTTGTGCTTTTATTGCGTTTTGCCAGAGGTAAAGCCCTTCAAGAAGGGAAAGAATGAAATGGATTAATTAAGGCCTGGCGCCGCGGTTGCCCGTAGCCTATAAATCCACTTCTGTTCCAGTTGTAATAACTGTCTATTCCAATCACCTCCACGGTCAGGAACGTGCACTCGTTCCAAGGCCGCAAAGGTGATTTTGGGCATTATTCTATTATGTGCCACCACGGCATGTCTCCCTAGCGGTAAATACATATTCCCAATTTCCATACTATACACGTGTTTCGAAAATCTTTTCCAGAACTCTTGTTTTGTCTTTCCAATGTAGAATGCGTTGCATTCACATTGGAAAATATAGACAACCCCCTTTGTCTGGCAATTTACGAAGTGTTTGGGTACAAACACTTCGCCATTGGGAAGTTTAAAAGTCTTTTGCTTTTCTATGTATGGACAGTGGGAGCAATGTCCACACGGAAAAGTGCCTGTGGTGGGGCAGTGTTTTTTGCTATTGTCACGGTATTCGCTGCATGTGAGCTTATCTTTCAATGAACTAGCACGCTTAAATGTAATCGCGGGCGTGGGGGGAATGAATCTTTGAATTTTTGGGTCATCGGTTAGGATGGACCAATGTTGATTGATAATATTTCGGATTGAGGAGTGCTGGCGTGAGTAGCGTAGAATAATGCGGGAAATGTTACCATCCGTGGTGGTGGGGTGGGTGAATTTTTTAGGGCCAAACAGCAGTTCTTGTCTAGTTTTAGCGAAGGCTTTTTTGTACGCTCTCTTCAAACAGGACCTACTGTATCCCCTTGTGAGTAATCTATGTTGAAGGAGTGCGGCCTCTTTTTTAAAAGACTCGTCACTTGAGCAGTTCCTGCGTAGCCGCAGGTACTGTCCGAAAGGGATCGAGTTCTTGAGGGATACAGGGTGAAAGCTGTCAGCATGCAACAAAGTGTTGCCGGCTGTGCTTTTGCGATAAAGTGTACTGGAGAGGCGACCATTCAGGGTACGGCCAATTTGAACATCAAGGAAATTGATTGTATTTCTGTCGTAATTAAGAGTGAACTTAAGATTAAGTTCATTGATGTTCATTTTCTCTACAAGTGTCATAAGAGTCGCAACTGAGCCCTCCCATACAACGAAGATATCGTTGATGTACCTTAGCCAGGTAGAAACCTGGCCAGTGTACTCGACGAAATCTTCGCTGGACAGTAAATTTCGTTCCCACTCCCCCAGGTACAGGTTGGCGTACGATGGGGCACAGCATGTCCCCATCGCCACGCCCTGTACCTGGAGGTAGTGAGAACCATCAAACAAGAAATAATTATGTTTCAAAATGTAATCCAAGCCATTGACAATAAATTCATCAAATGGCTTTGTATGAATGGAGTGTTGGCATAGAAGGCGTCTGATGGCTGCTAGTCCTTTGGAGTGAGGTATACTACTATAGAGAGCCTCGACATCCAGAGTGACCAAGAGAGCTTGACCCGAGATGTCGAGTTCCTCTATAGTTTGTAGAAAATGAATGGTGTCTTTGATGTGGGACGGCAGGGCCTGTACATGCGGTTGCAAATGTAAATCAATGACTCTACTGAGGTTTTCTGTAATACTTCCATTGCCGGATATGATGGGACGTCCGGTGGGATTGGCTGGATCTTTGTGAATTTTTGGAAGACTATAAAAAGTAGGTGTGCCGGGATATTTAGTCTTGATGAAGTCGTATAAGTCCTGGGTGATAATGCCTGCCTTGAAGGTCCGATCAATGAGGGTGTTAAAGCCTTCATTAAAACGGATCACCAGCCTGGCCGGTATTGGTCTGTACAATTCTCGGTTGCCCAAGATCTTATAGCACATATCCTTGTAGCCCATGATGTCCATTAGGACAACATTGCCCCCTTTGTCTGAGGGTTTAATTACAATATTATTATTTTTTTGTAGATTTTGTAATGCTAAATATTCAGTGTGTGACAAATTAGAAGGTGTAGGGGTTTTTTTGGAAGTCTTTTTGGCTGTCTTCTCCAATCTGACTATGTCTCTAACAACCTGCTGTACAAAGATAGCAATACTGGGATTAGTATTTAATGGAGGAAATTTGGTAGAGGGTTTCTTAAAGGAGTGGGGCTTAAACGAAGATTCAGTCTGTATTATCAGCATTTATGTTGGATTTGTCGTGCATGCATTTAAGAAGTAACCGTCGGGCAAATAAGTGTAAGTCAGTGATGACTTCAAATGAATCAAAATTTTGTCCCGGACAGAAGCTGAGGCCTTTAGATAAAATTTGTCTCTCTGTGGGGGTTAAGTTGTATGAGGACAAATTCACCACATTCAGAGTGTTGTCTAGTTGCGAATTAGGTGGGGTAATATTCCCCTGCCTCCCCTGCCTTTGGTTGGGGGGCCGGTCCCCCGTAAGGAGTTTAAAGGCCCCTGAGCCACTGAGGGGAAGGATGACTGACTTGTATTGCTTGATGTATCAGAGAGCGATGACTCTGTTTCCACAGGCAATACAGCAGAGGACGGTAGTGGTTGGCTAGACTGTGCCGTATAGGCATAGTCGGAGTCAGTCTCCACTGTCTGTTTTTTAACGTCCTGTTCGAAGGAGTCTTTAAAAATTCTTGATCTTTTATATTTCCCGCGGTTTCGAAGGTGGCACCCTGGTCCAGGCTTAAACTGAGGCTCAGCTGCCACTAGTCTACAAGGTCTGCATCAGGTGCATCAAAGCTTGATATCCACAACTGATTCATTTTAATGAATGTCAAACGGTCAACTGAGTCGGTGGAGAGTCTCGTTCGATGGTCTGTGATGAATCCTCCTGCTGTGCTGAATGCCCGTTCCGATAGGACACTGGAAGCAGGGCAGGCCAACAACTCCATGGCATACTGAGCCAGTTCTGGCCAGTGGTATAATCTTAAGACCCAGTATGCCAGTGGATCGGATTCGTCACATGAAAAGCCCTCTGTGTCACTTTGTGCCCTGACGTAATCGTCCACCATGTGATGCAGACGCTGTCGATGCGATGTGGCAGCTGAGAGGCCTTGGCGGTGAGGACTAAAAAAAGACTAAAAGGCATCCGTCAACCGCACGCCTTCTCCAACGCTCCTCCCGTGACCCACAGTAGAGTCCATGGTAGGTTGTCCCCGCCCCTGCCCCCTACGGGAGTCGGGGAACGTGTTCACCAGAATCCTCTTGAGACTGTCCTCAAGGGATTTGATCCTGTGGAGTCTCTTTAATGGCCTTGATTCTGGGGTCCTTTCGCAGGCTCTGAAGCATGATGTTTGCCATGCATCACAAATTTGCAAAGGCCTGAGAAGCTGACTCCTCGGGGTCACTCAAAACGACATGATCTTGAATGTTCTCCTCCTCCTCCCAGCTACGTACTACTCCAAAGTGTCCCGAGGGAGTCAAACTAGGCCTTGCAGATTGCCGCATGTCTTCCTCCTCCTCCTCAAAGCCTGCAAAAGTTCCCAAAGAATCGTCCTCCTCCTCTTCCACCCCTGGATCCTGCTCGGGCCTCTGGGAGCTAGGCATAATGGGGTCAGGATAAAGGGGGCCTTGAGAGGCAAGGAAGTCCTCCTCTTCCTCCTGCTGCTCTGCCTCCAGTGCCTTGTCCATAATGCCACGCAGAGTGTGCCCCAACAAAAACAGTACCGGTAGGGTGTCACTGATGCATGCGCTGTCTCGGCTGACCATCCTTGTGGTCTCCTCAAATGGCGAGAGGACAGCGCATGCATCCTTAATCAAAAACCACTGCCGTGGCGAAAAAAAAAGCCAAGGTGCGCTGAGCCAGTGCTGGTGCCGTACTCGCAGAGATATTCATTGAGGGCCCTCTGCTGCAAAGTAATGCCGACTTGGCACCTGCCACTGTGTTAAACAATTTTTGCTGCATAGCCGATTGCTTGTAAAGCTCCAGATCAGCAGAAGAGCAGTCAGCTTACAGAAAGATTGTCAGTGTAGTTAGAAATACAGCGATTGGAGGTTCGGCACATGGAGGGAGGAGCCTGCTAATGGAGCTGATCCCGACGGCCTGCTGAGTCTCTGAGCCACCGCCCAGAGAGATGTGAGGGAATGCTCTCTCACCTAGCCTCGATGCCTGCCTAGCTGGATCCTGCTGCCCCCCCTCCCCGCTACCCGGAGGCCCCGAATCGGTCCTGGTTGCCGACCCTCCCTGAGGCTTGGAGGAGGGAGGACGAGTACCCTGGGTCCCTCCTGGAGACTGGAATCGGCTGTGTATTGGAGAGGTGGCCGCCGAGTGCAGGGGCTGCTGAGACGCTGGGAGAGCCGGCGTCCAGGATCAGGAGAGAAGGTCTGATTGGAGTGAACACCGCCGAGGGGCCAGTGCTGGAGGGATCCAGTTTGGAGAGACCCAGCAACATTGGACATCGTAATCATCCCCACCATACCACTCTACAAGGAACACCACAGATTAGCCGAAGGGGACTGGTGAGAGGGGAAACCCCCCAGAATTTTCATATGAACGATATCAAAACAGTCTTTCTTAAAAATACTATCATCATTTTGGAGTGTATAACTTAAGAGCTAATGTGACTGTGATGGAAAAGTGGTGTGGGACCTTGCTTGCTTGAGTGCGAGGGAAACCCCCAGAGAGGTTGTACGTTTATTTCTCAACATCAGATCTTCTTGAAAAGCACTGTCTTATTATCATCTATAAGTATGCAGCTTAATAGAACAGAGGGACTAATCTGAAAAAAGTGCGGGACTATGCTTACTTAAGCGAGAGGGGAAATCCCCTAGAACCCCCCTGCGTTGGATCATAAAATCAGCCTTCCTTGAAGCACTGTTAAATTATCACCCAGGAGTATATAGCTTAAGAGTCAATGAGACTGTTGAGAAAAAATGTGCGGGACTCTGTTTACCAAAGTATGAGGGGAAACCCCTATAGAATTGCACTATATTTGATCTCATTCCTAGCCCTTCGTGAAAGTATCAGTATATTTTCATCTATGAGTTTATAGTTTAATGAGTCAGAGGGATGGTTCTGAAAATTGTGCGGGACGCTGCTTACTTATGGTAGAGGGGAAACCCCCCAGGATTTTATTTCACATGATCTCAATATCAGCCCTCCTTGAAAGTACTGCTGGATTATCTTTCATGAGTGTATAGCTTAAGAATTGTCGGGACTGTTTGGAAAAAATGTGTGGGACTCTGCTTACTTATATAACTTAAGAGCTAATGTGACTGTGATGGAAAAGTGGTGTGGGACCCTGCTTGCTTGAGTGCGAGGGAAACCCCCCAGAGAGGTTGTACGTTTATTTCTCAACATCAGCTCTTCTTAAAAAGCATTGTCTTATTATCATCTATGAGTATGCAGCTTAATAGAACAGAGGGACTAATCTGAAGAAAGTGCGGGACTATGCTTACTTAAGCGAGAGGGGAAATCCCCTAGAACCCCCCTGCGTTGGATCCTAAAATCAGCCTTCCTTGAAGCACTGCTAAATTATCACCCAGGAGTATATAGCTTAAGAGTCAACGAGACTGTTGAGAAAAAATGTGCGGGAATCTGTTTACCAAAGTATGAGGGGAAACCCCTATAGAATTGCACTACACTTGATCTCATTCCCAGCCCTTCGTGAAAGCATCTGTATATTTTCATCTATGAGTTTACAGTTTAATGAGTCAGAGGGATGGTTCTGAAAATTGTGCGGGACACTGCTTACTTATGGTAGAGGGGAAACCCCCCAGGACTTTATTGCACAGGATTTCAATATCAGCCCTCATTGGAAGTACTGCTAGATTATCTTTCATGAGTGTATAGCTTAAGAATTGTCGGGACTGTTTGGAAAAAATGTGTGGGACTCTGCTTACTTAGGGAGGGGGGAAACCCCCCAGAATCCTCCTTTATTGGATATAATATACCGGCCCTCTCTGAAAGCAAAGACATATTGTCATCTATGAGTATAAGGTCTAAGAGAAGGTGGGTTTGTGTTGAAAAGGTTCGGGACTCTGCCTGTTTGAATGAGAGGGGAAACCCCCCAGAATCCTTATATGACCAATTTCAAATACCAGCTTTCTTAGAAAGCACTGCTACAGTATTTATTTACAAGTGTATGCTTAAGAGCTAGTTGAACGGTTCTGGAAAAAGTGCGGGACTCTACTCACTTAGGTGAGGGCGGAAACCCCCCAGATCTTACTTACGCGCACTGAGAAATGTGCGGGAATCTGAGTACTTAAGTGAGAGGGGAAACCACCAAAATTTTCATATGTTTGACTTCAACAACACCTTCCCCTGGTAGCACAGCTATATTATCATGCGTGAGTGTATAGCTTAAGAACTAGTGAGACTGTCGTGCAAAAAGTGTGGGACCTCTCTTACTTGAATCACTGAATAAATGTATATGATATTTAGTTCACACTGAAAATAGAGACATAAGAGGAAGCTATACTGAGGGCTTATTCCCCAGAGCCGAATCCACTATAAGAGGTAAACCGGCAAAGGAAGTGGCAGGGAAGCCTCCAAAAACTACAGCAAGCCCAGGAACAATTAAAAAATACATGACACCTGAGGGAAAAGGTCAAAACACACAGCCAGAGGACCAACCGGTTGTTAGATCCAAACAAAATACAGAGGGAACCAAGAAAACTAAGAATCAAAAGCATATAGGAGTAAGTGGAGAAGAAAGCCTACAAGTGTCAAGAGAAAGCAGTATAACAATAGAGGATGGAGACATGAATAGAGAAGATGAATTCAATGAAAAAGATTATCCACCATCAAAATCAGAAATGCGGGAAATGTTTGCCAGCCTTGAAAGATCCATCAAAGCCGAGATGGCTACATTACACGTCGACTTTGGGCATATTATGGGCAGAGTAGAAGAAACAGAAGAAAAGGTTGAGTCCCAAGGAAAAGAACTAAAAAATCTAAAAGAACAAATGAGAAAAATGAAAATGGAGCAGAGAAATATGTTATACAAAATCGAAGATCAGGAGAATAGAAATCGAAGAAAAAATCTGAGAATAAGAGGATTACCAGAGAAAGGGCCAACAGAAAAATTAGAAGAAACCCTGGAGAAGTTATTTAACCCTCTGCTGGGAAAGGCGACCACAGATAAAATAGAGTTTGAGAGAATTCATAGGTTGCGTAAACCAACCAATCTACCAAAAGAGAAAACAAGAGATGTGATTGTAAGATTCCATAAATACGAGACAAGGGCCCAGATCTGGGAGAAAATGAGAAGTAGACAGGAATTAAAATATGACGGGGAGGACATTCAGATTTTCCCAGACCTGGCAAAAGAGACAATTAACAGAAAACGCATTCTTAGACCAATGGTAGAAATATTAAAGAAAAAAGATATACAATACTTTTGGAACTTCCCAGCAGGCCTAGGAGTGAGAAGAGATGGGAGGACAGTACTCCTTAGATACCCAGAGGAAACTAAAGACTTTTGTGAAGCAGTAAAAATCCCACTTATGGATATTCCAGGCTGGACAGACCAGGAGTGCCCAGAGGAAGAAGTTGATGAAGGAGAATTGAATCAGTGGAAACAGAAGAAAAAGATGAAAACAAAAGGATGAAAAAGGACTGGGGGACCGGGGGGATTGGGGGAGGGGGGAGGGCTGGCGGGAGAAGGGGAGGAGGGGAGGAGGAGCAAGTAAGAATAAAAAACGGGTGGCCCTATGGAGATCAGCGGGCCGTCACCATTAGACCCTACGGTAGGGAAGATGGGAGGGAACGGTGACCACTAGCAGAGCTCGACCTCGGCCACAAGTCGATTGGAAATGGAGGAAGGAGAATCGACAACCCTGATGGAGGGACCGGGAATAGTTGGGGGAGGGGAGGGTAGGGGTGGGAAGAGGAAAGGGGAAGAAAGAGGGAAAAAGAAGTCAATAGATCAAAACGTCTCCTATAAGAAAATACAAGAATTAAGAGAACTCACAAGACAAGAAAAATCAGAGGGATTAATGCCATCTCTTAGGGATCCCTGGTGTTGGTTGAACAGTTTTTATGGCCACTTTAGAGTTGAAGAGATGATAGAGAAATACAGTAATGAAGATTAAGAAACAATGGTTATAGTTAACATATTATCTTACAATGTCCGAGGTTTAAACTCTCCAGAAAAAAGGAAAAAAAATTTAAAAGAAATTAGTTATTTGAAAGCAGATTTGACATTCTTACAGGAGACTCATTTATCTCATGCATCTAATATCAGATTGTATTCTAAGAGCCATCCTACCTGGTATTACGCGGACTCACCCGGGAGGAAGTCCAAGGGAGTAGCCATTGGCATTTCTAGGGGCCTTGGATTTGTTCTAGAGTCGAGAAAGTTAGACCCAGAGGGAAGATATCTCTTTTTAAGAGGAAAAATAGGAGATGAAGATTTGACCCTAGTAAATATATATAGCCCTAATGAGAGACAAGTAGACTTCCTAGGTAAAGTACTGGGAAAATTAATGGAGTTTAAAAAAGGAGGAGTCATACTGGCAGGGGACCTCAATCTCTGCCTTGACCCTAAAGTAGATACCACATCAAAAACCCAACGGATAAATAAAGTACAGGCAAAGAAAATAAAGGAAAAATTATTTACAAATCAACTGGCAGATATTTGGAGAATTCTCCATCCGAAAGATAGAGATTATACATGTTACTCAAGTGTACATGGAACATACTCAAGATTGGATTATATACTAATCGAACATAGGTGGATCGAAAGGGTAAGCGAGGCAGAGATTGGGGTCAAGACTTGGTCGGACCATACCCCCATTATGGTAAAAATAAAAATGGCGAAAGAGCGACCTAGGATGGATGCTTGGAAAATAAATGAGGAGATTTTTGGAGATAAAAAGTGGGAAAAAGAAATAGTGAAAGAGTTGGAATTCTATTTTCAAATAAACGATACAAAAGATGCACCAAAAGACATAGTATGGGAAGCTCATAAGGCTTATATGAGGGGCATATTTATCTCAAAGGGGACCCAAAGGAAAAAAAGAAAGAATAAAAGATAAGATTAGGCTAATGACAGAAGTACATCAATTAGAGCAAAAACATAAAAATACACAAGATATATTAATAAATAATTTACTTGAGGTGAAGAGAGAAGAATTGAAAGATCTGTTAGAACAGGAAATGAAAAGATGCATAAAAGAAAAATACATTGAAAGTAATAAGGTTGGGAAAAACCTAGCAAAAATCCTGAAAAAGAAGAAAGGAAAAAATGTTGTAGATAAAATTAAAAATAAAAATGGGGAAATAATTCAAACAACGACAGGAATAGCCAAAGAATTCCAAAACTACTATGCAAATCTTTATGCAGTAAAGAAAGGTGAGATACAGGGGAATGAAACAGAAAGGAGGGAGAAAATCAAAAAATACCTTGTAGACTCAGGACTGACAAAGATAGATGAGGAAAAGTTAACATTCTTAGAAAGACCAATCTCAGAACAAGAAATAGAGAGAGCCATTAAAGAAACGAGCCTAGGTAAAAGCCCAGGACCGGATGGGTTTACCATAGGTTATTATAAAAAATTTAAGGACATTTTAATCCCAAGATTTAAAGAATATATAAACGGAATAGGGACTCAGTACGAGATGAGTAGAGAGGCCCTGTCAGCATCAATCACAGTTATACGGAAAGAGGGAAAAGACCCGTTACTATGCTCTAGTTTTAGACCCATCTCCCTACTTAATGTTGATACTAAATTATTCACAAAAATTTTGGCCACTAGAATGAAGAACCTAATGGGGGAGTGGATACACAATGATCAAGTAGGATTCATCCCGGGGAGACAGGGACGGGACAATGGGATAAAAACTATACTGTTGATAGACCATATGGTAAAAAGCAGAGCTCCCAGTCTACTCCTGTCAATAGATGCGGAAAAAGCATTTGACAGGGTAGACTGGGAGTTCATGATAAACACCCTAGTGGAGTTGGGAATAAAACCTAGAATGTTGGCCTGGATCAAAACTTTGTATAATCAACCAACTGCAAAGGTAAAGGTCAATGGAACTTTGTCAGACTCGTTTAAAATGCTCAATGGAACAAGACAAGGATGTCCCTTGTCTCCGATGTTATTTGTCTTATCTTTGGAATCACTACTGGCAACTATTAGAAATAGTGTGGACATCGGAGGCATAAAGGTGGGACAAGTGGAGCATAAGGTATCTGCCTTTGCAGATGATATCCTGCTTTACATAAGTAATCCGAGGATCACTTTGCCCAACATAATTAAAATAATGAAACAATATGGAGAACTATCCAATTTAAAAATTAATCAAAAAAAATCAGAAATATTAAATATTAATATCCCTAAACAAGAAGAGGAGATGTTAAAAAAAGAATTTCAGTTCAACTGGAGAAAAGATGAGATTAAATATTTAGGGATAAAATTAACCCCAACTCCAGAAAAACTCTACAAAACAAATTTTCTAGAACTTCTGAATGAAGTAAGATCAGAATTAAATAGATTATCCCCGAGAATCTTTTCCTGGATAGGGAGAATAAATACGATAAAAATGATAATCCTGCCCAAAATTATATATAAATTCCAGATGATTCCGATTTCATTACCTCAAGTATTTTTTAAAACACTTAAAAGATTAATATCCCGCTTTATTTGGAAATACAAAAAGCCAAGGGTAAAGTACACTACACTATGTAAAGGTAAGGGACAAGGGGGACTAGCCCTACCAGACTTTAAAAATTATTATTTTGCAGCAATACTCACAAGGGTGATAGAATGGACAAAAAAAAATAATGATAGAAATTGGGTGGTAATAGAAAGCACGATGAGTGGTACACACCTAGCAAAAGTTATATGGATACCTGAGAGGTTTAGAAATCTGGACACTAACACGCATATAATCACAAGACATGCTATTAAGGTTTGGGATAATATACATAAAAAAGAAAATTGGAAACACAATTCACCACTGATCCCGCTACAGGGCACAAAATTTTTTGCACCAGGGGAAGAGAAGGAATTAGGTAAATGGATAGAAGAAGGAGAAGCACAATTAGGGGATATAGTAGAGAAGGGGAAAATTATAACCTTGGCGGAGCTGAAACAAAGGAAAGAAAACTGGAAGATAAATGAGTGGAGGTATATCCAACTAAAGCACTTCACATTGTCACTACCGCAGCCATTGAGAGATATAAACGACCTCCGCCCTTTTGAGCAATTATGTCTTGATCTTATGTCTAAGATAATAAATAATATTTCGAATGTGTATAAAATACTGTTAACAATAACAAAAGAGAGAGGAATATCATTAAAAGAAAAATGGGAAAGAGACCTCGGCCCGTGTAGTAACAACAAACAGTGGGATAAGAGCCTTCAATTAGTACATAAATCCGCAATAGATACCAACACGGAGGAGATGAACTATAAATTGATCACAAGGTGGTACAACACTCCTGATAAGATGGGAAGAATTCAGGTAGAGAGTTCAAGACTTTGCTGGAGGGGATGTCAGATGGTAGGGACTATAGCCCATATATGGTGGGAGTGCCCAAAAATTAAAGTATTCTGGAGCGAAGTTATAGAATTAATAAGTAAAATTACTAAAATAGATATTCCCTTGGATCCTTGGAAATGCATGTTTCATGGAACCCATATGTCAGTGAAGCAATATAAAAAAACATTACTCCCTCACTTATTAAACTCAGCTAAGAGCTTGATTCCCTTTAATTGGCAAAAAGAAGAGGCCCCCTCCAGGAAAGATTGGCTGTTAAAAGTAGAGAAAATAAGAAAGTTGGAGCAGCTGAGGACCTGGGAGGAGGAGGAACAGGGGAATGAAGAGAAGATTTGGGATGAGTGGCAAGAGTTTAAGGACACAAGGGAATACAGAGAAATAATAGGAGTCGAATGATAAGAAGAGACGGGGGGGGGGGGGGTGAGGGATAAGGAAGGGAGGGGGGAAAAAAAGGGATAAAAGGTAATATGTGTAAAATGTATATGAAAAAATTCTCCAGCGATTGGAGTGTTGTAAATAATTTTTTACCTGGAAAATTTAATAAAGAAATATAAAAAAAAAAAAAAAAAAAAAAGAAATACAGCGATTGTGCTGTTTGAGTTAGAAAAAAAATAAAAATTTAAAGGGACAGTGTCAGTTAGAAATGATCTTCTGCTGTATGGAGCTGTTCTTTTAGTGTGAGGAAAGGGATATGCAGTGCAGTTAGGGTACTATATACCACTATATTTAGATTCAATAATCTAGTTTTTGTAGTGATAATTTTAGGTGTCAGGGTTCCGTCTAGTGAGCACGTTGCACTGCTGATATATCTACAGCAGGTATACGTGCTTGCTAGTCAGCTATTGTGCAAAATACATTTCAGCGATACACACATCTGCTGTATTTAGCGACAACTTTGGGTTGCATAGCAGTGTGCGTCTTGCAGGTGATTTTCACATCGCACAGTTGATAAAGCCTCAGTGACAACTATACATAAATTAAAATTCATCACAAAAAAAAAACAGATGATTTTTCTTAGAATTTCAGTAGCGCAGGGATGGTGTTACCCTCCTTTCATAAAGTGCAAATAAATAAAGTGCATAAATTGCATAAATAATCCAAAACATCCAACTAAGCAAGAACAGAGTCCTTCAAAAGTCTTTGTTTATACAATACACAGTGCCTTTAATGCAGGGTCATTGGTGTCAGTTATAGGAACCACCGTACAATGTCACCACCACCAGTGCTGGGAGAGATAGCCAAAATGCAGACTCACCCGAAAACTATGCCTAACCACTCTCATGGAATAGGCATATACAGCATGAACACCTCAAAACCTCTTCCTGGTATCTGCTGCTGCTGCACACCTCCTCCTCTCATTCACAGTATGTGAGAGATGTTATGGGGTGGCAATGCTCTGTTCCTGTAGACAGGATGTGGCTTCAAAGACGCAGCAAGAGATCAGCAGCACTGACTGTCAAGTTGTGGATGGTGTATGCAGTATGTGTCACCCAGGTTTCCTACTTACATGTGGTAGGTGAGACACACAAGCAACATTTTTGTTTTGTTCTGAATCCTGGAGCCCAGAGACTTAGTAGAGCTAACCAGGTGCTGTCAGTTCAAACCATGTGAGCTAATTTTTGGAGCCTATACAGGCCGACACTTACTTCTGTATACTGTGAATGCCTACTGTACCTCTAGCCATCAAAAACGAAGTTCTTTGCTGTCAGTTCAAACCATGTGAGCTAATTTTTGGAGCCTATACAGGCCAACACTTACTTCTGTATACTATGAACGCCTACTGTACCTCTAGCCATCAAAAACGAAGTTCTTTGCAGTCAGTTCAAACCATGTGAGCTAATTTTTGGAGCCTATACAGGCAGACACTTACTTCTGTATACTGTGAATGCCTACTGTACCTCTAGCCATCAAAAACGAAGTTCTTTGCTGTCAGTTAAAACCATGTGAGCTAATTTTTGGAGTCTATACAGGCCGACACTTACTTCTGTATACTGTGAATGCCTACTGTACCTCTAGCCATCAAAAACAAAGTTCTTTGCTGTCAGTTCAAACAATGTGAGCTAATTTTTGGAGCCTATACAGGCCGACACTTACTTCTGTATACTGTGAACGCCTACTGTACCTCTAGCCATCAAAAACTAAGTTCTTTGCTGTCAGTTCAACCCATGTGAGATAAATTTTGGAGCCTATACAGGCCAACGCTTACTTCTGTATACTGTGAACGCCTGCTGTACCTCTAGCCATCAAAAACGTAGTTCTTTGCAGTCAGTTCAAACCATGTGAGCTAATTTTTGGAGCCTATACAGGCAGACACTTACTTCTGTATACTGTGAATGCCTACTGTACCTCTAGCCATCAAAAACGAAGTTCTTTGCTGTCAGTTAAAACCATGTGAGCTAATTTTTGGAGTCTATACAGGCCGACACTTACTTCTGTATACTGTGAATGCCTACTGTACCTCTAGCCATCAAAAACAAAGTTCTTTGCTGTCAGTTCAAACAATGTGAGCTAATTTTTGGAGCCTATACAGGCCGACACTTACTTCTGTATACTGTGAACGCCTACTGTACCTCTAGCCATCAAAAACTAAGTTCTTTGCTGTCAGTTCAACCCATGTGAGATAAATTTTGGAGCCTATACAGGCCAACGCTTACTTCTGTATACTGTGAACGCCTGCTGTACCTCTAGCCATTAAAAACAAAGTTCTTTGCTGTCAGTTCAAACCATGTAAGCTAATTTTTGGAGCCTATACAGGCCGACACTTACTTCTGTATACTATGTGAATGCCTAATGTACCTCTAGCCATCAAATACTAAGTTCTTTGCCTTCAGTTAAACCCATGTGTGCTAATCTTTGGGGCCTTTTATGGCAGACACTTACTTCTGTATCATGTGAATGCCTAATGTACTTTCAGCCACTGAATACTACATTCTTAGCTGTCAGGTAAATCCATGTGGGCTAATTTTTGGGGCCAATACTGGCCTACACTTACTTCTGTTACCTGTGAATGCCTAATGTACCTTCAGCCACAGAATACTACTTCCTTAGCTGTCAGGTAAACGCATGTGGGCTAAGTTTTGGGACCTGGAATGGCCGACACTTACTTCTTTATCCTGTGAATGCCTAATTTTTCAGACTGGAAATGAAAAACAATGGGTCTGTAAAGGTTCCGCCAAATTGTGGCATGGATGCGGACCCATTTTACAGATGGGTGAATGGACCCTATATGTATTAGACAATGGATTTACCAACTGCTGTCAGTTCTGGCTGATTTATGAAAAAGAAAAATTATTTTTTGCTGTAAAAAAAAAAAAAAATTAGGGCAACTTTTTCAATTGCAATACTTCTGTTATGACATTGTCCATGTGCTGGGGCTATTTGTGCACAGCTATTATGTCCTTTGTGGCTGAAAATATGACCTAAAGGTTTTTAAAGTTCGCCTCCCATTAAAGTCAATGGGGCCCGTCAATGGGGCGGTTCGCAGACTTTTGAGAAAATTTGTGGCTGACGTTCGCGAACCGCCCCGGCCGATGTTCGTCATCTCTAGCAAAGGTTACTGTGGCTGATATCTGTAGTAATCTCTATTCCCACAGGTATGTGACCCCTATAGAAAAAAACACAACTGAGCAAAGGTTACTGTGGCTGATATCTGTAGTGATCTCTATTCCTACAGTTCTATAAAGATTTTAGAATGTTGCAGAAACTGACTGATGAACAATACTGGTACTGGTATCTGATGTAAAGAAATTAATCTATCCCTACCTCACACAGGAACCTTGGCCCTCCCTACACTGCTACTCACTCACTGGCGCTATACTGTCTGATATGATGTAAAGAAATCAATCTATCCCTACCTCACACAGGAACCTCGCCCTTCCTACACTGCTAGCAATGTCTCTCTGCACTGTCTGACTCCAAAAAAAAAATACTCTCTCCCTGCCTGAATCGTGTGCCTGTCCCTGTCTGATCGCGAGCAGCTTTTATGTAGTGTGGGGCATGCACTTGGCCCCTGAGCCATGACTGGCTAAAGACAAGCCTGCCTTTAGTCCAATCATGGCAGAGATCATTTGATTGGCCAAAGCATGAGGTCAGGGTGTATGCTTTGGCCAATCACATAATGCACTGAATGCGCAGCGGGCATGCAGTTCATTATGGGAAACTCGAATTTCCGACGAAGAAGCACATTTGTTTGTCATTCGACGAACAATCGAATTGGCGATGTTCGAGTCAAACTTACCTTCCACTCGAACTCGAAGCTCATCCCTAATGAGGCATACTGCAGCGGTATGCAGTGTTATAGAGATCGGACTCTCCAGTACTAAGAGAAGGTAGTACTAGGTGGGGGCAGGGCAAATAGAAAGGGGTGCAATGTTCTAGAGAGTGGGGCTTCTTAGCACTACTAGTAAGCAGAATCAGATAGGGCTGAGTATGTAAGAGGGTACAGTTGAGTAGGGCTCGCAGTACTAATGGGTGCATGTGGTTGGGAACACAGTAAGGAGGTGCAGGGTTATGCAGAATTGGGCTCCCTAGTAGTATGATGGGGCAGTGTTCACAGTAAAGGGATACAGTAGTTAAAAGAGTGGGGTCCCCCAATAAAAAGGGAGTAAGGTACATACTAAAGAAGTGCAGTGTTATACGAATTGGGCCTTCCCAGTACTGAAAAGTGGCTGCATAGGGTGGGAGGAAGAGTGCATAATAATGGCTGCAGCGTTATACATAAGAATGATGGGCACTGTCTTGTAAAATCAGTGCAGTGTTAAATATAATTGATCAGTATGGGGTTGGAGAAGGGTAAATAGTTGGGGTGCAGTGTTATACAATCTGGGGAAGTATGAGGTGGGAGGCAGGTAAATAGTGAGTTGTCCAGCGTTATACAGTGTCGGAGCTGTGTAAATAGTGAGCAAAGCAGAGTTTTAAATAGAGTTTTCAGAGTACAGTAGGTCAGGGTGACTGTTGAAGGGTGGGGGCAGGGTGAACAGTGAGGGGTACAGTGTTCTATGGGGTGTGGGCAGGGTGTATAGTGTTGGGTACAGTGTTCTGTGTGATGGTAGCCGGATGTAAAGTGAAAGGTGCAGTGTTCTATGGGGTAGGAAAAGGTGTATAGTAAGGGGTACAGTGTTCTATGGGGCAGGGACCGGGTATATAGTGAGGGGTGCAGTGTTCTAAGAGGTAGGGGTGGGGTGTATAGTGAGGGGTACAGTTTTCTTTGTGGTGGTCACAGGGTGTATAGTGAAGATTGCGGGGATATATGGGGTGGGGGAAGGGTCTATAGTGAGGGGTGCAGGGTTATATGAGGTTGTGACAGGGCCTATAGTGAGGGATGCCAGGTTCTATGTGGTGGGGGCAGGATGTACAGTGAGGGGTGCAGGGTCCTATGTGGTGGGGGTAGGGTGTACAGTGAGGGGTGCAGGGTACTATGTGGTGGGGTGCTAACAGTGCATCAATATTACAAATAAATACAATATAAACAAATATTTTACAAAATAAATTTCAATGCAATTTAAAGTGTAAGGGACGTGTCAGGTGCTACTGTCACATTAATGCTCAACAAAGTTCATAATAAAAGTTCATAAAGTGACTTTTGTGTAGACAGTTCAAAGGTATCCTTAGTGCAATATAAAGGATTTTAAAGTGCAGGTGCTCTGTGCCCGGCTTCCAGACTAGCCTTGTGGTGACAATCGTTTTATACCGTGAAGGATAATAAAAAAACTCACTCACCAGAGAGAATGGGTCTTCTATGCCTTATGGCATTAAGACCGGACAACACTTGATTGACCACCAGGGCCAGGATGGATCCCGCTGCAATGCCTCAGCTTTCAATAGTGGCAGCTTTCACTCCTCTTTATCCACTCATCCAACCGGTTAGGATATAAAAAAGAGAGAGCTCCAGATGGTGTATTACCGTTAAAAAGTATTTTATTTTCTTCCATGATACCGATTAAGATATGTAAACACGATGCAAATAGATGGAGCCCGGGAGTGGAGAGTGGTGATTACCGTCTTGCATTCCACTCAGCTCCCGTGACGTCACAGCGTGCGTTCCACCTTACACGTGTTTTGTCATTCAATTGATGTCTTCAGAGGTGGAGCTTGTGGAGCTTCAAAGCTTGTATAACAGTGTAAAGTTGCTGCCCCCTCAAAATAGCTCAACACACAGCCATAAATGTCTAAACCACTGGCAACAAAAGTGAGTACACCCCATAAGTGAAAATGTCCAAATTGGGCCCAATTTGCCATTTTCCCTCCCTGGAGTCATGTGACTCGTTAGTGTTACAAGGTCTAAGGTGTGAATGGGGAGCAGGTGTGGTAAATTTGGTGTTATCACTCTCTCATACTGATCACTGGAAGTTCAACATAGCACCACATGGCAAAGAACTCTCCGAGGATCTGAAAAAAAGAATTGTGTAAAGTGATATTAAACCCGCGCTAACCTCAAAGAAGGTAGTGATAAGTGTATAAGTAATATTGCAGCTGCTGCTCACCAAGTAAAAAACTCAGAAAATATATATAACCAAATTAACACAGCGCTTGCATAAAGATAAACTAAATCAACTATAGGTGAAATAAACGAATAAAGTACAAATGTGACCCAAAAAATTATTTAGAAATAACTGTATATAATGGATAAGTGTCCAAAAAACGACATCAATAAAATAAATTCCAAAATAGTGTCCAAATAGGTGATAAATCAATAAGATGTGAGGTGCTCCAATGCAGACATAAACACTCGTGCTCCAGGTGACTGTGACCCCTCCAGGAACCCTACTCAACAGAATGAATGGACCATGGCTAGGGTCAGAAAAGCCTGTATACAAGTGGATATAAGTATGCACCAAATCTTCTCCTTGACAATAGAAGGGCTGGGTGGATGATCCTAATAAATTATGGTCCCGAATGGCTCCAAACAGTAAATACCAAAAAAAGGAGACCAGGGATAGTGAAGCCCGTTTGAAATTTTTAATTATAAAAGCCACAAAAACATACTCACAAAGATGATATAATAAAGTGCAAGATAAACTGCGGATGCTTCCGGGATCGTGCGTTCCACGGCCGGCCAGGAAGTAAACCAGAAGTGACGAATCCAAGGTGCCGTACCGGAAAGACGTCAACGCGTTTCGCCCTCCCGCTTGGTGTTATCATAGACATCATTTCCGGTACGCGGACGTGAATTTATACTGTGCTTAGAGCGTACCTCATATCCAGTGCTCCTCCCGCATTATGCATATTACGGCATCATAAAAAAAAAAGAGAAGTCACTTCTTGCCACAAATAAAATGGATGTATAGTATATAATTAATATTAATTTATTAATTGGGCAATTCTTAATTGATCTTGGTAAATGGAAATATCAGATATTTGACCTTTTATATCTTCCGATATTACTTTCTGTTTACATGAAACAAACTTTATTTATAAATCCAATATACCATATCTGTAAAAAAATGAAAAATTAAAAACACTGGCATAATTATAAAAATTATTATAAAACCTTACTAAATATACAAAATATTAGTGAAATGGTGAAGATATGTGACATAACCATATCATGAATATTATTAAATGTGAAGAGATTAATAATAAATAAAGATAGTAAGGATATAATAGTATTCTCTTTCAATATCCCTTTTATTGTGTTTTTCCAAAAAAATAATAATACACATACACAAAAGAAACAAAACAGCAAAATATCAACATAAAATGTTGCAATAAAATTATTGATCATAACATTTTACCTCAAAAAAAAAAAAGGGGGGGGAAGAGGAAAGAAGGAAAGGACAGGGAGAGAAATAGGAAAGGGGAACCTTCCATCCAACTCAGTTTAACCGTCAAACAATGGGGTTTCCATATATATATATATATACATATATTTATAAATATATATACATATGCTCATTATTTTCGATCTATCGTCACTAGATGTCGATCTTATAATAAAAGAGAGACCTGTTCCCCATAGCCCATTCACATTTACCTCATGATCAATAAATTCATTTTTACTAAGCAATCCTTACATTAACACATATACCTTATCTAATCCATTGTCACTATACATCTTAGATTGTTTAGCCATGGATTCCATCTAACCACAAATATTTTCTTCGCCGAACTTATAGTAGCCATCATTTTTCCCATCTCACATTGCTGATTAAGTAATGTAACAATATCAGATGGAGATGGTATCTCCTGGGATTTCCATCTTCTTGTGATTAAAAGTGTTGCCGCTAATAAAAGATGTAAGACCACTACTCGGTACTTTATAGGTATCTCATGGATATTTTGGTGCAAGATCGCCATCTCAGGACTTGGAATTATGTTTTTTTTCCACAACTTCTGAGATCATAGAGAATATTTTGTTCCAAAATGCTCTAATCTATTTACACTCCCAAACTATATGGAATAGCGTCCCTTGTTCACCACACTCTCTCCAACAAAATGCTGGAGTTAAGGGGTAAAATTTGGAAAGTTTAGTGGGGGTCAAATACCAAAAATTTAAAGTCTTTTGATATAATTCCCAATGATTAGTACATTTTGAGGAAGCGTATGTGGCAGCAAAAGCTTTTAGCTAATTCGTTTCCGGGAAAGATTTCCCCAGTAATTTTTCCCATTTAAGAATGGTAGTGGCTTTAGAATAGGTGTTATGCTTGTTCGGATATAATAGTATTTACAGTAATAATATGTGCCAATAAATTAAATTAAAATTGGAAATGAAGTTATTAAAAAAAAATGTTAATATATATTGTATATTATTTGATGAAATTATTTAATAATTATAACATAAATTAATTTAGTAAATACATTTAGTGTTAATTACTTGATATGTGCAGAACAATGTGAATAAATTGATAAAAAATATGTTAATAAAAAATAATAAATATTGATTAAAAACATTTAATATTTTATTAAATGTAATACCTAAATTTATAGGCTAAGATATGATTATAGAAAATAAAAATAATAATATGAAATGTGTAAAAACAAAATTCACCAATTGTAAAGGAAACAATTTAAATCGAAATCAATGTTTAATCCCATGGGTTTGAGGGTGCCTAAACGGTGGATCCACTGGGTTTCATTTTGGGAAATTGACTTTTTTTGGTCACTCCCCCTCCAGTGTGCCTCCACTCTATCGATCCCACAAAAAGTCAGACCACTAGGGTCCTGATTGTGCACTAATTTAAAATGGTGGGATAAACTGTGGTTTATGTACCCTTTTCTTATATTGTGAACATGTTCCCTTAACCTCACTCTTAGTTCCCTAGTGGTCCTCCCCACATACTGGAGTCTACAGGGGCATGATAAAAGGTAGGTGACATGTGAGGAAGTACATGTAATAAATTTCTTAATTGCAAATGTTTTGCCATAGGAATGTGAATAAAATTCACTGGTTTTCCTCTTCCGATGTTTCAAAGTTTTACAAATCATACATTTGCCACAGCTGAAAAAGCCTACTTGGTCTAAAAAAGTGCACGTTTTTTCGGGGGGGGGGGGGTTTGTGACATTGTGTGCCAATTTTAATCTCAGTGTTTTGGGTTTGGTATATATAAAATTTGGCTTGGAAGGTAAAAAGGTTTTTAAAACATTATCTTTTAGAAGAAGGGGCCAGTGTTTTTTGACAATTTTCTCTAATATAGAATGTTGTCGTGTAAAACCAGTCAAAAAAGCAGTACTAAAATCATTATTCTCTTCCTTTTTCTTAGTGATTAGATGTTTTCTCTTCATATTTTTTATCTTGTTTTTAGTATTAATAAGGTCCTTGGTCTTGTAACCATTTTCTTTGAACCTTTCTATGGGTAAGTCAGCCTGTTGATCATAGTCCTCATCTCTATTACAATTCCATCTCACTCTTAACATCTGACTTTTGGGAATAGAATGCAGCCACCTAGGGTGGTGGCAGCTCCCCGGTGGGATGTAGCCATTACAATCCACCTCCTTGAAGAAGGTTTTGGTGAGGAGCTTTCCGTCATGCTTGAAAATGGACAAATCCAAAAAATTGATGCAATCAGTGTCAAGAGTGTTTGAGAAGGAAATCCCATACTGGTTGTCATCAATATGGGTAAAAAATCTCGTAAGGGTATCATGTGTGCCTCTCCAAATGAGGAAGATATCATCTATATTTCTTTTGTAAGTCATGAGTTCTGGGGGTTTATTATTAAAAATAGCCTAATTTTCCCATTTACTCATAAATATATTTGCTATGGAGGGGGCATATTTAGCCCCCATAACCACACCCCTTTTTTGTCTGTAGAATTTTTTCTCATGCCAGAAAAAATTATGGCTCATGGCAAGATCAAGCCCTTGTAAGAGGAATTCATTCTGCTTATTTTTTAATTCAGTTTGGTCCAAAGCCCATTTCGCTGCTGTATGATGCTGCTGTATGTTCGTGTAGAGAGAATTGAAATCTATACTCACTAGAATATCATTCTCCTGCACCTCCATCTCATCCAGTATTTCCATAAGATGTTTACTATCTTTTAAATAGGCTTGTTCTTGCTGTGCCAACGGCTGTAAAAAACAATCAAGGTATTCCCCTTGCCGTGAGAATAGGGAGTCTACCCCACTGACTATTGGTCTTCCGGGGGGTTTATGCTTATTCTTGTGTATTTTAGGCAATTGATAGATGACCGGAATTTTGGGTGCATCTGGTATTAAATACCTGCTTTCTTTTTGTTCAAAATTTCTTCCTTACTAGCCCATTTTATTAATTTAGTCAATTTTGCTTTGTATTTGTTTGCGGGGTTACCTCTTAATTCTTCATAGGTATCTGTGTCACCTACCAACCTATTAAGTTCATCCAGATAATCTTTTTTGTTGAGGATGACCAAACCTCCACCCTTGTCGGCTGAGCTAATTACTATGTTTTTCCTCTTTTCCAACATTTTCAGTCCCCTCTCAATGTCATCTTTTTTCCTCAATGTTTTAATTTTTAAGCTTTCTAGATCATTTTCTACCAGTGTCTTAAAAACCTCTACAAATTGATTGTTTGTTAATTTGGGATTAAAAATAGATTTATTGCGTAATTTGGTATATGTAAAATGTCCTGTAGGTAAGGTGTTATCAGATGATTTTCCTGCATAATATTTCTTAATATTTCGTTTCCTGATTAATTTTTGTAGATCTATATATGTGTCTAATTTACTTAGATTTTTTTCTGGGGCAAATTTTAGGCCTAAAATTAATACCTTCAATTCATCATCTGAAAATGTTACATCACTCAGGTTAAAAATGCCTTCCATTAGGATTCTCTTTTTCTTTTTCTTCCCTCCTCTGCAGCCTCTAGTTCTTCTCCTCTTGTCTCTCTGTGGGGTTGTGGTGAATCCATGTGTGGCCATGATGGTCTCCACTCTTCCCTTCTGTCTATCTGATATTGGTTTCCCCCTCTCCCCCTGGGGTTTTCCTTCTCAAACACTCTTGACACTGATTGCATAAATTCTTTGGATTTGTCCATTTTCAAGCATGATAGAAAGCTCCTCACCAAAACCTTCTTCAACTGACTGCATTCTATTCCCAAAAGTCATATGTTAAGAGTGAGAAGGAAACACTGGCCCCTTCTTCTAAAAGATAATGTTTTAAAAACCTTTTTACCTTCCAAGCCCAATTTTATATATACCAAACGCAAAACACTGAGATTAAAATTGGCACACAATGTCACAAACCACATCCCTCCCCCCCCCCCCCCCCCGAAAAAACTTGCACTTTTCTAGACCAAGTAGGCTTTTTCAGCTGTGGCAAATATATGATTTGTAAAACTTCGAAACATCGGAAGAGGAAAACCAGTGAATTTTATTCACATTCCTATGGCAAAACATTTGCAATTAAGAAATGTATTACATGTACTTCCTTACATGTCACCTACCTTTTATCATGCCCCTGTAGACTCCAGTATGTGGGGAGGACCACTAGGGAACTAAGAGTGAGGTTAAGGGAACATGTTCACAATATAAGAAAAGGGTACAAAAACCACAGTTTATCCCACCATTTTAAATTAGTGCACAATCAGGACCCTAGTGGTCTTTTTGTGGGATCGATAGAGTGGAGGCACACTGGAGGGGTAATGACCAAAAAAAGTCAATTTCCCAAAATGAAATCCAGTGGATCCACCGTTTAGGGACCCTCAAACCCATGGGATTAAACATCGATTTAGATTTAAATAGTTTCCTTTCCAATTGGTGAATTTTGTTTTGACACATTTCATATTATTATTTTTATTTTCTATAATCATATCTTAGCCTATAAATTTAGGTATTAAATTTAATAAAATATTAAATGTTTTTAATCAATATTTATTATTTTTTATTAACATATTTTTTATCAATTTATTCACATTGTTCTGCACATATCACGTAATTAACACTTAATTTATTTACTAAATTAATTTATTTTATAATTATTAATTAAATTTAATCAAATAATATACAATATATATATAAACAATTTTTTGGAATAACTTAATTTCCAATTTTAATTTAATTTATTGGCACATATAATTACTGTTAATACTATTATATCATCACTATCTTTATTTATTATTAATCTCTTCACATTTAATAATATTCATGATATGGTTATGTCACATATCTTCACCATTTCACTAATATTTTGTATATTTAGTAAGGTTTTATAATAATTTTTATAATTATGCCAGTGTTTTTAATTTTTCATTTTTTTACAGATATGGTATATTGTATTTATAAATAAATTTTGTTTCATGTAAAAAGGAAGTAATATCGGAAGATATAAAAAGGTCAAATATCTGATATTTCCATTTACCAAGATCAATTAAGAATTGCCCAATTAATAAATTAATATTAATTATATACTATACATCCATTTTATTTGTGGCAAGAAGTGAATTCTCTTTATTTATGATGCCATAATATGCATAAAGCGGGAGGAGCACCGGATATGAAGTACGCTCTCAGCACAGTATAAATTCATGTCCGCGTACCGGAAATGATGTCTATGATAACGCCCAAGTGGGAGGGCGAAACGCGTCAACGTATTTCCGGTACGGCACCATGAATTCGTCACTTCCGGTTTACTTCCTGGCCGGCCATGGAACGCACGCCGATAGCTGTGTTCCCGGAAGCATCCGCAGTTTATCTTGCACTTTATTATATCATCTTTGTGAGTATGTTTTTGTGGCTTTTATAATTAAATATTTCAAACGGGCTTCACTATCCCTGGTCTCCTTTTTTGGCATTTACTGTTTGGAGCCATTTGGGACCATCATTTATTAGGATCATCCACCCAGCTCTTCTATTGTTAAGGAGAAGATTTGGTGCATACTTATATCCACTTGTATACAGGCTTTTCTGACCCTAGCCAGGGTCCATTCGTTCTGGTGAGTAGGGTTCCTGGAGGGGTCACAGTCACCTGGAGCACAAGTGTTTATGTCTGCACTGGAGCACCTCATATCTTATTGATTTTTGACCTATTTGGACACTATTTTGGAATTTATTTTATTGATGTAGTTTTTGGACACTTATCCTTTATATACAGTTATTTCTAAATAATTTTTTGGGTCACATTTGTACTTTATTCGTTTATTTCACCTATAGTTGATTTAGTTTATCTTTATGCAAGCGCTGTGTTAATTTGGTTATATATTTGAAAAAAAGAATTGTTGCTCTACATAAAGATGGCCTAGGATTGCCAAAAAATGTCCAAATTGGGCCCAAAGTGTCACAATTTTGTGTGGCCACCATTAGTTTCCAGCACTGCCTTAACTCTCTTGGGCATGGAGTTCACCAGAGTTTCACAGGTTGCCACAGGAGACCTCTTCCACTCCTCCACGATGACATCACAGAGCTGGTGGATGTTAGAGACCTTGCACTCCTCCATCTTCCGTTTGGGGATGCCCCACAGATGCTCAATAGGGTTTAGCTCTGGAGACATGCTTGGCCAGTCCATCATTCTCTTTCTTTCTTTCTTTCCTTCCTTCAGACTACTAATTAAGGGGAGTGGTTAATTGGTTACAGGTGCTAAGGTGCTATTTAAATTTCTGCTGGACTAATTTGAGCTTGCTCATCCTTGAGCTTGTCACCTTTTTGCTTGCTGGAACTCAGTCAAGTTCCACTTGCTCAAAGTGGTGAGTTAAAAACCAGAGTATAAAACAGGAGATTATAACAGGAGTCTTCGGACCTGTAAGTAATATCTGAAATTTTCTGTTAGTTGTATTATTGTTGTAACTGGAAAAATGTGTGCTAGCAGGATTGAAGGTTTCGTGCAGTGCACAGCGTCTTGCATGTATACAATAACGGAGAAACCACTCCAGGATGGATACCGCTGCAACAGATGTGAGCAGTAGGGATGGCCTTGCGGTTCGCCCGGCGGTCGGTTCGCGGCAAACTTTGCTTGTTCGCAGCCTGCCGATATTGTGAACATATGGCGTTGTTTGCGGTGGCCATATTAGTTTACATTGGGGAGAAATTTGACCCATGACACAGCCATCAGGTGAAACGGGACAGCCAATTGAAACATTGCAGCACATGGACATACCCCATACCTTATAAATAGACCCGACCTGGCGGCCATTTCACATTCTGCTTTTTGTCATTGTAGGGAGAGGTTGGCTGTGTGCAGCAGGGACATACTGTCAGTGACACAGATCGCTCTGTTAAGGTCCACAAAAGTCCTTTTAAGGGCTGGTATTTGGCATAGGTGTACTGTCTCTTTTGTCAGTGTAGGGAGAGGTTTGCTGTGTGCACCAGGGACAGATCATCATTGACACAAATCGCTCTGGTAAGGTCCACAAAAGTCTTTTTAAGGACTGGTATTTGGTATACTATTCTTTAGTGTGCAGTGCAATATATAGGGGTGTAATACACTTATAATATACATTCTAATATAGAAATCATATTATAATGGATTTGTATTGTGCACTGTGCAGCATTGTGACTGGTGTGGTGAGCGTTTCTGCAGCAATACTACAAACAGTGACAAAAGCACTTTTAAAAAAGTATTATAACTGGTGTGATAGACCAGTGGCCCCTCAATACCACATACTGAAGTGGGGTGTTAACTGAGCATACTTTTAAAAGGGGAATATGTGTCCTGCAAAAATATTGCCTCTTTTGCTGAGTTTACTCTGCTACACATGTTGCCAAACTTACTGGCCAATTTTTTGTACAACTGATGCGATAGACCAGTGGCCACCCAATACCACATATTGAAGTGGGGTGGTATTTAACAGTATACTTTTATAACAGTGTATTTTATTCCTGCAAAAATGTGGCCTCTTTTGCTGTGTTAACTGTGCTACACACAGTGACAACAGTTACTAGCCAATTTTTTGTAGAACTGGTGTGATAGACCAGTGGCCCCCCCAATACCACATATTAAAGTGGGGTGTTATCTGAGTATACTTTTATAAGTGTATTTGTGTCCTGCAAAAATATTGCCTCTTTTGCTGCGTTTACTCTGCTACACATGTTTCCAAACTTACTAGCCAATTTTTTGTACAACTGGCGTGATAGACCAGTGGCCACCCAATACCACATATTGAAGTGGGGTGGTATTTAACAGTATACTTTTATAACAGTGTATTTTAGTCCTGCAAAAATTTGGCCTCTTTTGCTGCATTAACTCTGCTACACACAGTGCCAAACTCACTGGCCAATTTTTTGTACAAATGGTGTGATAGTCCAGTGGCCCCTCAATACCACATATTGAAGTGGGGTGTTATCTGAGTATACTTTTATAAGTGTATTTGTGTCCTGCAACAATATTGCCTCTTTTGCTGCGTTAACTCTGCTACACACAGTGCCAAACTCAATGGCCAATTTTTGTACAACTGAAAGTATACTTTTATAAGTATACTGTTAAATGTGTATTTTAGTCCTGCAAAAATTTGGCCTCTTTTGCTGCGTTTACTCTGCTACACACAGTGACAACAGTTACTGGCCAATTTTTTGAAGAACTGGTGTGATAGACCAGTGGCCCCCAAATACCACATATTGAAGTGGGGTGTTATCTGAGTATACTTTTATAAGTGTATTTGTGTCCTGCAACAATATTGCCACTTTTGCTGCGTTAACTCTGCTACACACAGTGCCAAACTCAATGGCCAATTTTTATACAACTGGTGTGATAGACCAGTGGCCCCCCAATACCACATATTGAAGTGGGGTGTTATCCGAGTATACTTTTATAAGTGTATTTGTGTCCTGAAAAAATATTGCCTCTTTTGCTGCGTTTACTCTGCTACACATGTTGCCAAACGTACTGGCCAATTTTTTGTACAACTGGTGTGATAGGCCAGTGGCCACCCAATACCACATAATGAAGTGGGTGGTATTTAACAGTATACTGTTATAACAGTGTATTTTAGTCCTGCAAAAATGTGGCCTCTTTTGCTGCGTTAACTCTGCTACACACAGTGCCAAAATCACTGGCCGATTTTTTTATAGAACTGGTGTGATAGACCAGTGGCCCCCCAATACCACAGATTGAAGTGAGGTGTTATCTGAGTATACTTTTATAAGTGTAATTGTGTCCTGAAAACATATTGCCTCTTTTGCTGCGTTAACTCTGCTACACACATTGCCAAACTTACTGGCCAATTTTTTGTACAACTGGTGTGATAAACCAGTGGCCCCCCAATACCACATATTGCAGTTGGGTGTTATCTAAGTATACTTTTCTAAGTGTATTTGTGTCCTGCAACATTATTGTCTCTTTTGCTGCGTTAACTCTGCTACACACAGTGCCAAACTCAATAGCTAATTTTTGTACAACTGGTGTGATAGACCAGTGGCCCCCCAATACCACATATTGAAGTGGGGTGTTATCTGAGTATACTTTTATAAGTGTATTTGTGTCCTGCAAAAATATTGCCTCTTTTGCTGAGTTTACTCTGCTACACATGTTGCCAAACGTACTGGCCAATTTTTTGTACAACTGGTGTGATAAACCAGTGGCCCCCCCAATACCACATATTGAAGTGGGGTGTTATCTGAGTATACTTTTATAAGTGTATTTGTGCCCTGCAACAATATTGCCTCTTTTGCTGCATTAACTCTGCTACACACAATGCCAAACTCACTGGCCAATTTTTTGTACAACTGGTGTGATAGTCCAGTGGCCCCCCAATACCACAGATTGAAGTGGGGTGTTATCTGAGTATACTTTTATAAGTGTATTTGTGTCCTGCAACAATATTGCCTCTTTTGCTGCTTTAACTCTGCTACACACGTTGCCAAACTTACTGGCCAATTTTTTGTACAACTGGTGTGATAAACCAGTGGCCCCCCAATACCACATATTGAAGTTGGGTGTTATCTGAGTATACCTGTCTAAGTGTATTTGTGTCCTGCAACATTATTGCCTCTTTTGCTGCATTACCTCTGCTACACACAGTGCCAAACTCACTGGCCAATTTTTTGTACAACTGGTGTGATAGACCAGTGGCCCCCCAATACCACATATTGAAGTGGGGTGTTATCTGAGTATACTTTTAGAAGTGTATTTGTGTCCTGCAAAAATATTGCCTCTTTTGCTGCGTTATCTCTGCTACACACAGTGCCAAAATCACTGGCCGATTTTTTTGTAGAACTGGTGTGATAGACCAGTGGCCCCCCAATACCACAGATTGAAGTGAGGTGTTATCTGAGTATACTTTTATAAGTGTAATTGTGTCCTGAAAACATATTGCCTCTTTTGCTGCGTTAACTCTGCTACACACATTGCCAAACTTACTGGCCAATTTTTTGTACAACTGGTGTGATAAACCAGTGGCCCCCCAATACCACATATTGCAGTTGGGTGTTATCTAAGTATACTTGTCTAAGTGTATTTGTGTCCTGCAACATTATTGTCTCTTTTGCTGCGTTAACTCTGCTACACACAGTGCCAAACTCAATAGCTAATTTTTGTACAACTGGTGTGATAGACCAGTGGCCCCCCAATACCACATATTGAAGTGGGGTGTTATCTGAGTATACTTTTATAAGTGTATTTGTGTCCTGCAAAAATATTGCCTCTTTTGCTGTGTTTACTCTGCTACACATGTTGCCAAACGTACTGGCCAATTTTTTGTACAACTGGTGGTGATAAACCAGTGCCCCCCCCAATACCACATATTGAAGTGGGGTGTTATCTGAGTATACTTTTATAAGTGTATTTGTGCCCTGCAACAATATTGCCTCTTTTGCTGCATTAACTCTGCTACACACAATGCCAAACTCACTGGCCAATTTTTTGTACAACTGGTGTGATAGTCCAGTGGCCCCCCAATACCACATATTGAAGTGGGGTGTTATCTGAGTATACTTTTATAAGTGTATTTGTGTCCTGCAACAATATTGCCTCTTTTGCTGCGTTAACTCTGCTACACACGTTGCCAAACTTACTGGCCAATTTTTTGTACAACTGGTGTGATAAACCAGTGGCCCCCCAATACCACATATTGAAGTTGGGTGTTATCTGAGTATACCTGTCTAAGTGTATTTGTGTCCTGCAACATTATTGCCTCTTTTGCTGCATTACCTCTGCTACACACAGTGCCAAACTCACTGGCCAATTTTTTGTACAACTGGTGTGATAGACCAGTGGCCCCCCAATACCACATATTGAAGTTGGGTGTTATCTGAGTATACCTGTCTAAGTGTATTTGTGTCCTGCAACATTATTGCCTCTTTTGCTGCATTACCTCTGCTACACACAGTGCCAAACTTACTGGCCAATTTATTGTACAACTGGTGTGATAGACCAATGGCCCCCCAATACCACAGATTGAAGTGGGGTGTTATTTAACAGTATACTTTGATAACAGTGTATTTTACTCCTGCAAAAATTTGGCCTCTTGCTGTGTTAACTGTGCTACACACAGTGACAACAGTTACTGGACAATTTTTTGTAGAACTGGTGTGATAAACCAGTGGCCCCCTAATATCACAGATTGAAGCGGGGTGTTATATACCGTGTTCCACATATACTGCGCTTCTCTAGAGACTTTTGTCACAGGGTAATTTAAAAAATGACAGGCAGAGGAAGAGGCAGGCCCTTATGCAGGGGTGGTAGGGGTAGGGCCGGAGCAGTAGGCCGGAGCCAAAATGTGAAGTTTCAGAAGGTGCGTTCGATTACATCAAAGGATGCACCAGACTTGGTTGAGTGGCTCACTTAGCCTTCCTCTTCTGCACCCTCTTGACTCTCTGCAGTGTGCACCCCCAAAGATACCACCACCAACACCATATACCCTCCACTTGAGTCACTTGAATTATTTTCTGATCCATCACAAGACCTTTGCGATGCGCAGTCATTGTTGGCATCGCATCAGGAAGAGGAGGTAGCAACAGCCGCCACTCAGCAGTCTGGCGACAGTAACCAGATCATCCCAAGGAGGTTGGTCCCCGCTGTTGCTGCCTACTCCGAGATCTCGAATGTTAGTGGTGGGGAAGGTGACGTGGATGATGACGTGGACGTCTATGGACGTCACATGAGTGCCCACAAGAGCGTAAGAGGAGGGGTTTTCAGAGGGAGAGACGGACCAGCAGATAGGGAGGAGAAGCAGGCGGAACTTGCATTGCACAGGAGGGAAAAAGCAGACTGCAAATGTATCAGGAGCGAGCCATCAACCATGTACAGACACCTCTGGCACTCCCAGGACGCCGGCACATGGCTCCGCAGTGTGGGCTTTTTTTAATGTGTCCGCTGCTGACAACAGTGTTGCCATCTGCAGCCTTTGCAGTCAACGCATAAGTCGCGGTAAGCCCAACACTCACCTAGGGACGACCGCCTTAAGAAGGCACCTGAACTCCCATCACCGAGCCCAGTGGGAGCAACGCCGTCAGAACCCACAAAGCCACAACTCCAGGCTCTCCTCATCCAGCCTCTTCTCCTTCTCCTCTCTCCTCACAATTGTCCTCCACTCCACCTTCCGTCATGCCGTCCTCATGTTGTTCTGGAAAAAAGCAGGCTTCCGTTGCCCAAATGTTGGAACGTAAAACAATTATGATGCCGGATAACCCTCTTGCCCAACGTTTGACTGCTGGCTTGTCGGAACTGATAGCCCGCCAACTACTGCTATATGAACTGGTGGACTCGGAGGCCTTTTGGAAATTTGTGGCCATTGGAACACCACAATAGAAGGTCCCAGGCAGGAAATATTTCTCGCAGAAGGGCATTCCAGAGCTGTATGGCCATGTTCAGCGGCAAGTGAATGTATCTCTGGCACACAGTGTCGGTGCCAAGATACATCTGACCACAGACACATGGTCTAGTAAACACGGGCAGGGAAGGTATATAACTTTTACTGCCCACTGGGTCAACCTTCTGATGGCCGTCAAGCATGTAAACCGTGGCACCCATGTAGATTTGGTTTTACCGCCACGGATTGCATGGAGGCCTGCCTCTTCTCCTCCTCCTACTCCATCCTCCCTCTCCTCCTCGGCTGACTCCTCCTTTTCCGCTGCTACCGTCTCTTCTGCTGCGTCCCCCAAGATCCCCAGAGCCTATTCCACATGCCAGGTGAGACGTTGCCATGCTGTGCTGCGTCTGTTGTGCCTGGAAGCCAAGAGCCACACTGGTCCTGCACTCCTTTCAGCTTTGCGTTCACAGGCAGATCAGTGGCTGACACCGCAAAATTTGACAGTTGGTAAAGTGGTGTGCTGAAACAAGGCAAAATTACACACGTGCCATGCATGGTATAGGTCCTGAACTTGGTCGTGCAGCGATTCGTTGCCAAATATCCTGGGGTCCAGGACGTCTTGCGGCAGGCCAGGGAAATCTCGGGCAATTTCAGAAGATCTTACACAGCCATGGCTCGCCTTGCTGACATTCAGCGGCGGCACAACCTGCCCGTCAGGTATCTTATTTGTGACTGCCCGATGCGATGGAACTTAATGTTTGCATATGCTTGATAGGCTGCTCCAGCCGAAACGTGCGGTTAACGGCTACCTGTACCTGGACAGGTTCTGGGGAGCTTGGGTTTTTTTCACCTCGCCACTGGCTGCTCATGCGTGACGCATGCAGACTTCTGCAGCCATTTGATGAGATCACCAAACTGGTCAGTCACGGCCAGGGTGCCATCAGTGACATTGTACCTTACGCCTTCTTTCTGGAGCGTGCATTGAGTCGTGTAATTGATCAAGCCGTCGAGGAGCAGGAGCAGGAAGATGAGGAAGTCGCAATGTTGGAAGAATTCACAGGGGGTGCTCTTCCATCTGAGACAAGTCAACAACAGGAGTCTGAAGAGGAGTCAGAGGAGGATGGTGCCGGGACAGATGAGGAGGAACAAGAAGAGCATGTTTTAAACCAGTCTGGGATCCCTGGTGTTGTCCATGGATGGGGGGAGGAGAATGAGGACGAGATTATCCTGGATGATGAGCTGGAGCCAGGCCACTACACCACGTTCAGTTTAGTGCGAATGGGGGCGTTCATGCTCCAGTGTTTTAAGGAGGACCCCCGTATAAAAAGCATAAAGGGCAAGGACCAGTACTTGGTGGCCACGTACTTAGACCCCCGGTACAAACAAAAAATGGCGGAAATGTTACCACCATCATAGAGGGTGGTCAGAATGCAGCACTTCCAGGCCTTTACTGCGAGAAATGCTGCATTCTGCTTTTGCGTGGATTGGCAGAGGAATTTCGTCTCACAGAGAAACAGTTGCGGGTAGCAATCCAACAGCGCCTGCAAGAAGAGGGCGGTTTGAAGATGTGTTGGTCACTTCAGATATGAGATCCTTCTTTTAGCTGACCCATCGACAGCTGTATTCCGGATACAGCATCAGGGAATGCCTAGACTGACACGTGTCCAACTACATTGGGTTAATGGCCGATGTGGACGCTCTGAGGAGTGATGAACCCCTGGACTACTGGGTGGGCAGGCTTGACCTCTGGCCAGAGCTTGCACAATTTGCAATGGAACTGATGGCTTGCCCCCCGTCCAGTGTCCTGTCCAAAAGGACGTTCAGCGCAGCAGGGGGGGTTGTGACTGATAAGCGCACTCGCCTAGCTCCTGACAGTGTTGACTACCTCACATTTATAAAAATGAATGAGGCATGGATCTCTGAGGAATTCAACACATGTGACCAGTAGACCATGTTTGATTACAATTCCTCATGACAGGCCACAAATATCTGCCAGACCACCATCCACCAACAACAATTCATGGTCCTTGTCTTCAGTAAATGCAGCGGCAGAAAAGGCATTTCATGTCCATTGAATGCCTAATTTTTGGGCCTTTTATGGCCCACACTTACTTCTGTATCCTGTGAATGCCTAATGTACCTTCAGCCAAAGAATGCAACATTCTTAGCTGTCAGGTAAACCCATGTGGGCTAATTTCTGGGGCCTTTTATGGCCGACACTTACTTCTGTATCCTGTGAATGCCTAATGTACCTCCAGCCACAGAACACAACGTTGTTAGCTGTCAGGTAAACCCATGTGGGCTAATTTTTGGGGCCTTTTATGGCCGACACTTACTTCTGAATCCTGTGAATGGCTAATGTACCTTCAGCCACAGAATACAATGTTTTTAGCTGTCAGGTAAACCCATGTGGGCTAATTTTTGGGGCCTTTTATGGCCAACACTTACTTCTGTATCCTGGGAATGCCTATTGTTCCTTCAGCCACAGAATACAACATTTTTAGCTGTCAGGTAAACGCATGTGGGCTAATTTTTGGGTCTGTAAACGTTCTGGCAAATTGTAGAATGGATGCGGACCCATTTTAAAGATGTGTGAATGGACCCTATATGTATTTGACATGTATTTACCGGCTGCTGTCAGTTCTGGCTGATTTAGGAAAAAATAATTTTTTGTGCTGTAAAAAAAAATATATATATTTTTAGGGCAACTTTTACTATTGCAATACTTCTGTTATGACATTGTCCATGTGATTGGACTATTTGTGCACAGCTAGTAAGTCTTTTGTGGCTGCAAATATGACCTAAAGGTTTTTAAAGTTCGCCTCCTCTTAAAGTCAATGGGGCCCGCCGCAAACTTGCAGTTCGCGGACATTTGAGAAAGTTTGCGGCTAACGTTCACGAACCTCCCCGGCCGATGTTCGTCCATAGCTAGTGAGCAGGTTTTCCTTCTGGAAGCTCGCATTACAGATCTGGAGGAGCAAATTGCAACACTGGGCAGAACTGACAACCTTGAAGGATTAAGAATGGGTCCTCTGCTCACTGAGCAGGTGGCTAGTGGGGTTAATGGGGAGGGTGAAGGGGTAAGTCAGGTTTATCAGGTAGGAAGATGGGTTAATACAGTCAGAGGGAGTGGTAGGGGGTCACAGAAAAGGAAGGCCAGCTGTGGGTTTGAGCTACCTAACAGATTTGCCATGTTGGCTAAAGATGTGGGGGTGGCAAACTCAGAGGGGGCAGCCCTGAATGTCACTGCTATCTCTAACAGCCGGGAGAGCAGGGTAGAGGTGGTGAGGGGACTGTAGGTAGGCCTAGACAGTTGGTGGTAATTGGGGATTCTATAATCAGGACTGATAGAATAATTTGTCGCCAGGATCACCTAAACCAAATGGTTTGCTGTCTCTCTGGTGCCAGGGTTCGGCATGTGGTGGACCAGGTTGATAAATTACTGGGAGGGGCTGGGCATGACTCAGCTGTCTTGGTCCACATTGGAACCAATGACAGAATATATGGAAGGTGGAGGCTCCTTAAGAACCAATTTAATGAACTAGGCTGCAAGTTGAAGGGAAGGAACTCCAAGGGGATATTCTCTGAAATATTTCCTGTGCCATGCGCAACACAGGAAAGGCAGTGGGAGATTAGAGATCTGAATGCATGGCTAAAGACCTGGTGTAAGAAGGAGGGATTTGGGTTTTCATTGGGGTGCAACCTATATGCTAAAGATGGTTTTCACCTAAATAGAAGGGGGTCTGTTGTGCTGGGGGAGAAGTTCATGGGAAGGCTGGAGGAGTTTTTAAACTAGGATTGAGGGGGGAGGGTGAATTAGATTATAATGGTGCAGACAGGTCAGACAGGGGTCAGCCCCTATTGGTGGGTGGAATGGGGAAAGATGGTGGGAGAGTTATGGCGAAGGATAAGAAGGTTCCAATGTTACAAACAACCATTGGAAATGGTACTATTTGTACCAAAATTAATAATAAGTGTGCAAAATGGGACAATGATTTAAAGAGTTTGTTCACCAATGCCAGAAATCTGCCAAGCAAAATAGGTGAGTTGGAAGCTCAGGTGCACGAGGAGAACTATGACTTAATTGGTATTGCTGAATCTTAGCTTTATTCTTCACATGACTGGGCTATTTAATATTCCTAGCTATGCTCTCTTTCGGAAAGACAGGGTAAAAGGGAGGGGTGGTGGTGTTTGTCTCTATGTGAGAAGTGATCTCAAAGTGAGTGTGGAAAATTACCTAGTTGATGGAGAGTGTGCTGAATCTGAAGCAGTATAGGTTGAAATGTACATGGGTGTGCGTAAAACAAAGAATATCATTGGAGTTTGTTATAGACCTCCCAGTATTAATGAGGAGGTGGAGTCTCAGCTCCTGACTCAGATAGAAAGGGCTGCAAGGGCTGGGACAGTGTTAATAATGGGGGATTTTAACTACCCAGACATTGACTGGAGTAATGGCACTGCTGGAACAGTTAAAGGGCAAAAATGTATAAACCTATTACAAGACAATTTTATGGTGCAGTTTATTGAGGCCCCCACTAGAAATGATGCTCTATTGGACCTGGTAATCTCAAACCATGCAGAGCTTATTAACAATGTTCATATAAAAAAACATCTGGGTAGCAGCCAGTGACCATAGCATGATTTCATTTAATGTTAGCTGTAAGCAAAAAAACGCATACAGGAAATACATAGTTACATAGTAGTTGAGGTTGAATAAAGACAATAGTCTATCCAGTTAAACCTGTGTAGGTGTGTGTCGCCATAATCATTACTCATACCGCCTTATGTTCTGATCCTTGAGATATATGTCCAAAAGTCTTTTGAAAGTAGCCATACTTCCCGCAGAAACTACCTCTTGTGGTAGAGATCGCTACAATCTTGTAGCCCTAACAGTAAAGAACCTCCTGCGTTGCCTGAGGTTAAAACGCTTCTTATCTAATCACATTGTATGTCCTCGCATCCTCATACAATCATTGCGACTGAAAAGCTTTTCTTCTATCCTGAGATCACCATTGAGGTATTTGTAAATTGCTATCATGTCCCCTCTTAAGCGTCTCTTCTCCAGGGAGAATAAATTAAGCGATTGTAGACGCTCTTCATAGTTAAGGTCCTCCAATCCCCTAATTAGTTTAGTTGCCCTTCTCTGGACTCTCTCCAGCTCCAACACATCCCTCCTGAGGACTGGCGACCAGAACTGGACAGAATACTCCAGATGCGGTCGGACCAGAGTTTTATAAAGGAAGGATTATAGTTTTATCTCTGGAATACATCCCCTTTATGCATGCTAATATTCTGTCGGCTTTAGCAGCTGCCGCTTGACATTGCATACTATTGCCTAGTCTATCCTCTACCAAGACTCCCAGATCTTTCTCCATTTTTGATTCCCCCAAAGGTTCCCCCCCTAAAGTGTATTGCGCTTTTATGTTTTTAGTCCCCAAGTGCAAAACCTTACACTTCTCCACATTAAACCTCATTTGCCATGTTGTTGCCCACTCTGCTATTTTGTTCAGGTCATTCTGTAAGATATCTGCCTCATGCTATGCAGTTATTGCCTTGCCCAATTTTGTGTCATCTGCAAAAACTGATATAGAACTACTGATCCTGTCCTCAATGCTGTTTATGAATAAATTGAACAGGGTTGGTCCCAGTACTGAGCCTTGGGGGACCCCACTTACCATCCCAGACCAGTCTGAGTATGCGCTATTTATTACCACCCTTTGGACACACCCTTTTAACCAGTTCCGTATCCAAGAGCAAACCTTGTGGTTGATGCCTGCAGACCTTATTTTATAAATTAAGCGCTTGTGGGGAACTGAATCAAACGCCTTAGCGAAATCCAGGTACACCACATCCACAGGACTCCCCCACTTCACTTTAAGAGAGCAAATTTTCCAAGGATGAGGACTGCTCTCCAGGATTTAGACTAGGAGGGAATATTGGCATTGATGAGCACAGAACAGAAATGGAAATTTTTCAAAAAGACTTTATGCAAACTCACTGCAAAGTATATTTCCATGGGTAATACGTTTAAAATGCTAAAAATAAAACCCATGTGGCTCACGGCAAAAGTTAAAAAATCTATAGATAAAAAGAAAAGAGCTTTTAAAAAATATAAAAATGAGGGAACACTATCATTGTTTAATTGTTACAAAGAATATAACAGAATATGTAAAAAAGGAAATCAGGGACGCAAAAATTCTGAATGAATGACAGATTGCAAAAGATAGTAGGACAAACCCCAAAAGATTCTTCAAATATATTAACAGTAAAAAGGTTAGGTCTGAGCATGTAGGCCCTTTACAAAATAATCAGGAGTGGGTGACTTGGGACAAGGAGAAGGCAAATTTATTATATACTTTCTTTAGCTCTGTATATACAAAGGAGCATGGGGGAGCTCATGACCATAATGAGGACGGTATTTACACAGCCCCAAATGATCCACAATGGCTCAAAAGTAATATGGTCCAGAAATATTTAGACAGAATAAGGGTGGATAAAGCGCCTGGACCAAATGGCATCCACCCACGCATCTTAAAAGAATTGAGCGCTGTAATTTCTAAGTCTTTGTTTCTAATTTTTAGGGACTCGTTAAGGACTGGAATAGTACCACTGTATTGGCGTAGGGCCAATGTGGTGCCTATATTTAAAAAGGGATCAAAGTCTTTGCCAAGTAACTATAGACCTGTTAGTTTAACTTCTATATTCGGGAAGATATTGGAGAGTTTAATAAAAGACCACATAGATGAGTTCTTGCTGGAAAAAAATATTTTAAGCAACAGACAGCATGGATTCATGAAAGACAGAAGTTGTCAAACAAACCTGATTTCTTTTTATGAAGAGGTAAGTAAAACCTTGGACAGAGGGGTGGCTGTGGATGTAGTATACTTGGATTTTACAAAAGCGTTTGACACAGTTCCCCACACACGGCTAATGTGTAAGGTAAAGTCTACAGGCTTGGAAAGATCAGTTTGTAATTGGATAGAAAATTGGCTAAAAGATAGAATTCAGAGAGTAGTGATTAATGTTTCTTACTCTGAATGGTCTAAAGTTATCAGTGGTGTACCCCAAGGTTCAGTGTTGGGACCCTTACTTTTTAATATCTTTATAAATGAGATAGGGTCTGGGATTAAAAGTAGCATTTCAGTCTTTGCAAATGACACCAAGCTTTGCAGTGGAATAACTTATTTACAGGATGTCTCCAACTTACAAGCGGACCTGAATGCACTATTTCATTGGGCAACTATGTGGCAAATGAGGTTTAATGTTGATAAATGTAAAGTTATGCACTTGGGGGCTAAGAATATGCATGCACCATACATACTAGGTGGAGTAGAACTGGGGGAATCCATAGCGGAGAAGGATCTGAGTGTTCTGGTAGATCATAAGCTTAATAATAGCATGCAATGCCAAGCTGCTGTTTCCAAAGCAAGCAACATCCTTTGTTGTATTAACAGAGGCATGGATTCCAGAGAGAGATATATCATTTTTCCCCTGTACAGATAATTAGTAGACCTCGTCTGGAATATGCAGTTCAGTTTTTGGCACCAGTTCTTAAAAAGGATATCGGGAAACTGGAGAAAGTGCAGAGAACGGCAACCAAACTGATAAGAGGCATGGAGGAGCTCAGCTATGAGAAAAGATTAGAGGAACTGAATTTATTCTCTCTTGAGAAGAGGAGATTAAGGGGAGATATGATCAACATGTATAGATACATAAGGGGTCCATATAGTGAACTTGGTGTTGAGCTGTTCACTTTAAGGTCAACACAGAGGACAAGGGGGCACTCTTTACGTCTAGAGGAAAAGAGATTTTGTCTCCAAATACGGAGAAGGTTTCTTCACCGTAATAGCTGTGAAAATGTGGAATAGATTCCCTCCAGAGGTGGTTCTGGCTAGCTCACTAGATTGCTTTAAAAAAGGCCTGGATTCTTTCCTAGGTATACATAATATAAATGGGTACTAAACATTTTTTTAGGTAAAGTTGATCCAGGGAATATCTGAATTCCTCTCGGGGATCAGGAAGGAATTATTTCCCCTGCTGTAGCAAATTGGATCATGCTTTGCTGGGGTTTATTTTTGCCTTCCTCTGGATCAACAGCGGGTATAGGATTGTGTATATGGGATTGTATGGTTGGGTTTTCAATACTGTTTTTTGTTTTTGTTTTTTTGGTTGAACCGGATTGACTTGTGTCTTTTTTCAACCTGACTAACTATGTAGTAACTATGTAACCTTTACCCTCAGCTTCTTTAGCAAGGCAGTGGTCGTCTTGAAGGTGTGTTTGGGGTCGTTATCAAGTTGGAATACTGCCCTGCGATCCAGTCTCTGAAGGGAGGGGAGCATGCTCTGCTTCAGTATGTCACAGTACATGTTGGCATTCATGGTTCCCTCAATGAACTGTAGCTCCTCAGTGCTAGCAGCACTCATGCAGTCCCAGACCATGACACTCCTACCACCATGCTTGACTGTAGGCAAGACACACTTGTCTTTGTACTCCTCACCTGATTGCTACCACTCATGCTTGACACCATCGAAACCAAATAATCTTGGCCTCAATAGACCACAGGGCATGGTTCCAGTAATCCATGTCCTTAGTCTGCTGATTTTCAGAAAACTTTTTGCAGGCTTTCTTGTGCATCATCTTTAGAAGAGGATTTCTTCTGGGACGACAGCCATGCAGACCGATTTGATGCAAAGTGCGGTGTATGGTCTGAGCACTGTCAGGCTGACCCCCAACCCCTTTAACCTCTGCAGCAAAGACAACCTATGACGCTGAGCAGGTGCACTCAACATCTTTGGGCAATCATGGTGAGGCCTGTTCTGAGTGGAACCTGTCCTGTTAAACCGCTGTATGGTCTTAGCCACTGTGCTGCAGCTCAGTTTCAGGGTCTCGGCAATCTTCTCTTTTAGCCTAGGCCATCTTTATGTAGAGCAACATTTCTTTTTTTCAGTTCCTCCGAGAGTTCTTTACCATGTGGTGCTATGTTGAACTTCCAGTGATCAGTATGAGAGAGTGATAACACCAAATTTACCACACCTGCTCCCCATTCACACCTTAGACCTTGTAACACTAACGAGTCCCATGACTCCGGGGAGGGAAAATGGCAAATTGGGCCCAATATGGACATTTTCACTTAGGGGTGTACTCACTTTTATTGCCAGCGGTTTGGACATTAATGGCTGTGTGTTGAGTTATTTTGAGAGAACAACAAATTTACACTGTTATACAAGCTGTACACTCACTACTTTACATTGTAGCAAAGTGTAACTTCTTCAGTGTTGTCACATGAAAAGATATAATAATTTTTTAAAAAAATGTGAGGTGTGTACTCACTTTTGTGAGATACTGTATGAGACAAGAGTTTCAGTTTGGGCCTCAGCTGGTGTTGGGCTAAGGACCTTGACAGTATTGATAAAGTAATTTGCTGGAGCACATTGCATGGGAGTCTGAGTCTGGAGAAGGATTCTTTTGCCTCCCTCTCCTTCTATCACACCAGAGACTGTTGATCTAGAAAATGTTTGATTGCCTTCAGGGGATCAAGAAGGATTTTTCCCCTGTTGCAGCAAATTAAATCGTGCTTCATTTGGGTTTTTTGCCATCCTCTGGGTTAGCTGTGGATAAACGTTCTGTATATAGAGCTTTCTATTTATTTATTTATTTTTTTCTATTAGTTGAACGAGATGGACTTAATGATTTTTTTTAACCTGACTAACTATGTAAGTAGTTCTTTCTTAGATGGTTTATTGTATTGTACATAGCACATCATAAAGGGGTAATTATGATACTATGTTGATGTGTGACTTGGACTGATTCTATCAATCTCTCTCTCACTTTCTTTTCATTTTTAAGAATAGTAAAAAAAGATAAAGAATAAAATTGAAACTTAACATGGCTGGATGTTGGTAGAAAAGAGGTACATTTTATCAAACTCACAGGCCCAATGCTTCTCAGATAAATACAATTCTGTAGATGAAGTCCTTTTTATATTTGGTATGCTAAGGCTGGGTACACACAGGCCAAAAATCGGGCGAAATAAATGGAGCGGTTTGGCATGAACAAGCTGACTTTTGGCCTGTGGGTATATCTCCCTGTCTGACAGAAGCCAGCCATGGAGAACCAGCATCTGATCAGTGCTCACAGCCAATGGCAGTCCCCCTGTCAGAACACAATAGCTCATCAGGGAAGATCAGCGCACTAACATTGCTTGTGTTAGTACAGCGATCTGTATGTTCTTTATTTTGTTCAGCTTGCTGTGTTGAACGTAAAAAACATATAGTGTGCATCCAACTTTAGTCTTCGAGTACTGTATAAGGGAAGCTGTAATGGTTGACGTTTATATGTCTACAAGACAATATGCCCTTTTTTAAACACACAATAATTGGGCCTTGTGCACACTGGACGTTATCAAAACGTCAGTAGAAAGCTGTAGATGTAGAAATAGTTTTTTAGCTTTTTGGCAGTGGCGTTTTTCAACTTTTTTTTTTCTTAGCAAAACTATACCCCACAAAAGCATATGGCTCAAAAACATTGATAAACGCTGTATAGCCAGGTTTGTCAGCACTTTTACAGCTTAAAAACGCCTCTTAAAACCCCCTAGTACTGAGTTTTTTCCCAGCCAAAAAACGCCAAAAACTGCTGATAACAGCCTATGTGTGCATGGACACATAGGATAACATGCTGGGGAGTTTACTGGCTGCAGAAAAAAAAATGTCTGACGCCAAAAACAGCAGCTGTTGTGTAGTGTGCATGAGGCCTTATAATCAGAGATGAAAGTTTGAGTTTGTTTATATTTTCCATTGTATTATGTACACATGAAACAACTTACTTCCACGGTAAGCCTTTTGAACACAAACAGAAGTGTTTAAACCAGTTTAATACAGCATGAGTAAGGATTGTGAAGAACACTAACAAGGTCTTTCAAAACTGCAGCTACTCTTGATATGTAATATACTTAAAACTATGAAGGGGTGATCTATTATCCAGCTAAATTGAGGCCATGCATCCCGAGCTGGCACAAGTTCCTTCAACACCCAATGAGAAGATGCCAAAGTTCACTTACCCCCTTTCCATACACACCATGAAGACATATTAATTAAGATCAAATACAAGTTTCACTTTATCTGGCGTTCCAAATAATCATTTCATTTTAATCACTTTTAGGTTTGATTTAATACATATTACAGATGAAGCCATTGAAGTAATTTTTCAGCAAAGTCTGGCAAAGCAAAGTGAAGGAGAATAACTAATGTGGTAGCAGGATATACATTGACTGGCAGCCTATGTCAGGCATTTCACTACACCCCCTGGTTTATTCTACTTTTTAAATATTCATAATGTTTCTTTTTTTCATGAAAATGCAAAGTGCATCCCCTAGAAAAAGATCCCTGGCACTTGAGAATGTTAAAGCATGTCAGGATTTAGCAACAGCTAGGAAGACTAGACACATATAGCTACACATGGAAATGGAGACCAAACAATGTCGATATCCATAAAGTGAGATTTATTTAGAGTGAAAAACACACACACGAGCATACAGAGCAAACAGTGAACTTAGGTATCTCAGCAAACAAGAACCAACCCCAAAGACAATAATAACTAATGAACCTAACAACTGACTGACTATCTACAATATAAGGGACAAGGGTAACAGGGAAGCAAGCAAGAGGAGGAAACAGGACTGGGTACAAGAGCAAGGCAGCAGGGTAGGGTGCAAGATATATCAGGATCTCAGGAGCAAGGTGGCAATCAGAATAGTGACGCACTTGGGAAAGGGAGGAGCAGCCTGGTAGCTGAACACAGGTTTAAGTGATCCTAACAGCCTGTTGGCTTCTGGGAGATACCTGCTGGTGGACACTGGAACTGCAGCAATCAGCCTAGGGCAGCACAGTGCCACCAGCAGGTGAACTCAATCCAAACAGATCCCCCTCTTAAGGAGCAGCCTCTCGATGCTCCATAGGGCCCCACCACTGTGGTCTGCAAGCCAACTGGGTACCCAACCGCCAAATTTAGAAGGCTGAGATTCCTGCTGGTCAGATCCTCAAGGAGGCGCAACACTGAAGGCTTACCATTCTTAAAAGCAGCATGCGTCCCGATATTGGGACACTGAAAGATACCTGAATGCTTAATGCCAAAGTCCCTGGTCCATGCAGGTATCCTGATGCCAGGGTGTCCCATCACAACTAGACCTTCTCTCTCTCTGTTGCTAGAGACTGCTCTGCATTTTACCTGCCGCTCAGGTCTACCCAGGGCATAGTTAACCCAACTCGGGTCCCCAAATGAGCCAGGGATCTCAGAGATGACCCCTTGGTCGAGACAAAAGCTCATATGGAACACGGACCTTTCCCACCCTACTACTGGGGATGTTCAGAGTGGATATCTGGACCTCCAGGCCTTGGCATAACAGGAACAGCTGGCTGCGAAAAGAACTTAAGACGAGCAAATGTAGGGTTCTTAATCCACACAAACAACCCATTTAGGCCACAACACTGGAACTACACTTCAGGAAGTGGGAGCTTAACCCAGTCAACAGAGTCCAGCTTAACAGCAACTAGTGAATTGGCATAGTCCAGCTGGGCAGCAGCCTGGGTATCAGCATAGTCCAGCTGGGTAAAAGATGGCAGGTCATCCACGGCAGGCTTGGCAAGAGACGGCAGGACATCATCAGCAGTCGGCAGCATGAAGGAGGACCGAATCTCGTCAGCAGCATGGAGGAGGACCGGATCTGTTTCTTTTTGGGCTAAGATACTGGAGTCCTGCAAGTATTTGCATTGTGCTGACCAGAGAGTACTGCTGACGAAAAAGTAGGAACAGTACTGGGGAGAATAGAGGGAAGAGTAGCAGAAGTACTGGAAGAGTCCTAAGACATTGCTATAGGTAATGGTACTGCAGGGGGAGCCTCCAATGGATTACATACACTGGTCACTGGTGTCAGGTACTGATCTACAGGAGGTAAAGAACACTTAGTAGCAGCTGTAGTTGCTAAGGGTAACAAAAGGAAGAGATTCTTGATTTTTAGCAGCAGATCTGACTTTGTGACTCATCTAGTACTGGGGATAGGATCTCTGATCAAGATTGTAGCAGAGGGTGAACTAAAGTCAGTTTGTCTTTCCATGCTCACATTACTCAATTAAAGAGTGCACAGCAGCAAAAAAATCCAACAATACTTGTTGTGAATAGGCTAAATACTGTTGGAAAAAGAACCTGCACAATGTTTCAGAAACCATCCCAAAAATCCAGCCTGGAATATAGTAAGTGAAGGAGTGAAAACATCATGGCCCTGAGAGATAAACGGAAATAATAGCTCAGAACAGACCTGAGTCAAAGACTGAATTATGCTAAGGGATAATCTGCCCTCAGCAGTTAAGGCATGTGCTGTCAGAATGCTTCCCAACAGTTCCTCAGTTAAATCCTCCCAAAATGAAAGACAATCCTCTACTGCAAGCTGCACACGACAAATAACCTTTGCTCTAAGCATCTTGACAAAATGAAAACAAATAGTCAAAAGCAATTGGCTCCCAGTTCCAAAATGTGGCTGATCTGGTCGTTAGTGGGCATCACTACTATGTCAGGATTCAGCAGCAGCTAGGAAGACCAGACACATGTAGCTACACATGGAAACTGAGCCCAAATAATGTCAATATCCTTAAAGTGAGAATTATTTACAGTGAAACACACAAACAAGCATACACAGCAAACAGTGAACATAGGTAACTCAGCAAACAAGAACCAACCCCAAAGACAAAAATACCTAATGAACATAACAACTGACTATCTACAAATATCTACAATATAAGGGACAAGGGTAACAGGGGACTTGGGGAGCAAGGAAGCGGGGAAACAAAACTGGGTACAAGAGCAAGGTAGGGTGCAGGATCGATCAGAATCTCAGGAACAAGGGCCTGGCAACAAGGAGGTAATCAGATTAGTGACAAACTTGGGAAAGGGAGGAGCAGCCTTAAATAGCCACCTGGCACCTGAACACAGGTGTAAGTGATCATAACAGCCTGCTGGCTTCTGGGAGACACCTTCTGGTGGACACTGGAACTGCAGTAATCAGCCCAGAGCAGCACAGTGCCACCAGCAGGTGAACTCAATCCTGAGAAAGCGATTGTGAAGGTAGATAAAAAAAAAATAAAATACAAACATCCTTATACCTCCTCTTCTCATGTTCCCAGCTGGCGCTCCTGACTCTCTCCAGTACACTTGTGGGTGAACTCTCCAGAGCCCCGCTGCTGCGTCTATTGACACAGACAGCAGGACTCGGCCCTGTCCCCTGCTCTATTGTCACTGGCTTTGATTGACAGCACTGGGAGCCAATGGCTCCCGGCGCCCCAGTAAAGCCAGAGAGTCCCAGAAGTAAGGGGAGAGAAGAGCTGTAGACGTGCACAGCCCTGGATTGAATGAGGGCTCAGGTAAGTAAAAGGGGGGGGTAAGCAGATGTCTAAACATTGCCGACCGCCCACAGTAATATAACTGCGGCAGAGTGGTTCGGCTACGTCCAGTCACGTAGTACTACGTGACTGGAGTGCGTGTGGTTTGGGCAGCGCAGAGAAGACCCACCTGCTTATGTAAACCACGCAGGCAGATCTTCTGTGAGACAGGCAGGGACAGATCAGGAGTTTCAGCTAAGCTGAAACTGCGATCTGTCTGTGTCTGTCACAGAAACCCCCCCCCACACACACAGTTAGTAAGCATATAGGCATACATTAACCCCTTTGATCACCCACAGGATTAACCCCTTCCCTGCCAATGGCATTATTACAGTAACAGTGTATATTTTGAGCACTGATTACTATAGTAATGTCACTGGTACCCCCCAAAGTGTCAAAAATGTCAGTTAGGGTTCCGATCTGTCCGCCGCAATGTCGCAGTCCCGCTAAATATCGCAGATCGCCGCCATTACTATTAAAAACAAAAAACAATAAAAAATGACATAAATCTTTCCCGTAGTTAGTAGACGTGATAACTTTTGCACAAACCAATCAAAATACGCTTATTGCGATTTTCTTTTTACCAAAAATATGTAGTAGAAAACAAATTGGCCTGAAATGTAAAAAAAATTTGATTTTTTAATTTTTTTTTTTGCCAATGTCCTATAGCAGAATGTGAAAAATATTGTTTTTTTTCACAATTGTCACTCTTTTTTTGTTTATAGCACAAAAAATAAAAATCACACAGGTGGTCAAATACCCCCAAATAAAAGCTCTATTTGCGGGGGGAAAAAAGATGTCTATTTTGTTTGGGAACAGTGTCGCATGACCGCGCAATTGTCCGTTAAATTAACGCAGTGCCAAATCACAAAAAAGTGCCTGGTCAGGAAGGGGGTAAAACCTCCTGGGGCTGAAGTGGTTAAACTAGGGACTATACGCAGAAAACCCACTGTGCCAAAACCCACTATTACATCTGTTATATTCCCAAAGAACTTGAAGAAACTGTTCTAATGTTCCAAGAGTCTGCTAGCAAGGCTGCTGATATGACTTTTTTAAACTGTTGTATTGCTACCATACTAAAATACATCATTGCCATTAGAGTAATCACCCACATCTGATGCTTCCTACAGTCCTATAAAATTCATCCAAATGCTTACTTCCACATTCTTCTAAAAATGAATACTCCCATTTTCAAAGCATTGAATTATTAAGAGTTTCTTTTTATTATATAGGGCAGCAGACAAAATCCAAAATCACAACCAAAACAATGTTATAGGTGTGTCTCATTCAAATATATTAATTCAACTTATGTGACAACAAAGCATATCTTATTAGATCAGGAATGCTGGTAGGCGTATGAAAACAAGTACACTGAGGTAGATGTTTTGAAGTGGCTGAGTTTGGAGGTAAAGTAATATTAGCAAAACCAGACAAGAAAATAGTCACTGAACTGTAATCATATACAGTAGTGTGGCATCAAACAAAAGAGTTAGCTAAAACAGATGACAAAGAGGGAGCTAAGACAACATAAACAGAAAGGTAGAAGCACATGATTAAAGTTTAACTAAAAAGAGTTATAAAGTCAGAAGTTTTTTTTATCCTAACGCATTCTATGCATTAAAATAAAAACCTTCTGCGTGCAGCAGCCCCCCTCGGCCCTCCTAATACTTACCTGAACCCCCTCTCGATTCAGCAATGTCCAAGATTGTCTCGGCTGTCCTTAACATCCCTCCTCATTGGCTAAGACACAGCAGCGGCACCATCGGCTTACTCTGCTGTCAATCAAAGTCAATTAGCCAATGAGGAGAGAGAGGGGCAGGGCCAAACCGTAGCACTGTGTCTGAATGGATACACGGAGCTGTGTCTCGGCTCGGGTACCTCTGTAGCAAGCTATTTGCTGTGGTGTCACTCAAAGGGAGGGAGGGGCCAGGAGAGCCAAAGCGGGACCCGAGAAGAGGAGGATCCAGGCTGCTCTGTGCAAAACCAACTGCACAGAGCAGGTAAGTATAACATGTTCGTTATTTTTGTTGAAAAAATAAAACAAGACGTTACAATCACTTAAGGACGTTTTTTTTTTGTTTCAGATGAGTGGAGTAGGATTAGAACACCTGTCATGTTTTTACTGCTGTCTGTGACCCTGTTAGGGAGATTCACCTTCTATTTGTCATGTTTACCGTTATCATCAAAAGTGAAAATCACAAATTATGGGTTGCCCCAGAACAGTAATAGACTCCCAGAACAGTAATAGAGGAGAAATCTTTTAATTACTCTAATTGAACACTAGTTCTGTTGACCTAGGTGAAAAGAAGGGATTTTCCTCAGTTTTGGGACAGGAAGTAAAGGGAAATCTCTCTAATGGGACACAAATGGCGAAAATTCTGACCAGTGTTATAACCTTCCCATACTCTATCCAAAATAAAAAAAAGTTTTGCTTTTTGTTCTACTTCAACATAATTAACAAAGGCAAAGTTGGAATAATAAATAATAGGAGCACTGGCATTATCATGGGATAGATGTCTTGTATAATAATTGTGCAGTTTGGAAAGTATCAGTTTCGTATACAAAGTGTTCAATAATACCTTAAGAAGATCCAGGGAAATTACATATTTTAAAGAAAAATAAATCTCAATGCCATTAAGGAGAATAAAGTTAGCTTTGGGTGATTTTATTCTTTTTTAAAAGTCCTTAACTGTTTTAAATCTGTTGTTTAACATATTGTATATATAAAATCTTTGTTATACAAATAAGTGCAAGCATTTCCATGTCAGTCATATTCACTCATTAAAACCTCAACAGGAGCTGAAAAAGGGATGAGTCACTACTGATTCATTCAATTACCGTATTTATCGGCGTATACCACCACCTTAATTTTATAAGAAAGATTCAGGAAAAAAACTTTTATAAATAAAGAACTTTGAAGCAAAATAAGGGTCAGTGCCCATCAATGCAGCCTTATCAGTGCCCATCGGCAGGCTCACTATTGCCCATCATTGCAGCCTGATCTGTGCTCATCATTGCAGCTGATCTGTGCCCATATGCAGCCTGATCTGGGCCCATCAATGAAGCCTGATCTGTGTCCATATGCAGCTTGATCTGTGCCCATCATTGCAGCCTGATCTGTGCCCATCATTGCAGCCTGATACGTGCCTTTCATTGCAGCCTGATCTGTGCCTATATGCAGCCTTATCTGTACCCATCATTGCAGCCTGATCTGTGCCCATCATTGCAGCCTGATCTGTGTCCATCATTGCAGCCTGATCTGTGTCCATCATTGCAGCCTGATCTGTTCTGGATTACACAGAGGGATCTCCTGTTTACTCGGCACTCACAGTCACACACAGTCCCGCCTCCTTGACCGGCTCTTTGGATAGACAGAACACCGGTCCACTGTGTGTGACTGCGAGCGCCGAGTACACAGGAGATTTCGGCTTTCTGTAATGCAGCAGCCGCTCGCCCCATCCCCTTTCCCTCCGAGGCAGCCAGGTACAATATCAGCGTATAACACGCACACACGATTTTCCCCCTATTTTCAGGGGGGGGGGGAAAGTGCGTGTTATACCCTGTCACTGATAAATAGGGTACTATATATATGTGTAAAATGGAGCTTGAGCTACTAACCTCTGAAAACAGGTTGTTTTGAACAGGTGGTAAGGAAACCATGAAAGCATAAACTGCTGGTTGCCTATAAGAATATAGAAAATTATTCATATGCCTTAACCTGACTAAAGTTTTTAGCCATGTCCCTAAAAAAAGGAAATTAGGACACAGTCATTATTAGGGATTGGCTGAACGTCCGAGACGAATGTAAGTTTGACTCAAACATTGGGTGTCCGTGTGCTCGCCGAACACACAAACAAATGTCGCTCTCGGAAGGAAGCCTGTCCGCCGACGAGGGCCTCATAATGCACTGCGCGATTGCAGTGCATTAAGTGCTTATGATTAGCCAAAGCATGCACCTGACCTGTATACTTTGGCCAATCACCGCACATTGTCCTGTCAGAGCCATGATTGGACAAAGGCAGGGTGCCTTTAGCCAATCATGGTTGAGGGGATAAATCCACACCCCACACTATAAAAGGCTGCTTACACAGCAGCCGTGTTAGTGGAGATTAGGAGTGGAGATTAGGCAGGTAGTTTGTGGATTGTGCTTTCATATTTAATTCAGTCAGTGTAGTGTATTGCTGATCCTTGTACAACACAGTGTACTTCAGTCAGTTTAGTGTAGTACTGGGCTGATTCTTGTGTGTAGGGCAGTCAGTGTGGTGTAGTGCTGTGCTGATTCATCTTGTATGACACAGTGTACTGCAGTGCAGTGTAGTGTAGAGCTGATTTTTGTATAACACAGTGTAGTGCAATCAGTGTAGTGCTGTGCAGTGATTCTTGTGTAACACAGTGTAGCGGGGCCACTGAAGTGTTGGTGGTGTATACAACACGTCTGTGTAACCCCACTGATCCCATTGTTTCTTTTTTTCTTTTTTTCATTGATATATATATTTTTTCTTTTCATTTTTTGTTTTGCAGAATTAGGTTCTGTTGCTGCAATATTAGTACTTCCCCTTCTGAATTGCAGGTGCTATTCCTCCTGCATCAGCAGTGGGGTTTTTATTGTGGCTCAGCAGCACTAATTGTAGTTAGGGCATAATTGCTGTCCTCCTTTTTGTGTCGCAGGTGCTGTTCCTTCTGCATCAACGGTGTTTTTTTTTGTGGTGCAGCACTAATTGTATTTAGCGCATAATTGCCGTCCTCCCTTTTGTGTCGCAGGTGCGATTCCTTCTGCATCAGCAGTGAGGTTTTTTTTTGTAGTGCAGCTGCACTAATTATATTGAGGGCATAATTGTTGTCCCCCCTTTTGTGTAGCAGGTACTATTCCTTCTGCATCAGCAGTAGGTTTTTTTGTGGTGCAACAGCACTAATTGTATTTAGGGCATAATTGCTGTCCTCCCTTTTGATTCGCAGGTGCTATTCCTTCTGCTTCACCAGTGGCTTTTTTTTTGTAGCGCAGCAGCACTAATTGTATTGAGGGCATAATTGCTGTCCCCCCTTTTGTATCGCAGGTCCAATTTCTTCAGCGTCAGCAGGGGTTTTGTTTTTTTTTGGCTTTATTACGTTTTTCTTTATTAAAAAATATATATAATAAAATGGTTTATAGTGCAACTAGTACAAAAGTATTGCACCCAAGCACTATATTTTTCCTTTCCTACACTCTATAATAAAACATTATAAAAATCCCCCCCAAAAATAAAAAAACAATAATAAAACAGTTTATACTGCACCAAGCACATAAGTATTGCCCCCAAGCATCATATTATAATCCCAACCCCCCAAAAATCCCCATCATGTCCGAAAGGCCAACAAGGAGAGGCAGATGCTCACAGGCCACTAAAAGAGGGCAAGTTGCCTCTGTGTCCACAGTGAAAAGTGGTGGTCGCAGACATGGTGCATCCTCTGCACCTTGTCCTCCAACATGCAGAAGAATTGGTGGAGTGGATAACTAAACCATCCTCTTCCTCCTCATCCTCTGTCACCCAGGCTCATACTAGTTTGCCTTCCACCGCAGCTGCCTGTACGGTTTATTCCACAGGCTCCTTGTCCACAGCTACTCCTTCCGTAGCCTCACCATCGTGCACGGAGGAGTCACCTGAATTATTTGAGTATAGTATCAGCTACATGATGCTGGAGGATGCTCAGCAATTTGAATGCTCCAATGTTGGTTCCTAGGTCGAGGAAGGGAATAATGTGAGTCTGGGTAACAATGACGGACAATAAACTAGCAGTCATGTTCCAAAAGCTGCATCATACTGTCAAGTTTGCTACAGTGAGAAGGAGGGAGGGGATGATGAGGTCACTGACCGTACTTGGGTGCCTGAGAGAATAGAGGAGGAAAGTGAGGAGGAGGATGCGGCATAACTCCAATGAGGCAGGATGTCCTCCAGGGGCCAAGTTAAGGGCAGCCACCCTATTGCATCACACCACAGAGCTCCACAGGTGTAGGGCGTGCTAACTCCCCGCCGACTTCTAAAAGTTCATTGTTGTGGGCTTTTTTCAACACGTGCAGCAGACCGCAGCATTGCTGTTTGCAATCTCTGTCTGAAGCAGATTAAGCTTGGCCTGAACACCAGCCAATTGGGTACCACATGCTTGACAAGACATATGATGACCTGCCATGCAGCACCTGAAAGTTCCCCATCATAAAAAAATGCAGACTTCTCCTTGCTCCTCATCTGGGATCTCTACCCCTACTATACCTCAAGTCCTCTCAAATACCAGCACTGAGAGGAATGATAATATAGCAATGGGTGCCACAGGTACTTGCACCCAATCTGCTATCAGTACACCACCTGTTGATTTGAACAGCAGGTAAATTTCGCTACCCCAGTTGCTGAACCATTAAAAAAAATACTGTCCCAGCCATCCACATGCTCGGTGTCTAAATGATAGCTTGGCCAAATTTCTAGCACTACAACTGCTGCCTTTTCATCTGGTAGATTCTGCCCCCTTTCGTAAATTTGCAGAATGTGATGTACCCCAGTGGAAGGTTCCAAAAAATAAATGTACCGTTACTTAAGGTCATTCCAGCTCTGAGCCATCATGTGGAAGGCAATGTTGTGGCGTTGTTGGACAGCGCGGTCAGCAACAAGGTTCACATTACTGCTGAGTCATGGTCAAGCAGGCATGATCAGGAACATTACATTTCCTTCACGGCACACTGGGTAACTCTGCTGGCAGTTGGAAAGGATGAAGAACCGGGTTGAGTGTTGGTAAATCTTCCAAATCTGTCTGTTCCACCCCCTCTTCTTCTTCCTCTATGGCCTATTCTGCTGAATTGTCCTCTGAAACAGCAGTGCACCCTAAGAGTTCAAGGGGCTACGCAAGCAGTCAGGCTAAAAGATGTAATGCAGTGCTTCAGTTGGCCTGTCTAGGGGACAGGAGCCACACCCGGCCAGAGATTCTGTCGGCTCTGCAGGGGCAGGCTCAAAGGTAGATAAGGCCATGGCAGCTTGAGCCAGGAATGGCTGTATTCAACAATGGCACCAACTTTCTCTCCGCCCTCTGACAGGGACACTTGCACGTGTTCAATGCTTGGCACATGTCCTGAAGTTGGTGGTGCAGCATTTCTTGAGCAGGTGCCCAGGCTTACAAGATCCTCTGGGGCAGGCCAGAAAAGTCTGTAGACATTTCCAGCGGTCCTACAATGCTAATGCTCGCCTGGCTGACACCCAATGGGAATTCAACCTGCCCACCAACCGCCTCATTTGTGACATGCCCACCAGGTGGAAACTCAACATTGGCAATGCTGCAGAGGCTGCACATGCAGCAGAGGGTCATCAGTGAGTACCTGTGTGAGTATGGCACAAGGACAGGCTCAGGGGAGCTTGGCTTTTTTTTGCCACGCCAGTGGCTTTTGATAAAGGATGCATGCACCATCCTGTCAGCATTTGAGGAGACCACAAGGATGGTGAGCGGTGACGATGCATGCATCAGTGACACTATCCCTCTAGTCTACCTGCTGGAGCACACGCTTCATGGTATCATGGACAGGGCACTTGAGGCAGAACAGCAGGAGGAAGAGGAGGACTTCCTTTCCTCACAAAGCCCCCTTTATGCAGATATCATGCCTGCAGGGACACAAAACACACAGGAGGAGGAGGAAGAGAAGAGGAGAAGGAGGTTTGTGGTGGCATGGATGTAGAGGATAACATACAGCAGTCTTCAAGGTATGGTTTTCATTCCCCAGAAACCCCCGGACTTGCACGTGGCTGGGGAGAGGTTGCTCCTGACAATGTCATCCTTAGTGACCCAGAGGACTCAGAAGCTCATGCCTCCTCAAACTCCTTATGCTGCATGGGCTCCCTGATGCTGCAAAACTTGTGAAAGGACCCGAGGATTTGTGGTATCAAGGAGAGGGATCATTACTGGTTGGCAATCCTTCTTGATCCACGTTGCAAGGGTAAAGTTGCAGAGCTCATCCTGCCTTTGCAGAGGATGAAACATCTTTAGGATGCCTTTAAAAAAAATATGTGTAAGACCTTTCCAGACACTGGGAGGTTACCATTTCCTTGACAACGTGTTTCTGAGGCTTTGTCTGGTCAAAGGAAGAGCGGTGGAAAAGGCAGCCAACTGAACAATGCCTTTAAATAATTCTTTAGTCCTCAGCGTCCTGGGCTGTTAGGTTTAGGCAACCATAAGCAGCATCTGCAGCATATGATGCAGGATTACCTAGGGGCAAGAGCAGACTTGCAGACCTTTCCAACTGAGCATCCACTGGGTTACTGGGTCTTGAAGATGGACCACTGGCCAGAACTTGCTCAATATGCAGTCAAGCTACTGGCCTGTCCTGCTTCCAGTGTGCTTTCTGAATGGACATTCAGTGCTGCTGGAGGTTTTTATGATGGATAAAAGAGTGCGTATGTCCACAGACTTCGTTGACCAGCTGACATTTATCAAAAAGAATCAGTTCTGGATCAACAGCAGCTATTAAGCCCCTAAAGCTGATGTAACTGATTGCATTTGCAAGGAATCTGGGATCCCTTGAAGACTGCCTATGCTGCCTATCCTATTCCTGAATCTTGATTATGCTAGCTTCCAACAATGTTTTTATTTTGTGGCATCAACAACACCGAAGGCCCAATTTTTCTGCACCTGTATAACAGGTGCATGTAGTTTCAATTTTTTGTTTCTAATTTTTAACAACAGGGCCTGTTCCCACGCCCAGCAAGAGTAACTGTAAGGGGTTACAGTGTTCAGGCACCACCAACACCCAAGGCCCAATTTTTCTGCACCGTATCACAGGTAAATTCAATGCTTGTTTCTAATTTTTAGCAGCAGGGTCCATTCCTGCACCCAGAAAGAGTAACTGTGAGGGTTTACAGTGTTCAGGCACCACTAGGGATGGGTGAACGGTTTTGGGCCAAGTATAAGTTTGGCCTAAGCATTGCCCATTCAGATACTCACCTAACACAATCGAAAACAGTGCATGGGAAAACTGAGGCATCTTAAGCTCAACGCGTTTCGTGAGAATATCTCACTTCTTCAGGAGTGGATGCTATGGATGGGTCTAGAGAGTACATAAAATAACGTAATCAAGTATATAAATATATAACATGGTATCTAGTTAGGTATGCAAACTCATCAAAGACCCTATGCAAAAGTAACATACTTACAAGTATATTAAGCCGAAATGATCAAAAAGGCGCTGTAGTTTTCCAGTCAGCAGAAAGGGGGCACAGTCCGGGAGCTGGAGGCGTGAGATGAGAAGACATTCCAATGGGAAGCAGATGGGGGACAAAATAGAGCCAAAAGAAAAAATGAAAAGATGTCCTAAAATGTCCATGTATGCTGCTAGAAAAAACATATCTCGAAAATCACAGTGAAATTGGCCCAATCCCCAAAAAGGGTATATACATCACAAAAATATAGAGAAAGTATGGGTTTTAGGGCCAAATTGAAACAGGAAAACCAAGAGACGATTTTAATAAAAAATGGAACATTTTATTAGATCATATAAAAATATAGTGTGTAATACATGAGGGATTACTGAACACCAAGAGACAAATCCCCCATCTATTCACCAAAATCAATTTAAAAACCACAGCACAGAAATATACCCCTAATAGGGGCTAATACATGCTTCAAACTGATGTTGGTGCGAGAAGTCTCTGTTGTTATACGGTTTGAAGGTCCCAATGAGCCAACGCGATTCGCATCGGGCTTCGTCAGGGCCAAAGAGACCGAGCAATACCGATATTTCTTGCTGTATATCGTGTTGTTCATGGGCAGAACATCCAGACTCCTGTGTTCATAAATATCTTGTGAGCACCAAAATGGTACACCAGACCAATCTGAAATTATTGATCCTTAGGTTTATGTAGCTTCCCCATATGTTGTAAAGTAGTCTTTATACCCCTCTATCTGGACGTATCCTCATAGTCATTTGACTCAGTCAGCACAAACGCTGCATCCTGGCTCCTTGAGTTAATATCAAAAGTATAACTTTCTAGCCAAGTCTTTGGGCTTTCCACTTCAATGGATGAGCCTTCCCAAGCGACGTCATTCAATACTATAACGTGCTCTAATGTGGTCTGAAGATGCACATGGAGACAGGATGTATCAAGGTCTCTTAGTGCATGTCCCAATCATTATGGGATGTTGCCCCCGGATCATAAACCGAGACCTTTGGAAATGGGTAGGCAGGACAAGCGGGTCCTCATTATGCATACTGCATCACATGATAATGATTGCAGGAAGTAAAAGTTGTATGAATATATATATGTAATATAATATAGTAAATAAAGAATATATTCAAATATATGCATGAGATGCTGCATAGCATGATATTGCTAGTAAAAAGTAGTATAGTTAGGAAACCATATGAATGTGGCAAGAAGTCCACGTGGCGTGATGTCCACGCAAGCGGACGGATGTGGTGTCATCTGTGCAGCACGTCCACCTCAATGGCTAATAGGTGGCGGCGCCATATCGCTGGTATCCACCACACTTGACGATTTGTTCTATTATTAATAAACTATTTTACATCATACATCTGCCTGGCCCCTGTGTGTCCACTTCATTTTAAGTCCCAGGGCTGCCTTCTTTCCCTTTTGAGATGTTTTTACATATTATGTTTAGGGATGGAGGTGTGACACCGGCAGTACCGGACCTTTTTATCCTGTTTTTGTATCCTGAACCTGGGTGGAAGACACCCACATGCCCACCATGGTCCGATACTGCCCTGGCCTGATTGATCATTCTCATTCAGAATGATTCTTTATATGTATTTTTCTATACATTATGTTTGGCCATTTTCCATACACTGTTCAATTATTGCTGCCTTGATGTTCCATCGCTTCTGCGTCATTATGCTGTAGTACAGGGACAGAGCACACATCATACGTGCTGGCTGCTGATTAGGGACAGACAGGCAAAAAATCATATTGTGTCCGAAAATAATTGAGGGACAGGTCGGAGTGCTGCAGGCAGGGCGAGATATAGGCATTTTAGGGAGAGGCTGGAGATATTTAGGGTCAGTGTTCTACAATCGATTTTGCTGTGTGGGGGGGGGTTTGCAGTGCCGGCAGTGACCGATCTTATCAATCCTTTTAGGGAGAGGCTGGAGATATTTAGGGTCTGTGTTCTACAATCGATTTTGCTGTGTGGGGGGGGTTTGCAGTGCCGGCAATGACCAATATTATCGATCCTTTTAGGGAGAGTCTTGAGATAGGCAGGTGTCAGTGGTCCACATCGATTTTGCTGTGTGTGGGGTGGTGTGAACACAATCTTTTTGCCCACTGAGGAGGAGGGAGAAAAAAGTATTTTTTATCAGTCAGTTGTGTGCAGCGTTTTTCCTTCAGTGCTTGCTGAGCTGACTGTGATAATACATAGCTGTGTTCACATGTGCTATTATTGAGTGATTTCAAAAGTTATACACTTTTTTCTATTCCACTATTCAATATACACCCTTGGGTTAAAAAAAATTAAATTGTGGCATAGTCTGTACTAATCTAGTTAAAAATTACAAATTTAAAAGGGGAATATTCTTTTTTTTTCCATCCATAGCCTGCAGCAGAGCTGACTGATATAAGACACTGCTGTTCACATGTGCTATTGATAAATCACCAATTTTATATCATATTTTCTATTCCGCTATTCAATCTACACCTTTGGGTAAAAACAATTAAATTGCAGGATAGTCTGTGTCGGTACGTGTGAGATACACCTTTCCAATTTTTGGGGCGCATCTCATACTGCCGAGGATTTGAGGGTGCTTCAGTGTGCCTCCTGCCTGTTCCGAACTCCTCCAACTCCTCATCCTGCCTTTGGGTGTACAAAAAATAGTAATTTGTGCCTAGTCTGGGTCTCTACGTGTGAGATACATACACCTTTTGATATCATATTTTCTATTCCGCTATTCAATCTACACCTTTGGGTAAAAACAATTAAATTGCGGGATAGTCTGTGTCGGTACGTATGAGATACACCTTTCCAATTTTTGGGGCGCATCTCATACTGCAGAGGATTTGAGGGTGCTTCAGTGTGCCTCCTGCCTGTTCCGAACTCCTCCTACTCCTCTTCCTGCCTTTGGGGGTACAAAAAATAGTAATCAGGGCCTAGTCTGGTTCTGTACGTGTGAGATACATACACCTTTTGATAATATTTTCTATTCCGCTATTTAATCTACACCTTTGGAGTAAAAACAATTAAATTGCGGGATAGTCTGTGTCAGTACGTGTGAGATACATACACCTTTTGATATCATATTTTCTATTCCACTATTCAATCTACACCTTTGGTGTAAAAACAATTGAATTGCGGGATAGTCTGTGTCGGTACGTGTGAGATACATACACCTTTTGATATCATATTTTCTATTCCGCTATTCAATCTACACCTTTGGAGTAAAAACAATTAAATTGCGGGATAGTCTGTGTCGGTACGTGTGAGATACATACACCGTTTGATATCATATTTTCTATTCCGCTATTCAATCTACACCTTTGGAGTAAAAACAATTAAATTGCGGGATAGTCTGTGTCGGTACGTGTGAGATACATACAACTTTTGATATCATATTTTCTATTCCGCTATTCAATCTACACCTTTTGGTAAAAACAATTAAATTGCAGGATAGTCTGTGTCGGTACATGTGAGATACACCTTTCCAATTTTTGGGGCGCATCTCATACTGCCGAGGATTTGAGGGTGCTTCAGTGTGCCTCCTGCCTGTTCCGAACTCCTCCAACTCCTCATCCTGCCTTTGGGTGTACAAAAAATAGTAATTTGTGCCTAGTCTGGGTCTCTACGTGTGAGATACATACACCTTTTGATATCATATTTTCTATTCCGCTATTCAATCTACACCTTTGGGTAAAAACAATTAAATTGCGGGATAGTCTGTGTCGGTACGTATGAGATACACCTTTCCAATTTTTGGGGCGCATCTCATACTGCAGAGGATTTGAGGGTGCTTCAGTGTGCCTCCTGCCTGTTCCGAACTCCTCCTACTCCTCTTCCTGCCTTTGGGGGTACAAAAAATAGTAATCAGGGCCTAGTCTGGTTCTGTACGTGTGAGATACATACACCTTTTGATAATATTTTCTATTCCGCTATTTAATCTACACCTTTGGAGTAAAAACAATTAAATTGCGGGATAGTCTGTGTCAGTACGTGTGAGATACATACACCTTTTGATATCATATTTTCTATTCCACTATTCAATCTACACCTTTGGAGTAAAAACAATTGAATTGCGGGATAGTCTGTGTCGGTACGTGTGAGATACATACACCTTTTGATATCATATTTTCTATTCCGCTATTCAATCTACACCTTTGGAGTAAAAACAATTAAATTGCGGGATAGTCTGTGTCGGTACGTGTGAGATACATACACCGTTTGATATCATATTTTCTATTCCGCTATTCAATCTACACCTTTGGAGTAAAAACAATTAAATTGCGGGATAGTCTGTGTCGGTACGTGTGAGATACATACAACTTTTGATATCATATTTTCTATTCCGCTATTCAATCTACACCTTTTGGTAAAAACAATTAAATTGCAGGATAGTCTGTGTCGGTACATGTGAGATACACCTTTCCAATTTTTGGGGTGCATCTCATACTGCCGAGGATTTGAGGGTGCTTCAGTGTGCCTCCTGCCTGTTCCGAACTCCTCCTACTCCTCATCCTGCCTTTGGGGGTACAAAAAATAGTAATCGGGGGCCTAGTCTGGTTCTGTAAGTGTGAGATACATACACCTTTTGATAATATTTTCTATTCCGCTATTTAATCTACACCTTTGGAGTAAAAACAATTAAATTGCGGGATAGCCTGTGTCGGTACGTGTGAGATACATACACCTTTTGATATCATATTTTCTATTCCGCTATTTAATCTACACCTTTGGGGTAAAAACAATTAAATTGCGGGATAGTCTGTGTCGGTACGTGTGAGATACACCTTTCCAATTTTTGGGGCGCATCCCATACCGCCGAGGATTGCAGGGTGCTTCAGTGTGCCTCCTGCCTGTTCCGAACTCATCCTACTCCTCATCCTGCCTTTGGGGGTACAAAAAATAGTAATCGGGGCCTAGTCTGGTTCTTTATGTGTGAGATACATACACCTTTTGATAATATTTTCTATTCCGCTATTTAATCTACACCTTTTGAGTAAAAACAATTAAATTGCGGGATAGTCTGTGTCGGTATGTGTGAGATACATACACCTTTTGATATCATATTTTCTATTCCCCTATTCAATCTACACCTTTGGAGTAAAAACAATTAAATTGCAGGATAGTCTGTGTCCGTACGTGTGAGATACATACACCTTTTGATATCATATTTTCTATTCCGCTATTTAATCTACACCTTTGGGGTAAAAACAATTAAATTGCGGGATAGTCTGTGTCCGTACGTGTGAGATACACCTTTCCAATTTTTGGGGCGCATCTCATACCGCCGAGGATTGCAGGGTGCTTCAGTCTGCCTCCTGCCTGTTCCGAACTCCTCCTACTCCTCATCCTGCCTTTGGGGGTACAAAAAATAGTAATCGGGGCCTAGTCTTGGTTTGTACGTGTGAGATACACCACCGTTTTGTAAAATTTTTCCTATTCCGCTATTCAATATACACCCTGTTTGAGTGTAAAAAATTAAATTATGGCATAGTCTGTATCGGTACATGTGAGATACACCTTTTTAAATTTGTTTGGCGCATCTCCTTCCACCGCCGAGGATTGCAGGGCGCTTCAGTTTGCCTCCTGTTCCCAACTCCTCCTACTCACTCCTCTTCCTCATCCTGCCTTTAGGGTACAAAAAATAGTAATCGGGGCCTAGTTTGTGTTTGTATGTGTGAGATACACCGTTTTGTAACATTTTTCCTATTCCGCTATTCAATATACACCCTGTTTGAGTGTAAAAAATTAAATTACGGCATAGTCTGTTTCGGTACATGTGAGATACACCTTTTTAAATTTGTTTGGCGCATCTCCTCCCACCGCCGAGGATTGCAGGGCGCTTCAGTTTGCCTCCTGTTCCGAACTCTTCCTACTCCTCTTCCTCATCCTCCCTTTAGGGTACAAAAAATTTTAATCGGGGCCTAGTCTGTGTTTGTACGTGTGAGATACACCGTTTTTTTATCATTTTTCCTATTCCGCTATTCAATATACACTCTTTTGGGGTAATAAAAATTAAATTGCGGCATAGTTTGCATACTTGACTGTGAGATACACCCGTGCGATACTGTTGTTGTTTTGTTCCGCTATTCAATAAACACCTTTCTAGGGCAAGATCATAAATTACAGAAAGAGGAGACCGTCAAATAGGGGCCGTGGCCTGGGTCGTGGTGCTGCTGGTAGAGCTCCTGTTGGAGAGGACGTGGTCGATCTGTGCCAGCTACACGCACAAGTGAAACACCTTCCTCAAGTGTGAGTAGGCGACAGAACCTGCAGCAGTATTTGGTAGGGCATCATACGCCTCTAGAAGTGATGAGGCCAGAAGAAGTAGAGGCGATAGTAGATTGGGTTGCTGACAGTGCCTCCAGTTCCTTCACATTGTCTCCCACCCAGTCTACTGCAGAAAGGTCAGAGTTGGCACCTGCAGCCAATGTCCAACCGTCTTTCACCTCACCCCCTTGCAAATCAGGCAAGCAGTCTGAGCCCCAAGTCATACAGCAGTCTCTTCTTCTTTTTGAGGACTCTGTCAGCAGGGTTTCCCAGGGCCATCCACCTAGCCCTGCCCCAGAAGTGGAAGAGATTGAGTGCAGCGATGCCCAACAACTTATTTCTCAAGATGAGTACATGCAAGGACCATCGCAGCACGTCTCCGATGATGACGAAACGCAGGTGCCAACTGCTGCCACATTCAGAATTGTGGAGACCGACAAGGAGGGCAAGGGTGAAGACTGGGTGAAAGATGATGTGGTGGACGATGAGGTCCTCGACCCCACATGGAATGAAGGTCATGCAGGTGACCTGAGTAGTTTGGAGGAAGAGGCGGTGGTCGCACAGAGCCACCAGCACAGCAGAAGAGGGAGCAGGGTGCAGAAGCGGAGCGGCCGTGCCCTAGACACTACGCCCGCTACTGCCCAACGCAGCAAGGGAACGAGCGCACCAAAGTCAGCTCAAAGGAGTTCTCTAGCGTGGAAGTTCTTTAGAAAATGTGCTGATGACAGGACACGAGTGGTTTGCACCCTGTGCAATCAGAGCCTGAAGCGAGGCATAAACCTTCTCAACCTGAGCACAACCTGCATGATCAACGAGCTGCAGTGGAGTAGACACCTTCAAAACCAAGAAAGGTCTCTGGCTCCTCCTGCTTCCTCTTCTGCTGCAGTCTTGGCCTCTCCATCCACATCTGTAGTGATACCGGCACCTGCCACCCCGCAAACAGAGGATCTGTCAGCAACACCACCACCTGGGTCACCAACCATCTCCACAATGTCCCGTGGAAGCGTTCAGCTTTCCATCTCCCAAACACTTGAGAGGAAGAGGAAGTACCCCCCTACCCACCCGCGATCCCTGGCCCTGAATGCCAGCATTTCAAAATTCTTGGCCTTTGAAATGCTGTCATTCCGTCTGGTGGAGACGCACAGTTTAAAAAACCTTATGTCGGTGGCTGTCCCACAGTACGTCGTGCCCAGCCGCCACTACTTTTCCAGGCAAGCCATCCCTTCCCTGCACAACCAAGTGGGGGAAAAAATCAGGTGTGCACTACGCAACGCCATCTGTGCCAAGGTCCACCTAACTACCGATACATGGACCAGTAAGCACGGTCAGGGGCGTTATATCTCCCTAACGGCACACTGGGTAAATGCAGTGGCGGATGGGCCTGAGGCGGAGAGCAATTTGGCGCATGTCCTTCCACCACCGAGGATTGCAGGGCGCTTCAGTTTGCCTCCTGTTCCTAACTCCTCCTACTCCGCTTCCTCATCCTCTACCGCCTCCTCATCCGGTCAGCGTAACACCTTCACCACCAACTTCAGCACGGCCAGGGGTAAACGACAGCAGGCAGTTTTAATACTTGCCTGTTTGGGGGAAAAACCACACACCGCGCAGGAGTTGTGGAGGAGCATGGAACAGCAGACAAATGAGTGGTTGCTGCCAGCGAGCCTCAAGCCCGGCCTGGTGGTGTGCGATAACGGGCGAAATCTCATAGCAGCTCTGGGCCTAGCAGGTTTGACGCACATCCTTTGCCTGGCGCCTGTGCTGAATTTGGTGGTGCAGAGGTTCCTTAAAAATTACCCCGATATGTCAGAGCTGCTGCAGAAAGTGCGGGCCGTCTGTGCGCACTTTCGGCGTTCTCACCCTGCTGCTGCTCGCCTGGCAGCGCTGCAGCGTAACTTCGGCCTTCCCGCTCACCGCCTCATATGTGACGTGCCCACAAGGTGGAACTCCACATTGCACATGCTGGAAAGACTGTGCGAGCAGCAGCAGGCCATAGTGGAGTTTCAGCTGCAGCACGCACGCGTGAGTCGCTCTGCGGAACAGCACCACTTCACCACCAATAACTGGGCCTCCATGCGAGACCTGTGTGCCTTGTTGCGCTGTTTTGAGTACTCCACCAACATGGCCAGTGCCAATGACGCCGTTGTCAGCTTAACTATCCCACTTCTATGCCTCCTTCAAAAAACAATTTGGGCGATGATGGAAGAGGATGTGGCACAGGATGAGGAGGAGGAGGAGGATGAAGAGGTAACATTTCCAAGGCTTTCAGGGCAGTCATTCGCAAGGGGCTCCGAGGGTGGGTTCCAGCACACACAAACGCCAGGGACACAATTGTCCAGCAGGGGCACAGTTCTGGAGGATGAGGAGGATGAGGAGGAGGAGATGGAGGAGGAGATGGAACCATGTTCACAGCAGGGTGGCACCCAGGCCAGCTCATGGCCATCACTGGTGCGTGGCTGGGGGGATACAGAGAACACAGACGATACACCTCCCACAGAGGACAGCCTTTTTGTTGCCCCTGGGCAGCCTGGCACACATGAGCGATTACATGCTGCAGTGTCTCCACAACGACCGCTGAGTTGCCCACATTCTAACTTGTGCTGATTACTGGGTGGCCACGCTGCTGGATCCTCGTTACAAGGACAACGTACTGTCCTTAATTCACTCACTGGAGCGCGATCGCTAGATGCGCGAGTACAAGCGCACGCTGGTAGACGCGATGCTGCTGGCATTCCTACCTGACAGCGGGGCCACAGTGGAAGCACAAGGCAGAGGAGGAGGAGGAGGAGGAAGAGGTCGCCAATGCAACCAGGGCACCGCCAGCACCTCAGAAGGCAGGGTTAGCGTGGCCGAAATGTGGAAAAGCTTTGTCAGGACGCCACAACAAACAGCAGCACCAGCAGCTCATATGGAACGTCTTAGCAGGAGGCAGCATTTCACCAACATGGTGGAGCAGTATGTGTGCACACGCCTACATGTAGTGAATGACGGGTCTGCCCCCTTCAACTTCTGGATCTCCAAATTGGGCACATGGCCTGAGCTTGCCCTTTACGCCTTGGAGGTGCTGGCGTGCCCTGCAGCCAGTGTATTATCTGAACGGGTATTTAGCACGGCTGGGGGCGTTATCACAGACAAGCGCAGCCGCCTGTCCAGAGACAATGTGGACAAGCTCACGTTCATTAAAATGAACCAGGCATGGATCCCACGGGACTTTTCCGTACCTTGTGCAGAATAGAGATGGATACCGACCTTACCCAGCCATTGTTCTATTTTTGCTCTTTCTCACTCTTTTGGGGTGTACCCTCATTTAAAATTACCGAAAAAAAGCAGTGTTGGCTACCTCATCCTCCTCCACCGCTTCCACCTACACCGCCCATAGGTGTGCGCAGCCTATTGCATTAGGGTGTGCACCCCAAAGTTTAAATACACATGCATGTGTTTGCCTACATGTACATGGCCCCGATACATTACTCTCCCTGCTGGCAAAGTGAAATAGAAGTGTGTGGCACTTCTCTTTTGGCAGAGCAGGTCCGAGAGAGATCTTTCCCATCTCCTCACTGGCAAACAGAGCGACAATGCTAATGTGCCCTAGGCGATTAGGGTGTGCCCAGGCACACCCGGCACACCCTGTGCGCACGCCTATGACACCGCCACATCCACCACCACCTCAACCTCCCTCCTACTCCATATGGGCCTCGTCCTTCACAGATGAAGAACATTGTTTTATTTTTCAGTTTTTTTTTGGTTGTTTTAAGTTATTTCCCTATCCACATTTGTTTGCAGAGCACTTGCCATGCTCTTAACTACGTTTTGCTGCCATTTGCAGCACTCTAGCCCTTTCCATTGGTGCTGAAAGTTCGGGTCCCCATTGACTTCAATGGGGTTCGGTGTCCAGGTAAAGTTCGGAAAAAGTCCGGGACACGGACTTTTTTTTCAAGTTCGGCCGAACCCGCCGAACACGGACATCCAGGTGTCCGCTCAACTCTACAAATGACCCTTTATTCACCAACTCACTTCCAATATATATCCAGTTTTAGGAGCTTAATTACATCATGCAAATGTATTGTATACAGAACGTAATTAACATACCTTGGCCTTCTGGAAAGAGAGAATAGGTGAATGAGACTGCAACATTATCATAATTAATTCAACAAACAACAAGCCCAAAACATAGCCGAATACACATTCCTAGAAGTGTGAACACACTTCACCTCTAAACAGATGAAAGCAGAAGACATCGGCTCTCAGACAGCCCGTCTCCATTTCCAACACACCTTATTATAACTGTCAGTACACATCCCCACAGTAGAAGTCATTAGCATCTCTTTAGTCTCTCAATTGGTTCTCTGCTGTAATATGCAGCTTTAGTCCTGTAACATTGATCCCAGTCTGAGTTTAAATCTTGGGGTGACATGGATTTGAGTCCAAAGCAACACTACTCCCATTGTCCCCCAGCATATACCCCCACACAGAGGTGCACTCCCCTACAAGCCAGGGCCCATAGGCTGGCCTCCACACTCCTCCAGTAGTCCATGGCGAACGTCCCAGCAAATGGGTGTTCGTCACAGTATCACTGTGCTATTTCTACTTTTTCTCTCACTTACCTTATGTATTTATTTCACTTCATCTCACTTGCCTACTTTTCCTAGCACTCATTCTTTATTTCATTCTGTTATATAATTTTAAATTCCTACACATCCGTATATTTTTCATTTTTTATTTTTTATTTCATATTTTTCATTTGGCCCTCCCACCTTATTCACTTTCTCTCTTTCTTTCATTTTTCCCTTTTTTTCTATTTCTCATATTTTTCTTCTTCCTTCTTTTTCCCCTACTCCCTTTTTTTTTTTCTTTTTTCTTCTCCATGCTTCTTTTCTGTCCACTTCTTGCCACATTCATATGGTTTCCTAACTATACTTCTTTTTACTAGCAATATCATGCTATGCAGCATCTCATACATATATTAGGATATATTCTTTATATACTATATTATATTACATATATATTCATACAACTTTTACTTCCTGCAATCATTATCATGTGATGTAGTACTTATATTGGTAACCTAAACCCTATATACTCATACATGTTTTTTTTTAGCAGCATACATGGACATTTTAGAACATCTTTTAATTTTTTCTTTTGGCTCTATTTTGTCCCCATCTCCCATTGGAATGTCTTCTCATCTCACGTCTCCAGCACCCGGACTGTGCCCCCTTTCTGCCACCTGGGAACTACAGCGCCTTTTTGATCATTTTGGCTTAATATACTTGCAAGTATGTTACTTTTGCATATGGTCTTTGATTAGTTTGCATACCTAACTAGATATCATGTTATATATTCTTGTACTTGATTACGTTATTTTATGTACTCTCTAGACCCGTCCATAGCATCCCCCATATGGAAGAAAAATAGATTTCCAATATATTTAGGGAACAATTTTTAGAAATATATTGAATATGGCCAAAATTGTAGCATTTCAAATATATTTACAATATATTTGGGGGAAAAATGAATTTTTTAAAAATATATTTTAAATATATTTTTCTTCCATGTGGGCCCCTCCTAAAGAAGTGAGATATTCTCACAAAACGCGTTGAGCTTAAGATGCCTCAGTTTTCCCATGTACTGTTTTCAATTGTACCTACAAGCATGTATATATATATATACTGTATATATATGTTTTTTATGTATTACTTTTGATGTACATATGGCCACACTTGACGATTTGTTCTATTATTGATAAACTATTTAACATCATACATCTGCCCCTGTGTGTCCACTTCATTTAAAGTCCCAGGGCAGCCTTCTTTCCCTTTTGGGATGTTTTTGCATATTATGTTTAGGGATGGAGGTGTGACACCGGCAGTACCGGACCTTTTTATCCTGTTTTTGTAATTGTAAAAAGAAAATGTAAATTAAAAAATGGGGTAAAAACAGCTTGGGGGACCTTTGTTTTTTTTTTTAATTTTGGCGTGGGGTTCCCTTTAAAATCCATACTAGACCAGAAGGGCCTGGTATAGACTGGGGGGGAGAGGGGGGGGGGGAACCAACGTATTTTTTTTTACTTTTTTTTCTCTGTATTGCCGTGAGCCAAAAATACATTACAGCCTCGAGCAATTTTAAATGACATTTTTTCCTTTAGAAATGTCAGTATTGTTGCAACGGGCTACATACATCATACAGATGCACCACTTTACAGGCACACTAAGGGGATCCCCCAGGCACGATATTTAAAGGAATTTTTCATTTTTATTTTTTCACTTTAAGCATCATTAAATTCACTACTCCTTTAAAACCGTTTGTTTTAAAAAGATTTTTTGCCCGGGTCCCAATACACTTTTTTTGGCAATAACTTGCATATAAGCCTTTAAAATGAGGACTTTTGATTTTTCATGTTCGTGTCCAATTATTTTTAATAGGGTTTGAATGTTCGCTAGAACTTTTCCCCTGTTTGAGATGTTCTGGTGCAAACACATCCCCCTTTGAAGGGGAAAGTACCATATGCTTTCAGTAAGTGAATATCTTGAGTTTAATTTAAAGTAATTTTATGATGTTTACAAGCTTACTCTTCCAGATATTATTGTATTAGGGAGACTGTGTCATCAGAACTATGCCTTTTTAAGGGCTTTCCCCCTGGTGCTTCAGATATATGTGGGAGCATGTGACTGTGCTTGGGTCTAACAGTCAAACTCTTTCAGGAGGGAAAGGGACAAAAATGTTATTGCCCCTATAAAAATATCTGTCCAGTCTGTCAATTCATTACACATGGCCAAAAAAATGTTACTAACCAAGAAGGTATGAACTACAAGATACAACAATTTATCAACTGTGATACATGTTTTTATGGTATATGGGTTGAGGTGCCCGTGTAGGTTGTATTATGGCGGACATACAATTCAAATAATGCTTATATTGTGATGAACGCCCATTTGCTGGGACGTTCCCCACGGGCTACTGGAGGTGTGTGGAGGCCAGACTCTTGCTCACGGACTATGGGCCCTGGCTTGTAGGGGAGTGCACCTCTGTGTGGGGGTATATGCTGGAGGACCATGGGTGTAGTGTTGCTTTGGACTCAAATCCATGTCACCCCAAGATACAGACTCTGAGACTAGGATCAATGTTGCAGGCCTGAAGCTGTCTGTTACAGCAGAGGACTTCTCCACACAATGAGAGACTAAAAAGAGATGCTAACAACGTCAAACTCAGCCATTATCTACTGTGGGGATGTGAATTGACACTTATCATAAGGTATTTTGAAAACGGAGACGGGCAGTCTACAAGCCTACGTCTTCTACTTTCATCTGTCTAGAGGTGGTTTTGTATTTACACTTCTAGGAATACGTATTCGGCTTTGTTTTAGGGGCTTGTTGTTTGTTGACTAAATTATGATAATGTTGCAGTCTCATTCACCTATTGTCTCTTTCCAGATGGCCAAGGTATGTTAACTATGTTCTGTATACAATTACATTTGCATATGATAATGAAATCAAACACATGAGACTGTATATATTGGAAGTGAGTGTCTTTTGTTTTACCCTTCATCGAGCTTAGGCTGATGTTTGGGGGGAATTGAGGGGCAAGGTCACTGCATCACGTGAGATTCTGGAGACCTAAGACACAAATACTTGGTCCAAGTATTGGGGATCTGTTACAACTATTATTAAAGTATATTGTTACGTATATAACACCCCCGCTTCAATCTGTCGTTTTGCGGGACCACTAGTCTATCACACCAGTTATAATACTTTTTTCTAATTGCGTTTGTCACTATTTGTAGTTATAGTATCGCTGCAGAACCACACACCAGTCACAATGCTGCACAATACAAATCCACTATGATATGCTTTCTATATTCATCCAGCATTGCGACTTCCTCATCTTCCTGCTCCTGCTCCTCGACTGCTTGATCAATGACATGACCCAATGCACGCTCCAGAAAGAAGGCGTAAGGCCCGATGTCATTGATTGCGCCCTGGCTGCGACTGACCAGTTTGGTGATTTCATTGAATGGCCGCAGAAGTCTGCATGTGTCCCGCATGAGCAGCCACTGGCGCGGTTAAAAAACCCAAGCTCCCCAGAACCGGTCCTGCCGCAGAGTTCGTACCGGTAGTTGTTAACTGCACGTTTCTGCTGGAGCAGCCTATCAAGCATATACAAGGTTGAGTTACACTGCGTCAGGCAGTCACAAATAAGACATCTGATGGGCAGGTTGTGTCGCCGCTGAATGTCAGCAAGGCGAGCCATGGCTGTGTAAGATCTTCTGAAATGGCCCGAGATTTTCCTGGCCTGCCGCAAGATGTCCTGGACCCCAGGGTATTTGACAACGAATCACTGCATGACCAAGTTTAGGACGTGTGCCATGCATGGCACGTGTGTAATTTTGCCCTGTTTCAGCTCGTTTAGCAGATTAGCACCGTTGTCGCACACCACTTTACCAACTGACAAATTGAGCGGTGTTAGCCACTGATCTGCCTGTGAACGTAAAGCTGAAAGGAGTGCAGGACCAGTGTGGCTCTTGGCTTCCAGGCACAACAGATGCAGCACAGCATGGCAACGTCTCACCTGGCATGTCGAATAGGTTCTGGGGATCTTGGGCGGTGCAGCGGAAGAGACGGTGGCAGCGGAAAAGGAGGAGTCAGCCAAGGGGGAGAGGGAGGATAAAGTAGGAGGAGGAGAAGAGGCAGGCCTGCATGCAAACTGTGGCAGTAAAACAAAATCTACACGGGTGCCATGCTTAACGGCTGTCAGAAGGTTCACCCAGTGGGCAGTAAAAGTTCTATACCTTCCCTGCCTGTGTTTGCTAGACCACATGTCTGTGGTCAGATGTATCTTGGCACCGACACTGTGTGCCAGAGATACATTCACTTGCCGCTGAACATGGCCATATAGCTCTGGGATGCTCTTTTGCGAGAAATATTTCCTTCCTGGGACCTTCCATAGTGGTGTTCCAATGGCCACAAATTTCCAAAAGGCCTCTGAGTCCACCAGTTTATATGGCAGTAGTTGGCTGGCTATCACTTCCGACAAGCCAGCGGTCAACCATTGGGCAAGAGGGTTATCCGGCATCATAATTTTTTTACACTCAAATTTTTGGGCCACGGAAGCCTGCCCTTTTCTAGAAAAACGTGAGGATGGCATTATGGAAGTTGGAGCGGAGGACAATTGTGAGGAGAGAGGAGAAGGAGAAGAGGCTGGATGGTGAGAGCCTGGAGTGTGGCTTTGTGGGTTCTGACGGCGTTGCTCCCACTGGGCTCAGTGATGGGAGTCCATGTGCCTTCTTAGGCCCCTTTCACACAGGCGGACCGTTCAGATCTGCCTGTCCATTTTTTTTGGCGGATCTGCATGTCTATGGGGCATCAGATGTTAGCGGAGGCATGTCCGCTGACATCCAATCTGATCCGTCAAATCTGGATGGATGGAAACCCTATTTTCCATCAGTCCAGTGGATCATCCCTAGGTGAGTGTTGGGCTTACCGCGACTTATGCATTGACTGCAAAGGCAACAGCATCAGGGAACGCATAGACCGACAGGTGTCCGACTACATTGGATTAACAGCCGATGTGGATGCTCTGAGAAGTGATGAACCCCTGGACTACTGGGTGGGCAGGCTTGACCTCTGGCCAGAGCTTGCAGAATTTGCAATGTAACTGTGGGCTTACCCCTTGTCCATTGTCCTGTCCGAAAGGACGTTCAGCGCAGCAGGGGGGATCATGACCGATAAGCTCACTCGCCTAGCTCACGACAGCGTTTACTACCTCACATTTCTAAAAATGAATGAGGCATGGATCTCGGAGGAATTCAACACATGTGACCAGTAGACCATGTTTGATTCAAATTCCTCATGACAGCCCACAAATATATGCCACCACTCATAACGATTCATGGTCCCTGTCTTAGGTAAATACAGCGGCATAAAAGGCCTTTTATATCTGTTGAATGCCTAATTGCTACAGTCTATCCCAGCTCCACACAGCAACCTCTCCCTACACTGACAAACGACTTTTGTTGACCTATTATCTAGCGACTTGTGTCACTATACAGTCTGTCCATTCTCCACACAGCAATCTCCAGCCACAGAATACCAAGTTCTTTGCTGTCAGGTGAACGCCTGTTGGCTAATTTTTGGGGCCTGTACTGGCCGACACTTACTTCTGTATCCTGTGAATGCCTAATGTACCTCCAGCCACAGAATACAAAGTTGTTTGCTGTCAATTGAATGCCTGTTGGCTAATTTTTGGGGCCTGTACTGGCCAACACTTACTTCGGTATCCTGTGAATGCCTAATGTACCTCCAGCCACAGAATACCAAGTTCTTTGCTGTCAGGTGAATGCCTGTTGGCTAATTTTTGGGGCCTGTACTGGCCGACACTTACTTCTGTATCCTGTGAATGCCTAATGTACCTCCAGCCACAGAATACAAAGTTGTTTGCATTTAGGTGAACGCCTGTTGGTTAATTTTTCGGGCCCGTACTGGCTGACCCTTACTTCTTTATCCTGTGAATGCCTAATTTTTCATACTGACATTCAAAATCAAGGGGTCTGTAAACATTCTCCTAAATTGTGGAACGGATGCGGACCCATTTTACAGACGTGTAAATGGACCCTATATATATTTGACATGTATGTCAAATGGGACCTTCCATAGTGGTGTTCCAATGTCCTGGAAGGTCCCAGGACATACTGTGGCTGCTGTCAGTTCTGGCTGATTTAGAAAAAAAAAAATAAATTTGCAACTTTTCCAATAGCAATACTTCTGGTATGCCAGTGTCCATGTTGTCGGACTATGTGTGCACAGCTAGTAAGTATTTTGTGGCTGCAAATATGACCTGGAGGTTTTTAATGTTCGCCTGCCATTGAAGTGAATGGGGTCCGCTGCGAACTTGCGGTTTGTGAACATTTGAAAAAGTTTGCGGGTCGCGTTCGCGAATCGCCCCGTCCGATGTTCTTCCATCACTAAGACTAAGGCCCGAGTGATGTAGAATGTTTTGCTAGGCCTAACATACTTACAGACAAAAAATAATAAAAAGCCATCTACTGTTGGTTCTGTGTACCTGCCAGCCGGTAGCAAAGTAAGAGACGCTCAGAGGACTCCATTACACTTGGTGCCTATAATTGGTGAACCTCTAAAGGCCTTGTGTACACAGGGCATTTTAGGCGGGTGGGAGGCACAGGTGCACCATCCAGCCCCGCAGCCAGGAGCCTATAAATTCTATGAGAGACTGAAAGCTGGATGATACACAGAGTGATACTAATGTTTAGAGCAGTATGCGCCTAGGGATGAATGCCAAGAACTCCAGAAGTCTGCACCAAGCCCTGTCCAGTCACAGCAGTTTTAGGCAATAGACTTTACAGGCTGTTGACAGTGGGACTTGACATGCACCTGTGCCTTCTGCCTGCACGCAAACATCAGAATCTAATGCACAGGGGGCCACCATGAGACCTAAAAGTGTGGTGAATAGAATTGGGCCACTAGCGCATAGTTTGAGCAAACAATACACATTGACAATAGTGCACTATACCACCTAGTTCCCAGAGACTGTAGCACTATCCTCCCTATGGCTGGGCAAGCTCACTGATGCCCTGCTGGGGATCATTACAAGAGTGGGATTCCCTAAAGGGCTTCAAAGCGATCAGTGCATGCAAACTAACCTGAAATAGGCTCTTTGTAGGAAAATATAGATGACATATATTATGGCTAGTTCTTAAAACCCTCAAAGGGAGAAATTTTTAAGGAACAACACTTATGGAGCAATATGTATGGAACAATATTTACCTCCCCTGCAATTTGCTTACAGAGAGGTACCTAAGGGATCCAAAGTCTTTTCATGATTCAAACTTCTATACAGAAGGTGAAAGCGAGGACCCTTAGACCTAATCAAGGAGACTTGGGAGGGCAAGTTTGTTGGCCCTGAGGTCTCTATGGTGGATTATGTACTGAAGATACAGGACAAAATGAAGGTACTGGTTTGGATGGTATGGTAGAACATAACAGAAGCTTAAAACGTCTTATATAATCCAAGCACTCACTCTGCTAGGTATTGTTGGTGTGCTGCTCTCCTTGAGAGGGGAAACTCCAAAACACTGAAAACAGACAAAAAGGGAGGCGCAAACACCTAGTGCATTACTTTCGATACCTTAAAAAAATGTTATTTAAAAAGCCAAAAACTCACAAACATGAAGAGTAAAAACACATGTCAAAATCAACTCCTATGTGGAGGAGAACATGTCCCTGTGTTTGGACTGCCAACACGTTTCGGGAGACATGCTCCCTTCATCAGAGTTAGTCCATTGCCCTAAGGGCTCTACATTTGTACGCACCAAGCAGGTATGGGTCCCTCCCCTTCTGCCATGCACACTGGGTGGAGCTAAGTACCGATAGGGTGTAGGGCACCCCGCCTGTATTGATCACAACCTGAAGTTTGGGGCAATAGCCGCAGGTTCTGTCTGACCATACATTACAATGTACTAAGTGGTGACCTGTACCATAATGGGACCTATGATTTTTGAGGTACTACTCACCCGCCATCACATGATGGAAGGCATTGAGACCTAGGGCCACCACAATGTGTACTCTGTCATAATGTATACTCTGTATGTAAACCGGCTCTCTGGCAATCCCTCACATTCTGTTCAAAGATCAGTGTTGTCACTTACCTAACTGTTACTGCCATCACCCATTCATGCTTGTGACACCAAGCCCCCTACTCCATCCTTCTCATCGGGACTGTCTTCCGGGGTTTGGAACGCACGCCATCAACCCAGCGCGCCGGATCCAGCCACCCCGAACACTGGGACCCGCTGTGTCGTAATAAGCAGATCTATGCAAGATGAATTTAAGACAAAACAAAAACGTCTGTATTTAGTGAGACCAGAAAAGCGTGCACCTAGCTGGGGGTAGTTGGGATCTGTTGGAAGGAGGAAACGCAGCCACGGATGTGTGCTTAATGAGGTCAGCTGAATAATTCCTTCCTGTGTCCTATAGTGGCTATACACTATACGAAAAATCAGCCAAAATTCAGTCATTTGGGCATTTCGTTTGTTTTTCGGCCAGTTAATAAGCACACATCGGTAATCGGTTGTGAGGTTCTTGAGCCAAAAAACGAAGGCCAAGTTTGGAAATTTCTTTGCTGAATGAAGGATAAATTGAAAGAGTAATGTATTTCTTGTCCAAACTGTTTGCTCTAGATATATGTGAAAAGGCAAACAAAAAAAGGATTCTTTTTTCATCTGCTCTCATGGCCGAGTGTTCGTTTTTCGAAAATTCGTTTGAACGATTTTTTCATATAGTGTATGGCCAGCATTAAAGGCTTCTATGTCTAATATCTACATACCAGCAAGAGATGAAGAGATTAACAGTTCTAAGGAAATATAACAAAAGCACAGGTAAGCCTTCTCTCAATTAAAGAAATCATGTAACATTTCTTTAATGAGGTACATTAATGGTATATTGTTACATAGAGGAGCTGGAATTTAGCAAAATGAAAAGTGAACTTAGCCTTTAAGTGAGGCATATTCAGACACACTCCCGCTGTCATGGAAAACTGTGACTAAAGTGGGGTACGCACTATAAGAAAATCGGGGAACGATCGTCCAATTTTCCTCGTTGTTTTACAGCAAATCGGAACCGATTAATGAAAATTCTCGTATAACAAAGGCTTTTTTTTGTTGTATATAGGGTTGAGCGGACACCTAGATGTCCGTGTTCGACGGGTTCGGCCGAACTTTAAAAAAAAGTCCGGGTCCGTGTCCCGGACTTATACCGAACTTTTCCCGGACACCGAACCCCATTGAAGTCAATGGGGACCCGAACTTTAAGGCACTAAAATGGCTCTAAAACACCAATGGAAAGGGCTAGAGTGCTGCAAATGGCAGCAAAACGTAGTTAAGAGCATGGCAAGTGCTCTGCAAACAAATGTGGATAGGGAAATAACTTAAAACAACAAAAAAAAAAACAGAAAAATAAAACAATGTTCTTCATCTCTGAAGGACGAGGCCCATATGGAGTAGGAGGGAGGTTGAGGTGGTGGTGGATGTGGCGGTGTCATAGGCGTGCGCACAGGGTGTGCCTGGTGTACCTGGGCACACCCTAATCACCTAGGGCACATAGCATTATCGCTCTGTTTGCCAGTGAGGAGATGGGAAAGATCTCCCTCGCACCTGCTCTGCTCTATTTCTCTTTGCCAGCAGGGAGAGTAATGTATCGGGGCCATGTACATGTAGGCAAACACATGCATGTGTATTTAAACTTTGGGGTGCACACCCTAATGCAATAGGCTGCGCACACCTATGGGCGGTGTAGGTGGAAGCGGCGGTGGAGGAGGACCAGGGCCGGATTAAGAGCATCATGGTCTTGGTGCTGAAGATTTTGAAGGGCCTTAAGGGCTGTGCCTTGGCATGCACCCAGAGGAGGAAGGGTGCAGCCATGCATGCCTAATTCAACATGGGATGCTGTCTCTGAAGCCCATAAACACATCCATGCATCGGCAACTGTCCCTCCTTGTCCGGCCTTCGCGCTGTGTGGGGAGGTTCTGAGGGTGCTGCCTGGGGAAGCGAGCATAGAAGCCAGACTTCTGTGTTTACAAGTGACAGAAGAGCGGTCACAGTGAATATGGCCAACCCGGGGCCTATATAAAAGGTAGGGGCCTGCATGGAGCTGCAGCTCCAATAGCCCCTACGTTAATCTGGCCCTGAGGAGGAGGACGAGGTAGCCAACACTGCTTCTTTTCACAAATTTTAAATGAGGGTACACCCCAAAAGAGTGAGAAAGAGCAAAAATGGAACAATGGCTGGGTAAGGTCGGTATCCATTGCTATTCTGCACAAGGTACGGAAAAGTCCCGTGGGATCCATGCCTGGTTCATTTTAATGAACGTGAGCTTGTCCACATTGTCTCTGGACAGGCGGCTGCGCTTGTCTGTTATAACACCCCCAGCCGTGCTAAATACCCGTTCAGATAATACACTGGCTGCAGGGCACGCCAGCACCTCCAAGGCGTAAAGGGCAAGCTCAGGCCATGTGCCCAATTTGGAGACCCAGAAGTTGAAGGGGGCAGACCCCTCATTCACTACATGTAGGCGTGTGCACACATACTGCTCCACCATGTTGGTAAAATGCTGCCTCCTGCTAAGACGTTCCATCTGAGCTGCTGGTGCTGCTGTTTGTTGTGGCGTGCTGACAAAGCTTTTCCACATTTCGGCCATGCTAACCCTGCCTTCTGAGGTGCTGGCAGTGCCCTGGTTGAGTTGGCGACCTCCTCCTCCTCCTCCTCTGCCTTGTGCTTCCACTGTGGCCCCGCTGTCAGATGGGAATGCCAGCAGCATCGCGTCTACCAGCGTGCGCTTGTACTCGCGCATCTTGCGATCGCGCTCCAGTGAGTTAATTAAGGACGGTACGTTGTCCTTGTAACGGGGATCCAGCAGCGTGGCCACCCAGTAATCAGCACAAGTTAGAATGTGGGCAACTCGGCGGTCGTTGTGGAGACACTGCAGCATGTAATCGCTCATGTGTGCCAGGCTGCCCAGAGGCGACGAAAGGCTGTCCTCTGTGGGAGGTGTATCGTCCGTGTCCTCTGTATCCCCCCAGCCACGCACCAGTGATGGCCATGAGCTGGCCTGGGTGCCACCCTGCTGTGAACATGGTTCCATCTCCTCCTCCAGCTCCTCCTCCTCCTCATCCTCCTCATCCTCCAGAACTGTGCCCCTGCTGGACAATTGTGTCCCTGGCGTTTGTGTGTGCAGGAACCCATCCTCGGAGCCCCTTGCGAATGACTGCCCTGAAAGCCTTTGAAATGTTACCTCTTCATCCTCCTCCTCCTCCTCCTCATCCTGTGCCACATCCTCTTCCATCATCGCCCGAATTGTTTTTTCAAGGAGGCATAGAAGTGGGATAGTTAAGCTGAGAACGGCGTCATTGCCACTGGCCATGTTGGTGGAGTACTCAAAACAGCGCAACAAGGCACACAGGTCTCGCATGGAGGCCCAGTTATTGGTGGTGAAGTGGTGCTGTTCCGCAGAGCGACTCACGCGTGCGTGCTGCAGCTGAAACTCCACTATGGCCTGCTGCTGCTCGCACAGTCTTTGCAGCATGTGCAAGGTGGAGTTCCACCTTGTGGGCACGTCACATATGAGGCGGTGAGCGGGAAGGCCGAAGTTACGCTGCAGCCCTGCCAGGCGAGCAGCAGCAGGGTGAGAACGCCGAAAGTGCGCACAGACGGCCCGCACTTTCTGCAGCAGCTCTGACATATCGGGGTAGTTTTTAAGGAACCTCTGCACCACCAAATTCAGCACATGCGCCAGGCAAGGGATGTGCGTCAAACCGGCTAGGCCCAGAGCTGCTATGAGATTTTGCCCGTTATCGCACACCACCAGGCCGGGCTTGAGGCTCGCTGGCAGCAACCACTCATTTGTCTGCTGTTCCATGCTCCTCCACAACTCCTGCGCGGTGTGTGGTTTTTCCCCCAAACAGGCAAGTTGTAAAACTGCCTGCTGTCGTTTAGCCCTGGCCGTGCTGAAGTTGGTGGTGAAGGTATTACGCTGTCCGGATGAGGAGGCGGTAGAGAATGAGGTAGCGGAGTAGGATGAGTTAGGAACAGGAGGCAAACTGAAGCACCCTGCAATCCTCGGTGGTGGAAGGACATGTGCCAAATTGCTATCCGCCTCAGGCCCATCCGCCACTGCATTTACCCAGTGTGCCGTTAGGGAGATATAACGCCCCTGACCGTGCTTACTGGTCCACGTATCGGTAGTTAGGTGGACCTTGGCACAGATGGCGTTGCGCAGTGCACACCTGATTTTTTCCCCCACTTGGTTGTGCAGGGAAGGGATGGCTTGCCTGGAAAAGTAGTGGCGGCTGGGCACGACGTACTGTGGGACAGCCACCGACATAAGCTTTTTAAAACTGGGCGTCTCCACCAGACGGAATGACAGCATTTCAAAGGCCAATAATTGTGAAATGCTGGCATTCAGGGCCAGGGATCGCGGGTGGGTAGGGGGGTACTTCCTCTTCCTCTCAAGTGTTTGGGAGATGGAAAGCTGAACGCTTCCACGGGACATTGTGGAGATGGTTGATGGTGAACCAGGTGGTGGTGTTGCTGACAGATCGTCTGTTTGCGGGGTGGCAGGTGCCGGTATGACTACAGAGGTGGCTGGAGCGGCCGAGACTGCAGCAGAAGAGGAAGCAGGATGAGCCAGAGACGTTTCTTGGTTTTGAAGGTGTGTACTCCACTGCAGCTCGTGCTTTGCACTTAGATGCCTGATCATGCAGGTTGTGCTCAGGTTGAGAAGGTTTATGCCTCGCTTCAGGCTCTGATTGCACAGGGTGCAAACCACTCGTGTCCTGTCATCAGCACATTTAAATTTCTAAAGAACTTCCACGCTAGAAAACTCTTTTGAGCTGACTTTGGTGCGCTCGTTCCCTTGCTGCGTTGGGCAGTAGCAGGCGTAGTGTCTAGGGCACGGCCGATCCGCTTCTGCACCCTGCTCCCTCTTCTGCTGTGCTGGTGGCTCTGTGCGACCACCGCCTTTTCCTCCAAACTACTCAGGTCACCTGCATGACCTTCATTCCATGTGGGGTCGAGGACCTCATCGTCCTCCACATCATCTTCCACCCAGTCTTCACCCTGCCCTCCCTGTCGGTCTCCACAATGCTGAACGCCGCAGCAGTTGGCACCTGCGTTTCGTCATCATCGGAGACGTGCTGTGATGGTCCTTCCATGTACTCATCTTGAGAAATAAGTGGTTGGGCATCGCTGCACTCAATCTCTTCCACTTCTGGGGCAGGGCTAGGTGGATGGCCCTGGGAAACCCTGCTGACAGAGTCCTCAAAAAGAATAAGAGACTGCTCTATGGCTTGGGGCTCAGACTGCTTGCCTGATTTGCAAGGGGGTGAGGTGAAAGACGGTTGGACATTGGCTGCAGGTGCAAACTCTGACCTTTCTGCAGTAGACTGGGTGGGAGACAATGTGAAGGAACTGGAGGCACTGTCAGCAGCAAACCAATCTACTATCGCCTCTCTGTGTTCTGGCCTCATCACTTCTAGAGGCGTATGATGCCCTACCAAATACTGATGCAGGTTCTGTCGCCTACTCACACTTGAGGAAGGTGTTTCACTTGTGCGTGTAGCTGGCACAGATCGACCACGTCCTCTCCTTGCAACAGGAGCTCTAGCAGCAGCACCACCACGACCCAGGCCACGGCCCCTATTTGACGCTCTCCTCATATTTCTGAAATTTAAGATCTTGCCCTAGAAAGGTCTTTATTGAATAGCGGAACAAAAGAACAACAGTATCGCACGGGTGTATCTCACAGTCAAATATGCAAACTATGCCGCAATTTAATGTTTTTTACACCAAAAGGGTGTGTATTGAATAGCGGAATAGGATAAAAAACTGTGCATCTCCCACGTACAAACACAGACTAGGCCCGATTAAATTTTTTCCTACCCTAAAGGGAGGATGAGGAAGAGGAGTATGGAACAGGCAGCACCCTCAAATCTTCAGAAGTATGAGATGAACCCCAAAAACTTGGAAAGGTGGATCTCACACGTACCGACACAGACTATTCCGCAATTTAATTGAGCCACAAAGGTTTTTATTGAATAGCGGAATAGGAAATATGATCAAAAAAAAGTGTATGTTTTTCACACGTACAGAAGCACACTAGGCCCCAATTACTATTGTTTGTACACCTAAAAGGATGGATGAGGAGGAGGAGGAGTATAGAACAGGCAGCACCCTCAAAGCTTCAGAAGTATGAGATGAACCCCAAAAACTTGGAAAGGTGAATCTCACACGTACCGACACAGACTATTCCGCAATTTAATTGAGCCCCAAAGGTTTTTTATTGAATAGCGGAATTGGAAATATGATCAAAAAAAAGTGTATGTTTTTCACACGTACAGAAGCACACTAGGCCCCAATTACTATTGTTTGTACACCTAAAAGGATGGATGAGGAGGAGGAGGAGGAGTATAGAACAGGCAGCACCCTCAAAGCTTCAGAAGTATGAGATTGTGTTCACTGTACCCCACAAAGATTGTGTTCACTGTACCCCACAAAGATTGTGTTCACTGTACCCCACAAAGGTTTTGTTCACTGCACCCCACAAAGATTGTGTTCACTGTACCCCACAAAGGTTTTGTTCACTGCACCCCACAAAGATTGTGTTCACTGTACCCCACAAAGATTGTGTTCACTGCACCCCAAAAGGATTGTCTTCTCTGCACCCCACAAAGATTGTGTTCACTGTACCCCACAAAGGTTTTGTTCACTGTACCCCACAAAGATTGTGTTCACTGCACTCCAAAAGGATTGTCTTCACTGCACCCCACAAAGATTGTGTTCACTGTACCCCACAAAGGTTTTGTTCACTGCACCCCACAAAGATTGTGTTCACTGTACCCCACAAAGGTTTTGTTCACTGCACCCCACAAAGATTGTGTTCACTGTACCCCCCAAAGATTTTGTTCACTGCACCCCACAAGGATTGTTTGTCTTCACTGCACCCCAAAAGGATTGTCTTCTCTGCACCCCACAAAGATTGTGTTCACTGTACCCCACAAAGGTTTTGTTCACTGCACCCCACAAAGATTGTGTTCACTGTACCCCACAAAGGTTGTGTTCACTGCACCCCACAAAGATTGTGTTCACTGCACCCCACAAAGATTGTGTTCACTGTACCCCACAAAGGTTTTGTTCACTGCACCCCACAAAGGTTTTGTTCACTGCACCCCACAAAGATTGTGTTCACTGTACCCCACAAAGATTGTGTTCACTGCACTCCAAAAGGATTGTCTTCACTGCACCCCACAAAGATTGTGTTCACTGTACCCCACAAAGGTTTTGTTCACTGCACCCCACAAAGATTGTGTTCACTGTACCCCACAAAGATTGTGTTCACTGTACCCCCCAAAGATTTTGTTCACTGCACTCCAAAAGGATTGTCTTCACTGCACCCCACAAAGATTGTGTTCACTGTACCCCACAAAGGTTTTGTTCACTGCACCCCACAAAGATTGTGTTCACTGTACCCCACAAAGATTGTGTTCACTGTACCCCACAAAGGTTTTGTTCACTGCACCCCACAAAGGTTTTGTTCACTGCACCCCACAAAGATTGTGTTCACTGTACCCCACAAAGGTTGTGTTCACTGCACCCCACAAAGGTTTTGTTCACTGCACCCCACAAAGATTGTGTTCACTGTACCCCACAAAGATTGTGTTCACTGTACCCCACAAAGATTTTGTTCACTGCACTCCAAAAGGATTGTCTTCACTGCACCCCACAAAGATTGTGTTCACTGTACCCCACAAAGGTTTTGTTCACTGCACCCCACAAAGATTGTGTTCACTGTACCCCACAAAGGTTTTGTTCACTGCACCCCACAAAGATTGTGTTCACTGTACCCCACAAAGATTTTGTTCACTGTACCCCACAAAGGTTTTGTTCACTGCACCCCACAAAGATTGTGTTCACTGTACCCCACAAAGGTTGTGTTCACTGCACCCCACAAAGGTTTTGTTCACTGCACCCCACAAAGATTGTGTTCACTGCACCCCACAAAGATTGTGTTCACTGTACCCCACAAAAGTTTTGTTCACTGCACCCCACAAAGATTGTGTTCACTGTACCCCACAAAGATTGTGTTCACTGCACTCCAAAAGGATTGTCTTCACTGCACCCCACAAAGATTGTGTTCACTGTACCCCACAAAGGTTTTGTTCACTGCACCCCACAAAGATTGTGTTCACTGTACCCCACAAAGGTTTTGTTCACTGCACCCCACAAAGATTGTGTTCACTGTACCCCCCAAAGATTTTGTTCACTGCACCCCACAAGGATTGTCTTCACTGCACCCCACAAGGATTGTCTTCACTGCACCCCACAAAGATTGTGTTCACTGTACCCCACAAAGATTTTGTTCACTGCACCCCACAAAGATTGTGTTCACTGTACCCCACAAAGATTTTGTTCACTGCACCCCACAAAGATTGTGTTCACTGTACCCCACAAAGATTGTGTTCACTGTACCCCACAAAGGTTCTGTTCACTGCACCCCACAAAGATTGTGTTCACTGTACCCCACAAAGGTTGTGTTCACTGCACCCCACAAAGGTTTTGTTCACTGCACCCCACAAAGATTGTGTTCACTGTACCCCACAAAGGTTTTGTTCACTGCACCCCACAAAGATTGTGTTCACTGTACCCCACAAAGATTGTGTTCACTGCACTCCAAAAGGATTGTCTTCACTGCACCCCACAAAGATTGTGTTCACTGTACCCCACAAAGGTTTTGTTCACTGCACCCCACAAAGATTGTGTTCACTGTACCCCCCAAAGATTTTGTTCACTGCACCCCACAAGGATTGTCTTCACTGCACCCCACAAGGATTGTCTTCACTGCACCCCACAAGGATTGTCTTCACTGCACCCCACAAAGATTGTGTTCACTGCACCCCACAAAGGTTTTGTTCACTGCACCCCACAAAGATTGTGTTCACTGTACCCCCCCAAAGATTTTGTTCACTGCACCCCACAAGGATTGTCTTCTCTGCACCCCACAAAGATTGTGTTCACTGTACCCCCCAAAGATTTTGTTCACTGCACCCCACAAGGATTGTCTTCACTGCACCCCACAAGGATTGTCTTCACTGCACCCCACAAAGATTGTGTTCACTGTACCCCCACAAAGGTTTTGTTCACTGCACCCCACAAAGATTTTGTTCACTGCACTCCAAAAGGATTGTGTTCACTGCACCCCAAAAAGATTGTGTTCACTGCAGCCCACACACAGAAAAATGGATGTGGATCACTGACACCTGCCTATCTCCTATCCCACACCACACAGCAATATCGATTGTAGTTTGTAGAACACACTTTCCCTAAAATTCAGCAGACTCTGTCCCTAACAGGATTGAGAAGAGATCGTAGATCAGGAGAACTAAGTGCAGACCCCACCCCACACAGCAATATCGATTGTAGTTTGTAGAACACACTGACCCTATAATTCAGCAGACTCTATCCCTAAAATGCCTACAACTCGCCCTGCCTATGCACTGCGACCTGTCCCTCAATTCTATCCGGACACAAATGGTTTTTTCCTGCCTATCTTTCCCTAATCAGCAGCCAGCACGTTGATGTGTGCTCTGTCCCTGATCTAAGCAGCATAATGACGCCGCTGCGGCTGCCTCGAACTTATAAAGACTTGGTCACATGCTTCAGACGGCCAATCACAGCTACTGAGACATTTGCAGGCATGGCTGGGATGGCTTAAGGCACACCAGTTAAACGATTGTTGATTGGCTGTTGAAAGCCCGCCATGAAAAGAGCGCCAAAGCATGCAAAACCCGGAAATAAAACGACCGAACACGGATTTTTACCCGAATATACAGTAAAGTGTCCGTGTTCGTGTTCGGGTAACAAAAATCCAATTATTCGGTACGAACACGAATAATACAGTCCGTGTTCGCTCAACACTAGTTGTATATTGTTTCTGATCATGCGCAGTCTTTCTTTCCTGATTTTTCTTGTACAAAAATCGTACGAAAACGGTACACATTAAACTAAAATCGTTCTTTTTTTCCCGTATGAGAAAAATTTTGGAGTTTGTCCCTTTAAGAATTTTTGTATGAAAATTCTGAATCGGCTGTAGAAAGTTCTGTACACACTATACCAAAATCGTACAGAAATTCTTTGGACCAAAATGTTCACCCGATTTTCTTATAGTATGTACAAGCCTTTAAAATGTGACCAGAGATGAATCAGCTGTGGGCAGCATTATCACGTACCTGAAGGTGAGCCTGAAACAGTGAGGAAGACCTCTCTTACGCCTCTGACTCAGGGCCCCTAATAGTGCAGAAAGGAGGCGCCGGAGTGCAGAGTAGCACGAGTGCCTGATAGAAGCTGGAAGCAGGCCGGTGTCCACAGACAGGGATAGCCAGGTAGATCCAGTAGATAAAAGATTCAGGCACTGAAAAAGAGGAGCTGCCTCGAAACGCGTAAGCCTATACAGCTTCGGGGGACGATCCAATCCCGATCTTGATGCTGAGGATTTTAAACTTTGTCTGATGTGCTTTTTTTTATCAAGAACTCGTTTGCGAGTATTTTTATTCCATTACTTTTAATAAACCTGCTTAAAGGATAATGCACTAGGCCGGTGCGCCCTTATGTTTGTTTATCGTTTTTAGATCCAGTAGATAAGCAGGTGTGCAGGCAACAGGTGCTGGAGGCAGGAGGCAGGATAGCAGGGTAGGACGGAACCCTCACTGGCCAAGTGATCAGATTGGAAGAAGACAGGAGCATAGTGAGACAAGCTGGGTCAGAAGCCAATCGGTAATGCAGGAGCCAGAAGGAGCAGACTGGAGCGGAGGTCAAAGGATTATCCGGGGTCGGTGCAGGCGGAGAGCAGAGGATGGTCAGGACAACCTGGGTCTGGAACTGGGAAACAGGATACAGGTTTGCAGGTACAGGTCAACCAAGGCTGAAGACAAAGCAGCACTGGAGCTGAGCAAAGGCTGGGTTTAAATAGCCCATTTGGCGCCAGCGTCTATCGCACGTTACGTGCTTGCGAACGCGCATGCGCATTAGCCAAGTCTCTGCGGGATTTAACAGGAACATGTCTTTGAATAGCAAACCTCTTCTTACATTGCCCCCTCCCAATGGGCAGCCTCTGGATTCCCAAACGGGCTAGTCTCTCAGGATGATTAACTTTGAATGCTTGGATTAGACCCTTTGCATGAATATTGTTTACTGGTTCCCAAGAATTATCTTCGGGTCCATAACCTTTCCATTTAATTAGATATTGGATTTGAAAAGAATATATATGTATATCACAAATCTGCCCTCTACTGGTGATACAATATATCCCCTGCGCACAAGTAAAATTACAAATAGTCTTAAATAGACACTACCGCAGCTACTAAAAAAGGAAATTATGTCAAAGTATACTCAAATCAATCGTCCCTTGGAACAATGAAATTAGCATAAGTAGCGCTGGTAGAAAAGAGGAGATGAAATGAATCACCAAGCATGAGTCAAATCAAGCACAAATCAAGTCCTTAAACGTTCATAAAATAAATTAATATCCTATAGAAACAGCCATTCCTGGTAAAGAGGGGTTTAAAATTTTCCAGCAATAGTCCAGTTCACCAAGTAGGGATCACCACAGAGTGTTAGGGTCACCGAAGCACTACACCTCCACCATTGTGATGTAAAGGGGGATGGCAACTCACCGGAAGCACTGGCCCACCTATTCTCATAGGACAGGCATACAAGCTTGTTTATAATGAATCCCACTTAGAAACGACTGCCGCTGCTGTTAATGGACATCAATCTCTGATGGTCTCGTATGTCCCTTTTCCTCTCTGTAAATTGCTCAGGTAGCAAACATAAAGGGGAAAGAAGGAACTGCACTAGCGTGATATTGTTTCAACCTCTCAGATTTTTATTCCAAAAACAACCCCAATAAAATAACACTCACAAACGCAAAATTGCAATAAGCTTTCAACATCTCATAATAGCATAGTGCCGCGGGTGCCGTAGTGGGCAATGTCAATCCTGCTCACCCTCTCCACGCTGGTGTCACAGACCTCCAAAGCCTCCGCTCGTGTCACCCGTGCACTTCCGGTCGCCGTAAGGTTCATGTCCTGACGCGTTTCGTCATTTCCGACTTTATCAAAGGGCGTGAACCTCACTGCGCGGTGTCCGGATATATAGGGGTGAATGCTGACGAATTTGACACGGATTCAACTCCCCGCCCTCATATGTAAATCAGGCCACTTAATAGCCCCGAGAGCTTCCGCCCATACTAGACCATTAATAGGTCCTACATACTACCGCCCATGCCCATAACTGGGTCCTAGTTCCATGGAAATATACTAGGTTACTCTACGGCTTCTAATTGATTATATAATTATATAAAGTGGGCGGTCATGCGAATATGGATCTTCCCCATATTATGTCAGCATTTATCTCCTATAATCCGCTTACAGCAAGTGTCAATACATATAATATATAATAATAAAGAGCTCATAAATTATAAAAAAATAGAGCACATATGTTCATGCACATAAATTAAGAGTGCACTGCACGTTGCCAATCTGAACGGAATTCTTCTATTGTAAATCTATACATAATGGATAAATATAAAAATCAAAACGATATACATATATTTATCTCTTAATATACAGTAAAATCAATATGGTTAGGAACATTTTATAATCCTTAAAAAACTGAATCATAAAAAATACTAGTGACAACTAGAGGTGTACCGAACGGTTCGCCGGCGGACAGTTCCCGGCGAACTTAGCATGTTCGCGTTCGCCGCTGCGGGCGAACATATGCGATGTTCGGTCCGCCCCCTATAATACATCATTGAGGCAAACTTTGACCCTGAACTTCACAGTCAGCAGGCACATTTCCAGCCAATCAGCATACCTCCCTCCCACACCCTCGCACCTCCTATAAATAAGCAAGGGCAGCATCCATCTTAGATCATTCTGAAGCAGTGTGTTAGTGAGAGCAGGGAGAGCTGCTGCTGCTGCTGTTAATAGCTAGGGACAGTTGTTAGTCAGTGTTCCTGGTCTTGCTAGTCAGTGTTCTTGGTCCACTACTGCTGTAAGGACTGCATCCTGACAGCACCCCAAAAAGCCCTTCTATTTGTGTAATTTTTATATATATATATATATATATATATATATATATAGTCCCCAAAAGCCCTTTTAAGGGCTGGTAATTGAGTTTTTCTTTTTATATATATATATATATATATATATATATATATCTATCTAGTGTCCCCAAAAGCCCTTTTAAGGGCTGGTAATTGAGTATTTTTTTTTATTTATTCATATATATATATATATATATATATATATATATATATATATGTGTCCCCAAAAGCCCTTTTTAGGGCTGGTAATTGAGTATTTCTTTTTTATATATATATATATATATATATATATATATATATATATATATATATATATATCTATTGTACACTGCAGTTGCCTGCCCGCTGTGTGTGAGAGGCCACAGACCCACCACAGACTGTACTGTGTGCACACCACACTCATTTCGGGTGGCACAGGCACAGTACCTTGCATTTTAAAAAATATTTTTTTTTTTCCTCTGTCATAATTGCAGTGAGTGCTGTGTCAGGTCCACAGAGTGCACTGTACCCACTGCAGTGCACTGCCCACCACTGATATATATACGGTGGCACAGCATCTTGTTGCAAATTGAAAAAAAAAATATTTATTATTGCAGTTGCCTGGGCTGCCAGTGACTGTCAGGTCCACAGAGTGTACTGTGCCCACTGTAGTGCCACTGCGTGCCCACCCACCACTGATATATATACGGTGGCACAGCAGCTTGCAAAGTAAAAAAATATATATTTTTTTTATAATTGCAGTTGCCTGGGTGCCAGTGACTGTCAGGTCCACAGAGTGTACTGTGCCCACTGCAGTGCCACTGCATGCCCACCCACCACTGATATATACGGTGGCACAGCAGCTTACAAATTAAAAATATATATATATTTTTTTAATTGCAGTTGCCTGGGCTGCCAGTGACTGTCAGGTCCACAGAGAGTGTACTGTGCCACTGCCCACCCACCACTGATATATACGGTGGCACAGCAGCTTGCAAAGTAAAAAAATATATCTTTTTTTATAATTGCAGTTGCCTGGGTGCCAGTGACTGTCAGGTCCACAGAGTGTACTGTGCCCACTGCAGTGCCACTGCGTGCCCACCCACCACTGATATATACGGTGGCACAGCAGCTTGCAAATTAAAAATATATATATTTTTTTATAATTGCAGTTGCCTGGGCTGCCAGTGACTGTCAGGTCCACAGAGAGTGTACTGTGCCACTGCCCACCCACCACTGATATATACGGTGGCACAGCAGCTTGCAAAGTAAAAAAATATATATTTTTTTTATAATTGCAGTTGTCTGGGTGCCAGTGACTGTCAGGTCCACAGAGTGTACTGTGCCCACTGCAGTGCCACTGCGTGCCCACCCACCACTGATATATACGGTGGCACAGCAGCTTGCAAATTAAAAATATATATATTTTTTTATAATTGCAGTTGCCTGGGCTGCCAGTGACTGTCAGGTCCACAGAGAGTGTACTGTGCCACTGCCCACCCACCACTGAAATATACGGTGGCACAGCAGCTTGCAAATTAAAAATATATATATTTTTTTATAATTGCAGTTGCTTGGGCTGCCAGTGACTGTCAGGTCCACAGAGTGTACTGTACCCACTGCCCAACACTCCTATAGGGTGGCACAGCACCTTGCACTCATAGTACAACACATTAAAAAAAAAAATGACAGGCAGAGGCAGGCCACCCCGCAAGGGCCGTCGTGGTCGTGGTGCTGTGATTTCCTTAGGCCCTAGAATAATGCCCAGTGTTCAGAGGCCACCACAGACCCTGAACTCAAAAAATTCTGAGGACATAGTTGACTGGCTTACACAGGACACCCAATCGTCTACAGCTTCCGCTCGGAACCTTAATGCACCATCCTCCTCCAGCTCAGCTTCGGGTACCTCTCAATTTACCACTCGCCAGCCCGCCGGCACCACCACCAACACTAGCACCACAGCCGCTTCACTTGATCCGTCAGAGGAGTTATTTTCACATCAGTTGGAAGAAATAAGTGATGCGCAACTATTAGTGCCAGAGGATGTAGATAACGGGGATATGTCTCAGTCAGGCAGCATTATACACATGGATGTACATTGTGATGATGATGATGATGTTGTACCTGCTGCTGCTGCCTTTGCTGAGTTGTCAAGTGAAGCGGCTGATGATGACGATGTGTCTGTGGATGTCACCTGGGTGCCTGCTCGAAGAGCAGAAGAAGAGGGGGAAAGTTCAGATGGGGAGACAGAGAGGAGGAGGAGGAGGAGGAGACGAGTTGGAAGCAGGGGGAGGAGGTCATCGCAAGGAGCTAGTGGCGCAGTCAGACCGCATGTAGATTCGGCACCCGGGGTCAGCCAGACAGCACGCCAATCAACGCAAGCTGTTGCCACCACCAGAATGCCGTCCTTGCAAAGCTCAGCAGTGTGGCATTTTTTTTGTGTGTCTGCCTCTGATATCAGCGATGCCATTTGTAACCTGTGCCAAAAGAAACTGAGTCGTGGGAAGTCCAACACCCACCTAGGTACAACTGCTTTGCGAAGGCACATGATCTCACATCACAAACGCCTATGGGATCAACACATGAGTAAAAGCAGCACACAAACTGAAAGCCACCATCCTCCTCCTGGTCCAGCATCTTCAGCCACGTCAACCACTGCTGTCCTCCATGCCCCCTATCAACAACCCGCCCCTCCGCCTCTCACCTTCAGCAGTTCCTGCTCATCTGCCCACAGTCAGGTGTCTGTCAAGGAAATGTTTGAGCGTAAGAAGCCAATCTCACAGAGTCACCCCCTTGCCCGGCGTCTGACAGCTGGCTTGTCGGAACTCTTAGCCCGCCAGCTTTTACCATACAAGCTGGTGGAGTCTGAGGCCTTCAAAAAATTTGTCGCTATTGGGACACCGCAGTTGAAGGTACCCGGCCGAAATTATTTTTCACAAAAGGCAATCCCCAACCTGTACTCTATTGTGGAAAATGAAATCATGTCACGTCTGGCACACAGTGTTGGGGCAAGGGTCCATCTGACCACTGATAGCTGGTCTGCAAAGCACGGTCAGGGCAGGTATATCACTTAAACTGCGCATTGGGTAAACCTGCTGGCGGCTGCCAAGCATGGAATGCGTGGCTCTGCTGCAGAGGAGTTGGTGACACCGCCACGACTTGCCGGCAGGCCTGCTGCCACCTCCTCTACTCCTCCTACTCCATCCTCTTTGCTAACCTCCTCGGCTGAGTCCTCTTCTGCTGTTGCGTCTTGCTCCACACCAACTGCACCCCCCCAGCTCCCCAGGGGCTATTCCACATGCCGGATACGACAGTGTCACGCTGTCTTGGGGTTGACTTGCCTGAAAGCAGAGAGTCACACCGGACAAGAACTACTGTCCGCCCTGAACGCACAGGTGGATCAGTGGCTGACCCCGCACCAACTGGAGATCGGCAAAGTGGTGTGTGACAACGGAAGCAATTTGTTGGTGGCATTGAATTTGGGCAAGTTGACACATGTGCCGTGCATGGTACATGTGTTGAATCTGATTGTACAACGCTTTGTGCAGAAGTACCCAGGCTTACAGGACGTCCTCAAGCAGGTCAGGAAGGTGTGTGGCCATTTCAGGCGTTCCTACACGGCCATGGCGCACTTTGCAGATATTCAGCGGCGAAACAACATGCCAGTGAGGCGCTTGATTTGCGACAGCCCGACACGTTGGAATTCAACACTGCTAATGTTCGACCGCCTGCTCCAACAAGAAAAAGCAGTCAACGAGTATTTGTATGACCGGGGTGCTAGGACAGCCTCTGCGGAGCTGGGTATTTTTTTGCCACGTTACTGGACGCTCATGCGCAATGCCTGTAGGCTCATGCGTCCTTTTGAGGAGGTGACAAACCTAGTCAGTCGCACCGAAGGCACCATCAGCGACATCATCCCATATGTTTTCTTCCTGGAGCGTGCCCTGCGAAGAGTGCTGGATCAGGCCGTAGATGAGCGTGAAGAGGAAGAGGAAGAGTTGTGGTCACCATCACCACCAGAAACAGCCTTACCATCGCTTGCTGGACCTGCGGCAACACTGGAAGAGTCTGAGGAAGAGGAGTCAGAGGAGGAATGTGGCTTTGAGGAGGAGGAACACCAACCACAGCAGGCATCCCAGGGTGCTCGTTGTCACCTATCTGGTACCCGTGGTGTTGTACGTGGCTGGGGGGAAGAACACACCTTCAATGACATCAGTGAGGACGAGGAATTGGACATGAGTAGCTCGGCATCCAACCTTGTGCAAATGGGGTCTTTCGTGCTGTCATGCCTGTTGAGGGACCCTCGTATAAAAAGGCTGAAGGAGAACGACCTGTACTGGGTGGCCACGCTACTAGACCCCCGGTATAAGCAGAAAGTCTCTGATATGTTACCTAATTACCGGCAGGCGCAAAGGATGCAGCAGCTACAAAATAAGTTGAAAAGTATGCTTTACACAGCATATAAGGGTGATGTCACAGCACAACGGGAATCCAACAGGGGAAGAGGTGAAAGTAATCCTCCTTCTACCACCACAACCACGCCGGCAAGTACAGGACGCTTTACAGACGTCTTGTTGATGGAGGACATGCGGAGCTTTTTTAGTCCTACGCATCGCCACAGCTCTTCGGGGTCCACCCTCAGAGAACGACTCGACCGACAGGTAGCAGACTACCTTGCCTTAACTGCAGATATCGACACTCTGAGGAGCGATGAACCCCTTGACTACTGGGTGTGCAGGCTTGACCTGTGGCCTGAGCTATCCCAATCTGCCATTGAACTTCTGGCCTGCCCCGCTTCAAGTGTCCTGTCAGAAAGGACCTTCAGCGCAGCAGGAGGTATTGTCACTGAGAAGAGAAGTCACCTAGGTCAAAAAAGTCTCGATTACCTCACCTTTATTAAGATGAATGAGGCATGGATCCCGAAGGGACTGACAGTGGGGGATGCATTTGACTAAAAAAGGCCTGATGACTCTGAGATGCCTTGGGCTAAAAATGGTCCACACGCTGCTGTACTTAATCTCTGCATGCCAGATGACTTACGTGACGTCTCCGCCACCAACTACGGTTCAAGCCGCAATGTTTTAGTGCACTTTCTGCCTTGAAAACCTCAATTTTTCCGGCCGCTGCTACAGCAGCGGCTGCAACAATACCTATTTTTTCATGCATGTGTACATGCCTAATTTTTCTGGCCTCTGATGCTACACTGTGGCTGCAAAAAAAAAAAAAAGGCACATACATGTGTCAATTCCCCTTCGTGATCGTTACCTTGTTGTGGTGAAGGGGCTTGCGTATCACAATGAAGCAATCACCTCTAGGAGTGTGTTGGCAATGTTGGCACACCCCAGATGATAAGGTCGTTGCTTCATTGTGAACAGACCAAAAGCGATCAGCATGATAATTTTTCATAGAAAAAGCATTAATTTTCTTTAATTAAAAAAAAAGAGGACAGCCTCTGCGGAGCTGGGTATTTTTTGGCCGCGTTACTGAATGCTCATGCACAATGGCTGTAGGCTCATGCGTCCTTTTGCGTGACAAACCTGGTCGGTCGAACCCAAGGCAACATCATCAACCTCATCCGATATGCGTTTTTTCTGGAGCGTGCCCTGTGAAGAGTGCTGGATCAGGCCGTAGATGAGCATGAAGAGGAAGAGTTGTGGTCCCCATCACCACCAGAAGCAGCCTTGTCATTGTCGATTGCTGGACCTGTGGCAATGCAGAGAGAGGAGTCTGAAGAAGAGAAGTCAGAGGAGGAAGGTGGCTTTGAGGAGGTGGAAGACCAACCACAGCAGGCGTCCCAGGGGGCTTGTTGTCACCTTTCGGGGACCCTTGGTGTTGTACATGGCTGGGTGGAGGAAGAGACCTTCAATGACGTCAGTGAGGACAAGGAACGGGACATGGCTAGCTTGGTATCCAACCTTGTGCAAATGGGGAGTTTGCGGTTGTGCAAATGGACTGACTGACTGTTGGCCAATGGCCAGGTGACAACTGCACCCTGTTGGAGGCAGGGGCGCAGCGCAAGGTAGTGAGCCCGATAGCAGACTGCTGCGGATGGACCGGAACATGAGCCCAAGATTCCCCAGGGCGCGGAGTCTAAGACCCAGCAGGTGTTCACCATAGCCTCTAGTGGTGAGGATGGACTTGGCTGCAGCTGGGCCCAGGTCGCGGCCCCTGGGGTCCCCCAGGTCACGCTCCGTAGGGAGAGAAGGGAAGCAGCCACTCAGGACACACGGAATGGTGATGGGCAAGCCGAGGTCGGGGTAACAGCCAAACAGGAACAGTCAGAGACAAGCCAAAGTCGGTACACAGTAGATCAAGCACACAGGAAACTAGCAACAGGGAACAGCAAAGCTAGCTGGCCTGCAGTGCACTGGTTAATATAGACTTCCTGTAATGGCCTGGGGTGGAGCCAAACAGGGAGGAGAGATGATAAAAACAGCCAGAAGGAATAGTCTGGCCCTTAATGCAGACATGAGAAATGAGGATCAGGAGGAACAGGTAAACTACCAGACATTTATTGCATGTCCATGACAATGGGGAGTTTTGTATGTCAGAGTTTGGTCAGACTGTCACTGTGAAGCGGGCGTAACCCTTACACTATAAATATAATAAATAAGAGTAAAAATCTGCCTAGTTGCTATTTCAACGATATTGGTGACCAATCCAGATTGTACTGTGTATGGTGTGCTATCCAAAAATGTAAAATAAAATAAACCTGTGTGATATAAATTGTTGAAAACAGCACTTTATATTTGGTAACACTGTATGATTATTGAAGCGGATTACACATTTATTGATATACTCAGCATTGGAATCACATGAAAACATTGACTTTTCATGAAACAATTTATATCACACAGGTTTATTTTATTTTATTTTATATTTTTGGATAGCACCCCATACACAGTACAATCTGGATTGGTCACCAATATCGTTGAAATAGCAACTAGGCAGATTTTTACTGTTGTGCAACATTATTTATTGTATTTATAGCACAGAGCACTTTCTGAGGAGTGAGGTGTTTGCGGCAGTTGTAAAATCTAGATTAGGGGGGTAGCTCGCAGGATTCCAATCTGATTTTGAGTAACCCTTACACTACCTGATTGATACAATATACCTGATCGTATACACACACTGGATGTTTTAAAGCACGTTATTCCAAACAATTTAGGAATGTTAGGTGATTTATGCCCTTTATGGAATAAAACACAACTCTGCGTCAACTACGTAATTTTCCATGGGAGTTTTGCCATGGATCCCCCTCCGGCATGCCACAGTCCAGGTGTTAGTCCCCTTGAAACAACTTTTCCATCACTATTGTGGCCAGAAAGAGTCCCTGTGTGTTTTAAAATTCGCCTGCCTATTGAAGTCTATGGCGGTTCGCCCGGTTCGCCGGTTCGCGAACATTTGCCGATGTTCGTAATTCATAAAATGTATAAATATATGTATATATGTATATATATATATGTATAAAATTTCTAATAAAAGGTTACTAATAAAAAGGTTAAAATCAACAAAGGCCCATCACATCATTCTATACTGTTCATCACAGGTCACTGATGAAACAGTTAAGGTCCAAATCAATGTTTAGCCCTTTGGGGACCAAGGCCTGGGTCAGAAAAATCCATCTAGTCTCGCATTTGGATAGTTCTCGCACCCAGTTTGACCCCCTCCAAGAAGGGGTCACCCTTTCTACCCCCCAAAACTGTAGACCCGTGGGATCCTGGTTATGATACCTCCTAAAATGCTCCGAAACACTATTAAACTTTGAATTTTGAACTGTTTTCCTATTGCAGGGACCTCAAACGCATCTCTTTTCTTCAAGTTACTTTTTGTGAATGAGCATGCCCTACATCGCCCACACTTGTGAAAACCTTTTCTGTCAGGGAAGAAGGTTATATTTGGAGGATCCAAAACCTTCTTAACCACTCTGTCCCCAAAATTGGGGGCTTTGCGGTATATGAAGGAAGGATCAGTCGGAAGTACTGCACCCAGTACCCGATCTTTCAGTAGCATAGGTCAGTGCTTTCTGAATATCGTCTCAACATTTTTGTAGTCACTTGAAAAATCCGAAAGAAAACTCCATTCTTTCGTATTATCTAAAGTCTTGGCTTTATTCTTCAAAACCTCTGATCTAGGCAGATCGAGAATCTTTTTAATCTCCAGATCCAACCTTTCCTCTTCGTAACCTTTTTGGAGAAACCTCTTTTTAATTACTGCCGATTGTGTCAAAAAATCGTCATCAAACGTGCAGTTCCGCTTAACCCTCATGAGTTGGCCTCTTGGTATGTTTTTTAACCCTTTACATCACAATGGTGGAGGTGTAGTGCTTTGGTGACCCTGACACTCTGTGATGATCCCTACTTGGTGAACTGGACTATTGCTGGAAAATTTTAAACCCCTCTTTACCAGAAATGGCTGTTTCTATAGGATATAAATTTATTTTATGGACGTTTAAGGACTTGATTTGTGCTTGATTTGACTCATGCTTGGTGATTTATTTCATCTCCTCTTTTCTACCAGCGCTACTTATGCTAATTTCATTGTTCCAAGGGTCGATTGATTTGAGTATACTTTGACATAGATATTGCATTTGGTTGCCTCTCTTCCTGCAATCAATAATTTCTTCCACTTCCTCTTCTCCCTCGATAAGTATAGGTTCAGGAGGCCCGTTGATCCTTTCAGGGAAAGGGTCAGGCAATGCAGATTTCAGCAATGAAACGTGGAAAACAGGGTGGATCTTAAAGGAGTCGGGTAACAGTAATTCATACGTGACTTCATTAATCTTCCTTTTAACTGGAAAGGGACCTATGTACTTAGGCCCAAGTTTTCTCAACGGGCAGGGTAGCTTAAGGTTAGTTGTGGCTAGCCATACCTGGTCACCTGGTTCCAAGATCAGTTCTCCCCTTCTTTTCCTGTCAAATAATCTTTTGTTACTCTCCTGAGCTTTGGCCATAGTTTCTTGCAGTAAACTGTATACTGGATGCAAAAAAAGTTAACTGTGTCCTGGACAGCAGGGACAGGGCCCTCGGGAACTGTGGTGACCAGGAAGGAAGGGTGGTAACCATAATTGGCAAAAAACGGGGTCTGTTTAATAGCAGAATGTTCAGAGTTATTGTAAGCAAACTCAGCCAGTGGAAACAGCGTTACCCAGTCATCCTGCGAAAAAGAGAAAAAACTGCGTAAATACTGCTCCAATGTCTGATTAGTCCTTTCCGTCTGGCCATTGGTCTGTGGGTGGTATGCTGAAGAAAAGGACAGTTCAATTTTTAACTTTTCACAAAGTGACTTCCAAAACTTAGAGGTAAATTGAACCCCACGATCAGATACTATGTTGGCAGGAACTCCATGCAGTCTCACAATTTCCTTAATGAACACCTTGGCAGTATCTATGGCCGATGGTGTGCCCTTCATGGGTAAGAAATGTGCCATCTTGGATAGCCGAGCCACGACTACAAAGATGGTGGTGTGGCCTTCGGATGGGGAGAGTTCCACAATAAAGTCCATCAATATAAGTTTCCAGGCCCTGCCTAGAATCGGCAAAGGTCTGAGTAGGCCCCAAGACTTAGTTCTGGTTGTCTTGTTCCGAATGCAGGTGACACAGGTCTTGACATATTTCCTACAGTCTTTCTCCAGACAAGGCCACCAGAAAGTACGCTTAAGCAGTTCAGTAGTCTTGTGGATACCAAAGTGTCCAGCGAGTATATGATCATGGCAGAGGCCCAGAATATTGACCCGAAAATTTTCAGGAATGAATATCTTATTGTTGTGCCACAAAAGTCCATCCTTAGCTTGTAGAGTTATTCCGGGCGGTAATGGAACTCCTTCAGATGCCTGTTTGAATTGAAGTAGTAAGTCTTCTTGCAGCAACAGGAAGTTCCCAGAAGACAGGAATGTATCTGGGACCACAGATTCTTCTGCCTCACAGAACATGCAGGAGAGCGCATCAGGTTTAGTGTTCTTTGACCCCGGTCTATAGGTAACGTGGAAAGAGAATCTTGAGAAGAAAAGAGCCCACCTGGCCTGATTTCAAATATTTCGCAGCTCGCAGGTATTCCAGATTTTTATGATCAGTGTATACAGGATTGGATGAGCTACCCCTTCTAAGAGATACCTCCATTCTTCCAGAGCTGCTTTTATTGCCAAGAGTTCACGATCACCAGCGTCCTAATTCCTTTCTGCAGGAGATAGTTTGCGTGAAAAAAAAGCAACGGGGTGTAACAGGGCCTTGGCTCCTTGGCGTTGGGATAATACTGCTCCAACTGCTGATTCAGAAGCGTCCACCTCCAGGACGTATTGTAAAGCAGGGTCAGGATGTCGGAGCACAGGTGCGGAAGTAAACAGGGTTTTTAGGGTTTCAAATGCGGTTTGTGCCTCAGGAGTCCACTGGAACCAAATACCCTGTCTGGTCAGCTGGGTAAAAGGGGATATCATTGCAGAAAAATTCTTGATGAATTTCCGATAAAAGTTCTCAAACCCCACAAACCGTTGAACCCCTTTCTTGTCTGTGGGGGCCAGCCAGTGTAAACTGGCAAACACCTTTTGAGGATCCATCTTAATGCCCTCTGTAGAGAGGATTAGACTCAGGAATTGAATGTCTTGACGTCCAAATTCACATTTCTCGGGTTTAGCGTATAAGCCATGTTGCCTGAGTCGGGCCAGCACACTCCTCACATGTCCATGATGATCCTCTAAGGTAACAGAGAATATTAAGATATTGTCAAGATATACAATGACAAATAAGTCCAGAAAGTCTCGGAAAATGTCATTAATGAAATGTTGGAAGGTGGCCGGGGCGTTACAAAGATCAAAGGGCATTACAAGGTACTCAAAGTGCCCAAACGAGTGCGAAATGCAGTCTTCCACTCGTCACCTTCCCGGATTTGTACCAGATTATATCCTCCACGCAGGTCCAACTTGGTAAACACGGTAGCAAAACGAAGTCTCTGAAACAGTTCTGGTACCAGAGGTAAGGGGTAACGGTTTTTGATTGTAATCTTGTTTAAGTCCCGATAGTCCACACAGGGATGGAGAGAGTGGTCCTTCTTTTCCACAAAGAAAATTCCTGCTCCTGCCGGGGACGTGGAGGGGCAAATAAAACCCTTTCTCAGGCTGTCATCAATGTATTCCTTTAAAGCAGTGAGTTCAAACTCTGTGAGAGGAAAGATTCGTCCAAAAGGAATTTCGGCTCCAGTGAGGAGCTCGATTGGACAGTCATATGGTCTGTGAGGAGGAAGAGTCTCTGATCCCTTCTTACTGAAGACATCTAAAAAGTCATGGTAGAAAACAGGAACAGAGGAACGAGCTTCAGCATCAGCCTCCATGCATAGCAGCGAAGATGGTTTTTGGAAGAGGCAGAGCTGTTGACAGTAAGGGGACAGGAACTCAATCTCTCCTGTTTTCCAGTTAATACAGGGGTTGTGCGCCTGTAGCCATGGCATACCCAAAATGATAGGGAATAAGGGAGAGGTGATGACATCCAGACGTAATAGTTCCTTGTGGTTGCCAGATATGGTGGCAGGTAAGGGAAGAGTCTTTTGTGTGACAGGCCCTGATTTAATACGGGACCCATCTGCCAAATGGATTGCCAATCAATGAGATCTCAGTTGTAAAGGAACCTTGAGTTGGTTAGCAACTTCTTGGTCGATGAAGCAGCTACAGGCTCCAGAGTCAATAATGGCGGGTACCTGGATAGCCCCTTCTGGAAGTTGTAAAGAGACAAGGACAGTCAGGTGAGAGGAGTTGTGGGAACTCAATTCCTGGTTGATAGAGGAAAGAGTTAAGCACTTACGGCTCTTGGCAGGGCAGGATCTCACATAGTGCCCACTCTCCCCGCAGTACAAACACAGGTTGTTCAATCGCCAGCATTGGCGTTCTTCTAGAGAGAGTATTGGACGAAGCATGCCATGTATGTTTGGGGTGGTGAAAATTGCTAGCTAAGGTACATGTGCGTAGAGTTCATTATGACTATACAGGATTTTATTTTAGCCAACAGTTTGTGGAGCATAGTCATTGGCTCTTTACCAAGAGCGGGGTCTCCCCGTGTCCTAGGAACAGGGAGCGGCCACGATTACTGCACTATGCGCCCCCATGGGTGTGCGAGAGTTGCCATTCTGGGGCACCGCCATATGATATCGTCCCAAAACGAGAGCCGCACCGCTCTGCTCCGCCGTCATTTGATGGTGGGCGGGCGGCAAATGGTTAATTATTGACTTTCCCAGCTGTTCCCATCCTAGAATATATGATGCCTGCATGTTTTAGCCCCCAAGTGCATAACTTCTTTGCCTAACTTAATTAAATTAGTGTATTGAGGTCAACTTGTAAATTGGAGACATACTGTTAGGATATTTTGCCTCTACATAGCTTAACATCATCTGCAAACACTGAAATGGTACATTTAATCCCAAACACTATATCATTTTTAAATAGGTTCAAAACTAAGGGTTCCAACACTGAACCTTGGGGTACACTATTAATAACCTTAGACCATTCACAGTATTTGATATTTTTAAAAGTCAATATAAAGGAAAAGTAGTGATTAGCCACTTCACCCTCTGGATGGTTTACCCCCCTTCCTGACCAGGCCATTTTTTGCAATACGGCAGTCCATTACATTTACTGACAATTGCCCAGTCATGCGACACTGTAACCAAATAAAATGAATGTTCTTTTTTCCCACAAATAGAGCATTCTTTTGGTGGTATTTTATCACCTATGCATTTTTTTTTTTTTTGCGCTAGAAACAAAGTATGACCAACAATTTGGGGGAAAAAAACAATATATTTTACTTTCTGCTCTAAAACACATCCAATAGAAAAAAAAAATCTCCAATTTAGTCCAATACGTATTCTGCTGAGAATATTTGGTAAAAAAAAAGATCCAAATAAGCTTATATTGATTGGTTTACGCAAAAGCTATAGCGCTTACAAACCATCAGATATATTTATTTATTTTGTACTAGTAATGGAGGCGATCAATGACTTTTAGCGGGACTGTGATATTGCGGGGTATACACCGATCCAGTGTGAGGAGGAAATTGCGGTAACAGTGAGTTACCAATTACAGTAATAAAGCACAACACCAAGATTGTCACCAAAATAAAGAAGTCTGTAAGCCCATCAGAGTACCCGCGTACCTGTCTCAAGCTCATCAGAGAAATAGAGTACCTGTCTCAAGCTCATCAGAGAACCAGAGTACCTGTCTCACGCTCATCATAGTTACATAGTTACATAGTTAGTGAGGTTGAAAAAAGACATCAGTCCATCCAGTTCAACCTATGATGTGTGTGTGTTTGCTTTTAACCGTACATTGTGTACCCCTGTATGTTGTGGTCTCCAAGGTGCCCATCTAATAGTTTTTTGAAACTATCAATGCTCCCAGCTGATACGACTGCTTGTGGAAGAGAATTCCACATCCTTACCGCTCTTACAGTGAAGAGCATTTTAAGGTTAAACCGCCCTTCCTCCAGTTTCAGTGAATGGCCACGTGTCTTATTGTATCTCCTCTCTCTGAATAGTTTATTCCTTATGCTAGGGTCGCCAGTACAGTATTTGTACATTGATATCATATCCCCCCTCAATCGTCTCTTCTCCAGAGAGAATAAGTTCAGTGCTTGTAGTCTTTCCTCATAGCCGATGTCCTCCATTCCCCTAATTATTTTTGTTGCCCTTCTCTGGACTCTTTCCAATTCATGCACATCCTTCCTGAGGACCGGTGCCCAGAACTGGACAGCATACTCCAAATGTGGCCGGACCAGAGTCTTGTAGAGCGGGAGAATAATCTCTTTATTTCTGGAGTGAATCCCCTTTTTTATACATCCCAGTATTCTGTTGGCTTTGCTTGCAGCGGCTTGGCATTGCATGCCACTGCCAAGCCTGTTGTCTACCAGTACCCCCAAGTCCTTTTCCATCCTAGACTCACCCAGAGGTTCCCCCCTAGTGAGTAGCTTGCTTTCTGGTTTCTGGCCCCCAAGTGCATTACTTTACATTTTTCAACATTAAACCTCATCTGCCATGTAGTTGCCCACCCCGTTATTTTGTTCAGGTCCGCTTGTAAGGTTTCCACATCCTGCATAGAAGATATTGGCATGCCTAGTTTAGTATCATCCGCTAATACTGAGATTGTACTCGATATCCCCTCCTCTAGATCATTTATGAATAAATTAAACAGGATTAGTCCCAGGACAGAACCCTGGGGGACCCCACTTTCCACACCCGCCCAATCCGAGTACTCCCCATTAATCACCACCCTCTGGACTCTCCCCTGGAGCCAGTTCTCTATCCAGGTACTCACCCTATGGTCCATACATACCTTCCTTAGTTTGTACAGTAAGCGTTTGTGGGGAACGGTGTCAAAGGCCTTTGCAAAGTCCAGATACACCACATCCACAGGCTTTCCTTTATCAAGGTGGCAGCTCACTTCATCGTAGAAGGTTAATAGATTGGTTTGGCAAGAACGATTTTTCATGAATCCATGCTGATTACTACTAATAATACAGTTTTCATTACTAAAGTCTTGTATGTGGTCCCTTAACATCCCCTCTAAAATCTTGCAGACTACAGATGTTAGGCTGACCGGCCTATAGTTACCCGGGATACATCTCGGCCCCTTTTTAAATATTGGTACCACGTTGGCTTTTTTCCAATCAGCTGGCACCATACCCGTCTGTAAACTATCCTTAAAGATCAAGAATAATGGTCTGGCAATCACCTGGCTGAGCTCTTTCAGAACCCTCGGGTACAAGCCATCCGGTCCCGGTGATTTATTTATGTTAAGTTTCTCTAGTTTAGTTTTAAGTCTATCTTCTGTTAGCCATGGCGGTATTTCCTGAGGTGTGTTGTTTAGTTCTGCCTTACAAGCTAGGTTTGTGTAGCCCCCGATTCTTTTGTGAAGACTGAAGAGAAGAAATTATTTAACACTTCCGCCTTTTCTCTATCCTCAGTGGCCATATTTCCTTTGTCATCTTTTATGGGGCCAATGTGTTCTGGCCTCCCTTTCTTACTGTTTATATACTTAAAAAACTTCTTGGGGTTCTTTTTACTCTCCTCCGCTATATGTCTCTCGTGTTCTATTTTAGCCGCCCTGATTTCATCTTTACATTTCTTATTACACTCTTTGTAATGCTTAAATGCTGCCAATGACCCCTCAGCCTTGTATTTTTTGAAGGCCTTTTCTTTAGCACTAATATGCATTTTTATGTTGGAGTTTAGCCACCCAGGGTTTAGCTTTGCTCTTTTAAATGTATTTCCCTTTGGATCAGAGAAATAGAGTACCTGTCTCAAGCCCATCAGAGTATCCGAGTAACTGTCTCCAGCCCATCAGAGTACTGAGTACCTATCTGCGGCCCACCAGAGTACCTGAGTACCTGTCTCATGGGGTCATTTTTTGGGCATTTCCATTGTGCTAGTGCTCCAGGGCCTTCACAGGTGTGATATATAGTCAGGAAATTATATGTGTAATTTATGCTCCTAGAATGACTGACTCCTACCATGTCGGGCCTCTGTTTGTGGAAAGTTTCTGTAAAGTTTCACACATGTGGTATCGTCATACTCAGGAGCAGTAGCAGAATGTATTTTGGGGTGTCATTTTTGCTATGTACATGCTATGTGTTAGTAATATCATATAAATTGACAACTTTGAAGGAAAAAAAATAAGTTTTCATTTTCTTTCCACATTTTCCAAAAACTTGTGGAAAAAAATGACATGTTCAAAAGACTCATTATGCCTCAAAGAAAATAAGTTGGGGTGTTTGCTTTCCAAAATATGGTCATTTTGTGGGTGTTTCCATTGTCCAGAGCTGCAGGGCCTTCACAGGTGTGATAGGTAGTCAAGAAATTAGATGTATTTATGCTCCTAGAATGGTGATACTTGGATGTTGGGCCTCTGTATGTGGCCAGACTGTGTAAAAGTCTCACCATACTTAGGATGAGTAGCAGAATGTGTTTTGGGGGATTAATTGCAAGTATGCATATGTCATGTGTAAAAAATAACTTGTTAATACTAAAATTTTGTGTAAAAAAAAAAAAAAAGATTCTTAATTTTCCTAAGATTAGCGGGGAAAAAATTACAACTTCAAAAAACTCACTATGCCTCTTACTAAATAATTTGGACTGTCTACTTTCCCATAAGGGGTCATTTGGGGGGTATTTGTACTGTCCTGACATTTCAGGGCCTCAAGAAAGGTCAGTACATCAGGTGTGATCAATTTTCAATTAATGGTACCATAGCTTGTAGACTCAACTTTTACACAGACTAAATTTAAAAATGAAATGCACTTTACTTTACAAAAAAAATTACTTATTTGCAAAATTTTATAATAGAAACTAAAAAAAGTTTGTTTTTTTTCCCCAAAATTTTTGCTCTTTATTTTACTTATATCGCAAAAAAAAAAAACAGTGGTGATTAAATACCACAAAAAGAAAGCTCTATTTGTGTGAAAAAAATGATAAAAATGTTGTTTGGGTACAGTGTTGCATGACTGAGTAATTGCCATTCAAAGTGTGAGAGCACTGAAAGCTGAAAATTGGTCTGGGCAGGAAGGGGGTAAAAGTGCCCAGTATTGAGGTGGTTAAGCACAAATCCAAATAACAAGAAGAGGTTTGTTCCTTATTTTACAACAGTAAAGAGAACCAGACAAATCATTCCATTATGTCCCCGTCCCAGTGTTTAAAGAACCATTGTACTGCCTAATTTTAGATATATGTACTCGTACTTGCATACAGAGCAAGTTATGTAACATATAACTATTTTTAACCACTTAAGGACCGGAAGTTTTTGCCCCCTTAATGACCATGCCATTTTTTGCGATACGGCGCTGCGTTATTTTGTCACAGAGCTTTCTTTTGGTGGTATTTGATCACCTCTGCGGTTTTTATTTTTTGCGCTAAAAACAAAAAAGAGCAACAATTCTGAAAAAGAAAATATTTTTTACTTTCTGCTATAAAACATTCCCAATATAAAAAAGTAAAAAATCAAATTATTTAATCAATTTAGGCCAATATGTATTCTGCCACATATTTTTGGTAAAAAAAAATCCCAAGTATATTGATTGGTTTGTTCAAAAGTTATCGCATCTACAAACTAGGGGATACATTTATGTCATTTTTATTTATTTATTTTTTACTAGCAGCGAGTTTTAGCAGGACTGAGACATTGCAGGGGACAGATCGGGGCACCTAACTGACACTTTTGGGGGGACCAGTGACGTTACTACAGTAATCAGTGCTAAGAATATACACTGTTATTGTACTAATGACACTGGCAGGAAAGGGGTTAACACAAGGGGCGATCAAAGGGTTAAGTGTGCTCCTAGGGAGTGCTTTTGTAACTGTGTGGGGGATCGACTCACTGGATGAACACAGAGACCTGTGTTTCTAAATAGGAAGAACACAGGATCCCTGTGTTCCCCTGTGACAGAACAGCGGTCTGCCTTGTTTACATAGACAGACCGCTGTTCTGTCTCCATGGGGAGTGATCGCAGAGGGCCGGC